>NC_142641.1:28765000-30015000 GCF_053813885.1 Theobroma cacao
ATTTCAATATCTCCCTCAAGCACATGATCTCTAACGAAATGATGTCTTATTTCAACATGCTTTGTTCTAGAATGTTGAACACGATTTTTGGAGATATTAACGGCACTCATATTATCACAATATATAGGTACTTTGTGCATTGTCATTCCAAAATCATTTAGTTACTACCTAATCCAAAGTAATTGTGCACAACAACTACCTCGTGAATATATATTCAGCTTCGGCAATTAATAAAGCAACTAAATTTTGTTTCTTGCAAGACCAAGACACAAGCATGTTTCCAAGGAATTAACAAATACCACTAGTGCTTTTTCGATCAATTTTGCTACTAGCAAAATCAGTATCAGAGTAACCCAAAAGATTAAAAGATGAACTTTTTGGATACCATAAGCTTAAGCTATGAGTATCCAAGAGATATCTAAACATCCTTTTCACAACGGTCAAATTTGATTCCCTAAAACATGTTTGGAATCTTGCACATAGGCATACATTAAATAGGATATCAAGCCTACTTGCAATCAAATAAAGAATTGAGCCAATCATACCTCTATAGAGTTTTTGGTCCACTTTTTTTCTTTTCTCATCCTTGTCAAGCCTTGTGGAAGGACTCATGGGAGTTCCAATTGACTTCATATTCATCACACCGAATTTCTTTAACATTTCTTTGGTATACTTCTTTTGGTTTATGAATATTCCATCCACTCATTGCTTGATTTGTAGACCAAGAAAGAACTTTAACTCTCCTATCATGCTCGTCTCAAATTCTCCTTGCATTTCCTTAGCAAATTTCTCACATAACCTTTCATTAGTAGCATGAAATACTATGTCATCAACATAAATTTGAACAACAATCAAATCAGCCTCATTTTTCTTAATAAACAAAGTATTATTTACATTTCCCTTAGAATATCCTTTTTCAATTAAGAACTTAGAAAGTCTTTCATACCAAGCTCTAGGAGCTTGTTTTAATCCATAAAGAGCTTTATGCAATATATATACATGATCAATTTTATCAAACACTTTAAAACCAGGGGGCTGTTCAACATATACTTCTTCTTGTATAAAGCCATTAAGAAATGCACTTTTAACATCCATTTGAAATAGTTTAAAGTTCATAAAACATGCATAAGCTAGTAAGAGTCTGATAGCTTCTAATCTAGCTACTGGGGTAAAGGTTTCATCATAATCAATACCTTCTTCTTAATTGTAGCCTTGAGTAACTAACCTTGCCTTGTTTCTTACCACATTTCCCAACTCATCCATCTTGTTCTTAAATGCCCATTTTATAGCAGCTATTAGATGGTTGGTTGGCCTTGGAACTAAGGTCTAAACCTTGTTCTTTTTAAATTGGCCCAATTATTCTTGCATTGCAATCATCCAACTCTCTTCCTTTTCAACTCCTTCAAAGTTCCTTGGTTCCACTTGTGATATGAATGCTAAATACTCATAAGCTTCTCTTAATCCCCTTCTAGTTTCGACACCTTTCGAGGGATCACCAATGATGAGTTCTTGAAAATGATCCCTTACAATCTCTAGCATTTAGAAAGATCATTGTGTTGTTCCTTAACTTTTTGTAAGTCTTCTAATCATCATCATCTTTTTCTTTTGAGCTCTCTTCTTCATTTTCTTTGCTATCCAAGCTCATCTTCTCCATTTCTTCTCAATGTCATCTGCGTCATTACCATCAAGCACTAACTTCTTTATGCAACATTAGTCTCATCAAAAACAATATGAATTAACTTTTCTATAACTGAAGTTGTTTTGTTAAACACTCTATATGCTTTAGAGTTCAATGTATAGCTTAAAAAGATTGCCTCATCACTCTTAGCATCAAATTTTCCCAATGTGTGTTTTCCATTATTCAAAACAAAGCATTTGCATCCAAAACTCCTTAAGTGAGAAATATTTGGTTTTCTTCCTTTATAAAGCTCATGAGGGGTTTTAGAAATCATGGCTCTAAAGGAAACTCTGTTCAAATGTAAGCTGTAGTATTCACTACCTCAGCCCAAAAGTATTTTGGCAAGTTGTTTTCACAAAGCATTGTCATTGCCATTTCTTTCGAGATTCTATTTTTTCTTTTAACAACTCCATTTTGTTGTGGAGTTCTAGGAGGAGAAAAATTGTGATCAAAACCATTGTCATTACAAATGATTCAAAAGTTATCACTTTCAAATTCACCACCATGATCACTTCTAACACTAACAATGGTGAGGCCTTTTCATTTTGATCTCTTTTACAATGCTTAATAAAAATTTGCAATGCATCATCTTTATGAGCAAGAAAATATGCCCATGTGAATCTAGAGTAGTCATCAACAATAATAAAGCCATATGACTTGCCTCCTAAACTAGCAACAGTGATTGGTCTAAACAAGTCAATATGTAACAATTTAAGTGGCCTAGAAGTTGATATTACTTTCTTTGATTTAAATGAACTTCTAACTATTTTTCCAAGTTGACATGCATCACAAACTTTGTCATTTTCAAATGATATCTTTGGAAGTCCAATGACTTAGTCTTTTCTCAAAAGCTTTGAAATGGTATGCATGCTATGTTGGCTCCATTGGTCTTTAATGATAATAAAACATTCCCATTCATTTGTGTCTAATATCTCTACTTGAGTGTGCAGGACAAAAATTGTATGCCAAGAATAAATAAACCATTCAAAGGCACATATCAAAAATTATATGAATAAGGGAGCTACAATTGATCAACAAAACAGAAGCCTTTTAGTTGGATAATGAAGGGTATTAGTCAACTAAAATTCAAATTAGAAGTTGACAGGTTCAAGAAGTTTGATAGATAGAGACAACTTAATCGACTGAGAAGAAAGTTAGTCGACTAAGAGCCTATTGCTAAAAATTTGGACTTCAAGACAGAAACAACTTAATCGACTAAGAAGGAAGTTAGTCGACAAAGTGCTCACTGCCAGAAACTAGGATCAGAAGATAGAAACAACTTAGTTGACTAAGAGCGCAGTTAGTCAACTAAGATCATTCTACCAGAAAATTTGAATTGAGCACTAAAAGATAGATTAACGGCCAGAATTACTACCAAACTGTTTCCAATAGTCAAAAACTGCCTAACACCTATCAAAGTTGATTTTTCAAGTATTTAAGAGGCTCCCAACGAGTAGAAATGTAATTAAGGCTTCCAAGTCTTAAAAGAGCTCTAAAATTGCAAAAACCTTCAGCATACTTTCTACACTTCACTCCTATCCTTGTAAAAGATTCAAGCACTTCACTTTGTACCACTTAGATCAAGTCAGTGATCATAGGTATTTCCTTATTTCTCTTCTCCTTGTATACTTAGAGTGTGCAAGACACTCTAAGGGATTTATTCAAGCTTGGATTGCTTGATTGAGTGTATAGGTTCTAACTTAGCCTAGAAAAGTTAGTTGTTGGGTTTTAGTTGATCTTGGTAAAAACCATTGTGAAAGGTTTTGGCTAAGCTTGGTAAAAGCCATTGTAAAAGCTTGGTGAAAGCTTGGGAATTTCACTGTTCATAGTGATTGGTTTGAAAAATCCTTGGTTGAACAATGAAAGTAGTGGATGTAGGTCTTGGATCGAACCACTGTAAATTCTTAATTCATCTTTAATTCTTTCTTTTATTTTGCATTTGTCCCAATTAGAAGTCAATTTTCATAAGAGCTAAAAAGTGCTATTCACCCCCTTTTTTAGCACATTTACTTGGGACCAAGTGGTATAAGAGCAAGTTCCCTATTCTTAAGGTCTAACACCCTTTGGGAAGATCCAAATGGCTCTTTAAAAATTAGTAGTTGTTGAGGGACAGTCCATAAATAGACCACCTCTCTTTGATGGCTCAAACTACCCATATTGGAGTGCTAGGATGTCAATATACATTAGAGCAATAAATTATGAGATGTGGGATGTCATAATTGATGGTTCCTTTATTCCTTAAACCTTAAATGTTGTAACCAACAATATGATTCCTAAGCCAAGGTTTGAATGGACAGAAGCTGAAACTAAAAGAGTCCAAAAAACTTCAAGGTAATCAATACACTGCATTGTGCTTTAACTCCCACTGAATTCAATAAAGTGTCAAGCTATACCACAGCTAAACAAGTGTGGGATAAACTTAGAATTATTCATGAAGGTACTTCACAAGTCAAAGAGTCCAAGATAGCCCTCTTAACCCACAATTATGAGATGTTTAAGATGGAACCTGGTGAAGATATCACCAGCATACTAGATAGATTCACAAACATCAAAAACAAATTAAGTCAGCTAGGTAAATCAATTCCTGAGCATGAAACCATTAAAAGACTTCTTAGAAGCCTACCCAAAAATTGAAAGCTAAAGGTGACTACCATTCGTGAAGCCAAAGACTTAAATGTTATAACTCTGGATGAAATTTGTGGTTCTCTTCTTACTCACGAGCTGGAACTCAAGGAAGAGGAAGAAGAAGATAAGAGGGAAGCAAAGGAAAAGAAGAAAAGTATTGCCTTAAAAGCATGCATCCTTGAAGAAGAATTGGATAGTTTATCTTGTGATGATGAGGAGGAACTAGCTATGGTTGCAAGAAAGTTCAGAAAGCTTACGGGCCAAAGAAACTAGAGATTGGATAGAAAAGGGTATAGAAGAGAGCAAGGCTCTTCATAGAAAACCAAAAATAAAAACAAGTCCAACAAGAAGGAGAGCTTATATGCTTTGAATGCAATAAGCCAGGACACTTTAGGTTAGAATGCCCCTTGCTGAATGAAGAAACGCCAAAGAAAAATAAAAAATGAAGAAAGCAATAGTGGTTGCAACCTGGTCAGATAGTGATACCTCAAGTTCTGATCATGAAGAAGAAAAGGTGGAAGAAAGAGCTAATCTGTGTCTGATGGAAAGGGATAACGAATTCGAGGTATCTTCATCCCCTTGTGATATTTCAATTGATGAATTATAAGAGGAGTATGAATGTCTTTATGAGGAATTTGAGAAACTTGCATCAAAATATAAAACTTCGAAAAGAAAAACTGCATCTCTTGAGACTAATTTTCCAAAAATAAACATGACTTCAATTCTGTTTTTGAACAAAAAATTTTCTACAAATTGAATCAGAGCATTCAAAAACAGATTTTGAAACTCTAAAATTGGAATTGGAAAACAGAACAGAAGCCTTGCAAAAGGTAGTTGAAGAAAATGCTAATCTTAAAAGTTAGAAGAAAGAAACATCTAGGAAGAACACATACTTTAAGAAAAATTCTGATAATGCTTCATCTAAATGCTATAATTGTCGAAACCACGGACATTTATCTTATGACTGTTATGGAAATAGATGCATGCAGAAAACAAGAAAAATTTGGGTTCCAAAAGGATCTTATTTTGCAGCTAACCTTCAAGGACCCATCAAAGTATGGGTACCTATTAAGAAAAATTGAAAATCTATTTTGCAGGTTGAGCTTAATCTAAAAGACACATGTTCAAGAGCTCAACTAAAGGAGAAGGAACCATGGTTTATGGACAGTGGCTGCTCAAGGCACATGACTAGAAATGAAATGTTGTTTGCTCAGCTGGACAAGAAAAAGGGAGGTACCGTTTCCTTTGGTGATGATTCAAAAGTTAGAATTTGTGGTATTGGAACCATTGGTAAGAACTCTCAAGCACTAATTAGTCATGTGTTGCTGGTTAAAGGTTTGAAACACAATTTATTAAGTATCATCCAATTATGTGATAAAGGTTTTAAGGTATGCTTTGACTCAAACAAATGGGAAGTGATAGACATAAGTACTAACAAAATTTCATTTATAGGAAAAAGAATTAAGAATATGTATGTTATATTTCTTGAAGATCTAGAGGTGAATTGTGAAACATGTCTTATAGCAAATGTTGAAAATGATGGTCGGTTATGACATAGGAGACTTGGACATGTGAGCAAGCATACCATCTCAAAATTGATAAAAAAAAAACTTTATTATAGGATTGCCTGAACTTAAATTTGAATATGATCAAATCTATGATGCATGTCAACTAGGTAAACAAATTATAACATCTTTCAAAACCAAGAAGGTTGTCTCCACCTCTAGACCTCTTAAACTGTTGCACATTGATTTATTTGGACCTATTAGCACAACTAGTCTATGAGGGAAGTCATATGGCTTTGTGATAGTTGATGACTACTCTAGGTATACTTGGGTCTACTTCCTTGCTCATAAGAATGATGCACTACCAGCATTTATAAATCATTGTAGGAAAGTTGAAAATGAAAAAAGACTTGCCACAGTTAGTATTAGGAGTGATCATGGTGGTGAGTTTGAAGGATATGAGTTTGAAAACTTTTGCAATGAAAAAGGGTTGGATCATAATTTTTCTGCACCTAGAACACCCCAACAAAATGGAGTTGTAAAAAGGAAAAGTTGAACCTTAAAAGAGATGGCTCAAACTATGCTTTGTGAAAACAATCTACCAAAAATTTTTGGGCAGAAGCTGTCAACACAGCAGCTTATATCCTTAATAGAGTCTCAATTAGAGCCATGATATCAAAGACTCCATATGAACTTTACAAGGGTAGAAAACCAAATATATCTATTCTTAGGAGTTTTGGTTGTAAATGTTTTGTATTGAACAATGGAAAATATCTTCTAGGAAAGTTTGATGCAAAATGTGATGAGGCAATATTTTTAGGATATGCATTAAACTCAAAGGCTTATAGAGTTTTTAACAAAAGGACTTTAACTGTTGAAGAATTGACCCATGTAGTTTTTGATGAATCAAATGCCTTGCAAATTCCTACTGATGAAGACGATACAGATGATCTTGAAAGACAAATGGAAGAAATGAATTTAGATGACAAGAAAAACAGTGAAGAAAAGTCCCTAGGAAGAGAAATAGAACCTCCACCTTTAGAAACATTGCAAAGAATCGAAAATCAGCATAATGACCTTTCAAGAAGCTAGAGATATGTAAAAGACCATCCACAAGAGCTAATCATAAAAGATATTACACAAAGTGTCAAAACTAGGAGAGGAGTTAGAGAGACATGTGAGTTTTCAACTTTCATATCTCAAATTGAGCCTAAGAGCTTTGAAGAAGCAAAAAAATAAGAAAGCTGGGAAATGGCCATGCAAGAGGAACTTGATCAATTCAAAAGAAACCATGTGTGGTCATTAGTCTTTAGGCCTTTAAATCACCCTATTGTTGGAACAAAATGGATGTTTAGAAATAAGGTACATGAGCAAGGAAATGTCATTAGGAACAAAGATAGGTTAATGGCTCAAGGGTATAACCAAGATAAAGAAATTGACTATAATGAAACCTGTCACGACCAATTTTTGGGCCATAACCGGTGCATGGGCCCAATGGGTATAGCCCACTAAACCCAAGCAAGCCTATTTATATGTCCTGTTCATCATTCCATCAAGAGTTGCTAAAGTCACATTTCATAATTTCAATTCAAAATAATGCTAACTATTTCCAATTCATAATGGCAGTACTAGTCAAATATACAAATATTGTCTAAAACATACATTTTAAAAAATTATATCGGGTTTATCTATACATAACAAAAGGGATACTCGACTTCCAGTGGAGAGACTCGAGTGAAAGTTCAGCTATTGAATGCCGAGATACCTACCAAGGATACGAATCTACGAGGACACCTCAACCTAGTTACCGGCTGCCTCTTGATCTGAAAACATGAAGTTGAAAACAGTGAGTATAAACCCAGTGAGTGAACAAAAGAAGGAAACAAGCAAACAATAAGGAAAGTTTAAAGAAATCATGATGCATTTATCTTCAAAACAATGCAATTTAGTTTAGTTCTTAATAAAACCCCTCATTAAACCCTTAATGAGTTAATCACCTGACGATAAAGGGTCCATGCACAACAAAGGATTTGAAGAGTGAAAACTTTAATAGCATTTCAAGCAAGTCAAGTCAAGTAAAATGACGGGTCCTCACTGTAGCTAAATTTAGCTCAAATTGTCAACTGGCTGAGGGTTTCTCAAGTGGCCGAGGGTTTCTCACCAAACCCTCTCATTTCAAACTTAATTAATTAATTCCTTGATGTTGGAAGTCCATGCTCAACCATGATGTTAAAGAAGTGGAAAATATGGCAAAAACCAACAAGGTAGCATGCAGGACAGAAAGTTTCTTGCTGCAGCGAGATTCAGGTGACAAAACAAAATGTTTCTCGCTGTAACGAGTTGCAAAACACCTAAATAAAGAGGGACCTCCTTTGCACCAAACATCCATTTGGTGCTGCAATAAAATCAATTTTCTAGTAAATGGAAAATTTTTAAAATTCATCATGCCATACAATCACATATTACAATCATGATATTTCTATTGCATATACATATACCTAAACATATATCAATTCATATACTATCCCATCTCACCTAGCTCATGTGCATCCCCCCACATCGTGCACACAGCCGGAGTCATCCCATGCATCCCCCCACATCGTGCATAGTTAATGCCATCGTGTACATCCCCCCATATCGTGCACACGAGCAATATCACCATCCATGTCCCTCACCACCATCATGACCGGCAGGTGCACACTCACCCCACACATGCACGGTTACATTTGTCACACAATGGTACATTTATGACATAGTATATATATATATATCAACATTATACAGAAACATATGGATTCATCACAATATCCATTTCATAACATAAAAAAAACATTTCATAAGGGCTTGTTCCCGTTCGAGTTTTGAAGAAAAAATCGATAAAATGTTTTAGGGGATTCAATCAAACATACATGTGTATATCCTAAAACATTCTTTTATGCAAGTTCACTCATCGGTATTTGTTGAACCTTTAGTCAACTCTAACTTCCCTAATGGTCCAATTGGGGCTGAAGGGCTTCGTTGGAACCTATCACGCACAAAAACATCACAGCCAATCCAATTTACATTAATATCGCCTCAAAAGCTATTTCCTAAATCAAGCTTCAATAACCCTTCCTATCTACCTTCCAATTACCTTTTGATAGGCTATTCAATTTCTTTTTTTTAGTAACACTAGAAATAGAAAAACAACTTCAGCAATAACATAACTCATAACTTCAATTACTAGCCATTATCAACAACTTTAAACCACTCCTAATTCGTCACTCACCTTGGTGGATTGTAATGAAATTCCTTCCCAAAAGTCCTCAAGCTACCATGAAATCTTTCTCTCTCTCTCACTCACTCACTCTCTCTCTCTCTCTCTCTCTCTCTCTCTCTCTCTCTACACAATTCAGCTGGTGAAAGAAAGTATTGAAGAAAAACTTTTAAGGGTTTGTTTAAGGTGAGGGAGTAAAAGAGTATGAAAAACCCTACAATAGGGTGTGTAAAGCACGGAGGTTGAGGTTAGTTTGAGAGAGTGATAGAAGCTTGAGAGAAGCTTTCATGGAAGAGAAGAGAAACGTGAGATGGGAGGAAGAAGAAGAAGTTGTTGGAGAAATGAAGAAGTTGCTGGAAAAAATGAGATCTTTATAGCCAAAGCTTATCCAATCTCCACTAAAATTATGAAAATGCCCTTAGCAAGTTAGCTTGTTCTCCTCCGATCCTTAGTGTAATCATTTTACTCTTTTGACATTGGGACAAGGTCCATAATAGTCTAGAAATACTTGGGTTCACGAAAACTTAAAAATTTTTACCCGAGATGAGAAATGACCATTTTGCCCCTACCTTGGAAATCATCATTATTTTTATTTCCTTCGTCATTTTACCCTTATTTTCATCATTCATTTATGCTTAGGCCTACTGAGGCCTTAATATTGTTTGAAAGCCTACTTCTAGGGGCTCGCTAAGGAAATGACGAAATTACCCTTGGCCTGTGTTATCGTGTCTACACCTAGTTACGAGCCTATAGAGGTCGAGGTCTCACAAAACCTTTGCACCTTTTGCTAGGATAGAAGCTATAAGATTGTTGCTTGCATTTGCTTGTTTTATGAACTTTAAATTGTTTCAAATGGATGTAAAAAGTGCATTTTTAAATGGTTTGATTCAAGACGAAGTATATGTTGAACAACCCCCGGATTTGAGGACTATGAAAAACCAGATTATGTGTTCAAACTTCATAAGGCTTTGTATGGACTAAAACAAGCTCCAAGAGCTTGGAATGAAAGACTCTCTAAGTTCTTAGTTGAAAAAGGTTATGTTAAAGGGAGCATTGATACAACATTGTTTATTCAAAAATACTTAAATGATTTAATTGTTGTTCAAATCTATGTGGATGATATTGTTTTTGGTGAAACTAATGAAGCTTTATGCAAGAACTTTGCTGAAGAAATGCAGGGTGAATTTGATATGAGCATGATGGGAGAGTTTAAATTCTTTCTTGGACTCCAAATCAAACAAAGTGAGGAAGAAATTTTCATCAGCCAAGAAAGATACATTTAAGACATGCTTAAAAAGTTTGACATGCCGAAGCTAAAATCAATTAGCACACCAATGAGTCCATCCACCAAACTTGATGTTGATGAAAAGGGAAATGAGGTTAATCAAAAGCTCTATAGAGGTATGATCGGATCACTACTTTATTTAACAGCCAACAGGCTTGATATCCAATTCAGTGTATGTTTGTGTGCTCGTTTTCAATCTTAACCCAAGGAATCACACTTGACTGTTGTTAAAAGAATTTTTTTATACCTCTTAGATACACAAACTTTAGGGATATGGTATCCTAGAGAATCATTCTTTAATCTAGTTGGATATTCAGATGTAGATTTTGCTGGAATCGAAATTGATAGAAAAGCACTAGTGGAACCTACTAGTTTCTAGGTAGTATGCTTGTGTCATGGTCAAGTAAAAAACAGAATTTAGTTGCTCTTTCTACAACTGAAGCCAAATATATTTCTCTAGGTAGTTGTTGTGCTCAAATCTTGTGGATTAAACAACAACTAAAAGACTTTGGAGTAACAGTGGATAACATACCAATATATTGTGATAATACAAGTGCAATCAACATTTCAAAAAATCTTGTACAGCATTCTAGGACTAAGCATATCGAGATTAGTCATCACTTTGTTAGAGATCATGTAGTGAAAAGTGATATTAAGATTGAGTTTGTTAATACTCTACAACAACTGGTTGACATATTCATGAAGCCTTTAAATGCTGAAAGATTTTGTGAGATTAGGAGAAATTTAGGAATGGTTAGTGTGCAAGAGCTTTAGGAAAAATTCTAAAATTTTCTCAAAGGATAGTAGGCATTTAGTTGACTAAGAGAGTCACTTAATCAACTAAAAGCATTTTGTCTCTTTAAATAATAAGACTCAGTTAGTTATAGAAAGGAGGAATTAAAAAATGAAAAGAAACTACCTACCGGGTGATGAAAAAAAAAAAGAAAAACTACCTCACCAAAAATAAAATTTAAAAGGGAAATTTTTAAATTTTAAAAGAAGAGGTTACTGAATGTATTTAAAGAGGGGGAGACAAACGGTTTTGATAGAATTCAACCTCTCTTAACACATTCTCACTTCATTTTCTCTCGTCTAAAACCAACCCTACTGAAACAAAAATTCCTCCTTCTCAAACCCACAAAACCCAAAGCCATAAATCTCTCAAACCAGATGGCAAAATCATCACAGACTAAAGAAATTCTGGAAAAGAAAACGGGTCAACAACTAGTGGAGGAAAGTAGACAAGTTGAATCTCAAAAGAAGAAAAAAAAGAGTATGTCCCCCTTTGAGATCGAAAAATCTAGGAAAAAGCAGACTATGAAGGAATACAAAATAGAGAAGAAGAAAGAGAAGGGTAAATCCTCCAAGAAAGGTAATATTCCATCCTCCAAATTTAGGAATAAAGCCCATGAAGATAGATTCAAGAAAATAGAAAATGCTCCAATTACATGTGAAAAATTCATAAACTAGAACAACTTTGATGAAGACCCTGAAATGCAGGTTGTTTTATCATATTATTTTAAAGAAATGAAACTAAAGGATTTTAGCACCTTTAAGAATCGAGCCTATAGTGCTAGTTTGGTGAAAGAATTTTATGCAAGCATAGCATTAGATAAGGATGAACTTGAAAATTCTGATGATTATATTGATGATGGTCTGAATGTCTTTTTAAATGGAAAGGAATTTGTTGTGACTGCTACCGATTTAGGAAATTTGCTTAAAATTGAAAGTAAAGATGGTGACTATGAGATGCCTGAAAACTATGATCCCACTTCTTTGTGGGAGATAATTACAGGGAGGAAAGAAAAATATTCATCGAAAAGTAATGCTGGTCTGATTAAAAGTCCACATATTAGAATTTTGCATTACTTTATTGTTGCGAATATTCATGGAAGAAGTGGCAGTTTTAGCTACATTAGTCTTCAGAACTTATGGCTAATGAAGCATGCCTTCAATGGTGCTCCACTTAATCTAGGCAGATTCATGATTGAGAGAATGAGAGGAGTCTGTCAATTGGAAAAACTAAATCTGCCTTATGGAAATATCATTAAATCATTGGTACAGAAAAAGGGAATTTAGAGCTCTAGGTATGAATTGGATAAACTGAAGAGCAGAGACCAAGTCATTTACCTTGGGAGTCTGCCTAAGATGGGGTATAAGCTTGATGGAGAAAAATTTGTTAAAACCCCCAAGGTCACTCTAGGAGGGGAGTCTTTTCTCCCTGCTCAGTCAGAGGCAGCCCCCTCACAGTTCTCAAATGAAATGGTTTTCAATCTACTCATGTGAATGGATGAAAAGCTTACTGACCAGGCTGTGAGGATGCAGAAAATTGAAGAAAAATTAGCAAAACTGGAAAATGTGTTGAAGGAAAAAGGAAAAATGCATTCTAAACCTGCAGCTATAAACACCTCTGCCACTCCAAGCCATGCACCAGCAAGACAGGATGTTAGGCCGAGGGTCATGAACCTGAAGTTGATCAACCAAGGAAATCCCCTTCACCTGAGCCAAAAAAGAAAGCTAAATTAGAACAAGGTACCGAGGTGCTTGGCTCACTTGGTGAAATTCCTCCATCCCATCATGAACCTCAACAAGAGCGGCTTTCTCCTCCCAATTCAGAGGAAGTCTCAATAATGGATGTCTTCCACCAAATAATTAGAGAAGAACAAGCGAAACAAGAAGCAGCTAAAAGGTAAGCACAAAAGTCAGCATCTCCAAGAGAATCCCCTAAACCAACTTTAGTTACAGAGGAACAATCTGAGAAAGGAAAAGAAAAATCTACTGCTGCTCCACAAGCCAAGTCTAAACCATCTGGTAAAGGCAAGAAGACAATGGCAACCAAGGCCAAATTCCTCAAGAGAAGGAAATCCTCCAGAATAGTTGTAAAAGCTAGACCATCAAGCATCTCTTCTCCTCAAGACCCCTTTGAAATTTCTAAGAAATCATCTTCTGAACCCTCACCACATCACCTTCAAAACCATCTCCTGAACCCTTCACCCTCTTCAAAACTTAGTGAACACTTCTCTATTTGATGATAACAAAAAGAGGGAGAATTATAGAAAACTTAGGGAGAGATAGTGTCACGACCCAAATTTTTGGGCCATGACCGTCGCAAGGGCCCAATAAACGTAGTCTATTAAGCCCAAGCAAGCCTATCGATTTATCCTACTCATCATTCCATCAAATATCGCTAAGTCATACTTCATACTTTTGAATCAAAATAGTGATATACATTGCCAACTCGTAGTGGCATTACTCCTTAAAAATTTACTTACAATGTCTACAACATGTATTCTAAAAATTTATATTAAGTTTGTCTATACAAAACAAAATAACACTCGACTTCCAGCAGAGGGACTCAGATGAATGTACAGCTACCGAATGCCAAGACATATACCAAAAGATGGACATAGGTCTACAAGGACACCTCGTCCTAGTTACCAGCTACCTCGTGATCTGAAAACATGAATTTGAAAATGGTGAGTATAAACCCAGTGAGTGAATAAGGAAGGGAACAAGCATACCATAAGGAATCTTTAATGAAATCATGATGCATTCTTTTTCAAAACAATGCAATTTGTTTCTATTCTTATTAAAAACCTCTCACCAAGCCCTTAATTGATTGATCATTTGAAAATCATGAATCCATACACAACGAACCATTTAAAGAATGAAAGCTTCAATGATACATAAGCAAGTCAAATATGACAACGAATCTTCGCTGCAGCGGAAAGGCATTCTTGCTGCAACGTAGCTACAGCGAGAATGAATTTTCGTTGCAGCAACGTTAGGATTTGGTTATTAACCGAATGAGGGTTTCTCAACTAGTCGAGGGTTTCTCACTAAACCTCCTCATTTAAACTTAACTCATTTGATCCTTAATAATGGAAGTCCATGCTCTGATATGGTAGCAAAGAAGTGAAAGATAGGACAGCAATTGAACAAGATAGGAGACCAAAATAGAAAGTTTTTAACTGAATCTCGCTACAGCGAAATTGCTACCCAGAAACAGAAAGTTTCTCACTGTAGCGAGAATGTATTTCGCTGCAGCGAGAAGTTACAGTGTCATTCTCGTTGCAACAAAAATGCATCCTCGCTGTAGTGAGTTTTCAGCCAGCCTACCCTTTCAAAACCCAAGAGTTTCTCGCTGCAGCGAAATACAGGGCATCAAATGAAAATTTCCCTTTCTCCCAAAGAAAACCACCCTGCTTGAAATGTTCAAAACCAATATGAAACACATAACAATTTCTAAAGGTTTAACACGTCAAGTTTCACATGCATTACAACCATAAACCATTATCCATCAATTTCCTATAACACACATTTTACATATGTATATATATATATATATATACGCATATACCCATCATCATCATCACACCATCCCATCATCATCATCACCAGCTCATGCGCACTCCCTACCGCACATGGTTGGGTCATCACCAGGTTATGCGCACTCCCTACTCGCACATAGCCGAGTCAATATAATTACACAACATTATATTCAAGCATATATGTATATCAACATAATGCAGCCACATAAAAATCCATAATAACCACATATCATAACATAAATCATTTCTCAAGAGCTTGTTCCCAAGGCATTCATTTTCATGAAAAATCGTATAAAATCATTCAAACATTTGTCAAATACATTATATTCCTAAAATACGTTTTGAAGGCAATCCACTCACCAAATGATTGTAAAGCCTTTAGATGACTCCAATTCCCCTAATTGTCCAAATAAGATGATGGGGCTTTCTTAAAACTTAGGATCACATTAACATAAACAATAGATCAATTTACACACTATGACCCCTAAAAGCTATCTCTAAACTAGCTTTCAATTGCCACATTAAATGGCCATCTATGTTCACTATCTTAATCACTAAAAGTAATGAACATAATCAACAATAAAACAGCTCATAAATCTCAATTACTAGCCATTTTCTGTAGCTAAAAACCAAGCTTAATTCATCACTTACCCTAAGGCTCCTTTGTAGTCAAATTCTCTTTCAATTGCTTCCAAATCAAAGGGGTAATTCTCTTTTTCTCTCTCTAAAATGCCCAACTAGTGAGAGAAAGTATGAAAACTAGATTTTTGAAGGGTTTTAAAGTGAGAGGATGAAAGAGCATAAGGGTTTATAGAAGAGTACACTAAAAGCATGAAAATTGGAGCTAGAGAGAGAAAGTTATGGAAGCTTGAAGAAAACTCCCATGGAAGAATTGAAGAAACATGAGAGAGGAGAAGGGAAGAAGAAGACAACTGCTGGAAATTTCAAGAAGCTGCTAGAAATTCAAGATATTTATAGGCCAAATTTATCCATTCCCATAAAATTACCAATTTACCCTTCCACCAATTAACTTACTCTTCTCCAATCTTTTATGCAATCTTTTTGTTCTTTTGACACTGGGACAAGGTCCATAATGGTCTAGACATGTTTGGGTTCATAAAAACATAAAATTTAACCCGAGGTGAAAAATGACCATTTTACCCCTGTTATGAAAATTGTTGAAACTTCTAGTTTTCTTCGTGTTTTCATCAGTACACATCATTTATGCAGTCTTACACTTATTTAGACCTTCAATATCATAAAACTTTCTTTTGGGAGCTTATTAGAGAAAATGACAAAACTACCCCTAACTCGTATTATTACATCTATGCTTAGCTACAAGCCTATAGAGGTTGGGGTCTCACAGATAGAGGGTAGAAATGATCTAGGGGTAGTTTAGGAATAAAACAATGACTACTATTTTTACTGTTTTAGGTCTGTTGACAGTTAAACATCTGAATTTAAGTTTGCTGTTTATGTTTATCTTTATGGTGTTATATTTATGAAAATGGGATGCTGTTAAGTTGCTTATATTATTTTGCTAATGGTTAAACATTCAAATCTATTCTTGATGTTTATGGTATTTTGACTGCTGTTGTTTAATGATTCGGTATTGATATTGGGCTGTTATAATGATAATTAATTTTTGTTATGATATTGTGAGTGGAATGTGGTTGAAGAACGTATATGGATGCTGAATATGCTATTTCTGCTGAATGATTAATGGCCTAGATAAAATCTGATAACAATATGCTGATGACAGATAGTTAGCTGAAATATTGATAATTTGTCATCTTGTCACCTGTTGTTAATTGTTCCATATGCCTGTATAAATATATTTTCTTGAAAGTCTGACTTCATACATGTCATTTTTGTATGACATAAATAAGAACTTGCTGAAATGAATAAGTAAAATATGCACACACTAAGAGGGAGCACACACTTAGGGAGAGGAAAACTTCCATTTTCTGCAAAACAAAAAAGAACCAAAGGAAACCATACTGTTAATCGAGGAATGTTTTGTCATCATCAAAAAGGGGGAGATTGTTGGCTCTATTACTTTTTGATGATAATAAAACATTCCCATTCATTTGTGTCTAATATCTCTACTTGAATGTGCAGGACAAAAATTGTATGCCAAGAATAAATAAACCATTCGAAGGCACATATCAAAAATTATATGAATAAGGGAGCTACAATTTATCAACAAAACAGAAGCCTCTTAGTTGGATAATGAAGGGTATTAGTCAGCTAAAATTTAAATTAGAAGTTGGCGGGTTCAAAAGTTTGAAAGACAGAGACAACTTAATCGACTAAGAAGGAAGTTAGTCGACTAAGAGCCTACTACCAGAAATTTGGACTTCAAGACAGAAACAACTTAATCGACTAAAAAGGAAGTTAGTTGACTAAGTGCTCACTGTCAAAAATTGGGATCAGAAGACAGAAACAACTTAGTCGACTAAGAGCCCAGTTAGTCAACTAAGATCATTCTGCCAAAAAATTTGAATTGAGCACTAGAAGACAGATTAACGGCCAGAATTGCTACCAAATTGTTTCCAATGGTCAAAAACTGCCTAACACCTATCAGAGTTGATTTCTCAAGTATCTAAGAGACTCCCAACAGCTAGAAATGCAATTTAGGCTTCCAAGTCCAAAAAGAGCTCAAAAATTGTAAAAACCTTCAGCATACTTTTTGCACTTCACTCCTATCCTTGTAAAAGTTCAAGCGTTTCACTTTATACCACTTAGATCAAGTCAATGATCATAAGTACTTCCTTATTCTCTTCTCCTTGTATACTTAGAGTGTGCGAGACACTCTAAGGGATTTATTCAAGCTTGGATTACTTGATTGAGTGTATAGGTTCTAACTTAGCCTAGAAAAGTTAGTTGTTGGGTTTTGGTTGATCTCGGTAAAAACCATTGTGAAAGGTTTTAGCTGAGCCTGGTAAAAGCCATTGTAAAAGCTTGGTGGAAGCTTGGGAATTTTACCATTCATAGTGATTGGTTTGGAAAATCCTTGGTTGAACAATCAAGGTAGTGGATGTAGGTCTTGGACCAAACCATTATAAATTCTTGTGTGATTGTCTGCTCTATTTTTAGTTTTTCATTCATCCTTAATTCTCTCTTTTATCTTGCATTTGTCCCCAATTAGAAGTTAATTTTTGTAAGAGCCAAAAAGTGTTATTCACCCCCCTTCTAGCACATTTAATTGGGACCAACATGCTAGCATGTCCAAGTCTTCTATGCCATAACCAACTATCACATACATCATCGACAATAAAGCAAGATTCACAAGACTTAATTTCATCAAGAAAGATAACATACATATTCTTAATTCTTTTTCCAATGAATGCTACTTTGTTAGTGTTAACATTAATCACTTTACATCCATGAGAATCAAAGCATACTCCAAAGCTTCTATCACAAAGTTGACTAATTGTGAAACCTCTACCTTCATAGACATGCAACGGAGGTAGACACGATGATGCAGATTAGGGGTAATTTCATCATTTTTGGGGGTGAGCTCCTAGAAGTGGGTTTTCTAATGTTATTAAGGTCTAAGTAGGCCTAAGGAATAAATGAATGAGGTATATAATAATGAAATAAACGAAGAAAATAGAAATAATGATAATTTCCATAATATGGGCAAAATGGTCATTTTAGGTCTTAAGTATAAATTTTTAAGTTTTCATAAACTCGAGTACCTCTAATCTATTATGGACCTTTTTTACAGTGTCAAAAGAGTAAAAAGTTTGAGCCAAAGGGAAGAAAAAGGCCAAGTCAGCTATGCAGTGGCATTTTTTTAAATAAGTGGAACTTTGTCAACTATAGGATAAATATGAAATTTTTCTAACACTTTCTCCTCACCTCTGGTTGCTTCTTCTTCTTCTTCCCATCCTTCTTCCTCACTAAACATTTTCTATCTTCCATGGAAGCCATCCCTTGAAACCTCCATAACTTTCTCAAAGTAACTTCAATTTGCATGCTTTGGCACACTTTTTCATAGGATTCTTTGTGCTCTTTCACTTTTACATCTCAAGAACCCTTAAAAGTCTTTCCTCAATACTTTTTCTCACTAGTTGGACGTTTTAGAGAGAGAAATAGACTTTCCATAATAGCTTGATAAACTCTTGAAAAGGAATTCAACTACAAAATCACCAAGGTGAGTAATAAATTAGGGTTGATTTTTAAGTTCTTGATGATGGCCAATAATTAGAGTTGTGGGTTGTTTTATTGTTGAGGGTTGTTTATTTATCTCTAGTGTGACTAGAGTAGTGTAAACTAATGACTAGCCATATGATAATTAGAAACTAGTGAGGAATAACAAGTAAAGTTTGATTTATAAAATAGCTTTTGGAATAATATTCATGTAAATTGAGTTAGTGTGATGCTATTGTGTGTGATAGGCTCCAACGAGACCCCACATCTCCACTTGGAGCATTAGTGGAAGTTGGAGTCGATTAAAGAATTAACGAAGACAAGTGAGTGAACTTGCATCTAAATTGTTTTGGGAAATGAATATGTGTTTGAATGAATCATTTGAAAATTTCATTTGTTTTTGCTTTAAAATGTACCTGGGGAACAAGCCCTTGATGAAATGTTCTTAAATTGTGAAATGTGCAATGTGATTAGTTCATGTGTTCCTACATTATGTTGATGTGTATGTTATGCATTGAATAGTACTATTGTGTGATAATTATAACCGTACGTGTACGGTGTGGGAGTGCACATGACAGTGCCAGTAGTGTGCGATGTGGGAGTGCACACGTCGATGATTTATGCCATGTGCAGTGTAAGAGAGCACATGATGCTGATGATGATATTGTAATGTGCGGTGTGGGAGTACACATGAGCTGGGGGAGAGTTTGGGTGATGCTGGTAGTTGTATATATGTGTATATATGTTATATGTATAGAGGTTATGGAAAATATATTGTGATTGCATTGAATATTAAATGTTAGAATTTGACAAATGCTTTCCAATTGATCTTCACTGTAGCAAAAATGGATTTTCATTTTGATAAGAATTCTTTTAATTTCATTCCCCTGTTTCTCATTGCAACGAAATTTATTCTCACTGCAGCGAGAAACTCTCGAGTGTTGGGGGCTTGACTAGCTCAGATTTTTGTTGCAACGAAATTCATTCTCACTACAGCGAGAAACTCTAAGGTGGTTGGTTCAAAATTTTGCCTGAAATTCACTGTAGTGAAAATTCATTCTTGCTACAGCGAATGCCTTTTCGCTGCAGCGAGATTCACTCTACCATGCTTGCCTTGCTTGGACTCTACCATAGTTTTCACTCTTTAACTTCATTGTTGATCATGGATCTTTCAATACCAAGGCACTAAATAATCAAGGGTTGAATTGAGGGGTTTTTAATAAGAAATAAGCTAAATTGAATTGTTTTCAACATAAGTGCATTATGTTTTCTAAAACTTTCAGTATTGATGCTTGTTCCCTTCTTATGTTCACTCACTGAGTTTATACTCACGCTTTCCAACTTCATATTTTCATATTCGGAGGCAATTGGGACCTAGAGTGAGGTGTCCACTTGTATTTTCTTTTTGGTAGGTACCATGGTATTCAGTAGCCCTACCCGTACCTAGAGTCACTCTGCTGGTAGTCAAGGGTTTTTTGCATGTGTGCATGTACACTTGATGTAAATTGCTAAAACTTATGTTATAACCAATGTATGTATATTTTGATTGGTGATGCCACCATGAGTTAGAAATGGATGATATTATTTTTGGGATGATACAAATATAAGTATTTGATTGCCATAATATATTATTGCAATACTTGTAGTTGAGAATTAAGAATTATGGTTTTAGGAATGATGAACAGAATCATATAAAAAGGCTTGCTTGGGCTTAGTGGGCTATGCCCATTGGGCCCTTGCGTCGGTAATGGCCCAAAAATTAGGCTGTGACACTAATGATTAGCAAATTATGTTTTAGACCTTTAAAAAAAGGACATGCTTGATTTGAGTTTGAGATATGTTACCAATGGTTCCAATTCCTAGGATAACACCCTAGGAGTCATCACCAAAGGAAATGCTACCACTCCTATTTCTATCAAGCTTGGCAAACTAGTTCTCTGTCACGAACCAATTTTCGAGCCATGACCGGTGCATGGGCCCAATGGATGTAGCCCACTAAGCCCAAGCAAGCTTATTTATATAATCGTACTCATTATCCCGTTAACTATTCTTACATTTACATTTCATAATCTTAACCTTTTAAGGACATTAATAGTAAATTATAACAATCAAAACTGCATTTATATTATCCCAATATAACATTAACTATTGCCACTCATGGTAGCTTTACCAATCAAAATGTACATTTAGGGTCTAAGGTATACATCTTAGTACTTTACATCACAGGTACGTATTTACAACAAAAGTGACTTTGGGCTTCCAACGGAGTGACCAAGGTGAAGGTGCGGCTACGAAATGCCAAGATACCTACCAAGGATACGAATCTACGAGAACACCTCGACCTAGTTACCGACTGCCTCTTGATCTAAAAACATGAATTTGAAAAAGGTGAGTATAAACTCAGTGAGTGAACATAAGAAGGGAACAAGCAATCGATAGGAAGAATTTGGAAATCATGATGCACTTGTTTCAAAAACAATGCAATTGATTTAATTTCTAACTAAAAACCCCTCCTTTCAAACTTTATTAATAACCTTATAGTGTTGCAAAAACCCATGATCAATCCATGAAGTTAAATGGGTGAAAAATATGTCAAAATCAAGCAAGGTAGCAAGCATGGCAGCAAGTTTCTCACTGCAGCGAGAATAGTGTCAGTTTGCATGTGTTTCAATTTTTCCAGTATATCTCCCACAACGGAAGTCCAATTGACCTGATTTTGACCATTAGAAAGCTAAGAGGCAAGGCTACAACTTTTATGTTTACCACTTTTCCCAATTCAGATCGGAAGGTGGTCAAAATCTTCATCGAAGTGAAAGCACTACACCAAAACCCGAGAGTTTCTTGCTACAGCAAGATTTATTCTCGCTACAGTGAGAATCACGCCAATGTGACCCCCAAAACCCAAGAGTTTTTTGCTGCAATGAAAATGAATCTCGCTGTAGTGAGAAACAGAGCATTTTAAGTGAAATGGGTCTTGTTACATCAAATGCCATTTTCTTGTTGAAATGAAAAGCAATTTGGGAGCAATCAACAATACCAACACACAACACAATCACAATTATTTTCATAAACTTTCTATAACATATATATATATATGTATTTGTATATACATACATCATCATGCATACCATCCCACCACACTCAACTTAATGCAATATTATAATCATGTGTTCACTCCCTACTTGCACACTTCAACATCATCATGTGTGCACTCCCTACTCGCACACTTCAACATCATCACACAACATTATTCATCAACACAAAACATATATTCATATATATACCTACCAACATAATATAGAAGCACATGGATTCACCTTTTTACACATTTCACATTTTTCACAGCATCAAAACATTTTATCAAGGGCTTGTTCCCTGGCACACATTTTTAAAGAAAAGTTGGATAAAATCATTCAAATGTTCATTCAAATACATTACATTTCCGAAGAAATTTTGAAATGCAAGTTCACTCACCAGTCTTAATGATGTTTTGGTGGGCTCTAGCTTCAACTAATGTTCCGAATGGAGGTGTAGGGTTTCGTTGGAACCTATCACACACAACAACATCGCCATCAACCCAACTTGGCATTATTACTATTCCAAAGCTATTTTCTAAATTGGGTTCTACTAGTCATTCCTAACTAGTTTCCAACTACTATTAAATGGCTATTATTTGCACCATCCTAATCACTTTAAAATGAATAAACAACGTCAACTACAAAACATTCCCAAGTCTCATCACTAGCTATTCTCAAAACTTAAATATCAAATTCTAATTCCCTACTCACCTTGGTAGCTTCGTAGTTGAATCTCTTTTCAAAAATTTCAAGTTGTTATGGAAGCTCCCTCTTTCTCTATCTAAACACCTAGCTAGTGAGAGAAAGTATGGAAGTAAGATTTTTTTTTTTTTTTCAAGGGTTTTAAAGTGAGAGAGTGAAAGAGCACAAAGGTTCTATGAAAAGGTGCACAAAAGCATGAAAAGTGGAGCTAGCTTGAGAGAGTTATGGAAGCTTGAAGAGAACTCCCATGGAGGATGAAGAAACGTGAGAGGGAAGAAGAAGAAGCTGCTGGAAAATGTGAGAAGAAGCTGCTGGAAGATGATATTTATAGCTCAAGCTTATCCAACTCCACTTAAATTATGAAAATGCCCTTAGCAAGTTAACTTATTCTTCTCCAATACTTTGTGCAATCTTTTTACTCTTTTGACACTGAGGCCAACTCCACAATGGTCTAAAAATACTCGAGTTTACAAAAATTAAAATTTTGACTCGAGATGAAAAATGACCATTTTGCCCCTACTTTGGAAATCATCATTATTTTTATTTCCTTCATCATTTAATCTTTATTTTCATCATTCATTTATGCTTTAGGCTTACTTAAGCCTTAAAAATGTTTGAAAGCATATTTCTAGGGGCTCACTAAAGAAATAACGAAACTACCTCTAGCTCGGGTTATCGTGTTTACACCTAGTTAAGAGGTTATAGAGGTCGAGGTCTCACATTCTCATTGTCGGTCATGTGCCTTCAGTAGCCACTACCCGAGAACCAAGGTTGCCTTTCCTTTGGTTGAGCTTCAAAACACTGATCTTTTTATCCTTGCTCAACCTACAAAATAGATTTTTAGTTTTTCTTTAAAGGGATCCATACTTTGATGGGTCCTTCAGGGTTAGCACACATAGGATCCTTTAAGAACCCAAACTAACTTGGTTCTTGGACAAGTTGTATCATAAGAGAAGCACTCATAAGACAAATGTCCTTTTTTACCACATATATAACAATGACATGCGATAGCATTCATTCTCCTTCTAAGGCTTGTTTTCCTTTCAAACTCTTTTTCTTCTTTTGGTGTTAGTTTTGATCTTTCTTCTTTATCAACTTTAAGTGCAACATTCTCATCAACAACTTTTTGTAATACTAAATTCTTACTTTACAATTCAAGCTTCAAAAATTCAAAATCAGTTTTAGACTATTCAAGTTCAGTTTGAAGCATGTTTCTTTGTTCGAAAACAGAGTTGTACTCATGCTTAATTTTTTTAATTCTTCATAGTTTTATATTTCAAGGCAAGTTTTTCAAATTCAACAAATAAGAAGTCATATTCATCTTGTAACTCATCATAGGAAATATCAAATGAATTAGAAGTTACTTCAATTTCTTCTTCTTTTGCCATCAAGCAGAAATTGACTTTTTCTTTCAATTTTTCTTTATTCTCTTCTGAACTTTATGAATCACTGTCAAACTATGTTGCTGCCACTATTGCTCTTTTTTGTTTCTTCTTTTTCTTTGAGGTTACTTCTTTGAGTAATGTGCATTCTAATATGAAGTGTCCTAATTTTTTGCATTCAAAGCACATCATCTCATATTTCTTGCTGAAATCACCCTTGTGCTCGTTTTTTCAAAAAGAACCTTGATCCTTCTTATAATTTTTTCTTCCAAACTTTCAACCTTTTTGTCCCATTAACTTTCTAGATCTTTTGGCCATCATGTCTATCTCTTCATCATCATCACTTAACAACTCTTCTAATTCCTCTTTAAGTGAGCTAATCTTGAGTGTTAAATTTTTCATCATCTCTTTAACTTCTTTCTTTTCCTCCTCTTCCTTTTCTTTCATTTGAAGTTCATGTATGAGGAGTGAGCCACAAATTTCATCAAGTGTGACCACATTGAGATCTTTGTCTTTTCGGATAGTTGTGACTTTGGATTCCTAGCTCTTAGGGAGACATTTAAGTAATCTTTTTACTAACTCATGTTCAGGGATGGTTTTTCCAAGTTGATTGAGCTTGTTTGTAATATTGGTAAACCTATCAAACATGGTAGTGACATCTTCACCTAGTTCTATTTTAAACATTTCATAATTATGGGTGAGAAAGGTAATTTTGGACTCCTTTACTTGTGAAGTCACTTTATGAATGACTTTAAGTTTTTTTCAAGTCTCTTTAGCTGTTGTACAACTAGAGATTTTGTTAAATTCTAAAGGAATAAGTGCATAATGAAGGGTGTTGATGGCTTTAAAATTTGTTTAGACCTTTTTTGACTTCAACCTTAGTCCACTCAATTTTAGGTTTAGGCATTTTCTCAACAGTGACAAAATTAGGTGAGGTGGGAACACAAGGTCCTTCCATAATAACATCCCACATTTCATAGTCAAGGGCTCTAATTTATATGGATATCCTAGTGATTCAATAAGCATAATTTAATCCATCAAGTAAATGAGGTATATTTGTTGATTGACCTTCAACAACAACTAACTTTTGCAAAGCCATGTGGATCTTCCCTAAGGATGTTAAACTTTAATTTTAAAGATATGGCTCTGATACCACTTGTTGGTTCTATTTGAATGCTAGAAGGTGGTGAATAGCGCTAAAAATTTTTAGAATTAGCCCTTTTAAAATTATAGAGCTTTTAACAGATTAAAGAAAAATAGATATGAAGCTAGTGGTAGCTAAAAGACACCAAGTAAGGAAGGGTAGAGAGAAGTGGACAATGCAAAGCTATTTATAGTGGTTCGGTCCCCTTAACCTACATCCATTACCTTGATCTCCCAATCAAGGATTTTCAATCCCAACTTCACTATACCAGTGGAATTAACATGTTCCACCAAGATTTTACAAGGTAAGCTTCGAACCCAAGCTCTAATCCCTTTCAACAATCTTTAGAGTGCTTCCTACATTCTAATTTCCCAAGAAAGAGAAGAAAAAGAAGTACAACCGATGACACTTTACAAATATGGAAATATTACAACTAAGCTCAAACACTTTTTTTGGATTTAGAATGAAGAACAAGTGTTTTTAGTGATGGATGTTTGGCTTTTAGCTCCAAATGGCTCTTCTCTCATCAAATCTACCTTCTTTGACCATTAGAGCTTCTTTTTATACTTGGGGAGCCTAATTTTTCTGTTGAAGATAGTTTCTAGCCGTTAGAAACAACTCTGATGCACTTCTAGCCGTTATTTTATCCTCTGGTGTTTAAACTCAAAAAAGCAAACAAACATTAATAACTCTATTATATAGAGTTATTTTGACACATTTTGGGGGATTAAGTAGTTAAATCTTTGAGATTTTAGGTTCAAATCGTAGCATTTTAGGTGTTTTTCTAGTTTAAGTTTGATTACATGTTGAGTAGTTAATTTAAGTTAATTTAAGTTATTTTAGTTAAATTTTATGTTATTTTGTTTTAAATTACTTTAAGAGTAGTATTGGTAATTTCTCTTATTGCTTTTGTAAGAAGTTTAATGAAAAAGGCTCATTTGATGAAAATCTGTGCAAGTATAGTGATGGCTTTATTCATATATGTTGCGGCATTTTGACTATATCTCTATCTACAGAACTCCAAATGAAGTGATTCTTCAACCACTAGACTTCTAAGAGATGTCTACCACTTCACCCAGTTTGGATTGGATCATGATCAAAATATTTGTCTAAATTGGAGCATTGTAGTAGTACGTATGAACTAAACATGATGCAGTATTTGGAGCATATCTTTCAATACATAAGTCCAATTGACATGATTCTTAATCCATAAGAAAGTAAGAGACAAGTATACAACTTTTATGTTTTCCACTTTTCCCAGTTCGGATCATATTAGGGTGAAAATCAAATTCAAAATTGATAGACCACCGTAGCACTAGGAGGACAAGGCAGCAGCATTGGTGAAAGGAAACTCACCATATAATTTTCTCGAGAGCTCAACGCTATAGCGTTGGAGAAGTAGCACTGCTGTGCTACTGTAGCAAAAAAAACTAGCACCGTGGCACCAAGAAATCAAGGCTGCGGAGTTGGGTGATTTTCAAAAATAAAAATTTAATAGGATTTTGGAAATTAAGTTACTTGGAGCCTATTTAAAGGGCCTTTTCAGAGATTTTAAAGCGGAGGTAGCAACCAACTATTCTTGAGATTTGAAACCAAGAACAAAGCAAGAAAACAAGAGACTTTGAGAAAGAATGGAGATCATAAAGCTTCAATAATTAGTTTCTTTCTCTACTTTTGTGTTTTTCTTATTTTCTTTGCCTTGGATTCATGGCTAAATTTCTTTGGATGTTGTTTTTATTAGTTGTTATGAGCTAAATTATCTTTCTAGGATTATGGTGGATTTCAACATGTAGTTTGAATATTAGTTTCTCTTTTATTTATCATGAATGGGTGTAGTTTTGCTTATTCAAATCTGTTCTTAATGCTTTTGATTGCCTGGCCAACAATTAACTGATATGTGAATCTAATTGAGACTCGACAGAGAGATTTTATATTGGACTAAGGCTTGAATAATGCATGTTCACATCACTTAGGTGATTTGATTCGCGATTCGAGTAGACATATACCAATTGCCATGCATAGACACATTAGGACACTTGCTTAATGAACTTAATTTAATTGATTCCTATAGACATATAGTGAACTAACTAAGCTAAGCATTTGTACAAGCAACTCGATGGAGACTTGTCCATAGCTTTGAATTCTAGGTTAGCAAAACCACCCAAGAAAGATAAATAACAAGAAAAGCTGTGAAATGTTGAACGAACCCATAATCTTAGGTCTTTTATATACTGTTTTTCTCAACTTATTTAGTTTGTTAGTTTATTTAATGTTTATTTTTAATTATTTTTAATTAGTTTTTCTTCAATTTTTGGATTTCTTAAATAAGATTAATTTGTTTTATAATTTTAGTACTTAGTGAAACTTTAGAAACAAATCTTTGTGGGAACGATACTCTACTTCATCACTATATTACTTGTTCGATACGTATACTTGCGTATGTAAAATCGACAACAGACTTCGGCTAACCGGTTAGAGGTAGCTCTAATTGATTACAGCTTCTCTGCCTTGCACTGTCGTCCAACTGTGTTCTCTACTTTAACCGATTAAGAGTTGTTTGTCTCCAGATTTCTTTTCTTTAGCAAGCTTCCTCTAACTGGTTATGGTAGGCTCTAACCGATTACAAACTTTCTGTTTTCACTTCTCTACACAATAGTCTTTCTCTAATTGGTTAGCTCTTCCCTTAACTGATTGAAGCTTTACTTCAACCATAATCGATTAAAATCAACTAGAAGAGCTTCGCATTTTGAACTCCTCCATTTTGGCTTCCTTCAACGGTCAACTATATTTTCAAACTTGTTTTTGGAGCTTGAAGATACTAGGACTTTGTACTCTAATTGATTAACCAGACTTCTTAATCGATTATTATATTTCTGTTTTGCTTCAACTTATCACATAGCCATGCCTTAACTGATTAAGGTCTCTTGTTAATCAGTTACTAAGGTTCTATTTTTATTCATTACTTGTTCTTTCCCTCTTAACTGATTAACTCTTCATTAAACTTAGCAAGCTCCTTGACTTGCCTTTAATTAACAACTTTGTTAGGGGTATTAAATTAAATCTTACACACTTAAATAACAAGATTAGACATTAATGAATGAAGAATTTTTTGCTATCATTAAAAACATATGCAGTCAACAATTGGAGCTAAGAAGAAATTGAAGGATTCAAGAAGATTTGGAGATCAAGATTTCAACTCTTGGAGTTTCTTTATTCTTTTTTGTTATTCTATATTTTTCTTGATTTGGTTTCAATGTTTAAACTTTATTTGATGATGATGTTTGATATTATGGGAACTAATTTAGTTATCTTAGATTATGACTGAACTCAATACGTAGTCTGAATTATTGATCTCTCTTTTACTTATGTTCTAATGGTTTTAAGTTGATTATTCTATTCTGTTCTTAATGCTTCTAATTGCCTAGCCACCAATCAGGTTGAATTGGAAACCTAAGTTAAATCTTGTTGAAAAAGATTTAGAGTAGACCTTGAACAGAATAGCATATGATCGAATGCACTTAGTTGATTAGGTGATTTGATTTGCATATAGGGTAGACATACACCTATAAACCATACGTAGCCAAGATTAGAGCATAAACTTAATGAATCTTTCTTCAATTTAATTTGCATATGCATATAGTAAGTTAATTAGGAGAGATATTTTTATGAGAAACTCGATAGAGACTTGTAAATAAATTAAGACTCTAGGTTAGCAACTTAATCCATTAAAGTAAGTTAAGAAAGATACAATATTCAGGTGAAGTATTAAGGGATATTATAATCTTAAGTTTGGTAGTTGATTAAGTTTTTAAAAATAAATTTGTTGATTAATTTTAGATTAGTTTTAGTTTGTTATATTTAATTTTGCTTTTTAATAATTTAAATTTGATTGTTTGAATAAGATTAAGGTGTGTTAATTTTAGTAGTTAACAGTAGGAATTATTTCAATTTTTTATGGAATCAACACTTTACTTTTCACTATTTGGCTTGTTTAACGATACATGTACTTGTGTGGATAATCAGACAACGACTAGTTCTTCGATCTTGCTAATAGGTTATAGTAGTTAGCACATGGCCTTGCTAATGAGTTATAGTAGTTAGCACATGGCCCCACTAACATGTTACAGTAGTTAGCATACGACCCTACTAAGAGGGTTACAATAGTTAGTAATGATCATGAGAATGATTTGTTGATACGACCATGTCACAGGTTATAATAGTGACCGTAGCTAAAGATGATTAAACTTTACAAGTTCAAAAGATTGAATATATGATTTTCTCAAATGATATTTTAATGATGATTTTTGATGATCAATGATTTATGAACTTCCAAAATCATTTCTTTTGAATATAATGGTTCTTTAATTGTTTGAAAACATGATTTATTGAAATGCTCTTAAATGATTTATATGATATATTGAAAATTATGTTTAATTCGGTAAGGTGTGTGCGGTTATACTTGCTAAGTTGTGGTTTGCTCATTCCTTACATTTTTGCACATGACTAGAGATGAGAACTTTAAAATTATGAGAGCTAAGAGAACAATTTGAGTAGTCTACCTTTGTGTCAAGACATTAATAGCTTTAAGAGTTATTAATAGCTTTGCTGAAACTCTTATTATATGTCATTGATATTTAAGTTTTAGTTATTTAATTTATTATCTCGGAGATTTTAGTGGGATTGTAATAGTTATTTATGACAATATGTGAAAACGGAATTGTTAGTATGATTTGAATTGAGGTATTTTATATGAATTTTAGATAGAAAGATTCATACTATTTTGGGGCTTAGTTTTGGTTTCAAGGCGTGACAATTAGTACTTATTTGATCTAATACTTAACAGGGGAGAAACTGAACCTTCATCCATGTTCGTCCATTGACCTTATCTGCTTATTGTGTATGAAAACAGTGAAACCAAAACTTTAATGGCTTTCATGCTTTAAGAGAAATTGAGGATCCTTAGAATATGCTTTGTTTAATGATACATATTGCTTTCAGCACTTTTCAATCGGTAATTGTCTCCATGTTAACTCTTGTGTCATACTCAATAACACCACTCGAAGAAAATAAGAAAGTAACACCACTGTCAGGTAAAGGGAGGAAGGGGAGAAGAAGAAAAATAAGAAAAACCAAAGGGAAGAAGCAAAGCTGGGAAATGGGAGATTATTGTCTATCTTGCCTAATTCTTTTTGAAAGCCATGTAACTCAATAGTGTGGCACATTAAAGGTTTAAGGGGAACTAAGAAGAGACGTCGTCTCATTGCTGACGCAAATAGCAATGAAGAAAAATTGGAAAAGTGTTAAAGAAACTGCTTTGACTTCTTTGACTTACCTTTGCAGGAGGAGAACAATTCCAGTATCTGAAGCCATTATTTACAACATATCTCAACTATCGGATAACAAAAAGCCTCTCAAAGGTTAGAAATCTAAAAACAATTCTTTCTCAGGTTTTATAGCTTGTCCTGTAGTTGATGTTTACACCCTGTGGTTGCAAATATTTCAGTTAGTAAGTAGCTGAAGGAACCATTAAGAATTCTTTCAAGGATCTTTCTCCTCACTTGTCACGGCTGATACCTGCGTGGTATGCCACTAAGGAAGATGTCAAGAATCTCCAGCTCTAAAATTGCCACAAGTTGACAACAGTGCTAATGCCAGATTTCGCTTTTTCCACAGGCATGGGACTTGTAGAAAATGATCCTACCCTTTTTACCCCCTCATGGAAGTAGAGTACGTTTTCTTCTACCTTGTAGTAAACTGGAATGAGCACTAAGCATTACTAACAATTGGTTCATTTCATTTGGGCCCCTTTGCAAGTGTTTCTCCTAAGATGCTCCGCGTACAAAATGGGACCATTTCTCTTTCTTGGCATATAGTTAAGGTTAATGTATCCTTCAGTTTGAATCATAAAATTTGCTCTTTGGAAAATTGCTGTTACATTAATCCAAGAAGCAGGGAGGAGTCCTACAAAGGGAACCAAACTGCCACAACAGAAGACGGGGTACAGAAAAGAAGTGAAGCCAAAATAAGCCCAACAGTTATTATATATGCTCTTCATCTCCAGCATTAACGTTTGTATTATAGCCATCTTAAATTTTAAGCATATGGCCATGCTCTCCTCTACATTCTCTCAGCCCAACTGATTCATATTCATCTTTGTTTCGACAAGCATTCCACAACAAAAGAACAAAACGTTTAAAAACAGAGATGATAACAATGATGTTGGTGATGCTGGCAATGACAGGAAATTTGTTGGTATTCTTTTCTTGGGCTTTTACCCTATATCCAAACTCCAAAGCATACCTAAACTGCTCCGGATGATCAACTTTATCTGACCTGTTCTGCATTCCATTATATTCCCTCTTCGTAAAGAGAAGACAATGGAGAAACATTGCTTTCCTTTGGATAAATCAAATATTTTTGTGGGGATAGCCTATCCACTCCAGACCAATGGACAAAATATATCGGTAAAACATGAACTAATCTAAAGCTACTGAAGTATGCTCATGCACCTAGACGGATTGACCCACCATGTAAATAATTGCCCCCCCCCCCCCCCCCTAATGATTGTAAACTTTAGTTTTAAGTACAATATTTAACAGATGAGCATGCAATATGAAGACAAGAAATAGTAAATTGTTAGTTTGCTATTTAGTGCAAACATGAATCCTCAATCCAAAAAAGAAACTCATCTTCAATTACCTTGGTCATTGAGTATGAGCTCCAATCCAATATTCTCTCCCTCCCTTTTCTCGGAAAGAAATGAGAACAAACAAAAATTGGCCACTAATGAGAACAAATTGTTTATTAAGCCCAATTTCATGTCAATGAACTATTTTTCATAGAACTCTTTGTATGCATCATTTTTTTATATAAAAAATTGAGAAAGAGAATAAATTTAATTCTTTAAATAAAATACATACACTCGATACTGATCAAGAATTCTTCAACCCCTATGCGAAGACACATATATACATTATGGAACATACTATACTAGGAAGGGGGTGTAAACTAAGACCAACAACGTAATTGGATTAATCAAACTCCATGGTGATTGCAACTAGCTTTACTTTAGTTGAGGCATTTCACTATCATCATTCAAACAAAAACAGAAAGAAAAAAGAACTGGATGAGCTGAAAAAGCCGATAAGTAAGGTTGGAATTCTATTGTTGAAGAGTGTTAGAAGAGTAGTACTTGGGCAAACTCGTTGGCAAAAAAGAATGCCACGTGAATGATATGACTGGACAAATTTTATCGTGCAATTCGAAAAGATGAAAGTGACCATGTCAGATCAAACTGGTTGGAATTCCATGTACAAGGAGTAGCATTAGTAGAATGGGCAGAAGGTGGAGTGGCCACGCCATGCCATTGTTTTCTTTTCCCCTTTTTCTGAGTGCAAACAATACAAGACAGGAGGGCAGAGGCTGCTACTGCTGGGGACCATGCCCTATGAGTTTGTGAGTTGTGACTCTGCTCTATCTAGTGGGCTTCTTTTTTCTCTTCCTTTCTTTCTTTTTGATTGATATTTTTAGTGATGTTTTCTTTCCTTCAGTAACCCCAACCCACGCGCCTTCAACCACAAAAATCACGGCTTTGGACAGCCAAGGCAGGACAGGACACACTCTCGTCTGTCTTCAACTATTTCGTTGGCTGCTTATTCGTGGGAAAATTTTATGACTTATTAGAATTATTTAAACTAATATATTTCAGGCTCTCATCACTTTCGTTAATTGTTAGCCTTTTATAAATTTAATTCTACAGACAAAGGCAAAAGTTATTTTAGTACAGCCAGGCGAAGGACCCACAATCTGTCCAAAAATTTGTCAATTTTGCTAAGGCAATAATCAAAGTCAAGTGCATGGTGCCCCGCATGAGTGTTATTGTTTATGTGCTTGACACCTGCTTGTATAGGCTGCTCGTATGGTGGGGTACTTTCTCTGACTTTTTTGGACCATTCACCCTTATGGCTCGCCAATCTTAACATGGACCAATCTAAATCCAAAAACTATTAAACATGTAGAGGCCTGAGAATAATATAAGTTAGCTTTTAATCCTTCATCTCATCGTCCATCTCATCTCAGTATTTGTGGAGGAAAATCTCTAACAATTTAGATATCACGTAGAAACTAAAAATGATACTACTATATTTATAAGGAGAAAGTTGTGAAAAATAGTCAATTTCAAAAGTTAATTTTAAAAATAATTTTCAATATAAAGTTAACAGTTTTTATTCAATTTTTGTCATAACTGGACAAAAATATCATTTAAACCATTCAAAACAATATTTTTGGTTTGCTAATCTTCCTTTCCAAAAATCTTAATAATAAAAAGAATTTAAATAGAAAAAAGGAAAGGAATGGCTTAAGATTTTCCATCCATCTTGAAATAATCAAAAGATTTCAAATTTTTCGAATTCGGTGCAAAATTGAAATAAAGAGAAAGTGGAAAAAAAGAAAGAAGAAAAGAGTGAAAAAGAATTGTAGGGACAAAAACGGTTTTGAGTTTTGATTGCTTCCATCCATCTTTAATTTAGTAAAATCTCATAAAAATTTTAGAAAAGTCCTTACCAGATGATTTTATTGATGAATCACAAAATAAACAAATGGTTCAATTTTTTCAAATTCGGTGCAAAATTGAATTAAAGAGAGTGAAAAAAAAAGAAGGTGAAAAAGAACTATAGGGAAGAAAATGGTTTTTATGTTTTGGTTACTTCCATCCATCTTTAGTTTGGTAAAATCTAATAAAAAATTCTATACAGTCCTTACTAGAAGATTTTATTGATGAATCGCAAAACTTTGTGTCCCTTCTTAATAATTTAGTAAAGAAAATACTCAAGATCTTTGTTTAAAAGATGTTCCCTACTATATGTGGAGGCTGTAGAAGATGAATGCTATAGTAAATTTTTTTGAATATGACATGTAACAATAATATTTTTTTAATATGGTATGTAACAACTTTTTTTTCAATATTACGTGTAATAACTTTTTTCAACATGACGTATAACAAGTTTTTTTCAAAATAACGTGTAGCAAAATTTTTTTTGAATCTAGTCGTAGCAACAACAGTTTTTCAATATAGCATGTAACAACTTTTCTTCAAAATGCGGTGTAAAAACTTTTTTCAACATGACGTGTAAGAAATCTTTTCAAATATGGCTTGTAACAATAACATTTTTCAATATGGCGTGTAACAACTTTTTATGAACATAGCATGTAATAACAACATTTTTTCAACATGTCATGCAACAACTTTTTTTTCACGTGCACTTGAACATGAGAAAGTTTCTTTAAAGGTAATTTTATCCAAAAGTTTTTTATCTTGGCTAAAAACAATTAAAATTATAAAAAAAGTTATTTTCAAAAATACCTTATCTTTGAAGGCTAAAAAAAATTATCCTTATTTATAACTGACCTAATCATTTTTGTTTTAATAAAAAATTGAATTCACTTAATAATTATCATCCTATTTGCGAAGTAAAATCCCTTTTCTTAACATTTTTTTATTATGTATTTTTTAAACTGAAAAATTACATGCAATGAAAAGGAAAAGAATAAAGAAAGAAGATGTCATGTACAGTTTGTGTTAAAACACAGAACTCGAAAACAATGAAATGACTTCAAAACGTGTATCAATGTCACTGTTCTTAAGTTTTATTTACCCTCACTGTTAGTGTGTGAAAGGGTTACAGGCGATAAACCTCGAGAATACAATGAAACCCAATGGCTTGTTCTGTTTTTCTTTGACGAAACCAATCACTAAGCATCTACCAATATATGGTAAGAGTACTAAACTTCTATAAATTTTTTTGCAATAAAATAGTATATAAGAAATCTAAAGAATATCGAAAGAGGAATAACAGAGATTTCTTTTTTTTTCTTTTAGAATCAAAGGCGAGTATATTTATAAATGTCTATTCCCAACAGACACAATTGTCTCTTTCCAACAGATACAATTGTCTTTTTCTAACGGACATAACTATTGGTTTTCCAACAGACACTACCTTTTGAACAAAAAAAATTGTCTGAACAAATACAATGATTTTAACAAACTTAATTGTTTGAACAATCATAATTATTCAGAGGACTTTCTTATTTTCATTCTTCTATTATTATTGTTGAAAATTTTCAACAATCTCCTACCATTTTTAAAATAATCTAGATTCTTCCATTATTATTGTTGAAAATTTCTTACGGTTGAACTTTCACTTAGTGAAAACATGTTAAAGTTAACCAAAATTGCATGGTAAGCTATATTTTGAACCAGCTACTCCATTTGATTAGCTGAAGACATTTTACACAATGATTTTAACTCTAGTGAATGCACAGTATCTGGTGATACTTTTATGAACATGTGTTAACATCCTATTTCATAAGTGTTACTAGAGTCAACCTTTTGAGCTCCTAGAAGCAGACATACTTCATACTCATATGTAAAATCCAAAAGTCCTATCAAAACACTTTATAAGGACAATGTGACCCTTTTTGTTTCAAAATAATGTTTTTGACCCCTTAATTGTTAACACCGTTAGTCAACGCTAAAAAAAAAAATTCCACACAATACTACAAAAATATTTTAGGACACAAATACCCTCTAAAAAAAATCTACTCATCTTCCTTTCCAAAACTTAATAAAATTCAATATTTGACAAAAAAAACTAACACCTTTTATACATAATAATCAAGTCAAAATCTTTTTATGTCACCTTAAACCTTAGTCTTAAAGAACAAATTTGGGGCAAAAATTTTTCAACCAAATTAATAATCACGAGTAAGAAATTATTCTCTTAACTTGACACCATCAAATTTGAAATATCCATTATTTAACAAAAGATTTACTTTTAATACATTCTTTTCAATGAAAAGAAATTCTCAAACTATTGAAGAAACAAAAAGTGTGATGATAATAGACTTTACCTCAAGAAAGAAGTTTATGATTTTCAAGGTAGATAAAACTTCAAATTTTCAAGCCTTCAAATCAAAATGGTTTGGGTTTTTTTCTGATTAAGGTTTTTGAGAGAACAATGAGTAGATTTTTTAAAAAATAGAATATGCTTAAATTAAAAAATAATATAAGAGATATTTATGTCCTAAAATATATATGTACTATTAGGTCTAATTTTTTTTAACTGCTAACTAACAGTGTTAACAATTAAAGGGCCAAAAACATCATTTTAAAATAAATGGTAAAAATGACCTTTTGAAGTGTTTTAAGGAGGTTTTTTGGATTTTACTCTCTCACTTACATAGGTAGATCCCATCAAGAATGTTCCCATAACTAAAACACTTTAACAAATTTGTGTTATGAGTCTATTAAGAATATATTATTTACCCTTTCCTTACCATTACAAGTACTTAGATCTTTGCTTATGATGGAATATTATATATCATATTATAGTGCTAGCAAACACACATAGATGATGTGCTTTGTCTCATTGAACTCAAGACTCAACATTATACCAAGGTTGAGTCGAGTTTCCACCATGGGTGACTTTAATTTATGAGCTTGAGCCCCATTCCCTTAAAATTTTGTTTACAAGATCTTTAGTAAGACTTTTCATCAAAAGATTTGTCAAATTTTCACTTGACCTCATAAAAGTTATAATGATCACTCCATTTGAAATGAATTGTCAGACATAACTATGTCTCAACCCAATATGTCTTAACCTTTCATTATACACTTGGCTATATGTTTTTGCTAGATTTGCTCACTGTAACAATGGTTAGAAATTAGAGAAATTGGTTTAAGTTACAAAGGTACACTATTAGCATTGAGATATATTATGTTTCGATTTGAGAAAATTGCATGGCATCTTAGCTTTAATGACAAGCATTTGAAATTGTCTAGATTATATTTTTCACCCTCCTAAAATCATTCAAGTGTTTAAAAAGCCATACATGATTAGAAAACATCACAAAACTTTTCAAAACAATGAGTCTTCAGCTTGAGAAAGTACAAAGAAAACATGTTTTGATTGATATTTAATTATAAGGAAGAAGCAATGAAGAAAATAGCTAAAGTGAAGAGTTAAAAAGTCAAGGAAAATTGAAGACACAAGGCAAGAGTCGACCTTATTACAGAATGGTTAAAGAATGAGTGAAGAATTGTGAAATATAAAAGGCATAGTCGACCTTGTGGCAAGATTGAATGAAAAATCACAAAGACATAATGCCATAGTCAACCTTATAGAAGTTATAATCGACCTTGAGATAGAGTGCAAGCATAATTTGAAATTTGAGCAACCATAATCGACCTTGATGAAGCTATAATTGACCCTAAAGTAGAACACTTGCAAGAATCAATAATTTGAGAAGCCATGTCAACCCTCGAGCATTTATAGTCGACTACTCCAAGCCAGACTTTAAAAATCATAAGCTTCTGGAAATGGATTGACTAAAAGGCCTCAAAAGTCGAGTATAGAAGTCCTAATTCAAGATTTTAAGGAACCATAGTTGAACTTAAAAGCATGGTAGTTAACCCTACAAGCACAGCAATAGCCAAATCTGATTCAAACTAGTGTCTAATGGTTCCAAACATCCTTATGATTATAAAAGGCCACCCTTAACTCATTTTGAAGTAAAAGAAGACCAGCACTTCATTTGAAAACCCTAGAGAGAAAATTTCTACATCTTTATACCTTTCTAGACTTCATCTTAGTCTTCCACCAAGCACTCAAAGCCATTGAAGCTCACTTACTTGCAAATCCTTGAGCTGATGTTGGTGAGATTATTTCTTCTCTTTGTACCCAAGCTTAAACCTTTAGCACTTGGTCTTTGTGAGGCAAATCTTTATTATTACTCCTTTATAGACATATTTGTAAAGGTTCTAGCTTAACCTTGAAAAGTTAGTATGAAGGTTATTTCTCAACCTCATTAAAAAATCGGTATAAGGGTTATCACTTAATCTCGTGAAAAAATTGGTGTAAGGGTTATCGCTTAATCTCATTAAAAAGTAAGAATTCTTTTAGTAGATTCGAAATTCCTTAGTAAGCCAAGCTCATGGATGTAGGCAATTGAGAAAGCCGAACCACTATTAAAATTCATGTGTCTTGATTTACTTTTATGCCTTGTGATTTATTGTTGATATTTGCTTTAAAGAAAAATCTCTTGTTTTGCTTTATACACAAGAAGAAAATTTGTTTTTCAAAAAAGGGTTATTTTTCATTGAGCTTGTAAAGGAAATTTTTAAAATACTAATTCACCTCACTCTTGGTATTTATTACATTGAGCTTACTCCACTAACATACACCATAAAGTAATTTTCTTAGCCATTCTACTTCTTTGGTGGCAAAAGCCAATACGATAAATTTGATCACCATGGTGTAATTTTTTATACATGTTTATTTCTTGAACTCCTAAGTAATAGCACTCCCACCATGCATGAAAATTCATCCACTTGTAGAAGCGTGATCTTCCAAACTTGTAGTCCAACTAGCTTCTAAATATCTTTCTAAAACTTATAGATATCCATTATAGAATAAGCCACAATTGATTGTTTTCTTTAAGTACTTGGGTACTTTATTTATTGCTTGTCAATGCAAGTTACTTGGATTACTTGTGTACCTACTCAATTCCCTGTTAGTAATGTTAGCTCCATAATAATGAGGAAATATACAAGAGAAGGGGTGAATTGGATTTTAAAAAATTCTTTTCAACAAATCAAACTTTTAATGAAAGCAAGCTTGAAGACAAGTTCTTAAATTTGTTTTCACTTTAAACATGTCAAAGGAAATTTAATAAGCAACTTAATGAACACATAGGTTGAAAACAAATTTTCCAAACTCTTCACAGTAAAAATGTACAAGTGTAAAAGTGAAGAGTAAGTAAGCTGTAGGCAAATTTCTAAAACTTCTTCAAGATAAAATGCACAAGTTCAAGGAGTATAAAGAAGAGAGAAAAGACACAAAGAATTTATAGAGGTTTGGCCCTCTCCATAGGTTCCTACATCCTCTCCCTTGGCTCACCAAGGAATTTGTAATCCACTATAAAACTACTTTTTCAAAGGATCAAACATAACCTTTACAAAACACTACTTTTCGTGGATCAAGCATAACCCCTACCTTTTCGTGAATCAAGTATAACCACTGCCCTTTCATGGATCAAGCATAACTATTGTCTTTTCAAGGATTAAGCATAACCTTTACAAAACACTGCCTTTTGAAGGCTTAAGCATTACCTTTTTTCTCTTACAATTTTGAATAGCAAGCATACCTCTAGAAGGTGAATTTTGCTAAGTGGGTACACTGATGGAAGAGTACACAAATGATAAAGATGAATACAAAAAATAGGAGTGAAGGCACAAAATATTTGAAGCTCAATGATAGCTTAAAAGCTAAGTAGAAGAATGTGATTTTTTTGCTCTAGCTTGGTTTCTCTTCATTTTTCCTCTTTTTCTTCATATCATTTGATTCTTGATCAAATGATCTTTTTCTTTCCTCGTCTCATACCCAAAATGTGTTGGAGAAGTCCTTTTTATGCTTGGATAAAGTTTGAAGCCATTAGGGATGATTTTGGTGGAGAAATTAGCCATTTTTCTTATCTTTTTTGTATCAAACGGCTACTTTCAAGAGTTTGAGAATCGATCAATGGATTCTTGAGAAGTCCATTCTCCTTGCCTCTAAAGCATTCTATTTTTTGAGAATTGATCAGTGTATTCATGAGAAGTTGACTCTTTTTGCCTTTAGAGCATTTTGTTTTTTGAGAATCAATCTTTACATTCTTGAAACATTGATTTTTCTCGTCTTAGATTTCTTGAGAATTGATCTTTGCCTTTCCAGAAGTCGATTTTTCTTTTACTTAGGCACCAAAATCAAAATTCAAAATTGCTTTTGCTTACTCCATTCTTATACATTCTCCGATCTTTTCTTCTTCTCCAAGTTTTTGATTTTTCTCTTTTTATAGTTTCAGGAATCGATCACTTGATGCATGAGAAATCAATTCTTGCTCTTCCAATGGCATTTGTATCTTCAAGAATAAATGTTTCCTTTTCAAGAAGTTGATTCTTATGGCTTGAACTTAGGATTTAAAGAATCCAAAAGATTTTTCTTTTCACAAACAACTTCAAACAACAAGTTCAAAGATCATTTAAGTATTGTAACACTAAAGCACTTCAAAAGCATTCAAGGATCACTTAAACAAGATATTTTAATCATTTTTGTCATTTCAAAACTCTAATCATTTTAAAGCTCATAAAGATAACATTTTCGAATAACAAACGCTATAATTGGCCTTGTACATGTCATTGCCATACATTAGGCAATCAATTACACTTGCATTTTGTAATTGATCAACTGCCCTATCAGCATTACACACTAATTTAATTTAAGGATCCATAGGTATAAATAATGGTATATAATCATTAAGATCAAACTTTCTGAGCACTTTCTCAATATAATGCAATTGTGACAAAATTATGTCATTTTCATCTCAGAATATTTGAACTCCAAAAATAACATCCACTACACCAATATCTTTCATTGCAAAATTAAAGAACTTCTTTGTTTCCTAAACTTAATCTAAATTCGTGTCTAATATTAACATGTCATTTATATATAATCAAATTATAACTTCTTTACTATTTTGGACTTTGCTTTATATGTACTTATCATACTCATTTGTATTGTAACCAATGGCTAAAGCAACTTCATTAAATTTTTTATACCATTTTGTAGTGCTTGTATAAGCCCAAACAATGATTTTCCAAGCTTACAAACCTTATGCTCCTATCCCAGAACAATGAACCCTTTCGGTTGCTCCACGTAGACTTCCTTTTCTAGTTCATCATTTAAAAGTACTATGTTAACATCCATTTGATGAATTATCAACTTATAAATTGATGCAAGTGAAAATTAGAAGTATAATTATAGCAATTCTAGCTATTGGAGCATAAATGTCAAAGTCATCAATTCCTAAATTTTGTGTAAAGTCTTTTGCTACTAACCTTGCTTTAAACTTGTCTATAGTTACACCCACCTTCATTTTCTTTTTTGAAAATCCATTTACAACCTATTGGTTTATAACCTGAGGGAAGATCAATCAAAATCCATGTGTTATTTTCTATTATTGAGTCCATTTCATCATTGATTGTTTCTTTCCAAAATACAAAGTCTTAAGACTTCATCTTCTAATCATATGTAACAAGGTCTGAATCTATATTAAAACAATAAGAAATTTTATTGTTTACATTTCCACTTGTCAATTCCACAGTGAACATATAAAAATTTGGTCCAAAGTCTTTTACCTTTCTAACCTTTTTTCTTTTCCTTATTTCTAGACAAGATTCATCATTATTTTTATTTTGTTCTAATGGAATATCATTTGATTGAACAGAGAATAGTGGCTATAGGTATCTCGAAATAGATTTGAATCTACTTTCATTGAAAATTGCATCTCTTAATTCAAAAATAGTGTTCATTGAAATCGAATCATTTGGTCAATTACCAGGGTTATCTTAATTTCCTTTTTAAGAACTCTATTTAATATGTGACAAGCTGTTCATAAACTTTCACACCAAAAACCTTGTCCAAAACCAAAAGATGATATCATTGCATTTACCATTTCAATTAAGACCCTATTTTCCTTTTTTGCCACACCATTAATTTGTAGTGTTTGAGATACGAAAATTTGATGGACAATCCCGGTGGAGTTAAAATAACTTGAATATAATATTCTCCACCTCTATTCGGTTTTAAGTAGTGGATAAAAGATTCACAATGCAATTCAATTTATGATTTGTAGATCTTAAATTTATCAAGCACTTAATCTTTAGAATGCAACAAATACACATAACAATATCTAGAGAAATCATCAATAAATGTGACAAAATATTTCTTTCCAACCAATAAGTGTACTATGCATATCACAATAATCACAGGTATTAGTTCAAGTAATTTTGTATTTCTTTTAACCTTAGGGAAAGGATTTTTGGTTATTCTTGTTAGTGTGCATGTATTGCATTTATCAATCTTTTGACTAAAGTTTTAAATTTAAGTCTAACTTTTACATGTCATCCAATCTTCTATACTTTATATGGCCTAATTTATAATGTCATAAATAAGATTATTCAGCCATGTAAGTAGAAACAACAATCTTATTCTTATTGTTATTAATAATATTTAGTTTAAACATTTTCTCACACTTATAACATTTTCCAACAAATATTCCTTCCTTGGATAGAATAAATTGATCTTTCTCAAATACAAGCTTGAAACCAAACTTATTGAATAGATCCAGACACTAAATTCTTCCTAACTTTTGGAAAATAATATGCATCTCTTAAAGTTAAGTTTTTCCAGAATTTAACTCAAGTTCAATAGTTTTGTTGCTTTTAATTGTTGTTGTAGAAAAATTTTCCATATATAGTAAATTTCCATATTCACTAGGTGCGAAATTCTTGAACACGCTCTTGTTTTTGCACACATACCTTGTTGCTCTTGCATCAAACCACTAGGCATCATTATCCTCAAGCACATCAATTTCCGAAATCATGGCCACAAAGTTTTTAAAAGCATCTACACTTGAAGAAGTGTTTTTCTTCTTTAGCAATCGACATTCTTTCTTGAAATGTCCTAGCTTTTCGCAATGGAAACATGTGCTTTTCTCTTTTTTTTTTTTTTGAATTTCGATCATTGGCAATCTATCTGAACTTCTTTATGACAAGCTTAGTGGTCTTTGCTTGCACTTTAGCTTAACCAAAAACAACATTTTGTTCTTGTTTCCTATATTCCTCCTCAAATTGAAGATGATTTGCCAAAACCTCAAGAGTTATTTCCTCTTTCTTATGTTTCAAACTTCTTTTGAAATCTTTCTGTGATGGAGGAAGTTCATCTATTATGGAGGAAGTTCATCTATTATAGAGGAAACAACTATAGTTTGATCTATGTTTATCTTATATTGTTTAAATTGATTAAGCATTCTTTCAATTTCATGCAATTGTTCAATCACACATTGGCCATCAACCATTTGATAATTATTAAAATGACTAATAGGAAATTTCTTACTAGTTGCAATTTTTATCATATACCTAACCTCCAATTTGTCCCATAATATTTTTGCAATAACTTCATTCTAGTGTGTTAAATAAGTCATCAAATAGATCATTCAAAATGTGACCCTTGCAAATATAATCCGCATTATCTCATTTTTGCATTACTCTGCTTGTAGTAACAAAATCATTTTCATTCTTTATTGGTCCAGGAGTAGTCAAAACGTAGACAACCTTTGTCATGACCCGATTTTCGGGCCATGACCAGTGCATGGACTCAATGGACATAGTCCGCTAAGCCCAAGCAAGCTTATTTATATAATCCTTCTCATTATCCCGTCAACTATTCTTACATTTACATCTCAAAATCTCAACCCTTAAGTACTTTAATAGTAAGTTATAATAACCAAAAACTGCATTTATTTTAGCTCGAAATAACATTAACCATTGCCACTCATGGTGGCTTTACTAATCAAAATATACATATATGGTCTAAGGCATACATCTTAGTACTTTACATCACATGTATGTATTTACAATAAAAATGACTCTGGGCTTCCAACGGAGTGACCAAGGTGAAGGTGCGGCTAAAGAATGCCAAGATACCTACCCAGGAGACGAAACTACATGGACACCTCGACCTATGTTCCAACTGCCTCCTGATCTAAAAACATGAAGTTGAAAATAGTGAGTACAAACTTAGTGAGTGAACATAGGAAGGGAACAAGCAACGATAAGGAAAGTTGATAATCACGATGCATTTATTTGAAAACAATGCAATTTAGTTCAAGTTCTTATTAAAATCCCTCCATTAAACCCTTGGTTATTAAATCATTTAATGATGAAGGAACCACATTCAGCATGAAATTGGAAAGAGAGGAAATTCCCAGCAATCATCCGAACAAGGCAGCAAAATTGACAGATTTTCGCTACAACGAACTTCGGGCACAAATCATCAACAAAACGAGGGTTTCACTCAACTGCACGAGGATTTTACGTTAGAACCCATTATCTCAAACTAAATTAATTAATCCCTTGTCATTGGAAATCCATGATCAACCATGATGTTAAAGAAGTGGAAAATATGGCAAAAACCAACAAGGTAGCATGCAGGACAGAAGGTTTCTCGCTACAGCGAGAATTCATTCTCGCTGTAGCGAGATTTAGGCTGCAAAACAGAATGTTTCTTACTGAAGTGAGAATTCATTCTCGCTGTAGCGAGTTGTAGGCAGTAAAAACAGAATGTTTCTCACTGCAACGAGAAGCAGGGCACCTAAATAAAGAAGGACCTCCTTTGCACTAAACATCCATTTGGTGCTGCAATAAAATCAATTCGCAAGTAAATGGAAATTTTCAAGATTCATCATGCCATACAATCACATATTATAATCATGATCTTTCCATTGCATATACGTATACCAAAACATATATCAATTCGTATACCACCCTATCTCACCCAGCTCATGTGCATCCCCCCACATCGTGCACATAGCTGGAGTCATTGTGTGCATCCCCCCACATCATGCACAAGTACTGCATCGTGTGCTCCCCCACATCGCGCATAGTTGATGCCATCGTGTGCATTCCCCCATATCGTGCACACGGGCAATATCACCATTCATCTCCCTCACCACCATCATCACCAGCAGGTGCACACTCACCTCGCACATGCACGGTTGCATTTGTCACACAATGATACCATTTATGACATAGTATATATATATATATATATATCAACATTATACAAAAACATATGGATTCATCACACTATCCATTTCATAACATAAAAACATTTCATAAGGGCTTGTTCCCGTGCGAGTTTTTAAGAAAGAACCAATAAAACGCTTTAGGGAATTCAATCAAACATACATGTGTATATCCCAAAACCTTTTTAATGCAAGTTCACTCACCAGTATTTATTGAACCTTTAGTCGACTTTAACTTCCCTAATGGTCCAATTGGGCTAAGGGGCCTCGTTGGAACCTATCACGCACAAAAACATCATAGCCAATGCAATTTACTTTAATATCGCTCCAAAAGTTGTTTCCCAAATCAAGCTTCAATAGCCCTTCCTATCTACCTTCCAATTACCATTTGATTGGCTATTCAGTTTCTTTTCTTTAGTAATATTAGAAATAGATAAACAACTTCAGCAATAACACAACTCATAACTTCAATTACTAGCCATTATCAACAACTTTAAACCAATCCTAATTCATCACTCACCTTGGTGGATTGTAATGAAATTTCTCCCCAAGAGTCCTCAAGCTATCATGAAATCTCTCTCTCTCTCTTTCTCTCTCTCTCTCTCTCTCTCTCTCTCTCTCTCTCTCTCTCTACACAGTTCAGCTAGTGAAAGTATTGAAGAAAGACTTTTAAGGGTTTGTTTAAGGTGAAGGAGTAAAAGAGTATGAAAAACCCTACAATAGGGTGTGTAAAGCACGAAGATTGAGGTTAGTTTGAGAGAGTGATGGAAGCTTTAGAGAAGCTTTCATGGAAGAGGAGAGAAACGTGAGATGGGACGAAGAAGAAGAAGTTGCTGGAGAAATGAAAAAGTTGTTGGAAACATGAGATCTTTATAGTTAAAGTTTATCCAACTTCACTTAATTACCGAAATACCCTTAACAAGGCCACTTGTCTTCCTCCCTTTCCATGTGCAATCTTTTCACTCTTTTAACACAAAGACAAGGTCCATAATAGTCTAAAAGTACTCGAGTTCACAAAACTTAAAATCTTTGACTCGGGGTGCAAAATGACAATTTTGCCCTTGTTGTGAAAATTATTGTCACTTCGAGTTTTCTTCGTGTTTTCATCATTATACATCATTCATTCAGTCCTTATGCCCACTTAGACCTTAAAAATATTTGAAAACCTTCTTTTGGGAGCTTATTAGAGGAAATGATGAAATTACCCTTAGTCCGTGTTATCGCGTCTACTTCTAATTATGAGTGTATAGAGGTCGAGGTCTCACAACCTTCAATGTTGAAAGTAGGAAGTGCATATTCTTCTACCATCTTAGAAACTTTCAAGATCGAACTGGTCCAATTTTACAAAATCATAAGTCAATTCCTTAGTGTTCCACTTACAGCAGTCATTGTTAAATCAAAATAAAACCTTAAAATTGTTGGAATAAAGAACTAGAAAATAATGAAATGGATTTAAAGTGTTTGATTAAACATTCTTTCAATTTCATGCAATTGTTCAATAACAAATCGATCATCAACCATTTGATAATTATTAAAACGACTAATAAGAAATTTCTTATTGGTTGCAATTTCTGTCATATACTTGGCCTCCAATTTGTCCCACAATATTTTTACAATAACTTGATTCTGGTATGAGTCAAATAAGACATCAAATAGATCATTCAAAATGTGACCCTTGCACATATAATTTACATTATCCCATTTCTGCATTACTTTGCTTACAGTAACAAAATCATTTTCATTCTTTATTAGTCTAGGAATAGTCAAAGCGTAGACAACCTTCAATGTTGAAAGTTGGAAATGCATATTCTTCTACCATCTTAGAAAGTTGTCACCATCGAACTGGTCTACTTTCACAAAATCATAAGTCAATTCCTTAGTGTTCCACTTACAACAGTCATTGTTAAATTGAAATAAAACCATAAAATCGTTGGAGCAAAGAATTGGAAAATAATGAAATGGCTTGAAAGTGTTTGATTAAGCATTCTTTCAATTTCATGCAATTGTTCAATAATAGATCGACCATCAACCATTTGACAATTATTAAAACAACTGATAAGAAATTTCTTATTGGTTGTAATTTCTGTCATATACCTTACCTCTAATTTGTCCCATAATATTTTTGCAGTAACTTCATTCTGGTCAATGTAAAATAAGTCATCAAACAGATGGTTCAAAATGTGACCCTTGCACATATAATCTGCATTAGCCTATTTTTGCATTACTTTGCTTGTAGTAACAAAATCATTTTTGTTCTTTATTGGTCTAAGAGTAGTTAAACCGTAAACAACCTTCAATGTTGAAAGCAAGAAATGCATATTCTTCGACCATCTTAAAAAGTTGTCACCATCAAACTAGCTAGTCCAATTTCACAAAATCATAAGTCAATTCCTTAGTGTTCCACTTATAGCAATCATTGTTAAATTGAAATAAAACCTTAAAATTGTTGGAACAAAGAACTGGAAAATAATGAAATAACTTTAAAGTGTGTATAATGCCATTATCTTTAAAGTTTTATTCGCCTCCACTATTAGTGGGCAAAAGAGTTGTAAACGATAAATTCCAAGCATATAATGAAACCCAATGATTGTTTGCCTTTTGAACTAATGAAACCAATTCACTGAGCATCCACCGGTGCATGACAAGATTACTAAACTTTTATAAAATTTATGCAATAAAATAGTATCAAAGAAATCTAGAGAATATTAAGAAAAGAATGAGAGATTGTTTTCTCTTTAGAACTAGAGGACAGTCTATTTATAGATATAAATGTCCATTCCAAACAAACACAATTGTCTGTTTTTAACATACATAATTATTGATTTTCCATCAGACAACTTTTTGAACAAAAACAATTATTTGAACAAATTTAATTGTTTGAGCAAACAACTTTTGAACAATCCTAATTGTTCAAAAACTTTTCCTTCCCATTTTTTCTCAATATATTATTGTTGAAATGTCCAAAAATTTATTTGTTGAAAACCACATACACATCTTTTGTCATTTTATACCAACTCGTGCTCTCTTCTTCCAACTTTTTTAAGTGAAAAAAAAATGAAGTGCACTTAAAGGAAGCTTTCATCTTTTTCACTAACCCAAAAGCCAAAGAAACAGGCAGAAAGAAAAGGATTTGCAAAGGATTTTTTGTTTTTTTTTTGTTCTTAGAAAGAAAAGGACTTGCAAAGGATTTTTTTTTTTTTTTTAACATGAACCTATAGTATAGAAACACCTGCCTTTGCAGTAGCCTAGTGAAAAAACAAAGAACAAAACAAGGAAAGAAAGGAAAGGATTTGTATTAGGCTTTGAAGACAGCCAAAAAGAAGAAGAGAAAGAAAAGGAAAGATCAAAGGAAACTGAGGATGGTGCCCTCAACAATAAGTGAGATGTGGACAACAATGGGCTCAACCATTGCCAGCTTCATGTTCCTGTGGGCTATAGTTCGCCAATATTGCCCTTACGAGGTGCGCCGTTACTTTGAAAAATATACTAATAGAATTATCGGCGTTTTCTACCCTTACATCAAGATTTCAATCCATGAGTTCACTGGAGATCGCCTGAAGCGCAGTGAGGCTTATGTTGCTGTCGAGGCATACCTGAGCGCAAACTCTTCCAAGAGCGCTAAAAGACTCAAAGCCGAGATGGGGAAAGATAGTACCAACTTGGTTCTTAGCATGGATGAGTATGAGAGGGTGACAGACGAATATAGGGGTGCTAAAGTCTGGTGGGTTGCCAGCAAAGTTGTGTCGCCAACGAGGCCCATGTCCTATTATCCGGAACAGGAGAAGAGGTACTATAGGCTTACTTTTCACAAGCGGTACAGGGAGATGATAACTGGGGCTTACTTGGAGCATGTGGTGAAGGAAGGGAAGGAAATCAGGGTGAGAAACAGGCAGAGGAAGCTTTATACTAATAGTCCTGGATATAAGTGGCCAAGCTATAAGCAGACCATGTGGAGTCATATTGTGTTTGAGCATCCGGCAACATTTGAGACAATGGCGTTGGATCCAGACAGGAAGAAGGAGATTATCGAAGATCTTGTTACTTTTAGCAAGAGTAAAGAGTTTTATGCAAGGATTGGGAAGGCCTGGAAAAGAGGGTATCTACTCTATGGGCCTCCTGGGACTGGGAAATCGACTATGATTGCTGCAATGGCTAATTTGTTGAATTATGATGTTTACGATCTTGAGCTCACCGCAGTGAAGGATAACACGGAGCTGAGAAAGCTGTTAATTGAGACAACCAGTAAGTCCATTATAGTAATTGAAGATATAGACTGCTCGCTTGACCTCACAGGTCAGAGGAAGAAGAAAGCAGAGAAACCTTTGCACGTCGATGAGAAAGAAAAGATGGATAAGGAGAAGAAAGAATCAAAGGAAGAAGGCAGCAGCAAAGTTACCCTTTCGGGGCTATTGAATTTCATAGATGGACTCTGGTCTGCCTGTGGGGGAGAGAGGTTGATCGTGTTTACCACCAATTACGTGGAGAAACTCGATCCGGCTTTGATAAGAAGGGGCAGGATGGACAAACATATTGAGCTTTCCTACTGTAGTTTTGAGGGGTTCAAAGTGCTCGCAAAAAATTACCTGAATCTGGAAACCCATCCAATGTTTGACACAATTCATGGGTTGATGAAGGAGACCAACATCACACCTGCCGATGTTGCAGAGAACCTAATGCCTAAGTCTCCGGTAGACAATGCTGAGAAATGTCTTTCAAGCTTGATTCAAGCTCTTGAGGAGGCCAAGGAAGAAGCTGCCAATAGGAATGCGGAAAAAGAAGCAGCAGCCAGAAGGATAGCAGAGCAGGAAGAAGCGACATCCAAGCAAACTGAGGATCCCATTCCTGCGAGGGAAGATGTTGGTCGATCCCAAGAGAACAACTAGACAAATAAGCCTTCGTGAATTGATGTAAGCAGGTTCCCAATTGATTCCTGAACAAAAATTTATTAATGCCCCGATTCATGCAGTGGCTGTTAGAAGCGATTCTATTTAGCTGTTAAAAGCAGTGAGCTACCAGATTAGACAAAGTATAGACACGGGCAAGTTTCATTTAGACAACTTGAGCATAAGATGAATGTTCATTTAGTGCGGAAAAACAAAAGATAATAATTCCAGAGCAGTGAGTATAACAACGACGTTATGGTAGCATTTACATACATACATACATATATATATTTATATATATATATATAGAGAGAGAGAGAGAGAGTGGAAAGACTGCTGAACGGGAAAACTGAAATTTGCTGTTCTTCACTCTTGAGGGAAACATTCACTTCTTTTCCATATTTACACTTAAAAGGAGATAGCCCTTCTAAGAAACACACAGAACAATAAAGGCAGTTTGAATGAAATTAAGGTGAACAATGCTTTGCTGCACACAACCCTCAAGTGTTTTGATCTTACACTAGCGCTACAAACTTCAGTGCAGATATTAACATACCAAGCAAAAAAGGGGCAAAAAAATTCCTAGTGTGCAGATGAGCGTAAGAGCATAGGAATATTACAGAGTGATTTGAACAAAGGAAACGCTAAACACCTTTTATGGGAGGATGGTTCCATTACAATTACAGAGAAAACCAAATCATTCTATCGGAGGGGCCCAACCAACCCAGAAGCACGAGGGTAATAAAATATTAAAAAACTACAGGGCTTGACATCTAAAGCCAATTTTCTCAGTTACAATATTAGTTAAAAGGTTATTGTACATTAATTTGGATAAGCTAAAAGAGCTCCGAACGAATCCCCAAATTCCCATCGACCCGCCGCAGGTTTCTTTCAATGTAGACATGCTAAAAAATGACTACCTAATCTACATAACTCTCATCATGTTGCTTCCCTGCTGCAAACCCTGAATGAATTGCATCAAGGTGGAATAAAGCCCCGGAGGAACGCTGACCATAACTTCCTCTATAGGCTTACTGCAAAATTTATAAATTTTACTATCATACACTTAGCTTCCGCAGGAGAAAATTACAACCCTTGCTCTCCAGCAGAGACGGAAGCTCTAGAAATCATTTCTGCCATCATCTTTCATTATTGTGTTTGGACCATCATCAAAACCAGAACCAGGAGCAAGCTCATTTAGGTCAAGGAAGCGTCTTTTTCGTACACCATCTGCTTCATCTTGCCCAAGGCCATTTGATTGCTCTGGTGGCTGGCTTTGCTCTTTCTCTACTGTCTCAGAGTTACCTGCCACAGGTGGATCAACTTTCATTTCCTGGTCATCATCAGTGCCATTGGAATCTTGACTTCCTGCGGAATACTCCTCATTCTCACTTGCATCTGAGTGTTCATCTGATGGATTGGACTTTTCTGGTTTTGACTCTGTTTCAGATTCTGACAGCTCATACTGTCTATAATTAATACGATTTCTGGTGGCTCTTTTACTACGTCTTAGACCTGACTGAAGCTCATCAACTGACCTTAATTTTGTTTCCCTCCGAGTGCGGCCAGGCAATTTCTTGAATTTTGGGGCCTCATCACTGTCCTCACTGATACTTAACGAATCCTCTTCTTCTTCTTCTTCCTCCTCATCTTCAGCATTTTCCTCTTCCCATCGGTATTCCTCATCTCCTTCAGAGCTGCTGGATTGCCTTCTCCTCTGTTTTCGTTTTCTCAAGTATTCCTCATCATATATAGCTTCCCCAACTATATCATCATCACTGTCAAAGTCAGCCTCGTTATCTGAGACAGCTTCAACGAATTCCTTTGCTGAATATCGTTGAGGTCTCTGCCTCCGCCGATTGCTACAAGTGATCATATAAAAGTTAGGGCAAAGTTTTACAGCAAGAATAGGAACCCCTACAGCAATGAAATTATCATACCTACGATCCAAATCCCCAGATTTATTATCATCAAAATCATCATATTCAGGTGATTTGGGGGACAGTAGATTGTAATTGTCCTGTTCAGCGGCATACGAGGGACCACTCAATTTACCATTTGCAGAAGGCTCAGGTTTGGCAACATCTCTTCTATTGAGAGGATCTGGGGATGGTGGTTTCCGCCTGAAACAGGTCAAATGTAAGAAACTATTTTAAGGGCAGAAAATATAGGGTACAGATGATTGCAATTAAAAATACAAATAATCATAAACCCCCAAAATCAATGGGCTCCGGAACATGTCTAGGTTATAGATTACATACTTGGTGATCTTAATAGCCTCATTTATTGACCGATCATAATCATCTGCAAAATCATATGAAACTATATCAGCTCCTTTAAAAGCATTTACCCAGAATCTGAGCGTTACTGATCCCATCATAAGTCAGTTTAAATTTACGTCATATCTTAGAGTTGATATTTGTTCTGCTAGTATTTATTGCTAGGAGCCAAACATCACCGGAAAACTTGGATCTCTTGTACTTAACACAGCAAATATCCAGGGAAAAGATAGCATGTTGGACTTTGAAGTTCCTTACCAAACGTGTAAGTGACAGGTTTTCTGTCCCGAAGGGAGCGTCCTGGAGCAAGCCCGTCAACAGCCAAGAAGTTATCAAGAAGAAGAGCTTGTCTATGTTGTTTTTTCAGCAACCTCTCCTTTCTCTAAGGACAAGAAAGAATGAGATTAAGAAACAATTTTTACTTCAAGTGAAGGGTGACAATTCTGAGGTGCTGCTTAATGACAGCAAGCAACTCTTAGGTACCTTGTGTTCCTTTTCAATCTCAGGAAGCATGTCATTCTTTAACTTCTTCCCTACCGAAGCCTCTGTTCTATTTTTACTGGCAAAAAGTTTCTCCTGCAGCAGCAGATGGGCATGATAATATGAATAATAGGATAAATAAAAGCTGAAAAATGTCTGCATTTCTGGCAAATAACAACCCATTTTTAAGACCTATACACAAAAATCAGTCTCTTCATCACCAGGTGGATGGAACATCTTCCTCGTCCAAGTTCCATATGACACAAAATTTTACATGTCTTGTTATTTACATCAGAATGACCATACCATAACAGATGATTAATTCCTATACGTCACTAAGTTTGCAAAAGACAACAATTTAAGGGATGTGCAATGCAAGCTATCTCAATCAGAATCATTTGTCATTATCCCCCCTTTAAAAAAAAAAAAAAAAGAGCAAGGTAAAACACTGGGACCCTAGGCATGCTGACATGCATGGATCAAAGATGGATGTTGGGACCTTTCATGTAGATACCCTAACAATAATCCTCACCTAATACATACACAAAGAACAACATTTTCTGTGACTTTTACACATAATAGGAAGGATAGGTATGTAACTCATCAACTTAAATTTGTTGTAGATCAGAATACTGTTTCTTTATGTTTGTTATTGCCTTCAGATAAAGCAACAAGAGATGATGGGAGAACAAGGAGCCACAGCAACATGCCTGAAAACAGCATCCAGTAAAATCATCTGTGGCCTGTTTCCTACCTTATATCCAACTTTGGCAGTAAGAAGAATCACAGACATATTCTTCTGAAGCCCATGCAATAAACAGGACAGTTAGTGCCCTGCTCCATATTGTTGATTCCATACTTTAAACCATCATCCATCTCAAGCGGCTATTTCTTAGCCCTAGTGAACTTCAGACCAATTCAAGGCCAGTTGTTTAGGATTCAATAACATAGCTCTTCATTTTCAAAATCTTTTCTCACAGTCAGCAGGAATTCCCCTACCATTTCTTCCACATATTGCCATTGCAATTTTACTCAAAAAACTAGCATACAGAGACCCTGCTCATAGAAGTTGCCGCTGTATTGAATAGTTTGGCCTTCACTAGATGATAGGATTAACATAATATCATAGCGGAGGGTGATGCATTGAGTACTCCTGCCCTAAATGAACAACATTATGATTTGTCCTACAAGATACAGCCTGTCTACTCTGAAAGTCGAGTTAGCTACAAAGACACCTACTAGTTCCAGATTCTGCTCTTTGAGCCATGTTAAAGGAAAGGGCAACAATACGGTCCAATGTCCATGCTTCAGCTAAGTTTGCCTCGAGGATAAACATTATAATACATAAATTCGTTTGACCTTTTTTCTATTAAAAATCCTGTCCGAATTTCCAATATCCTGTAACTCTTAAGGAGCATCAGATGTATAAACCATGCAAGTTCAACATAAGACTGCTCAAAAGGCAAGTTATCCAATTTTCATCATTGTGTATGTATGTATGTATGTACCAAAGCTCCTATTTAAGAGCAACGGACAGACTTTTAGATCCCACTTTGAAGCATCATAGACATTTAAATCTCTATTGCTATAAACTTGTCTTAATATATAAATTTATATTTATTGTTTTAGATTTCTGTGTTTATATATAATTATGTGTAAATATTTCAAATGTTGGGAAAGGATTTACTAGAAATTGTTTAAAACTAAATCTAGATGAGAACTAAAGGTGAAGATATCCACAGACAAAACATTCACAAGGACGGACCATTATAGCAACTTACAGAAGCATCTTGAAATTCTTCCAAATTCGTTGCAACTGTTTCCCACAGATATGTTGTGCTATTAGGCACATGCGAACCTTTCATCTTGGCTTTCTTAAACTCAACTTTCCTTATTTCCCGGTACAAGCGATGACCAACAGCGGGATCATCTTCATACCTGTGCATAGCTTACACAGTTACACAACAATGTCCAGCAGAGAAATCTTCACAGCTATAAATTCTCTACCAAGTGCAGCACTCAAATAAAGCAAGCAACAAGGGGAAAAAATAGGAAGCATTTTGATAAGCCCAGAAACATTACCAGTAACTAATTCCCTGAGAATCACCTCCAACACGTTCTTTACGAAAGGCTGAAAGTTGAACACCATGTTTAAGTGAGTTGTCAATGTAGTTCCGGATGTCTTCTTGCTGCAAAAGATCACATGGATTCAACTGCCTCATTAATCAAAACAATATATTACACACACGCATGCACACAGAAGATAACAGATGTTATAGATTATACACACACACACACACACACAGAGGATAACAGATGTTGCATCTCTTAGCAATCTCCAAAGGTGTCACATTAGATTGAAAATATGATTTATGATCACATAGAATTGGAAAAAATAAGACAATAAACAAAAACTCCAAGTAATCAACCATGCAGTAGAGGAAAAGCTACATTAGTTGTCTATAATGAGCATATTACAATAACATACAAGATTAAAGCAGACATTTAGATCTAAAAATAATTGCCGTGAGGAGCTATTTACTTGCTTAGGTTGATAGCAAAAACTTTTGATATAAGGTGGTGTTAAAAGAGAAAGCCTTCATATACATGATGACGACTGCTACAATGTACAGCAAAAACTGTATAGACCAGTATGTTAGTGCATCAATGTTTAATAAAATGCAACTGTAACACAGGTCCCAAGTAAGGTCAACTGGTGTCCAACCATCAAAGTATCCAATCCCAAGAGACAGGGATTCCTCCATTCAGGACTTATTTGAAATGATTAGAAACTTAAATTTTAGTGCCGCCAGCGTTACACGAATAGACTTGATGCTGCCCTCAAAATTACAACATCATATTAAAGGGAAATCAAAGTCAAGATCAAGATAAGAGAAACATCAAGCATTTACAATGAAAAGGTAAAAGAAAATTTATTGCTGATGATCAAACCTCAACACGAATGTCACATAGTGCTTTCAAGATCACAACACGAACTCCAGGATCAAGTGACTTGTATACTTCAACCTCCACCCTAAAACATTAACATTCATTAGAAACACTAAAAGCATTATATGTTATGGTATTCCAAAGATGCATGGCAACTCACCCGTGTGAAGCAACAATGGGAAGATCCCCATCTGCAACCTGCAGACATGTAGAGTTTATAAGAATATTGTCTAAATATGAATGTAAGATACGTATGCTGTAATTTTATTAAACATTGGATATATAGGACTATAATGGTCAAGTTACCCAATGCCACCAGTCTCTTAGTTTTCTGCAAAGAACAGTAACCCAGGTATCACGTGTAAGGGCCATCCGAGTAATTGGAGGGATTGCCTGCAATGGATAAAATTATATCAATAAGCCATTACAGCTGCAGAAGCAAGTGACAAAACTTGATTTCAAGCAGCCTGAGAAGAATACTATCAAGAGAAGGAAACAAATTCTGTAACCACATATATGCCATTGGCCAACAAACTTAACAATATTCAGAATCTAAAAGCAACTTAATAATAAGGTAGTTTTCTCTGCAACTAATTCATTTAAACTGTCTGTTAAAAAGTAAACGAACCATTGACACATACCTAAAAAAATACAAGAAGATACAATATGAGATTCCAGTTTAAAAAGCTTCAGTTTTTCTAAGTGGATTGAAGATTGTAGTGTTCCATGAGGATTTCAAATAATTCAATAATTTTGTTTTAGGTGACTTCTCCATAAGAGAAGATAAAACACCTCATACAAGCAATGAAAAAGTTTATTTCGCAGGGTAGAAAGTTGAAAAACTCAAACCTCAAATGAAAAATAAATCTCTAGATAATCATTGTAAATGTCATTGCTGAATAGGATAAAGAAGAAGTATACTATAATGGACCAAATGCGAATAACAAAGTTATTTGGCTTCATATCCTTCTCTTTTGGTCCCAAATATGTTCAGAACACTTCAAGCAAGCCATTGGAATTAACAAAATTCAACAAAAATCAATCTCACCCACCTTTCATTAAATACGTTCTATTTCATGATGATCAACACCGCCAACAAGTACATGGACAATTAGCATTTTCATCATCCGAAAAATTCTTTTCTCCAATCACATCCAACAAGTACATTTACAATTAGCATTGTAAATGTCATTGCTGAATAGGATAAAGAAGTATACTGTAACGGAAAAAATGCGAATAACAGAGTTATTTGGCTTTATATCCTTCTTTCTTGGTCCCAAATAGGTTCAGAAAACTTCAAGCAAGCCATTGGAATTAACTAAAATCAATCTCACCCACCTTTCATTAAGTACATCCTACTTCATGATGACAAATACTTCTTAGCCAACAAGTACATGGACAATTAGCATTTTTATCATCCTAAAATTCCTTTCCCCAACCACACACAAGTGTAACCAGCCATAATTTCTTAGTTTCATTGTCATTCAGAGAGCAAAGAATCTCCTTTTAATGCTTAAACTGCACAAACTACATACAAATTTCTAACGCACATTTTGCCACAAAAACTGTCTTATACACAGAAGGAAGACAAAAGGACTACAAGGCAACCAAGCCCAGGCAGCTAGGAACCATATATCAGATATACATTAGAACCAAACTATTGACCTACATGTGATGAGGTTCTAATAATTTATACAACCTACTGCAACTCATATACAATTTCCATCCAACTACAAAGATGAATATGGTTTAGGATTTAGAATTATCTTATTGGCAGTTTTTGTTCAGTTACCAATAATATTGCTTACATAACAACTACTTATGGTCACTTAAGGTTTTAACTTTTCATACATATCGCCATCCCCAAACCCAAGCACAACTCTTCATTGTTGCATCAAACCTATGTTTGGGTTAGAATATAAGATTCATCGAAGCTTGATGAAAAATCAAGTTTCTCAGGTTAGATATACAGTCACCTGAATTATAAATATTTCAAAGGAGAGAACCTATTCATTTAACTATTTTTTGCATGCTCTTTCTGACTGCATTCAGACAAAATTAAGAAAACAGAGCCCAAGAACATGAAAATCACCCTCAAGACCATGTCCAAGAAGAAAGTGACTTATGTGTTACAAAACGATTTCCTGGGAATCATCAATAGCTACAGCTAACAAAGGGCCCAATCATAGGACTTGAATATAAAAGTAAAACAGCTGCTGTAACTGCATCCCATGAAAAGACTTGAATGCCAATAGCTTCATAAGGGCAATAACTTCTTAACTGAGAAAGCCATACTTCAAGAGATTGATTCTGTAGCCATCCAATTGTTGCTCTACCATGTTCAAAGTACTAAGTAAAAAATCTACACTCCTACATAGCATCTAAACTAATGAACTTATTGCTACGAGAAAATTCAGATTCAAATAGAACACATTTCCTCAATAAGGACTAAGGTAACGCCAACAATCGGGTAAAAAACCACATACAGAAAAAAGGGCAAGTTTGAAGCACCCAAAATAAAATAAAACTTTTTAAGAGTTGAAGAGAAAAAAGAGCCAACCTTTAACAAAGGTATATGAATATCTCCCAAAGTATCATTAGGCGTAATCAACGCTGTCTCAAACTCCTCCGCCGAGAACTCCGCATTTATATTCAAAAGCGGCCTGAAGACCTATTACACTCAAAAACCATTAGTTCCCAACAAAAGGCAAAGCTTCATAAATAAACAAATAAAAACTAAACAACACAAGGAATTGAACTTACATGCAAGAAATTAAGTACTGAAGCTAACTCCCACATAGACCGAATGCTCCACCTAGGCAACTGTGACGGCTCCGGCGGCCCAACTAACGGAGTAACGATCTTGCTACTACCGCTGCATTGCTGCTGCGGCGACGAAGAACCATCATTCTCGTCCTTGTGTTGGTGTTGCTGCTCTTTCTTTGCCGGCTTCTGTCGCCGCTCGATCGCGGCTTGCTGTTGCTGCGCGTAGAGCCGCTGGGCGGCTCGGATTGTACAAGCCCGCGACGGGCGATTGCTTCTTGTTAACGGTGGCGTCGGCGTTGGCGTTGCGTTAGCGGCGGTGGTTTCTGGGGTTTGGGTTGTCTGGGTGTCGTTTTGGGCGGGAAGGGTGTCGTTTTGGGGTGGGTCGGGAGGGATCGGAAGGGAAGGGGAGGAATCGAGGGACATGGTGGAATAGGGAGAGATCGGGGTGAGGGTTTTAGGGGAGTTATGGTGGGACTAAGTGTAGGGGATTTGCATTCTGGAGAGGGAGGGAGAGAGAGATAGAGAGAAAGAGGAATTTTTTTGAATCAAAATCAAAGTTAAAAAGATTTTCAAGAAAATAGAATAAAATAAAAAAGAGGGAAAAAAATTTAGGATGCTTTTATTGATGGTGGTTTGTTTGGGTTAAGAGGAGTGAAGAAGAAAGGAGAACCAAAGGTCCAAATCATCCTTCTTCATTCACATACAGCACTACTTATTTTTCACAATATTAATAATATATTCTTTTAGCTTTTTTACGTGAAAAATAAAAAGGAAATTTGGGGAGCTTTCAGTTTGGTAAGACGGAAATGAGGAAGCAAAGAGAGGAGGGGGGAATTGAGGAAGAGAAGTGTAGGGAGGAGGACAACACCTGGGAATTTGGTAGAGTTGGGGTTTACTATTTTTACTTTTATTTTGACCTTTGGGTAATTTTGTTTTTTAATTTCTGTGGGTATTTCCTTTTTTTTATTTATTTTTTGGGAACTGGGAAGTTTCTCTCCCTGTATTTGCTTGATTTTGTTGGCTTTTTCTTGGCTTTCTATTGGTTTTCCCCCTTTGGACGTTGGAACCCTAGGTTTTGGCTTTCAATGATTTCTTCTATTTGATGAATTTCGATAAATTTGCAAATCATATGAGGTTTTATGAGTTGGGAGTAATATTTTAGAAATTTCTCTTGTTTGCTATGGGCCATCTTTTCTTTTCGGTACCATGCAATCCAAATTGAGAAGGATTGTACTTTCCCTCGTATCTATTTTTAAACTAACTTCTAGTCTCAAATTTATGGCAGATGCATATTACGAACTTGTAGTCTCAAACTGAACGTGTTCTTATCTGATAGAAATGCTATACTAATTAGCATGATTAGAATTTTTTTTTTTTTTTTGCCGAGGGGGAGGGGGGGGGGATGAGTTCACTCTATCATTAATATAACTCAAAGTTAATTAACGTTTTGGTGATGGAAATTGGACACAAATTTTCCTTTTATGTCTTCAAGCACAAGAATAGTGCATATATATAATAAGAAGGATGGTAATGGGTTTTAAATTCATATTTAGACCATTATGTTTTTATAATATCTAAAAATATCTTTAAATTATTTTGTAAAATTTAATAAGTCATTATGTTTTTATTGCGTTTAATTAAGTCTTTATATTTTATTTTGAACTAAACAAGTCATTATACTTTTATTTTTAATCAAACAAGCTCTCATGATTAATTATTAACTTAGTCAAAATGTCATTTGTCATTTTATGACATGTAACATTGACATGACATACTAACATATAATTAATTGACGATAATGTGGCACGCTGACAATTCATAATTGATGACGACATGGCATATTAATATGGCATGATAATATGGTTATATGACATTCTTCACTCTCTACGTTAAAGTCATGTTATATATCAAATGATAAGTGGTATTTTGATTAATGATAAATTGTCAACTATTAGTTATAGAGGTTTATTTAATCCAAAATAAAAATTTAAGAACTTGATTGAACGTAATAAAATTTATGAGTATATTAACATATCATAATTGATTATAATATAACAATACAAAAATAAGAGTTTATTTGAAATTTTTAAAATAGTTCAGGGCTTTTTTAAGCATTATGCCTTTTTTTATTTAAATTTTCAAATGTCTACTTTTTAATGCTAACAAAATACCTAAGAAAATTCTAGATATAATGCTTGAAAAAAATCTCAGAATTATTCAAGAAAATTCAAAGAAATCTCTATTCTTCGCTTAATCAAATCTTAATACTTTTATTTTGTGCTAAATAGGCATTTATCACGATTAACTAATTGTCATTAATCAAAATATCACTTGTTATTTTATACACATATGAGAATGACGTGGAGGGTTAAAATGTTACACAATCATGTCATTGCGCCACATAGTCATCTATTATGACATGTTAATATACCACATCGGCATTGAATTTTGTTTTTGGTTTATCTTGCTTTTTTTTCCCCATTGTTTTGTCCTTTCAGTACATATTGCTCTCTCGGTTCGATTGTTCGTTCTTTTTGCCTCTCCTTGCAAGGTTTTTTGTGGGTGTATATTGGATTAGGTGGGTGTGGGTTAGCTTTGGAAGGTCATTGTTCTGCATTTCTATTATTGTCTTTTGGGAATTCTGTTTCGTGTTTGGTAGTAGTGTTTCGATCTAAGGTTATAGTCTAGCGATTAATACTTGAGTTTAGAGTGCATATTTGGTTCTGATTTTCTTGCCCAAACAATAAATTTTGTTTGATTATTCTTAATGTTTACTGAATGTCATTTAGAAAGTTAGGGAACAGATTTGCTTTTATTACACCTTAGGTTTTTACAAAGAATATATTATTACAAACATCCGTTCATTAATGTTTGTAAACAATACTCTATTTATGTTAAATTGAAAAAAGAATGTTTTGTTCCTGGTGTGATTTTTATTGTTTAGATTACAATTATTGTTACATTCTCTTCCTTATTTTTTATACTATTCTTAGTCATTAACAGAATGATGATAATTTGTGTAACATTTGTTCATCATTTTTATGTTTAATTTATTTTATATTAATGTTGATAAAAAAATGCACTGTTAAATTAAACTGAAAAAAAAAATTGTCACTTTTTCTGCGTGATTTTTATTATTTTGATTACAACTATTGTAGTTTATTCTCTTAGTGAGTTTTCCTCATAAATTGCAGCTTAAATTAAACTGAACGAAAGTGTCATTTTTCTGGTGTGATGTACATATAAAGTTTGTAGGTGTCTTTTATTTTTTATAAATAATGTTAGACATAGATGATGTTTGAGTTTATGTGTTGTATTTTGGTTCACAAACTGTTCTGTTTTGATGGAAACAGCATTAATCAATCAATCAATGTTTTGTTTTGAGGGAAACACCATTTTTAATCATTTGTTGTCATCATTATTGTAGCATTTTGATTGAAATCTTTCATTATTATGCTTGCTTACAAATAATAATCTATTTAAATATAACTGCAGATGGAACCTAATTTTGCAATTGTGATTTTTATTATTTTGTTTATTATTATTGTCCTGTTTTATTATTGATTTTTTGCATTGTTTACATGTAAGAAAGATTTGAATTAAAGGTGTAATTTTCTAACTCACAATTGGCTGTTGCTAAAGAACAAATCTGGTTTTATTATGCCTTAAGTTTTTTGAATTGGTGGACAAAACCAAAGTACAGATTTAGTTTAAAATTTGTTATAACTTGCATGCCCATATAGTAATAAATATTGAGTAAATAACTATATGTTTTTGTGTGTATTGTTTTTTTATGTTTTTTTAACTTTGCCTTCTGTTGTACTTGATGATTTGATGAAGATAACTATACTGATAGTAATTAACACTTGCTCCACTATTATACATTTTTCTTGTAGCTCCATACTGTTCTATCGTTTGCCTGTGCTTCTCTATGTTTTTTTGTATGATATGTTGATACATTATTATATGCAATCAACTATGTTTCTTATATATGCCTTCTTATTTTCATGATTATTTTTTTACATTCTAATGTAGCTAACTGTAGGAGTTTGATTGGTTTTTGACCTAATTTGTACAATTTCTTTTTCTATGCTATATTTGTCATCTAATTTTTACAATTTTTATTTGTAATTATTATATTGTTTTCTTATTGAATTTTGTTTTTGTGTCTAATGTGAAGCATAATTTGGGTGAGTTTATTGATTTACCAAGTAAGTGCAAGTATTTGTCAAGCTTTACTTGATAGGTTACTTAAATTTGTTATTGATAAAAGCATTATATTAAGTGATTGATTATAATTATAAAGCTTTCTAAAGCCCTTGCCTTCCAGTTAATTTTATTATTGTTTGTACTGTTGTTATTTTGCCCTTAATACATGCTTATTGATACTTATTAAATGCTATATATATGTTCTTATGAAATGAAAAATTTTCCTTCATGTATCAAGTTCACATTTGATCATTTTATTGGCTTAGAGCAATAATGTTTTGTATTGTTGTTGATAGTTCAATTTCAGCTAAAACAAAATCTTTCTCACTGTTAAAGGAAGGATTGGTCATCAAACAAGATTGGAAAGTTGCAGTCCGACATTTTCTTCCTTTAGCAATGAGATGGATATTTTCTTCAGTCGAAATTTGGACCATCGAATGATCGTGCAATCATTGTTAAGTTAATACAAATAGATAAAATGTCTTCCCAGTTATTTTGCTACTCTTTGTGCTGTTGTTATTTCATCTTTAATCTATAGTTATTGTTTTTTTTTAAAATTTTGAGATTTTTGTCATAATGTTTTGTAAGGCATTAAGTTTTTAGTATATATACTGTTTTTGTTTTTTGTAATTTTTAGAATGTATACTGTTTTTATCTTCGTAATTTCTGATAATTTTATGCTACTATATGTACTGACTTTTTTTTAGGAAATACCACTTTTTTGTCATAAAGTTTTGTAAGCCATATGTTTGTTTATTATTTTTAAATAGTATTTGGTTCTGTTATTTTTCACTTTGATCTTTCTTGCTGCTTGATATTTGTCATGAATTCACGCTAGCATTTCTTTGTCGATTGGCTTAGAGCGACAATGTTTTGTTTGTTATTGACGGTTAAATTTTGTTTAGAAAAAAATCCTTTTCATTGTTAAAGGAAGAATTTGGTTGTCGAATAATATTAATGAGCTCAAATACAACCTTATCTTCCTTTAGCTATGAGAAGGATGTTTACTCGTCACAAAATTTGACCATCTTATGACAATGCAAATATTATTAACTCAATACAATTAGGTAAGTGAATAAATTTATAAATGTATTTATAATTGTAAACTATTAAAATTCTTAAAAATCTTTTTGCCATTTTTTTAGTAATTTTTTTTGAGTATTTTGTTATTGTTCCTCTTTATCAGTAAAAGTAAGCATTTGTTATAGTTTACTACATTTTCAATTTTAAATTTGTTAGTCAAACAACATGTATGTTCACTGGTTGTTACTAATTATAAAATTTTCTATAATTGTTGCTTGGTGGATATTTGATTGTTACTTTTTTTTTTGCCGTTATTGAGTTCTTAGGTCAACCATACTGTCTGTTATGGTATTGTCATGCCTTTATTTTTAATGGTTTTGAAAGAATAATTTTTTTACTAAACTATTGGTTATTACTACACTGTTTTCTTATGGATATTTTTTTTTTTTTTATGTTTCATGTGAAGGAAAACCACGTGAGTGTAACCATTTTTGATTTCTTACTTAATGGTTTATTAATCTACATATTAATTTTAATATTTTTATTTTCCATTATATTAATTTGGATTAATGGCTCCATGATATTTAACTTGCAGATCATCTTGAAGTACTTTTTCTTGTCAGGTTCCAATTCTTTACTGTAAAACTTTTCTTTTATTTTTGTTTTTGACTTATTATACATTTTTTGTTTGTATACTTTTGTCCAGGAAACATCTTGGTCAGATTTTTTTATATTGTTATATGATCGATTTTTATTTTGTTTACATTTAGTTTGAAAAATTGAATTGCAATCAGTTACCATTTCTCGCTTCCCCCCCCTTTAGCTTGGTATTTCTACTGTTGTTCATTATCTTTTCTTCAATATTAATTTTCTATAATTATTGTTATTATATTCTTTATATAATATTAACAAAAATATCTCTTTCATTACTCAATGTTTTCTGTGGCTTTTTATTCGATTATATTACTTTGGTCATATTTACTAGAGCTTATGTATGGTTTATATGATTTTTAACTAGAGGTACCTCAATACATTTGTAATTTGTTTGATAGATATATTTAGAAATCATATTTAATATGATACATTTAGTAATTTCGACGAAACTAATATCTGTTATTTTTGAATGTTCAAATCATGTCTCATCATGAGTTTATAGAGTTAGTAGTTATTCTTGCATTTTAAAAATCATATATATTATGTATAGTTTGATCCTACGCACCAATATAGCTGTTAATGTCTAGACAAATGTTGAGTTATTTGTTTTCTTGTTTGTTTGCTTTAAACAAAAAGAATTGAAGGATTGTGTGTATCTTATGTTTAAACTCTATTATAAAAGAACTTTTATGTTGGTTAGTTGTTTTTTTTTTTAATATTGTTATATGATTGATTTTCATTTTTCTTTATTTTTGGTTTGAATAATTGAATTGCAATCAGTTACGTTTTCCTCCTCACCCTCTTTGGCTTGGTTGTTCTACTGTTGTTCATTATGTTTTGTTCGATATAATTTTTATTTTTATTGTCATTACACTCTTTATATAATGTTAACAAAAGCATCACTTCCATTAATATCATTTTTTAATTATATTGTGTACATATATTTTGCTTAAAATCAAATTAGTATAACATTTGCATGATTTATGTTGTACAAGTTGTGTCACAGTCCATTTAATTGTGTGCAAGGCCAAATTCAAACAGAGATCAAGCATTGTAAAGTATTTTAACCTAATCTACTTACTAATTATTGCATATTTACTTTCTTTCTCTTTATATTAATAGATTTGTTTTCTTAACTTTGTTTATTGATTGGTGGCTATATATTTTGGTTCTTTTATAATTTCCTTTATCTTTTTTTCTTAAGTTATATTTAGTTTTTTTACTCCTTACTTTATTTTGTTATGATGAATCTTTATAATCAATGCAAACAAAATAGATACAATAGAATGACAAAATTAAAAACGAGAAAAAACAACAATTTGAAAATATCTGTTAATTCCTATCCTATTAAAAGTAAGAGTACTGTTCGATTATCTAAAAATGATAATTGCTCTGCTCAACAACATGAAATGAATATTCAACAAAGTGAGAACATACAATCTACTACTCATTTTATACAATATAGTTACATAGCAAATTTTATTAAAATACCTATTGGAGGTCAAGTCATTGCACATTTTATTGTCAACTTTCAAGGTGAATTAGAAACTACTCATGTAGATTATATCAAAACAACCTTTCCATTTGATTTAATGGATAGAAACAAAAAAAAAAAAAAAAGAAATACAATTTCACATGTTTTCCTCAAGCAAATAGTAGTAATTATTTTGCAAACAATTGTCAAATGGAGTGCTACAATCTGTCTGCAAACCATCAACAGCCAGATTTCAATTTCAGTTCAACTTAATCAACAACTCCTTTGAATGCTCACAATAATGGTAAAATTATTTTCTAGCGAATTACAAATTTATTGTTAGACTATTTTATAAAAATTAATACACAAATCATTTAATCAATTTTTTTTGTAATAAAAACTATAAAGGTGAAATACAAGATGTGGATCATCAATTTCATAATGATATGCCAACAACTCAAATGGCTACACAAACAACCAATATGGAACATTTACGTAAGTGATATTAATATTTAAACAATTATTATAAACCATTTAAATGTATTAAATCAATGTCATAGCTAACACATGTTTATTTCTATTTGTGATTCATGTAAGAGGAAGCTGTTACACAGCTTTTTGCCTCGATGGACCAATTTATGACTATCTTTTTTGTTTTGCTTATATGTGGTATGAAGAACAATCTAATGTAGCAAAAGGAAGTAAGAATCCAACTTTTTCTCTCTGCTGTCAAGGAGGTATAGTCAAAATAACATCCTTTAAAGAAATGTCTCTTTTTTTAGATAATCTACCTAATAACAATACCAATCACATAGCAAGTAAATTTAAAGATAATAGAAGACTTTATAATAGTATGTTCCAATTTACATCGTTAGGTGCTAAAATTGATTATACAATCAATAATGATGTAGGACTTTATGTTGTTAAAATTAATGGGCAAAACTACCATAGAATAGGTTCCTTACTCCCATCAATAGGCAACAAATTAAAATTTGCACAACTCTATGTATATGATATAGAAAATGAAGTCACCAATAGACTAGAAAGCTTTCAATCAGACAACTTAAGTTCAATTAATAGATTTATAATGGAAAATTTAATGAAAATGCTAAATGAAAATAATCAAATTGTAAAAGTTTTTAGATTAGCTAGAGATAAAATTACAAGTACAATGTCACGACACAAACTCGGGGGCCATGACTGGTGCACAAGCCATGCAGGCAAGCCCACTAGACCCAAACAAGCCTCAAAGTTTATATTCAAACATGCATAGGCCAAGGGATTCAATCATGAAATATGTCACGACCCAAATCCCTGGCCATGACCAGCGCGAGGGCTCAATGGACATAGCCCACTAAGCCCAAGCAAGCCTAGCTATATTATCTTGCTCATTTTTCCATCAAATTACTAAAGTCACATTTCATAATTTAGAATCCAGTTAATGCTATTCATTGCCAATTTATAATGGCATTACTAACTAATATACATGTGTTGTCTAAACATATGTCTTAATAATTTACATTAGGTCTGTCTATACACAACAAAAGAGTACTCGACTTCCAGCAGAGAGACTCGGACGAATGTACAGCTACTGAATGCTGAGACACCTACCGAGGGTCGAATATACAAAGACAGTTCGACCTAGTTACCAGCTGCCTCGTGATCTGAAAACATGAAGTTGAAAACAGTGAGTATAAACCCAGTGAGTGAACAAGGAAGGGAACAAGCAACAGTAAGGAAAGATTTAAAAATCATGATGCACTTATTTCAAAACAATGCAATTTAATTTAGTGCTTATCAAAACCCCTCAGGAAAACCCCAATTGATTAAATCACTTAATGTAAAGGGTCCATGCTCAACAAAAGATTTGAAAAATGAAAACTTCAATAACTTTCATGCAATTCAAGTCAAGTAGACGACGGGTCCTTGTTGCAGTGGAAAGGCATTTTCGCTGTAGCGACATTTGACTTAAATTATCAACTGATCGAGGGTTTCTTAGCTGGTCGAGGGTTTCTCATCAAACTCTTCATTTTAAACTTAATTTGTTTATTCCTTAATGTTGGAAGTCCATGCTCAACTATGGTACCAAAGAAGTGGAAAATAACGTAGCAATCGATCAAGATACTAAGCGAAACAGAAAGGTTTTCGCTGCAACGAGATTCAAGCCATAAAACAAAAACTTTCTCGCTGCAGCGAGAACCATGTCTGGTGAAACGCTCGAAAACCCTAGAGTTTCTCGCTGTAGTGAGAAACAGGGCATCAGCAAAAATTTCCCATTTCCTTAAGAAAAGGCCACCCTGTTCACATGACAAATGCAACATGAAACACATATAAATTCCCAAGGCTTAACATGTCAAATTTCACATGCATTTCAACCATATACATATTCATGAACTTTCCATGACACACATATCTATATATGTATATATATATATATATATCTTTCATCATGCACACTCTCCCATCATCATCAGCTCATGTGCACTCCCCACTAGCACATGGTTGGGTCAGCATCGACTTATGCTCACTCTTATTCGCACATAGCCGGGTCATCATCAGCTTATGCGCACTTTTACTCGCACATAGCCGGGTAATCATCGGTGTATGCGCACTCCTACTCGCATATAGCCAGATCCACACCAACATACGAAAGAAACACCCAATGCATATTATACATAACATCATATTGTGATAACACATAAACCATTTATATAGCACATTTTCACAAGATAAAAACACTTCACCAAAGGCTTGTTCCCAAGGTACATTTTTAAAGAAAAGCTGGATAAAATCTTTCAAATGTTTGTACAATTACATTCACATTCCCAAAACAAATTTTGAAATGCAAGTCCACTCACTGGTATTATTTGAGCCTTTAGCCGATCTTAACTTCCCTAATTGTCCAAATGGGATGATGGGGCTTCATTGGAACCTATCATCACATTAACATCACCAATTTGTCAATTCACATACTTATAAAGTCTAAAGCTTCTCTTAGCTAGCTTCCAATTGCCATTTAAATGGCTATCTATTTTCACTACCCTAATCACTCTAAAATGAGTGGATAACCTCAACTACAAACATTCACAATTCCCTAAAATATCTATCAGCACATGCTATCCATAATTTTTGCAATTAAAATAAATCATACTTATAGGTATATATTTATGAAAATTTTTAAAAGTGACACCCCCTACTCACCTTGGTAGCTTGAAATTTTGAAATTCTTTCTAATAAATTTTCCAAGCTATTATGGGAGCTTTCTCTCTCTAAACACCTAGCTAGTGAGAGAAAGTATGAAAGTGGGATTTTTCAAGGGTTTTAAAGTGAGAGAGTGAAAGAGCACAAGGATTTCATGAAAAGGTGCACCGATGCATGAAAATTGGAGCTAAAGAGAGAAAGTTATGGAAGCTTGAAGAGGACTCCCATGGAGGATGAAGAAACGTGAGAGGGAAGAAGGAAGAAAAAGAAGAAAAGCTGCTGGAGAATGAGGAAGCTGCTAGAAGAAAGATATTTATAGCTCATACTTATCCAACTCCCCTTAAAATTACGAAAATGCCCTTTAGCAAGTTAACTTGTTCTTCTCCAATCCTTTGTGTAATTTTTTTTTATTCTTTTGACACTGGGACAAGGTCCACAATGATCTAAACTACTCGGGTTTATGAAAACATAAAATTTTGACTCGGGGTGCAAAATGACCATTTTGCCCCTATTGTGAAAATTATCGAAACTTCTAGTTTTCTTTGTGTTTTCATCATTACACATTATTTATTCAGTCTTATGCCTATTTAGACCTTAAAATATCATAAAACCTTGTTCTGAAAGCTTTTTAGAGGAAATGACGAAACTACCCCTAGCTTGTGTTATTGCGTCTATGCGTAGTTATGAGCCTATAGGGGTTGAGGTCTCACAAAATATTCATAATAAATGCGAGTAAAATACAATATCCCTGGCTTAATTTCCATACAAATGTTTATAAGGCCATATGTTGGACATCCAAACAGGTTCATACATATTAACCCTCAATACACAGTATAAAATGGCACTCGGTGCCTACACACATTATCCACAACAGGAGGCTTTAATCGGCTCAGTGAAGTGACCAAAACAGAGAACTTACCGGATGCCAAAATCGATCTATTGTTGGATGACCTTTATCACATAGCTTTGTGGCCTATTTTTTTATAAATGGTATACAAATGGGTGAGTACTATAATACTCAGTGAATGGTGTAGATAAACAAAATCATATGTGTTTATATAAAATGCATATATAAAATACATGCACCTTCCATGTAGCTAAATGTTCTCACAAACATCTCCAAATACAAGACATATCATTATCCCTAAATCTCCAATATGAGGAAATATCATCATCCTTAATATCTCCAAAGATTATCACACATATTATTAGGCTTACCTTTGAAACCGATCAAAATTATTCAAATCGTTCTCCACAGCACACTTTAGTCATCGAAGTATCACATCAGAATCATATCACATTTATTTAAGCCTTTCCATGGCTATCTCACATCATATACAAATCAAATCAATAAGTGGTCCTCCCCTGGACATAGTCAGATCATGCACAATGGCTAATCGGTGAAGAATTAGATCACGCTCAGGGCAAAGCCACTTGTGGAGAAATAAATCAAGCGCGTGTCGAAGCAACGGGCTGAGAATAGATCACGCACAACGTCGAAGCAACTGGCAAAGAACAAATCATCGATCGAAGTAAACTCCTAATGTCGGCATCACCTGGAGTAATCTAAATGGATGGCATCAAAGCACTACAAGCAGGAATCACGGGTGGGATTAGTGCCACTATCTCTACTTACCACCATCCCTACAGGTACAAAAATAGTCACATGGGGACAGAAATCCACTCAACCACAAATCAGATCAACATTCGGAATTCATTCCTCGGACGAAAAAACAAATCCACAAATAAAGCCATTATGCCTTTATCATTCACAATTTCTTTATCAAACCTTAATTCACATTTATTGAGCTTCAGTTGTCTTAAGCTCAATTAGGTTCTAAGAGCCTCTAAGTCTCTAAGGGCATTATTCAATCAAATCATCTCACGTATCATTCACCTATGGTAATCTACTCCGAAGGGTTCATCATAGCCTTTAGACATTCTAGTCTAGGCACACACACAACATAGACCACCCATGTGGCTTACATCACAGCACACAATTGCACACAATTCACATATATACATATACACTATATTTTTCTCTAGCCTAGGTTCATTCGTCTAGGCATACATATTTCATTTTATACCAGTGTAGCATATCCTTTATGCATCATGCATTACATGTAAATTAAACTAAACCCACTCACATTGACAATGTGAGGCACTCCCTGCCAAGCTTCGATCCTTAACCTCCAATCGTTGTCTAGCTTGCCAATGAGTTAATTTAACTCCGTTTCCCCCTTTAAACACATCAGAACATCAAAAAACTTAATTATTCTTGGCTTTTGAAAAATGCCAACTTTTCACACAATTAACTAAATCTTAGCCATCCCACTATTTAAGCTCAAATTCTTTATTGATGAGCTAACCCATACCTTGGAAGTCGAGTTGTACGAGTCTTAGCTCCCAAATTCCTCAATCCAAGCTAAAGAGGGAAAAATACCAAATTTGAAAAAAAGTCAAAATTGAAGTTATTAACCGATTAAATTATAAAATAATCAATAAAAACGTTAAATCTTAACTCTAGAATGGTTTCCTAAGTTCCAAATAGCTTCAAATCATTTCAAAAATCTGTTTGGGGCTTTAGGGTTTAGGGTTTCAAGTTTCTAAAGAGAAAAAGGGAGAGAAAAAACTGAGAGAAAGAAATGGGCGGAATGGCTTGACGCCTCCTTTTTATTTTTGCCTTTCTTCTTTGATGTATCAATACATTTTGGCAATTTATTGATACATTTTCCCTAATTTCAAATGAATGTATCGATATGTTGGGGCAATGTATTGATACTTTCCCCTTGGTGCTCTTTGCCCAAAATGTATCAATACATTTGTCTTAATTTCGAATGAATGTATCGATACGTTGGGGCAATGTATCTATACTTTTCCCCCTAGTGCTCTTTGCTTCAAATGTGTGGATACATTTGGACAATGTATCGATGCATATTCATCTTTGGCCAAATCTATCGATACATTCTCAAATGTATTGATAGAATATTCTTCCTCGAGCCTTTGTTGTTCATCTTGCCGTTAATGTATCGATACATTGGGGTATGTATCGATATTTTCACCCTAGGCAATTCTAAACTTCCAAAACTTCCAAAAATCCAAGTGTAACATTCCAATATTATTCTCAGTTGATATTACACCTCAAATCATTCATTTAAATTAATCCCATGCACATAAATTCACAAACATAACATCAAACTTAGATCTGAACTTCGAATTATGGGATGTATCACATATTTCCTCAAAGTTTTGCCTAAGTGTCAATATGTACACTCTTAAACACTCGACATACATATCATATTATCAAAGTCTTCAAGACTCTACATATTTCATAAATCATTCTTAGTTTACATCAAAAATTGGGGGTGTTACATACAAACTATGCCCCGCTTAGACTAAGACTAATAATAGCTCGTGACAAGGACACACCAAATTATAGACTTCCATCTACATCAAAAATTATTGGCGATTTTGTAGAATATAATGGCCATGAGATGTAAAAGTTGATCATATCTCTGAAGGACTTTAACGAATTAGTGAATGACACCCTTCTTTTATGGTCATGCAATATCCACTTCTTTTTCCTTATGGTGAAGATGGTTATACCCCAAATATAAGTTATGTTTACTCACCAATTAGAAAAAAACTGAAAAGAAAAAATGTAACTATGAGAGAACATTATGCTTAAATAATCCAACAACAACACATTTTGAAAAATACATTGGTTAAAGAGGGCAAACTTTTTCAATAGTTTGTAGTAGATGCATATGCAACTATAGAAGAAGAAAGATTACTATATATAAGGAATAATAAAAAAAAAATTAAATGCTAAACTATATAAAGGATTAAAAGATGCCTTTGCAAAAGGTGATCATAATGCAAACACTTTAGGTAAACAAATAATATTACTTGCTAGTTTTACTGGTAGTCCTAGATCTTTACTACAAAATTACCAAGACTCGATGGTCATTTGTAGATACTATGGCTGTTCAGACCTTTTCATAACATTTACATGTAATGCTCGATGGAAAGAAATTCAAGTTGCATTGAGCTTAATACCACATTAAAAACTTGAAGATAGGCTTGATATAACTTCAAGAGTTTTTAAACTTAAACTTCACAGCTTAATGAATGATATGATGAAGAACAACCATTTTTGGTGCAACAACGGCAAATACGTCAACATAATTAATTTAATCATTAAATTCTTCAAAAACACAAGTTATTAGTTAATAAATGAAAAAATTACCCCTTTAAATATTAATACAATTTTTTATTTTTCATCATTTAGTGACTTATACAATGGAATTTCAAAAACAAGGATTGCCACATGTACTCATTCTTCTTTGGCTACATTGTGACGATAAATGCTTATCCTCTGAAGACATAGATACGACCATATCAGCTGAATTACCCAACAAATATGTAGATCCAATAGCATACTAAGTTGTAGTTGAGTTTATGGTCCATGGACCATGTGGGGCATCAAGACTAAACTCTCCATGCATGATTAAAGGATATTGCTCTAAATATTATCCACAAAGATTTTCAAACAACCAAACAATTAATAGAGAAGGATTTCCTATATATCGAAGAAGAAATCAACCAAAAAATGTAGTTATGAAAAATGGTATTTAGTTAGATAATAGATATGTAGTCCCACATAATGTAGATATCAGGCACACATTAATGCTGAGATTTGTGGACAATCTAGAGCAATAAAATACCTATTCAAGTACATCAATAAATGATTTGATAAAGCCTTAGTTATTTTACAAAATAACAAGTCAAACATCAATGAAAGTCAATCACAACCACCTACAGTTATAGATGAAATAAAAACAAATTTAGACTGTAAATATCTATCAACTTATGAAGTATGTTGGAGACTTTTTAGTTTTCCCATACAACATAAGGAACTAACAGTTCAACGATTAGTCATACATTTGTCAGACCAACCAAACATTTGTTTTCATGACAATGACAACTTAGGTAGAGTTATACATTGACTAGATATCAACAAAACAAGTTTTGTTAGAATGGATGGTTAGTAATCAAATCAATGAAACTGGTAGAGATTTACTATATGTAGATTACCCTACAAAATATGTTTGGCATCAACAAGAAGCAAAATGGAAAATAAGAAAACAAAGTCATTGTATAGGTAGGATCAATTATCTACATCCTGCATCAGGTGAATTATACTATTTACACATGTTATCAAATATAGTCAAAGGATCAATTAATTATGAACAAATTAGAACAGTTAATGGAATAGCTTACCTAACTTTTCAAGAGGCATGTAAAGCGCATGGATTGTTAGGAAATGATCAAGAATGGAATGATGCATTATTATAGTTTCACAATGGGCTTCTAGTGAACAATTAAGATAATTATTTGTAGCAATCGTTATGTTTTGTCAAGTAGTAGACCCAATAACCCTTTTTGCAAATAATTAGAAACTATTTTTAGAAGATATTGAGCATAGATTGAAACATGCTTTTAGAATCTTACAATATACTATTCCAGAAACTGATCTTAAAAACTATGTCTTGATTACATTAGAAGATCTTTTTAACAAGAATTATAGCTCTTTATTTGATTTTAAATTGCTTATGCCTACCTAACAAAATATTCATCTTACACAAAATAGATTGATATATGAGGAAATGAGTTATAATTTACTAGAGCTCCAATAACTACAGTTGAAATTACTTTCAAATTTAAACTTTGAACAAATGCAAATTTGTCATTGTGTAAAACAATCAATTGAAATAACGAAGGGCAAATGGTTTTTGTATATGGATATGGAGGGACAAGAAAACCTTATTTATGAAATACAATAATATCAAGAATACGATCAATAGGAAAAATAGTTTTAGCCGTAGCATCATTTGGTATAGCATTTTTGTTATTACTAGGTGGAAGAACAATTCATTCAAGGTTTAAAATACCACTTAACATAGATGAATATTCTACATGTCAAATCAAAAAAGGAACACAACTAGCTAGATTAATTCAAGTAGGTAGCTTGTTTCAAAAAGGAAAGATAGATAAAACACTTTTTATTAAATACAAATAGAATGACATATTGATAGTTTAAGTATATGTGGATGATATTATATTTGTATTTCCATATCATTTCATGCATAAGCATCATCCAAGCCAAAAAAAGATGTGTGTTGAACTTAATCTCTCTCTTAAAAAGCACCTTGCACTTATTTTTGAAACAAAAACTCTTCGTCCTCCTTTGAAAACCTTTGAAAAAAGTCATTTAAATAGGTTAAAAAAACCCTAATTTCCAAATTCCCATTAAATTATTTTTGGTAGTACGTTTGATGCCTCAACCTGGGTTTCTCAAGCACTTGCGACGTTGGTTCCTTGTGTTGGGTTTGCATGGACAGCATGACAGAAAATTACGTAGTGAAAAGAAAAACAAAATTGATTAAACAACAAAAAACCATGCCTCCACCCATGGATCATCTTGGTGATTTTAACAGATAAAAGCACACAAATAAATTAAAATTCATAAAGTTACGTTGCCAAGTGATCTCGTAATCACAGTGGCAATTTCATGAAGCAATCCCACGAACTCCCCAAGGAGTAAAAACCCTAGCCAATCAAGTGGTTGGCCCCCACTGGTATGTAGTACACACGATTGCAAGACAAACCTTCTGCAAAGGAGGGAGTTTTTTAACTTTTCTTTGTGCTAGCAAAGAGGACAACCTTTGTCCTCTTTCTACATCTCACAAGGATAGCCAAATCTCTCTATTAAAAATTGTTTCACAAGTAATTTTTTCTTTTAAAAAAAAAGGTGGTGGCTGGTAGAGAAAAACTCCTTTTTCTTCTTTTTTGACAACTAGGTTTGTCAATTGTGTAAAGCTCTAACAAAATAGTTAAAAAGTGACTTACATAGTTAGGTCAAAATAACTTGAATTTTGCAATTAAGCCCTCAATATTATAACACATTATAATATTGGACCCATTACTTAATTAAACTCTTTTAATTAAGTTCTTGGACATTAAAATCAAAATTAATTTCCTCTATATTTTGCAATCAAGGCTTTATAATTACAACTATTTATAATAATGCCCAATACTTAATTAAACTCTTTTAATTAAGTTTATAGAAGTTAAATGCCTAGTATGTGATTTAAGTCCAACTTAAATCATTGCAATCCCAATTTAATTCATAATGCAATCTTTTTGTGTAACCTATTAGATTCCTAACATGTTGTAATGGAATTGATTTATAATTTAATTAATTAATTAATTAAATGAAACCTATTGAATTTAAATTAACTAATTCAATTCCATAGACCAAGATTGAAATCAGCAATGCATCACAGCCACCCAATTGTTAAGAGAGTCAAAGGCTTTTTTGACAACCTTTCAGTGTATAGTTTTATAGTGTAATTCATTCCCTCATCATATATCCTGAAGATAATAAGAGCTTGGTGTGGTGTCTACTCTTGTTGACTTCTATATTTGTTCCTACAGTTAGATCATTAGCTTTATAGAGACTTATGAAACTCATTTCATAATCTCCTAATCACCTTGGCCAAGGATTTGATTAAGCTAATATCAACTAAGAACTAATGAGATAATTCCCTTTGAATCACTTAAGGTGATGATTACTATCTTGACCACTCATTTGCCTTCATATGCTTCATATTATACCTCAAAGCATCATGTTTTGGCATTTGTGGTTGGACACCCGTAAGGATGAAATTGAAGCATAGCACTCCACATATAAGACAACCTAGTGTCTTAAGTCTAAGGAGTAGTTACACAACTAACATATGAAAAGCATTGTATAGACACTATAGTGAAATACCAAATACACTTTACATGTCGGGTCATGTTCAATAAACTTGCTCATCCATGGCAAGCATCGACATGCAAGTTCCAAGTATCGTTATTCTTTAATCTATGAGAGCGGTTACTTACTTCACAAGTAAGGAACATAGCATGTGCTGATCTTCGAGCATTATTGATGCTCCATATCAATAATATTATGATTAGTAACTTTTAGGAACAATGCTTTGATGCATAAAGATCTTATAATTGTATCCATTTACAATTCCTTTGCAAAGCATATATAGTTCAACGAACTTTATTTACATAAGTATAAATAATAATTAAATATAAACTTATGGATAAAAAACTACTTCAATGTTATTATAAATAACAAAAATGTCATATATGAATATCTCAAAAGTGCAATTCTCATACAACCACGGATTGACTTGTAAGGCTCATACTAACAATCTCCCACTAGCATTAAAGGCAATTGCTTATGTATCTAATGCCAATGTTCTCAACATGATGATTATGTTTTTGCTAAGATAGTGATTTAGTGAAAGGATTAGCAACATTTCCTCAATGTGTATACGCTTTATACAAATGTCTCCTCTTCGAATGATCTCCTTGATCACATGGTAATGCTGTAATACATGTTTGGATTTCTGATGAGACCTTGGTTCTTTTATGGTCAAGTAGCATAGGCATAACTCGAAAATGTGCTAATATAGCATCAGTATCATTAACCTTAAGATCAACTCCCATGTCTCCTAAACCCTGGATGTCCTTCACCAAGGGTCTCTTACCAACTTTGATATGGGCTAAACTCCATATAGACTTCTGACTCAAAGCATTGATTATTACATTGGTCTTGTTGAAATGGTACAAGATAGTACAATCATAGTCCTTAAGCAACTCTATCCATCGACATTGCCTAAGATTGATATCTCTTTGCTCAAAGATGTCCTTGAGACTTTTATGATTAGTGTAAATCTCACATGTCTCCCCATAAAGATAATGTCTCAAAAATCTTGAGTGTGAACACAATGGCAGCCATCTTTAAGTAATGAGTAAGATAATTTTGCTTATGCTTTTTCAACTGTCTAGAGGCATAAGCTATGACCCTGCCATGTTGCATTAATACACATGCTAAACCAACACATGAGGCATCACAATAAACCGTATATCCACTTATTCCCTACAATAGGCTAAGTGCTGGAGTTGAAGTAAGACAACTCTTGAGCTTTCCAAAGCTCTACTTACAAGCATCATTCCATTGGAACTTCAGATTTTTTTGACACAATTTGGTCATTGGTGTTGTAAGTTTAGAGAAATCTTTAACAAATCATCTATAATATCCCACCAAACCTAAAAAGCTACGAATCTTCATCACAAAGGTTGACCTTGGCCATTTCTCCACTGCCTCTATTTTCTTTGGATCTACCATAACTCTGTCCTTAGAAACCACATGACCTACAAAGCTAACACTATTGTCATGCCCTAGCTCGAGGGTCTATGATTGGTGCACTAGCCCAACGAGCAAGCCCACTAGACTTGAGCAAGCCTCAAAGTCGAAAACCATACCACACAAAGCCAGGGGATTTAAGAATCAAATATTCATAAAAAATTCAAATATAATACATTATCCCTAGCTCACAATCAATACAAATATTCATAAGGCCATACATTGGCCATTCAAGGCAAGTTCGTACATAATAACCCTTACACAAGTCCATATGGCACAATGTGACTACATACACAACAAATTAAGTGTGAGCGGAAGCTCATGACTGACACAACAGGTGGAGACCTATTGGATGCCAAGATCGGTCTGTCATGGGATGACCCTTACCACACAGTTTTGTGGTCTATTTATCTGCACATGGTATATAAATGGGTGAGTACTACAGTATTCAATGAGTGGTGCAGATAAACAAAATCATATATATTGAACACATATATAAAACATATGCACCATTTGTGCATCTAGATGTTCTAGCACACATCTCCAAATATAGGGCATATCATTATCCCTAAAGTCTCCAATGTGAGGGCATATCATCATCCTCAATGTCTCCAAAGTCATTACACAAATAATTAATTTCATCATTTAGCCATTTTAAATCGTTTTCCACGACACACTCTAGTCATTAGAGTATCGTATCACATTCAAATCAAATTATCTAAGCCTCTCTAAGGCTATCTTGTATTGTATATACGAATCACATCAAATCATTGAATGGTCCTCCCCTGGACTTCATCAAATCATGCATGGTGGCCAATTGGCTAAAAAACAAATCACTTGCACGGCAAAGCCTTTAGAAGGAGAAACAGGTCATGTGCGTGGCCAAAGCAACGAATGGAGAATCATAGTCATCGATAAGAGAAATCTCTTGACATCAACATCATTTGGAGTAATCTTGACGGATGGCATCAAAGCACTATAAGCGAGAATCACAAGTGGGATAAGACCACCATCCCTACATGCATACATATAGTCACAGGGGTATCGGACTCCACTCATCCACAAGTAAGATCAACGTTCGAAATTCATCCCTCGGACAAAAACACAAACCCACAAAGAGGCCATCATGCCTTTATCTTTCCATATATCCACAATATATCACAAATCACATTTATCGAATTTCAATCGACTATAAGCTCATTTTAAAGTTCTAAGCACCTTTACGTTTCCACGGCGTCATTTATTCAAATCATCATATCTTAATATCACCTAGTGTAATCTGCTCCTAAAGATCATCATAGCCTTTAAACATCTTAGTTTAGGCTCACATCACTTAGGCCACCTATGTGGCTTACACCTTAGCACACAATCACACATTTCATTACACACGCATATTTCTATATATATTCAAATACATATATATATATATATATATGTATATACATACACACATATATATCTTTCTAGCCTAGGTTCATCCATCTAGGCATGCATCATTTATCCTAATACCATGGCAACGCGCCTATCATGCGTTATGTATCACATGCATTTAACTTAATCCCACTCACCTCGACAATAAAAGGTATTCCTCAACCAAGCTAAACTTCTAGCCTCCTATTGTCTTTTAGCTTACAAATGCATTAATAACTCCAATCCTCCCCTTAGAACACATCAAACATCACCACACAATTATTTCCTAGCTTTCGAAAATATATTAACCATTGAAAAATAACCAAATTCAATATATAAGCTCAATCTTCCAACAAATGAGCTAATCCTTACCTTAGAAGTTAGGTTGCCCAAATCTAGGCTCCAAATCTTCAATAAACTCAAAGGGAGAGAATTTGACCAAATCTGAAAATAGTTGGATCCGAGGTTATTAACAGATTAAATAAAAAATTAATCGGTAGAAATGCTTAATCTTACCTCCAGATCATTTTTTCGAGCTCAAACATGCTACAATGGCTCTAAAATCAGTTTGGGAGGTTAGGGTTTCAGGTTTTCTAGAGAGAGAAAAAGAGAGAAAGAGAGAGAAAGAGTTTTGAAAGAAATGGGTCGGAATGGCCCCAAGACCTTTTTTTTTATTTTTTACAATTTTACATTAATATATCGATAGATGTCGTTAAATTTCATTGCCGTTGACCTTTATTTATCTATAGATTCCTCGAACTATTAGTTCATGCTCTGCAGTCTTTCAGAGCTCTCTCAAGTAGTCATCTATCGATAGATCATATGTATCTATTGATAGATTTATTTTAGGATAGTCATCTATTGATAGTTTTAGGGGATCTATCGATAGATGTTCTTCAGTTTCATTTTTTTATTGCTTTTTACTATGCATCTATCGATAGATCATGAACGTCTATCGATAGATCATGCCTAGATTGCATATTTCCATTTCTTTAAGCCTCCAAATTCATTCCTAAGACTTTTAATTCACTTCCTTTCAACCAAAACATCTCAAATCATTCATATAACTCAATTTCATACGTACACATCCTCAATTATCACATCAAATACAAATCAAAACTTCAAATCATAGGATTAATTTCATACTTTTCTCAAAAATTTACCTAAGTTCTATATATACAACCTTAAATGCTTGGCATACATAACATATCACTAAAGTCCTCAAGTACCATATATAGTTCATAATTCGTTTTCAATTACTTAATTCACATCGAAAATTGAGGCTGTTGTAACTACCAAGCCAAAACTTGCACTTGGAGAGTTTGGCATATAGTTGGTGACCTTTCAATGCTTGAAGCACAATCCTAAGATGTTGTTCCTGTTCCTTCTTGCTCCTTGAGTATACCAAAATGTCATTAATGAGTACCACAATGAAACTGTCTAAATATGGTTTGAACACTTGATTCATCATGTCCATAAAAGCTACTGGGGTGTTAAACTCATAATGTCCATACCTATTACAGAATGCAGTCTTAAACACATCCTTCTACCAAATGTTGAGTTAGTGGTAACTAGAATGAAGATCAATCTTGGAGAAACACTGTGCTCCCTGCAACTGATCGAACAAATCATCAATACGGGGAAATGTATACTTATTCTTTGTCGTTACCTTATTAAGCTGTCAGTAATTGAAGCATAGCTTGAGTGATCCATCCTTTTTCCTCATAAACAATACTAGTGGACCACATAGTGACACACGAGGGTGCATAAAACCCTTATCGAACAAATTTTCTAACTAATCCTTAATTTCTTTAAGTTTTGCTAGTGCCATTTGGTATGGTGTATGTCACGACCCAAATTTCGGGCCATGATCGGTGCAAGGGCCCAATAGACGTAGTCCATTAAGCCCAAGCAAGCCTATTAATCTAACATGTTCATCATTCCATCATAAACTGCTAAGTCATATTTCATAACTTAGAATCAAAATAATATTAAACATTGCCATCTCATATTGGCATACCAAACAAGTGTATATACATTATCTACAACATGTATCTTAATAATTTACATTAGGTTTGTCTATACACAACAAAAGAATACTCGACTTTCAGCGGAGGGACTCGAACGAATGTAATGCTACTGAATGCTAATACACCTACCAAAAGATGGATACAAGTCTACGAGGACACCTTGTCCTAGTTACCGGTTGCCTCGTGATATGAAAACATGAAGTTGAAAACGGTGAGTATAAACCCAGTGAGTGAACAAGGAAGGGAGCAAGCAACAACAAGGGAGAATTTAAAATCATGATGCACTTGTTTCAAAATAATGCAATTTAGTTTCATTCATATTAAAAACCCCTCATCAAGCCCTTAAATGATTAATCATTTGAAAATCATGAACCCATACATAACGAACCATTTGAAGAATGAAAGCTTCAATGATACGCAAGCAAGTCAAATACCACAACGAATCTTCGCTGCAGCGGAAAGGCATTCTCGCTGCAGCGGAAAGGCATTCTCGTTGCAGCGTAGCGACGTTGGGATTAAGTTATTAGCCAAACGAGGGTTTCTCAACTGGCTGAGAGTTTCTCACTAAATCTCCTCATTTTAAACTTAACTCATTTAGTCCTTAATGTTGGAAGACCATGCTCAAATATGGTAGCAAAGAAGTGAAAAATAAGGCAGCAATTGGACAAGATAGGAGACAAAATAGAAAGTTTTTCGCTGTAGTGAGATTCAATCTTGCTGCAGCGAAATTATGACCCAGAAACAGAAAGTTTCTTGCTGCAACGAGAATGAATTTTGCTACAGCGAGAAGCTACAATGTCATTCTCGCTGCAGCGAAAATGCATTCTCGCTGTAGCGAGTTTCCAACTAGTCTACCTCTCCAAACTCGAGAGTTTCTCGCTGCAGTGAAAATGATTCTTGCTGCAGCGAGAAACAGGGCACAAATGAAAAATTTACCCTTCTTCCTAAAGAAAAACCACCCTGCTAAAATGTCCAAATCAACATGAAACGCATGACAATCTTCCAAAGTTTAACATGTCAATTTCACATGCATTACAACCATATACCATTACTCATTAATTTCCTATAACACACATATTTACATATGTATATATGTATACGTATACCCATCATCATCATGCACACCATCCCATCATCATCATACACACCATTACATCATCATCATCACCAGCTCATGCGCACTCCCTACTCGCGCATGGCTGGGTCATCATCGGGTTATGCCCACTCCCTACTCGTATAGAACCGGGTCATCCTTAACTTATGCGCACTCCCTACTCGCACATAACCGAGTCAATATAATTACACAACACTATATTCAAACATATATGTATATCAACATAATGCAGTAGCATAGAGATCCATGATAACCACATGTCATAACATAAAATTGATTTATCAAAGACTTGTTTCCAAGGCACTTGTTTTAACAAAAGTTGTATAGAATCATTCAAATACTTTGTAGAAAATGGTCATATTCCCAAAACAATTTTGATAGGCAGTCCACTCACCAGTATATTGTTGAGCCTTTAGCTGACTCTAATTCTCCTAATGATCCAATTGGGATGATAGGGCTTCGTTAGAACCTAGAATCACATTAACAGCAGCAATAGGTCAATTCACATACTATAAACCCTAAAAGCTATCCCTTAGCTAGGCACTTTAAATGGCTATCTATGTTCACTATCTTAAGCACTATAAAGTGGATGAACATCCTCAACAATAAAATAGCTCATAGTCTCAATTACTAGCCATTATCCACAGCTTAAAAACCAAGCTTAGTTCATCACTTACTTTAGGGTTCCTTTGTAGTCGAATTCTCTTCTAATAGCTTTCAAACAAATGGGGTAATTCTCTCTTTCTCTCTCTAGAATGCCCACCTAGTGAGAGAAAGTATGAAAATAAGATTTATCAAGGGTTTTGAAGTGAGAGAATGAAAGAACATAGAGTCCTAGTCAAAAGGGCACAAAAGTATAAAATTTAGAGCTAGAGAGAGAAAATTATGCAAGCTTCCATGGAGGTTGGAAGCAACGTGAAAGAGAAGAAGGAAGAAGAAGAAAAAGCTACTGAAAAATGGGAGAAGAAGCTGCTGGAAACAAGATATTTATAGCTCAAATTTATCCATTCCCTTGAAATTACAAAAATGCCCTTGATTAGTTAGCTTGTTCTCATGCAATGCTTTGTGCGATCTTTTTACTCTTTTAACACTGAGACCAAGTCCATAATGGTCTAAACATGCTTTGATTAATGAAACTTTAAAAATTTTGATTCGGGGTGCAAAATGACCATTTTGCCCCTGTTGTGAAAATTATTGTCACTTCTAGTTTTCTTCATGTTTTCATCATTACACATCATTTATGAGGTCCCTTGTTGTGAAAATTATTGCCACTTCTAGTTTTCTTCATGTTTTCATCATTACACATCATTTATGAGGTCTTATGCCTATTTAGACCTTAAAATATCATAAAACTTTCTTATGGGAGCTTATTAGAGAAAATGACAAAACTACCCCTGGCCCGTTTTATTTCGTCTATGCCTAGTTATGAGCCTATAAAGGCTAAGGTCTCAAAGTGCAATGGATGTAGGTTGGGTATCCTTCACTAAATTTATACAAAACTCAACCTCCCTATTTGGGGGTAAGCCGAATAGTTCTTTTGAAAACACATCGAGAAACTCTCTAACTATGGGCACATTGGCCACACTTTTGACCTCCACCTAAGTATCTCTAATAATCGCCAAAAATCCTTGGCATCCACGTTGCAACAATTTCCTTACCATCATGGCAAAAACTATATTGGTTGGTGCAATATTACGATCAACCTTAATGCTAAAAAATGGCTCACCTCAGTAATTGAATCTAACTAGCTTGTGATAGGAATCCACGATAGCAAAATTTGATGATAGCTAATCCATACCCAAAATCACATCAAAGTCCAACATATCGAGCAAAATCAAAGTGGCTTGTGTGTCTTTATCCCTTATTCGAACCATACAAGAGTTATAATCAAATTGGGCAACAAATATCTCTTTTAGTGGAGTAGTTACTACTAAACCAAATTCCATTAAACTACGGTCAACACCTAATTTTACAATAAAAAATGGAGACATAAAGGAATGCGTAGATCCAAGATCAAATAGAACACATGCTTTAGAACCATAAATAAGAAGTATACTTGAAACCGCGACATTGGACTTCTGAGTGTCTAGAGATGTGTAAAAGAAAAAACTCTAGCTTATCCCTTGCCAGCTACTCGTTGGTGTACAGACTCAGATGCTTTACCCTGTGAAGAGCTATCCACACCTCAACCTCTAACTCCAGTAATTACTCGAACAAGCTAAGATGCAATAAAAGGTGGTGGTAATACAGCTTTAGGATGTGAGGCTCATTGAGTATTAGACCTTGAGGTCTGTTGCCTAGATGCATTATGTGTCCTTTTGTCTCGTCAAGACCTTAAAGTGACTATGCTAGCCCTGATGAACTGTAGATGGTCTATGTCTAGTGTTAACACCTTATTGACCCTGATGGCCTTCAATCTTAATCTTTTTGGCTTTGTCTCGAGTCACTTGACTCTCTGTGATCCTCATCTCAATCATCTGTGCATAATCGACTACGGAGGCATAAGTACCAAACGCTTGTGATGCAATAGCCTTAAATAGTGGTTCTATTAACGCATCCACAAATCGTCGAATCCTTCTATCCTTAGTAGCTATAATGTATAGTGCATACCAAGCTAATTGTGTGAACTAAATGTCATACTTACAGACTGTCATGCTAGGTGTTTGCACTAGTGCCTTAAACTTTCGTGCCCTCGAGGCTTGCACATTATCTAGTAGAAATCGACTCAAAAAAATCATCATAAATTCTTCCCAAGTCAATGGGTTAGAGCCAGCTAGTCTACCTTTATGTAAGGATTGATACCATTGATAGACGACATCTTTAAGTGTAAAACTAACTAACTCCACTGATCGCACACTAGAACATCCCAATGCAATGAAGATTTTATCCATCACATTCAAGAAAATCTAAGGGTCCCCTGTTGCATCAGAACCAGAAAATGAAGGTGGTTTTATCTTAAGAAAATCCATTAGTGAAAACTCGATAGTCTTTCTACCAGACTCTAACTCTTGTCGATTATCTTGACCCTGAAAGCTGTGTGTAGCACGCATTGGCTATTGAACCTCAACTTGCCTCTAGAGGTCATCTAAATGAGTAGCCATCATCTCCATGACCTTATTAACCCCTTGTAGATTAACTACCATATCTGCAAAGGTTAGCTCCTCAACGAGCATTTTGTCTCTCAGCTTTTGAAACTGAGCATCAATAAGCTCCTTCACAGGTGCCTTATCACTAGCCGTTACAAGTAGCTCTTCACTAACAAATCTATTGGTCTTAACATGCTTACCACACCCTCTAACAGTGGAAGCTTGTGGTCTTACAGACGCATCAATGGAAGCATCCTGCTCTACTATGACTCTAGTTGTAGCTCGTGTTTGAGGTGGCATCCTAAGCTAGATAAGAGTAAACACTAAACTCAATATGGTGAACAAAAAGGGTAGATATTAAACAAACAAGAGAATCCATGCAGTCTCCAGTTCGCGGGTTATGCTACAGTTCATAAAGAAAAAAAAGACACGGCACAAAAATCAAACTCTGCTAACTCAAGACAAATGACCTAAGACTTAGACAAACCTCGGGCTCTGATACCAACTTTATGATGACTCAAACCTGGGGGCCATTACTAGTGTAACGTATCGATGGGAGTGACCTTTTTAACCCATGAAAGCCTAAGATGAACAAATAAATCAAATACTTAGAATTTCCTCATGGAACTCATCACCAAGGGATCGTACATCAAATATGCATGAACATATCATATCACATAAAAATTGGTCATATTAGTCTACATGGTTACGTGCTCAAAATGCAGAAGTAACATATATCAAAATAACAAGTATGGGTCATCTTGTGGCAGTTACAAATGTAGCTGTTTCTTGGCATATCTGAATCATATGTCATTTAATACAAGACATAAATATAGTCATATCCATAATAGTCAAACATAAATGACCAATCCAAATAGGACTAGCGGAGTATGACTCCAAACAAAAAGCTGACGCCTACTGGATACCTTACCGAACACCTAACAATGCTAACTATGGAAGTAGCTCTTTCCAAAGGACAACAAACTCAAGTGACTACTGATCTGCATAACAAATGCATCTTACATGCATGAGTTATAAATAACTCCGTGAGTAGATATGGGGAAGGGGAACAAGCTAAACGGGAGAGTGTTTGTTAAAGATACGCTTAAAATAAATGCAAGTAATCCATTTTAAATAAATACAAGTAATCCATTTCAAACAATATTAAAGTTTGCCTGTTAAACACATCAATATTCAAAGAGTTTGGGAATTCAATCCTTGAATAAGGTCAAACATCCCAAGGTGCGAGTTATGTGTCAAGTATGAACAAGTATCTAGGGAACGTCAAATCATTATCTCGACAAGTACAACTCACTTAAAATGATTTTATAAGGTTTTGTTGAAATCCCATTCATAAGCCTTGGAAATGAGAATAATAGTTTGTAAAACGTTCAAGTATTTTCAAGAAAACAATTTATAAGTATTGAGTCTAAAAGCCTTTGTAAAAGATGTTGAGGAAAGCAAAGGTTTAGTTTCAAGGAAAATGAAATAATGTTGTTGTCTTTAGAAATTCTAGAAGAAAATGAATGTATTTAAAAAATAACATAATTTGTATTACATTGAGTGAATCAAGTCTAAACACCAAAGTCAGGACAATTACCTAATCTAAAGATCAAGGTCGAGACAAATACCAAATCCAATTGTCAAAATCGAAACAAATAACAACTCAAGTAGCATGGTCGAAACAATTGCCAAATTCAAGGACCAAGGTCTAAACAAATACCAAAATTAAAATCCAAAATCAACAATATCAATTCCAAAGTCCAAAGTCGAAACAAATATTGAATTCCAATTCCATAGAGTCAAATACCATTGCAATTAGATTTTGGAGCTCTAGTTGGCATGGACAATCAAATCAAAGTGTGTCGTAACACCAAAGTGGTCGGATACATGATAGTCATCAACCATATATCAATGGAGGTAAGATTGTATCAACTACCAAACGAAACCAAATCAAAAGGGGTAGGACTTCGTTAGTTACCCAATCAAAGCTAAGCATTATGCACAATGGCTAATGGCTACTGTCACTAGCTACAGGTCCATAACTCTAGTAGGCTTCACTAAAATATTTTGGGTTATGTATCCAAATATTCAAATATTCATTTCCAAATAAAAAGGTGAATCCATTCACCATCCAAGATAAAAAGGTTCAAAACAAATTGAAGTCAAAGTGTTTAAAGTTCATTCCCAAGCAAAGGATGAATTCAATCATCTACACAATAGATGTTTGAAGTAAAGACTAAGTCAAAATCATCAATTTCAAAGACAAATTGACCCGATGCTAGTGTTTATGTAAAACTAATCATTTTTCATTCCAAATTTTCAAATCATCAATCAAGCAATTATCCATAAACAATTATCAATTTTTGAGGCATCAAATAATTGAAAGGCTTATTCTCTATGCTCAAAACTAAATCCATAATAACATATTTACATAGTATTTATATAGATTTCATAAAACAACTTGAAACCATTGTTCACATCACAAAGTTCATCAAAATACATTCAAGGTTGTAGAATAGGCATGTTTAATTATATTACAATAATTAAAAGCACCATATCTACCCACCTCTTGAAGTGTGCTTTTTCCTCTTGGCACCTTTCGTCGAAAATTCGACTTCTTCAACAAACTCAAATTACTCCAACAGCACTTAAAAATGATGTTAAATCATCAATATTCTCAAAAATCCATAATAATTTCAAAATACATTGAATACCCATTCATAACTTTATTTAATCTTCACTTATTTCTAATAATTTTCATAAATCTTTCATCCAAACCTCATACCCAATAAATAAACAACTTATTTACCTATTTCTCCTCCTTGGTGAGCTTCTAGTGGAGGGATCTAGCCAAATCTTGAAAACCAAGAAAAATTTCTAGCCTTTAGAGAAAGAAAACAAAAATCATCAAAATGAAGTTTTGGAAGTGCAAATTGTCACGACTTGGTACTCCCTTTGAGCTCGTGACATCTGTCGCGATGTCTCGATAGACATTCATTACCCGGAATGTCCATCGAAACCTCACAAGGCTCTCACATCAGTTTTACACCTCCCCTGTGAGCAATAGTTACTAAATATTATGTTTTCAGGGAATATAAACTATTTTGAAATCAAAACAAACAAAAAAATAATTTCTGCCACAAGGGTATTTTGGTCATTTTCATTTGAAAATTTTGAAACCTGGTAAAAATACAGCATACGATCGAAAAATATACATTTCTTATCTAAAAATAATTTTAATAATCTAAATCATCAATTAAGAATGAAATTATGGCTAATCAAACTAAATAAAAATATTGAATAAAATATTCTATTTTCTCATAAAACAATATTTATAGAATCCTGCATAAATAATTTTTGTAGCGTAAGATCAAAATAAATTCATACATACAGTGGCACACGTAGCCAAGTATACAAAATATTCTACAATGACATGTGGGCCCCCAAAATAAACAAATATGTACAAGAGGGTAGACCTTCGATTTCTAAGGATGTAAAATCCTAAAGTAGATTCTCGACGAAATCAGCTATCTACAGACTATTTTGAGCCTAAAATGGGTGAGAAGAAGGGGTGGGTTTTTATAAACCCAGTGAGTAAGCAAAATTCATTTATAACATCTAAAGCCGAGTAAATGGAGATAGTTAAATCATCCAATCATAATATAATTCATAACATTCCAAAACTCATTTCAATTCATATAAAACAATTACATTTCATCAAAATAATCAACAAGGCTTATGATTCTCTTAAAAACTTGGCTTGTGCCAAAACTCATACTCGGGGACACCTTGGCCCGGGCATCTAACCGAGTCCGCCAAGGATGTTAAAACAACATATACCCATAAAATATGTTTTTACTTTTAAAACATAGCCATTCCTTGGCGTTGGTTGAGTTTCATCCTCACGTTGTGGTTCGGCGTGAAATGAACTCTAAACTTACCTTAGGAGATACCTTCCGTGCCTCTCATATTAAGGTAAAATATAACAGGGTTTACCGTGCCCCTCTAATAGGTTGGTCCACGGAAACTCGCCCACTACAGTAAGCTAAATACATAACCCACCAAATCAATAAAATTTCGGCAGCATAACATAGCTAATATAGTACTATCCAACCTGTCAATGTAAAACAAAATAATTTATATAATTCACAAAACCATAATTTCAGCCATTCATGCTACCACAATTTCATAAGCCATCAATTCAAATCATGTATATATATATATATATATAATACGAATATATAGCCTCAACTTACTTTATTTCGAAAATCAACATTTAGTTTCAGAATAATTTATAAATCTCATTCATTTAACCAACATTTAAAATGTAAAACATAATAATTTGCAAATTAAGTGACTTATTCTTTAAAATCTTAAAACAAGTATAAACCACTTTAGATAATTAAGATGAACATCTAATTACTCATAATAACGGGAGTTTAGAGTGGTAGGAGTACTCCTATTCTCGGTCCTCGGGCACAATATCTTTACCCTTATCAGAGGGCTCACCACCTATACATAATACACGACACGTAATTCAATATATTTGTGCCAAACTGTTATAAAACTATTTCAGGCTCTATATGAATGCATGACATTGAATGAGAATTGTCCGAATAATCACTTAAAGACGGTGTTCTACGTGGGTTCAATTATGATCGGATTGAATTTGTATTCGACCTAATTCAAACTATACACCATTGATTTAACCAAAACATCCGATTCAACTCCAAATATATTCATTACACTTCCAATAATCTAATACACCAAAGCATTACAATGAACTTGATTTTTGACTAACTTCACCATTTTTTGAAATTCATTCCGATTCCAACTAACATACTAATCAATGTCTACACAGTCTTGTAAATCCATATATATCATTAGGAATCAAATCCAAGTCCATTTACTATGATTTTTTCAGTTTCCATCAAGCCATTTTCTAAAGGAATTATACTTTTCAATAATCGGTTTCGATATCCAACATCATAATTCATCAATTCCTAGCTAAATAACATGAATTACAACCAAATCCATCATCAACATGCCCTATAGAAAATTTGGCCAAATGAGGGTAGTTGAAGAACATGTGATTTTCTTGCTTGTTTTTCCTTCCAAACATCACAAAATGACTAAAAACACTGGGATATTATGAAATCTAGCAAAATTCATCACCAAAACTTCTCTCTCTAGGTTTGGCCAACAAAGGTTCCCTCTTGAAAACTTGAATTTCAGCCATGGAGAATGAAAAAGAATGCATGGGAAAGGTAGATCACAAGCTAAAATTAAAAAATCTTATCTTTACTTGCTTGATTCCTTGAAATCCAGCAATTTCTCTTGAATTTTTCCTTCCTAGGGTTTGTTCTTCTCTTTTTCTCTTTGTTCCCTTACTTGCCCGACCATAAGAGTGATTTGGGAGGAGTGTGTGCTGGTTTTTTAAAGGGAATTATAAAAGGATCAAAATTTACCACGTGTCACCATGTAATTGGTCCATGCTTAAAATTTAACAATTAAGCATTTCATTCCCACCACATATAATCTCTCACTTAAAAAAAATAATGGGTGAAATTTAGGGATTTGACAAGTGTCATGGTGGTGTAAAATTCTAAAAATTCTAATTACGTCCCCGTTGACACGTAAAATGATCGTTTTGCCCCTATATTCGAAAAAATGTCAAAATTGAAAATTTTCACTTCTCAAATTCAAATAATGCTCTAATTAATCAAATTTAGTCAAAATATCATCCAACATTCCAATTTTTCCCTTGGGTGGCAAAATGACCATTTTGCCCCTACGTTATGAAAATTCCAAATTTGACTCCAAATTAATCCTCAAACTCTGAATCATCATATTAAAACATTCTAAGATTCAATAACTCTCAAATACATTGTAAAATCTTTATTTGGCCTAGTTCGAGGCTTTAATCAACTTAATTGTAGCACTAGGTACAATACCGTTTTTTAGGGATTTTTCGATACATTCACTTATGCAAACATTCTATCAAGCACATGAATGACATGACAAGTATATAATAGAGTAGGGCTTGACACAAATCCTTACCTTTAGCACTTAGAATCCAAGATTTTTTGATGGAATTTGGTGGCTTTTGAATGGTGTGAAGTTGAGAGAAAATGGGTGGAAGAACAAGGAAAAATGAAAAAACATGAGTGAGTATCAGGTTTCAGGGCTTTTAAGCCCGTTTTAATCTAACTGGACAGTCTAGAATCGATTTTAGAGGGTTTACGGTCGATCCTTGATAAGAAGGTTTGTGTTTTTTCCATTTTTCCTTCATAGGATCTTTTATAAAGGGTTTATAATTGATCTTGGACTAGAATGTGTGAACTTCCCATGTTTTTACTTCTTCGGATTGACCCATTATGCATTAGGGTCGACTTCTTAGGTCTAGATTTGCAAAAATTGTTCCTTTTAAGGCCTAATCCCATTCAAAATCCCTTCCACAACCTCCATAACCTTTAGTTGTGAATTCTCAATGATGAAATTAAGGTTCTTTGGCTAGTCTTTACATTTTCTAAGTTCACCAAGTAACGAAAACTACGGGTTTCATAATTTTTGACATCCTTGCTTTAGGAATCATAATCCTTAAATTTAAAATGTCAAAACTAGTATAATTATGGAACTAATTCCATAATTTATTTTCAGCTAATTAATAAACTTATTTGAACAATTAATGGTGTGGAATGTGGACAAATATCTTCCCTTAATTGAAACTATGTCTTGTTGCAGCAATAGTAGACATGTCCTAATTACATGACATTATGGTGGCCTATTTTTAGGAATTTAATTTTAATAAAATTTATCCTAATAAGTAACTCATGGAAAAATTCTAGAATATTTTTCAAGATTTTAAGAGGTGATTTGGCTATTCAAAAAATTCAAAAATCATAACCTTTGTCTGCAGGCGACAAAATTAGTTTTTGACTTCTTTTGAAATTCTTTGTTGGCTCAAAATTAGGAATTTAATTCCTAATAAAATTTTCTTGATAGCCATATTTTGGAACAATTCAAAATAATTTTTCCTTGATTTTAGGAAACCTTTTGCCTATCAAAATCAACTAAAATCGTGACTTTATAGCTGCAGAGTCAACACTAGTTTTGCCTCATTTTTGAAGCTATTTGGTGGCCTAAAATTAGGAATTTAATTTCCAATTAAATCTTTCTTAATAGCCAAATTATGGAAAAATTCCATAATTATTTTTGCTAAATTTTTAGAAAATCTTATGGGTTGTCAAAATAGTCAAGACCGTAACTTTATAGCTGCAGAAGTAGCAACGTTTTTTACTCCACCAACTTAACTTTATGGAGACTTAATTTTAGGGATTTTATCCTTTAAAATTTTTGGCAACAATTTGGATAATCTATTAAACTCTCTCTACAACAATCCCCAGTCAATTGGTGCAACTAATTACACAAATTAACACTTTTCTTGGTTGCCTGGCCAACCAAAATCGTGACTGGCACTGCTATAAGCAGCATCTATTTCAACCACATTTTGGTGGCCTTTCCACCACAAGCAGCCATTGATCATCAACCTCACTTGGAACATTTCCAATCAACATTTCTTCCTTAATTTTTAGCATTTTATGAAGCTGTTAAACTTCATTTATAGGTTGAAAACCGAACCTAAAAGCAAGCTAGGCAGAATTGAATTCTCCAACTTAAGCCTCACTATTGTCATTTAATTGAATCCTTATTTGTTGAATTAATTTGTGTTGATTATACCTGAAAACTCATATTCCTTTCAATAGGACATCAACAATAATTAGACATGCAAATGTGTTTTAAATCAAGACAAAGATAGCTTAATACCAATGTTGGGTTCGCATGGACAACATGACAGAAAATTATGTAATGAAAAAAAAAATTGATTAAACAACAAAAAACCTTGCCTTCACCTACAGATCACCTCGATGATTTTAACACATAAAATGTAACACCCTGTACCCTTGTAAAGAAGCCAATACGATTTTAAGTGTGAAAGAGTGGAGATTGGTGGAAAGAATATTTTGAAATAAAATATTTCACATACAAGAAAATAATAATAAAAAAATAATATCTTATTGGTGGTGAATTAGCGAGTTAAAAGGTAATTTGGAAGTGAACCAAGACAAAGTGTGTCACGACCAGGTACTCTCCTCGAGCCCGTGACAACCGTCGCGATGTCCCGATAGACATTCATTGCTCTGAATGCCAGCCGAAACCTCGCAAGGCTTAATATTAGTTTTCGCACCTCCCCTGTGAGCAATAATTACTAAATATCATATTTTAAAAGATTATAAGCTATTTCTAAATCAAAACAATAATAAAAAAAATATTTTCTGTCTCACAAGAGCATTTTGGTCATTTTTCTCAAAAATTTTGAAACCTGCTGAAAATATAATATATAGGGGAAAATACACATTTCATAACTAAAAACAAGTTTTTATGTCTAAAACATTCATTTAGGGTGAAATTGTAGCTAATAGAATAAAATAAAAATATTAAATAAAATATTCCATTTTCTTATAAAACAATATTTATAGAACTCTGAGTAAATAATTTTTGTAGCGTAAAAGCAAAATAAATCCATACATACAGTAACACAGATAACCAGAATATGTAATTTAATTTACAATGACGTGTGGGCTCCTGAATGACCAAAGGTAACAAACGCTATGGACCTACAATTTCTGACGAGGCGAGTCCAATAATAACCCTCGACGCAATAAGCTATTTACGAACTTTCTTGATCCTGGAATGAGTGAAAAGGAGGGTGGTGAGTTTATATAAACTCAGTGAGTAAACAAACATCATCTAAAATATCTAAAGTCGAGTAAATGGAGACAACTTAAAATAGTTCATCGTACTATGATTCATAACGTTTCAAACTCATTTCAACTAAATAAAATAATTTCATTTCACTCAAATAATTAACATGGCTTATGAATTTCTTAAAAATTTGGCTCATGCCAAAACTCATTCTCGAGGATACCTTGGTTGGGGCATCCAACAGAGTTCGCCAAGGTTGTTAAAGAAAAGTTCATATACGCACAAAACACATTTTTACGTTTAAAAGCATAGCCGTTCCTTGGCGTTGGCTGAGTTCACCCTCACGTGGTGGTTTAGCGTGTAGTGAACTTTAAAGCTTTTTCTTAGGAGATACCCTCCGCGCCTCTCATACCGAGGTAAAATATAAACAGGTTTATAGTGCCCCTTTCTAATAGGCTGGTCCACGGAAACCCGCCACTGCAGTGACTAATCAATATCCCACCAAATCAATAAAAGTTTCAACAGCATGACATGGTAATTATATTACTACCCAGCCTATTAAGGCAAAACAAACAGTTCATACAATTTCAACACAATTTCTAATTTAGCCATTCATGCCAATATCACCATAAGCCATTCAATTCAAACCATAAATTTACAACACAAACAAACAGTCTCCAATTACTCAATTTCTAAAATTATCATTCAATTTCAAAATGATTTATAAACTCATTTCATTTAATCACATTTTACTTATAAAACATAAGGATTTACCATTTAAACTCATTTTTTTATAAAATCACAAAAACGAATAAAAACTACTTTAGATAATTAAGACGATAATAAGGTTACTCAATATATTGAGAGTCGAAGTACTCCTAGTCCCGATCTTCAGGTACAATCTCTTTACCCATATCGAAAGTTTCACCACCTAAACATAATGCACAACAAGCAATTTACTATATTTGTACTAAATCGTTATAAAACTAATTTAGGCTCTATATGAATGCATGAAATGGGATGCGAAATGTTCGGATTATTATCTAAATATGGTGTTCTACGTAGCTTCAATTATGTATCGAAATAAAATGATATTGGCTTAATTTGATCTATGCACCGGTTAATTGGCCAATACATCCAATTCAACTCCAATTAACTTGATTCCACTTCCAACACTCCAAGTCATCAATTGCAAGTTAAATAATATGTAATATCACAAAAATCCATCATCAATATCTTCCTTGTAAAATTTGGCCATTGAAGGTTTAGTGTAGAACATGTAATTTTCATGCTTGATTTTTACACCTTACATCATAAAACAACTAAAACCACCTAAATAGCATGAAATTCATCAAAGACCACTATCCAATTTTTCTCTTGAAAATTTCAGCCAAGGAGTGTGGGTGAAGGGCATGAAATTTCTTGCTTGTTTTTCATGCTAAACATCAGCAAACAACTAAAAACACTAAGATACCTTGAAATCTAACCAAATAAATCATCAAATCTTCTCTCCCTAAATTCGGTCAGCCATGAATCCTTCATGAGATCTTGAATTTTAACCATGGTAATTGAAAAAGAATGCATAGGAAAGGTAGATCACAAGCTAGAATTAAGAAATTTTACCTCTACTTGCTTAATTCCTTAAAATCCAATGAATTTTCTCTTGATTTTCTTCTCTAGGGTGTGTTCTATGCTTTTTCCCTTTTGTTCTTGCCTTGGCCGGCCAAGAGAAATGAGATGGGAGAGTTTTAGTTGTGTTTATAAAGGAAAATATAATAATATTAAAGCTTGACACTTGTCACCATGTGATTGGTCCATGCATAAAACTTAATAATTAAGCATTTCTTCTCCACCACATAAAATCCCTCAATTATCCAAAGTATAAAATGAATTTCATGGGTTTGACAAGTGTCAAGGTGGTGTAAAATTTCAAAAATTCTAATTACGTCCTTGTGGACACGTGAAATGACCTTTTTGCCCTTATGTTCAAAAAATTATCGGAATTAAAATTTTTCACTTCTCAAGCTCAAATTATGTTCCAAATAGTCAAACTTGATCAAAATTTCATCCACCATCCCAAATTTGCCCTCGGGTGGAAAAATGACCATTTTATCTTTACGTTATGAAAATTTCAATTTAACTCTAAATCAATCCCTGAACTCTGAATCACCATATTAAGTCATTCTAAGATTCAATAACTCTCAATTGCATCTTAAAATCTTTATTTGAACTAATTCGAGGCTTAAATCAACATAGTTGTACCACTAGGTACACTATCAACTTTTGATGATTTTTTCGAGGTATTCAAGTATGCAAGCATGTTGTCAAATACATGAATGACATGGCAAGTATATTATAGGGCTGGGCTTGACAGCACTACCCCCCTTAAAATAAAATTTTTGACCTCAAAATTTCACTTACCGGACTCAGAGAAAAGATGGGGGTATTGTCTTCTCATTTGATGCTCGACTTCCCATGTTATCTCCTCCATTCGAGCATTCTTCCACAACACTTTAACCATTGGAATGCTTTTATTCCTCAATACTCGATCCTTTCGATCTAGAATACGTACAGGCTGCACCTCAAACTTTAAATCTTCATGCAACTCAATCGGAGGAGTCTCGAGGATATGGGAGGGATCAGGTACATACTTCTTCAACATTGAGACGTGGAAGACATTGTGAATCCGATCCAACTCTGGGGGTAACTCTAGTCTATATGCCACTGGCCCAATCCTTTCAATAATACGAAAGGGTCCAATGTATCTCGGATTGAGCTTTCTTTGCTTTGCGAACCGGATCACACCTTTCATTATCCAACAAGATACCACAATTTACTACAATAATATAATCAAATAAGACTTAATACCTTAAAGTAATGAAATTATTACCTTTCCTAGGAGAGACTTTAAGAAAAACTCTATCATCAACTTCAAATTCTAGATCCTTTCTCTGTCTATCTGAGTAACTCTTTTGTCTATCTTGAGCCGTCTTTAATCGCTCTCAGATAATCTTGATCTTGTCATTAGTCAAGTCAATCAATTCTACATTAATCAATTTCCTTTCACCCACTTCATCTCAGCAGAGCGGGGTTTGGCACTTTCTTCCATATAGAGCCTCGTATGGTGCCATCCCAATACTAGACTGAAAACTATTGTTATACGCGAACTCCACCAACGGCAAGTGTCTATCCCAACTCCCAGTAAAGTCAACAACACATGCCCGCAGCATATCCTCGAAAGTTTGGATAGTCTTTTTAGATTGACCATCTGTCTATGGATGAAAGGCAGTACTAAACCTCAAATTAGTTCCGAGAGCCTCTTGAAATTTTGGCCAGAATCGAAAAGTAAATCGGGGGTCTCAATCTGACACAATAGAACTCCATGTAATCTTACAACCTCATCTATATAAAGCTTAGCCAGCTTCTCAATGGAATACGTGTTATGGATAGCCAAGAAATGGGCGGACTTAGTCAATCTATCCACAATCACCCAAATAGCATCCTTCCCATTTTGCGTCTGCGGCAAACCTAACACAAAGTCCAAAGTCACGTGTTCCCACTTTCATTCCGAAATAGGTAAAGGCTGAAGAGTACCCGATGGTTTCTGATGTTTCGCCTTGATCTATTCGCATGTGAGACATTTCGCTACAAACTCTGCTACGTCTTGTTTCATACCTGGCCACCAATAAGTTTCCTTGATAGTTCTGTACATTTTGGTGCTTCCGGGATGTAAGCATAGGCGGAAGAATGAGCTTCCTCCAAAATAGCTCGTCTCAACTGATCATCCTTAGGGACACAAACTCGGTCTCCAAACATCAAAATTCCATCACACCAAGTTTGAACTCACTAGTTTCTCCATCTTGTAGCTTTTGAACTTCTTGTTTCAACTCATCATCAGACTTCTATAATTCTCTAATTTGATTGAACAATGAAGGTCTCAAAACGAAAGTAGCAAGTAAGGTTCCATCCTCACCATTTCTCAATTGGATCCCTAGAGATTTCATCTCAAGTAATATCGAAATATAAGAATTATGAAGTGTTGGTAATGAAGATGAGGATTTACGACTTAAAGCATTTGCTACAACATTTGCCTTCCCAGGGTGATAATCAATCACTAAGTCGTAATCCTTAATCAACTCTAACCATCGTCTCTGTCTCAAGTTAAGCTCTTTCTGGGTGAGCAAATATTTCAAACTCTTATGGTCGGTAAAAATTCGACAACGCTCACCATATAAGTAATGCCTCCAAATTTTCAACGCAAAGACTGCTACTAACTCTAAATCATGGGTAGGGTAATTCGTCTCATGCTTCTTCAACTGCCAGGAAGCATAAGCTATTAATTTCTCATATTGCATTAACACGTACCCTAATCCCAATTTAGAGGCATCATTGTACACCACAAATTCTTTCCCATTAATAGGAACTGTCAAAACGGGAACGGAGGTCAACCGATTCTTCAGCTCCTGAAATTGACTCTCACAAACATCATCCCACTCGAACTTAACTCCTTTACGAGTCAGATGAGTCAGAGGAGCAGCTATTAACGAGAATCCCTGAACAAACCTCCTATAATAACCGGCTAAGCCAAGGAAACTCCAAATCTCTATTACCATTTTCGGTTGCTCCCATTGTAAAATTGCCTCAATCTTCTTGGGATCGACATAAATTCCAGCTCCAGACACCCTATGTCCAAAGAAAACCACTTCTTTTAATTAGAACTCACATTTAGGAAACTTGGCATAGAGTTGTTTTCCACGCAAAGTTTGTAGCACAATACGCAAATGGGCAGCATGTTTGTCGTCATTCTTCGAATAGACCAGAATGTCATCTATGAATACTATCACGAACGTATCTAAGTATGGATGGAACACCCTAATCATAAGATCCATTAAAGCTGTCGGGGCATTAGTTAGACCGAACGGCATAACCAAAAACTCATCTTGAAAGCAGTCTTGGGTATATCCTACTCCTTAATCTTTAACTGATAATACCCAAACCTCAAATCAATCTTAGAAAACACCATAACACCTCGTAACTGATCAAAAAGATCATCGATCCATGGTAGAGGGTATTTATTCTTGATGGTCACTCGGTTCAGCTGACGGTAATCGATACATAACCGAAGAGTGCCATCATTCTTCTTTACAAATAGGACTAGTGCTCCCCAAGGAGAAGTGCTAGAGCGAATAAAACCTTTATCTACCAAATCTTGCAACTGGACTTTCAGTTCCTTCAACTCCACTGGAGCCATTTGATACGGAGGAATGGAAATAGCTGCAGTACCCGGGAGTAGATCAATAAGGAACTCGAGCTCTCGATCAGGAGGTAGTCCCGGTAACTCATCAAGAAACACATCAGAAAATTCACTCACTATTGGGACATCCTCTAACTTAGGTTCTCCCTTTGAAGTATAGATCACGTGCACTAAATATGCTGGATACCCTTTCTGTATCATTTCAGAGCTTTGATGGCCGAGATTACACAGGACGGTAATACTCGACGTTCCCCTACAAATACAATCTCTGCTCCATCAGAATTTTGAAGTACAACTTCTTTCTGGAAACAATCCACGTTCGCCCGATGTGCAGTTAACCAATCCATACCCAATATTAAATCGAAATCCTGGATCTCTAGAGGAATTAAATCACCCATAAATTCTTCCTCACCAACCATTACCCCACAGTCTCTATAACAAGTGTTTCTAACTAACTTTTCTCCTAAAGGGGTGTGAACTACAATTTCTTCCTCTAATGGTGACAGGTTTCTATCAGAAAATGATGCAAATGTCGTGCTCACATAAGACCTGTCCGAGCTAGAATCTATTAAGACATATGCATCTTTATCAAATAAAAACATAGTACCTGTCACTGCTCCAAGTTGGACCCGTGCCTCATCCTCTGTCACAGCAAAAACTCTTGTCGAAGAACGAGTTTGTAGTCTAGGGGGTGGATGTGCAGGGGTGTTACTTTCCACACCGGACAATATGGCTACTCCCTATCTCGGTGGTAACCCAGAATAATCTCTTCTCTGCATATCCGTGCGAGCTGGTGGAGATGGAGCAGCTACAGTAGCTCGTCCGAACTGTGGGCAAGTACTCCTAATATGACCAGACTGACCATAATGAAAACATCGTACGGGCTCCCTACATAGCCTAACATGATATTTCCCATAATTCCTGCATCTATTAGAACCTCTGAAACTCTTCCTAGAAATAGTCATCGCAGATCTGCTGAATCTCGGAGGCCTCTGCTGTGGCTGTGGAAATGGGGGTTGGGAAGATGCTACGGAAGCAGAGGTAGTACTCCCTGAAGTAGATGAGTCTTTACCCCTTTTTGTTGGCTGACTAGAAGATATACTAAAATTCCTCCTTTTTGCAAACTCAACTCGCATTCTCCTATTTTCATTCGCGAGCTTCTCAATCTTTAAAGCCATCTGTACCACCTCTTTATGCGGCTCCCTACCTGTCACTGTCATTCGATCTCGAATCTCATTTCGGAGCCCTTCCTCAAAATAACTGGCCTGATCTTGCTCAGTTTTCACCAGATCCGGCACATATAACATCAGTTCGTTAAAACGAGCTTCGTATTCCTCTACTGTTAAGTTCCCCTGTTTCAAACTCAAAAATTCTCTTTTCTTTTCCTTTTGATGGAAATAAGTGTAATACTGACCATCAAATTCTCTTAGAAAATTTGACCAGGTCGAAGGAATGGTAGTGTCATGACCCAATTTCTAGGGCCATGACCTGCGCATGAGCTCAATGAGCATAGCTCACTAAGCCCAAGCAAGCCTATCCATTTACCTTTGCTTAACAAATTTATCATATCATGCATACACACACACCTTTTCCCAGGTGTGAACATAGCCAAAACACAATGGCATTATCGATAACAATATACATGCACTATACCAGTCATGTATTTAGCAGTTTACATTGCATACACATATTCACATTGTTAGATTGTATTCACAATACAAAAGGACCCATGACTTCCAGCGGAGACATTTACAATAAAAGGGATTACTATCGAATGCTAGACACATACCCAGGAGATGCACTACGGGGACTCCTCGATCTAGGGTCCAACAGTCACCTGATCTGAAAACATGAATTTTTATACAACGTGAGTACAATACTCAGTGAGTGAACAAGAATGGAACAAGCATACCATAAGGAATGTTTATTGAAATCATGATGTATTCATTTTCTCAAAACCATGCAATTGTTTTAGCTCCTTTAAACCCCTCATGTAAACCCCACATGAGTAAATCACTTTACAAAAATCCATGCTCAACTATGGTACCAAAGAAATGGGAAATATGGTAAAAACTCACAAGTTAGCAAAATGGACAGAAAGTTTCTCGTTGTAGTGAGAACCAGTTATGGTGAAGGCCCTCAAACCAGAGAGTTTCTCGCTGCAGCGAGAATGAATTTCGCTGCAGCGAAACAGAGCAACAAGAGAAAAGTTTCCCTTCACTCAACAAAAGGGCCATCCTACTAAACCAACAAAATCAACATAAAACTCATGAAAATTCCCAAAATGCAATGTATCAAATTTCACATATATGTCAACCATATATCACATTCATGAGCTTTCATTTCATAAGGCTAGATATGCATAATTAGATAGACAAACATCAATATCATCATAATCACACCCGACTCATGTACATCCCCCCACATCGTGCACATAGCCGGCACCATCGTGTGCATCCCCCCACATCGTGCACAATCAATGCCATCATGTACATCCCCCCACATTGTGCACACGGGCACTATCATCATCCACCTCTCACGCCACCATAAAATGGGGCTCTGATACCAAGTTTGTCACTAGAAAAAGACATACCACTCAATCCCTTCACTACGAAGGTGACAAACGGTACCTATCAGAGCACTCATAGGGCGGCTCCACCTCTTTGGGTAGCCCTTTCCTCTATAAGCCCTTGGGCGGAGAGCCACGCTTCGCCCCTGTTCACGCGTTAGAGTTCCCAGCGATTGGGTAAAACCTTTTGCTCTTATACCAACTTAATTCTTCCCACATCGTGCACACACACGGTTACAGTCATTATACACAATATCATTCATCATGCACAACACACACACACACAAACACACACACATATATATATATATCATCATATTGCAATAATGCATGAATCCATAGCAATCACTTATCACAACATCAAACCATTTAACAAAAGCTTGTTCCCAAGGTATATTTTCTAAGACAAGTTGGATAGAATCTTTCATATTCCCCAAAATAAGTTTGAAATGCAAGTCCACTCACCGGTATCGAAAATCCAGATTTTGGGTGCACTTGGACTAATAGTCCTCAAGTGCAATTCCTTTGCTTTTTCCGGATGTCTCACTACATTGACAAATAACAAAGTCGAGGAATTTACTATATTGTCCCTAAATTGATATAAACTAATTTAAATTACTAATGCTTGATATGTAAATGCAAAAATACGTCCGATTACCGTTTAATCGCGGTATCAATTAAATTCGATCGATCACCCGATTATTTGGCGATTGTGTCCAAATCACCTCCAAATTAATCCATTTCTCCTCTAATACCTTAATTTACCACATACCATTTAAATAAAGCCAAATTTAGCATTAGAACCCTCACAGTTCCTTATAGAAAAAATTCGGTCATTTGGTGCACTAGCACCAAAATTTTTTCTACATAACCGTTTCACCTTAATTCATCTTTTTCCAAGCCATTTTCCTTGAAATAAAAACAATCCCCCATTGATATTCAGCCCTCATGGTTCGACCAATAAGGAACCCTAGAGAAATTGAATATTTCTTTTGTGTTTTTGTTCATAACTATGCTTAACTATCCCTAAACACTAACATAGTCTAAAATCAAATTATTCCAACAACAATTTCTCTTCCATACCCATTTTTCAGAATTGAATTCATCATGATAACTCAATATTCAACCATGGAAATCAAGAACAAAATCATGGGTAAGCTAGGTATCAAGGAGAATTAAAGGAATTCTAACTTACCTACCTTGTTTCCTTGATTTCTTCACTTTTTCTTTGAATTTCCACCTAGGTTTTCTTGTTTTTCCCTTTGTTCTTCCTTTGTTCTTGCTGCTGGTTGCCTAGGCCAAATATGGTGAGAGAATTGGGGATTTAATGGGCTGATTTCTATAGAAAATAATAAAATAATCAAGCATGCCACGTGTCACATGCTTATTGGCTCAATTTTTTTTAAAAACTTTTTGACTTTTTCTTCTTAATTTTCCACCACAAATATTCTGGTATTTATCCAATCTTACCACAATTAAAATCCCTTGGTCTTGACAAGTGCTGGGGTGAAAAATTTACCGATTTGCCCCAGAGGTGAAAAAATTACGATTTTATCCCTATACTCCGAAATGTACCGGAATCACATTTTTTCTACTTTTCAACCTCAAATAACACTAATATTGATCAATATTAACCAAATGGGGCAAAAATCATTTTATAAAAATTCCCGTTTAGTCTTCTAGTTGTAAAATTACCATTTTGCCCTTATACTCCAAAAATACCGAGAATCACAATTTTTCACTGCTAAACATCATTTTATACTCCAATAATCATAATTATATTTCATATAATTATTCTTGGTCAAATGTGATCAAATCTTGGCTAGAAATCTCCATTTTATCATCAAATGGTAAAATGACCGTTTTGTCCCTAATCGGTTAATTTTCCTATTGGACTCCAAACTGAACCTTGAACTCCGAATCACTATTCTAAGCCATTTTGTGGGTTTCAAAATTTTCAATTTCCTCTTAGAATTTCTATTTGAACTAGTTCAAGGCTCGATTTAACTTAGTTGTACCACTCGGTACAATACCGTCTTTTAATCGAGCTTGACAAGGTCTCATAGGTAGAACGGGATTTCACTGAATTCCACCATGTGCGGGCCCTCTTCTTAAGTAATCTTGTGGCCATCGTCAACTTCACGTCATCATCCAACCTCAAATCAGAAAGTGTCTCCAAAACTTGATTAATCCCGTCTTTAGCTGCGGTTGCGTCCAGCTCACCGGTAAAAGAAATACAACCGAGTTGCCTAGCCTCCTTAAGCTTCTTAGAAATAGAGACGTCCGACATCGGTGGTGGAACAGGAGATCACAAGCTAGAATTAAGAAATTTTACCTTTAATTGCTTAATTCCTTGAAATCCAATGAATTTTCTCTTGATTTTCTTTTCTAGGGTTTGTTCTATGCTTTTTCCCTTTTGTTCTTGCCTTGGCCGGCCAAGAGCAATGAGCTGGGAGAGTTTTAGTTGTGTTTATAAAAGAAAATATAATAATATTAAAGCTTGACACTTGTCACCTTGTGATTGGTCCATATATAAAACTTAATAATTAAGCATTTCTTCTCCACCACATAAAATCCCTCAATTATCCAAAGTATAAAATGAATTTCATGAGTTTGACAAGTGTCAAGGTGGTGTAAAATTTCAAAAATTCAAATTACGTCCTTATGGACACGTGAAATGACATTTTTACCTTTATGTTTGAAAAATTATCGAAATTAAAAATTTTCACTTCTCAGGCTCAAATTATGTTCTAAATAGTCAAACTTGATCAAAATTTCATCCACCATCCCAAATTTGCCATCGGATGGAAAGATGACCATTTTACCCCTACGTTATGAAAATTTCAATTTAACTCCAAATTAATCCCCGAACTCTAAATCACCATATTAAGTCATTCTAAGATTCAATAACTCTCAATTGCATCTTAAAATCCTTATTTGAACTAGTTCGAAGCTTAAATCAACTTAGTTGTACCACTAGGTACACTATTGACTTTTGACGATTTTTTCGAGGTATTCAAATATGCAAGCATGTTGTCAAATAGATGAATGACATGGTAAGTATATTATAGGGCCAGGCTTTACAAAGTGAGACACTTTGAGACTCGAGGAGACAAGTGGAGAATTTTGGAATAAAATAATATTTTATTAATAAAATAATATTAAAATATTAATATTTTATTTGTTGTTGAAATTAGTCATGTAGGAGGACTACATGGCTAATCTAAGTGGGGGAGAAGAAATAGGGAAGAATTTTGAAGAAAAACGATGTTAGTGGGGCCTGCGTGCCTTCTTTAAATAAAGTACGAGAAGGTAAGTTTATATTTAAATATTATGGTGACACCTTGGTGAAATGTGAATTTAATATTTTATTTGTACAAGTGTAAAGGAAAAAAATAGAAAGAAATTGGAATTAAAAGGATGATGGAAGGACCTATTGAAAATAATAAGAAGTTGAGGGGTGGAATTGTAAATAATGAAAAGTAAAGGGGTGAAGTTGTAATTATTAAAAAGTTGAAGGATCAAATTACAATTTATGAAATGTTTGAAGGACCAAATTGTAAAAGATGAAAAGTTTGTAAGGGTCAATTGGTAAATAAAAAAGTTAGAGAACCTATGTGCAATTTCACCATTTTAAATTAAGAGAATGTTTGATGTACATATTTGTGTTTTGGAAAAGCAAGATGAAATTCAAGTTCGATGCAAGTATAATGAAATGCAAGTGAGATTTCTTAGCTTGATGGAAATTGCATGTGAAGTTACTATTACATGTAAATGATTGCATGTAAAAAGGATAAAGCTTAGTAGGGGACATGTAGGACCTTCACCATGTGAAAGATGACAAAGAGAAAAAGAACAAAGAATATTTAGTTGAAAGAAAGCCATACTTGAAATTTGATTAGGTACACATGGTGGTAGAGAAAGGATTAAGAATAAAAAAAATAAATTAAAGAGTGCATAAAATCCTATTGGTTTTGAAGGAGGCCAAATAGGATTCAAGAGTGGAATAATTGCATGAGGTTTTATTCGTTCATGGGGTGGCCAGGCTATTGGAAATGGGAATTTGCATGAAATATTGTTAGGTGATAAAGTGGACAAATGGGGGAATGACAAGTGGAAATAAAATGAGATGAAATGAAATGTGAATTGGGATGAAATGAAAGGAAATGTTGCCATCTCCTTGGGCAATTTGCCCATGAAAGAAATGGGAAGGAAATGGGAACTTTCACAAGGCCATTTCAAGCTTATTTCTTGTTATGTCCACCCATATCAAAAAGAAAGCAAACAAAGTGTATTTTCCTCGAGAGATCCACCCCATTTGGAAGAAAAATGAAGAGGAAATAGGCTTGTGAGGCTTCCACCCGAGAGGAGAGAAAGAGTTGAGAGAAAAGTGCTTGGCTACTCCATTTCTCTTAGTACCCGTGAGCTTATTTCTTGCCATTTTCCTATCATCAAGCTTCATTGCTTCTAGAAATTCATCCCTTGTTGAGAGATATGAGTTATTTTTCATGGTGGTCAAGAAACATGAAAAAAAAAAAGCTTTAGATCAAGAGGAAAATAATATGGATGATCCACGGGTTCAACCAAGTTATGGTAAGTGGAACTTTGATTTTGGTTATGGATTTCTTAAGGAAATGAATTATGATTGTGTGAAAATGTTTGTGACAACAAAGATTTATGAGGTTTGAAAGAGAATAGCTGTATGCATGTCACCAAACCATTGTTGAATGGTGGAAATTGAGGTATAAAGAAAAGGGCTTTGGAGGAAATATTGGAGCGCATGAAAGTCCAAGCCATTCCAAAGGTAAGCATGCAATGTAAATTGATTGCACTATCATGGGTACGGTTAGGAAGAATGCTTATACTAGCTATGAGTTTGGATGTTGTGTGAATGTAATGTTTTGAAGAAAGTAAAAGATAGAAAATTATGCATGTAAAGACTTGAGAATTCTTCGATAAAGTTGCCATGGTTTGTGATTATAGGTGGCAAGGCCATGGGTTGTTATATGTGGCAAGGCCACAAGTTGATATAGGTGGTTACGACCACATGATTTCTCCGATGTCGGCCAACATCGTCGAGACTGCCAAGGTTGTGGGAATTCGGTGGAAGGGGGCCTCTCGGATCGTTATTACGTGGAAGAGGGTCCACAGGTTGATTATCTATGATTACATACTTGAGAGCCTTGAGAGTTTTTAGACTTGCATTCTTTCGCATGGTGGAGAGATATTGTTTTCCCGCAACTATTTTTTTTAATTGAAAGCTTTCAGTGCTTTATTTGTTGATCATGAATTGATGTATGTGGGTGTACTCGATTATTTTTACATGCCACACGGTTTGGGAGCATGTGTGTTTTTATATGACCATTGTATTTATGAAGGCAATAAATGATTTCAATGATTGAAATCTATGTTGCTATTTAATTTCGGCATTGTTTGCCAAGGAAAGTATTGCACTATGATTTTTACGAAATTATTTTTACATGGCACAAACACCTTATTTGTTATTTAGTTTTATAAGGTTATTGTTTTATACTCTGGTTTTATTATTCAAAAAGTTCTACCCTAAGCTTGTTTCCCATCTACACCCTACTCATGGAGCTGATGATCACTGAGTTTGTGAGACTCACCCCCCTTATCTCCCCTTTTGTAGATAGTGATCGGCGTAGCGTGCATTCATCGGCACGTATTGTCCACCACGAATAGGTAAAGGCATCTCATAGAACCTTATTCTGAGTCGCTCCGTTACTAGAGGTCGGGTTGTTCATAGCATAATTTGTTTGTAAATAGTGTTAATGCAAATGTGCATTTGGAGATTATAAAGCTTGATGTATTTTTAGAATTATGAGGAATAAAAGTTAAGTTGATTTATAACGACTTTTGTTAAAATCATATTACAAAGAGTTATACGGTTTAAAACAATTACATAGATCGGTGGAATCAATATAATGTATTAACAAAAATTTTAAATAAGGCTTGTTCTGAACTTTGCGGGTTCTCTCGCAAGACTCGGACATCGGTAGCGATTGAGGAATGGTTTGTTACATAAAAACACAAAAATAAATTAAAATTCAAAAAGTTACCTTGCCAAGTGATCTCGTAATCACAATGGCACTTTCTTGAAGTAATCCTGCGAACACCACAAGGAGTAAGAACCCTAACTAATCAAATGCTTAGCCTCCAATGGTAGTACACATCGTTGCAAGACAAACCTTCTACAAAAGAAAGAGTTTTGTAACTTTTCTTTGTACTAGCAAAGAGGACAACATTTGTCCTTTTTTATACTTCTCACAAGGATAACTGAATCTCTCTATTGAAAATTGCTTTACAAGCAATTTTCTCTCTTCAAAAGGTGGATGGTGGCTAGTAAAGAAAAACTCCTTTTTCTTTTTTTTTGACAATTAGGTTGTCTATTATGAAAAGAATAGTTCTAAGGTGACTTATATAGTTAGGTCAAAATAACTTGAATTTTTCACATTAAAATATTGGGCCCATTACTTAATTAAACTCTTTTAATTAAGTCCTTGGAAATTAAAATAAAAATTAATTTCTTTTATAGTTTGCAATCAAGGCCTTATAATTATAACTATTTATAATTATGCCTAATACTTAATTAAACTCTATTAGTTAAGTTATAGAAGTTAAATACCTAGTATGTGATTTAAGTCTAACTTAAATCATTACACTCCCAATTTAATTCATAATGCAATCTTTGTGCGTGACTCATTAGGTTCCTAACATGTTGGTAATGGAATTGAATTATAATTTATTAATTAATTAATTTAAATGAATCATATTCAATTTAAATTAACTAATTAAATTTCATAGACCAAGATTAGCATTATAGCAATGCATTATAGCCACCTAATTGTTAGGAAAGTCAAACGATTCTTTGATAACCTTTCAGTATACAGTTTTATAGCGTAATTCATTCCCTCATCGTATATCTCGAAGATAATAAGAGCTTAGTATAGTGTTTACTCTTTTTGACCTCTATATTTGTTCCTACAATTAGACCATTAGCTTTATAAAGACTTATGAAACTCATTTCATAATCTCCTAATCACCTTGACCAAAGATTTAATTAAGCTAATATCAACCAAGAACTAATGAGATATTTTCCCTTAAATCACTTGGGTTGGTGATTCCTATCTTAACTACTCATTCGCCTTCATATGCTTCATACTATACCCAAAATCATCTTATTTTGGCATCTTTGGTTGGGCATCCGTAAGGATGTAATCAAAGTATAGCATTCACATATAAGACAACTATTTCACTCAAGTCTAAAGAGTAGTTACACAACTGACACATAAGAAGCATTGCACAGACACTTAAGTGAAATACCAAATGCACTTCTTATGTCTATTCATGTTTAGTGAACTTCCTTATCCATGGCAAGCACCCACATGCTAGTTCCAAGTATCTCCATACTTCAACCTATGAGAGTAGTTGCATACTTCACAAGTAAGGAACAACATAGCATGTGTAGATCTTTGAATATTATTGGTGTCCCGTCTTAATAATACAATGATTAGGAACTTTTAGGAACAATACTTTGATGTATAAAGATCTCATAATTGTATTATAATACAATTCCTTTGCAAGGCATATATAATTCCATGAGCTTTATCTACATAAATATTAATAATAATTAAATCACAAACTTATGGATAAAGAACTACCTCAATGTTATTATGAATAACAAAAATGTCATACATAAATATCTCAAAAATGCAATTCCCATACAACCACAAATTGGCTTGTAGGGCTCATACTAACACCTCGGTTGCTACAACCTTCCCTCATCGGCATCGTGGTCTCATGCTTTTCACTACAGTAAGGGATTTTACAGCATTAGGGGGCTACAGCCTTGGCTCCTTGTGTGCTGCGACCTCGGCTTTTTACTACAGTATGATGCTTTGTGCAGATTTTACTGTAGTCCAACTTCTTCCAATGTGATTTTCACCTCGATCTGATTCGAACTAGGCAAAATGGTAAATAGAAAAGGTATAGCCTTATCTCTTAGTCTAATGGCTCAAGAATCATGTCAATTGGACCTTTGTAGCGAGAGTTATTCTAGAAATACTTTAGCATGTACGAACAAAGCTATCACCATACTTGCATGAATTATCACCAAATAAGGCATTTTCATAAAATTTCCTACCAAAGTAATAAAAAAGATAAGAAATAATTAAACTTAAAGTAATTTAGAGAAAGTTAACATAAAATTAAACTAAAATAACTTAAAGTAAACTACTTAACATGCATTTCACTTAATTAATAAAAAAACTAAAATACTAAATTTCGAACCTAAAATCTCAAAGACTTAGCCACTTAATTCTCGAAAATGTGCCAAAACAAGTCTATATAATAGAGTTATCATCTATAAAGTTTAGGGTTGATAGGTGTACCTTGTTCATCAATGTCTAGCTTTGTGGATGAACCCATTGGAGTCGAGTAAGATCTAGTTCTACCATTTCAAATTTGTTGAGCATGTCTCTTGTGTATTTGACTTGATTTATGAATGTATCATCTTCCCTTTGCTTTTGTTGTAATACAAAATGTAGTTAAGTTCATCCATCATGCTCATTTCAAAGTCACCCTACATTACTTAGGTAAATTCTTGACAAAGAGATTCATTAGTAGTACAAAAGATTATATCATTAACGTATACTTTTTCCACTAAAAGATCTTTGCACTTTCTTTTAATGAAGAGTGTTTTATCTATATACCTCTATCAAAGTCTTTGTTTATCAAGAATTTAGAGTGTCTTGTACCACGCCCTACGAGCTTGTTTTAAACCATGCAAAGCGTTCTTAAGTCTAAACACATGGTTAAGAAAGCTTGGAGTTTCAAAACTGGGTGGTTGTTGTACATATGCCCTTTCATTAATTTTCCCATTTAAGAAAGCACTTTTAACATTCATTTGAAATAGTTTAAAGTTCATGTAACATGCAAAGGATAAAAACATCCTAATGGCTTCTAACCTAGCCATGGGTGCGTAAGTTTCATCATAGTCTACACCTTCCTCTTGACTATATCCTTTAGCTATTAATCTAGCTTTATTCTTAGTTATATTGCCATGTTGATCCATCTTGTTTCTAAATGCCCACTTTGTACCTACAAAGGGATAATCATGTGGTTTAGGCACTAGTTCCCACACCTCACTTCTCTTAAATTGATTTAATTCCTCTTACATTACTAAAATCCAATATTCATCATTTAATGTATCATCATTACTTTTACGCTCAATTTGAGAAATAAAGCCAACATATTCACATGATCAATATAATCAACAAATACACACACACACACACACACAAAGACATATATGCATACAAATATATTCACATGAACACTTAACTAATGATCAACAAACTATGCTAAGCACACATATGAAAAATATTATGACTCTAGTAAGGAGCATAATGATTTTATGTTTCATTCATTCAAGCAAAAATTAAGAGCATCATTAAGCACAAGATTAATATGGTGTTTGAGAGATAATACCAATAACGTAGAATGCCATTTATTGAGATATCACTAAGCTCATTGTTGAAGATTTCAAGTGCACAAACATCATAAGGCAAATGTCAATGATTAATTCCCCTTTAATCATCCATTAGATTGCTTCCAACAAGGAGGAGTTAAATGGTTAATGACATTAAAGCATAATCTTACCTTCCCTTGAATGAATGTTGTTGAACCATTTGGGGATCAATCAAAATCATATGATAAATGCGTATTTAATTGAATATTCAACATGTTAATCAATACTAAAATATTCATGGAACTCGAAAGTCATAAGAATTTAATAAATATTCATTATATGCTTCAAATACTGATAATTCTAAGAGTATATGCACATTAATTCCAATGCATGTCCAAGATATCATCATGTCACATCCCAATTTTGTGGTGGGACATGATTGGGGCATGAACCTAGACGGGTATACCCATTAGGCTTAAGCAAGTCTCATTCCATTTATTCATTAAACATCCATCATCATACATGGAAGAATACATTAATTATCCATGAGCATACTTTGTCAAAACATGCTTGCAACCGTAAGCAATAATACATAGTTATGGAACTTCTCAATATAAACAGTGTAAGTGCAATCATCTCATATATCATCAGAGTGCTATAATCTCAAGCGCAATATCATATAAACATTTATCAACACCCTAGGGTGTCCATGTAGACTCTCGAGCCATCAGTGCACTTTTATCCATAACATTCATAAAGTAAAGTGCCAAACATTGGCTACATCATCATAACATGTTCAATATCCATAAACATAATCATAGAGTAAAAACCAACTCATTAGCGAAACACGACTCGACTCGCTAGGCATCAAGTGGCTATTAGACACCTACCAATGGAAAATGAACATATCACGTCTTTGTGACATTAGTTTTTAGCAAGAGAGTGACATCACTGATCTGCAACAAAAATAGATAGCAAAAATAATGTATGAGTCATAAAGACTATGTGAGTGGAGATGACTCAAGCTACAAAAGTCTGATTGATGTGATTCTTAGACTGTTAGAAAGCTAAGAAGAAGAGCTACAACTTTCGTGTTCATTAGTCCACCTAGTTCTGCTTAAATCATGGTTTAAATCATTTCAGAAGACGCAAAATTGTAGCAAACTCAACACAACAAGTTTGGCGTTACAACCTCGAATCCTTTCACGTGAAGGCATGAATTCCATCCAACATCATAAGTCTTCAAGTCAGAGATTTTAGTGCTGCAGCGTCAAACAAATAGTAGCACAAGGGCAAGTTAGTAAGTTTAGCACCACCACGCCAAACATTTGGTGCCATAGCATCGACATGGGAATTAATGAATCTTGCATTTTTTATTTTTAATCATGTGGCTATGATTAGGGGTACAAAAGGTGGCTTTTTGGCTTAGATTAAAGGATCTTTTTACATCTCATTTTAGGAAGGATTGTGACCTATGCATGGACCCACATGGGTGTGGCCCAAGCAAACTTAAATCCATAAATGAATAGGCCAGTCATCCATCTCATTCACCAACATAAGTTCATCCATAATCAAAATAAGTAGTAATTCATCAAGACCAGCACATTATGGAACTTCGCAACGTAAAGTGTGGTTTTTTTCAAATTTCATATAAATATTCAAATGTAAATAAAATAATTGTGGTTTGGCACACTCGCTATGCTTATTTTTGCTATAGACTTCCACCATAGTCTTATCGTTCTTATGCACTCATATCTGAGGCTCAACATAATATGTGAAAGTGTAAACAAGTTTATCAATGTTAATTACATAACAGAGTTCATTATCAATAAGACAGTTTAATACTAGACTAAACACACTGCGAAGTGTAGACATTGGAAGGTTACAAAAAAAGGCTCTACCATACCTACCACAAATGAGTTGCTCCACTACTCCACAAGTCGCCTAATCACACAAGCTACTAATCTGGAAAAAAATAGGGAAAAATAACGTGTGAGTCACAAAGACTTTGTGAGTGGATACGGGGAATGGGACAAGCGAAGAAAGAAGAGTTTTGCAGTAAACCAAATTTGCAAACAACATGATAATCATATAAATCTTTTTAGCAGTCATAAATGCATTTGATAACTTTAAATGCATAAATATAATGTCCATATACAAGCTTAACTTACAAAACATTTGGAAGGAGATTACAAAAGGTAACCCCTAAACTTTCAAGCTCAACAACAAACATTCAAATCGAGAATGTGATATTCATTTAATAACTCATCTCATTATTTTCTTATAAGCACCATAATTATCAATCGCCAACCACAACCGTCACAATACGCAATATAAAAATAACACATCAATACATGCCATAGCAAATTATAGGGAGAATGGGACCTTTCACCCAACTCATCCTTATGGTATTCTTACCCCTACACCAGGATTCATAAAAAGGGGAAAGGTAGTGTGACGCCTAACTTAACCCTATGGTATTCGTACCTCCACACTGGGACTAGAGCTAATATACAAAAAGGGTCAAGGTGGCACATTGGCCAACCTTAACCTTGTGGTATTCTTAGCCCTACATTTGGACTAGGGCCAATCATAACACAATCATGGGAAGTAGAGACCTTCTTAATCCATTTCATAATACAATCATGGGAATATGGAGACTTTTTCAATCCACATCACAACACCAATCGTGGGAATGTGGAGATCTTCTCAATCCATATTCATAGTATTCAAACGCAAGAGCAATTCAATCAACCACAATCACTATCTCAACTAATATCTTGTACCCACACTAGCTCAAAGGCTGGAGTAATCAAGGAAATTGTTCAAAGTATTGAAAGGGCTTGTCCTTTCTTGTTGAAAACTACTACATAATTGGATATTTACTTATACATAATAGTTTTGAAAGCCATTTCAAAGCATTTTCTTATCCAAAAAGATATATTTCTTTAGTCAAATATTTATGGCAACAATGCTAATAACAAATCCATCAAATCATGCAACCATGCTTTCAACTTCACATACTCAAATAGTTTAGAAAATGGTATACCCACTCACCTCAAAATGTTGGCTTTGATCAAAAAGTACTAATCTACTCTAGAATTCCCATGGAGTTTCATTTGTTCTTAGACATTCAATAATCATAATAATTATTCCTCAATCCACAAATCATGTAATAATCTTACTAAGCTTTTTTGAAATTAGTCGAATTCATCTACAAGGAAATTTTTAGCTTAAACTCACTATTCTACAAGTTCCCATATTCAAAAAATTCATAAATCCTTCATTCTTACCTTAGAGGAGCTTAAATGTTAAGTAAAATTGCAAAACCTTTGAGCTTCAGCAACTAACAAAAGATTTGGGCAACAAAACCATATTTTCAGAATCTAAAATTAAAGTTTTAAGGACTCCAAAGCTTAAAAATGTCACATTTTTCTTAAAAACCCAAAACCAAGCTTAAAATAATAAAAAATGGTGATTTGATCCAAAAATGAGTTGAGAAAGCTTAAAGTTTAAGAAAATACCTTGGAAAAGTGGTTGAAGATTGAAAACCCTAGTTTTGTATGATATATTTATAGCAGTGGGTGTGAAAATATGCATTTACCCTTTTTATTTTTCAAAAATGGACATTATCTATCCATAGATCAAGGCTATCTATTGATAGATAGGCTCCATAATGTTTTCAAAAGCTCTCAAATTGCTACCTATTGATAGATGTTCATCATCTATTGATAGATAGGTCCATTTATCGATAGATGATGAGCATTTATCGATAGATAGACTTCAATAAGCAAAAGCAAACCTAAAACTTGCCTAGCTTATTTACAATAAATGTCCTCATTTTTACTCTCCATTTACTTAAGATATTTAATATAAATAAGCAAACAACCCTTCAGTTGAGTTCAATAAAAATATAAAAAAAATCAAAATCTAGGTTTTGGTTTCAAGAACAAAATTGAAAAAAATTTGACTAAAATCAAATTTGTGGCTCTTATTTACCACAGCAAACGTACTCTAAAAGTTTTGAAAAAAAAATCATTTTTGGTCATCTAAATACCAAAGGAATCATTATCGCCATTTTTGATTTCGAAAAAATCATTTTATAAAACTCAAATATTTTGACCCCTTATAAACTTAGAAAAATTTACGCTTTAAAAGTGACAACCAAAGTGTTAATGAATGTGTTTTTGAAGGTGAAAACTAAGTTTGACTTTCAAAATATGTAATCTATATACTCACCTAAGGATTTCCTAACTTATCATCATAGGTCAAAGGTGGGATTTCATAAATATAGAAAGCAAACCTCATTTTGGGAAAAAAGTTGCTGAAATAAAGAAGGAAAAAAGAGAGGTAATCTTAAAGATCAAGCTTGGAAAAGCTGCACTCAAAGACTTTCTCACAATATATTTGATTTTCTCTCTCTATCTTTCTTTGTAGAAATGCTTTATTTTGCTGAGCAGTTGGTTTGTATTATGGATATGTTGAGCTAGATTCTTTATCTAGGATTATAGTGGATGTTATTATGTAGATTGGATATTTGGATTGGTTTTTACATACTCTTTATGGAATTATCAATGTTTATTCAAATCTGTATTTATTTTCTCTTTTGTTGCTTGATCACCAACAAGTTGAGTTTGGATTTTTAGATGATGCTTGACAAATATAGTTGAAATAGACCTAGATTTGGATAATGTTTGTTCATTCCATTTAATAAATTAAGTGGGCCATTAGTTAATAGGGTAGACATACACCTATTAACCATACATAGTCAATTGTTAGGACCTAGGGTTAAGGAACTTAGTTTAAATTAATTCCCTATAGACATATAGGGGGTTAATTAAGTTACGCAATTATATGATAGCTCAACGAAAAGTCATATATGCTAGAGGTTCCTACACTAACATTGATTTCCATAAAAGTAGGTAATTAACTACTCTAGCATTCGAATGAAGTATTAGCTAAACCCATAATCCTAGACTTTATTCCATTGCCTCTTCATTAAATTTTGATTGCAATTCTTAGTTTAGTTTTTTCTATTTAAATTTAATTTTCACTTCAATTTTTAAATATCAATTACTTGGATAAAATTGGTTCATTCTAATGTTAGTATTTATCAACAATTATTAAGCTAACTCCTTGTGGGATCGACAGGCCTTCTTATCACTGTGTTCCTTGTTGAGAACCATGTGCACTTGTGTGAATTTCTTGCTAAATTGTGTAAATCTCTTATGCAAATATATTGGTAATTTAGCAAAGTAATTAGTTTTTGGCACCGTTGCCAAAGAAGTTGTGTTTTTATTTTTGTTTGCTAACATTAATACCAATCAAGCTAGTTTTAATTCAAGTTCTATTTCTTTTTGTTTTTAGGTATTTTTCACCATTGTATGAAAAGAGTAAGGAGTCTGAAATTAGTCCTTTGCAATCTAAAAATCGAAACAACATTTCAGAGGTTGTTGAGACAAAATTCGTAAGACTCCAATGAATCAGATGCAATGGCTGAGAATCAAGGTGAGCAGCAAATTCAAGGGTAGGTAGTTGAGGAAAAACGATTATTGAGGGATTATGTTGTTCTGTTAGTTCAAGAACTTCATTCATGCATTAGTAGGTTGGCATTCAAGCCAATAATTTTGAGATTAAGTCAGCTATCATTCAAATGATATAAACGTCAGTTTAGTTTAGAGGTTTACCGAATAATGATCCCAATGCACACATTTCTAATTTTTTGGGGATTTGTGATACCTTTAAGGACAACAAGGTCATTGATGATGCCAGTCAGTTGAGGTTGTTTCCTTTTTCACTACGAGGACAAAGCTAAAGTTTGGTTGAATTCTCTTCCCACCGGCTTCATCATTACCTGGATGACCTTGCACAGAAGTTTTTAGCCAAGTTCTTCTCCCTGCCAAGACTGTAAAGATGAGGAACGATATTACTTCCTTCATGCAGTTGGATTTTGAGTCTTTGTACGAAGCATGGAAGAGATATCTGGACTTGCTTCGTAGATGCCCACATCACGGTACACCCAAGTGGCTTCAAGTACAAACATTTTATAATGGGTTCTTGAATCCAATTTGGACTACCATTGATGCTGCAGCTGGTAGCACTTTCATGGCTAAGTCGATTGATGATGCTTATTATTTATTAGAGGATATGGCATCCAACAACTATCAGTGGCATTTTGAGAAGGCCGTGCCAATGATAACTTTATTATATAGAGTTATTTTGACACATTTTGGGAGCTTAAGTAGCTAGATTACGTTTAGATTGTAGCATTTTAGGTGTTTGTCTAGTTTAAGTTAGATTACATGTTGAGTAGTTAATTAAAGTTATTTGAGTTCAATTTTATGTTATTTTGTTTTAAATTACTTTGAGGGTAGCTTGTTTCTCTTATTGCTTTTGTAGAAAATTTGATGAAAAAGACTCATTTGATGAAAATCTGTGCAAGTATGGTGATGACTTTATTTGTATATGTTTTGGTATTAACCATATCTCTCTATACAAAACTCTAAATAATGTGATTCTTAGACCACTAGAACGATAAGAGAAAGGGATACAACTTTAATGTTTACCACTTCACCCATCTCTGATCATATCATGGGCAAAATTTATGTCTAATTCAGAGCATTGTAGTAGTATGCATGGACTGAACATGATTCGGTATTTAGAGCATATCTTTCACTCCAGAAGTCCAATTGATGTAATTATTGAGCCATTAGAAAGCTAAGAGAGAGGAATAAAACTTTTATGTTTGTCACTTTGCCCAGCTCAAATCATATCGAGGTGAAAATTATGTTGGATGATGCTTGATAGATGCAATTCTACACAAGGCAGCATGGCGACTGAGGTCGTGGCACTGAGCTACTCATGGCTATGGTGTTGAAGTAACCACCTCCTTAGCATTGGAAATTTATGGCTGCGGCACTGGGCTAGATGGGCACATCATTCAAAAACCTGAGAACATGGCACCCCATCGTTGAAGAAGTAGAGCTGCAAAGTTACCAAAGTCTGTCTTGGAGCCATGGTGTCAAGAAATCATGGCCACGGTGCTACCTCTAGTTTCCAAAAATAAAAATTTGACAGAATTTTGGAAATAAGGTTACTTGGAGCCTATTTAAGGGACCTTTTTCAAAGGTTTAAAGAGGGAGGCAGCAAGGAACTGTTTTAAAGATTTGGAGCCAAGAACAAAGCAAAAAAACAAGAGAATTTGAGAGAGAATTGAGATTGCAAAGCTTCAAGAATAAGTTTCTTTCTCTACTTTCGTGTTTCTTTTATTTTCTTTGACTTGGATTCATGGCTAAATTTCTTTGGATGTTGTTTTTATTAGTTATTATGAGCTAAATTATCTTTCTAGGATTGTGATGGATTTTAACATGTAGTTTGAATATTAGTTTCTCTTTTATTTATCATGAATGGGTGTAGTTTTGCTTATTTAAATTTGTTCTTAGTGCTTTTGATTGTCTGGCTAAAATTAACTAATTTCTGAATCTAATTGAGACTCGATAGAGAGATTTTAGATTGGACTAAGGTTTGAATAGTGCATGTTCACATCACTTAGGTAATTTGATTCGCGATTTGGATAGACATACGCCAATTGCCATATGTAGCCAAATTAGAACATTAGCTTAATAAACCTTATTTAACTTATTCCTATAGACATATAGTGACCTAATTAAGTTAGGTATTTGTGCAAGTATCTTAACGGAGACTTGTACATAGCTTTGGATTCTAGGTTAGTAAAACCACCCGTGAATGTAAATAATAAGAGAAGCTAGTATCAAATGAAGTGTTGAATGAACCCATAATCCTAGGTCTTTACTTTATTACTTTTTCAATATATTTAATTTTTGTTGATTAATTTAGTGTTTTTTTAATTTTGTTTTAATTAGTTTTCTTTAATTTTTAGATCACTTAAATAAGATTAATTTATCATAAATTTTAGTACTTAGTAAAGATTTAGGAACAAATCTCCGTGGGAACGATACTCTACTTCATCACTATACTACTTGTTCGATACGTTTACTTGCGTGTGCAAAATTAACAAAAAATTTTTGGCACCATTGCCAGGGATTTTGTTTTCTTGATTATTTGCTAATAATAAAATTTAACAAATTAGTCTTAATTTAAGCTTTATTTCTTTGTTTTGCAAGTGTGTTCAGTCGTTGTATGAGAAGAGCAAACAGCTTGGAGACTATCTCATGTGATCCAAAAATTAAGAGAACATTTCAGAGACTTCGACGAGAAAATCAACAAGGTGTTGCTCTAATAAATCAATGGTTGATCAACAGGGTGGACAGCAAATCCAAGAGCGCGTAGGAGATGAAAATTGCTGCTTAAGGGATTAAGCTTTTCCTTTGGTACAAGGAATTCCATCAAGCATTCGAAGGCCAGCTATTCAAGCAAAAAATTTTGAGATCAAACTGGCTATCATTACCATGATTCAAACCTTAGTTCAGTTTGAGGGCCTTCCAAGTGATGATCCTAATGGCTATGTATCAAGCTTCTTGGAGATTTATGACATTTGCAAACATAATGGTGTCACAGATGATGCAATTCGTTTGAGGCTTTTTCCTTTCTCATTGAGGGATAAAGATAAAGCATGGTTGAATGTGCTCCTTACTACCTCAATAACAACATAGGATGATCTTGCTTAGAAATTCCTTGCTAAGTTCTTTCCTCTAGTTAAGACAACAAAAAAGAGGAATGATATCACATCATTCATTTAGCAAGATTCTGAATCATTGTACGATGCATGGGAAAGATACAAAGAATGACTTCGGTGTTGTCCTCATCATGGTCTTCCAAAGTGGCTTCAGGTGCAAACTTTCTACAACAGTTTGAGTGGGCAGGTTTGAACCACTGATGATGCCATTGCAAAAAGAGCCTTCATGGCTAAATCAATTGATGAGGCATATGATTTGTTAGAAGAGATGGCTGCAAACAATTACCAGTGGCCAACAGAGCGAGCAATGCATAGGAGAGCAGTGAGAATTCATGATGTAAATGTTTCTTCGGCCTTATCTACTCAGGTAGCTATTCTAACTAAAACTTTTGAATTTCTTGGTACTAATAGTGTGCAAAGTCCTTTTGTAGCTTGTAAGTATTGTGGAGATAATCATGCAAGTCATCAATGTCCAAGCTCAATAAAGATAGTGCAATTTTTTGGTAATAGACAATAGAATAATCTCTACTCTAGCACTTTCAACCTAGGGTGGAAGAATCATCCCTATTTTTCTTGGGCTAATAATCAAGGTTTGTCCTCCACTCCAAGGCCAAATGCACTTCCGAGATTTCATTAGCAAGTCGGGACACTTATTTAAGAAAATAAGACAACTATGGAAGATCTGTTAAGGCAATACATGACATAGAATGATAGTATTATACAAATTCAAATAGCTCTCATTCAGAGTCAAGCAGCATCAATTTGAAACCTTGAGACTCAGGTTGGTCAACTTGTAAATTTATTAAACAATTGACCACCTCATAGAACACTGCCTAGCTATACAGAGGTGAATCCAAAGAGAGAAGATAAGGAACAAGTTATGGCCATCACTCTGAAGAGCGAAAAAGAGGTTGATAATAGTGTTAGACAGGCTACTCTTTGAGATAAACTTGTTGAGAATGAAATAGTGATTGAGACAGTTGACAAACAAATTTAAGAGAAGGAAGCAAAGATAACTTTACAATCACCACCTTTTCCTTAATGCCTTCAGAAACAAAAGCTTGATAAACACTTCCAAAAATTTCTTGAGGTATTCAAAAAGCTTCACATCAACATTCCTTTTGTAGAAGCTTCAGAGCGAATGCCATCATATGTGAAGTTTTTGAAGGACATATTTACAAAGAAGTGAAAACAAGAGGACTTTGAGATAATTACACTCACTAATGAGTGTAGTGCAATAATCCAGAATAAGCTTCCACCAAAGCTTAAGGACCCAAGGAGTTTTTCTATCCTTTTCTCAATTAGTAATTTTAATTTTTCAGAAACTTTGTGTGATTTAGGTGCTGGTGTCTCAATTATGACTTTGTCTGTTGCTAGGAGAATTGGACTAAAGGAGATTCAACCCACTACAGTCACCTTGCAACTAGCTGATAGAATGATAAGGCACTCTTGTGGGGTGATAGAGAATGTCTTGCTTAAAGATGGGAAACTGTTCATTCCAGTAGACTTTATAGTACTTGGGATGGAGGAAGATCAAAAGGTTCTGATCATACTAAGATGTCCATTCTTAGCCACTGCAGGTGCACTAATAAATGTAAGAGAAGGTAGAATAACTTTCAGAGTTAAAGAGAAGGTAGTTGAATTTACTATTTTCAATGCAACTAAGAGTCCTTCAACCACAGCTCGTTGCAATAGAGTGGACTTAGCTGATAAAGGCAAATGTAATCTTACTCCACACCCTATAAGTAAGCAAGCATCAATTCTTGAATTAGAGCCACCACCACCACAGCTCAAAACTAAACAATGTTATGATGAGCATGATCCACCACCCTCAGTTAATCTTGATTTTAAGGTAGGACAACAAGTGTTACTGACCAAATTAGTCAAGCTTCTTCGTTGGAAACAAAAATAAAAGTGGTCAGGTCCATACAAGGTGGTTAAGGTCTATCAGTGTGGTGCAACTGATATTTGTAGTGAAGCTACTGGAACATTCGGAGTAAACAAGCAACATCTCCAACATTAATTGGGAGGGAAATTGGATCACCAAAGATCCTTAAGTACTTTAGTTCACAACAAAAATGGGGTATCATAGTCAAGCTAGTGAGTATAAAGAAGCGCTTCTTGGGAGGCAACCCAAGCTATAACTTTTTAAGTTTAGTTGTTATTTTAGTTATTTTTTTTTCTATTTAAATAAGTAGTTCTAACTTCTCCCTAGCTTGTTTGTTGAGTCTGCAGGTTTGGAAAGAATGAAGATAAGCAGGACGAAAATTATAGCTCTCAATGCACAGTCACATTGATAAGGGAGATTCTTTTCCTTATTCTTTTTAGCTTTTCACATTAAGGACAATGTGCAATTTAAGTTGGGGGAAGGTTTTTTTATTAGTTTTTGTGATAGTTTAGGTTAGTTTATTTTCGTTAAATTTTTTTTATGCATATGCATTTGCATTTGAACTCGATTTAATTGTGCCAGTTTCATTTAATTTACCTATCCAACGATGAGAACTCAGTTATATTCCTATTTTGATTCTTCGAAACACGTGAATATTGTTTGAGTGTGTTGGTCCCAAATAAATGTGCTTGAGGGGGGGTGAATAGCACTTTTTGGCTCTTATTAAACTTGATTTCTAATTGAGGGCAAATTGTAGGTCAACGATGAGAAATTTGATGTATGATGAAGGAATGATTTAAGAGGGAATGAAAATGAAAAATAAAACAGAGCACACAATACACAAAGATTTATAGTGGTTTGGTCAAAGACCTACATCCAATACCTTGATTGTTAAACCAAGGATTTTCCAAGCCAAATTACTATAAACAGTGGAATTCCCAAGCTCCCACAAAGCTTTTACGATGGATTTTCATAGGTTCAGCCACAACCTTTAACAAGGGTTTTTCCTAGGATCAATCAAAACACAAAACTAACTTTCAAGGCTGAGTTAGAACCTATGCAACCACTCAAGCAACCCAAGCTTGATTAATCCCCTTAGAGTGACTCGCGCACTCTAAGTAAACAAGGAAAATAAAAATAAAGATGTACCAATTATCACTAACCTAATCTGAATGGTACAAGACGAAGTGCTTAACTCTATTACAAGGATAGGAGTGAAATGCAGAAAGTATGCAAAGAGTTTTTGCTATTTTGAGCTCTTTTTGATCTTGGAAGTATCTAATCTTGTTCTTAGCCGTTAGGAGTACCTTATATACTTCAAAAACCAACTCTGATGGATGTTTGATAGTTTTTGATTATTGGGAAATAATTTGGAGTTAGTTCTAGCCATTAGTTTGTCTTCTAACATTCAAATTCAAATTTTCTGACAGAGTGCTCTTAGTTGACTAACATATTTCTTAGTCCATTAAGTCGTTTCTGTCTTCTGATCCTAATTTCTGGTAGTAAGCTTTTAGTTGACTAACAATGCTTCTTAGTCGATTAAGTCGTCTCTGTCTCTAAACCTAGTTTCTGGCAGTAAGCACTTAGTCGAGTAACCATGCTTTTTGGTCGACTAAGTTTTTTTTGTTTCTGGATCGACCAACTTCAATTTTGAGTTTTAGTTGACTAACTCCCTTAGTTATCCGACTAAGAGGCTTCTGTTTTGTAACTCAATTGTAGCTCCTTATTCTTATGAGTTTTGATATTTGCTTTTAAGTGATTAATTTATTATTGACATACATTTTCATCCTGCACACTCAAGTAGTATGGTTAGACATAAATGAGTGGGAATGTTTTATTATCATAAAAAACTACTGCAGCCAACAATCTCCCCTTTTTGATGATGACAAAACATTCCTTGATTAAAAGCATAGTGTCTATTAGCTCTTTTTATTTTGCACCAGATTAGGATTTCTCCCCCCGAGTGTGGGCTCCCCCTTAATGTTTGCATGATCTTTTGAGGTTATTTTATTATCCAACTTAGTAGGTGAACAAGTTTTTATTAATTTCTTAAAGAAAAGAATTCAAACATTTGACATAATATCTTCATATAGGCTCATAGAACAATTAGCAATAGATGACTAACTGTCATCAGCATATTTTCAACAAATCATATCCATTTCAAAAACAAATGCCATCAACAATCCAACAAAAATATCATGAAAGCATAATCAGCATCCATATTCATTCTAAAAACCTTTGCGATTCTCAATCCAACAAAAATAATCATAAAAACATAACAGAAATAAGTTATCAGCATCCAATTCTTAACCATTAACAATCCAAAATAACATAGTGTCATAAACAACCCAGCATCATCATAATCAGATTCAGATTCCTAAATTACCCCTAAATTACTTTTACTTTCGCCCTAAATTTCTTTTACTTTCTATCTCCCACTTTGCTTTCTATTTCTCCCCCTTTTTGTCATCAGTAAAATAGGGGTGGTCTACTGGTTTAGGAATAGTCAGAGGGGATGGACTCATCAGTGCCAAAGTAGACATCAGGGGTTCAGGAGATGGCATGGATGAGGATTTTTATAGGGAGGAATCAGGAAAAGATGTGTCTGGAACTTGGAGTGGATCCAGAACAAAAAACTTGACTGAACGTTTGGCTTTTTCAGCTAATTTGGAGGACATTCTTCTCTTAGGGAACTTAGTATTTGTTGCCATAGTCTTTCTGCCTTTGCCAGTAGGTTTGGGTTTATCTTGGGTAGACTCACTTGCTTTCCTTTTTTCTTTATCAATAGGTCCATTTTTTGTAGTGTGGACTAATTCAAGGGAAGCTCTTGTAGGTGCTGGTTTCTCTACTCTGCTCATGGCTGCTTCTTTTTTAGCTTTTTCTTCCCTTACCATCTAATGAAAGATATCCATGATTAGAATTTTCTTAGAGTTTGTGGGGGATGATTTATCTGTCTATGCCTCATCATGCTATGGAGAATTGTCATTAAACAATCCTACCACTTCTATGTTATCACTATCTTCCTTTTCAATTTCAGGTTCAAAAGTGGGTGTTTTTCTTACTGCAGCAAATTCTAGTTCATCACCTTCAGCTTGGAAAGCAGGACTTTTAACAGCTTGTCCTGTTGGTGCTGGACTTGGTGTTGTAGAAGTATCTTCAGTTGCAAGACCAGAAGGTGATTTTTCTTTTTCTTTTATCAAATTTTCCAGCCTTTCCAACTTATCTTCAATTTTCTGAATCCTTGCAAACTGGTCAATGAGTTTCCCATCAATTCTCATTAACAAATTCATAATCATTTCATTTGAAATCTAGGAGGAAGTTACCTTTGTTTGAGTAGGGATGGAATGCTCATCTCTTGGAGTAACTTTTGGGGTCTTGACAAACTTTTCTCCTTCTAGCTTGTACCCTACTTTTGGCAAACTTCCTAGATAGATTCCTTGATCCTTGCTCTTAACTTGGTCATTCTCATATCTGGAACTCCATATCCCCTTTTTCTTTATCAAAGAGGTAATTATTTTCCCATAAGGCAAATTTACCTTGTCAACTTGACAGGTTCCTCTCATTCTTTCTATCATGAATTCACCTAAGTTGAGGTTAATAGTATTAAAAGCATGCTCCATCAGCCACATATTCTAAAGGCTTACGTAGCTGAAGCTACCGCTTTTTCCATGAATTGTTGAGGCAATGAAATAATGCAGGATCCTAATTTGAGGGCTTTTAATGAAACTGACATAACTTTTGGATGAATATCTTTCTTTTTTCCTTGTGATTATTTCCCACAGAGATAAGGGATCATAATCTTCAAGGATTTCATATTCTCCCTCTTTATACTCAACTTTGAGCAGGCTTCCCAAATTTGTGGCAGTGACTACAAACTCCTTTCCATTCAGGAACACGTTAAGACCATCATCAACAAAATCCTCTGGTTCTTTAAGTTTATTTTCATCTAGTGCAATGCTAGCATAGAATACCTTCACAAGGCTAGCACTATAGGTTTTGCTCTTAAAAATGCTCAATTTCTTCAATTTTATCTCTTCAAATAATCTGATAAACCCTCTTTAATTTATGAAACTTCATTAAAGCTGTCCCAGTCAATATATTTCCAACATGAAATGGGTGCATTCTCTATCTTCCTAAATCTATCCTTATGAGTTTTATTTCTAAATTTGGTGGATGGAGGATTACCTTTTTTGATGAATTTTTCTTTTTCCTTTTCTTTCTCAAATTTTTGTTCTTTCTCTCTCTGTTTCTTCCTAATTTTCTCTGTCATTGAAGCTGACTCATCCTTCTTCCTTTTTTTTTTTTAAATTTTGGACGGTGGACTCTCCTCCATGGGTCGTTTTTGTCACAGCCCAATTCCAAGGCCACAACCAGCGCAAAGGCCTAATGGGCTCAGCACTAAGCCGAAGCAAGCCTATTTGTATAATATTATACATTAATCAACGTTTCTTTAAAATCCAAAATTCGTAGTATTTAAATATAGTTCCTTTAAAAACAATTCATAAAACCCAATCATGCATTTATAATGTCATCATCAACCATTATATACCTATATAGATTAACAAATGAATCTTAACATTTCACATCAAGTATTCATATACACATAATTAGACCTTGACCGTCAACTGAGTGACTCTAGGCACGATTGCTAACGTGTAGTGTCATGTTAAACCTACTGAGCAATGGATAGGGAGGAGCACCTCATCCTTGGATCCAATCACCTTCAACTCAAGAAACCTAAAATATGAATTTTAAAAACGTGAGTACAAACTCAGTGAGTGAACATAGGAAGGGAACAAACAAACGTTAAGGAAGGTTTAGAAATCATGATGCACTTAAGTTCCAAAAACAATGCAATTTAGCTTATTTCTTATAAAAAAATCCCTCATTCAAATCCTTGTTGTTTAGTCACTTGATGACGAAAGACCCATGAACAACAAAGAAGTTGAAAAGTGAAAACTTTAGTAGAATTCAAGCAAGTCAAGCATAATAGATTGACTTTCACTGCAACGAAAAGGCATTCTCGCTACAACAAAATTCTGGCTAGATAAAATCCAAGGGGCTGTCACTGCCACCAAAAAAATCCACTCATGCCACATTGCACATTAAATTGAACACATTGACAATAATCAAGTTTCAGTAGTCAATGCAACCACATATTAAATCCAAACATCTCTATATAGTAAAAATATATATATATAAGCACATACACCACCATCTCACCCAGCTCATGTGCATCCCCCCACATCGTGCACATAGCCAGAGTCATCGTGTGCATCCCCTCACATCATGCACAAGGAATATCATCGCTTTATGCATCCCCCCCACATCATGCACAAGCGATATCATCATCGTGTGCATCCCCCCACATCCTGTACACGGGCAATATCACCATTTATCTCTCTCACCAACTTCATCACCGGTAGGTGCAAACTCACCCTGCACATGCACGGTTGCATTTTGTCACATAACGTACCATTTATGACATAGTATATATATATATATATATATATATATATATATATATATATATATCAATATTATACATAAACACATGGATTCATCACATTATCCATTTTATAACATAAAAACATTTCATAAGAGCTTGTTCCCATGCGAGTTTTTGAAGAAAAACCAATAAAACGTTTTAGGGGATTCAATCAAACATAAATGTGTATATCTCAAAACATTTTAATGCAAGTTCACTCACTTTATGATAGCGGGACATTACATCGCTATTTGTTCAGAGGTGTATCTAGCTATTCCTACTTGCCGGTCGCTCATTATTTCCCCTGGAACAGCACCATAGTACTCTAACTTTACCTTTACACTTTCTAACAACCATAGAAGTGCAATACCTTTAGTGTACGTCATTCCTACTTCTCTTTTTCCTTCCATCATGAATCCTTAATCAACTAACTTATATCTTGACACATTTTTACCAAAGTTGCCTTTATCCTTTACTTGCGTAATTCTTTAGATTATAGATACCGGTAACTTATTTATAATTCTAACACATATATTAACCTTGTCTAAGGATATTTATCAAGTTTAACCATTATTTCCACAACAATTAGCTAACATATGGTAGCAATTACAAATTTACTTCCATCAAACACTTTCTAAGTTTACATGTAACACTATTCTCATTTACATGTTGCCACCAAGCATAACATCAATATCCATTCATACTCACCAACATCCATAACATTTTAAGCTTTTCCTAACAACACATATATCCACACAATTCATTTTTTTGCCAACTTCCAATTAATATAATTACCTTCCAATCATACCCATGGCACCACAATAATACTACATATTGCACACAATCATTCTTACCATAGTAAACCAATCGTAGAATTCAAATTACAGCATGAAGCTTACCACTTGGTTTTAGCTTGGATTTCACCCAACAAAATTCATAATTCCCTCACACCCATTGCCACCATAGCTGCCACAATATGATTCACTCATTATTTTTCCAATGATTTAACCAACCATGAACTTAAAACACAAAATCCTTACCTTAGCTTGCTTGAATTACAAAACCAAGCTTTTTCTTCCTTTCTCTCTTTTTCTTTCTTATTCTCCTAGGGTTTAAAGGTGCTGGAAATTGGGGTTAAAAGCTTCAGGTTTAGTACCCAAGAAGTTTAGAGAAGAAAGAATTAAGAAAAGAAAGGAAATGAGAAGAAACAAGGAAAATCACATGAAAAAAATTGATTTTCATGAACTTGACATGAAAATGGCATTGGAAGCTTTAAGAATGAGAAGAAAATATCTTTCTGGAGGAGATAAGGACGGTTTTGGGCTGATAAAGATGAGAGTCAAAGCTTCCTTTGGAAGCTTTGACCAAACTTTGTGTAAAATTATCGTTTTGCCTCTAAGTTTCTTCCCTTCTTAACTTAGTCCTCCCAACACTCATTTAACTCTAATTTCTTTCTATTATCTTCTTCTACACATGTACAAATAAAGTATAAAGTTTGTACTCCAACGCAGTGTCCCCATAATATTAAAAATACTTATTTACCTGCGCTATCTTTACTTAATAAAGACACACGGCCCCATTAACGTCATTTTTCTTTGAAATTTTTCTCATTCTTCTTCTCCCCCACTTAGATTGACCATATACTCTTCTTTCATGGAAAATTTTGACATTGAATAAAATATTAATATTTTAATATTATTTTATTAATAAACTATTATTTTATTCTAAAAATTTTCTCGTCTCTTCTTGTCTCCTTGGTATCCAAAATACCTTATTATTCCTCAATTTACTTCTGAATCACTTTTTATCTCGTAAATTCTTCCTCGATAAAAATATTATTAATATTTTATTATTATTTCCTCATGTGCGGAATATTTATCCCAAACTATTCCTTTCATCTTTCATTACTTTTAAACATTATAATTAACTTCAATTGGCATCTGATAAGCTTTATTAGTCACCATATCAAAGTACGGGGTATTACAGTCTCCCCCACTCAAATAAAATTCGTCCTCGAATTTTCCTCAATGTCGGGTTGTTAATCTCCCTCAATGATCTTATTCCATTTCCTTCTTCATAGGGAATTTGATTTACGCACTTCATTACCTTTAATTTGACTAGAACACTTTACAAGATCAAGGTATGTATCTTATATCTATTATCATCTTTGAGTCCAAACCACGGTACCCTTCTCAATTATTTTTTCTTATCATTAAGATCCCAAGTATGCCTTTAATTCCATTACTAACCTTAAACATACCTTTATCTCAATTCTTGCCAAACCTCTCATCATTCGTTCACCTTATCCCCATACACCATTATATAACTTATGGCATCATAAACACACCTTATTCATTCCTACACATATTTCTAACGTTCCGGGGAGTTAAATCTTTCAACCATTCCCTCACTCTTCATGTTTATTTCGTATTTATGCAACTTAAATCTTCTTAATCATACTAATCCATCTTATATGGCTTAACCACGCCATAGATTACATTTCCTTGATATCATTTCCTTGGATATTTCTCCAAAATTTCCTTATATCAATATAATTCCACTTTTGATGGGATTCCTTATCATTGTATTATCTATACAACTAATCAAATATATCGAGTTCAAATCTCGAATCTCTAAAAATAGTTCTTCATTTTAGTTGGCCACACCATCAATCCCACACATACGTATGTACACACACTTCTAAATGTTAATCTTCTTCATTATGTGTAGGGATCTTTGTGTCTAAGTGCCTTCGAACTAAGTTCCCCTTTATTTGTTCTCCTCCATAACCAAGATTCCTTATAATAATTCTCATATTTAATCTATAAACATTAGGGTATAATCAATTTCAGATTTTCCTTTTTATATGTTTAAATCACTATTCCACTTACGTCTACCATAAGTTATCTCTTACGTAATCCATACGACTTCTCATTATGCCTACACATAACTTCAAATCATTTACATGCTTATACTCCCTTCTTATCATTTCCAATTATATACTTAAGTTTCATTGTACTATATATCCTTGCACCACAATGTCCTTAGTCACATTTCACTTACTAAATATCATTTTCATTATCTTGCAATCCAGTATGCGTATATTCTTTATAACCTTATTGATCCTTTAAACATTCATCTTTACTTGATCATTGCATGTTATGCAATAACACAATTCCTAAAAGTCATCCTTATTTCTCAATTATTCTTCATACCTCTAATGTCACAACCCGGTACTCTCATCGAGCCCGTGACAACTACCGCAATGTCCCGATAGACATTCATTATCCTGAATGCCAACCGAAACCTCGCAAGGCTTAATATCAGTTTTTGCACCTCTCCTGTGAGCAATAATTACTAAATATCATATTTTAAAAGATTATAAGCTATTTCCAAATCAAAACAATAATAAAAAAATATTTTTGTCTCACAAGGGCATTTTGGTCATTTTTCTCAAAAATTTTGAAACTTGCTGAAAATATAATATATAGGGGAAAATACACATTTCATAACCAAAAACAAGTTTTTATGTCTACAACATTCAGTTAGGGTGAAATTGTATCTAATAGAATAAAATAAAAATATTAAATGAAATATTCCATTTTCTTATAAAATAATATTTATAAAACTTTGCGTAAATAATTTTTGTAGTGTAAAAGCAAAATAAATCCATACATACAGTAACACAGATAACTAGAGTATGTAATTTAATTTACAATGACATGTGGGCCCTAGAATGACCAAAGGTAACAAAGGCTGTGGACCTACAATTTTTGAGGAGGCGAGTCCAATAATAACCCTTGACGTAATCAGCTATTTACGGACTGTCCTGATCTGGGAATGAGTAGAAAAGAAGGTGGTGAGTTTATATAAACTCAGTGAGTAAACAAACATCAACTAAAATATCTAAAATCGAGTAAATTGAGACAACTTAAAATAGTTCATCGTACTATGATTCATAACGTTTCAAACTCATTTCAACTAAATAAAATAATTTCATTTCACTCAAATAATCAACATGGCTTATGATTTTTTTAAAAATTTAGCTCATGCCAAAACTCATTCTTGGGGATACCTTGGTCGGGGCATCCAACCGAGTCCACCAAGGCTGTTAAAGAAAAGTTCATATACGCATAAAACACATTTTTACGTTTAAAATCATAGTCGTTCCTTGGCGTTGGCTGAGTTCACCCTCACGTGGTGGTTTAGCGTATAGTACTTCAGGAGATACCCTCCATGCCTTTCGTACTGAGGTAAAATATAACCGGGTTTACCGTGCCCCTCTCTAATAGGCTGGTCCATGGAAACCTGCCACTGCAGTGACTAATCAATATCCCACCAAATCAATAAAAGTTTTGACAGCATGACATGGCAATTATATTACTACCCAGCCTGTTAAGGCAAAACAAACAGTTCATACAATTTCAACACAATTTCCAATTCAGCCATTCATGCCAATTTCACCATAAGCCATTCAATTCAAACCATAAATTTACAACACAATCAAACAGTCTCCAATTACTCAATTTCTAAAATCATCATTCAATTTCAAAATGATTTATAAAAGTCATTTCATTTAATCACATTTTACTTATAAAACATAGGGATTTACCATTTAAACTCATTTTTCTATAAAATCACAAAAACGAATAAAAACTACTTTAGATAATTAAGATGATAATAAGGTTACTCACAATATTGGGAGTCGAAGTACTCCTAGTCCCAGTCTTCGGGTACAATCTCCTTACCCTTATCAGAAGTTTCACCACCTAAACATAATGCACAACAAGCAATTTACTATATTTGTACTAAACCGTTATAAAACTAATTTAGGCTCTATATGAATGCATGAAATGGGATGCGAAATGTTTGGATTATTATCTAAATATGGTGTTCTACGTAGCTTCAATTATGTATCGAAATAAAATGGTATTGGCCTAATTCGATCTATAAACTAGTTAATTGGCCAATACATCCAATTCAACTCCAATTAACTTGATTCCACTTCCAACACTCCAAGTCATCAATTACAAGTTAAATAATATGTAATATCACAAAAATCCATCATCAATATCTTTCTTGTAAAATTCGGCCATTGAAAGTTTAGTGCAAAACATGTAATTTTCATGCTTGATTTTTACACCTTACATCATAAAACAACTAAAATCACCTAAATAGCATGAAATTCATCAAAGTCCATTATCCAATTTCTCTCTTGAAAATTTCAACCAAGGAGTGTGGGTGAAGGGCATGAAATTTTTTGCTTGCTTTTCATGCTAAACATTACCAAACAACTAAAAACATTAAGATACCTTGAAATCTAACCAAATAAATCATCAAATCTTCTCTCCCTAAATTTGGTCAGCCATGAATCCTTCATGAGATCTTGAATTTGAACCATGGTAATTGAAAAAGAATGCATAGGAAAGGTAGATCACAAGCTAGAATTAGGAAATTTTACCTTTACTTGCTTAATTCCTTGAAATCCAATGAATTTTCTCTTGATTTTCTTCTCTAGGGTTTGTTATATGCTTTTTCCCTTTTGTTCTTGCCTTGGCCGGCCAAGAGAAATGAGATGGGAGAGTTTTAGTTGTGTTTATAAAGGAAAATATAATAATATTAAAGCTTGACACTTGTCACCATGTGATTGGTCCATGCATAAAACTTAATAATTAAGCATTTCTTCTCCACCACATAAAATCCCTCAATTATCCAAAGTATAAAATGAATTTCATGAGTTTGACAAGTGTCAAGGTGGTGTAAAATTCCAAAAATTCTAATTACGTCCTTGTGGACACGTGAAATGACCTTTTTGCCCTTATGTTCGAAAGATTGTCAAAATTAAAATTTTTTACTTCTCAAGCTTAAATTATGTTCCAAATAGTCAAACTTGATCAAAATTTCATCCACCATCCCAAATTTGCCCTAGGGTGGAAAAATGACCATTTTACCCCTACGTTATGAAAATTCCAATTTAACTCCAAATCAATCCCCGAACTCTGAATCACCATATTAAGTCATTCTAACATTCAATAACTCTCAATTTCATCTTAAAATCTTTATTTGAACTAGTTCGAGGCTTAAATCAACTTAGTTGTACCATTAGGTACACTAACGACTTTTGATAATTTTTTTGAGGTATTTAAGTATGTAAACATGTTGTCAAATACATGAATGACATGGCAAGTATATTATAGGGCTAGGCTTGACATCTAACATATCTATATATTACATCCTTGTTGCATTTCGACTTTAATGAGTCACTTAAAACTTAGACTTATTCGAATCGTGCATGCCTTAAGCATTTTCTAATTACAATTTCCATACTACATTAGGAAGTTTTCATTATTAGACTTCATTATCCAAATTATCTTCATTCATCCTTTGTTCTATTCTTCCATACTAATGTGACATCATTCTCCTTGGATCAATCAACAGTTTGTACTTGAAACTGCAAGACTTGAAACAAGGTTCTCGTTAAGTGCTTTTCAATGTCAATACGAATCTCACTTTCAACTTACGGCTTCTTCTTTTTAACCACATAACTTAATGCTTGCTTTTACAAGATCCATAGCAGAACTCCTATTGAATATTTCCTTAGGGATACCTATCTTAAACTTATGTCTCACCGCATATGACCACTTAACCCATGACTTAGCCATTAGGCTCCTTAGCAAGTTTTTAAAAATTCCACATTTTATACTCGTCGTGTATGATTGGTAATTCCTTCTCAAAGATGTTTGTGTATTCCTAAAACACTTTGTCTCTTATTTGCTCCTCAACATCCCGAGCATATCGTCCTATAGACATGCACTTATTCTTAAAGATATATAAATGCATACTCGTCCATTCAATCCCCAATTCATCTTCATAGATTTTTAGTGTGCCACATAATTGGCCTTGTGTTGTTACTAACCCTTTTCATTTAGCTGAGTCAAGACAAGAATTGCAAATTCTTATAACGATATTCTGGATAAACCCATTTGCTATACCACTTTTGTAATCCTTCATTCACACTTTCATCACTTGGTATTGACATCCCTTACCCATATTTCATATATTCATCTAACTCTTCACTCACTTTTTCCTTAACCTTTACAAGGCTTAATATCTCGTCTCCTTTATTTCTTAGGATTTGACTTTGGTCAACATATTATTCATCCTAATACTTCACATGGTATCTTATCTCAATGTAGCCATCTCAAGAATTTTTCAACTTCTCTTTCAATTATAAGCCCATATACAAGGCAATAAAGAAACTTCTCAATTCATTCATGCAAACATTCTCCGGAACATTTAAAACTCCCAAATAACAAAGCTCAATGACCAATGACCATAATTCAGCTTGTAAGCTCATTATCGTGCCACTCCTATCTTGCTCATGCATCTTAGTCATGAGGTGCCCCTAGTGTTGCGGCACTAGTCAGTGCTGTAGCATCGCGGTTGTTGGACATGGAATAGTTTCAACACTGCAGCACTAAAGAGTTAGTGTTGTAGCACTGTAATTGCTGGAAATTTCTTCCACGAATAAGTTCTTCCATCTTTAAAGTTCCTATAGAGATCATGCTCAACCATTTGGCTTTCCTCTATGCCTATCCCACAAAATTCCTAACCATGTGTATCTTCTTTTTTGTTTATCATATGCATTAAGTCAAGTCAGTAATTTTCAAACTCATTTATCCTTTAACACTTATCTTCAACCAATAAGTCCCACCTTAGGACAATCTTGCCATATTGTGAAACAAGTTCTCAACATATAATACCACACACAAAATTATCCACCATTTATGACATTCCACGATTCCTTAACATTCACAATTAATTGTCTTTCTTGTCATTTCACTCAAAAGGTTTTGTTGACTTTCAGTACAAATGACCATGAAAATAGTTCATCTTTCTCCACGTTCTACATTCACAATCTTTATTAAATCAAGGATTCACCTTCTCCCAAGTTCCATAATTTGCCACCCTTAGTCTATATTTATGCCAAATTATCATCTTATAATGTCATGGCATCATTTTGTAGTTCCCTCTATACCTAGATTTTTACAAACCTTGACTTAATCACATCATCCATTCTAAGTGTCACCTGTAGCCTCATTGATTTCTCCCATATCCTTCGGAATTGTAACTGTAACTGGGATTTCAAATTTCACCTTTCCACGATTAATTGGTAATCATTTGTCAGGTCTCATAGTTGTTTGTACCATTAATTACTTTCTACGTCGATCCTTAATAATTATCTAAGGCGACCAACCATGCCACTAAGGTGAATATCCTTCCTCAATGATTATATTGCTAGTCTACCTCTGTCATACCAAAAGATTCCCATACACATCCAGTCATTTAAACAGCTACTTTATAATCTGTTAAAGTCATACAAAACAAAAGTGAACTCTTAACTCCTTTGTACATATAACTACTACTATTTCCCTTTACACCACATCTGCCTAGACTTAAAGTGATACGAACTTCAACAAAAATATTAAGTGCCTTTAGGATCCTCTTCGCCTTGGTCCAAGCACATCGACGGATCCTCTTCCGGGTCCTCCTATTCCTTTTGAGATTTTCTCCATTTTAGCCTTAACCCAAGCTTGCTGTATTCTTATGTATTCCTCCCTATTCACAAGCGTAGCACCTCTCCCACAACCTGGGGGAAAGTGTCGGACAACAGATACTTTTCTGGGACGAATATTTCCCTTTGTAATTGCCTCTTTCGTCTGTTCTTTATGCCATTCCTCAAGACATTTTTCACACCATTCTCGAGTATAAATGCTATCCTCACTTTCAAGGCTTTCACTACTCTCAAAACTTTCCTTATTACAAAACCATTCTTCCAATTCTAGAGGGATCCAGTTAATAGGAATCCAGGACGAGCCACTTCATGGACTACCTAAATTAGGGTGCCATTGGCTCCTAGCAATGGAATCTAATAATTCTTTGCTAGCACTATGAAGGGCATCAGGACTACCGTCTCTTCTAGACATGGCGCATGCAACAAGAGCACCTTCAAACCTATATGCAACTAAGCATTGATTACCTATCCATTTATACATCATACGAACAACTAGGTTTCTAATGAAGTAGGGGCCTATGTAGCCTCCCGTCCTTGACTTGCGTTGCGCACCAACAATCCAAGGACAAGACTCTACACAGACTCCAACAATTCCGCTGACCACACAGGAATCCCGAGGACTCAACTAAACCTAGAACTCTAATACCACCATTGTCACAGCCCAATTCTCAAGCCATGACTGGTGCAAGGGCCCAATGGGCTCAGCCCACTAAGCCCAAGCAAGCCTATTTGTATAATCTTATACATTAATCCACGTTTCTTTAAAATCCAAAATTCGTAGTGTTCAAATATAGTTCCTTTGAAAACAATTCATAAAACCTAATCATGCATTCATAATGGCATCATCAACCATTATATACCTACATAGATTAACAAATGAATCTTAAAATTTCACATCAAGTATTCATATACACATAATTAGACCTTGACCATCAGCGGAGTGACTTTGGGCTTGGTTGCCAACATGTAGTGTTATGTAAACTTACCAAGCAATGGATAGGGAGGAGCACCTTGTCCTAGGATCCAATCACCTTTAACTCAGGAAACCTAAAACATGAATTTTAAAAACACGAGTACAAACTCAGTGAGTGAACATAGGAAAGGAACAAGCAAACGTTAAAGAAGGTTTAGAAATCATGATGCACTTTAGCTCCAAAAACAATGCAATTTAGCTTATTTCTTGTCAAAAAACCCCTCATTCAAATCCTTGTCGTTTAGTCATTTGATGACGAAAGACCCATGAATAATAAAGAAGTTGAAAAGTGAAAACTTTAGTAGAATTCAAGCAAGTCAAGCATAATAGATTGACTCTAACAGCAACGAAAAGGCATTCTCATTACAACAAAATTCTAGCCAGATAAAATCCAAAGGACTTTCACTACCACCGGAAAAATCCATTCATGCCACATTGCACATTAAATTGAACACATTGATAATACTCAAATTTTCAACAGTCAATGCAATCACATATTAAATCCAAACATCTCTATATAGTAAATATGTATATATATAAGCACATACACCACCATCTCACCCAGCTCGTGTGCATCCCCCTACATTGTGCACATAGTCGGACACCTCGTCTCACCCAGCTCATGTGCATCCCCCCACATCATGCACATAGTCGAAGTCATCGTGTGCATCCCTCCACATCATGCACAAGCAATATCATTGCTTTATGTATCCGCCCCACATCGTGCACAAGCGATATCATCATCGTGTGCATCCCCCTATATCGGGCATAGCTAATGCCATTGTGTGCATCCCCCCACATCGGGCACACGGGCAATATCACCATCCATTTCCCTCACCACCGTCATCACCGGCAGGTGCACACTCACCCTGCACATGCACGGTTGCATTTTGCCACACAATGTACCATTTATGACATAGTATATATATATATATATATATATATATATATATATATATATATATATCAATATTATACAGAAACACATGGATTCATCACACTATCCATTTCATATCATAAAAACATTTCATAAGGGCTTGTTCCCGTGCGAGTTTTTGAAGAAAAACTAATAAAACGTTTTAGGGGATTCAATCAAACATAAATGTGTATATCCCAAAATATTTTAATGCAAGTTCACTCACCTTACGATAGCGGGACATTACATCGTTATTTGTCGGAGGTGTATCTAACTATTCCTGCTTGTCGGTCCCTCATTATTTCCCCCAGCACAGCACCATAGTACTCTAACTTTACCTTTGCACTTCCTAGCAACCATACAAATGCAACACCTTTAGTGTACATCATTCCTACTTCTCTTTTTCCTTCCATCATTAATCCTTATTCAACTAACTTATATCTTGACACATTTTTACCAAAGTTGCCTTTATCCTTTACTTGCGTAATTCTTTAGATTATAGATACCGGCAACTTATTTATAACTCTAACACATATATTAACCTTGTCTAAGGATATTTATCAAGTTTAACCATCATTTCCACAACAATTAGCTAACATATGGCAGCAATTACAAATTTACTTCCATCAAACACTTTCTTAATTTACATGTAACACTATTCTCATTTACATGTTGCCACCAAGCATAACATCAATATCCATTCATACTCATCAACATCCATAACATTTTAAGCCTTTCCTAACAACACATATATCCACACATTTCATTTCTTTTCCAACTTCCAATTAATATAATTACCTTCCAATCATACCCATGACACCACAATAATACTACATATTGCTCACAATCATTCTCACCATAGTAAACCAATCGTAGGATTCAAATTATAACATGAAGCTTACCACTTAGTTTTAGCTTGGATTTCACCCAAAAAAATTCATAATTCCCTCACACCCATGGCCACCATAGCTGTCACAAAATGATTCATTGATTATTTTTCCAAAGATTTAACCAACCATGAACTTAAAACACAAAATCCTTACCTTAGCTTGCCTGAATTACAAAACCAAGCTTTTTCTTCCTTTCTCTCCTTTTCTTTCTTCCTCTCCTAGGGTTTAGATGTACTGGAAATTGGGGTTAAAAGCTTCAGGTTTAGTGCCTAAGAAGTTTAGAGAAGAAAGAATTAAGAAAAAAAAGGAAATGAGAAGAAAAAAGGAAAATCACATGAAAAAAATTGATTTTCATGAACTTGACATGAAAATGGCGTTGGAAGCTTCAAGAAGGAGAAGAAAATATCTTCCTGGAGGAGATAAGGACGGTTTTGGGCTGATAAAGATAAGAGTTAAAGCTTCTTTTGGAAGCTTTGACCAAACTTTATGTAAAATTATCGTTTTACCCTCTAAGTTTCTTCCCTTTTTAATTTAGTCCTCCCAACACTCATTTAACTCCAATTTCTTTCTATTATCTTCTTCTACACATGTACAAACAAAGTATAAAGTTTGTACTCCAACATGGTGTCCCCATAATAATTAAAATATTTATTTACCCGCGCTATCTTTACTTAATAAAGACACGCGGCCCCATTAACTTCATTTTTCTCTGAAATTTCTCTCATTCTTCTTCTCCCCCACTTAGATTGACCATACACTCCTCCTTCATGGAAAATTTAGGCACTGAATAAAATATTAATAATTTAATATTATTTTATTTCAAAAATTTTCTCTTGTCTCCTCTTGTCTCCTTAGTACCCAAAATACCTTATTATGCCTCAATTCACTTCTAAATCACTTTTTATCTCGTAAATTCTTTCTCAATTAAAATATTATTATTATTTTCTCGAGTGCGAAATATTTTATCTCAAACTATTCCTTTCATCTTTCATCACTTTTAAACATTATAATTAACCTCAATTGGCATCCGATAAGCTTTATTAGTCACCATATCAAAATACGAGGTATTACAGTTTTTCTTTCTTCTTTTCCAAAATATTATTGGGTAATATGGATTTAGCCATTAATTTTAAGCAGTTTCAGACTTAAGGTTTTGAGAGTTTGAGAGGAAGAGGGTTTCGGTTTTGAGAGGTGTGGCTTCTGATGTGAGAGAATGAGGGGAGAGGGTGAGAAGTTAAGAGTGGTTTTTCTTCTTTAAAAACCGTTAGACTACCCTTTTTAAATGCTGTTAGTTACCCCCATTTTCAAAATTCAAAAATTTACCTCTATTTTTTATTTTTAGTTTAACGATTTTTCCTTTTTTCTTTCACCCGGTATGCTTGTCCTTTTTCCTTAAATTTTATCATTTTTATTTTAGTTTCTTGACTAGTTAAGTTTTGCTCTTATCTGACTAAGTCTATTAACAAAAAGAAACAGAATGCTCTTAATTGGTTAAGCGATTCTTTTAATCAACTAAGTACCTACTGTTTTATGAATGAAAAGCTCATAAATTTTCTTAAAGCTCCTATACATTAACCATTCCTAGATTTCTCCTAATTTCACAGAATCTTTTCTCATTCAGGGGCTTGGTGAATATATTAGCTAATTGTTGCAAAGTGTTAACAGACTCAATCTTAATGTCTCCTTTAATCACATGGTTTCTAATAAAGTGATGTCTAATTTCAATATGTTTGATCCTAGAGTGTTGAATCGGATTCTTTGATATATTTATGGCACTTGTGTTATCACAGAATATTGGTACATTATGCATGGTTACTCCAAAGTCTTTTAATTATTGTTTAATCCATAAAATCTGAGCACAACAACTATCTAAGGAAATGTATTCAGCTTCAGCAGTTGAAAGTCCAACAGAGTTCTGTTTCTTACTTGACCAAGATACAAGCATGTTTCCTAAAAGCTGACAAGTGCCATTAGTACTTTTTCTATCTGTTTTACTTCCTGCAAAGTCAGCATCAGAATATCCAATGAGATCAAAAGATGATCCTCTTGGATATTGTAGTCCTAGACTTTGTGCGTTCAATAGGTACCTAAAGATTTTTTTTTATTGTAGTCAAGTGTGACTTTTTAGGTTGTTATTGAAACTGTGCACACAAGCATACATTAGATTGAATATCAGGCCTGCTAGCAGTTAAGTAAAGCAAAGATACAATCATACCTCTATAAAGCTGTTGATCAACACTCTTTTTTTTTCATCTTTATCAAGCCTGGTAAAGGGACTCGTTAGAGTGCTGATTAGACTTCTTTAGTAGGGAATATGCTTGAAAAATTGAAACATATACAAACTGAGAATGTTTCTCACTGCAGCGAGAAACTTGTTGTCATGCTTGCTACCGTGCTTGATTTTGACATATTTTTCACTCATTTAACTTCATGGATTGATCATGGGTTTTTGCAACACTATGAGGTTATTAATCAAAGTTTGAGATGAGGGGTTTTTGGTAAGAAATTAAATCAATTGTATTGTTTTTGAAACAAGTGCATCATGATTTCCAAGTTCTCCTTATCGATTGCTTGTTCCCTTCTTATGTTCCCTTCTTGAATATCCACGTATGCTCGTCTTCTTGGTAGGTACTATGGCATCTCAGTAGTAGTACCTTCACTTAAAGTCACTCTGCTGACGGTTAAGAGTCTTTTGTCTGTGTACACGTATATGTAATGCAAACTATTAAGAGTCATGTTATAAATGAAGTATGTATATGTTGGATTGATGATAATGCCCCTATGAGATGGTAATGAATGACAGTACTTTGAGATAATACAAATATGAATATTTGGTTGCTATAAAATATTACTAAAACATTCATCGTTGAGAATTACAACACATGGTTTTAAAGATGATGGATGGAATGAGGAACAAGATCTCATAAAGAGGCTTGCTTGGGCCTAGTGGGCTATGCCCACTAAACCCATGCGCTGGTCATAGCCCGAAATTTGGGTTGTGATAGTATGACCCTTGTGCATAAGTGAGCTCTAGCTAGAGAACCTTTAGGTTGTCGACGGGTTGTTATATGTGGCTAGGCCATGGTTTGTGATTATACGCGGCAAGAACATGGGTTGTTATACGTGGCAAGGCCACAAGTTGATATACATGGTTGCGACCACATGATTTCTCTAATGTCGGCCAACATCGTTGAGACTGCCATGGCTGTGGGAATCTGATGGAGGGGGGCCTCTCGGATTGTTATTACGTGGAAGAAGGTCCACAGGTTAATTATCTACGATTACCGACTCGAGAGCCTTGAGAGTTTTTAAACTCGTACTCTTTTGCATGGTGGAGAGATATTGTTTTTTCGTAGCTCCCCTATTTAATTGAAAGCTTTCAGTGCTTTATATGTTGATCATGAGTTGATATATGTGGATGTACATGATTATTTTTACATGCCACACGCTTTGGGAGCGTGTGTGTTTTATACGACTATTCGTATTTTGAAGGAAATAGATGATTTCGATGATTGAAATTTTATTTTACTACGCTTTGATTTTGGCAGTGTTTGCCAAGGAAAGTATTGCACTATGATTTTTACGGCATTATTTTTACAAGGCACAAATACCTTACTTGTTATTTGGTTTTATAAGGTGATCATTTTATACTATGATTTTATCCTTCAAATTATCTGCTCTAAGCTTGTTTCCCATCTACACCTTGCTCACGAAGCCAATGATCACTAAGTCTGTGAGACTCACCCCCTTATCTCCCCTTTTGCAAATAGTGATCGACCTAGCGTCTATTCATCGACATTTATTGTCTATCGCGGATAGGTAAAGGCGTCTCATAGCACTTTATTCCGAGTTACTCCGCTGTTAGAGGTCGAGTTGTCATAATGTATTTTGTTATGAAAATAGACATTAGTGTTAATACGAATGTACATTTAGAGATTATAAACGTTGATGTATTTTTTACAATTATGTGGAATAAAGGTTAAGTCGATTTATAATGACTTTTGTTCAAATCATATTACAAAGAGTTATACGGTTCAAAACAATTACATAGATCGGTGGAATCAATAAAACGTATTAACAAGAGTTTCAAATAAGGCTTGTTCGAGACTTGCCGGGTTCTCTCGTAAGAGTCGGACGTTAGTAGCGATCAAGAAACGGGTCGTTACATGTATATTAGAGGATCCTAAACTAACATTGATTTTCATAAAAGTAGGAAATTAACCACTCTAGTATCCAAACAAAGCATTAGCTAAACCCATAATCCTAGGCTTTATTCCATTGCTTCTTCATTAAATTTTGATTGCAATTCTTAGTCTAGTTTTAGTTATTTAAATTTTATTTTTACTTCAATTCTTAAATCTTGATTACTTGGATAAAATTAGTTTATTTTAATGTTAGTACTTAGCATCAATTATTAAGCTAACTCTTTGTGGGATCGATAACCCTTTTTATCATTGTATTACTTGTTAATGACAGTAAATTCACTACCACACCAATAATTGATTTCTTAATCAAACAAATTTACCACTTATTCATCAAGAATGCTTTCAACTTGAACCTTGAGTGGACAAGGTATGGAATGCTAGACTACAAGATGGCAACCATTTTGTCTCTCTTTTCTTCTTAAAAATTAAAGGCTATTTTTCTTTCAAGAAATCAGCCAATAATGGGAGAGAGGAAGAGAGGTGCGACAAAGTTAGGAAGAGAAAGAAAGAAGTGGCTGTAAAGACTTTCTCAAGAGAGATACGTACCTTGCTTTTCTTTCAATCTCTTTTCATATTATTAAAACTTTTGCCTCAAAGGTTTAACCAAAATCAAATACCTTTGAATAAATCTTGACCATCCATTTAGAGTAATAGATGCATCAAACATGCTTCATAATTATCAAAATTAGAATTAAAGAATAAATAATTTAATTCTTTAATTATCATTTAGAGTTCTTGATAAAATAAAACTCCTTATTGAATAATAACTCTTATTTTTTTATTATTATCGTAATGTGCGAGTCCGAGAACCCTACTGCTAGACATGGAGATTTTAGAAGTCACCACCAATCTTTTTTTTGTAGGCGTGATTGGCCACCTATTGACTTTATTTTATTCGACAAAGTCCTAAATTGACTTTAGGTCCATGGAAAGAACGATAAATTGGTTTATAAGTATAATACCCCGTACTTTGATATGGTGACTAATAAAACTTATTGGATGCCAATTGAGGTTAATTATAATGTTTAGAAATGATGAAAGATGAAAGGAATAGTTTGGGATAAAATATTTCGCACACGAGAAAAATATAATAAAATAATAATATTTTTATCGAGAAAGAATTTGTGGGTTAAAAAGTGATTCAGAAGTCAATTGAGGTATAATAAGGTATTTTGGGTGCCAAAGAGACAATAAGAGACAAGAGAAAATTTTTGGAATAAAATAATATTAAAATATTAATAATTTATTCAGTGTCAAAATTTTTCATGAAGGAGTATATGGTCAATCTAAGTGGGGGAGAAGAAGAATGAGAGAATTTTGGAGAAAAATGATGTTAATGGGGCAGCGTGTCTTTATTAAGTAAAGATAGCATGGGCAAATAAATATTTTAAATATTATGAGGACACTGCGTTGGAGTACAAACTTCATACTTTGTTTGTAAATGTGTAGAAAAAGGTAATCGAAGGAAATTGGAGTTAAATGGGTGTTGGGAGGACTAAATTAAAATGGAAGGAAACAAAAAGGGTAAAACGGTCAGTTGGCATCTTGAGTTAAAAGTTTTAAGTTTTCATGAACCCGAGCATTTCTAAACCCTTATGGACCTTGTCTTAGTGTCAAAGAAGTAAAAAGATTGTATAAAGGCAGTGGAAAGACAAAATGACATTGTTAAGGGCATTTTGGTAATTTCATGAGAAAATGGATAAACATAAAGCATAAATATCTAAGTTCTAGGAGGTTCTTCAAATTCCCAGCAGCTTCTTCTTCTTCTTCCTTCTATCTCACGTTTGTTTCCCCCTCCATGGAAGCTTGATATGAAATTTATGTAACCTTTCTCTCTCTAGCTCTAATTCTAAGTGTTTAGGATGGCTGATGATTAAGCTTGTGAATGTTTTGTAGTAGGGTGTTCATTCATTTTAGAGTGGTTAAAATAGTGAATATAGATAGCCACTTAAATGGCAAGTGGAAGCTAGCTAAGAGAAAGCTTTTAGACTTTATAAGTATGTGAATTGACATATTGGTGATGCTAATGTGATGATAGGTTCTAACGAAGTCCCATAGCTCTAATTGGACCATTAGGGAGGTTAGAGTCGGCTAAGCCTCAACAAAATACCGGTGAGTGAACTTGCATTTCAAAATCGTTTTGGGAGGCATAATTGTATTGGTATGAAACATTGAATGATTTATTCCAACTTGTCTTTAAAAACGTGTGCCTTGGGAACAAGGCTTTGATAAAATATTTTGATGTTGTGAAAATGTGAAATGTATAATAGGACGAACCTATGTGCTCCTATACTGTGTTGATATATATATATATATATATATATATATATATATATATATGTATACGGATAATGTTGTGATACTTACAATCGTGCATGTGCGGAGAGGGCAGCGCACATGCCGGTAATGATGTTGTTGTGATATTTACAACCATGCATGTGCGGAGAGGGTAGTGCACATGCCGGTAATGATGCACATGAGCTGGGTGAGATGGGTTGTCCGGCTATGTGCACGATGTGGGGGGATGCACATGAGCTGGATCCGATGTGGTGGTATGCTAATTGATATATGCTTAAGTATATGTATATGCAATAGAAAGATCATGATTTTAATATGTGATTTTATGGCATGATGAATCTGGAAAATTTCCCATTTACTTGTAAATTGATTTTATTGCAGCGAGAAACATGCTGTTTATACTACCTTGCTTGGATGATTGTTGGAAATTTCCTCTCTTTTCGATTTCATGTTAAATATGGTTCCTTTATTAGGAAATGATTTAATAACTAGGGGTTTGATGGAGGGATTTGAATAAGAACGTGAACTAAGTTGCATTGTTTTCAAATATGTGCATCATGATTTCTAAACCTTCCTTAACGTTGCTTGTTCCCTTCCTATGTTCACTCACTGAGTTTGTACTCACATTTTTAAAATTCATGTTTTAGGTTTTTTTGAGTCAAAGGTGATAGGATCCATTGCTTGGTAGGTTTACCGTGACATTAAATGTTAGCAATTGTGCCTAGAGTCACTCCGCTGACGGTCAAGTTCTAATTACGTGTTTATGACTACTTATTGTGAAATGTTGAGATTTACTTGTCAAATTATATGTATGTATATAATGGTTGATGATGCCATTATGAATGTATGATTGGGTTTTTATGAATTGTTTTCAAAGAAACGGTATTTGAACTGTAAAACCCGACCCTATAAACACATGTCATGACATACATGCACTGAGTAGCATGTTATTATGCTAGGAAAGCTCCTAAGAATAGACGAAACCCGGTATTGTATCTAACGGTACACTTGAGTTGATTTAACCTCGAACTAGTTCAAATAGGAATCATAGGATGAAATTTAATATTTTACAATCTAGGAATGACTAAAAATGATTGTTCGGAGTTCGAGGGTTCATTTAGGGAATAATTAGAAATTTTGATGTTTAGGGGCAAAATCGTCATTTGCCACCTAAGATAATAATTTGATCATGGAGTGAAATTTTTGACCAAGATTAACTATTTGGAGTATAATTTAATGATAGGAAGTGAAAAATTTCAATTCCGACAATTTTTGAAACATAGGGGCAAAATGGTAATTTTGTCACCCCGGGGTAAAACCGTAATTTTCACCATCCAAAACTTGTCAAAATCATAGGATTTATTTATTTTTGGTATGAATAACTATGGTATTTCAAGTGGTGAAAAATAGAAGTTTAAAGGATGAAATTTTAAAAACGGGCCAATAAAAAAGTGACACATGGCACTTTTTAATGATTTAATATTATTTTAAAGGAAAATCAGCCCATTTAAACCCCACATCAGGTGATGGTCGGCCATAAGGAGAAAATAAGAGAGAAAATAGAGAGGAAAGGAAGAAAAGAGAAAAACCAAAGGAAAACTAGAAAATTCAAAGGGGAATTCACGTTTTTTGTCCGTTTACGCGTCTAACGGTAAGATTTTTCGACTTTAGCTTGATTTCTACCTTTCCTATGCCTTTGTTTCCATTTAGCATGCTTGAGGAGAGAGATCAAAAAGTGATACCAAGGGCTGGCCGAATTTCAAGGGGGAAGATTTTGAAATTTTTATGTTTTGATTCTTAGTTAAATTGGTAGTTTTAATTAGTTAAATGTGTATAGAAATCAAATTGGGCAAGAAAGCATGAAATTTTCATAATACCCACCCTTGGCCAAATATTCAATGATGTAAAATGATTATGAACTGATTTTTATTCTAAGAGAAATGAAGAGAAAATGATGAAAAATTGTTAAATGTGATAAAAAAAACAAAGTGAAAAATTAACTGAGTTAATGTCCCATTTTTGACCTAATTTTCCAAGGAGGAAAGTGAGCTGATTTTGGTGATTTTAGAGGGTTGTTAGCTGATATTTAATGGTTAGAAATGTTGGAGAGAAAATGGGACAATTTAGAGCTAAAATGGAGCGCGTTAGTAATTTATTGGGTAAAGTGCCAAAAATAGGTTAATACTGCATTTAAGCCGTTTTAGGCTATTGCATTTCATACCATGCATTAGTATAGGATTTAAGTCAATTATATAGTGATTTAGCATCAATGTGGTGAATTGTGTAATTTTTGCAATGTGTCTAGGATGAGAGCCTTTTGGTAAAAGCAAGGAAGTCGTACCCGACGAACAGTGATCGAGGCACCTAGAAAGCATTTAATTTGTACAAATGGTGAGTAAACCTATTATTATTGTAAATTACCTAGAGTTTATTTTTAAATGCTCTTCATGTATTTTATGAAACGAAAATGAGATTAAAATGGGACTTTTGATGCTTTAGAAATAAATGTGACAAATAAATATATTGTGTTGATTATCTGGAATAAGAAACTTTTAATCATGAAATTGAGTAATTGGAGGCTACTAATTGTCTTGAAAAATATGTTGTCCTATGAATGGCTTATGATATATGAGTATATGTGGCTATATTTTATAATTGCATTAGGAATTTATGTAAGCTGTCTTTTACTATGCAGGCTGGGTAAATAAATAAAAGCCACGTTATACTGTCGAAATTTTATTAAAATTTGTGAGTTTAGTCATTGCAGTGACGGGGTTCCGTGGACTGCCTATTAGAGGGGTACGTAAACCCGATTGCATAGTTACTCCAGTTGTAGAGGCGATGAGGGTAACTCCCGGGGTAGTGTTAGAGCTCACTTCACATCGAACCCCCACGTGAATGTGTAACTCGGCCAACGCCAAGGAACGGCTTGTTTTCAAAACTAACATGTGTTTAACATGTAAATATCTTAACAACCTTGGCGGACTCGGTTAGATGCCTCGGCCAAGGTATCCCCGAGGACTAGTTTTTGGCTTGGGCCTTGTTTTTAATAAAAGTCATAAGCCTTAACAACTGTTTTGGTAAATTACAAATATTTTATGGTTTAAGAAATAAATTGAAAACCTTATGAAATGGTTTGTGATTTGTTGTTTAAACTTGCCTCCATTTTACTCGCCTTTAGATATTTATAATAATGTCTGTTTACTCATTGAGATTGCAAAATCTCACCCACCTCCTTTCCAAATATTTCAAGCTTGTGGTAGCTTGTAGATACCCAATTTTGTCGAGGATTCCAGTTGACCTCTCTATCTCACAGACAGTACGTTACTATCACCAACACTTTGTGTATTTATGGGCCACTTGTCATTGTAATTATTATTGTACATTATAACTTTGTAAATTATTGTATGTATGAATTTATTTTACTTCCACATTACAAAAGATTACTTACATGTGTTTCTATAAATATTGTTTTATATAAAGATGCTATATTTTAATCAATATTTTAAATAGTAATATTTGTCTATAAATCCTTAAAAAAAAAAGAATATATTTTTATCTTTTGATTTACTTGAGCCGGAAATGATTGCTCATAGGAAAGGCAAGAAATTGATACGTAAGCTTTGCGGGGTTTCGATTGGCATTTCAAGTAATGAGTGTCAGTCGAGACGTCGCGGCGGTTGTCATGGGCCCGAGGGAGGTTCCGGGTCGTGACATGAACATTCAAGCTTTGGATTCTAAAGGACTAGGGATTAATGTATAATATCAATTAAGTAAGCTTGCTTGGGCTTAGTGGGCTGAGCCCATTAAGCCCTTGCGTCGGTCATGGTCCGAAAATTGGGCTGTGATAATAGGCTTTAGAGTGGGTTCGGGATTACGGTTACGTACGAGAAAAGATTAGCATCCTCGTGACGCTCATTCCATAAACGGTACCATTTAATCATATTTATCCTATTTGAACCTCAATTTTTATTTATTTTTCTATTTCCCTACATATTTTTTTGTTTTGATTTTATGTCTAGTTTTTTTTAATCTTTCGTTCTAATTTATTATTATTATTTTTTATTTTTTTTACTATTATATTTTTGAAAAAACTAAAATTTGATTTTTTTTCGATTTTACGAATGCTCATGATGCAATTATGATGTCATAATTAAACAATTTTAAATGATGGGAAACGAAAGCCTTATATCGAAAAATCATTCATAGACCATCCCAACGCTTTGGTTGTTAGTGTAAGCCCTGCAATCCAATCGATTTTGTGCTTGTAAAACACTATATTAATTAGTCATATTTCATGTTAAATACATTATGGATATTTTATATAATGTATGAGGTATTTCTTTATCCATGAGTTTATTTATAAAGAGTTATGAGAGACTTATGTAGATAAAGTCCTTGGAACATAATGGCCTTGCAAAGAAATTATAAAGATTACAATTATGAGATTCTTATGCATCAAAACCTTGTTCCTAAATATGTTATCCACATGGCCATACGTTGGCTAATCATCATTTTTAAAATCTATAATCATCTCATTACATAACATAAGGCAACTTTGTGTCGTCATATTTCCTTTATGACTTACTTTATATACATAGTGGAAGCATACATAAGCCATGACTCAGACTATGATGCAGCAGAGATTCATTGTCTTTGAAAAACCTACCAACTGTCAAAATCGTATGTTTGTCTAAATGACAACGCTAGCCACCAATCCTTCGTATCTATTTATCTACACAATAGAATTGAAATGGGTGAGTCACACTAGTACTTAGTGAGTGGGAGCATAAAACAGTTGTAAATGTGCAGGGATAGTTGCTACACATATCCTCTAATCATGCATGCATGACATACATCAGAATATAAACACATATAAGACAAGTCAATCGTCACTTGTCGAACTAGTCCGTCATAATCATGATAGTCATACTACGTTGCATATCTCTGGCTATTAGCATACTAAGGTGCTATAATCATCGTCACCTTACTCATTCAATATCGTTATCAACACAACCTCTTAACAGTTTAATTTATTATATGAACAGGCCCACCATATGGCCATCTACATATATGGCTTAGCATACATACCTTAAAGCGCTCACCTCGACACTAAATCATAAGCTCCTTGAGCATACAACACATCATAATCATATATCAATTACATATGGCTCTTACCTCAAGCTTTTGCATTAATTATCATTTCATAACATCATATAACATAATTCACATTTCAAAACCTAACACATGCCAGTACGTAGTCATGACATCATATCAGAGAATGGTCTTCCCTAGAAATAGCATAGTCACGTACGATGGCCAAACAACAGACAACATACAACATCATGTCACACTGCATTGCTGTAGCAAACGACGGAGTCATGTCACACCCCATTGCCACAGCAAACGACAGAGTCTAGTCACGCCCCATTGCCTAGTAAACATCAGAGTATTGTCATACCCCATTCCTACAGCAAACAATAAGGTCTATAATCATCATACAATACCATGTCACGCCCCATTGTCGAGCAAATGATGGAGTCTGTGGTCTTCATCTGAAATAATCTCAATGGATGGCACCATAGCATTACCGGTGAGAATCACAAACAGGACAAAACCACTGTCCCTACTTACCACCATCCTTGTAGGCATCATAAATTATCATCGCACAGTAGGTGAGAATCACAAGTAAGACAAAACCACCATCCTTGCCGGCATCATAATCATCATCGAACAGTAGAGGGGAATCACAGGTAGGACGAAACCACTATCCTTGTTGGTAGCATACATAGTCACAAGGATATGGACACACTCAACCTCATAATGTCCATCATCCGAAATTTTTCCACAAATGGAACTTACATAATCAACATCATAATATTGTCTAGAATTATCCACGAACGGCTCACCTTCATCAATCATGACTTTGATCCAATATGCTTATTATCATCTCACTATCCTCGGCATTTTCCTTCTAGGCATATCATGTAAGTCTCATATCATTCACTAGTCTAGACATAACAATTCTAGGCATGTTTACCATATAGACATTCAACATAGTGTCATCATTCACATCAACATCATTAGCTTAGGCATAATCCTTCTAGGCGTATCACATCATTCTCAGATATTTTCTAGTCTAGGAATTCTACCTCTAGACATGGTTATAGCTCAAACATAACATACCTCATGCATTATCATTTTTGAAGCATATATGCACCTTAGTCATTATGCTCCTATGTATAAAGTTTCCCACTCACCTCAACACTCTGGAAGTGATCCTTAGTCGAGCTTAAATCCTTCACCTCCAATTTTCCTTTAAGCACATCAAAACATTATAAACCCATTAAATCTTGGCTTTCAAAAAATGCCTTTTCTAAAAATAGCCAAATCATTGGCATATTAACAAACAAGCTCAAATCCTTTAACAATGAGCTAATCCATACCTTAGAAGTTGGGTTGTGCTATTGTTTACCCCAAATATCCAATTAACTCAAGAGAGCAATTTTTCCACCAAAGCTGCATCAATTTGAATCTAAGTTATCAACCATTCAAATTAAAAATCAATTGGTCAAAGTGCTCAATCTTACCTTTAGAAGCATTTTCCATCTCCATATTTACTCCAAATAACTCCAAGTGCTTCAAAAATTAGTCCTTAGAAGCTCGGGTTTAAGTTACAGAGAGAGAAAGTGAAAATCACCAACTAACCTTTTAGGAGGTAAAATCTCCTTCCTTTAGATCTTAAAATCCATGATTTATCGTTGGGATTAAGTGGGTTTGAAGGGTGTGAAAGTTGAGAGGAAATAATGGAGAAATAAGGAAATAAGGAGAAAATGAGGGACAATTGGGTTTGGGGCCATTTAAGCTTGAATTTAACTAATCAGACAGTCTAGGATCAACTATGGGAGCTTGTTACTCAATCCTAGACCAGATTGTTTACCCTTGCTCCCATTTCCTACCCTAGGATCAGCTATAAGTGGTTTGCACTCGATCTTGGGCCAGTGCATTTTCATTTCCAGCCTTTTTCTTTGCAGATTCGATCCTTCATGCACTAGGATTGACTTTTGAGGTTTAAATTCATAAAAATTGGTTCTTTTGAAGCCTAAACTCATTCTAAATCTTCCCCACCACCTCCAACCATTCATATTTCACTTGAATCAACACACCAATTCTCATTCATGCACTATGGCACGTAGTATATTAATTAAGCATAACATAATTTACATACATATCATATTCAATTTAGTGCTAAACATATGCACTATATTATTCATGTGTCAAGCATATGCACAATATCATTTGAGCTTTTACACACTTATACAGTTCATTACCATCTCTCTATGGACATAACCATTCCTTAGGTTCATAAACATGCATAATGAAGTTCTCATCAACTATAAGTTAGTCCATCATCATGCATGGCTAACATCAAGATCGAGGGTGTTACAATTCTTCTATTTTGAGGTGTTAATTCTTCTACAACTAGGTTCAAAGGTGACACCTTTGTAATCTTGGAGAATCGATTCGTTTACCTCAAGGTGTCGGTTCTTCACTGTGGTCTCATGCCAAAATTTGAATTTAAGCTTGATTTTTACCGCTCCACTTTTGTCCAGTTGTACTTGTTGGGTTTGGCTATGGACAACATGCTTGAAATTTACGTAGTAAGAAGAAAATTAAAAACTTCAAAAACAAAACATACCTCCACGCACAGATCACCATGGTGATATTTTAACACATAGAATGGCATATAAAATTATAAAATTATAAGCTAACCTGGCCAGCGTTCTTTTGATCGGAATAGCAATCTTTTCAATGCAACCCGCGAAAACCACAAGAAGCAAGAACCTTAGCCAATCAAGCTTTTGGTCTCTAATGGTAATACACACGATTTCACTTGAATCTTTCAACAAATGAGGGAGATTTTAACTATGCTTTTGTGCTAGCAAAAAGGGACAATGTTTATCCCTTTCCATTTCTCACAAGGATGGTCAAATCATAAACTTGAAAAATTACTTCAAAAACAATTTTTCTTCTTCACAAAGTAGGTGACGGCAGACAAGGAACTCTTTTTTTCTAACAAGTCTTTTTCTTTATGTGTGGAAAAATAGTTAAATGTGATTTATATAGCTAGGTTAAAATTAACTTTAATTTTGCAATAAGGCCCTCCAAATTATAACACATTACAATATAGGCCCATGACTTAATTAAACTATTTTAATTAAGCCCGATGAAAATTAAATTGAAATAATTTTCTTTATATTATTGCAATTTTGGCATTATAATTATAACTATTTATATATTATGCCCAAAACTTAATTAAACTTTTTTTAATTAAGTTTATAGAAGTTAATTACCTAGCATGTGATTTAAATCTAACTTAAATCATCACTCTCTCAATTTAACTTAAATGCAATCATTGTGTGTGACCCATTAGGTTCCTAATATGTTGGCAATGGAATTGATTAATGCCTTAATTGATTAATATGAATTTCAATCAATTAATATATAGTCAATTCCATAGACCAAGATTGGCATCTAGCAATGCATCATGGAGACCCAATTGTTAGAAGAGTCAAAGGGTTCTTTGACAACCTTTCAATGCATAGTCTATCAGTGTAATTCATTCCCTCGTCACATATCCCGTAGATGATAAGAACTCGCTATAATGTCCACTCTTGTTGACCTCCATATTCGTTTCTGCAGTTACAGCATTAGCTTTATAGAGACTTGTGAAATCTTTTCATAATCTCTAAGTCACCTTGGTCAAGGACTTCAATAAGCTAATGTTAACCAAAAACTAAGAGGATATGTCCTCTAAAACAATTGAGGTGATGATTCCTATCTTGACCACTTATTTGCCTTTACATGCTTCATACTATACCCAAAAGCATCTTGTTTAGGCATCCTTGGTTAGACACTCGTAAGGATGAAATTAAAGCATAGCATTCCACATATAAGACAACCTAGTGTCTCAAGTCTAGGGAGTATTTACAAGACTAACACATAAGAAGTGTTGCATAGACACTGAAGTGTAATACCAAATGCAGCACTCATGGTAAGTCATGTTCAGTGAACTTGCTCTCCTGAGTAAGCACCTAAATTCTAGTTCCAAGTATCTCTATACTTCAATTTATGAGATCAATTGCTTACTTCCAAAGTAAGGATCATAGAATGTACCAGTCTCTAAGCATCATTAATGTCTAGTCTTAATGATATATCGACTGTTGGTTCCATTAGTTTTTTATGATAATAAAACAGTCCCATTTCATTTGTGTCTAACATTTCTATCTAAATGTGCAAGATAAAAAGTCATATGGAAATAATAAATCAACATTTCCAATGTATATATCAAGAATCATGAAAATGAAGAAAAACGATTGATCAACAAAAAAAAAGGTCTTTGGTTAAATAATGAAGAATGTTGGTTAGCTAAAATTCAAATTGGAGAAATGACGGGCTGAAGAATGTTGAGAAACAGAACCAACTTAGTCAACCAAAATAAGGGTTAGTCGACTAAGAAGCTATTGCCAAAATCTGGACTTCAAGACAGAACCAACTTAGTCAACCAAGAAATGGGTTAGTCGACTAAGTGCACACTGCCAAAACTACTAGATACATGGAGCAGAAAACAGAGACGACTTAGTCAACTAAGATATCAGTTGGTCAACTAAGAGCATTCTGCCTGCAAGTTTGAAATCTGCACTAAAAGACAGAGTAACGGCTAGAACCGACTCCCAATTGTCTCCAACGGCTAGAAAACTGTCAAACTCCCATCAGAGATGTTTCTCCAAGTATAAAAGGGTCTTCCAACAATTAGAAACAAGTTTTCAGAAGTGAAAAAGAGATTTGAGTCACATAAGAGCTGAAAAACTAGAAAATCTCTCTTATACCTTGCTGCACCTAAACACCCATTCTTTGTATTTGTATTCTACACTCAACCTTGTACATTTAGATCAACTTGTGATCATAGGTACTTTTTTCTACTTCTCTTCTTATATTCTTAGAGTAAGAGAGTCACTCTAAGTGGTTGTTTCAAGCTAGGATTACTTGAATGTGTTAAGGTTTTAACTTAGCCTTGAAAAGTTAGGTGTTGGGTTTTAGTTTAGCTTGTGAAAAACTAGTGTAAAAGGTTTTGGCTGAGCCTGGTAAAAGCCATTGTAAAGCTTGGTGAAAGCTTGTGAATTTCACCGGTTCTTAGTGGATTTTTTAGGAAAATCCTTGATTGAATAATCAAGGTAGTGGATGTAGGTCTTGGACCAAATCACTCTAAATTATGTTGTCTCTTATTTACTCTGTTTTGTTTCATTTTCTTTCCTTCATTTGTCTCACCCTTATCTAGACTTTGAGACAATATTTAAAAGAGTCGATTTGTGCTATTCACCCCCCTTTAGCACGTATTATTGGGACCAACATTGACCAAGAACTTTTTAAGATTATGCTTTGATTCATAAGGATCTCATAATGACAACCCATTACAATTTCCTTGCAAGGCATATTAATCTCATAAACATCATCTAATTGGATTTATAACTCATTATAATTAATGTCTTATTAATGAAGAAAGAGCTCTAATAATTCAATATGAATGATATCGTTGCATAATTGGAACAAAGCTTTGACCAATCTTAATTGGCTGCAGGGCTCATCCCAACAGTACCATCTCTTTCTTGGTCACCAAGTTTCTGAATTATACTTTTGGTGCTTCAAGAACTAATATTTTCTCCATGTATAATTGATTCTTTCTTTTTTGCTTTTCTGCCTTCTGCATTTTGTTTCTCCATAATCAATTCTTTGTCTCTAAGGTGTCAATGTTTCACAAATCTTGAAGCTTTTATCTTTCAAAAACCAATTTCTTCTTTTCTCAAAATTGATTCTTCAATGTTGATCTTTGCTTAAGCATTGACTTCTCTTCCCAAGAATCGATTCTTCCTGTAATCAAAGAAATCAATTTTGCTCTCATTCCATTTAAGAATCAAGTCTTTTCTTTTAAGAACTTGATTTTTAGGCTGACACTTTGAATTTTGAAAACAAAAGATCTTTAAAATATTTCTTTAAGTTCAAAAGCATGATCATTCATATTCAAAGCATTTCAATATATCTTTGTCACAACCCAAATTCCAGGCCATGATCGGCGCAAGGGCCTAATAGACGTAGTCCATTAAGCCCAAGCAAGCCTATCTATTTATCCTACTCATTATTCCATCAAATATTGCTAAGTCACGAATTATAACTTGAAATCAAAATAGTAATAGACCAATGTAGTTAGGAATAAAAGTCCCACAAGGTCTAGTTAGGCCAATGTACCATTTTTTCCCTTTCTAAAACCTAATGTGCAAAGAAGAATACCACAAGGTTAAGTTAGGCAAATGAACCATCTTTTCTCCTTCTAAAACCTAATGTGCAAATAAGAATACCACAAGGTTAAGTTAGGCAAATGAACTATCTTTTCCCTTCTTAAAACCCAGTGTGAGGGTAAGAATACCATAAGATCAAGTTGGGAAAATGTACCATTTTTTCTCTATTAAAACCTAAAATAGGGGTAAAAATACCATAGGGTCAAGTTGGGAAAATGTACCCATCTTTTCCCTATCTAAAACCCAGTATGGGGATAAAAGTACCACAAGGATGAATTGGGCGAAAGTACCTATCTTCCCTATATCTTTTGTCAATAGTATGAATTGACTGCTCGTTTATATTTTATGACACCTATATTTGGAGAGTTGATGATTATTATGCTTATGTGGAAATGATGAGATGATTTATTATCAGGCGATGCATTCACGCTATGAATGAATAATATTGAACTTATAGGCTCCATAACTGTTTTTTGTTTTCTCCTTGCAAATGTTTTGTCAATGGAGTTATAAATGTTTATTTACTCTTTTATGCATCTGAGTTTCAAATGCACTTATGGTAAATGTTGAAATGAGATTATTGACATTGAAAGGATTTATGCAGATATTTATGAATATCATGTTTGTGAAATCTCAAATTGAGTAAGAGGATAAGTTAGGAAATCTTTAGGTGAGCATATAGATTACATATTTTGAACATCAAACTTAGTTTTAGCCTTAAAAAGAATTCATTGACACTTTTGGTTGTCTTTCATTTTAGAAGCAGAAAATTTTCTAAGTCTAAAAAGGGTCAAAATATGTGATTTTTAAAGAACAATCTTTTGGGAATAGAAAATGGCAATAATGATTCCCTTGATTTTAGATGACCAAAAATGATTTTTCCATAATTTTGGAGTACATTTGCTGTGGCAAATAGGAGCCGTAAATTTAATTTTAGTCAAACTTTTTCGATTTTGTTCTTAAAACCAAAATTTGAATTTTGATTCTTTTGGATTTTGATTTTTTTGAATATTTTTATTGAATCTGAATGGGGGGTTGTTTGCTTATTTACATTAAATATCTTAAGTAAATGGAAAGTAAAAAGTAAAAAAGACATTTACTTAAATGGTATTTAATGTAAATAAACTGTGCAGGTTTTTATAGGCAATTTGCCTTAGAAACTACATTCTATCCCAAATGTATTGATACATTTTGCCTAGAAAATGTTTTTGATGAACATGTATCCATACATGTTCATAATGCATCGATACATTTTCCCCAGAACCAAATGTATCGATACATGGGCCAATATATCGATACATTTCATCGATTTTTGAAAAAATAAAAAAGGTAAAAGGGTATTTTTACATCCCATAGTATAAATATGATCCCAACTCCAAGGGTTGTTCATTCTAAGTCATCTCTCATCAGTTTTTAAGCAACTCTAAGCTTTCTCAAACCCATTTTCACCCCAAATCATCATTTTAGAATATTAAAAGCTTAGTTTTGGGTTTTTCAAACAAATGTGACATCTTTCAACTTCTAGATCTTGATTTATGAATTTTCCAACACTAAAAATATTATTTTTATGCCCAAATTTTCTATTGAACATTAAAGCTCAAAGATTTTGTGGTTTTCCCTAGCATCAAAGCTCAGCTAAGGTAAAGATGAAATATTTATGGGTTTCTAAGCATAGGTTTTGGCTAGGACATTGGTTTAGCTAAAAGAAGTAGTTTGAAAAGTACATAGAGTGCTTATTACTAGATTTTAATTCTAGAAAATGATTATGATGATTGTTGTATGAGAAGAACACTTGAAAACTCCACGGATTTCATCAAAACAGAGTTATGATTAGAGCTAAGAATCGAATCTCCAAGTAGGTGAGTAGATACACAATTTTCAAATTATTTTGATATGTAAAGCTTGCATGATTTTTATGAAAAGGATTATGTATGTATGTTGAAATGATATCTCTAAAATGATTTATCAAAGGATTTGAGTTTCAAGAATAAAAAAATGATTTTCTAAAAAAAAATAAATTCTTAGTGATTGTGATATGATTGATACAATGGTTTACAAATTGTCTATGAATGAACTATGTAGTGAATATTCTACTATGTATTAGTTTTCAACAAGGGGGACAAGCACCTTATGTTTGAAGCCCACTAAATTACTCCAGTCTTCGGACTAATGTGGGTACGAGATGTTGTATGTTTATTTATAGATGCTATAGCGTGCATGTTTGGTATGATGAATGCCATAAAATTTTGTATATGATTGAAATTCCATATACCATATAAGGTGATTAAGTATGCATGATGTCTACTATAAAATTGTGTAAATGATGTAAATTCCATATACCATATGAAGTGATTAAGTATGTGTGATAAATGCCATCAGATTATGTATATGATGTATATCCCATATACTACATGAGATTATTGAGAAAGCAAGATGAATGCCATGAGATTATGTATATAATGAATTTTCCATATACCTTATGAAATGAGTAAACTTGTATGTGACGAACATTCCACATACCTAATGTAGTACCCCGTATTTTGATGCAATGGCTAATAAAGTTTATGGATGCCAATTAATGTTAATTACTAAGTTAAAAAGGGTAATTCAAAAGTGAACTTGTGAAATCTTGATCTCCATAGACACATAACTAGAAGTAGACGCGATAATGGGGACTAGGGGTAATTTCGTAATTTCTCTTAGTGAGCTCCTACGAGTGGGTTTTTTTTATGCTATTAAGGTCTAAATAGGCCTAAGGAATGAATGAATGATGTTTATGATGGTAAAATAAAGGAAAAAGATAAAAATAATGATAATTTCCACGGAAGGGGCCAAATGGTCATTTTGTATCTCGAGTCTAAATTTTTAAGTTTTGTGAACCCGAGTACCTTTAGACTATTATGGACTTTGTTTCAGTGTCAAAAGAGCAAAAAGGTTGCACAAAGGATGGGAGGAAGACAAAACCACCATGTTAAAGGCATTTTGGTAATTTCGGTGGAAATTTGGATTAACTTGAAGCATAAATATCTGAGCTCCAACAGCTTCTCCTTTTTCTTCTTCCTCCCCTTTCACGTTCCTTTTATCCTCCATGGAAGCTTGCTTTGCAACTTCCATAACTTTCTCTCTCTAGCTCCAATTTTTATGCTTTTGTGCACTTTTTCATAAAACCTTTGTGCTCTTTCACTCTCTCACCTTAAAACTCTTAAAAAGTCTTTGTTCAGCCTTTCTCTCACTAGCTGAAAATTTTAGAAAGAGAGAGAGAAAGACTTTCCATGATAGCTTGAGTATTCTTAAGAAGGAATTCAACTACAAATCCACCAAGGTGAGTGATGAATAAGGATTGATTTTAGGTTATTGATAATGGCTAATAATTGAAGTTGTGAGTTGTTTTATTATTGAGGTTTGTTTATTTATTTCTAGAGTTACTAGAGTAGAAAGAATAGATAGCCATTTAATGGCAATTGGAAGCTAGTTAGGAATAATTAGTGGAACTTGATTTAAGAAAGAGCTTTTGGAATTATATTCATGCCAATTTGGGTTGGTTGTGATGTTGTGTGTGTGTAGGTTCCAACAAGGCCTCACATGTCCATTTGGAGCATTAGTTAAGGTTAGAGTCAAGCAAAAGAATCAACAAGACCGGTGAGTGAACTTGAATTTCAAAATTGTTTTGGAAAATAGAATTGTGTTTAGATGAATTATTTGCATGATTTTATCGAACTTTTCATTAAAAATGGGTGCTTGGGAACAAGCCCTTGATAAATGCTTTGATGTTGTAAAAGGTGTGAAATGTGTAAAGAGGATGAATTCATGTGCTCCTATATTGTGTTGGTATACATATTTGAATGTATGTTGTGCAATGATAAATAATGTTGTATGATGATAATGAAGTGTGCGAGTAGGGAGTGCACACATGATGACATTGAAATGTGCGAGTAGGGAGTGCACATATGGTGGTATTGCCTTGTGCGTGTAGGGAGTGCACAAGAGCTGAGGAAGGTAGGGTGGTGTTGGTGTTATATATGATTATATCTATAGATATGTGATAGAATGTGTGTGATTGTAAAATGTGATTGTAATGCATGTGAAATTTGGCATGATGAATCTTGAGAATTTCTCATTTTCTTGCAAATTGATTTTTATTGCAACACCAAATGGATTTTTAGTGCAAAGGATGTCCTTTTTACACTTAGGTGCCCTGCTTCTCGCTGCAGCGAGAATTATTCTATTTTGGCAGCCAACAACTTGCTGCAGTGAGAATAAATCTCGCTGTAGCGAGAAACTCTCGGGTTTTGATGCAATACCTTCACTTTGATAAAGATTTTGACCACCTTCCTGTCTGAAATAGGAAAAGCGGTAAACATCAAAGTTGTATCCCTATCTCTTAGCTTTCTAATGGTCTAAAAATCAGGTCAATTGGACTTCTTAGAGGGAGATATGCTAGAAAAACTGAAAAATATGCAAACTAACACTATTTCTCGCTGCAATAAGAAACTTTCTGTTTGGTCGCCTGAATCTCACTGCAGCGAGAATGAACTTCGCTACAGTGAGAAACTTGCTACCATGCTTGCTACCTTGCTTGATTTTGACATATTTTTCACCCATTTAACTCCATGGATTAATCTTGGGTTTTTGCAACACTATGAAGTTATTAATCAAAGTTTGAAATGAGGGGTTTTTAGTAAGAAACTAAATCAATTGCATTGTTTTTGAAACAAGTGCATCATGATTTCCAAATTCTTCTTATTGATTGCTTGTTCCCTTCTTATGTTCACTCACTGAGTTTTATACTCACGTTTTTAAACTTCATGTTTTCAGATTTGGAGGTAGTTGGGACCTAGATTGCGTCGCACACATATGCTCGCCTTCTTGGTAGGTACTATGGCATCTCAGTAGCTGTACCCTCACCCACGGTCACTTCGCTGATGGTCAAGAGTCGTATGCTTGTGTATACATATAAGTAATGTAGACCACTCAGATTCATGTTAGAAAAATCAAATATGTATATTTGATTACTAATGCCATTATAGGCTGGCAAACGAGTAACATTATTTTAACATAATACGAATGTGAATATTGGGTTGCTATAAAAGGTTACTGAAATAATTATAATGGAGAATTACAATATGTGGTTTTAAAAATGATGGTCGGGAATGATGATCGGAATTGCATAAAGAGGCTTGCTTGGGCTTAGTGAGCTATGCCTATTGGGCCCATGCACTGGTCATGGCCCAGAATTTGGGCTGTGACACCTAATGCTACAAGTGTGATTGATTCCACTCTCATAGGGTGCAAGTGACGACTTCATTCCTATGATGCATCATAAACGTCCAAGGTGCAATGGGATTGTACATTGTTGGCCCATGGCTGATAGGGGACGTACCATCACAAAGTATAAGTTTAATGTTAATGGAATGATCGCAATTACTATGTTTATTGTATGCCAAAAACAAATGTTGTTTGAGCATTGTTCATGATTTACACTCCATGATGGCATGAGAATGTGCTTAGTGAAGAAGATTGAGCCTTAGAGAAAGTCTTAAGAGGTAAGGGAATTTAACGAATGGTAAAAATGGAGGATTTTGCTCAAAAATTTGGGTTATAGGTTGAAAGAATCGATACATATGGGTTAAGTATTGATACATTCTAAACAAAAGGCTTTAGAAGGCTTTCTATGTGAAATGTATTAATACATTTTACTAATGCATTGATATATGCATGAAAGTATTGATACATTCAAGAATGTATCAATAGTTTTGGTGCAGAATAATTTGTTTCATTGAATTTGATGAGAATTTCAAAGGTAAAAGATTCCCAAAGGTCTATATTGACATGTTTTCATACAAATGCTATTCAAATGTGTCCAAATAACATGTTTTATGAATTCTATGGTTAAATTGTTTATGAATGACATGAGATTACAAGCACATGTTTATAAAATACTCTTATCCCCTAGCTTGTCCCCTTCCCGTATCCACTCACAGAGTCTTTGTGACTCACACGTTATGTTCCCCATTTATTTTATTGTAGATCAATGATAGCTTTTGACAGCAACCAATGTTGTTGATACCAATGTTCGGTCTTCATTATTTGGTAGGTGTCTAACAGCCACTTGAATCCTAGAGGGTCGGTCACATTCTGCTGACGAGTCAGTCTTTTACTTTATGTTTGTATTTACAAATTATGAACATGTTTATGTTATTGTTGCCAATGTTGGGCATTCTATATTGATAATGTTATGTATGAGATTATGATGATGGCTCGAGAACCTACAAGGACAACTAAGGATGTTTTTGACAGCTAATGTTAAGGTGCACTATGATAGTGATATTTTTTTTTTCATATATGTATATATATATGTATACCAAATGCTTGATCTTATACAATTAAGTTGAGAAGTTTGTTAATTGTATAATAAGTTTTATGAATGTATGTATTATCATTACATATGTTAATGGATGTTATATGATGCTTCCTCATGTGATGATGAATACTTGATGATGTTATGATAAAAGGCTTGCTTAGGCCTAACAAGTTATGCTCGTCTAGATCCATGTGTTGGTCACAATCCCTCCAGGAAATGGGATGTGACAATGTTGTTTTTGCAAATAATTGTTTGTTGCAAAAACTCTCCCTATTCGCTTGTCCTCTTCCCATATCCATTCACGGAGTCTTTGTGACTCACCTGTTACTTTCCTATATTTTGTTTTACAAATTAGTAGCTTGTTTAGCTAGGAAACTTGTGGAGTAATAGCCTAGCACATTCGTGGTAGCTGTGGTAGAGCCTCCCTTTCAGCCGCCTAATGTTGTTACACTCCATAGTGTGTTGAGTCGAGTCTTAAACTATTATGTTGATAATGAATTTGGTTATGTAAATAAATGCCAATATACCTATACTTGTTTATGTTTTCGAATATTATGTTGAGCCCTGGATATGGGTGCATGTGAATGATAAGACTATGGTAAATGCACCATAGCAATATAGGTACGGCATGTTATGAAACCCATAACTTTTTGTTACTTGGATACATTAGTTAGTTAACTTGGTGAGCTTAGGAAATGTAAGGACTAGCCAAAAGCCTTAATTTCATCCTTGAGAATTTACAACTAAAGGTTATGGAGGTTGAGGAAAGGAGTTATAATGGAATTAGGCTTTAAAAGGAATAATTTTTACAAGTCTAGATCTAAAAAGTCAACCCCAGTGCATAGAGGGTCGAACCTGTGAAGGAAATCTATGAGGAATGCAAACATTCTACACAAGGGTTGACCTCAGACGCTAGGTAGTTGACCCTAGAGTGCCCAAACGACCTTAAATGGGCTCAAAAGCCTTAAAACTTGTGATTCATTCATTTTTTTCATATTTCTTTGTTCTTTAACTCATTTTCTCTTAAATCTTGCATCTTTCAAGATCCACAAAATCCCATCATCAAACTTTAGATTTTAAATGCTAAAGGTAAGGATTTTCACTCCCAAAACTTGGTTTTAATGATTTTTATCTTTTCTTTCTAAAATGCTAAAAACTTTATCTGGGTTTTTAAGATTTTGCTAGATCCCTCCATTAGAAGCTCACTAAGGAAGGAGATAGGTAAAATAAGTTGTTTACTTAATGGCTATGAGGTTTGGATGAAAGATTGATGGAAATCATTGGAAATAAGTGAAGATTAAGTAGACTTAGAAATGGGTATTCAATGTATTATGAAATTATTATGGGTTTTTGAGAATATTGATGATTAAACATCATTTTTAAGAGCTATTGTAGTAGTTTAGGTTTAGTTGAAGAAGTCAAGCTTTCGACAAAAAGTGCTAAGAGGAAAAGGTACTCTTAAAGAGGTGGGTAGATACGACGCTTTTAATTATTTTGATATAATTAAGCATGCTTATTCCATAACCTCACATCAAATGTATTATGGGGAACTTTGAGATGCGAACGATGGTTTCAAGCTTGTTTATGAAATCTAAGTATACCATGTAAATATGTTAGTATGTACTTAGTTTTGAGCATGGGGAGCAAGCCTTCCAAATGTTTAATGTCTCAAAATTGATATTTGTTTATGCTTAATTAGATGATTGATAATTTGGAAATTTGAAATGAAAAATGAATAGTTTTGCATAGACCCTAGTATTGGGTCAATTTGTTTTCAAGATTGGCAACTTTGATTAGTGTTTGCTCTGAACCTTAATTTTGTTGATGATTAACTTCATCCTTTGTTTGGAATTGTTCTTTAGATACTTTGATTAGTTTCATTTCGAAACCCCTTTGAACTTGGATGGTGAATGGATGTAACTTTTCTTTTTAAAATGAACATTTTAATATTTGGAAATACAAAGCGAAATGTTTTAGTAAAGCCTACTTGAGTTATGGACCTATAGCTAGTGACAATAGCCACTAGCCATTCTGCACAATGCTTAACTTTGATTAGATTGCTAACGAAGTCCTACCCCCTTTGATTGGTTTCGTTTGGTAGTTGATACGATCCTACCTCCTTTGATATACGATCGATGACTATCATGTACCTGACCACTTTGAGGCTACAACACACTTTGATTTGATTGTCCATGCTATATAGTGCTCCACAATCTATTTGAAATGGCATTTGACACTACGGAATTGAGATTCGATATTTGTTTCAATTTTGGACTTTGGAATTGATATTGTTTTGACTTTAGACTTTGGATTTGGTATTTGTTTAGACTTTGATCTTTGGATTTGGCAATTGTTTTGACCTTGGTGTTTGAGTTTGGTATTTGTTTTGATTTGGGCATTTGGATTTGGTATTTGTTTCGACCTTGATCTTTGGATTGAATATTTGCCCTAACTTTGGTATTTAGACTTGATTTATTCAAATTAGTACGAATTATGTTATTTTTGAAATCCATTAGTTTTCTTCAAGGGTTTTCTAAAGGTAATGACATTGTTTCATTTTTGAAACTAAATCTTTGTTTTCCTCAACATTTCTTACAGAAGCTTTTAAAAAGGATATTTATTATTTGTTCTCTTGGAAATTCTTGAACGTTTTTCAAACTATTATTCTCATTTCAAAGGCTGATGAATGGGCTTTTAACAAAATGTTATAAAATCATTTTAACTAAGTTTGTGTTTGTCGAGACGAAGATTTGAAATCTCTTGGATAATTGATCATGCCTGACACATAACTCACACCTTGGGATGTTTAAATTTGCTCAAGGATTGAATTCCCAAACTTTATGGACATGTGTTATGATTGAAAGGCAAACTTTGATATTGTTTGAAATGGATAACTTGCATTATTTTAAAATTATTTTTGATAAACACTCTCCTGTTTAGCTTGTTCCCCTTTCTCGTATCAACTCATAGAGTTATTTATAACTCACACATGTAAGATGCATTTGTTGTTGCAAATTAATAGTTTGTTTTGGCTTGTTGTACTTTAGAATGAGCTACTTCCACAGTCAGCATTGATAGGTGTTCGGTAAGGTATCTAATTGGCATCAGCCATTTTTTTCAAGTCGTACTCTGTTGGTTACATTTGTATTTGCCACTATATGACCCATGCTTGTTATTTTGATATGTGTTGTTTTCACATTTTGAGTACGTGAGCGTGCCAATTTCATATGATATATTTCCTTTGTGATATAATATGTTCATGTAGGTTTGATGTACGATTCCATGGTGAGTATTCCCATGATGTTCGTACAAGCATTCAGATTATTTGTTCATCTTAGGCTTGCTTGGTTTAAGAAGGTCACTCTTAATGATACCCTTACGTCGATCATGGCCCTCAAGTTTAGGTCGCGACACATGCATGCCGAACCATAGTTGTTATAGTATTGTGAGTATTTATATGACATGTGATAAAAACCTCACTTTATGTTGAGAAGTTCTATAATTTGGTGGTCTAGATGAATTATTTGAATATCTTTGATTGTAAATGGAAATGTATGAGAATGCGATGGATGACTAGCCCATGCATTACTAGTTTAGGCTTACTTAGGCCTAGTGGACTATACCCATGTAGGTTCATGTGCGGGTCACGCTTCTTTTAGAAAATGGGATGTGAGAACATGTTGGACCAAAGTGTTTGGACAAGTACAAAATATTAGAAAACGTTCCTAATAATGAGCATAAGGAAGAGATTGCTATCTTAACATTGTTCAATATAGAAGTTAGGAAAGCAAAATGGAATAATTCTACTCAATCTTATCTTTGACATTGTCGACTTGGTCATATCAATGACAAAAGAATAAGTAAGATCTTGAAACAAGGATACCGGGATCCATTCGACTATGAATCTTAAGGAACTTGTCAATGTTGTCTCCTTGAAAAGATAACCAAATCACAATTTACTAGAAAACGTGAAAGGGCTAAAGTGTTATTGGGTCTTGTACATTCAGATGTATGTGGACCTATGAGCATAAATGCTAGAGGTGGATATTCTTATTTAATCACATTTATGGTTGATCACTTTAGGGTGGGTTCTGTATATTTGATGAAATATAAGTCTGAAGCTTTTGAAAAACTCAAAGAGCTCAGAGTTGAGGTTGAGAAACAAACTAGGAAAAATATTCTTACAGTAAGATCGAATCATGATGGAGAATATCTAACTTAGGAGTTTTTGGATTATTTAATAGAGAAAGGGATTTTTTCACAACGGACTATTATAGGAACACCACAGCACAATGGAGTTTCTTAAAGGAGAAATCGAACCTTGTTGGACATGATTTAATCCAGGATGAGCAAAATTGATCTTCTTATAACTTTTTGGGGATTTGCTCTTAAAACGGCAACACACCTTCTTAATAGGGTTCTAACCAAATCAGTAGACAAAACTACATATGAAATATGGCATGGAAAGAAGCCAAATTTGTCTTACTTGAAGATTTATGGATGCACTGTTTATGTGAAGCACACATCATCTGATAAGCTTGGAGCTAGATTAGATAAATGTAAGTTTGTGAGGTATCCTAAGGAAATAGTAAAATATTACTATAATCAGCTTGAACAAAAGGTGTTTGTTTCTAAGCATGCTCACTTTCTAGAAAAGGAGTTTATCCAAGAAAAGAGCAGTGGGAGTAAAATTGAACTTGAAAAAGTTCGAGAACCACAAATAGAAAAGGAACCCAACCCTATGGTAGAAGCATTAGTTGTACAACCAAAAGCTCAGATACTCTGAAGATCTCGTAGAATATGTCAAGCTCTAAAGAGATATGGATTTCTATTGGAGAGATACGTATTGTCCATAAATCATAAGCTTGCTAATTATAAGGAAGCAATGTTGGACGTTGATTCCGTTAAATGGCAAGAAGCCATGAAATTCAAGATAAATGTTGTTAGTCTTGATATAACTTATGTTTTAATTTGACAAAATTACATGATATTCTTGTTTTGATTGCAAGCATTTGAAATGGTTTAATACATGCTTGAAAAGCCATTCATACTTAGAAAATATTACAAAGCTTTCAAACATTGAATATTCAGCTTTAGAAAACATAAAGCAAACATGCTTCAGCTCAATATTTGACAACAAGGAAGATACAACCAAGGATACATGCTTGAAAGTTAAGGAATCTTGAAGCAACAAAGCTACAATCGATCTTTGAGCATTGCCAATCGATCCAAAGGTAGAACGTATGGAAAACATGACAAAAATGAAGGCCTAGCTGATCCTAAAGAAGCTCCGACGATCCTATGGCAGAATGGATTAGGAAACTTGAAAAGAAATAGCCCCAGTTGATCCCATAAGTGCTCCAGTCAATCCTAGGGCAAATTGAATGAGAAATTCAAACTTTAAAAAGCTCTAGTCGATCTTTAGAACCTCCCAATTGACTACCCAAGCTCATAACTCAAACTTTCATGCTATTGGGTAAAGGATTGAGTAAAGGAGGAATATATTTGACTATAAAAGCCCTAATTTAAAGATTTAAAGAACCATAGTCAATCTTAGGAGTTTTATAGTCGAACCTAAAGACTAAGCAACAGCCAAATGTTTTTCAAACTTGTGTTTAACGGCTCCAAATCTTCTAGGGACTATAAAAAGACGCCTTGGACTCATTTTGAAGAAAGAAAGAAAAAAGAGAAGACAAAGAAAAGCACTAAAGCCCTAGAAAAAAGCCTCAAAGTCATTATTCTTTTCTTACATTCAAATCTTAGTCCCCAAGCATTCAAAGCCATTTATTGCAATCTTTGAGCTGAGATACTTGTATTGATTATGCTTAAGCCTAAACACTTAGCCTACTAGCCTTTGAGAGGCATTTCTTATTATTCTTCCATGTACACACTTTTGTAAAGGTTCCAATTCATCCTTGAAAAATTAGTGAAGCTTTGTGGTGGAGTCCATTAAAAACCATTGTAAGGGTTATTGTTTGATCCCGTGAAAAAGCATTTGTAAGGGTTTAGTGCTTGATCACATTTGAAAAACACATTTTGTTGAGAAAATTTGAAACTCCTTGGGCACCAACGTAAAGGATGTAGGTATTTAAGAAAGTTGAACCTCTATAAAAATTCTTGTGTCTTGATTTATATTTTTGCTTTATGATTTGTTAGCTTTTTTTTTTATTTTGACATGACAAAATTGATTGAACTTAATGAGCTTTGAAAATGAATGAAAGATATTTTTGAATATGAAGAAAATCCTCAAAGGAATGTTAAAGCTGAACTTAAAGGAAACATATATTTAAATGCTTTGATTGTTTGAACATGCTTTTAATATGAATGATGATGCTCTTGAACTTAAAGAAATATCTCTTAATTTTCTCAAAGATTTATTGTTTTCAAAATTCAAAGTGCTAGCTGAAGAATCAAGTTCTCAAAAGAAATGACTTGGTTCATATATGAAAGAAAGCAAAATCTATTTCTTTGATTACAAGAAAAATCGATTCTCAAGAAGAAGAAGTCAGTTCTCAAGTAAAGATCAATAGTGAAAAACTGATTCTAAGAAAAGAAAAAGTCAGTTCTTGAGAAACAGAATGCAAAAAGAGAAAAACAGAGAAGAAAGAATCGATTTTACATGGAAAAGATGTCAATTCTTGAAGCACCAAAAGTATAACTCAGAAACTTGGTGACTAAGAAAGACATGGCACAACTGGAAAAAAGTAGAGTGGAAAAAATCAAGCTTAAATTCAAATTTTGGCACTGGACCACAGTGAAAAATTGACACCTTGAGGCAAAAGAATCGATTTTTCAAGATTGTAAACATGTCACCTTTGAACCCATTTTGTCACGACCCAAATCCTGAGCCATGATTGGAGCGAGGGCTCAATGGACATAGCCCACCAAGCCCAAGCAAGCCTAGCTATATTATCTTGCTCATTATTCCATCAAATTACTAAAGTCACATTTCATAATTTAGAATCCAGTTAATGCTATTCATTGCCAACTTATAATGGCATTACCAACTAATATACATGTGTTGTCTAAACATATGTCTTAATAATTTACATTGGGTCTGTCTATACACAACAAAAGAGTACTCGACTTCCAGCGAAGAGACTCGGACGAATGTACAGCTACTGAATGCCAAGACACCTACCAAAGGTCAAATATACGAAGACACTTCGACCTAGTTACCAGCTGCCTCGTGATCTGAAAACATGAAGTTGAAAACGATGAGTATAAACCCAGTGAGTGAACAAGGAAGGGAACAAGCAATAGTAAGGAAGGATTTAAAAATCATGATACACTTATTTCAAAACAATGCAATTTAATTTAGTGCTTATCAAAACCCCTCAGGAAAACCCCAATTGATTAAATCACTTAATGTAAAGGGTCCATGCTCAACAAAAGATTTGAAGAATGAAAACTTTAATAATTTTCATGCAATTCAAGTTAAGTAGACGACGGGTCCTCGCTGCAGTGGAAAGGCATTCTCGTTGCAGCTACACTGCAGCGACATTTGACTTAAATTATCAACTAGCCGAGGGTTTCTTAGCTGGCCAAGGATTTCTCACCAAACCCCTCATTTTAAACTTAATTTGTTTATTCCTTAATGTTGGAAGTCCATGCTCAATTATGGTACCAAATAAATGGAAAATAGCGCAGTAATCGATCAAGATACTAAGTGAAACAAAAAGTTTTTCGCTGTAGCGAGATTCAAGCCATAAAACACAAACTTTCTTGCTGCAGCGAGAACCATGTCTGGTGAAACCCTCGAAAACCCGAGATTTTCTTGCTGCAGAGAGAATGAATCTCGCTACGGTGAGAAACAGGGCACCAACAAAAATTCCCCATTTCCTCAAGAAAAGGCCACCCTGTTCACATGACAAATGCAACATGAAACACATATAAATTCCCAAAGCTCAACATGTCAAATTTCACATGCATTTCAACCATATACATATTCATGAACTTTCCATGACACACATATCTATATGTGTATATATATATATATCCATCATCATGCACACTCTCCCATCGTCATCAGCTCATGTGCACCCCCCACTAGCACATGGCTGGGTTAGCATCGGCTTATGCGCACTCCTACTCACACATAGCCAGGACATCATCAGCTTATGCACACTCCTACTCGCACATAGCCGAGTCATCATCAGCGTATGTGCACTCCTACTCGCATATAGCTGGGTCCACATTAACATACGAAAGACACACCCAATGCATATTATACATATCATCATATTGTGATAACAGATAAACCATTTATATAGCACATTTTCACAAGATAAAAACACTTCACCAAAGGCTTGTTCCCAAGGTACATTTTTAAAGAAAAGTTGGATAAAATCTTTCAAATGTTTATACAATTACATTCACATTCCCAAAATAAATTTTGAAATGCAAGTCCACTCACCGGTATTATTTGAGCCTTTAGCCGATCCTAACTTCCCTAATTGTCCAAAAGGGATGATGGGGCTTCGTTGGAACTTATCATCACATTAGCATCACCAATTTGTCAATTCACATACTTATAAAGTCTAAAGCTTTCTCTTAGCTAGCTTCCAATTGCCATTTAAATGGCTATCTATTTTCACTACCCTAATCACTCTAAAATGAGTGGATAACCTCAACTACAAACATTCACAATTCCCTAAAATATCTACCAGCACATGCTATCCATAATTTTCGTAATTAAAATAAATCATACTTATAGGTATATATTTATGAAAATTTTTAAATTTGACACCCTCTACTCACCTTGGTAGCTTGAAACTTTGAAATTCCTTCTAATAAATTTTCCAAGCTATTATGGGAGCTTTCTCTCTCTTTCTCTCTCTAAACACCAACTAGTGAGAGAAAGTATGAAAGTGGGATTTTTCAAGGGTTTTAAAGTAAGAGAGTGAAAGAGCACAAGGATTTCATGAAAAGGTGCACCGAGGCGTGAAAATTAGAGCTAGAGAGAGAAAGTTATGAAAGCTTGAAGAGGACTCCCATGGAGGATGAAGAAACGTGAGAAGGAAGAAGGAAGAAGAAGAAGAAAAGCTGTTGGAGAATGAGGAAGCTGCTGGAAGAAAGATATTTATAGCTCATACTTATCCAACTCCCCTTGAAATTATGAAAATGCCCTTTAGCAAGTTAACTTGTTCTTCTCCAATCCTTTGTGTAATTTTTTTTATTCTTTTGACATTGGGACAAGGTCCACAATGATCTAAACTACTCGGGTTTACGAAAACTTAAAATTTTGACTCGAGGTGCAAAATGACCATTTTGCCCCTGTTGTGAAAATTATCAAAACTTCTAGTTTTCTTCGTGTTTTCATCATTACACATTATTTATTCTGTCTTATGCCTATTTAGACCTTAAAATATCATAAAACCTTCTTTTAGGAGCTTTTTAGAGGAAATGACGAAACTACCCCTAGCCCGTGTTATTGCGTCTATGCGTAGTTATGAGCCTATAGGGGTTAAGGTCTCACACATTTGTACTAAAACTGACACATCAAAAATAGAAGAATTGATTCTCTAAAGACAAAAAGCTATAGACTTTGCGAAAAAGCAATAACTCGTCAACAAAGAATTGATTTTACAAATGCGATAGAATTTTAAAAGTTAGCTGGAATGTACAAGAAATTATTCAAAATTTACTTCAATGATAGAAAATCTTAAAGGCTATAAATATCCATTTTGAGGATGTTAAAGGGGAAAGAGAAGAGGAATTTGAAAGAATTTTAATCATCTTTGAAGAAAAAAAGAGCAAAAAAACAAGAAAAATAGTTGTAAGCAAAAAGTTCCAACTTTTGAGTAAGCAAAAAGCTAAAAGATCACATCTTTATTCTTCACTGATCCCTCTTGAGCTTAGACTTACTTTGATCATCCATATCCTTGTGAAAGCTCTCTCCTTTTTTATCCTAAACTTCTTTATCAACCTTTCTAAAGATTTTGAGTTGGTGATTCATTAGAATCCATTATTGTATTAGTTATACCTCTAAGCAAAATGTAGAAAAGTTTTGCCTGATTCCTTTCAAGGCTTAATCTAATGTAAAGGTTGTACTTTAACTAGAAAAGGTAACATCTTCGTCGAGGTTACACCTGATCTTACAAAAGGTATGCTGTAAAGGTTACGCTTGATCCTACAAAGGGCATGTTGTAAAGGTTACGCCTAACCTTGTTGAAAAGGTAAGCTGATCGTGGATTCAAACTCCTTGTGGTATTAAGTGAGAAGACGTAGGCATTGAAAGGCTAAACCTCTATAAAATTCTGCTGAGAACTTTTTATGTCACGACCCAGAACTCCCATCGAGCCCATGACAACTACTGCGATGTCCCGATAGACATTCATTACCTGAAATGTCAATCGAAACCTCGTAAGGCTTAACATCAGTTTTTCTCGCTTCCCCTGTGAGTATTAGTTACTAAAATCATGTTTTGAGAAATTATAAACTATTTCCAAATCAAAACAATAGAAAAATAATTTTTTTCTCACAGGGGCATTTTGGTCATTTTTTCTCAAAAATCTCGAAATCCTCTAAAAATGTAGTATGCGAGTACAAAACACATAATTCATAATCAAAAATAAGTTTAAACATCTAAAACCTTCATTCAAAATGAAATTATAATTATTTAGATATAATAAAAAAATAAAAAAAATATTCAATAAAATATTCTATTTTCTTATAAAACATTATATTTAACATTATACGTAAATAATTTTTGTAGCGTAAAAGCAACATAAATTCATACATACTGTAATACAGTAAGCCAGAGTATTTAATTTAATTTACAATAACCAGTGGGCTCCCGAATAACCAAAAGTAAGGAAGACTATGAACCTACAGTTTGGAGGATGCAAATCCAATGGTAGCCTCAATGAAATCAACTATCTACAGCCTATTCTGTGCCTGAAATGGGTGGAAATGAGGGTGGTGAGATTATATAATCCTAGTGAGTAAACAAATACCATCTAACATATCTAAAGCTGAGTAAATGGAAACAGATAAAATAGTTTAACATACTATAATTCATCACCTTTCAACTCATTTCAACCAAATAAAATCAATTCATATAAATCGAGTAATCAACATGGCTTATGAATTTCTTAAAACTTTGGCTCATGTCAAAATCATTCTCATACTCAGTTATCAGGGATATCTTGGCCGAGGGCTATCCCAACCGAATCCGCCAAGGTTGTTAAAAAGTTATGTACGCATAAATCATGTTTTTATTTTGTAAACATAGCCATTTCTTGGCGTTGGATGAGTTCACCCTCACGTGGTGGTTTGGCGTGAAGTGAACTCTAAAGTGTTAACCTCAAGAGTTATCCAACCGCGCCTCTCATACTGAGGTATGAATATAATAGGGTTACCGTGCCCCTCAAATAGGCTGGTCCACAAAACCCGTCCACTGTTGCGACCAATATATAACCCACCAATTCAATAAAATTCAATAGCATGACATGGCAATTATTTTATTTTACAGCCTCTCAAGGCAAATTAACATTTCATACTTTTTCAGCACATTTATCAAATCAACCATTCATGCCAACATGATCATAAGCCATTCAATTCAAACCATGATTTATAACACAACAATTAGTCTCCAATTACTCCATTTTCAAAATCATCTTTCAATTTCAAGACAATTTTATAAAATCATTTTCATTTAATCACATTTTTGCTTATAAAACATAAAGATTTGCCATTTAAACTCATTTTTCATAAAATCACAAAATCGGATAAAACCACTTTAGATAATTAAGACGATAGTAAGGTTACTCACTATTTCGGGAGTCGAATTCCAAGTACTCTAATTCTTGATCCTCGGGTATTGTCTCTTTACTTTTGTTAGAATGCTCACCACCTAGACATAATGCACAATAAGCCATTTACTACATTTGTGCTAAATTGTTATAAAACCAATTCAGGCTTTATACTAATGCATGAAATGGGATGCAAATTGTTCGGATTATCGTCTAAACACGGTGTTCTACCCAAATTCAATTGTGTACCTAAATAAAACGGTATTTGCCTAATTCGATCTATCACTCGATTAATTGGCCAATATGTCCAATTTTACTCCAAATAATTCCATTTTTCTCCCAATACACCAAATCATCAAACACAAATTAAATAACTTGAAATATGGCAAAATCATCCTCACATTTTCTCTTGGAAAATTCGACCATGGTGGGTGCATCAACATTATAATTTTTCAAGCTTGATTCTCACACCATAAATCACTAATTCCTAACCAAATCACTTGAAATAAAATCAAAATCATCATCAATATTCCACATGGAGAATTCGGCCAATGATGGGTGATGGGAGAACATGAATTTTTCTTTCTTGATTTTCATGCTACACATCACCAATCAACTAAAAACACTAAAATTCATTGAAATCTAACCAAAACAACCATCAAAATCTCTCTTTAAGTGTTCGGCCAACAAGAGACCCATCATGAAATCATGTGATTCAACCATGGAAAATAAGAAAAAATGCTTAAGAAAGAGATATCTCAAGCTTAATTGAAAAATCTTACATTTTTTTCACTTATTTCCTTGAATTTTTCCACCTAGGGTTTTTGTTCTTCTTTTCTTCCTTTGTTCTTCCTTTGGCCGGCCATATGAAGAGAAATTGGCTGATTTTATGCTAATTTATAAGGAAAATAATAAATGGATGAGAATTTGACACATGTCACCATTCCATTGGTCCATGTGTCATACTTACCCATTAAGCAATCTCTCTCCACCACTTAAATTTCCTCAATTATCCATAATAATATTGGGTAAAATCCATGTGCTGAACAAGTGTTGGGTGGTGTAAACTTACAATTTTGCCCTTATGGTGGCAAAATGACTATTTTGCCCTTATCCTCGAAAAAATGCCAGAATTAAAATTCTTAACTTCTCAAACTCAAATTATACTCCAAATGATCAATCTTAGTCAAAAATTTCATCCAACAGTCACATCTTAACCTCGGGTGGCAAAATGACCATTTTACCCCTAGATCATGAAAATTCCAATTTGACTCCAAATCGGTCCTCAAACTCCGAATCACCATTTTAAATCATTCTGGGGTTTTAAAATTCTCAATTTCATCTTAAAATCTCTATTTGGACTAGTTCGAGGCTTAAATCAACTTAATTGTACCATTTGGTACAATACTGTCCTTTAACGATTTCCAAGGTACCCAAGTAAGCAAATATGCATTCTTATGTAAGAATGGCATAATAAACATATTGTAGAGCTAGGCTTAATAGCACTATCCCCCTTAAAATAAAATTCGGACCTCAAAATTTTATTTACTGAACTTAGAGAAAATGTGAGGGTATTATTTTCTCATCTAATGCTTGACTTTTTATGTCTTCCCCTTTATAGGGAATTTCGATTTGTTCACCTCATTTACCTCCAATTCAACTCGAGTACTTCACTTATGTCTATTATTATCCTTTAAAATCATATTAACAATAACCTTCACAATTATGATCTCTTATATTGAGACATCAAGCATGCTTCTATTACTATCATTAAACTTGAACCATAACTCCATCTTAATCATACCAATTTCGATCGCATTCTATACTTATATAGGTATACCAATCTCTATCTTATTACTTCATTCCATATCAAACTTCTCGACTTTCATTCATTCATCCTATCCTCATACACTATTGTGTAGTTTACAGCATCATTAACGCGCCATACTCATTCCTGTGCATATCCTCAGCGTTAGGGAAGATTAATGGCTTCAATTATTTCCATATACTTCATGTTTACCTTGCAATTAGGAAATTTCAATCTTCTTAATCCTATTAATCCATCTCATATGGCTTAATCGCACTATGGATTACATTTCCTTAACTATTTCCCCAAAATTCCTTAGGTCATCATAAATCGACTTCTGATAAGATTCTTGATCATTACATTATCTATACAACTCATCAAATATATTGAGTTCAAATCTCGAACCACTAAAACCATTCTTCACTTTAGTTGGGTACATCACTAACTCCACACATACATATACACGCACATTCAAATGTCCATATTCCTCATTATGTATACGGGTCTCTGTTTTCAAATACCTTCAAACTAATTTCTCTTTGTTCATTCCCATCCATAACCAAGATTCAACAGAATAATCTTCATAATTCATACAAATTCTCATTATGCCTGTGTATAGCGCCACATCATTTACATGCTTATACTCTCTTCTTATCATTTCCAATTATATGCTTAAGTTTCCTTGTACTATATATCATTGCATCACAATGTCATCTCCATTGAATTATAATCTATTATGCGTGTATGCTTTATAATCCCATTGATGCCTCAAAGATTTATCTTAACTTGATCATTGCATCTTATGCAATACTACAATTCCTAAGAGTCATCCTTTTTCCTCGATTATCCTTCATGCCTTTGCATTACCTTGTCTCCTTCTTGCATTCCGATATTGATTTGTCACTTAAAACACAGACTCATTTGAATCATGTATGCCTCAAGCATTTTCGAATTCCAATTTCCATAATATATTAGGAAAGTTTCATTATCTGACTTCATTATCAAGGTTAACTTCAATCATCTTTTGTTCCACTCTTTCATATGAACATAACATCATTCTTCCTTAACCAATTTACAAATTGTACTTGAAATTACAAGACTTGAAACTAGATTCTCCTCAAGTATTTTTCAATGTCAATACAAATATCACTCTCAGCTTATGGCTTCCTTTTTATGATCATATAACTTAATATTTGCTTTCACGAGATCCATTGTAGAATTTATATTGAGTATTTCCTTGGGGATATCTATCTTAAACTTATGTCTCACAGTAGGTGATCACTTAACCCAAGACTTAGCCGTTTGGCTCCTTAGCAAGTTTCAAAATCACACATCTTATACTCATTTCGTATAATTTATAATTCTCAAAGGCATTTAAACATTCTTGAAACACTTAATCACTTATTTGCTCTTTCATACTCCAAGTATATCATTTCCATAAAGGCATGCCCTACTGCTCATGCTTCAATTTATCTCTAAGGGTTTCTAACATGTCACCTAGTTTACTTGTGTTGTTACTAATCCTTTCCTTTCAACAGGGTCAAGACAAGATCAGTATATTCTCATAACAATATTCTATATAAACTCATTTGCTATATCATTATTGAAATCTTTATTTACATTTTCCTCACTTGGTATTAACATCTCTTATCAATATCTCATACATTCATCTAACCTTTCCCGCACTTTCTCTTTAGTCTTTAACAAGGCTTAATGTCTTGTCTTCTTTATTTCTTAAGATTTGACTTCAGTCAACATATTATTCATCTTAACACTCCACATGTTAATTTATTTTTATGTAGCCATCTCAAAAACTCTTTGACTTTTCCTTCTCTTACATGCCAATATATAAGGTAATAAAGAAACTTTGCAATTTCACTCATCATCTTTATCTTAATACCTCCCCAATGCACTTAAGACTCCAAACAACAAAGCTTAGCATCAAAACCAATGACCGTTCTTCAACTCGTGAGTTTCATATTCATGTCACTCCCAATTTGCTCGTGCTTTCTGGCCATAAAGGGTTATTAACCAATTACATTTATATGGTGGATAATTCACTTAATTCTTACATCTCGTCCTTGCAGTTATAAGATCAATATATCTCGAATTTAGGATGCCGAAGTTCTTTCCTAGAGCATATCCAAAAATCCACATATTTCAAGTCCCACCTTAGGACATCTTTCCCATATGGTGTAATGAATTTACAATATATACATCATCATACACATAATTTCTTATTATTTATGGCATCCCACTATTTTCATTATTCATTTTTTATCATCTTCCTTGCCTTATAACTCCAATAGGTTATTAACTTCCAATACAAAGACCACAAAAATAGTTCATCTTTCACTACTTTTATACTCACAATCCTTATTAATAAAAAATTTATCCTTTTTTTTTTCAAGTTCCTTCATTTATCTCTAATGGACCGTGTTTGTATTAGATTATCTTCTATAATGTTATGGCATTATTTTATACTTCCTTCACCTCAAGTTTACAATCTTTGACTTTATCACATTAATCACTCAAAATGTCATCTAGAGCCTAATTGATTTCTTCCATGCCCTTTCGAATCGTAACTACAATTAAGATTCTCAATTTCACATCTCCATGATTGATTGTTAGTCTTACCACACTGTCTCCCAATATCCTATGCAATTACAACACACTGAACCCGTTTATTATAACATAGTCCCCTAGTTCAATGTGTTTGCTCCAGAATCATCTTCTTTGAAACAATTTGTCCCATAAATCAGAATTTTATTTATTTAGCTTTGCATTCGGAATCATATCAAAAACTCACATACTATGATTAGTAATAATTTTCAGCAAACATCATCAATTCAAATGGCATTTTATACCTCGTCAAAATCTAGGGTTATCACCCCACAAGTTCATCACGTTAATCGGTGTCCATTTCTTAGTATTGCCAAATATATTCATCGCTAGATCTGGTAATTGCTTGAATCATTAATGACTTTCCACATCAGTCTTCAATAATTATTTAAGATGATCAACCATGCCACTAAGATAAATATCTTTCCTTAATAGTCATAGTGCTAATCCACTTCTGTCCTACCAAAAGATTCCCATATACCTCCAGTCACTTAAACAGCTACTTTATAATACATTCTAGTCACACACTTTAAAAGCCAAACTATTAACTTCTTTGTTCAATAACTATTATCTCTTTTACACTACATCTATTACATGTCATTAGGATCATCATCTTAATCTGATCTTATCGGAAGATTCTACTCCAAGTCCTTCTTAAGATCTTCTTCCGGGTTTTCTCCTCTTGAGATTTTCTCCTTTGTTCCTCAATCCAGGCTTGTTGTATTCTCCTACATTCCTTATAACTCACCGGTGCAGCATTTCTTCCACAACCAGGAGGAAAATGTCGTACAACGTTCACCTTCCTATGGGGATTATTTGCAACAGTTACTTTCTCTTTATTCTTTTCCTGTTGTTCCTTTACATTCATCCCACAGCCTGGAGGATAGTGTCGAACAACTGACACGCCCTTCCTAGGACAAATACCTCCCCTTGCAATTGCCTTCCTCGCCCATTCTCTATGGTATTCTTCAAGTTGTTTCAAAAGGAAATCTTTTACAGTTTTCGGAGTATCGGAGCTGCTCTCACTTTCAAAATTCTCGCTATTCTCGAAGCTTTCCTTATTACTATCAGCACTTTCTGGACTACTTGGTTCTGGTTGCCATCGACTCCTAGCAGTAGAATCTAATGATCCCTCACTAGCACTATGAGGGGTATCGGGACTACCACCTCTTCTAGACATGGTGTGTGTGTCACCAGCGCACCTCAAAGCCTATACGCAACCAAATAGTAATTACTTAATCATTTATGCATCACCAGAGTAGGTAGGTTTCTATATGCAAATGCATGCATTCGACTCAATCTAATCTAACTTAACTCAGGGCCACACTAACACTGTAAATTTTAAAACAACTTTAAACCCAAAGGCTCTAATACCAATCTAATTGTCACGACCCAGAACTCCCATCGAGCCCGTGACAACCGTCGCGACGTCCTGATAGACATTTATTACTCGAAATGTCAATCGAAACCTCGCAAGGCTTAACATCAGTTTTTCTCACTTCCCCTGTGAGTGTTAGTTACTAAAATCATATTTTGAGAGATTATAAACTATTTCCAAATCAAAACAATAGAAAAATAATTTTTTTTCTCACAGGGGCATTTTGATCATTTTTCCTCAAAAATCTCGAAATTTGCTAAAAATGTAGTATGCGAGTAGAAAACACATAATTCATAATCAAAAATAAGTTTAAACATCTAAAACCTTCATTTAAAATGAAATTATGATTATTTGGATATAATAAAAAATAAAAAGAAATATTCAATAAAATATTCTATTTTCTTATAAAACAATATTTTTAGAGTTATACGTAAATAATTTTTACAGCGTAAAAGCAAAATAAATTCATACATACTGTAATACAGTAAGCCAGAGTATTTAATTTAATTTACAATAACCAGTGGGCCATCGAATAACCAAAAGTAAGGAAAACTGTGAACCTACAGTTTAGAGGATGCAAATCCAATGGTAGCCTCGATGAAATCAGCTATCTACAGCCTATTCTGAGCTTGAAATGGGTGGAAATGAGGGTGGTGAGATTATATAATCCAATGAGTAAACAAATATCATCTAACATATCTAAAGCTGAGTAAATGAAGACAGATAAAATAGTTTAACATACTATAATTCATCACCTTTCAACTCATTTCAACTAAATAAAATCAATTCATATAAATCGGGTAATCGACATGGCTTATGAATTTCTTACAACTTTGGCTCATGCCAAAATCATTCTCATACTCAGTTATCAGGGATACCTTGACCGAAGGCTATCCCAACCGAGTTCATCAAGGCTGTTAAAAAGTTATGTACGCATAAATCATGTTTTTATTTTGTAAACATAGCCATTTCTTGGCGTTGGCTGAGTTCACCCCCACGTGGTGGTTTGGCGTGAAGTGAACTCTAAAGTGTTAACCTCAGGAGTTATCCAACCGTGCCTTTCATACTGAGGTATGAATAAAATAGGGTTACCGTGCCCCTCTAATAAGCTGGTCCACGGAACCCGTCCACTGCAACGACCAATACATAACCCACCAATTCAATAAAATTCAACAGCATGACATGGCAATTATTTTATTTTACAGCCTCTCAAGGCAAATTAACATTTCATACTTTTTCAGCACATTTACCAAATCAACCATTCATACCAATATTATCATAAGCCATTCAATTCAAACCATGATTTATAACACAACAATTAGTCTCCAATTACTCCATTTTCAAAATCATCTTTCAATTTCAAGACAATTTTATAAAATCATTTTCATTTAATCACATTTTTGCTTATAAAACATAAAGATTGGCCATTTAAACTCATTTTTCATAAAATCACAAAATCGGATAAAACCACTTTAGATAATTAAGACGATAGTAAGGTTACTCACTATTTCGAGAGTCGAATTCCAAGTACTCCGATTCTTGATCCTCGGGTACTATCTCTTTACTTTTGTCAAAATGCTCACCACCTAGACATAATGCACAATAAGCCATTTACTACATTTGTGCTAAATTGTTATAAAACCAATTCAGGCTTTATACTAATGCATGAAATGGGATGCAAATTGTTCAGATTATCGTCTAAACACGGTGTTCTGCACAAATTCAATTGTGTACCTAAATAAAACGGTATTGGCCTAATTCGATCTATCACTCGATTAATTGGCCAATATGTCCAATTTAACTCCAAATAATTTCATTTTTCTCCCAATACTCCAAATCATCAAACAAAAATTAAATAACTTGAAATATGGCAAAATCATCCTCACATTTTCTCTTGGAAAATTCGGCCATGGTAGGTGGATCAACATTATAATTTTTCAAGCTTGATTCTCACACCATAAATCACTAATTCCTAACCAAATCACTTGAAATAAAATCAAAATCATCATCAATATTCCACATGGAGAATTCGGCCAATGATGGGTGATGGGAGAACATGAATTTTTCTTGCTTCATTTTCATGCTACACATAACCAATCAACTAAAAACACTAAAATTCATTGAAATCTAACTAAAACAACCATCAAAATCTCTCTCTAAGTGTTCGGCCAGCAAGAGACCCATCATGAAATCGTTTGATTCAACCATGAAAAATAAGAAAAAATGCTTAAAAGAGAGATCTCAAGCTTAATTGAAAACTCTTACCTTTTTTCACTTGTTTCCTTGAATTTTCACACTTTTCCCTTGAATATTTCCACCTAGGGTTTTTGTTCTTCTTTTCTTCCTTCGTTCTTCCTTTGGCCAGCCATATGAAGAGAAATGGGCTGATTTTATGCTAATTTATAAGGAAAATAATAAATGGATGAGAATTTGACACATGTCACCATTCCATTGGTCCATGTGTCATACTTACCTATTAAGCAATCTCTCTCCACCACTTAAATTTTCTCAATTATCCATGATAATATTGGGTAAAATCTATGTGCTGAACAAGTGTTGGGTAGTGTAAAATTACAATTTTGCCCTTAGGGTGGCAAAATGACTATTTTGCCCTTATCCTTTAAAAAATGCCGAAATTAAAATTCTTCACTTCTTAAACTCAAATTATACTCCAAATGATCAATCTTAGTAAAAAATTCATCCAACAGTCACATCTTAACCTCGGGTGGTAAAATGACCATTTTACCCTTGGATCATGAAAATTTTGATTTGACTCCAAATAGGTCCTCGAACTCCGAATCACCATTTTAAATCATTTTGGGGTTTAAAATTCTCAATTTCATCTTAAAATCTCTATTTGGACTAGTTTGAGGCTTAAACCAACTTAATTTTACCAATTGGTACAATACCATCCTTTAACGATTTTCAAGGTATCCAAGTAAGCAAACATGCATTCTTATGTAAGAATGGCATAATAAACATATTGTAGAGCTGGGCTTGACATTTTATTTTTCTATTCTTTGCACATGCAACTTGTACTTTGTTTTATTGTTTTATTCTTTCATATTTTAACTAATTTTTTAAAAGAAGAGAATTTTTATTTAACAACCAATTTACCCCCTTCTTAGTAGTTTTACTTTAAGCTTATCTTTCTAACAATTGGTATCAGAGCAGGTTCTCAAGTCTTTGCAGGTTTAACTGTCTTTAAGAGATCCTGAACAAAAAGTTTAAAGCAACAACCATGGCATCATCATCGAGCTTCATTGAAGAAGGATAATCTATAATATAGCTTCCTTTGTTCAAAAGGGAAATCTACCTGTTCTAGAGACAAAGGTTTGAGAACTTCATACAATTCATTAATTTGGATCTTTGGGATATTATTGTTGATGGACCTCATATTCCTACCAAAACTGTTGATGGTGTGAAACATCTTAAAACAATAATTGAATAGGATGATAAAGACAAAAGGGTGATACAATTAAATCACTAAGTTGTCTTAGCCATTTACTATGCTATTAATGAAGAATTTAATAAGATAGCTATGTGCTCTACAACAAAAGACCTAGTCAGACCAAATATGAATGTCCAGAACTCAAGAAAAGTTATTAGAGAACCTCCAAGAAGAAAGCCATGGTAGTTGTGTGGAGTAACAGTAATGAATCCTAAGATGAGCAAAAAGAAGAAATTACAAACTTGTGCTTTATAGGAGTTGAAAATTCTAAGGTATGTTCTTCAAACATTGCCTCTTGTTCATATAATTATAATGATGATGCATGCACATTTGATGAGCTTCAGGATGCATATGATGAGTTAGCATTTGAGTTTGAGAATGTGACATTGAAATATAAAAGATCATTTCGAAGCTTAAGGTAGAAAATGATTGCATGATTAACATTAAGTCTAAGCTGGAAAAGAAAGTAAATATTTTAGAGAATAAAGTGAATGTCTTAAAGAAAAAACAAGGCAATTAACTGAATCATATTTTAAATGAAACATGAGCTCACAAAAACTTAATGAGATGCTTGAAACTCAGAAAACATTCTTTCACAAAAATGGCTTAGGATGTGACAGAACAAAGATAAAAACTTTATTTGAAAAAGAAAATGAAAAGCGTGGTGCATCACATGTTTGTGTTTGCTGTCCTAAGAAGGGACATTCTATATATTTTTGTCCTCTTAGAAAGACACCCCCTAAAGAAAAAACTATCAAAAATGTGTGCGTTCCAAAAAGAACCAAATCTTCATTAGGAAGAATTATAAAAATTTTTTAGGTTTTAAGTAAAAACAAACTTGGAACAACTAACTCTCATAGACCCAAGAAAGCCTGGGTACTAAAGTCAAAAATTGATTCCGTTTGGTAGGGAAAATCCAGGCATGAATGCATGGACTAAGCTTACAACAAAATAAAGTGATATCTACTCCATGAATAACTTGCCTATAAATTATTGATTATTTGATTGCCTTCTGATTGATTGATTATTGTTGAAATAAAGATTAATTCCTTGAATTCATAATTTGAATGATTGATGTTTTGATGATCATGTTTGCATAATAGTTGCTGCAATAGAATTTGTATATCAATTCATACACATGCATCATCTAAAACAAACAATTATGTACACTAAATTTGATTCTACATGGAAGATTTCTTCTGTTTGATTTGGATAAAAAAATTCTCTATTTTTCAAGTTTACAAAGTTTAAAAATCAACTTCTGATTTTTAAAGAATCGATTCTTCAAACACAAAACATTTTCCAAAATGCTTTAAGAATTCAAAGAATCGACATCTTAAATTTCAAGAATCAAATCTCAAAAAGAACCGTAAAAGTCTTGAAAAACTAAGGAACCAAGAATTGATTCTTATCATTTAAGAACCGACTCTTGCACTTGAAGGTAGGAAACTATTTAAGTCTTAAAAATCATATATTTCAGTTTTTAAAGCTCTTCAAAAGCAAAATCTCACAATCCCATCTCTTTGAAGAAATTTTCTTTTTACAAAAACAAATCTTTAAGAATCAAAAGACTAAAACTTTCTCAAAAGCTTTTCAATTTCAAATTTGCCTTAGCTTCAATTGACCCATTTACAAATGTAAATCGTTTAAGAGTAAAATTGGTTCTCTGCACAAAAGAATTAACAGCCCCTCTTTCAAAATCTCAATTCTTCACTCTAAACCTTTAAAGAAAATGGCTCCAAAAAGGTCGAGAGAAAAAAAGAGAAAAAACTTTGGCAACACCTTCTAGAATAATGAGATATGAGAAACCTAATCCATTCTACATCAACTTTATGAACAAAAGAAAAAGAAAGATATTTGATGAAGACTACTCTAAATGAAAGGTAATTCATGGAAGAATGATAGACTTGAAATGGTTTAAGAAAGAATTTAAACTGTCATATATAGAAATTTTGAGGAAAATACAATGATATGAATATATGTGTCTAAGAAGAGCAGTCTATCAAAAATTAGTTCAAGTGTTTTATTCAAATGCAACCACTATGTATCAACGAGATAATGATGAGAACATTAAGAATCATAATGATTCATTTGCTACATTGGTTAGTGGAAAAGAGATCATCATTACACCAACATTGCTGCAAAAATTGTTGAATCTGAAACCTATCAAAAGTGATTCTATCAGTGATATAAATGAAGAAAACAAAATCCCAAAAGATGAGCTAGAAGCTGAATTCTTGATTGGTCCAATCACATCAACAAAGAATCCAAAAAGTAAAACAAGAGTTATGGCAAATGAAAAAATTTTGCATTTGATAGTCACACAAACACTAAGACCATTCAACCACAAGAACAATACAGTAATAGCTGAAGACATGTGGTTTATGCATCATATCAAGAAGTATACTCCAATTGATCTAGCATGGTTCATTTACAAAGATATCGAATCAATAACTAAAGGAGGAAGAAACAGTCTACCTTATAGAATGACCATCTAAGAGATTTTGGACAAGATGAAGGTTAATACCTCACCAGACAAGCTAATAATGGCTAAGGAAGTCAACAATCTTGATCAAGGAGCAATTGGAAAATTTGGCTTTGAATATGATGTTGTCAAATTTAATGGATAAGGAAGAGTATTCAACTAAAAGATAAAGATAAAGGAAAAACAAGCTAGAAGTCAAAAAGAAAAGTCTATTGAAGTCCACTCTGAAATAGAATTCAAGATACTTGAGCTACAAATGGATCTATCATTTCTTTATGAACCTCCTCTAAGGGTAGATGAAAGTCCATTTGGACTACCTAATACAGAGTACATGCTTAAAAGTGCACATCACTTATTTTGTGCTGAAATAGACAGTCAAGAAAGAACTGGCTAGATAAGTTTGATAAAATCAACAAAAAGGTTGATGCAATAATTTTCATAACAGGGGCAAAATGGTTATTTTTCACCTCGGATTAAAATTTTAAGTTTTTATGAACCCGAACATGTCTAGACCATTATGGACCTTGTCTTAGTGTTAAAAGAGCAAAAAGATTGCATAAAAGATTGGAGGAGAATAAGTAAATTGGTGGAGGGGCATTTTCATAATTTTAAGGGAAAGGATAAGATTGGCTATAAATATCTTGAAATTTCCAGCACCTTCTTGAATTTCCAGCAGCTGGTCTTCTTCTTCCCTTCTCTTCTCTCACGTTTCTTCAATTTCTCCATGGGAGTTTTCTTCAAGCTTCCATAATTTTCTCTCTCTAGCTCTAATTTTCATGCTTTTGGTGTACTCTTCCATAAACCCTTATGCTCTTTCATCCTTTCACTTTAAAACCCTTCAAAAATCTGATTTTCATACTTTCTCTCACTAGTTGGACATTTTAGAGAGAGAAAGAGAGAATTATCCCATTGATTTGGAAGCAATTGGAAGAGAATTTGACTACAAAGGAGCCTTAGGGTAAGTGATTAACTAAGCTTGATTTTTAACTGCAGAAAATGGCTAGTAATTGGGATTTATGAGTTGTTTTGTTATTGACTATGTTCATTACTTTTAGTGATTAAGATAGTGAATATAGATAGCCATTTAATGTGGCAATTAAAAGCTAGTTAAGAGATAGTTTTTAAGGTTTATAGTGTGTAAATTGACCTATTGCTTATGCTATCGTGATCCTAGGTTCTAAGGAAGCCCCATCATCTCATTTGGACAATTAGAGGAATTTGAGTCATTTAAAGGCTCTACAATCAATTGGTGAGTGGACTGCCTATCAAAATTGTTTTGGGAATATGACTGTTTTGAACAAAGTGTTTGAATGATTTTATACAACTTTTCTAAAAAATAAATGCCTTGGGAACAAGCTCTTGTGAAATGGTTTATGTTATGATATGTGGTTATTATGGATTTCTATGTGGCTGCATTATGTTGATATACATATATGCTTGAATATAATGTTGTCTAATTATATTGACTCGGCTATGTGCAAGTAGGGAGTGCGCATAAGCTGAGGATGACCCGATTATGTGCGAGTAGAGAGTACGCATAACCCGGTGATGACCCAGCCATGTGCGAGTAGGGAGTGCGCATGAGCTGGTGATGATGATGATGGGATGGTGTGCATGATCGTGATAGGTATATGTATATGTATACATACGTAAACATGTGTGTTATAATAAATTTATGAGTTATGTATATGGATGTAATGTATGTGAAATTCGGTATGTTAAACTTTGGGAAGTTGTTATGTAATTCTTATTGGTTTTGAACATTTCAAGCAGGGTGGTTTTCTTTAGGAGAAAGAGAAATTTTCGTTTGGTGCCCTATATTTCGCTACAGCGAAAATCATTCTCGCTGCAGCGAGAAACTCTCAAGTTTGAGAACCTTCACCAGAACTGGTTCTCGCTACAACGAGAATGTATTTCGCTGCAGCGAGATAGTCACTGTAGCTTCTCACTACAGCGAAAAGGAATCTCGCTGTAGCAAAAAACTCTCTGTTTCATTAGCTGAATTTCGCCGCAGCGAGAAACCTTCTGTTTTTGGGTTACAATTTCGCTGTAGCGAGAAAAAATCTCGCTGCAGCGAAAAACCTTCTGTTTTTGTCTCCTATCTTGTCCAATTGCTGCCCTATCTTTCACTTCTTTGCTACCATATCGAAGCATGGACTTCCAACATTAAGGATTAAATGAGTTAAGTTTAAAATGGGGAGGTTTAGTGAGAAACCCTCGGTCAGTTGAGAAACCCTTGTTCGGCTAATAACTAAATCCCAACGTCGTTGCAATGAAAATTCATTCTCACTGCAATTACGCTGCAGCGAGAATGCCTTTCCGCTACAACGAAGATTCGTTGTCGTATTTGATTTGCTTGTGTAATATTGAAGTTTTTATTCTTCAAATGGTCCGTTATGTATGGGTCCATGATTTTCAAATGATTAATCATTTAAGGGCTTGATGAGGGGTTTTTAATAAGAATAGAAACAAATTGCATTGTTTTGAAAAAGAATGCATCATGATTTCATTAAAGATTCCTTATGGTATGCTTGTTCCCTTCCTTGTTCACTCATTGGGTTATACTCACCGTTTTCAACTTCATGTTTTCAAATCACGAGGCAGCCGGTAACTAGGACGAGGTGTCCTTGTAGACTTGCATCCATCTTTTGGTAGGTGTCTCGGCATTCAGTAGCTGTACATTCTTTCGAGTCCCTCCGCTGGAAATCGAGTCTTCTTTTTGAGATGTATAGATAAAACTTGATGTAAACTATTAAGATACATGCTGTAGACGATGTATGTATATTTTAAATGAGTAATGCCAATACGAGTTGGGAGTGTCTATTACTACTTTGATTTAAAGTTATAATTTGTGACTTAGCAATATTTGATGGAATAATGAGTAGGATAAATAGATAGGCTTGCTTGGGCTTAATGGACTATGTCTATTGGGCCCTTGTGCAGGTCATGGCCCGGAATTTGGGTCGTGACAATTTCTTTATTTTGATTGATGATTGATTGAACTTACTTGTTGTGAATGTCTCTATGCTTTATCCTTAAATATTGATTTATAATTACACTTAACTTGTGCTACTAATGCTTTATTTTTCTATGAGTTTTTATTCCCTTTGTTCCTATTATATTTGCTATTCCTTTTTGATATAACAAAAAGGAGAAGAAATATAATGAGTAAATTTACGCTTAACTTTTCATTCATGATGGTTGGATTTTTCAAAATAAGATTACAAAAATGATTTCAAATTTGAATGTAAATTTTTTTTGAAAAACAACAAATTCAGGGAAGAGCTTTACTTGAAAAAAATATTTTGAAATCTTGAGCATATTTTCAGGGGGAGTTTTCTTCATTAAGCAAATTTAAGTCTTAATTTTGTCATATCAAAAAGGGAGAAATTGTTAGCTTTATTTTTGTTCTGACATGACAAAATTGACTGAACTTAATAAGCTTTGAAAATGAATGAAAGATATTTTTGAATATGAAGAAAATCCTCAAAGGAATGTTAAAGCTAAACCTAAAGGAAATATATATTAAAATGCTTTGATTGTTCGAACGTGCTTTTCATAAGAATGATAATACTCTTGAACGTAAAGAAATATCTTTAAATTTTCTCAAAGATCTTTTGTTTTCAAAATTCAAAGTGCTAGCCTAAGAATCAAGTTCGCAAAAGAAATGACTTGATTCTTAAATGAAAAGAAAGCAAAATCTATTTCTTTGATTACAAGAAGTATCAATTTTGGAGAAGAAGTCAGTTCTCAAGCAAATATCATAGTGACGAATTGATTCTAAGAAAGGGAGAAGTTGATTCTTGAGATATAGAATGTAGAAAAAGAAAAGAAAAGAAGAAAAAATCGATTCTACATGGAGAAGATGTCAATTCTTGAAGCACCAAAGTACAACTTAGAAAATTGGTGGCTAAGAAAGACATGGCACAACTGGACAAATGTGGAGCAGCAAAAATCAAGCTTATATTCAAATTTTGGCGCTTGACCACAGTGAAGAATCGACACCTTGAGGCAAAAGAATCGATTATCCAAGATTGCAAAGGTGTCACCTTTGAACCCAGTTGTAGAAGAACCGATACCTTAAAATAGAAAAATCGATTCTCTAAAGATAGATAGCTACAAACTTTGTGAAGAATCGACAACTCATAAACAAAGAATTGATTCTACAGATGAGAAAGAATTTTGCAAGCTAGTTGGAACATATAAAGAATGACTCAAATTTCTCTCTAACAAGTAGAAAATCTCAAAGGCTATAACTATCCATCTTGAGGACGTCAAAGGGGGAAGAAAAGAGGAATTTGAAAGAATTTAAATCATCTTTGAAAAAAAAAATAGTGGAAAAAAAAAAAGAGAAACAACTATGAACAAAAAGTTCCCACATTTGAGCAAGTAAAAAGCCTAAAGATCACATCTTTATTTTTCAGTTAATCCTTCTTAAGCTTAGACATACTTTGATCATCCATATCTTTGTGAAAGCTCTCACATTTCTGATCTTAAACTTTTTTATCAACCTTTCTAGAGGTTGAGTTAGTGATTCATTAAAATCTACTATTGTATTGGTTATACCTCTAAGTAAAAGGTAGAGGGATTTTGCCTAATTCTTTAAAAGGCTTCATTTTGTGTAAAAGTTGTGCTTTAACCTAAAAAAGGCAGTGTCTTGGTAAAGGTTATGCTTATTCCTGCAAAAGCCATATTGTAGAGGTTAAGCTTGATCTAGCAAAAGGCATGTTGTACAACTTAGGCCTGACCTTGTTAAAAAATGAAGAAAATGGTGGATTCAAACTCCTTGTGCTATTAAGGTAGAAGACATAAGCATTAGAAGGCTGAACCTTTATAAAATCCTATTAAGTATTTTTTTTTATTTTTCTACTCTTTACTCATTCAGTTTATACTCTATTTTGTTGTTTTATTCTTTCATAGTTTAGCTGATTTTTGAAAAGGAGGAATTTTTATTTAACAACCAATTCACCCCCTCTTGGTAGTTTTACTTTAAGCTTATCTTTCTAACATGATTTATTGTTGAATATTATTTGAGAAAATCCCTTGCCTTGTTTTATACACAAGTAGAAATTTTATTTTGATAGAAGTTTGATTTTTTACACTAGATTTGCAAAGAAATTTTTTAAATATCAATTCACCACCGTCTTGGTATTTCTTGCATTGAGCTTACTACACTTTAAATACCAATTTACCCTCTTTTTGTATTTATTGCATTGACCTTACTACACCAACTATTGGTATTAGAGTTAAGGCTTAATTTTGCAAGTCTAAGAGCCTTGAGTGATCCATTGTAGAAATTCTAATCATAAAAAATGAAGTTATGACAGTCGTGCTTAACCAAGGGCAATCAATCCAAAGGCCTCCTCTATTTGGAGTTATGAACCATCACTATTGCAAAAAAGGATAAAGATGTTTATCAAAATAATTTTCGTAATTAAGCAAAGTCAATAATACTCAAAATGCAATCAATAACTTTTGGTATATACTCAAGTTCAAACATAAGCACATATTCAATATCTAATCTCATACTTCCTTCAAAATTATGCAATTTATACCATGTATCATATTTAAATAAATTTTACATAATCAAAATCTATCAATAAGGTTTAAAAGAGAGTAGACAATTGAAATCTCATTCAAGAAGAGCAAATAATTTGAGAAACTAAGCTAAATCAATTTAGTCAAAGCAAGATAAGAGCAAACAATGAAAGTTCATAATTTGACAAATAAGAGACTTGTGGAAAAGAAATCACTTAATTTTTTTTGTGTGTCTAGAGAGCTTTTAATCTTCAAGAATTTGTTCCTCGTTACTCTAGCACGCCTACAAGAGGCATTCTCATTTGTTCTTTAGTATCTAATTTTCTTTAAATCTTTGAAGGTTAGTCTCATTACACATAGTTCTTTTTAGAATGCATACTTGTCTAATCCTATAAGATAGCTATTTTCTAATAGGACAAGTGAATGAATTATGATCATGAAATTTACAATAATTGCATTTAGTAATCTTTGGAAATGGGGAATTCATGAAAACCTTTTGCTTTTTCATAAGGTTAGTCATGAATTATGAGAACTAATATGGAATGTCACAAGTAGACACCGAGCCATGCTTAATGACATATCTAGGATATTTGATAAAAGGACCGTATTACACTAAGAAGCTTATCACTGAAGGGCTTTGTCAAATTTTTTAATTGACTCTCTAACATTTGGGTGGTCATGATGTATTGCTAGATGCCGTTCTTGATCTATAAATATAAATCAATTATCAAATTGATATTTGATTAAGATTTTTATTTATTGCCAATATGTTAGAAGCCTAATGGGTCACACACATTAAATGACATAATTAAGATTAAATAAGGATAATTAATTAAGTTGAACTTAATTGAAACAAACCAAAATTAAAGTGAGAAATTAATTAAGTTCACAAGGACTTAATTGAATTAAAATATAACTGTTGTATTTAGGGTTACAACTTAATTTTGCTATATAAATATATGATGTTAGCTAACTAAAACTCTAAACTCCACCTACTTCTTGACCATTTCATAAAGATAAGAAAAGAAAAATAGTTTTTTATCTCTGAAAAAAATAAGATTCGGTAAGAACTTTTGGTCTTTTTGTTTTAGAAACAAAACTTGCTAGCACAAGTAAAATCCTACCTTTAAGAAAGTTTTATTCGGTCACTGTGTGGATTACTATAAGAGGATAGACACTTTGGTGGTTAAAGATTTGACAAATCCTAAAGTTGAAGAAGCAAAGATTTCAAATATAAGATTTTAGACCGCTTTATACTTTTTCGGGTTACTTGCTTCATCACAAGCCTTTTGGATTTGATTGGTTCTTGATTACGATATCTAGAGTAAGGTATGTAATTCTTAAATTTATGAATGCTCATAATTAATTTGAAAATTACATGAAAAAACACAAACATTGATTTTATGGAATTTGGCTGTTTCTTTAACTAAATGCTAGTTTATTTTTCTGCTATGTTATATTTTTAATTTCTTAATTAATTTTATATTTGAGCATGAGGTCGAATCCCTGCACCTTTTATTTCATTACTGTAATTAATTTGTATTGTTAGGCCTCAATTTTCATCCACCATTTCTACAACTTAAGTTTTCTATTAATTATAATTATTGAGATTTTGTGATTAGGTTCTCTCTCTTGGCAAGTTAAATGGAATTTTACTAATTGTTAAGACCCTTTTTTTCCATTTGCATTCTATATTCATAACAAAAAATGGTTGACTCTGTTATTTGTTTTCTTACTTACAAGCTTAATTGTTTGATAGTTAAATGTATAGTCAAGTGTGGTGAAGGTAAAAGCTATCCAAAAATTATTTTACAATTAATTATAATTTTTATTTTTTACTTTGTTTCCACCTTAATAATCATTTGCTACTTCATGAGCATGTTCAAGTTGCTTGATAATGTAAGGACTTATCAGATTCAGGATTTTATGGAGGATGGAATGCTTATTATTACTATTGAGAAAGAAGTTTCACAAAGACCAAATATTAGGGTCGATGAAATTACTGAGTAAAGTCACTTATCATGTATTTTATGTACTTTTAAGTTGTATATTACAGTCTATATTTACAACTCTTAAATAGATTATCACTTAAAGAATTATGCAACTCTTGACTTTTGTGTACATATTGCAGTTGACAACAATTATGTAACTTTTGACTTTTTTTATACATATTGTAGTTGACAAATAGCTTTATGAATGCTTATATAAAGTGAGCACCATATGATTATTAAAATGTTGATATATTTCAATATGCATTGTTTTACCTATATCACATGAGTGCATCGCATGGGCATACTCCAATTAACATAAAACCTTGCATAAAGAGAGGAAATGAGATAAATAAATCAAAATACTCTAGTCAAAAGCTCCACCATCCAAGGGAAAAACAGAACTAGAGAGTAAGAGAGAAAGAAGAACGGGGAAAGAAATGAAAACAATAACCAAGAAGCAAATGTAAATTATTTACAAATCTAAAAACGAAGAGCCCTTGATATTTCTCAATTAGCCCCAACAACAAATCAGAACTAAAGGATAGGCAACTCATCAATGATTTTTTTTTCTTCGTCATATTATTCATATTTGAATAAAATATTTTAATTCAGAGAATTAATATCAGAAAATAAAATTGGTAGAGGGAATTAGAAATCACCTTTGGGTTTCAAACAAATATTGGGAAAATAGAAAGGGAACAGAGAGAAATATTCTGCGGGCAATAGAAGTTTTTAAGACGTCAACAAAGCTTTTGCATGACAAGTAGCGGGGCCAAAGCATACTAGTACTCACAGGTGGCCGTGCTCAAAAGTACAAAACCCAAGCTCAGACAGCAGTCAGAACTCAGAACAGAACCCAAAAGGGAAAGCAAAATCAGCAAGAAGGAGAGTCTGAATCTGAAAATGAAATACAAGCTCAATAACAAATGGATATCAACAGTAGGCAGCATATGGATCCAGTGCACCAGCGGTTCACTCTACACCTTCTCCATCTATTCCCCAACTCTCAAATCTACCCAAAACTATGATCAATCCACTCTCGACACCGTTTCCGTCTTCAAAGACATTGGCGCCAACTGCGGCGTCCTCTCCGGCATTCTCTACACCTTCGCCGTCCCATATAACCGCCACAGTCGCCTCGCTTCCTTTGGTGGGCCTTGGTTGGTCCACGTGGCGGGTGCCATCCAATCCTTTACGGGTTACTTCTTGATCTGGGCTGCTGTAATTGGCTTGATTCCTCGGCCTCCGGTTGTGGGGATGTGCTTGTTCATGCTTTTGGCGGCGCATGCTCAGAGTTTCTTCAATACTGCTAATGTGGTCACTGCTGTACGGAACTTTCCCGATTACAGTGGCACTGCTGTTGGTCTTATGAAGGTAAGGCTTTGATTCTCGGATACTGTTAGAATATAGAAATTTAAGTATTCTGTATGTGTTTCAAGATTTATATATATATATATATATATATGTACTATATTTCTATCTGACTTAATGACACTTCAGTTCAGCCTTTAGAACTTGCACATTTTAATTTGGAAGTTCCTTGTTTGGTCTTACGAAATTGTGATCAGGATAATTCTTTGTTCTTACTTCTTCGATTTTTGCATAAATTGGCCATTGTCGATTCTTGGACATCTGTTAGCACAAGAATTTTATCAACATTACGCCTTCAAGACAAATATTAATGGTGTTTGTTTTCATTGGTTAGGGGTTTCTGGGTCTAAGTGGAGCAATATTAATTCAAGTTTATCAGACTATATTCAACAACAAGCCCACTTCATATCTTCTAATGCTGGCACTGTTGCCCACTATCAATCCTTTTTTACTTATGTGGTTTGTGAGAACTTACGACACTAATGAACAAGATGAGAAGAAGCTTCTCAATGCTATTTCACTTGTTTCTCTACTTGTTGGTGCTTATCTTATGGCTATTATAATATTGGAGCACATTGTTCATTTGCAATTGGTTGTGCGGGTTCTTATTTTGTTTGTGCTTCTAGTGTTAGTTGCATCACCTCTGTGCATTGCACTCAGAGCACAAGAAAGGGGCTTCCCTGTGATTCAGCAGAGTTTGTTTTCTGAGGGGGACAAGTTATTGGATGAGCCCCAACAGCTGGATGCTGGGACAGCAGCACAAGATCCTGCCTGCTATCATCACTTTTCTACTGATGCTGATCAAGAGATAAATGCTAATGATACAAGGAATCCCGAGGAGGAAGAAAACCTTAATCTTTTACAAGCCATGTGCACTGTGAACTTCTGGATTTTGTTCTTTGCCATGGCATGCGGCATGGGCTCAGGGCTTGCCACAGTGAATAACCTTGGCCAAATAGGTGAATCTCTTGGTTACTTGAGCTTTGAGACTAATACCTTAGTTTCTTTGTGGAGCATCTGGAATTTTCTGGGCCGTTTTGGTGCTGGCTATGTATCAGATTATTTCCTGCATGTTAGAGGATGCGCGAGGCCATTGTTCATGGTCCTCACTCTAGCTACCATGAGTGTTGGTCATGCTGTAATCGCATCTGGTTTGCCTGGTGCTATGTATGCTGGTTCAATTTTGGTCGGTGTTTGTTATGGTTCTCAGTGGTCCCTGATGCCCACGATTGCTTCTGAGATATTTGGTGTAAGACATATGGGTACTATATTCAATGGCATTACCATAGCTAGTCCTGTTGGATCATATATTTTCTCTGTGAAAGTGGTTGGCTATATTTATGATATGGAGGCATCAGGGGAAGGGAACAGTTGCACTGGAACTCACTGCTTTATGTTATCATATCTTATCATGGCATCTGCCACCTTATTGGGTTCTCTTGCTGCTTTATGCTTGTTTTTCCAGACCAAAAGTTTTTATAATCAGGTTATACTCAGAAGACTGCTACATTACATGAGGGAGTAATTTCTTAATACTTGGACATGTGGTGACTTAAAGGTATCAGGGCCTCCTCCTTACCATTGAGATAAGGCCTCATCGGCTGTCTAGGACTTATTATGCTAGTATTTGTTTGTAGTAACAAGCTAACAGAGGCCCGAGCTAAACATTATGCTAAAGGAAACGGAAACATGTCTGGATATAAGCTTATTTCCCTGAAGAGGAGGAAGCTTTCTTCTTAATTTTCAAAGGGAATCAGCATTATAGGTGTAGATTTGTCATGAACTATTGTTTGTTATTGAGCATGCTGAGGCTGGAAATAAAAGGAGATATTTTCCTCGGTACAAAAGACCTGGAGGGTCTAAAAGAAATTCTTTTACATCTTTCTCGTAGCTGAAGTTGCCAAAAACTATCAATTAATCAGGTGAAGTCTTTTGGGCGGGAGATTTGAGGGTTGCTATCAAGTAGAACTTGGATGCATTGCAGCAATTTGAGGAATATAATTTGGAGGAAGAAGAGTAGGAGATCTTTGGCATGAGTTTGGAACATTTTCCGAAGTAGCTGACATACGAAGATAATGGGTTAGATATTGAGATTAATCATAAAAGCTACTCTGTCATTCTTACTTGGAATGCTATGTAACATCCGGTTGACGATGAAATGTATCACAAAAATTCCCGGAAAAGTGATTCTTGTGTGACATAAATCACAAGGATTCTGGTGCTTGTATGTAGTTCTGTTTTATAATAATTATTGATTGTTGATGTTGCATTAGTTAGTTGAATACTGTCAGAAATGTATGTGTTACTTTTAGCTAGCAGTTTTGTGAACTAAGAGCTTATGTATAAACTGATCTGATCTCTACAAACTGCTTGCAACACAGTTTGCAGGATCATCATGGATTCACAAGCTCTGTGCCCTGGCTTTCCTCTGCATCCGCATCATGGTCATGAACTTCAACTGTTCAACTCTCACAAAGACCAATCTGCAGACTCACACCGCCTCTCTCTCTCTTGTAGAAAGCTCCCTGGATTTGTTTTCGAAAAAAAAAATATAAAAATATATAAAAGGACAAGATATGTTACATCTTCTTCTAACTTATTTGTGGCTACAATTTTTAGTTTTCAGAATTGAATCCTCATTCAAAGTTTTTTCTGTGTTACGTTTGTTAGTGATTCTTGTAACTCTTTTCTTTTTTTTTTTTTCAAAAAAAATAAAAAAAGGAAATCAAATCCCTTCTCAGACTTCTTATTTCATTTTGAATCTCCTCCTATAGGAGACTGGAGCTTTAAAAATTAAAACCATTAAATTGCGTTTTTGAGATAATCACCAGAAGATAAGTTTTTTTTTATTAACTTTTTTTTTTTTGCTCATTTTCTTTAGCTAATTTTTTGAATGGGCTAAAGCTTTCTAATTGGACTCCATTTTTGTTGCGTAAACGGTGTTAACAATTTTTGTGTTCTATGAAAGACCAGTTTTGTGTGTGTATGCGCGCGCTTATAAGTTATGATTTTCCTTAACTTGAAGTTTTGCTTTTTAGCCCAAGGAATGATATCGAAAAATTCTATTAAAAAATGCCACAGGGTGTTTAAGATGTCAACAGTAAAGTAGTCTGTTATATTTAAAATACCTTAATCTGAATTTTATAAATATGATTAAAATTTTGGATTGTTATCCGAACCCTTCCCTGAATACTCTAAAAACACTTCATTAAATCTCTGATTAAAATAAATATAAAATAATTTTTATGTATATAAGTAATGAAAATTAAATTAATATATTAAACTTAACTCATAAAAAAGAATTTATACATATATATATATATATATTCAATTACAAATTACCCTATTACAAGTTATTGACATCCTTAGGAGAGTTAGAATTCTAAATCCTAACTTCTGCTTAATTTGAGCCTGAGGGTGTTTATGAATAATATGAGCGTAATTGAATTGCAAAAAATTGTTGTTTAAGTAGAATTCAAATTTAAGAAGAAAACCCATGTCTCAAAGCCTTAATGCAAAATCTTGTCTTCCTTTATCCAGCCCAGCAAAATTTGAGTTTGTTTGAAAAAGAAGGGAAAGAGCTCGTTGGGCCTACTTTTGGACTGTATATTTGCAGAGTTGAGGCCCAAGGAAAATCACGACAAAAATAAAACAGAGTAAAACATCCAAAAATACGTGCCCTCAAGCGGATCATCGGTTTTTCCTTTCTCACCCGCTTCGATTTGAAATCGAAAAATCGGAAGAAGAAACCCTTAACAGAAAATTTAAGAAAAGTTGGCGAAAAGACATAGAAGATGAAGACGACCAAAGGAGGCAAAGTAATGAACCCTACGGACGCTTACCGTAAGGAGCTCCGTAAGAAAGAACTTAAACGGGTAAAATCCTTTCCTACATCGTTCCTTTTCTTTTTAGGGTTTCCGCTTCCCTTTTGTCCTTCAATCATGCTCAATTCTTCGTTATTTCAATTTTTATTTATTCCATTCTAATTTTTTTATTCATTCATTGCCCTAATTTTCTTGTTTGCCTAAAAAGAGACCAAAAACAAAAATTATTTCTCCTAAATCGAAAAACTCAATTTCTTTTTATATTCTGTTGTTTTACTGGTTACTTCAAAAAGGGGGAAAAAAATAAAAGAATTTCCAGAGAATGGTGTTCAATTTGAGGGAAATTATTGGCTTCAAAGTTAATGTTCGTGTTAAATAAGCTGTGCTATATTGATTCGAACTTTAAATGATAATAATAAAAAGAAGGCATTATAAAGTCGTTTAATTTTATTTCGCTTACTTTGTAGCTAATTTTCTAAATGTTAGTCATGGTTTCAGATTATTATTGGCGTACATTTTAATGTTTAAATACTTATTAATGTGTGTAACAGAACAAGAAGGAAAGAAAGAAGGTGAGGGAGGTAGGGATTTTGAAGAAAGATCCACAGGCGATCATGGAACAGATTGAGAAGTTAGAAATGATGAGTAAGTTGTTCTACTTGGATGTTTCATGTTGTTTAATAGTTTAATATCTGTTTACATGCAAATTAGCACTTAAAATGAGCAGAGTTTATTGGTGGTGGTTAGGCTTTAAAATTAGAAAACTTTATTCGTAATGGGCTGTACCTTGTTTTCTCCTTTGTCGGTAAATTTTAGGACTGTACTTTTAATGCTGGGGACTGAACAAGCCTTAGTTGCTAACTGATTTTTCTCATCTGTTTTCCTCTTCCTTTGAAGGAGGTTTTGGTAAATATCTGTTGTGGCATGTGGGCATTTGAGCTTGGTTTTAATTAATTATAACTAGTGTGAAAAACTTAGTTTCTAAAACAATTGGAAAAGATCAGTATTTCCTTAAGCAATGTTTTGTTTTTTAAGTCAAGGCTAGTAGCTTTAGATATACATCTTTCTCTGATAAAGTAGTTGTTGGATTGAATGCAGTCCATTTCAAGATGGCATTTTTAATGAAAATATGATAATCATTGACCATGTGGTCATTGATGTAATAAATGCCTATGAAAGTTTTCTTTTCCCTTTTCATTCCTTCTTTCTTTAATTTGGGGAGAGGTTGAGAGGGTTTTTGGTGTAAGTGGGTATGAAGAATGTAATCCGAATGAATGTTTATTTTGTAAGCATTTCGTGAATGTTTATTGTGTAAGCATTTTGTATCTGCAGTTCACCTTGTTCCTCACTGGTGTGTGTGGTTGTTTCTTTACTAATTTTAATTTTGAACTGCTGTCTGGTGGGCTACCAGTTATAACTTTGTTGAATTACTGCAGAGGCTGAAGGTGCTTTAGACAAAGCAAGAAAACACAAGAAGAGACAACTTGAAGACACACTTAACCTTGTCTTAAAAAAGAGGAAGGTAAGGATTTGAGTGATAAAATTTTTTTGGGGAAAAAAATATTGGCTTATGATTTTTCTGCCATTTATTAGATTTAGTTGTCTGCATGACATAACTATTGTTTTCGTTGCTCCTGTGGTCAGGAATATGAAGACAAAATGAAGGAGAAGGGTGAGACCCCTGTTATGTTCAGGTAAATGGGAATTCCCTTCTTTTTTTTTTTTTCTTTTTCTGAAAGGATGGTATTCATTCATCATTGAAATAAAAGAAAACATCCAAACTAGGAGGTTGACAACACCTCCCTTCACCTGTGAACAAAATCTGCAGATCCACAAAAATCAATCTGCATTTACAAGAATCACCCCTGATCTCCCAAGAAAAGCATCATTTACAGCCCCCAAACAGACAGAGGTCAGTGCAACCTCAACCAAAACAATCAGAGGTAATCAAAGCACCAACAAAAACCAACAAGATCCCCTGTACATACACAAAAATCATTCACAACAATTCCAACAGCAAGCCTAATCAAAATACTCCCCTATATGCTTTGAACCCATTCAGCCTGCAAGCACGAGGTTTAGCACCATCATTCCCTTTTTTGATATGATTTTTTATGCTTTACTCTTAGCATGTCAATATTCTCATTTACCAACTGTAGCTTGTCTTCTGGTACAGTCACTTGGGGCCACCTCGGAGAAGGACAACTGCAGAAGAAGAGGAGAGATCGAAGCACCCTAAGCCTGAAGTAAGTTTTGAATCAGACGATTAACTTCTAAAATGATATTTTGATAATATATGCTACTTTTGGAGCCTAATTTTGCAATATTTCTTATTTTTTATATTAAAAAATTTCTTATCTGCAGGACTCTGTTTATTATCACCCTACTCTCAATCCTACAGGGGCTCCACCACCTGGAAAGCCGCCCATGTACAAATCATCAATAGGTTTAGTAACTTCTCTTTTCTTTTTTTTATGTTTTTTGCTAAAACATAGTTCTCTCTCCTGCATTTTTTACTTAAATACTTAGCTGGTTTTATTTTCCCTTTCTCTCTCTCTCTCTCTCTCACATGCTTTTAGTCTGTGTTGGTTTTGGCCTTCAGGACCTAGAATTCCCTTGTCTGCTGCATCATCAAGTGCTGCTCCGTCATCCTCAAATACAGAGTCAGAGGATGTTTCTGTAGCTGTTCCACCTCCACCTCCTCCACCGCCACCTCCTTTGCCAGAGACTGGTATTTCAAACTCAGTGGATGGCTCTGTTGTGCCTGCATCTTTGCCTCTGCCACCCCCACCTCCTATGCCACCCAAGCCTGCCACGGCAAACTTGGGTATTCCTTTGCCTCCACCGCCTGGGCCACCACCACCTCCTGGTCCCCCACCTAAAGAGCAAGTTACAGTTCGCCCTCCACTACCTCCACCTCCACCCCTTCTACAGACTTCACAGCCACCTCCTCCTGGAACTAGTGGAAATGAAAAAGAGAAAATATCTGTACTGTCAGATGATTCGACCTCCAAGGAGCTGGCTCAGGTTAGCGCTTTTCATCTGTCTTCTCGAGATTTGCTGTCTATCTGTCTTGGGCATATAAATAGATTTAGCATATTCTGTGTTTTAGAAGTTGGGAAGCGGAAAGATGTTTTTTCTAAGAAAGATCCAAATGCCGAGAACAACAAAATTGTTTAATAGTTCTTCAGAGATATTTTCTGTGAAAAATTTATTAATCTCTCTCTCTCCCCCCCTTCTTAGGTGCCTCCTGTCCTCCCTCCCCCTCCTCCTGGACTGCCCCCTAAATTGGCAATTAGCCAGGCTGAAGGTGCTCCCTCAGAAGCTGATGCCAATAACCATCCAGCCACAAAAGAGGCTCCTAAAATGGTTCCGCCACCCCCGCCCCCTCCCAGGCAACAACCTCCAGTCCCTGGACCTGCCATGGTCCCAGCCTTACGGCCTGATGTATTACCCCCTGGAATATCACGTTTCCCTCCACCACCACATCCAGACATGCGGGCACCCCTATCTGCTACTGGACTTCCTGGTCAAGCTGCTCCTTCTGGAATGATGGTCCCACTAATTCCAAGACCACCTTTTGGCCCTCCACCAGGACCTCCACCAATGATGAGACCGCCACTTCCACCTGGTCCTCCTCCTACTGCACTGGATGATGATAATTCTGCAAATCGACCACTCTTACCACAGAAGCCATCATATGTTAAATCTGCTGCATCTACTGTTGTTAAGCGGCCATTGGCTCAGCATCAACCAGAACTTACAGCTATGGTGAGTCCACTTTCCTTTGCTAGTTTTTTGTTGCTTTAATATTTATATGTGGCCATGATTTGATATATTCATGCATGCATGAGAAATAGAATAGTTGGAATTTAGTGAACATTTCTGAGTGATTAAACTATTTCCAGCTTACCTCTGGTCATGCATAAGTGAGTGTGGGAGGTGTTCTTGACTGAACACCTTGGATATTGCCTTACCAGATTGTCTTAGGATTAAGATATATTGATATGTGGAATGTATCTTCTCTCTTTGGTATGCCCATATCAAAATTGAGTGAGTGCTTTTTTTGCATTGATTTTGATTTTTGATGTGGAATTGCATAAGCAGTTCCTCCCTCTCCCTTCAGCTAATAGCATTTCTTTTAGATCACCTTTAAGGACTATGCAAAGCTACAAGTCAGGAGTAAGAAGAATTCTTTGCTTTCGGATATGGTTAATTATGCACTGTCTCTATTTTCTGCCATATGTGATAACAGCTCTAAGACAAATTTGTTCTCTAAACTTGAAAACTAATTCTGAAAAATAAATAATACTTGCCTGAACACTAATAACTTCCTAATACGGATGTGCTATGTCTATATATTGCCAAGACTCTAGAAAAGGGCTGCATATGTGTTCCTGATTTAAGCTTTTATTGGTTTTAGGTTCCTGCATCAGTTCGAGTCAGGAGGGAGACTGCTGCCCCAAGAGCAAAACCAAAGCCTTTACTGTCAACCACTACAGTGAACGCTAAGCCTGTAGCTCCTACCATTGTGAAGCCAGAATCAACCTCATCATCAGCTCCAAAGGGACAGAGTATTGATGACTCGTACATGGCATTCTTGGAGGATATGAAGGCACTTGGTGCACTTGATAGCACTTGATAGCTGATATTTGCTATAGCTGTTGAGATGTCAAGGAAAAGAGGAGCCACCAGTGCAATCAGAATGAAGCATGTACAAGCTATTTTTACAGATGTTGCTTGAGCGATATTTATTGATCTTGGGGACCATTTTTTCGATGTTTTGTTTTGTCATGGTGTCTCATTTTTCTGTTGTCTAACTTTCAAACCTTCTCAGTTTGATGAGATTGTGTAATTCAGGGCAGTTTTCCTCAAGTGAATGATAAAATATATCTGCTCCAAGCAACATAGGAAGTTTACTTGCATTTTGAGATTGGAAATTGTATTTTTTCCTACAATTTACCCCTCCTCTGATTTTGGGCACTGACTGATTGTATGTATTATCGATTAACTGTTGCTCTGTTAACTGACAAAGCATACTTAATAAAAAGTTTAGGAGACTGGTCTCTTTTACATTTAAGTTGTCCATTTTCTTTCTTTTCTTGTTATGGTCACATACTCCTTGACAGTCGATTTTATTAGAACCTTCTTTGATTTACAGTAAAATTCTGCCAATACTTGAATCTTACTAAGGTTAAGTCGTAAGTGTTAACCTTGTAATGGTTCGCTGAATATTCTTCTTGAGATTCGCGTAGGATAGATTGCCAAAAGACTATTACTACTGCTACTACTTTCTATATCATTTTGTCAAGACTAAGCCTTTCTTGGGGATCCAAAATTGCGTGTTGTAAAGACAATTTGTGACTTCAATACACTGGTTGAGTTATTCTAAGGAAATAAAATAATTTTCTCCTTGGAATTGAAAGGGCAGATTTAAGCCCTGCATGTTCAGTTATTTGTTCTAAGGTCAATTGCATACCAGAGATATGGCAGATCTTCTTTCTGTTTTCTTCCTGCTTTCTACTTTGTTTTCCTGTCATTCTTTCTCGTATCACTTGTGCACTGATTTGAGTCTCTCCCTAACTGTCTCCTCTCAATCTATTTTGTGTTAGCATTCCAAGCTCGTCTTTTTGTTCCATTAAAATTTATTACTTCTGTTTCTGAATTTTGATGCAGGAGCTCCGCTTAAGCTGGAGAAGTCACTCAACTTTTGCTCATACACTGGAATTGCCTGCTGTGACTCTGCCAAAGATTTGCAGGTGCATAAAAGCTTTCAAGCTTTGAACGTTTCTGATGCAGCATGTGCTTCTGTCTTGAAATCTATTTTATGTTCAGTAAGTAAAGCACCGGACCTCAGCTTTAAGATAGTACTACATTCTGGTCTGACTCTATTCTCTTGGAAATCTCCTGTGTCTCTTTTTCCCGACCCCTCATTCAAAATGAATCAAATAAATTTTGAATCCCCAGTTTTCTGAACTATGCTGGTGCTTCAGTATCATTTCTGAATATTACACAACTCAAAGGTTTGCTGTAAGTTAAGATGACAAATAGAAAATCTCATTCAATGATCTGAACTAAAAGCAAGAAGAAAAATTAGCTAAATACTAAGATTATGAGGTATTAGCAACCCCTTATAACTGTCTTTTTACTATAAAGTCCACTTTGTACTTCAAATATTCATGTCCCAAACCAGATAATATATTCATTTAAGCAAACAAAATTTGGTGTCTTTATATCAGAGGGTTGTTTATATCCTCACATTTTGTTATGCATAACATGAGTCACCGTCATGAATGGCCAAGGGAAATAAGGAATCAGAACTGGTGATTTTAATTTTTTCAAAAGAATAAAATTAAATAAATTCTCCTACTTATTTACTCTGCTTTCAACAAGTGGGAAGCCATGATTAGCTCGTTTACTCTTTAATACATACATTCTGTCTATGCTAATAGTTTTTTGTTCACAATTTCAAGCCTGTAGTCAATTTTCTGCTCAGCTATATGATGTTAAGTCAGGGCTCAGAGAAGTTCCAGTTCTTTGCAACTCCACAGGAACACATAAATCACCTCACTTCAGCACTGGTGCTTCAATTGGCTTCTGTCCAAAGATATGGGATATATGTGGGAATATATCCATATTGAATCCTCCATTTGTGCAATCAAAACAAGGCAGATTTGGAATCAACTTAAGTTCCTCTCCTTCGAAGTTAATGGATCAATGGCAGTCCAGGAAAGATTTTTGTGAAGCATTTGGTGGGCCTTCAGATGAAGGTGAAGTCTGTTTCGATGGAGAATCTGTTTTGTTTGTGCATGAAGAAGCTCCTCAACATCCAGAAGGCCTGTGCCTTGAAAAAATAGAAAATGGGGCTTATCTTAATTTGATACCACATCCAGATGGCTCTAATCGTGTCTTCTTGTCCAACCAAAAAGGTAAGATATGGTTGGCAAATGTTCCTGATGTTGGATCAAGTGAGGTTTTGGGGACTGTTGAGTCCCAACCGTTCCTAGACATAACTGATCAAGTGCTCTTTGATAATGAGTTTGGTTTAATGGGAATGGCATTTCACCCAAACTTTGCAAACAATGGTCGCTTCTTTTTGTCATTCAATTGTGATAAGATGCAACACCAAGGGTGTTTTGCTAGGTGTTTATGCAACATAGACGTGAATTGTGATGCCTCAAAGATTGGTGCTGATAATGGGATCCAGCCATGTCAGTACCATAGCATTATTGCAGAATTCACTTTCAATGGCACTGCACCAAAACCTTCCATGGTACACGTTCACACGTTACTGTTAGTTTGTTTCTAAAACCTCTCACCATATGATTCTAATGGAATTACATTAAATGATTTGTTTTTGCAAGTCAAAAAGAGCAAATCCTCTGGAGGTGAGAAGGATAGTAACAATGGGTCTGCCATACAGGGGAGGTCATGCAGGACAGCTTCTTTTGGACCTGAAGATGGGTATCTCTACTTGACAATGGGAGATGGTGCACGCAAAGATGATCCTTACAATTTTGCACAGAATAAGAAATCCCTACTTGGAAATATATTGAGATTTGACATAGATAACATTCCTAGTAAGTATTTGTGGACCAAAAGATATTTTTCTTTCTTGAGCCATCAACTATTTGTTTTATCTTTAAATTGTCCTTGATGCAGAATATGCAGAGACGTATAAAACGTATACGCCTTTATAGCTATATGCTTTCAATTATGGTTTCCAAATGAAGATATTTATTTCGTATGATCAGTTTAGAAAACTCAAAGAAAGTACATAACAAATAAATGTACCAATGCAGTTCAGTTTCCTTCCTTCAATATGTATATTTAACTTCATGAGAAGTTCACGGTGACTTGTGCATTGCCTGGCATGTCAACCAATAACTTTACACATAGGAAATCTTTTCCCTTTATATCTACTATTGATGCTTTTGTGCTGAAAGTTAGTTACGTATGGTTGATGAATAAATATTTGTAGTTTTGCCGAACTATGATGCTGAAGTCTGGAACAATTTTGTCATTCATGTTTTCAGTTTACTGGGGCTAGATAATAAATGTTCTTGGCTTCGTAATATATATCAGAGAGTTAGGTCGTGATGATGCTAAATAATCTAACACTAACTTGCCAAATGACCAGGTGAAAAAGAAATAAACGACCTCGGTCTGTGGGGAAATTACTCTATTCCAAGAGATAATCCATATGTAGAAGACAGGGAACTGGGGCCTGAGATCTGGGCCTTTGGATTTAGAAATCCTTGGCGCTGCAGTTTTGATTCAGAAAGGACTTCCTACTTCCTCTGTGGAGACACTGGACAGGTTTGGAGAGCATGTATTGTCTACTTCATATATTTTTCTCATTCAGATGTTAATTCTTGATTCTATTCCAAGATATTGATGTAACTATTTGAGAGTTTCAATGCTATTCGTGATTGCTTCTGAAGTCAGCAGTATTGATCTTTGCTCCTGAAAGTAAGAAAGAACTTTTGAAATTTTAATAGGATGGTAATACTATAATTTCTGAAATCTTAGCATGGACTGCATCCTACAGATTAATCATTCTATAGACTGTGAAGTACATTATTTCAGCACTGAACATCAAGGACTTCAGAGTTCGATCTTGAATTCTTTATTTCTCTTATTTACCTATTACCAATTAGTTCACTTTGTGGCTCATTTACCTCTTGATTGCTAATGTTCCGAATAGGATCAATATGAAGAAGTTGATATTGTCACAAAGGGAGGAAATTATGGCTGGCGGGTATATGAGGGACCCCTTCCTTTCCATCCACAACTTTCTCCTGGAGGAAGTACCCCTCCTAGTCCTATAAATCCTATCTTTCCGGTAATGGGTTATAGTCACTCTGAGATAGATAAGAATCTTGGATTAGCCTCAATAATAGGTGGTTTTTTCTATCGGTCATTGGCTGATCCATGCATCAATGGGAGGTTAGAACTTAGTCTTTTAAGCAATTGTGTGTTGGTAATGTCTTTTAACCAAATGTTGTTCTCCTATACGCATCGAAAGTTTCTTTACTTGTGTTTAATAACCATCATGATCCTAATTTAAAATTCCAGGTACATATACATGGATTTGTATGGGGAAGCTGTTACGAAATGTATTTTTATGATGATTAAAATAAAGTAAAGAGAGTTTTTTTGAGAAGGAAGACCAGAGATACCAAGAAAACCAGGTGCTGGACATTAGAGAAGATATTTTCTCACACTTACACACAGACTTGTCTTGCCATACATTACTTAAAAAACTGCAACTTAAGTCAAGGAAAACCAACAACGAAAAACTGAAAATCTAGTGCCATGATCTGCACATTCTAAGTCTGGTACCTAGAATGGGATAACCAGCCACTACATGAAATGTGGTCAAGCACCACAACCAACTTTTAAGCATTAACTGTAAAATAAACATAAACAATAAGTAAAGCTCCACTGTTGACACTGTGAACAACTTCAATGCTGAGACAGGAACCACTCTCAACACACCTCCTTGGTTCCTGACTTACAGACTCCCAATTTGGCTCTCAGATAAATGAATTTTTCTTTGCTTAATCCTTTAGTAAGGATATCTGCAAGTTGATCTTCAGTGCTGCAATGCTCTACCTTGATTTCTCCATTCTTCACAGCTTCTCTAATGGAATGAAATTTCACTCTGATGTGTTTAGTGCGACCATATTGTACAGGATTTTTGGCAATTGAAATGGCTGACCTGCTATCAATGAACAGAGTAGTGCCCTCTATTTGTACGAAACCCAAGTCTCCAAGCATTTTCCTTAGCCAAACTGCATGGTTTGTTGCTGAAGCGGCTGAGATATATTCAGCCTCTGCTGATGATTGGGCAACCACCTCCTGCTTTCGAGAATTCCAAGAAAAAACAGCACTACCAAATGAAAAACAAAATCCATTCGTACTCTTGGAATCATCCAAGCATCCAGCCAAATCGCTGTCACAATATCCCACCAGCTCCTTGCTTTCTCGTTTTTCAAACTTGAGTCCATAGTCCACAGTTCCCTTAATGTATCGCAGAACCCTTTTCAAAGCTAAAAAATGAATCTCTGAAGGAGCTTGCATATATCTGGATAATAAGCTTGCTGTGAACATTAAATCAGGCCGTGAGGCTGTTAAGTATAGTAGAGAGCCAATTAAACTTCTATAAGTTGAATCAACAGCTGCTGGAGCTCCATCATCTTTATTAAACTTTGCACCGGTAACCAATGGAGTTTCCACCATTTTACAAGCTTCCATGCGAAATCTTATCAGCATTTCACAAGCATATTTGCGTTGATGCACAAATATAAAATCAGAAGCTTGATGAAATTGCAAGCGCAGAAAATATGTTGTTTCCCCCTAGTCTGACATCTCAAATTCTTGTTTCATGCTTCTTTTGAAATCATCAAGAACCAACCCACTAGGACCAGTGATTAACAGGTCATCCACATAAAGAGAAATAATGAGCTTATCAGAAAAAGTTGAATCACTTACATATAATGTAGGCTCGTTAGCACTTCTGATAAAGCCTGGAGACTTTAAATATGTGTCGATTCTATCATACCATGCCCGGGGAGCTTGTTTGAGACCATACAATGCCTTCACAAGCTTGCAAACTTTTCCTTCATTGCCAGGTTCAGCAAAGCCTTCCAGTTGCTCGATGAAGATGTCTTCAGATAATGTGCCATTCAAAAAAGCTGACTTGACATCCATATGCCAGATTTTCCACCCTTCTCTTGCTGCTGCAGCAGTGAGTAATCTTATTGTATCGTGTCTGGCCACTGGAGTGAATGTTTCCCAATAATCCACCCCATAAACTTGGGAATACCCCTTAACAACTAACCTGGCTTTGTATTTGTTGACTGTTCTATCAGCATTCAACTTTGTTTTAAATATCCATTTTACTCCAATGATATTTTGATCTACTGGCCGATCAACAAGGACCCAAGTGCCATTTTTCCTGATCATTTCCATTTCAGTCTCTATGGCTTGTCTCCAATTGTTATCTGCTGATGCTTCTTCGAAATTGGGAGGCTCAACTATAGCAGTATTGCATCTGCTATATATGTCTTGCAATGTTCTTGTTCCTCTAACTGCTAAACTCTCATCTTCAATGTCTTCTTCATGATTCTGTTCATTCAAAACTGCATCATCAAAGAAGTTCACTTTCTCTGAAATTCCAACAGCATTCGTTTCCCAATTCCATCTACTTTTCTCATCGAACCAAACATCTCTACTGACAGATATTTTCTTGCTTTGAACTTCGTAAACCCGATATCCTTTGGAGACACTACTGCAACCAAGGTGAATACCGATCTCTGTCTTGTAATCTAGTTTGGTTCTTTTCTGTTCAGGAATTTGCACATAACAAATGCACCCGAAAATTCTCAAGTGAGTCATAGAAGGTTTTTCTCCAAGCCAGATTTCATGAGCATTACGATTTTTGAGACTGCTTGAAGGCAAGATATTAAGCAAATTCACTGCATTGCTTGCAGCCTCTGCCCAAAACAACTTAGGCAATCCTTTCTCATGTAGTAAACAATGTGTCATCTCCAATATGGTCCTATTTTTCCTCTCACAGACCCCATTTTGCTGAGGGGTGTATGAGATTGTTAACTGGTGCTTAATTCCCTTTTCAACAAGATAACTTTTGAAAGTATTCGAACAGAACTCTGAACCATTATCAGTTCTAAGGACTTTCACCCTTTTTTCAGACTCATTCTCCACCAATGCTTTCAAGCTCTTAAACTTCTCAAATACTTCTGATTTATTCTTTAAAAAATAAATCCAACAGTATCGAGAAAAGTCATCAATAAAAATGACATAATAGATGGTACCACTTAGTGAAGCAGTATTAACTGGACCACCAACATCAGAATGAACAAGTTGCAATTTGTCACTTGCTCTCCAAGAACTTGAAAGGGGAAATGGCATACGGCTCTGTTTGCCATGTATACAAGTGCTGCAAATTTGCTTAGGAATGGACATACTCGAAAGTCCTTCAACAGTGTTAGAATTAATCATGTAACTCAAAGATATAAAGTTTACATGTCCTAACCTTTTATGCCACAAGTCAGCATCAATTTCTTGACCAACACAGGTAGTGTGCTCGATTTTCATTCAGTCAATAGAGTAGCATCGATTTTTCATTTTGACAATCATTAACTCATCACCAGATGGATCAAAAATTGTGCAGAATTTTTCTTTGAACAAAAGAGTGTAGTGATTTTCAGCTAGTTGACCCACACTTAGAAGATTTTGTGTCACTTCAGGCACATAATGGACCTCTGAGATGTATTTGGTGCAGTTCATTGTTTCCACAGCTACTGTTCCTATTCCCATAATCTTCAAATAAATCTCATTTCCAATTCTAACTCTTGCCTTGAAGTTTCTGTCAAGCTTAGTAAAGAGTTGATCATTCCCTGTCATGTGATTGGAGCACCCACTATCTATGAGCCAAGTGTTTCTTTCCTCATCATCTGCAATCTGAGCCATAAAGAGTTGTTCTTCTGTTGCATCTACTTGTTCTGCAACTGCTGCCTTTTCATCTGTGTGACTATTCTTGGCCTTACAAACCTTTTCAACATGACCGAATTGGTTACAAGACCTACACTTAACATTAGGCCTGTACCAACAATATTTAGGAGTATGATTCCTTTTTTTATAGTGCTGATAGGGAGGAAATTTATTTCTCTATTTGTTTTGCTTGCCATCACCATTCTTCTTTTCTTTATCTCGCCTGATGTTGTCATGTTTTTTAGCATTGTAGTTGCCAAGTCTGAGATCCTTCGTCCTTGCTATAAGAGCAGTCTCAACACTCTCCTCCTGACGAATGGCTCTCCTTTGTTCTTGCGCTAGTAGCGCATTTATCAATTCAGTCACTGAGAGTTTAGACATATCCTTCGAGTCTTCCAATGAGGAGATTTTTGCTTCAAATTTTTCTGGTAAGCTAACCAGAAATTTATGGACAATCCTTCTGTCAGGAAGCTCTTCACCCAATAACCTCAGTTGATTGACAATCTTCAAGACTTTTTCAGAATAGTCTTTTATAGTTTCATCTTCTCTCATCTTTAGCACCTCAAACTCCCTCAGCAAATTGAGCACTTGAATCTGTCTCGTTTTGTCACTGCCATGAAATTCTTCTTTAAGCTTGTCCCAAGCTTCTTTTGGAGATTCACAAGCCATAATTCTTGTGAAGATTGAGTTAGTCACGGCAGAGTGAATACATGAGAGAGCTTTGTAGTGCTCAGCCACCTCCTCACTGTGTTGCTTTATCTGAGTGATGGTTGGATTTGCATGCCTCATAACCGGGGGTTCTCCCCCAACTTCTAAAACCTCCCACAAATCAAAGGCTCGGAGATAAGCCTTCATTTTAACAGCTCATATAGGGTAATTTTCTCCTGAAAAAAATAGGTGGAGTGGAGGCATTGTAACTTGCAGAAGCCATTGAAAAAACAATGAAATGCAAGCAAAAAAAGAATACTACGATGATGCTGGTTTTCACACTTGATGACAAGAAAAATGAAAGAAAACTAGGTCCCTCAAGATCCCTCTTACAGCTCTGATACCATGTTAAGAAATGTATTTTTATGATGATTAAAATAGAGTAAAGAGAGTTTTTTTGAGAAGGAAGACCAGAGATATCAAGAAAACCAGGTGCTGGACATTAGAGAAGATATTTTCTCACACTTACACACAGACTTGTCTTGCCATACATTACTTAAAAAACTGCAACTTAAGTCAAGGAAAACCAACAACGAAAAACTGAAAATCTAGTGCCATGATCTGCACATTCTAAGTCTGGTACCTAGAATGGGATAACCAGCCACTACATGAAATGTGGTCAAGCACCACAACCAACTTTTAAGCATTAACTATAAAATAAACATAAACAATAAGTAAAGCTCCACTGTTGACACTGTGAACAACTTCAATGCTGAGACAGGAACCACTCTCAACAGAAGCTATCTGGGCAGGGAGTGAGTATCCTTTAAACAGTGGCGGCTTCACTACTTCAAGAATTCCTTTCAGATGTGCTCGTGACACTCCAATCCCATGTGTCATCACAACAGGAAGTTCTTCCCCTTCCCTCAGATTTGTGTTCTCACTTACCGAAGATAACAGGATAGATCTTTATATCCTCACAAGCACAGGCGTTTATAGAGTTGCAAGACCAAGCCGTTGTAACCTCAAATGTTCTAAAGAAATTGTTGCCAATGTGACTCCAACATCACACTCTTCATCTTCCGTAGCTATCAATGGCTTGAGGGGTTGCAGATTTATTGGTCTGCTTGTCTTCTTTGTACTAGTACTTAGCTTGTAGAGATACGGTACCTGTTTTACACTCTGCTTAAAGGCATTAATTTTCTGTATTTACATCAGATTGCTTTTCTATTAAATCTCAAAACCAAATCCACGTCCCTAAGAAACTGCAGGTGTCATGAAGTTTATATATCAGATCTCTTTTCCAGGAAAACAACTAAACTAGGGCAGTTGTCCTGGATCAAGCATTTGCACCTTGAGGATAAAGTGGCTTATCATGCATTACATTAATGCCATGGAACAGTTGGGAAAGTGTTCCACCTACTCTGTCAAAAGCACTAAAAAAGTGCAGATTACTGCAATTACTTTAGCTAGGGAATAACATTTTGCTGACTTTTGTACATGATGTGCAATTTGGGGAAGAGATCATAATTGAAAAACTATGAATTGTTCACAAAGAAAAGCAGTTTTTCCTCAAGGAAGCTCCTCATTTGATATTCCCCCATGTTTTGAGTAGCTATGCAGATATGGAATTGCATTTCCTTGACAAAGTAGGTGAGCGGCCATTGATTTATATGATGAAGCTACAGATAGTATGAAGCTATGGAAATTCTATGCCTAATGCTAATACCATCGTTTTTCCATTCATAAGATATAAAAATGAAAGAGAAGAACAAATTACTAGATTAATAGATAACTGGGAGGCTAAATCTGCTTCATTTGGTCAATGCTTATTATTTTAAAAGATGTTGGTTGTTGATGACACATGGGATTGGAGAAGATCGGATGACATCAAAGTGTTGGAATACAAAACATGGAGACAAGTCAGTGTTTGTTAAGATATCCCAAGTGATGAATGGAGATATGATGCTCTTGCTACTGTCCTATAATGTCATGCAGTTTTAGATCTATTTGTCTTTATCATACATACAGGACATTATTATCTGTAAGACATGGTCTCTTTATGCTTACATATATGATATATCATCACTTACATCATGGGAACTACTCATTGATATCGATATTGATATAAATATTATCTTCAAGGAGACATAATGGCATAATTTGTAAATATATCAAATATCATGAATACTTATTTTTGGTCTTTTCTCCAACATAAACCGCATTGGACGGTACGTGTTTAATATTTTATCGAGGAAATATCGGTAACAGTTGCAATATTTTTGTGTTAGAAAGCAACACCGATTGAAGGTAGGGATGTTCAAAAGGTCCATTCGATTGGATATGTATTAAAATTTTAAAAATAAAAAAGTCAAATTTATTTTATGTAAAAATCAAATCAAATCGAACCGGCTATTATATGTAATTAAATAGATCAAAATCGAACTATTTGATCGGTTTTCAAAAAATTGAATTGAAATAAATTTTTTACAATATTTTACAAAATTTTAAGATAATATATATAAATATAAATTTCAACATGTTCAAGTAAATTTAACAATATTTTAAATTTAATATATATTCTCTAAATGATGTAAAAATTAAAAAAATAGATATTAACATATATATATATATATGTATAATAATTTAAATTTCTATTAATTTAAGTTCGATTGTTCTAACTGTTTGATTGAAAAATTTAATCATCGAAAATCAAATCGAGTTAACCAAAATAATCAAACTTGTAAAATCCAACACTTTGTAAACCGCTCTGATCAAATCGAAAAACTAAACATATTTCGATTCAGTCAATTTTTTCGATTTGGAATGATCTTGCTCGCCCATAATTGAAGTAATGTCTATGAAAATCATTTAAGTCTCTCATTCTCATGAATTAATTATAAGTGGAATTTTTTTATTTGCAAGGTTCCATAATAATTGAATGGAAGTTTCCTTGCTTTCTCCTTTTTCTTTTACCTTCAAATTTTATCTTGGATCAATTATAAGATCTGAACGACAACTTGGACAAAGTTTGAATTGTTCAGTAGTAATAACTTGCGAGAATTGATAGTTAACTGAAAAGAAGTTACCAAACTGATAAGAGAAAAAAGCCAGCAAAACAGAGGTTCAAGTCCTTGTTTGATGGATTAAATTAGGGGGGTTCGGTGAATGTTTTTAGAGGGAAATAAGTACCCACCAACCATCAGCTGAAGCAGTTCCCGGCCAGGTAAATCTTCTTGTTTTTTCAACTTTCTTTATCCCAGTAAATATGTCATTTGTGTGCCCCAAAGTCAGAAGTAGATTTCAATCCGATTTCTTAAAAACAGACTTGTTTTTTGCCCTGGTCGAACTAGAAAAGAGTTGTGCCGTGGCCCATGGCCATGCCACCACTAAACCAAAAGAAGCAAGTTGGGGTTTGGGTGCATTGATTTTCCTGTCTCCACATTCAAAAGTCGCAGCTTCTTTAAAACACTGAACAAATGTTAGTAGACCATCAGACCCAGACCCTTTGGCCTTCGCATTCATTCATTATTCTCTTCTTTTAGAATGAACAGTGTTGCAATCTGTGATGGATCATGTACTTTTCTCTTGTGTTTCTCTCTCTCTCTATATATATATATATTCAAAAGTCTTTTCTCTTATCTGTTTCTGCTAGTTTTGACGTCATCCCGGTCGTTAGCTTCCCTTCCTTTCTTTCATTTTTTTAAAACCTTTTTTGAATGATAAAATGAAACATCTTGTCAAGTTGTTTTATTATTTATGTTCAAATATTATGACCATGCTTTCGCGCTTGTGGTTCGGTGGTGGTGTTGAGGGTTAAATGCAATACTACACCAATCAACTTAAAAAGGTCCAATTAATGTGGGCACGAGACAAGTTGAACCAACCATGATCTGAACTATCCCAACTTGGTTTTGTGGGCAAAAAGACAAAAAAAAAAAAAAAAGGTGGGTCTTTTCTACTAGTTTTACATTTTTTAAAGTCTCACCCACTCTGTTTGACTCTTAATAAAAAAAGTTCAGGTCAACAAATGCATACTGGCCAATTGATGTCTCAATATCTGTTTGAAAGCCACTGACAATGAATTGGTGACTTTCAGCTCATTAAGTTGAAGGACAAAATGTCAAAAGCTTGTGTTAAAAAAAAGATAGGAATTAGGAAGAAAGAGAGAAAATTGAAATCAAGCTTCCTTCTGGAAAGGGTGGTTTAAAAAATGAAGGTTGATGGAGAAAAGGAGTTCAACTGATGTAGAATGAATAAAAGATTCAAAGGGTATTTGAAAATGAATTTCCTTCTGGAAGCTGAGTTAAGGCGATTTTGATGTGGAGAGAGACAAGGGGACTGCTGAGAGATAGAGTAGATGGAAGTGGGAAGAATGTTCAAAAGCCAGAAAGGAAAACCATTTGTTGTATATAATCTTATTTTGTACCCGAAGTCAACTCAGTAGCATTTCCCTAAAGATGCGCTGAGGTGTAGATAAAATAAAGCGTGTCATAGCAAAAGCTGCATTTCTCTACCAATTTGGTGTGATGGAAAGTGTTTTTGCTATCATCTTCCTCTTCTCCAACTTCCTGTTGCTTCCTTATCCCTCCTTTTCTTTTCCTTTATGTACAAATTCCCGTAAGTTCTGCACCTAAAACTAATAGTTGTTTGTTTCAGTTTCATGGAGTGATTAACCATTTTTATTTATTTTACTACTTCTGCAATTATATGCCTGAATTTCCAATTTTTTTCCCCTTTGTTCCTTTCTCTGCTGTAGGGGCACCTCTCACCTTGAACACCACGCTCAAATTTTGTTCCTACAATGGAAGTAGCTGTTGCAACTCCACAGAAGATTCACAATTGCAGAGGCAATTTCAAGCAATGAATATCTCTCATCCCAGCTGTGCCTCACTTCTGCAATCAGTTCTCTGTGCAGTAAGACTTTCATTTCTTCCATTATTGATATAAAAAAAAAAAGAAAAGAAAAAAAAAACATGTTAGTTCTGGGTCAAATTTCAAACCTTGCATTGGTTTAATGTATAATTCATGAGATTTTGATGTAGGATCTAAAATGAAGCAATTGTAGGGCACTTGCATTCTGATTTTCAAGCAGCTTTCTTTGATTGTAACCTAATTCTACATGTACTCTGATGGGAAATTGGAATATGAGGTTAAAAATCTCTTCTAAAAATTGCATTATTTGCCTGTATATGGCTGTAAGTATAGACTTGGAATCTCCTTTCCGATTATTTGTTTGATCCCTCATGCCCATCAGAAATGAAGATTTTCATGTTGGCAGTTTCCTGTTGAATTCTGGATGGACTGCATGGGTTTATAACTTCATAAAGGAATTCAGTTGCCTTAATAGTTATATTTAATTGCTTATAATACTGTTCATATTTTGTTGGGGTAATAATTCAGATAGCTAGAGTATTTATCATAGGGTTATAGAATTTTTCATTTTTCAAATTTCCCCCTCTTGATGAGTGATGGTTTTGTTTCCCTTTGTTTCTGATGATGTAAAAGATGAGAAAACAAAATCGAGAAGTCTGCAACCATATTCCTGTGGCAACCAATAGAAGCTTCTAATTTTCTCTGAAGAATAGACAAGATCTGAGTGGAATGTTACAGATAAAGAATACTACTATAATTGCTGAACTAGTAACTTGGTTTGTTTCATCGTGACTGCCATCAATTTGCACAATATGCAGATGATGAAAAAATAAAAGAAATATCTTGTATGAATTACAAAAATATTTTCCCGAAGTGTATAAGTAAAGAAAACCTGCTAATGAGCTTGAATACAGCTTCTGTTGTTACGTATTCTCTCTCTCTCTCTCTCTCTCTCTCTGTCTCTAATCAGTTCTCTCAAAAGGTTTTACCAAGTTTACATTCTTTCTATGATTGTCAGAGATGTGATCCATTTTCAGCAAAGTTATTTACAATCGATTCTGTGACCCGACCAGTGCCTCTCCTCTGCAACTCTACTGTTTCAACAAATTCATCTCAGTCTAACCAAGCAACAAATGATTTCTGCTCTCAAGTATGGGATACATGTCAAAATGTATCTATACTAAATTCCCCCTTTGCACCTTCATTACAAGGGCAAGCTGGAGCACCAGTCAATTCAAATTTCACCAAACTGACTGAACTTTGGCAGTCAAAAATTGATTTCTGCAATGCATTTGGTGGAGCATCTACTGATGCATCAGTTTGCTATGATGGCAAACCTGTTACACTAAATGAGACTGGAACTCCTAGTCCTCCACATGGCTTATGCCTTGAGAAAATCGGGAATGGAAGTTACCTAAATATGGTTGCTCACCCAGATGGGTCAAACCGTGCATTCTTCTCCAATCAACAAGGTAAGATTTGGTTGGCGACTATTCCTGAAGTGGGATTGGGAGGAACATTGGAGCTTGATGAATCCAACCCCTTTACAGATCTTACTGATGAAGTTCATTTTGACACTGCATTTGGGATGATGGGTATTGCATTTCATCCAAACTTTGCACAGAATGGCCGATTCTTTGCCTCATTCAATTGTGATAAGGGTAAATCGCCAGGATGTACAGGAAGATGTTCATGTAATTCCGATGTTAACTGTGATCCTTCAAAACTACCTACAGACAATGGTGCACAGCCATGCCAGTATCAAAGTGTTATTGCAGAATATACTGCCAATGGTACCGGATCCCAGCCTTCCTCGGTACACACCTTTCACACTTAAAACTTCTTCCAAATTTTTTAGATCAAAGATTATAATTGAATTATTCCATTTTCAGGCAAAAACTGCTAAATCATTAGAAGTGAGAAGGATATTCACTATGGGCCTCCCCTTTACTTCTCAACATGGTGGACAGATACTTTTTGGACCTACAGATGGGTATTTATATTTTATGATGGGCGATGGTGGTGGTGATGCTGATCCCTACAATTTTGCTCAAAACAAGAAATCAGTGCTTGGAAAAATCATGAGGCTTGATGTAGATGATATACCAAGTGAGTACCAGCTTTGAGTGGTTTATACCAAACCTTTAAACGCTGACATTTCTTATTGCTAGTTGGTAGTTTCTGCTGCCTTATTGCATATATTCTTTGTATATGTTCTCCAACCCTCGTTTCTCCTATCTGACTGCACCCTCCATGAATCAACTTCTGCTTGTTTTACACTGCCTGCCTATGTACAAGTCTTGTGGGAACCTATTAATCTGCATTTATTTTGATAATTTAAGGCAATTAAAACTCTAAACACCTGTTAATTTGTCATTCATGATAATCAAATATTTAGTTCTTTCACTGAACCAACATCAGTATTAAAAAGTTAGATTTCCTTGCATCAGTCAGGTGTTTGCCACTCATTTCAACTGACAGCTCAATATGTGGTTCCAGGTGCAGCAGAAATTAATAGACTTGGTCTATGGGGAAACTACTCTATCCCCAAAGACAACCCATTTAGCCAAGATGAAGAATTGCTGCCTGAAATATGGGCGTTAGGATTGAGAAATCCTTGGCGTTGCAGTTTTGACTTGGAGAGACCTTCCTATTTTATGTGTGGGGATGTTGGCGAGGTTTGACTTTTCTCTTCTAAAAACTATAGACAGGCAACTAATATACTGTCATTAGTTAACCAAAATAAGAGTGTGGATTAAAAAATCTAGGTCCTCTCAGCTCCTATTTTCTGTTTCATACAAGTTTAAGAATGCGAGCTCTGCAGGTTACATAAACATTCCCCTAAGCCCTGCAATAGCTTTCTGTTTTCATTATTTCTAATTTCTGAGAGAATGCACCATAAAGGAGACATGTGGCAATCCTCCTCAATTTGTTATTTCCCACCCTTTTGTCTTAAACATCACATGATGAGAAAATAAATTAGTCAACCTTGCCTGCTGGGAGATTCTTACAAGTTTGATGTCAGAACATTTTAAGTTGCAGCAATGCCTTTGACTTTAATCTGTTGTAGTGGTTAGGACTACATGTAATTGATTACCATCAGCATCATTTTTATTTAAATGAGATTCAACTAAAATTCAGGGTACGTGTGATCAAATTCTGAATTTACTGTAAGTTTATAATTCTACAGGATTTGTATGAAGAGGTCGACATCATCAGCAAGGGTGGAAATTATGGTTGGCGTGTGTATGAGGGCCCATATCCTTTTAATCCTACATCGTCACCTGGAGGGAATACATCTATAAATTCCATAAGCCCCATTTTGCCAGTTATGGGATATAACCACTCTGAAGTAAACAAGAACGTAGGATCAGCCTCAATTATAGGAGGTTACTTTTACAGGTCCAACACCGATCCTTGTATGTATGGGAGGTGAGTAATCTCTGTTCATTGACCAACAAGAAAACGAAGCAGGTGTTTGTTCACAGACAGGACAAAATATTTTCCGGTCACAGCTACTCTTGAAACATTAAGCTTCCTTTTGTTTGTTTCCGTAGGCAGCTGAGGCTACCAACTCTTCATTATAACTGATCAATTCTTGCTAATGTTGGTGGGGGGTTACAGGTACTTGTATGCAGATTTGTATTCTGGTGCTCTATGGGCCGCAACAGAAGATCCAGGAAATAGCGGCAACTTTTCGACAAGCACTATTCCTTTTGGTTGTGCAAGAAAGTCTCCTATACAATGCAGCACCGTGCCGGATAGTGCTCTTGCAGCGTTGGGTTACATTTACTCATTTGGGCAGGACAATAGTAAAGATATTTACTTGCTAACCAGCAGCGGAGTTTACAGAGTTGTCCCTCCAAGTCGATGCAGTTACACTTGCTCCAAGGAAAATGTTACCGCAGTCGAAAGTCCAAGTCCTACTACTTCACCACCATCACATGCAAACCAGTTGCATCCGGCATTCCTATTATCTGCTTTGTTGCTGCTTTTGTATAACCTTTCCTAACGCCATTAGTATGTTCTGGTGAGAGTAGAGACTAGAAAGGTTACTTTTTCTGTGTCTTTGTTATTGTTTTTCTGGGTTAATAAAAGAGATGTAATTTTGGTTGCTTTAAGATTCTCTTCTGGGATTTCGGAACCCCAACTTGCTTGTAGTGCTTTATATTTATATCATTTTTGGTAGAATAGAGGTTCAAAGAAGCGAAAAGGTGGGAGGAGTTTAAAAACAAAACAAGAAAAGAATAAAATTAATTGATTTATAGTGTAGAGAGAGCTACCAACATAATAATGTAGTTTCTAGGATCCATGATCAGTGTTAGGATCTAAGGCGGGTATGACCCACTAGGTCTAAGCAACCACTTTAATCAATATGTATGGGTTAGTCATGCATCATATCTATTCACACAATCATTCAACATAAATATATTCAAATATGTATGGGCGTTATCACATAGTTATGGAACTTCTCAACATAAGTGTGAAATGTTTTCTTTCATAAATAACATATGTATAATATGTATTTCATATCAACATGTAAAATGCACTCTTTGGTGCTCACATAAGCTCTTAAGTCATCAAATATTTCAAAATATGAAATCCATACAAGTATAATGCCAATCACTAGGTTCAACATAAACATGTTTATGAGCATATAGATAAGATTTAAAGATTGAATTGTTCGTGGAACATGACTTGATTCTCTATGCTTCAAGTGGCTGCTAGATCGCCTATAAAGAAAAAACGGAATTTCATCTTCATGACAAAGGTAGAAGCTAATCATTGATCTACAAAAAAATGAAAAACTAATGTAATAATTCTATTTTATAGAGTTAATTGGTCATAATTTTGGGTGATTTTGTTTAAGTTCTTGAGATTTAATTTAAGAATTAGTTATTTTCAGTCATTTATTTTATTTAATTATAATGGGTTCAATTTCGTTAAGTTATTTTATAATATTTTACTTTAAGTTTAATTATTATTTAAGTTAGTTTGTTGCTTTTGTAGGTGCGCTATGAAAAGGGTGACAATTTGTGAAGAGGAATTCACTCAAGGTGCATATTTCAATTGCATCCAAGCATTTGGCTCATTGGTTGATGCATGATCTCTTTGCCTAAAGAGTAGGATTCAAATCTCTCATTTTCCAATTATAAAAAAAAAAGGTACAGATAAAAACTGCACATATTTTAGTATTTCAAGTATATCTTTCACTACAAAAGTCCAATTGATGGGATTCTTAATCCATTGGAAAGCTAAGAGGCGGAGTTACAACTTTCATATTTACCACTTCACCTTGTTCAGTTTGGAAAGAGATCAAATATCATGTTGAAGTCAAAGTAGTGTAGTAAAACAAGGTGAGTAAGGCAAAATCTTGGGTGTCTCGGCCTTTAGCAAGCCAGTGCCGCGGCTCCCCGATCCACAAAGATGCCTCAGATGTGAACAAGCTTTGGCACCGTAGCTACCAAGTGCCTAGCACAGTGACACCCGAAGAGGAATTTTGAAAAAAATAATAAATAGTGGCATTTGTAAATAGAATGGAGTTCTCATGCCACCAGACTTCTATTTTGACACGAACATGAGCCCTATTTAATCCCTCCTTCGAAAATATGTAAAAAGGGATATTGAAGAGAAAGTAAAAAGAAAAAATTAAGCAACGTTCTTTTTTGGAAAAAAGAGGCATTGAAGCTAGCAAGGAAAGTAAGGAAGATTACGGATTGGAAGATTAACAAATATTAGAGTTCTTTCTTTTCTTGTTATCTTTATACTTTTTTGTTTAGTTTTTGGTGGTTAAATTTCATTTTTGGATGATGTTCTTAGGAATTATTTTGAATTAAGTTTTTAATCTAGAATCACAATTAAATCCATTGCATAGTTTGAATTTTTAATATTCTTTCTTGCTTATGATTGATAGTATTTAAGTTGTTTATTTCAATCTTGTTCTTAGTGCACCTGATTGTTTGATCATCGATTAGATTGATTTAGAAATCTAAACTGAGCTGGACGAGGGAGTTCAGAGTAAGTCGTAGATGAAATATATGTTCAATATTAATTGTATAAGATGATTGATTTGATTCCCGTGTAGAGTAGGAATACACTTACATGTCATATGTAGCAATAATTGGAGTCTAAGCTTAATGAGCCTTTCTTGATTTCAATTTGCATAGGAATATAGTAAATTGGTTAAGGAATATGTTTTTATAAGAATATCAGAAGAGACTTATAAATATATTAGAACTCTAGGTTAACAACTTAGGCCTATTTAATAAGTAAAGAATGAATAGAAGAGAGTCAGATGAAATATTGAGGGGATATTCTAGTTCTAAACGTTTGGTTGATTGATTAATTAATTGAATTGATATTTTTATTTTCAATACTAGTTTTAATTTTAGTTTCTTTAATTTTCAAAAGTTTTAAATTTGGTTATTTGGATAAGATTGAGTTGTGTCAATTTTAGTAATTTGCAAAAAGATTTGGTCAATTCTTTGTGGGAATGAACTTTACGATCATTATATTACTTATTAATGATACGTGCACTCATTTGCATGGTCTATCCATCAAATAAGTTTTTGGCACTATTGTCAGGGAATTGTGCCAAATTTTCTTTGTTAATATTAATATCAAGCAATTTTAGTCTTAATTCAAACTTTCTTTTTCTTCGTTTTCAAGTACTTTTAGTTGTTGTATACGAAGAGTGAGAACTTTGGAGATTGTTCCTTTGGATCTAGAAATTGGAAAGACTTTTTGAAAACTCAAGAGGGAAAATTTACAAGCTTCTTCTCGCATCGAACACATTGACTGATCAACAAGAAGAAAACAAGTCTTTGCGGGGAATATGTTGTACTTCTCGTTCAAGGCCTTCATTCAAGCATTCGTAGACCTACCATCCAAGCCGATAACATTAAGATTAAACTTGCAATCATTCATATGATTTAGACTTTTCTTTAGTTTGGGGGATTGCCAAATGATCTTAATGCACATATTGTGAATTTCTTGGAGATTTGTGATACATTTAAGATTAATGGTGTTTCTGATGATGCTATTAGATTGACGTTTTTCTCGTTTTCACTAAGAGACAAGGCAAAGGGTTGGTTGAATTTGCTTCCAGCTAGTTCCATTAATACTTAGGATGATTTGGCTTAGAAATTCTTGGCTAAATTTTTCCACAAGCTAAGATAGCTAAGATGCATAATGACATCATCTCCTTTATACAACTTGATTCGAAATCACTATATGAGGCTTGGGAACGGTATAAGGATTTGCTTATGAGATGTCCTCACCATGGGTTACCTAAATGGCTGCAAGTTCAGACTTTCTATAATGGTTTGCTAGGACCAATTAGAACCACCATTGATGTTGTAGCAGAATGTGTGCTTATTAGTAAATCCATTGATGAGGCTTATGACTTGTTAGAGGTGATGGCTTTCAAACAATTATCAATGGCTATCTGAAAGATTAGGTCTAAGAAAAATTATTGGTATTCATGAGCTTGATAAAATTAATGCCGAAACGTCACAATTGGCTGCTTTCACCAAGAAAATTGATACACTGGGTGTCCATGCTATTTAAAGTCCTTTTGTGACATGTGAGTTTTGTGGAGATATGCATTCTAGTGATTAGTGTCCTATTAATGCTGAATTTGCACAGTTTCTTATAAATTTTAATAGGCGACAAAATAATCCATATTCCAACAACTACAATCCTGGTTGGAGAAATCATCTTAATTTTTCTTAGAGCAACAACGAAGAATTTAGATCAACACTTAAGCCAAACATTCCTCCTGGATTTCCACCTCAAGTTAGAGCTCTTATGCTTGAGAAAAAGCCATTGGTTGAAGAGCTATTCTTCCAATACATGGCAAAGATTGATTCTCTCATTCAAAGTTAGGCAGCATCATTCCGAAACCTTGAGACACAAGTGGGTTAATGTCACGACCCAAATTCTGGGCCATGACCGGCGCATAGGCTCAATGGACATAGCCCACTAAGCCCAAGCAAGCCTATCTATATGACCTGTTCATCATTCCATCAAAAGTTGCTAAAGTTATATTTCATAATTCCAATTCAAAATAATGCTAACCATTGCCATCTCGTAGTGGCATTTCCAATCAAATATACATATATTGTCTAGAACATATATCTTAATAATTTACATCGGGTTTGTTTATGCATAACAAAAGGGATACTCGACTTCCAGCGGAGAGACTCGGGCGAAAGTTCAGTTATTGAATGCCGAGATACCTACCAAGGAAATGAATTCATAAGGACACCTCGACCTAGTTATCGACTGCTTCCTGATCTGAAAATATGAAGTTGAAAACGGTGAGTATAAACCCAGTGAGTGAACAAAGGAAGGGAATAAGCAATCGATAAGAGAAGTTAAGAAATCATAATGCACTTATTTTCAAAAACAATGCAATTTAGTTTAATTCTTATTAAAACCCCTTATTAAACCCTTAATTGGTTAATCGCTTGATGATGAAGGATCCATACATATCAAAGAATTTGGAGAGTGAAAGCTTTAATAGCATTCAAGCAAGTCAAGTGAAACGACGGGTCCTCGTTGCAACGGAAAGGCATTCTTGCTGTAGTGAAATTTGGTTCAAACTATCAACTGGTCAAGGGTTTCTCACTAAACCCCCTCATTTCAAACTTATTTAATTAATTCCTTGGTGTTGGAAGTCCATGATCAACTATGGTGCTAAATAAGTGGAAAATAGGGCAGCAACCGAACAAGGTAACAAGCAAGACAGAAAGTTTCTCGCTGTAGCGAGAGGCTTTAGCAAATTTCTTGCTACAGCGAGAACCAGGCTAGTGTAAACCCTCTAAACCCATGAATTTCTAGCTGCAGCGAGAAACAGGACACCAAGGAAAAATTTTCATCATCTCAAGAAAAAGGCATTATGCTATAAGGACAAAAATCAACTTGAAAACACTTAGCAATTTCCAAGGTTCAACATGTAAGATTTCACATGCACTACAACCATATACCATATTCATGAATTTTTATTACATAAACATATATACATATATATTACATATATAAACACCAATACCACCACCGTCTCACTCAGATCATGTGCAACCCCCACATCAGGCACATAGCTGGAGTCATCGTGTTCATTCCCCCACATCGTGCACAACTAATACCACCTTGTGAATCCCCCCACATCGTGCACAGACAATATCATCATCCACACTCCCGCACCCATCATCATTGGCATGTGCTCCCCCATATCTTGCACAGGCTCGGTTATAATTACTAACAATATTACTATTAAGACACATCATATATATTTAGATATGCACATATATATATATATATATATCAACATAACAAATGGCACATGGCTTCATCACAGTCGCATTCCACAACGCAAAACGTTTCATTAAAAGCTTGTTCCCATGCATATTTCAGGGAAAAATAGATAAAATATTTCAATGGATTTCATCAAACACATATGCCCAAATCCCAAAACGTTTTAATGCAAGTTCACTCACCTTGGTGGGTTGTAATTAAAATTTTTTTCAAAATTCTTCCAAGCTATTATAGAAGCTCCCTCTTTGTCTCTCTAAAACACCTAACTAGTGAGAGAAAGTATGGAAGTAAGACCTTTCAAAGGTTTTAAAGTGAGAAAGTGAAAGAGTACAAGAGGTTTTATGAAAGGGTGCACAAAAGCATGAAAATTGAAGCTAGCTTGTGAGAAGTTATGAAGGTTTCAAAACAAGCTTCCATGGAGGATGAAAGCAACATGGGATGGGAGGAAGAAGAAGAAGAAGCTGCTGAAGAAATGAAGAAGCTGCTGGAAGAAAATGATATTTATAGCAAAAGCTTATCCAATCTCTTTTTAAATTACGAAAATGCCCTTAACAAGTTGGCTTGTTCTCCTCCAATACTTTGTGCAATATTTTTACTCGTTTGACACTAAGACAAAGTCCATAGTTGTCTAGAAATACTCAAGTTCACGAAATATTAAAAATTTTAACTCGAGATGAAAAATGACCATTTTGCCCATACCATGGAAATCATCATTATTTTTATTTCCTTAGTCATTTTACCCTTATTTTCATCATTCATTTATGCCTTAGGCCTACTTAGGCCTTAATATTATTTGAAAGCTTATTTCTAGGGGCTCACTAAGGAAATGACAAAATTACCCCTAGCTTGTGTTATCGAGTCTACACCTAGTTACGGGCCTATAGGGGTCGAGGTCTCATAGTTAACTTGCTAAGGCCATCAATAATAGACCTCAGGGTACTTTACCTAGTGACATTGAACCCAATCCAAGAAGAGAAGGTAAAAAGCATTGCAATGCAATCACACTCAGAAGTGGGAAAGAGGTAAGTGGTGGTCAAGTGCAATCTAAATATTCTAGTAAGCTTACTGAAAAAGAAGTTGAAATTGCTGTTGTTGGCTCCATTAGTTTTTGATTATAATATAACATTCTCATTTATTTGTGTCTAGTACCTTTACTTGAGTGTGCAGGAAATTAATATATGAAATTAATTTCTTGACTCTTCAAAGAGTATTTTTGAAAGAAAAAGAGGGATAAAATCATCAAGATGTAACTAAATAACAAGGAGGAAGCTTATTGGTGAAACAAGGAAGAACATTGGTTGACCAAATTTCAAATTAGAGAAATGGCGGGTTGAAGAGTTTAAGAAACATAATCAATTTAGTCAACCAAGTCAGTCGACTAAGTACTCTCTGCCAGAATCTGCAAACCAGAAACAGAACCAACTTAGTCAACCAAGTTAGTCGACTAAGAGCTCTTTGTCTGCAAATTGAACCAGAGCACTACAAGACAGATTAACGGCTATAACTCATCCTCAATTGTTTCCAATGGATATAAACTGCCAAACTGCCATCAAAGTTGCATCTCCAAGTATAAAAGAGTCTTCCAACTATAAGAAATAAGTTTTTTGAAGCCTTAAATGAGATTTGAGCTATAGAAAGTAGAAAACCAGAAAAGCTTCACTGCACTTGTATGCACTTAAACGCCTACTCTTTGCATTTGTATTTAACACTCAATCTTGTATTATCTAGATCAAGTAAGTGATCATAGGTACTTCTTTATTACTTCTCTTGTATTCTTAGAGTGAGGGAGTCACTCTAAGGGGTTGTTCAAGCTTGGGATAGCTTGATTGTTAAAGGTTGTGGTTGAGCCTTGGAAAGTCACATTGGGTTTTAGTTGAGCCCGTGAAAAGCTAGTGTAAAAGGTTTTTGACTGAGCCTGTTAAAAGCCATTGTAAAGCTTGGTGAAAGCTTGTGAATTTCACCAGTCCATAGTGGATTTGTGGGAAAATCCTTGGTTGGATAATCAAGGTAGTGGATATAGGTCTTGGACTGAACTACTCTAAATTGCTGTGCATTTTATACTCTGTTTTTGTTTTCTTAAGTTCTAAAAATTAGTTTCCAATATTGTCAAGAGCCAAATTATGCTATTCACCCCCCTTTTAGCACATATTATCGAGACCAACAGTTGTTGCAAAAGAAATTATGGTTAAAAATTCTAGTGAAAAAGCTAAAATTGAAAAACCACAATTAAAACCTTCACAACCACCCCCACCACTTTTTCCTCGATGTTTTCAAAAAGAAAAACTTGACAAACAATTTTAGGAATTTCTTGGTGTATTTAAAAAGCTTCATATTAATATCCCTTTTGCTGAAGCTTTGGAAAACATACCAAGCTATGTGAAGTTTTTGAAAGACATCTTGACTAAAAAGAAAAAATTAGAAGAGTTCGAGACAATTGCACTTACTGGGGAGTGCAGTTGTAATCCCAAATAAGATTTCGTCAAAGCTTAAGGATCTAAGGAGTTTTTCTATTCCTTGCATTATTTGTAGTTTTTAATTTTCTAAAGCTTTGTGTGATTTGAGTGCTAGTGTTTTAATAATGCCTTTGTTTGTTGCTAAGGAACTTGGATTTAAAGAGATACAACATACTATAGTTACCTTGCAGTTAGTAGACAGATCGATTAGGCACCCCATAGGGATTATAGAGGATGTTTTGGTTAAAGTTGAGCATTTGTACATTCTGGTGGACTTCATTGTGCTTGAGATGGAAGATGATGTTGAAATTCCTCTTATTTTGGGACGACAATTCTTGGCTATAGCAGGCATAATCATAGATGTGAAGAAGGGCAAAATAACTTTCAAAGTTGAAGAGGAGGAAGTAGTGTTTAATTTGTTCAATGCAACTAAGTATCACTATACAAATAGTTCCTATAGAGTGGATTCAATTAATGAGTTGACTAAAAGGGAATTTGATGAGGATTATCATCCAACAACAAGTATAACAAATTTTGAAGTTGGATAACAGATTTTGTTACATTACAGTTCATGCTTTAAGCTTTTTCCATGGAAACGCAAATAAAGATGGTTGGGTCCTTCTAAAGTGTCTAAGGTCTATCCTTGTGGTATCATTGAAATTGCTAATGAGGTTGCTAGAACGTTTATGGTTAATGGAATAAGCCTCAAGCCTTATTATGGTGGCGAAGGAGTGCAAAAAGGGTAAAAAAAAAAAAAAAACTCCCACAATCATTAGTGATGATGGTGATGATTAAGAAGAGGAGTAGAGCCTCTCTAGAGTCCTTTAATTACTAAGGGAGTTGTCACGACCCAATTTTCTGGTCATGACTAGTGCATGGGCCTAATGGACGTAGCCCACTAAGCTCAAGCAAGCCTATCTATATGACCTGTTTATCATTCCATCAAAAGTTGCTAAAGTCACATTTCATAATTTCAGTTCGAAATATTGATAACGATTGCCAACTCGTCGTGGCATTACCAATCAAAATATACATATAAGGTCTAAGGCATACATCATAGTACTTTACATCACATGTACGTATTTACAACAAAATAATGACTCTAGGCTTCCAACGGAGTGACCAAGGTGAAGGTGCGGCTACGGAATGCCAAGATACCTACCAAGGAGATGAAACTACATGGATACCTAGACCTAGGTTCCAACTGCCTCCTAATCTGAAAACATGAAGTTGAAAACAGTGAGTACAAACTCAGTGAGTGAACATAAGAAGGGAATAAGAAAACGATAAGGAAAGTTTAAAGAAATCATGATCCACTTATTTTCAAAAAAATAAAGCAATTTAGTTTAGTTCTTATTAAAACCCCTCATTAAACCCTTAATTGGTTAATCACTTGATGATGAAGGATTCATACATAACAAAGAATTTGAAGAATGAAAACTTTAATAACACTGAAGCAAGCCAAATGAAGCGACGGGTTTCTCAACTGTTAGAGGGTTTCTCTACAGTGAAATTTCTTTTCGCTGCAGCAAAATTTAGGCTCAACTTATCAGTTGGACAAGGGTTTCTCGACTGGCCAAGGGTTTCTCTCTAAAACCTCTCATTTCAAACTTAATTAACTAAATTCCTTAATGTTAGGAGTCCATTATCAACTATGGTATTACTGAAATGGAAAATGGAGCAGTAACCAAACAGGGTAGCATGCAAGACAGAAAGTTTCTCGCTGTAGTGAGAATGGAGCGAGAATCCATTCTCGCTGCAGCGAGATTCAAAAGGCAAAACAGAAAGTTTCTCGCTGCAGCGAGAAGCTTCAACAATTTTCTTGCTGCAGCGAGAAGCTTCAACAACTTTTTCGTTGCAGCGAGAATCAAGTCGATGTAACCTTCCAAACTCGAGAGTTTTTCGCTGTAGTGAGAATGAATCTCGCTGCAACGAGAAACAGGACACCAACAACAAGTTTTCATTCTCTCAAGAAAAGACCATTTAGCTGCAAAGATAGAATCAACTTGAACATGTTTAGAAATTTCTAGGGTTTAACATGCAAGATTCACATGTATTACAACCATATACTAGACTTATGAACTTTCTATAACACACACACACACACACACGCGCGCGCGCACACACACACACACATATATATATATATATATACATCATCATGCATACCATCCCATCATCATCAGCTCATGTGCACTCCCTACTCGCACATAGTTGGGTCATCATCAGCTCATGTGCACTCCACACTACACAAAGCTGGGTCATCATCAACTCATGTGCACTCCCACACGCACATTCCTGGGTCATCATTATCACATAAAAAAGAACATCCAATGCATATTATACATATCAACATATTGTGATAACACATGAACCATTTATATGGCACATTTTCACAAGATAGAAACATTCACCAAAGGCTTGTTCCCTAGGTAGATTTTTAAAGTAAAGTTGGATAAAATCTTTCAAATGTTCACCCTAAATACATCTACATTTCCAAAGAAATTTTGAAATGCAAGTTCATTCACTAGTATTTGTTAAATCTTTACTCAACTCTAACTTCCTCTAATGGTCCAAATAGGGCGGTAGGGCTTCGTTGGAACCTATCATCACATTGGCATCACAATTAACTCAATTCACACAACTATAAATTCTAAAAGCTATCTCCTAACTAGCATCCAATTGCCACTCTCAACACTTAGAAATCAACTTTAATTTACTACTCACCTTGGTAGCTTTGTAAAATTTGAAATTCTTTCCAATAATTTTTCAAGCTATTATAGAAGCTCCCTTTTTCTCTCTATAAAACACCTAGCTAGTGAGAGAAATTATTAGTTTAAGACTTTGGATGGTTTTTAAGGTGAAAGGGTAAAATAGCACAAAGGGCTTGTGAAAAGGTGCACAAAAACATGAAATTTGAGACTAACTTAAGAGAGTTATGGAAGCTTGAAGAGAACTCCCATGGAGGATGAAAGAAACCTAAGATGGAAGGGAAAATAAGAAGAAGTTGCTGGAGAAATAAAGAAGCTGCTAGAGAAGATGATACTTATAGCCAAAGCTTATCCAATCCTACTAAAATTACGAAAATACCCTTAGCAAGTTGGCTTGTTCTCCCTCAATCCTTGGTGCAATCATTTTACTCTTTTGACACTGGGCTTAAAAATTTTGATCTGAGATGAAAAATGACCATTTTGCCTCTGTCTTGGAAATCATTATTATTTTTATTTCCTTCATCCTTTTACCCTTATTTTCATCATTCATTTATGCCTTAGGCCCACTTAGGCCTTAATATTGTTTGAAAGCCTACTTCTAGGGGCTCATTAAGGAAATGACGAACTTACCCCTAGCCCATGTTATCGTGTCTACTTCTAGCTACGAGTCTATAAAGGTCAAGGTCTCATAGGAGTATTCTTTCACCTTTTCTTTATCTATTTCTAACATTGAGGTTGATGTTAAGTTTAAGTTTGGGGAGAGTAAGGGGGATTATTTTGTTGGAAGTTGATTTTTTAGTGGAAATTAAGATTTTTTTATTTATTTGCATGCAAGTTTTAGGTTAGTATCTTTTAGGATCTAGAGTAATTAGTGCCAAATTTTTCAATGATTTCCTTATCCAAATATGAGAACCTAGTTATTTTGCATTTTTAGCTTTTGATAAATACAGATATTATTTGATTTATGCTAAATTCTTTTGCTAAGTATCATTATTAGGATGTGATTTCCACATATTGAGCACTTTGTCTTTTACTTTGAATTATTATGCATATCTAGAAAAGGTTTATATTGGTGTCAATTTTGAATTATGCCAAGAATTCTAGAATTTGCTTCATTCTCCCTCGAGTTGAAATCGTAGGCAATACTTAGCTAGGGAGATGTTTTAGGCCATTTTTAGACCATTTGAGCCTTTTAAGCTTACTTGGAGGCACGGTTTAGGGCCCCCTCCTTTGTACTTTTCATTTCGTTTTTTTATAAAATTTAACAAGGTAGTTGGGCCTTGTTTGACTTTCCAACTTAAAAAAAAAAAGCTTACGTTGTTATATTCTATCCCTAGTATACCCCCTTGAACTTAATTTTCTCTTTTCTTTGTTTAACCACATAATAATTGAGCCTAACCTTTTAAATAAAATTTCCAATTTTGCATCATTCACTCGTAAGTATGTATATCATTTTAGTAAGTGTATTGAGTTAGTTGGTGAAAAAGGTAGAGAAGGGTGAAGTTGTCGAAAAATAGAAAAATTAGTGATAAAAATAACCCCATTATCTACAATACAAAGAAATAAGCTTAGGGGTGTGAAATTGTGAAGAATCCAGAAAAAAAAAAGAGAAAAAGAAAAATAAGAAAAAGAAGAATAAAGTGTTGAACAAAAGGAAAAGTTCAAAGTGAAGAAAGGATGTATGTGGAGAATGAGAATAAGAGCTCAATATAAGTCCTAGAATGATTATGTGCTTAGGGTGATTTGAGCCACATTAATGACCTCTATCATAACTTGACCCTAGCCATACGTTACAAGCTTAACAAAGACCTATCGATTCTTGACGTAGTCTTAGTCTTCATTACTGGAGAGAGAGATGAAAAGTAAACCTATGGAGTTCTAGTATTAATTTGAAATTTTGCTTTGGCATAAACTCATCCGGATAAGTATGATGTTTTGTTTAAAAGAAATCACACATACAGGGAAATCCGTTTGAGAATGCGCTTGCATTTGAATTGAAACATGGGCTTAAATGATATCTATATTTTATCTTGAATTGAGATTGTAAGATGACTTTTGAGGAAATTATAGGAGATCATTGGTTTGGTGCAACCTACCTTTAGCTAGATGTTTTCCTTTATTTAACTTGTTTTCATCATTTAAGTTGTTTTGTGTTTTATTGTCACAACCCAAATTTCGGGCCATGACACGGCACATGGGCCCAATGGACATAGTCCACTAAGCCCAAGCAAGCCTATTAGTCCGACGTGTTCATCATTCCATCATAAACTGCTATGTCATTTTTCAAAACTCAGAATCAAAATAGTAATAGACATTGCCAACTCGTATTGGTATTTCTCATTTATTATATACATACATTGTTTACAACATGTATTCCAATAATGTACATTAGATTCGCCTATACATCTAAAAAAGAAGACTTGACTTCCAGCGGAGGGACTCGGATGAATGTATAGCTACTGAATGCCTAGACACCTACCAAAAGATGGACATAGGTCTACAAGGACACCTCGTCCTAGTTACCGACTGACTCGTGATCTGAAAACATGAATTTGAAAATGGTGAGTATAAACCCAGTGAGTGAACAAGGAAGGGAACAAGCATACCATAAGGAATCTTTAATGAAATCATGATGCATTCTTTTTCAAAACAATGCAATTTGTTTCTATTCTTATTAAAAATCCCTCATCAAGCCTTTAAATGATTAATCATTTGAAAATCATTAACCCATACATAACGAACCATTTGAAGAATAAAAGCTTCAATATTACTCAAGTAAGTCAAATACGACAACGAATCTTCGCTGCAACGACGTTGGGATTTAGTTATTAACCGAACGAGGGTTTCTCAACTGGCTGAGGATTTCTCACTAAACCTCCTCATTTTAAACTTAACTCATTTAATCCTTAATGTTGGAAGTCCGTGCTCTGATATGGTAGCAAAGAAGTGAAAGATAGGACAACAATTGAACAAGATAGGAGACCAAAACAGAAAGTTTTTCGCTGTAGCGAAATTGTAACCCAGAAACAGAATGTTTCTCGTTCCAGTGAAATTCAATCTCGCTGCAACGAAATTGCTACCCAGAACTAGAAAGTTTCTCACTGCAGCGAGAATGTATTTCACTGCAGCGAGAAGCTACAGTGTCATTCTCGCTGCAGCGAGTTTTCGGCTAGCCTACCCTTTCAAAACCTGAGAGTTTCTCGCTGCAGCGAAATACAGGGCATCAAATGAAAATTTCCCTATCTCCCAAAGAAAACCACCCTGCTTGAAATTTTCAAAACCAACATGAAACACATAACAAATTCTCAAGGTTGAACATGTCAAGTTTCACATGCATTACAACCATAAACCATTATCCATCAATTTCCTATAACACACATATTTACATACTTATATATATATATATATATACACACATATACCCATCATCATCATCACACCATCCCATCATCATCATCACCAGCTCATGCGCACTCCCTACTCGCACATGGCTGGGTCATCACCAGGTTATGCGCACTCCTTACTCACACATAACCAGGTCATCCTCGACTTATGCGCACTCCCTACTCGTACATAGTCGAGTCAATATAATTACACAACATTATATTCAAGCATATATGTATATCAACATAATGCAGCCACATAGAAATCCATAATAACCACATATCATAACATAAATCATTTCTCAAGAGCTTGTTCCCAAGGCATTCATTTTCATGAAAAATCGTATAAAATCATTCAAACGTTTGTCAAATACATTATATTCCCAAAATAAGTTTTGAAGGTAGTTTACTCACCAATTGATTGTAGAGCCTTTAGATGGCTCCAATTCCCCTAATTGTCCAAATGGGATGATGGGGCTTCCTTAAAACCTAGGATCACATTAACATAAACAATAGATCAATTTACACACTATGAACTCTAAAAGCTATCTCTTAGCTAGTTTTCAATTGCCACATTAAATGGCCATCTATGTTCACTATCTTAATCACTAAAAGTAATGAACATACTCAACAATAAAACAGCTCATAAATCCCAATTACTAGCCATTTCTGCAGCTAAAAATTGAGCTTAGTTCATCAGTTACCCTAAGGCTCCTTTGTAGTCAAATTCCCTTCCAATTGCTTCCAAATCAATGGTGTAATTTTTTTTTCTCTCTCTAGAATGTCCAACTAGTGAGAGAAAGTGCAGAATTGAGATTTATCAAGGGTTTTAAAGTGAGAGGATGAAAGAGCACAAGGTTTTATGGAAAAGTGGGCCAAAAACATGAAAATTAGAGCTAGAGAGAGAAAGTTATAGAAGCTTGAAGAAAACTCCCATGGAAGAATTGAAGAAACGTGAGAGAGGAGAAGAAGAAGAAGACAAGCTGCTGGAAAATCTCTAGAAGCTGCTAGAAATTCAAGGTATTTATAGGCCAATCTTATCCCTTCCACTTAAAATTACTAAATTACCCTTCCACCAATTAACTTACTCTCTTCCAATCTTTTATGCAATCTTTTTGCTCTTTTTAACACTGGGACAAGATCCATAATGGTCTAAACATACTCGGGTTCATAAGAACATAAAATTTTAACCCGAGGTGAAAAATGATCATTTTACCCCTGTTATGAAAATTGTTGAAACTTCTAGTTTTCTTCGTGTTTTAATCAGTACACATCATTTATGCAGTCTTATACCCATTTAAGCCTTAAAATATCATAAAACTTTCTTCTGGAAGCTTATTAGAGAAAATGACGAAACTACCCCTAGCTCGTATTATTACATCTATACTTAGTTACAAGCCTATAGAGGTTGAGGTCTCACATTTATATTGTCTTTAATGTTTTGCTTGAGGACTAGCAAAATCTTAAGCTTGAGAGTGTGATAACTCTATTTTATAGAGTTATTTGATCACAATTTTGAGTGATTTTGTCTAAGTTCTTGAGATTTAATTTAAGTATTAGTTATTTTTAGTCATTTATTTTATTTAATTATATTGGGTCCAATTTTGTTAAGTTATTTTATGATATTTTGTTTTAAGTTTAATTGTTATTTAAGTTAGTTTGTTGCTTTTGTAGGAGTGCTATGAAAAAGGTGACAATTTGTGAAGATAAATGCATTCAAGGTGCAGACTTTAATCGCATATATTTTGGTATTTTGAGCATATATTTCACTACAAAAGTCCAATTAATGTGATTCTTAAACCATTGGAAAGATAAGAGGCAAAGATAAAACTTTCATGTTCACCACTTTATGCAGTTTATCCTACAAAAGGGTCAAAAATCATGTCAATGTCAAAGAAGTGTAGTAGAACAAGGTGAGCAAGGTAGAGTCTTGGGTGCCGTAACCTCCACCAAGCCAGTGCCGTGGTGCGCCGATGCTCAAAGGTGCCTCATAAGTGAAAATTCTTTAGCACCACGGCCACCAAGTGCCTAACGTAGCGGCGCCCAAAGAGGCATTCTTTAAAAAAAAAAAATAACATTTGCAAAGAGAAAGGAGTTCTTATGCCATCAGACTTCAATTTTGACACAAACATGAGCTCTATATAATCCCTCCTCCAAAAGCATGTAAAAAGGGATAATGAAGAGAGAGTAAAAAGCAAGAATTAAGCAAGGTTTTTCTGAAGAAAATGAGGCATTGAAACTAGTAAAAAAGCAAGGAAGATTGCAGATAGGAAGAGTGACAAGTATTATAGTTCTTTATTTTTTTGTTGTCTTTATACTTTATTGTTTAGTTTTGATGGTTAAATTTCTTTTTTGGATGGTGTTTTAGGGAATTATGTTGAACTAAGTTTTGAATCTAGAATCACAATTGAACCCAACGTGTAGTTTGAAATTTTAATATTCTTTCTTGCTTATGATTGATAGTGTTTGAATTGTTTACTTCAATCATGTTCTTAATGCATCTGATTGCTTAATCACCAATTAGATTGATTTGGAAACCTAAACGGAACTGAAAAAGGGAGTTTAGAGTAAGCCATGGATGACATAGCATATTGTTAGCTTTATTCTTGTTTAGACATGACAAAATTGATTGAATTTAATGAGCTTTGAAAATGAATGAGAGATATTTTTGAATATGAAGAAAATCCTCAAAGGAATGTTAAAGTTGAACATAAAGGAAAGATATATTGAAATGCTTTGATTGTTTGAACATGTTTTCAATATAAATGATCATGCTCTTGAATTGATAACTCTATGATAAAGAGTTATTTTGCCACATTTTGATTATTAAAAATAGCCAAGTCCTTGTATTTTTAAGTAATTTTTGGTAGTTTTTATGCTTTTCATTATTAAGTTTAATACACGTTGGAATATTTTAAGTTTAGTAATTTTAGCTCATTTTGATGTTAAAGACCTAATTTGATCCATCATTGATTTAGTCCTTGTTTTGATGGTGTGCAAGTGCATAAACCTCCATGGAGGTGAACTAAGCAAGAATGATTAAGCATAGAATTTTCTAAAAATGATTTCGTATTTTGATCATAACTCTTTTTGCAGAAATTCAAATAAAGTGATTCTTAGACCACTAGAAAGCTAAGAGAAACAACTATAACTTTGATGTTTACCACTTTTCCCAATTCTGATTGGAAAGTGGTCGACATCCTTATTAAATTTGAAGGACTGCACTAGAAGTTAAGAAAACAAGGCAAAATCTCAAGGAGTTTTTCCAAAAATAAAGATCTTACGGGATTTTGGAAGGGCAGGGCTTTTGAAGGCTATTTAAGGGGTTTTTTTTCAGAGGTTTTTGGGAAGAGGCAACAAGCAATTTCTCTGAAGAAAAAAAGCCAAAAACAAAGCAAGAAAGTAAGAGAATTTGAGGGAGAATCAAGGTCAAAAAGCTTCAACTATTAGTTTTCTCTCTCTACTTTTGTGTTTTTCTTATTTTCATTGACTTGGATTAAAGGCTAATTCTCTTTGGATGAAGTTTTTATTATATATTATGAGCTAGACTATTTTCTAGGATTGTGGTGGATTTTAGCGTGTAATTTGAATATTTGTTTCTCTTTTATTTACTACGAATGAGTATAGTTTTGCTTAGTCAAATATGTTCTTAATGCTTTTAATTGTCTAGCCAACAATTAACTGATTTGTTAATTTAACTGAGACTTGATAGAGAGATTTTAGATTAGACTGAGGTTTGAATAATATATGTTCATGCCACTTAGGTGATCTAATTTGCAATTCAAGTAGACATACGCCAATTGCCATACATAACCAAATTAGAACACTAGCTTAATGAACCTTATTTAATTGATTACTATAGACATATAGTGACCCAATTAAGTTAGGTATTTGTACAAGCATCTCAATGGAGACTTGTACATACCTTTGGATTCTAGGTTAGTAAAACCACCTATGAATGTAAATAATAGGAGAAGCTGGTGTCAAATGAATTGTTGAATGAACCCATAATCCTAGGTTTTAAGCTATTGCTTTTCTCAAGTAAATTTTTAGTTTTGTGAATTAATTTAGTGCTTGCTTTAATTTAGTTTTAATTAAGTTTCTAAAAAATTAAGTTACTTGAATATGATTAGTTTGTCATAATTTTAGTATTTAGTAAAGAATTAGGAACACATCTCTGTGGGATACGATTTTGGACTTACTGTCTATATTACTTGTTCAATACGTATACTTGCGCAGGCAAAATTGACAACATGAACTAAAAGAAATATCTCTTAATTCTCTAAAAGATCTATTATTTTCAAAATTCAAAGTGCTAGCCTAAGAATCAATTTCTCAAAAGAAATGACTTGATTCTTAAATAAAAAGAGAGCAAAATTTATTGATTTGATTAAGGAAGAATCGATTCTAAAGAAGAAGAAGTCAATTCTTAAGCAGAGATCAAGAGTGAAGAATCGATTTTGAGAAAATAAGAAGTCAGTTCTTGAAAGATAGAAGCTTCAGGATTTGTGAAGAATTGACACCTTAGAGATAAAGAATCGATTTTGGAGAGATAGAATGCAGAAGGAGAAAAATAAAGAAGAAAGAATCGATTCTACATGGATAATGTATAAATTCTTGAAGCACTAAAAGAACAACTAAAAACCTTGGTGACCAAGAAAGACATTGTACAACTAGACAAAAGTGGAGATATAAAAATCAAGCTTAAATTCAAATTTTGGCACCAAATCACATTGAAGAACCGACACCTTGAGGCAAAAGAATTGATTCTCTAAGACTGCAACGGTGTCACCTTTGAACCTAGTTGTAGAAGAATTGACACCTCAAAATAGAAGAATTAATTCTCTAAAGATAGAAAGCTACATACTTTGTGAAGAATAGACAACTCAAGAGGAAAGAATCAATTTTACAAATGCGATAGGTTTTTGCAAGCTGGTTGGAACGTACAAGAAATTATTCAAATTTCACTCGAACGGGTAGAAAATCATAGAGGCTAGAAATATTTATCTTAAGGACATTAAAGCAAAAAGAGAAAAGGAATTTGAAAGAATTTAAATCATCTTTGAAGAAGACAATAGTGGAAAAACAAGATAAAAAGTTGTGAGCAGAAAGTACCCAATTTTAAGCAAGAAAAAAGCCTAAAGATCACATCTTTATTTTTCAGCTGATCCTTCTTGAGTTTAAACCTTTTTTTATAATCCATATATTTGTGAAAGCTTTCATTTTTCTGATCCTAAACTTCTTTATCAACCTTTTAAGAGGTTTTGAGTTGGTGATGCATTAGAATCCACTGTTGTATTAGTTATACCTCCCATTAAAAGGTAGAGGGGTTTTGGTTGATCCTTTAGAAGGCTTCATCTTGTGTAAAAGTTGTGCTTGAACTTGAAAAAGGTAGTGTCTTGGTAAAGGTTATGCTTGACCCTACAAAAGGCACGTTGTAGAGGTTACGTCGGATCCTATAAAAGGCTTGTTGTAAAGGTTACACCTAACCCTGTTGAAATGGCAAGTTGACAGTGAATTCAAACTTGTGATATCGAGGGAGAAGATGTAGGCATTGGAAGGTCGAACCTCTATAGAAATATTACAAAGTACCTTTTATGTTTCTGTTCTTTACTCTTTCAGCTTATATTCTGTTTTGTTTTTTCATTCTTTCATATTTTAGTTTTATCTTTAAAGATTTTGAAAAAGGAGGAATTTTTATTTAACAACCAATTCACCCATTTTCTTGATAGTTTTACTTTAAGCTTATCTTTCTAACAATTGCTATTAGAGTAGGTCCTCAAGTCTCTACAGGTTTAACCATATTTAAGAGATCTTGAATAGAAAGCTTAAAGTAACAACCATGGCATCCTTGAGCTTCATTGGTGAAGGACAATTTATGTTGCGGCCTCTTTTGTTCAAATGGGAGAACTACTTGTTTTAGAGAATGGGGTTTAAGAACTTCATACAATTTATTAATTTAGTTCTTTGGGATATTATCATTGATGGATCTTGTTTTCCTACCAAAACCGTTAATGGTGTGAAACATCTTAAAACAAGAGCTGAACGGGATGATACGGATAAAAAGTTGATACAACTAAATCACCAAGCTGTAATAGCTATTTTGTGTGCTCTTAGTGAAGATGAATTCAATAGGTTAGCTATGTGCTCTATAGTAAAAGAAATTTGGGATACTTTAGAAAACTGTTATGAGAGCACTGTTCAAGCAAAGGAATTAAAGATTAGGATGCTAGTACTTGACTATGAGTTGTTTAAAATGAAGGATAAGGTGTCTAATAAAGAAATGTTTAAAACATTCACTAAGATTATTGGAGGATTAAAAGCTCTAGAATGAGAATTTCCTAATGCTCAGCTAGTGAAGAAAATCCTTCACTACCAACCCAAGTCATAGAGATTTAAAATTACTACTATTGAAAAAGCAAACGACCTAAATGTACTTAAGCTTGATGAGTTCCTAGGATCTTTGCTTACTTATGAAATGACTCCTAAGCATGAGAAAGAAATAGATGAGGCAATTAGAGGAAAAACAAAAAGAAAAGACATTACTTTCAAGGTTGTAAAGTAGAGTAATGAAACGTCACTTGAGAGTGACAATGAAAAGGAGGATGATGAAGAGATAACATTGTTGACTAGAAGGTTCAATACATTTTTGAGAAACAAATAAGGAAGCAAAAGATTTTTCAAGAGAGGAACCAAGAAGAAATTTGAGAGGAAACATTTCAAAGGATGATCATGAAAATGATCATGTCATTTGCTATAAGTGTAAAAAATCTGGTCATATCAATTATGAGTGTCCAAATGTTGAGAAGAATCTTCCAAAGTACTCCAAAAGAAAAGCAATGGTTGCAACATGGAGTGATAGTGATGAGTCTCAAAATAAAAAGGGAAAAGAGTTAGACAAACTTTGTTTTATGGTAGTTAATGATCACATGGATGAGGATCTTTTAGATTCTAATACGCAAATGGATAACTAATAATATCTTGATGTTGAATGTTTGAGTCAAACAATAATCATCAAAGAAAAAACTATGAATAAGGAAGGAAAATGCAGCAATCTTGTTTTTGAAAATGACTACCATGGCAAAAGTGAAGAACTAGGAAAAGTCATCTCGATGGACATAGACTCTACTTCCAACAAAGAAAAATCAACAATAGAATGTTCAAAGTTCAATGGCAAAGATTATCATCATTGGAAAGACTAGATGAAACAGTTTATCTAAGTGACTGATTATGTAGTTTGGAGAATAATCAAAGATGGCTCATGCAAGTTCACTAGAGAGTCAAATGAATGGGATGCAAGTCACTTAGACATGCTGAAACTTAATGCTAAAGCCATGCACTTCCTCTTTTTTGCACTTTGAAGCAAAAAATATAGCAAAGTCTCTTCATGCAATAGTGAAAAGGAAGTATGGGAAAGACAAGAAGAAATATATGGAGAAAAAGAGTTGGAATAAAATAATAGACCAATTAGTGATGATGAGTCAACTAAGATTCAATTCTCACAACAAAGTAATTAGGCAAGCTCGTCGTTCTAGAATTTGGAATGGAAGGTAGAATATCTACATGATGGTATGTTTAAATATACTTTTGAAGAATTTGATGAGGTCTTTGATGAATTAGTTCATATGTATGAGAGAATAAATTTAGAAAATAAAGAAAAAATTTCAAATCATAATGTTGAAAATGAATTTTTAAAATATGCAAAACTTGAGTTGGAAATAGAATATAAAATTCAAAATGGATTTTAGAATATGTGAGATGAATCTCAACAATGTAGGAAATGAAAATGAAAAGCTAAAAAATGCTCTTCAAGGTTATAAAAAGAAAACTGATTGAATGCATTTCAAGAGTGAAGCTAATAAATTCTTATTCTAAGTTTTTAGAAAGTTTTATTTCTTGTTTACTAACAAAAGGATCCAGAGAAATTTTGGATACCAAAAACCAAGTAAGAATCTATGTGTTAGACGAATCAGTGTAATAAAAAGAAGAATCAGAATGTGTAGAATTGATATCTATATTTTGAAGAATTGATTTTTTTGGCACTGAGTGCTTTTGAAAGGACTTGAAACTCTTTATGTAGCTTGAAACAAGTATGAGAATCAAAATGAAAATAATGAAGAAATATTGATAATATGGTTATGATTGTCTTGAATGTTTTGTCATGACATGAAATGCATGCATTCATCATAGGAAGTCATCCAACTTTCTCTAACCTCAGCACAAAGTAAAGAATCTAGGTTTGAACTTAGTATCTTAATGACTTTCACTAAAAAGGTAAGAAATTAAGATCATAGTAGTCAAATGAAAAATATGTACAAGTCAAAGTGACAGGATCCACTTAAAGAATGTTAAAACTTCGGAGAAGGAAGATAAAGGGACAAATAGCTTTTCTTATAAGATTAAAAGAAATGTTCTTGGCTTATTCATCTACCATAACTCTAGTGCAAGTTTTCTGTGAAACTCTCCCAATTCTCTTCACCCCAACTTGTTCATCAAAATAATCATTAGTCATGGCAACAAAGGATGGAAATTCTACTAGAGACCAAAGAGGAGAATCATCATCAAGGTTCAATCACAGTTTTAGGAAGAATTTCAATGATCATGAACAGAGACAAAGGTATTTGTATCTATTTTCATACCTTCAAGTGATTCCTGGTCAAGCAATTGATTTGGATCACCTGAGCACACTAGAATTCCCATACTTACAGAATCTCAAAGAATAAGGTTGGTTGATAATTTTAGAAATGAATAGACCCTATTATGAGAATTTAGTCAAGTTTTTCTATTCAAATGCTGACACTACATTCATTGACAATGAAGGAAAGCAATATACTTCCAAGGTCACATTCACTACATCAATCATGGGAAGAGAAATAGGTTTTTCTCCACCAGTAATCAATCATGTCTTAAGAATTCCTAATTTTGGAATAGATGTAGAAAGTCTACATAGTGGACTTAATGAACATGACATAGAAAACGAGTTCTTCATCTTCCCTCCACCAACACCATTAGAACCTTTCAATGTAAATCGTTTGAGCTTTCATTATATAATTTTACACTTAATTTTGTGTTGGTTTTTAAAACCAAGTGGGAGAGAATATTCATTTAAAAAGAGTGAAGATTTGTTCTTCGTGCATCACATCAAACATAACATATAGATCAACTTAACATAACATATAGATCAACTTAGGTTATTTTATTCTTAGAGACATGATGGAAGTAATTGAAGGGAAGAATAAAAGGTTAGTTCATGGAATGGTGATTAGCCAACTAATGGATGCACTTGAGGTGGACATTAGTGCAGACTTGATGATCAAATGTCGAAATCAAAAAACCATTAAAGAAGCAATAAAGGAGTTTGAATATCACTTGGCTGAAGGGAAATGGTATCCAAAGAATATGACACTTGCATAAGTTCCTGAACAAAAGAAACAGAAACAAATGATAGTAGGAATTTCATTGACACCGAAGATCCTCCATCCTAGAACACCATGAACAACTTGATTGTAGAATTGGACAACTACTTTGACAGTTAGATAAAAAATCTACTACATGAAAAAGAAGAACATAAAAAGAAAATGAGTTACGAAGAAGTTTGATTTAAATAGTTGATCCTCAAGTCAATCTATTAGAAGATAGATATTAATTTGTGATACAAATTTATTGTAACTCTTGAAACATCTAAATTCTTAACTTTATTGGATGACTTTCACATTTTCATTTGCATACACTCATCCACATATTTTCAGATATCTATTGATTGATATGTTTGACTAGTTTTTATGTTTTATCCTTAATGTTGATTGATAATGATATTTAACTTGTGCTACTAATGCTTTATTTTTCTATAAGTCTTTTTCCCATTGTTCCTATATTTTCTATTTATCATTGTTCCTATACTCTATTTTCTATTCATTTTTGATATAACAAAAAGGGGGAGAAATATTATGGAGTAAATTTGTTCTTAACTTTTTATTCATGATGGCTAGATTTTTAAATTTGATTTCAAAAGTGCTTTCAAACTTAAATGCAAATCGTTTTGAAAAGCATAAATTCAAGGGGAGTTTTACTTGAGAAAAATATTTTGAAATCTTAAGCATATTTTCAAAGGGAGTTTTCTTTAATGAGCAAATTTATCTCTTAATTTTGTCATATAAAAAAGAGGGAGATTGTTAACTTTTTTCTTGTTTTGACATGACAAAATTGATTAAATGTAATGAGCTTTGAAAATGAATAAAAGATATTTTTGAATATGAAGAAAATCCTTAAAAGAATGTTAAAACTAAACTTAAAGGAAAGAAATATTGAAATGCTTTGATTATTTGAACATGTTTTCTATCATGACCCAAATCCATGGGGTCCGTGACCGGTGCAGGAGCCTAGTAGGCAAACCCACTAAACCCAAGCAAGCCTTAGAGCCTAAAATTATATAACATAAGCCAAGGGATTTAATAATAAAATATTCACAATAAATTCAAACATAAATACATTATCTTTGGCACATAGTTTATATAAATAGTCAAAAGGCCATACATTGGCCAAACAAGGTGGGTTCGTACATAACAACCCTTACAAACAATATAACATGGCACTCAGTGCCTATACACATTATCCATAGTGGAAGGCTTTGACTGACTTAGCGGAGTGACCAAAATGGAGAACCTACCAGATGCCAAAATTGGTCTATTGTTGGACGACCTTTACTACTCAGCTTTGTGGCCTATTTATCTGCACATGATATACAAATGAGTGAGTACCATAATACTCAGTGAATGGTGTAAATAAACATAATCATATATACATTAAACACATATACGAAATATATGCATTGTCTGTGCATCGAGGTGTTCTAGCAAACATCTCTGAATATAGGGCATATCATTATACCTAAAATCTCCAATGTGAGGTATGCCATCATCCTCAATGTGTCCACAAATCATCCTATATATCACTAGGCTTACACTTGAAGCTGATAAATGTTATTCAAATCATTCTCCATGGCACACTCTAGTTGTTAGAGTATCACATCAAGATCATGTCATGTTCATCTAAGCCTCTCAGGGCTATTTCCCATCATATACAAATCAACTCAACGAGTGGTCCTCCCCTGGACATAATCAAATCACGTTCGATGGCCAACTGGTGAAGAATCAAATCACGAGCAGGGCAAAGTGCTGGTGAAGAACAAATCATGCGAGTGTCGAAGCAACGGGAGAAAAACATATCACACTTAATGCTGAAGCGACTAACAAAAAGTCAAAGTCATCGATTAGAGTAATCTCCCGATGGTCGACATCATACACTATAGGCGGTATATCAATCACTACCCCTGCTTACCACTGTCCTTGAGGCAAAGACATAGTCATAGGGTATCGGACTCCACTCATCCATAAATCAAATCAATGTGCAGAATTCATCCATCGAATGGAAACACAAGCCCACAAATAAGGCCATCATGCCTTTGTCATTCACAATTCCTCAATAAACCACAAATCACATTCATCAAGCTTCAGTAATCTCTAAGCTCGTTAAGGTTCTAGGTGCCTCTAAGTCTCCAAGGCATCATTTAATCAAATGGTTTCGACATACCAATAACCTAGGGTAATCCACTCCTAAGGGCTTAACATGGCATACAGACCTTTTAGTCTAAGCTTACACAACATAGGCCACCCCATGTGGCTCACGTCATAACACACAAAAACACAATCCACAGTTTAGTTCTGTAGCCTAGGCACTTACATATAGGCAATCATATATATATATATTCATACGTACACATACACATAAATCAGGTGTTCTCTAGCCTAGGCATGTTCATCAAGGCTTACATACAAAATCTAGTACTAGTGCAACACATCTTCTATCAAGCCCAGCCCTATAATATACTTGCCATGTCATTCATGTATTTGACAACATGCTTGCATACTTGAATACCTCGAAAAAATCGTCAAAAGTCGGTAGTGTACCTAGTGGTACAACTAAGTTGATTTAAGCCTCGAACTAGTTCAAATAAAGATTTTAAGATGCAATTAAGAGTTATTGAATCTAAGAATGACTTAATATGGTGATTCAGAGTTTGGGGATTGATTTGGAGTTAAATTTGAATTTTCATAACGTAGGGGTAAAATGGTTATTTATTCACTCGAGGGTAAATTTGGGATGGTGGAAGAAATTTTAATCAAGTTTGACTATTTGGAACATAATTTAAGCTTAAGAAGAGAAAAATTTTAATTTCGATAATTTTTGGAACATAAGGGCAACAAGGTCATTTCACGTGTCCACAAGGATGTAATTAGAATTTTTGGAATTTTACACCACCTTGACCCTTGTCAAACCCATGAAATTCATTTTATGCTTTGGATAATTGAGGGATTTTATGTGGTGGAGAAGAAATGCTTAATTATTAAGTTTTATGTATGGACCAATCACATGGTGACAAGTGTCAAGCTTTAATATTATTATATTTTCCTTTATAAACACAACTAAAACTCTCCCATCTCATTTCTTTTGGCTGGCCAAGGCAAGAACAAAAGGGAAAAAGTATAGAACAAACCCCAGAGAAGAAAATCAAGAGAAAATTCATTGGATTTCAAGGAATTAAGCAAGTAAAGGTAAAATTTCTAAATTCTAGCTTGTGATCTACCTTTCCTATGCATTCTTTTTCAATTAGCATGGTTGAAATTCAAGATCTCATGAAGAATTCATGGCTGACCGAATATAGGGAGAGAAGATTTGATGATTTATTTGGTTAGATTTCAAGGTATCTTAGTGTTTTTAGTTGTTTGGTGATGTTTAGCATGAAAAACAAGCAAGAAATTTCATGCCCTTCACCCACACTCCTTGGCTGAAATTTTCAAGAGAGAAATTGGATAATGGACTTTGATGAATTTCATGCTATTTAGGTGTTTTTAGTTGTTTTATGATGTAAGGTGTAAAAATCAAGCATGAAAATTACATGTTCTACACTAAACCTTCAATGGTTGAATTTTACAAGGAAGATATTGATGATGGATTTTTGTGATATTACATATTATTTATCTTGTAATTGATGACTTGGAGTGTTGGAAGTGGAATCAAGTTAATTGGAGTTGAATTGGATGTCTTGGCCAATTAACCAGTGTATCGATCGAATTAGGCCAATACCATTTTATTTCGATACATAATTGAAGCTACGTAGAACACCATATTTAGATAATAATCCGAACATTTTGCATCCCATTTCATGCATTCATATAGAGCCTAAATTAGTTTTATAACGGTTTAGTACAAATATTAAATTACTTGTTGTGCATTATGTTTAGGTGGTGAAACTTTCGATAAGGGTTAGGAGATTGTACCCGAAGATCGGGACTAGGAGTACTTCGACTCCCGATATAGTGAGTAACCTTATTATCGTCTTAATTATCTAAAGTAGTTTTTATTCATTTTTGTGATTTTATAGAAAAATGAGTTTAAATGGTAAATCCTTATGTTTTATAAGTAAAATGTGATTAAATGAAATGAGTTTTATAAATCATTTCGAAATTGAATGATGATTTTAAAAATTGAGTAATTGGAGACTGTTTGATTGTATTGTAAATTTATGGTTTGAATTGAATGGCTTATGGTGATATTGGCATGAATGGCTGAATTGGAAATTGTGTTGAAATTGTATGAACTGCTTGTTTTGCCTTAATAGGCTGGGTAGCAATATAATTGCCATGTCATACTGTCGAAACTTTTATTGATTTGGTGGGATATTGATTAGTCACTACAGTGGCTGGTTTTCGTGGACCAGTCTATTAGAGAGGAGCACGGTAAACCCGGTTATATTTTACCTTGGTACGAGAGGCGCAGAGGGTATCTCCTGAGGTAAAGCTTTAAAGTTCACTACACGCTAAACCACCACGTGAGGGTGAACTCAGCCAACGCTAAGGAACGACTATGCTTTTAAACGTAAAAATGTGTTTTATGCGTATATGAGCTTTTCTTTAACAGCCTTGGTGGACTCCGTTGGATGCCCTGGCCAAGATATCCCTGAGAATGAGTTTTGGCACGAGCCAAATTTTTAAGAAATTCATAAGCCATGTTGATTATTTGAGTGAAATGAAATTATTTTATTTAGTTGAAATGAGTTTGAAACGTTATGAATCATAGTACGATGAACTATTTTAAGTTGTCTACATTTGCTTGACTTTAGATATTTTAGATGATGTTTGTTTACTTACTGAGTTTATATAAACTCACCACCCTCATTTCCACTCATTCTAGGATCAGGACAGTCCGTAAATAGCTAATTACGTCGATGGTTATTATTAGACTCGCCTCCTTAGAAATTGTAGGTCCACAGCCTTTGTTACCTTTTGTCATTCGGGGGCCCACACGTCATTATAAATTAAATTACATACTCTGATTATCTATGTTACTGTATGTATGGATTTATTTTGCTTTTACACTACAAAAATTATTTACGCAGAGTTCTATAAATATTGTTTTATAAGAAAATGAAATATTTCATTTAACATTTTTATTTTATTCTATTAGCTACAATTTCACCCTAAATGAATTTTTAGACATAAAAACTTGTTTCGAGTTATGAAATGTGTATTTTCCCCTATATATTATATTTTCAGCAAGTTTCAAAATTTTTGGAAAAAATGACCAAAATGCCCCTGTGAGACAGAAAATATTTTTTTGTTATTGTTTGGATTTGGAAATAGCTTATAATCTTTTAAAATATGATATTTAGTCATTATTGCTCACAAGGGAGGTGTGAAAACTGATATTAAGCCTTGTGAGATTTCGATTGGCATTTAGGGTAATGAATGTCTATCGGGACATCGCGGCCGTTGTCACGGGCTCGAGGAGAGTACCGGGTCGTGACATATTCCATGCGTCATGCATTACATGCATTTTATTTAACCCACTCACAATGACAATAGGAGGCACTCTCTGCCAAGCTTCGATCCTTAGCCTTCAATTGTCGTCTAGCTTGCTAATAAGTTGATTTAACTCAGTTTCCCCCTTTAAACACATCAAAACATCTAGACATTAATTATTTATGCCTTTCGAAAAATGCTAGCTTTTCACCCAATTAACTAAATGTTAACAATTCAACTATTTAAGCTCAAATCTTTCGTTAATGAGCTAAATGTTGGGATGAGCCCTGCAGCTAATTGGGATTGGTTAAGGCTTGATTCCAATCATGCAACAACATCATTCATGTTGAATGATTAAAGGTTTTCCTTCATCAATAAGACATCAATTATAACAAGTTATAAGTCTAATTGGATGAAGTCTATGAGATTAATATGCCTTGTAAGGGAACTGTACTGGGTTGCAGTTATGAGATCCTTACGCATCAAAACGTAATCTCAAAATGTTCCTGGTCAATGTATCATTGAGACTGGACATCAATGATACTTAGAGACTGGTACATTCTATGTTCCTTACTTGAGGAGTATGCAACCGATCTCATAGGTTAAATTATAGAGATACTTGGAACTAAAATGTAGGTGCTTGCCTAGGAGAGCAAGTTCACTGAACATGACCCGCCATGAGAAGTGCATTTGGTATTTCACTCAAGTGTCTATGCAATACTTCTCATGTGTTAGTTGTGTAAATACTCCCTAGACTTGAGACACCTGGTTGTCTCATGTCAAGCCCGACCTTATAAAATATTAGCCATGTCATTCATGTGATTGACAGAATGCTTGCATACTTGGAAAGCCTCGAAAAAAAAATCGTCAAAAGTCGGTAGTGTACCTAATGGTGCAACTAAGTTGAATTAAGCCTCGAACTAGTCCAAATAGAGATTTTAAGATGAAATTGAGAATTTTAAAACCCTAGAATGACTTAAAATGGTGATTCGGAGTTCGAGTACCGATTTTGGAGTCAAATTGGAATTTGACTGACCTAGGGGCAAAATGGTCATTTTGCTACATGAGGTTGAGATGTGAGTGTTGGATGAAATTTTTGACTAAGATTGATCATTGGGAGTATAATTTGAGTTTAAGAAGTGAAGAATTTTAATTTCGACGTTTTTTAGAGGATAAGGGCAAAATAGTCATTTTGCCACCCTAGGGGCAAAATTGTAATTTTACACCACCCAACACTTGTCCAGCACATGGATTTCACCCATTATTATTATGGATAATTGAAGGATTTTATGTGGTGGAGAAAGAAAGCTTAATAGTTAAGAATTTAAAAATGGACCAATGGTAAGGTGACAAGTGTCAAGCTATTATTTCTTTATTATTTCCTATATAAATTAGCACAAAATCAGCTCATTTCTCCTCATTATGGTCGGCCTCACCAAGAAGAAGCAAGAAAAAGGAAGAACAAAACCCTAGGCAAAAAAATTCAAGGAAAAAGTGTGAAAATTCAAAGAAACAAGTGAAAAAAAGTAAGATTTTTCAATTTAAGCTTGAGATCTCTCTTTCTGAAGCATTTTTTCTTATTTTCCATGGTTGAATCACATGAAATCATGATGAATCCCTTGCTGGCTGAACACTTAGAGGGAGGTTTTGATGCTTGATTTGGTTAGATTTCAATGTATTTTAGTGTTTTTAGTTAGTTAGTGATGTGCATCATGAAAAGCCAACAAGAAAAATTCACTTCCTCCCATTACCCATCATTGGCCGAATTTTCCATGTAGAGTGTGTATGGTGGATTTGATTTTATTTCAAGTGAATTGGTTAGGAAATGATGAATTGCGGTGAGAAAATCAAGTAGGAAAAATCATAGTGTTGATGCACCCACCATGGCCGAAATTCCCAAGAGAAAATGTGAAGATAATTTTGCTAAATTTTATGCTATTTGACTTGTGTTTGATAGTTTGGAGAATTGGATGAAAAATGAAGTTAATTGGAGTTGAATTAGACATACTGGCCAATTAATCGAGTGATAGATCGAATTAGGCCAATACCGTTTTATTTAGGTACACAATTGAATTTGTGTAGAACGCCGTGTTTAGACGATAATCCAAACAATTTGCATTCCATTTCATGCATCCATATGGTTTTATTACGGTTTAGCACCAATGTAGTAAATTGCTTGATCGTGCATTATGTCTAGGTGGTGAATCCTCCGATAAGGGTAAAGAAATTGTACCCGAGGATCGATAGTCGGAGTACTCTAAAAATTCAACTCCCGAAATAGTGAGTAACCTTATCATCATTTTAATTATCTAAAGTGGTCTTTTTATTCGATTTTGTGAATTTTATGGAAAATGATTTTAAATGGTTAATTTTTAGGTTTTATAAACAAAATGTGTTTAAATTAAATGATTTTATAAATTGTCTTGAAATTGAATGATGGCTTTGAAAATAGAGTAATTGGAGACCATTTGATGTATTGTGAATTTATGGTTCTAATTGATTGGCTTATGGCAATATTGGCATGAATGGTTGAATTGGTGTTTGTGTTGAAAATGTATAAACTGTTGTTTGCCTTGATAGGCTGGATAATGATAAAATTGCCATGTCATGCTGTTGAATTTTTATTGTATGGTGGGTTTAGCTTGCTGCAGTGGGCAGGTTTTGTGGACCAGCCTATTAGAGGGGCACGAAATCCGATTATATATGTACCTCAGTCAGAGAGGCGTGTAGGATATCTCCTGAGGTATGGTTAGAGTTCACGTCACGCCGAACTACCTTGTGATGATGAACTCTGCTAATGCCAAGGAACGACTGTGTTTTTCAAACTAAAAATATGTTTACGTGTATATGAAAATTTTAACAACCTTGGTGGACTAGGTTAGATGCCTCGGCCAAGGTATTCCCGAGAATGATTTTGGTAAGAGCCAAGCTTTTAAGATACTCATAAGCCATGTTGATTATTTAAATGAAATGAATATTTATGTTCTGAAATACATATTGAGATGGAATATTTTAATCGTATCCATTTACTCGACTTTAGATATTTTGGATGATGTTTGTTTACTCACTGGATTATATAATCTCACCACCCTCATTTCCACCCATTTCAGGCTCAGAATAGGCTGTAGATAGCTGATTTCATCGATGGCTACCATTGGATTTGTATCCTCCAAACTGTAGGTTCATAGTCTTCCTTACTTTTGGTTATTCGAGGGCCCACTTGTTATTGTAAATTAAATTAAATATTCTGGCTTACTGTATTACAGTATGTATGAATTTATTTTGTTTTTACGCTGTAAAAATTATTTACATATAACTCTAAAAATATTGTTTTATAAGAAAATAGAATATTTTATTGAATATTTTTTTATTATATCCAAATAATCATAATTTCATTTTAAATGAAGGTTTTAGATGTTTAAACTTATTTTTGATTATGAATTACGTATTTTGTACTCGCATACTACATTTTTAGCTAGTTTCAAAATTTTCAAGGAAAAATGACCAAAATGCCCCTGTGAGACAGAAATCATTTTTTTATTGTTTTAAGTTGGAAATAGCTTAAAATCTTTTAGAACATGATATTTGGCAGTGGTTACTCACAGGGAAAATGAGAAACTGATATTAAAGCCTTGCGGGGTTCCGGTTGGCATTTCGGGTAATGAGTGTCTATTGGGACATCGCGACGGTTGTTACGGGCTCGAGGGGAGTACCGGGTCGTGACATCTTATGTGTGGAGTGCTATACTTTGATTTCATCCCTACGGGTGCCTAACCAAGGATGCCAAAACAAGATGCTTTTGGGTATAGTATGAAGAATGTGAAGGCAAATGAGTGGTCAAGATAGGAATCATCACCCCAAGTGATGCAGGGGACATATCCTAGCTGTTCTTGGTTGATATTAGCTTATTGAAGTCCATGGCCAAGGCAACTTGAAGATTATGAAAGGAGTTTCATAAGTCTTTATAAAACTGGTGATCAAACTTTAAGAACGAATATGGAGATCAATAAGAGTAAACATTGCACCATACTTTTATCATCTCCAAGATATATGATGAGGGAATGAATTACACTAAAAGGCTGATCACTGAAAGGTTGAGTCAAACCATCTTGACTCTTCTAACATTTGGGTGGCCATGATGGATTGCTAGATCCCAATCTTGGTCTATGAACTCTAGGTAGTTAACTTGATTAATGATAGATTTAAAGTAGTTTAAATTTATCTAATTCTAAGTTTAACTTAAGAATTATATGTTGAGTTCATTGCCAACATGTTGAAGCCTAATGGGTCACACACCTAAAATGAATGTTGAAAATAAAATGGGAGAGGTGATTAAGTTGGACTTAATCAAATTAGAAGTTATGAGCTTCTCAAGCACTTGATTAAAATTGTTTAATTAAGTTGTGCCTAATGAACTAAATTGTTTAATTAAATCATTGGGCTTAATTAATTAAATTGTTTAATTAAGTCATGGGGCCTAATTAATTAAATTAAACAATTAAGTTATTGGGCCTAGTTGATTAAAATTGTTTAATTAAATTATTGGGCTTAATTAATTAAATTGTTTAATTAAGTTATTGGGCCTAATTGATTAAATTAAACAATTAAGTTAATTGGGCTTCTAAAAGACTTAATTAAATTGTTTATTCAAATTATTAGATTAATTGGCATTACAAAATCGTTTTATAATAAGGGTTTAAAATTAATCCAAGTCATAAATACCTTGCTATAGCCTCCAAACAAAATGGGTGGGGAAACAGCTGAAAAGAAAAAGAAAAGGGAGTGAACGACAGATTAGAAGTTCTTTTGTCTTGCCGTTCATTATGTGAAGAAAAATAGTTTTTCATTCACTTCATTTTTTGTGTGTGTTCAGCCCCACAATTTTGTGTGGATTATGAGTTTATGAAACTCATCTTTGCTAGCACATTGTCAAGGCATAGCACTCCCAATCCTTAAAGAAGGATTTTCTCATTCATTGGTGTGGATCACCATTAGAGGCTGCACAAGGATTCCTTGGACAGCTTTAGTTTGCAACAATCGAGCTGAGGTGGTTGAGCTTTTTGAAGGCTGATTTGGTGGTTTAACAAAGGATTCATCAACCTTTTGTTATTTAGCTAAAGTGATATGATCACATACTTTTATTTTAATTTAATTTTGTACTCAATTTGACATGAAAGAGATCCTAGGAAGGTGAGGTATAATTTAATTTTTTAAATTTATTTTCGTTGCGTTTTATTTGTATTTGATGCATGATCAGCCCTCACCCAACACTAAACCCATACCTTAGAAACTGGATTGCACTAGCCTTACCTCAAAATTCTTCAATCCAAGACAAAGAGGGAAAAATACCAAATCTAGAGAGAAGTCAGATTCAAAGTTATTAATCGATTAAATTGGAAAAAAATAAGTAAAAACATTAAATCTTACCTTCAGAATGGTTTCCCAAGCTCCAAATAGCTTCACATCACTTCAAAAATCTGTTTGGGGCCTTAGGGTTTTGGGTTTCTAGCAAGAGAAAGGGAGAAAGGAGTTGAGAGAAAGAAATGGAGCGAAATGGCCCGATGCCCTTTTGTGTTTGTGCCTTTTCTCTCTGATGTGTAGATACATTTTGGCAATGTATCGATACATTTGCCCTAACTTCGAATAAATGTATCAATGCATTGAGGCAATGCATTGATACATTTTGGGTAGAACAACCTTGGGTGTATTCTGCTTCAAATGTATCAATACATTTGGACAATGTATCGATATATGTTCATCTTTGGCCAAATCTATTGATACATGCCAAAATGTATCGATAGAAAATCTTTTTGGGGCATTTATTGTTCATCCTGCCATGAATGTATCGATACATTTGGGGTATGTATCGATACTTTCACCCTTGTAGGCAGTTTTAAGCTTCCAAAACTGCCAAAAATCCAAGTTCAACACCTGAAAATCATTCCTTATTAATATCACTCCTCAAATTATTGACTTAACTTAATCCTATATGTATAAATTCATAACCATGGCATCAAAATTAGATCAAAACCTTGAATTATGGTATTTATCACATGTTTCATCAGAATTTTGCCTAAATGTCCACATATACCCTTTTACACTTGGCATACGTATCATGTCATCAAAATCCTCAAGACTCCACATTTTTCATAAATCATTCTTAGTTTACATAAAAAATTAGGGGTGTTACATTTTCAATAAGAATGATCATGCTCTTGAATTGAAAGAAATATCTCTTAATATTGTTAAAGCTCTTTTGTTTTCAAAATTTAAAGTGCCAGCTTAAGAATCAAGTTCTCAAAAGAAATGACTTGATTCTTAAATGAAAAGAAAGTAAAATCTATTTCTTTGATTACAGGAAGAATCGATTCTAGAGAAGAAAAAGTCAGTTCTTATGCTGAGATCAACAGTGAAAAATGATTATGAGAAAAGAAGAAATTGGTTATTGAAAGACAGAAGCTTCAAGATTTGTGAAGAACAGACGCCTTAAATACAAAGAATCGATTTTAGAGAAACAAAATATAGAAGAAGAAAAAGAAGTAAGAATTGATTCTATAAGGAGAAGATATTGATTCTTGAAGCATCAAAAGTATAACTCAAAAACTTAGTGACCAAGAAAGAAATGGTATAACTAGACAAAAGTTGAGTGAAAAAAATCAAGCTTCAATTCAATTTTTGGTGTCAGACCATAATGAAGAACCGGCTCCTTGAGGCAAAAGGATCGATTCTTCAAGATTGCAAAGGTGTCACCTTTGAACTTAATTGTAGAAAAATTGACACTTCAAAATAAAAGAATCAATTCTCCAGAGATAGAAAGCTACAAACTTTGCGAAGAACCAACAACTCAATAATAAAGAATCGATTCTATAAATACAATAGAATTTTGTAAATTGGTTGGAACGTACAAGAAGTGATTCAAATTTCACTCCAATAGGCAAAACATCATAAAAGCTATAAATATCCATGTTGAAGAAGTTAAAGCAAGAAGAGATGAGGAATTTGAAAGAATTTGAATCATCTTTAAAGAAGAAAAAAGTTGAAAAGCAATAGAAAAAGCTATGAGAAAAAAGTTCCCACCTTTGAGCAAGCAAAGAGCCTAATGATCACATCTTTATTCTTCAGTTGATCCTTCTTGACTTTAAACCTTCTTTGATCATCCACATCTTTGTGAATGTTGTCACCTTTATGATCCTAAACTTCTTTATCAACATTTTAGAGGTTCTGAGTTAGTGATTCACTATAATCCACTATTGTATTGGTTATACCTCTAAGCAAAAGGTAAAAAGGTTTTGCCTAATCCTTTAAAGGCCTTCATCTTGTGTAAAGGTTGTGATTGAACTTGAAAAAGGTAGTGTCTTGGTAAAGGTTACACCTAATCCTACAAAAGGCATGTTGTAGAGGTTACTCTTAATACTGCAAAATGCATGTTGTAAAGGTTATGCCTGACTTAGTTGAAAAGACACGCTGATAGTGGATCGAGTTTTGAATATCTTGTTTAATGATGAAAAAGAAAAGGAGAGAAAGAAGACTAAGTTAAATAGAGTTTAATGGACTTCATGTTTAATTTATATGCGTGATGCTTAGTTTTGGTTTTGTTGAAAATTATGTAAAGAAAACTAGATGCATTGACTAAGGGGGAGCAACTCATAACGCATAAAGATTTGAAGCATTTATATTGAACATAGACATTGCATTCTTAACCTAGGAGTGTTTTGTGATCATCAAAAATAAAAGATAGAGAATGTTGACTCTATATGTTTTTTGATGATAGCAAAATATTCCCATTTATTAATGTCTAATTATATTGTTTAAGTGTGCAGGAGAAAGCTTAAATTCACTAATATATTTGGTATTTGAAAGCAAATCAAGATGCTTGTTTAGTTGCAAGATGGGTTAATTGGTTAAACAAGCAAAAAATAAGGAACCACACTTGATCAACAGAATAGAAGCCCCTTAGTCGAATAATGAAGGGTTAGTCAGCTAAAAATTCAAATCAGATGTTGGCGGGCTCAAGAGCATTGAGAGGTAGAACCAACTTAGTCGACCAAAAAGTGGGTTAGTTGACTAAGTAGCTATTGCCAAAAATCTGGACTTCAAGACAAAACCAACTTAGTCGACCAAGAAGTAAGTTAGTTGACTAAGTGCTCACTACCAGAAACTAGAAGCAGAAAATATAGATGACTTAGTCGACTAAGACGTAAGTTAGTCGACTAAGAGCATTTTGTCTGAAAATTTGAATTGAGCAAAAAAGGATAAAATAAAGGTAAAAAAAAAACTAGTTTTTGTCTCTAATGGCTAGAATTGATTTTGCAAGTAGTTAAAGACTCTCCAACAGTCAAAAAGAAGAGAGAGAAGTTATCCAAAGTGATTTTGAGCTTAAAAGAAAAAACCTTATCTTTTCACTTGTATTTCACTCTTATCCTTTGAAAAAGTGTTTGAGCTTAGCTTTGTACATCTTAGATCAGCTAGGTGATCAATTGTACTTCATATTTTCTTCATTTCTTGATTACTTAGAGTGTGCAAGGCATTCTAAGCGGTTGATCAAGCTTGGGTCAGCTTGGTTGTTGTGGTAGGTTCTAACTAAGCCTTAGAAAAGTTAGTTTTGGGTTTTGGTTGATCCCGTGAAAAACCATTGTTAAAAGTTGTGGTTTAGCCTTTGAAAAGCCACTTTGGGTTTTGGTTGATCCCGATAAAAACCATTGTTAAAGGTTGTGGCTGAGCCTATGAAAAGCCATTGTAAAAGCTTGGTGGGAGCTTGGGAATTCCACCATTTTAGTGATTTGGTTTGAAAAATCCTTGGTTGAACAATCAAGGTAGTGGATGTAAGTCTTTGACCAAACCACTATAAATTGTTGAGTATTATCTCCTCTGTTTTACTTTTCAATTTCATTCTTTCTAAAATCGTTTCTTCATCTTGCATCAAATTTCCCATCATTGATCTTCAATTTGCTCCCAATTCGAAATCAAGTTTAGTAAGAGCCAAAAAGTGCTATTCACCCCTCCTTTAGCACATTTATTTGGGACCAACAATATTCAGCTAAGAAAGCAAGAGCAAACATACCTTGAAATGTAATTTGAATGTAGGAACAAGGCAAGGAAGAAATAGCTGAAAAGAAGCACCAAAAAGCTAAGAAAACCTCAAGGCACAAGTCAAAAGTCAATCCTAGAAAAGCTCAAGTTGATCCAAGGTAGAAAAAGTGTAAAACTTGAAGAATATAAAGCCATAGTTGACCCTGTTCCAAAAAGCTCAAGTAAATCAAGTTTTGAAAAAACATTGTCAACCCTGGCTCAAGTATATACATGACAAGTCAAAAGTGTGAAAAAATTGACTTTACACAAACATAGTCAACTATAGAGGAGGCATAGTCGACTCAGTAGCTTAGATTTGAAAAAAACATGCTCTTGGGAGAAAGATCGAATAAAAGAAGGTTACACTTGACTATGAAGCTGTAATTTGAGAAATTTGAAGAACATATTTGACCATATGAGCATTATAGTCAACCTTCAAGCCTCAACAATGGCCAGATTTGGTTCAAACTGTGTTGAACGGCACCAAACTTCACCCTATCTATAAATAGTTGCATTTGAGCAATTTAGAAGCAAGAGAAAATCTGAACCAAAGCTTCAAACCTTAGAGAGACCTCTAAAAGCTTATCCTCACTTTTTAGCTTCATTTTAGTCTTCCACTAGGCTTACTAAAGTTGAAAACTTGTTTCATTTAAGTTGATATTTCTTCTCTTACTACACTTAAGCTTAAAGTCTTAGCACCCAACCTTTGTAGAGGAATTTTCTTGCTGAAATTTGTACCCCATTGTAAAGGTTTTAGCTTAAACTTGAAAAGCTATTTGTAAGGGTTTGAGGTTGAGTGTGAGACCTTGACCTTTATAGATTCGTAGCTAGAAATAGACGCAATATCACTGACTAGAGGTAATTTCGTCATTTCCTTAGTAAGCCCCTAGAAGTAAGCTTTCAAACAATATTAAGGCCTAAGTAGGCCTAAGGCATAAATGACTGATGAAAACAAGAGTAAAATGACAAAGAAAATAAAAATAATGATGATTTCCACGGTAAGGGCAAAATTATCATTTTTTATCTTGAGTCAAAATTTTAAGTTTTTGTGAACTCAAGTATTTCTAGACTATTATGGACCTTGTCCTAGTGTCAAAAGAGTAAAAATATTGCACAGAGGATTGGAGGAGAACAAGCCAACTTGTTAAGGGTATTTTTGTAATTTAAGAAGAGATTGGATAAGCTTTAGCTATAAAAATCATTTGTTCCAGTAGCTTCTTCTTTTTCTTCTTCCCATCTCACGTTGCTTTCATCCTCCATGGAAGCTTGTTTTGAAACCTCCATAACTTCTCATAAGCTAGCTTCAATTTTCATGCTTTTGTGCACCCTTTCATAGAACCTATTGTGCTCTTTCACTCTCTCACTTTAAAACCCTTGAAAAGTCCTACTTCCATACTTCCTCTCACTAGCTAGGTGTTTTAGAGAGAGAAAGAGGGAGCTTTTATAATAGCTTGAAAATTTTTTGAAGGAATTTCAAGTACAAAGCTACCAAGTGAGTAGTGACTTAGAGTTGATTTTTAAGTGTTGAGAATGGCTAGTGATTAGACTTGTGAGTGTTTTGTAGTTGAGGTTGTTAATTCATTTTAAAGTGATTAGGATAGTGAAAATAAATAGCCACTTACTGGCAATTGAAAGCTAGTTAGGAGATAGCTTTTAGAATTTATAGTTATGTGAATTGAGTTAATTGTGATGCTAATGTGATGATAAGTTCCAACGAAGCCCCACCACCCCATTTGGACCATTAGAGGAAGTTGGACTTGAGTAAAGATTTAACGAATACCGGTGAGTGAACTTGCATTTCAAAATTTCTTTGGGAAATGTAAATGTATTTGGATGAAACATTTGAATGATTTTATCCAACCTTTCTTTAAAAATATGTGTCGGGTAACAAGCCCTTGATAAAATGTTTTGATGTTGTAAAAATGTGAAATGTGTACAAGGATGAATCCATGTGCTCCTATATTATGTTAGTATGTATATATATGAATATATGTTGTGCATTGATGAATAATGTTGTGTGATGATGTTGAAGTGTGCAAGTAGGGAGTGCACACATGATGATGTTAGAGTGTGCGAGTAGGAAGTGCACACATGATGATGTTAGAGTGTGAGTGCACACATGATGATGAAATTGCATTGAGCCGAGTGTGGCAGGATGGTATGTATGATGATGTATGTATATATATATATATGGGTGTTATAGAAAGTTCATGAATATGGGATATGGTTGTAATGTATGTGAAATCTTGCATGTTGAACCTTGGAAATATCTGAGTATTTTTCAAGTTGATTTTTTCATTTGTAGCAAAATGGCCTTTTCCTGATACAATGAAAACTTTTTCTTGGTGTCCTGTTTCTCGCTGCAACGAGAAACTCTCGAGTTTGGAGGGTTTACACTAGCCTGGGTCTCGCTGTAGCGAGAATGTATTCTCGCTGTAGTGAGAAATTTGTTGAAGCTTATCGCTACAGCGAGATTTATTCTTGCTACAGTGAGAAACATTGTTTTTTGCTTGGTACCCTGCTTGGTTGCTGCCCTATTTTCCATTTCTTTAACAACATAGTTGATCATGGACTCCCAACATGAAGGAATTTATTTAATTAAGTTTGAAATGAGGGGTTTTAGTGAGAAACCCTTAGCTAGTTGAGAAAACCCTCGGCCAGTTGATAAATTGAGCCTAAATTTCACTGTAGTGAGGACTTGTCATTTCACTTGACTTGCTTGAATGCTATTAAAGTTTTCACTCTTCAAATTCTTTATTATGTATGGATCCTTTATCATCAAGTGATTAACCAATTAAGGGTTTAATGAGGGGTTTTAATAAGAATTTAACTAAATTGCATTGTTTTTGAAAATAAAAGCATTATGATTTCTTAACTTCTCTTATCGATTGCTTGTTCCATTCCTTTGTTCACTCACTGGGTTTATACTCACTGTTTTCAACTTCATGTTTTCAGATCAGGAGGCAGTCAGTAACTAGGTTGAGGTGTCCCCGTAGGTTCATCTCCTTGGTAGGTATCTCGGCATTCAATAGTTGTACTCTCGCCCGAGTCTCTTTACTGGAAATCGAGTATTCTTTTGGTGTGTATAAACAAACCCGATGTAAATTATTAAGATATATGGTTTAGACAATATATGTATATCTTGATTGGTAATGCCACTATGAGATGGCCATTGTTTGCATTATGTTGAATTGGAATTATGAAATATAACTTTAACAACTTTTGATGGAATGATGAATAGGTCATATAGATAGGCTTGCTTGGGCTTAATGGGCTATGTCCATTGGGCCCATGCGTCGGTCATGGCCTAGAATTTGAGTCGTGACATTGAGCCTGTAAAAACCATTATTAGTGGGTTATCACTTGATCCCATATAAAGCAAGAATCTCATTGTGGATTGTGTAAGTGTTATCGCTTGATCTCATAAAAAAGCTATCACAGCCCAAATCCCGAGCCATCACCGACGCATGGGCCCAATGGGCATAGCCCACTAAGCCCAAGCAAGCCTTTTTTTTTTTATGCAATCCCAATCATCATTCTCAACCATAATTTCTAAAACCATATATTACAATTCTCAACTATAAATATTTTAGTAACGTTTTATAGCAATCCAATATTCACATTTATATTATGCTAACATAGTATTACTCATTTGCCACCTTATAGTGGCATCAATAATCAAATATACATATTTGATTTTTAACATGAATCTTAGTGGTCTTCATTACTTATACATATACACAAGCATAAGACTCTTGACCGTCAGCGGAGTGACCGTGGGTGAAGGTACAGCTACTGAGATGCCATAGTACTTACCAAGAGGACGAGCATACGTGGACACTCAATCTAGGTCCCAACTGTTTTCGAATTTGAAAACATGAAGTTTAAAAACGTGAGTATAAAACTCAGTAGTGAACATAAGAAGGGAACAAGCAATCGATAGAAGGAATTTGGAAATCATGATACACTTGTTTCAAAAACAATGCAATTGATTTAATTTTTTACTAAAAAACCCCTCATTTCAAACTTTGATCAATAACCTCGTAGTGTTGCAAAAACCCATGATCAATCCATGAAGTTAAATGGGTGAAAAATAGGTCAAAATCAAGCAAGGTAGCAAGCATGGCAACAAGTTTCTCGCTGCAGTGAGAAACAGTCTTAGTTTGCATATGTTTCAGTTTTTCTATCATATCTCCTACTACAGACGTCTAATTGACCTAATTTTTGAACCATTAGAAAGCTAAGAGGTAGGGATACAACTTTTATGTTTATCACTTTTCCCATTTCGGAAGGAAAGGTGGTCAAAATCTTCATCAAAATTAAAGTACTACACTAGAACCCGAGAGTTTCCCGCTGCAGCGAGAATCAGGCCAGTGTGACCCCCAAAACTCGAGAGTTTCTCGCTGTAGCAAAATGAATCTTGCTGCAGCGAGAAACAAAGCATTTTTATTGAAATGAGTCTCATTACATCAAAAGCCATTTTCTTGTTGACATGAAAAGCAATTTGGGAGCAATTAACAATGCCAACACACAACACAATCACAATTATTTTCATAATTTTTCTATAACATATATATATTTGCATATACATACATCATCATGCATACCATCCTGCCACACTTAACTCATGTGCATCCCCCCACATTATGCACATAGCTGGAGTCATTGTGTGCATCCCCCCACATCGTGCACAAGCAATATCATCGTGTGCATCCCTCCACATCGTGCACAAGCAATATCATCACCCACACTCCCATACCCCGTCATCACCGGCATGTGCACCCCTCACATCGTGCACATGCACGGTTATAATTATCACACAATATCAACTATCAATGCACAACATATATATATACCAACATAATATAGTGGTACATGAATCCATAACAGCCACATGTCACAACATAGAGACAATTTATCAAGGGCTTGTCCCCATGCATAATTTAATGAAAAGCCAAGTAAAATCATTTAAATGCTTTATCCCAACACATATATATTTTCCAAAAACACTCTGATACAAGTTCACTCATCGATATTTGTTGAATCTTTAATTGACTCTAACTTTGATTATTGCTTCAAATGGACATGTGAGGCCTCATTGGAACTTATTGTCACACACAACATCACAACCAACCCAAATTGGCATTAATATAATTCCAAAAGCTCTTTCCTAAATAAAGTTTCACTAGTTATTCCTAACTAGCTTCCAATTGCCATTAAATGGCTATCTATTCTTTCTACTCTAGTAACTCTAGAAATAAATAAACAAACCTCAATAATAAAACAACTCACAACTCCAATTACTAGCCATTATCAACAACCTAAAAGCAATCCTCATTCATTACTCACCTTGGTGGATTTGTAGTTGAATTCCTTCTCAAGAATACTCAAGCTATCATGGAAAGTCTCTCTCTCTCTCTCTCTCTCTCTAAAATTTCCAACTAGTGAGTGAAAGTGCTGAACAAAGACTTTTTAAGGGTTTTAAAGTGAGAAAGTGAAAGAGCACAAAGGTTCTATGAAAAAGTGCACAAAGGCATAAAAGTTGGAGCTAGAGAGAGAGAAAGAGAGAGAGTTATGGAAGTTGCAAAGCAAGCTTCCATGGAGGATAAAAGGAACGTGAAATAGGAGGAAGAAGAAGAAGAAAAAGTTGCTGGAGCTTAGATATTTATGCTTCAAGTTAATCCAAATTTCCACTGAAATTATCAAAATGCCCTTAACATGGTGGCTTTGTCTTCCTCCCATCCTTTGTGCAACCTTTACTCTTTTGACACTGAGGCAAGGTACATAATAGTCTAGAAATACTCGGGTTCATGAAAACATAAAAATTTAGACTCGAGATACAAAATGACCATTTTGCCCCTATCATGGAAATTATCATTGTTTTTATCTTCTTCATTTATTTTACCATTATAAACATCATTCATTCATTCCTTAGGCCTATTTAGACCTTAATAGCATCAAGAAAACCCACTCGTATGAGCTCACCAAGGGAAATTATGAAATTACCCTTGGTCCGCATTATTGTGTCTACTTCTAGTTATGTGTCTATGGAGATCGAGATTTCACAGGTTCACTTCTGAATTACCCTTTTTAACTCGGTGATTAACCTTAATTGGCATTTGTAAACTTTATTAGCCACCGTATCAAAATACGGGGTACTACAAAAGCAATTGTAAGTGTTATTGCTTGATCCCGTTAGAAAGTAAGAATCCTTTTAATGGATTGGAAATTCCTTGGTTGCCAAAGGAGTGGATGTAGGCATTGTAAAGGTCGAACCACTATAAAATCTGTGTCTCTTTTTTATTTTCTGCATTATTATTCATTGCTTACATTTGCCTTAGGAAAATAGTTTTATATTGATTTATTATTTTGCACTTAAAATTTTTTTTTCACATTATAGCTAGCATTTAACTTAGGAAAGTATTTTTCTTTGGTATATTATTTTTATGCTTAGTAATTATTGTTGAAAACTTGTTTTTGATACTAGAAAATATTTTTGGGTGAAAGGGTTTTGATTTTTATACTTAGTTTTCAAAAAATTTTTTTTTAATACCAATGCACCTTCCCTATTGGTATATTGCTCTTTAAGACTTGTACACTAATAATTGGTATCAAAGATTGGTCTCAAATTTTGTAGGTTTAACCGCTTTTGACAGATCCTTTGTAGAAGTTGAAATCGTAGAAATGGAGGTTACGGCGACAATGCTTGGTGATGGTCAATCAATCCAAAGGCCACCATTTTTTGTAGGTACAAACTATCCTAATTGGAAATAGCACATGGAAATATTTATACAATCTATGGACTTGGATGTTTGGAGTGTAATGCTTGATGGGCCTCATGTACATTATTAGGAAGTAGATAACAAGATAGTGATTAAAACTAGACATGAGTGGAATGATAAGGATAAAAAATTGATTCAAATAAAGTGTCTATGTGTGAAAATGCGAAACAAATTTGGGACACTCTAGAGACCACCTATGAAGGCACTAATTAAGTCAAGGAATCCAAGATTGGAGTGCTTGCACATGACTATGAGCTTTTTAGGATGAAAGAGAGTGAATCAATTAATAAGATGTTGGATAGATTCACTAATGTTGTTGACGGTTTGAAGGGTTTAGGGAAAGACTTTCCCAATGCTCAACTATTCAGGAAAATTCTATATAGCCTACCTAAATCTTAGAGACCTAAAGTCACGGCTATAAAAGAAGCTAGGAACCTCAATGACCATAAGCTAGAAGAGTTAATAGGATCCCTACCCACATAGAAAATGACATTGAAATATGAAAGTGAGTTAGAGGAGTCTCAAAAGGAAGACTTCAAACAAAAAGGAATAACCTTTAAGTATTTTGTTGAGGAGGATGAGAAAAGCACTAAAAGTGAGAGTGAAAATACAGAAGATATGGCTATGTTAGCTAGAAAGTTTAATAAGCTCATGAAGCAAAACTATAAAAATAGGAAATCTACAAAGAGGGATGTGCCAAAAAATGAGCACACAAGAGATCACTTAATGTGCTATAATTGCAAGAAGCTAGAACTCACCAAATATGAATTCCCTAACAAGAAAAGCATTTCAAGGAACTTTAAGAAGAAAGTAATGATGTCATCTTGGAGTGATAGTGATAAATCACAAGTTGAAGAAGATGATGAGGTTGCAAATCTTTGCCTCATGGCATTTGATGACAACAAGGTGTTTCCTACCCTTTATGATCTTGGTACTCATGATGAATAGGATCATATTTTGGTGAATTGCAAGATGTCTTTGGAGAATTAGCTTTTGAATTTGAGAAAATGAATTTGAAGCACAAGAAAATGATTTCAAAACTTAGTGTTGAAAATGAATTCTTAATGAAGGCAAAAGATATAACAACTATGTGGGGTTTCTTGTTTTCCCCTAAACATGGTACAACTCAAATTATTCATTGGGTAAAACCATTTATAGGTGAATATAAATTGAATGTAGATGGTAGTTCCCGAAATCATCAGAGTGTAGCAAGTGAAAAAAAAAAATGAAGGCAAATGATGATTTGGGAAAAGAAAATGAAAATTTAAAAATTAATTTTGAAGCTTGTCATAAGAAAATTGATGTTTTAGAAAAGGAGATTTTAGATATGAAAATGAAGCTTGAAGATTTGACATTCCTTTTAGGCATATCATGTAAGTCTCATAACATTCACTAGTCTAGACATAACATTTCTAGAGATGTTGACCATAGAGACATTCAACATTGTGTCATCATTTCCATTAGATTAACTCATAATCACATCAACATCATTAGCCTAGGCATAATCCTTCTAGGAGTATCACATCATTCTCACATATTTTCTAGTATAAGACTTCTACCTCTAGACATGCTTATAGTTCATACATAGCAAACATTATGCATTATCATTTATGAAGCATATATTCACTCGAGTCATTATGCTCCTATGTATAAAAGTTTCCCCACTCACCTTGACAATTAAAGGGTTCTTTGTCAACACTTGTACTTGTAACCACTTATGCCTTAGCTTCAATTCATGCAACTTGGTACTTGAGCCTTATTCTCATTCTCATAATTATCTAGCATCAGCAATACATAAGCATTTTATTTGTGCCATAACTTTTCATCATATAGCTAAATCCTAGTTTTCAGATTATTTCCAACATTTCCAAAAATAGTCAAATCTTAGCATATCAACAAATAAGCTTAAATCATTCAACAATGAGCTAATCCGTACCTTAGAAGTGGGATTATGCTATTGTTTACCCTAAATATTCAGCCAACTCAAGAGAGCAATTTTCCCACCAAAGTTGCATAAATTTGAATTTAAGTTATCAACCGTTCAAATTGAACATCAATCGGTCAAAGTGCTCAATCTTACCTCTAGAAGCATTCCCCAACTCCATATTTACTCCAAACAACTCCAATTGCTTTAAAAATTCATTCTTGAAAGCTAGGGTTTTAGGCTAGAGAGTGAAAGTAAAAATCACCAAACAAGCTTTTTGGAGTGAAATCTCTCACTTTTAGCACTATAAATCCAAGATTAGAGTGAGAAGGTTTTGAGTGGGGTGAACTTTCAGAGAAATTAGATAAGACAATGAAGAAATAGGAGAAAATGAAGGGTTTTTCAATTTTGGGGGTTTTAAGCTCGATTTTATTGATCTGACACCTTAGGATCGACAATGGGAGCTTGGTACTCGATCTAGGACCAGATTTTTTTACCTAAATCCCACTTCTTTCCCTAAGAATGACTATAAAGGTTCTGTATTTGATCTTTGGCCAATGCCATTATTTACCCCTAATCTTTACTTCGTAGATTCGATCCTCTATGTGTTAGGATTGATTTTTGAGGTCGAAATTCATAAAAATTGGTTCATTTGAGATCTAAACTCATTCTAAATCTTCCCCACAACTCCAATCACTCATATTTCACTTAAATCAACACACAAATCCATCATACACACCAATCTCTCATTCATGCTCTATGTCACATAGTATATCAATTAACATAGTATAATTTACATACATATCATACTCAATTTAGTGCCAAACATATGCACTATATCATTCTTGTGCCAAGTGTATGAACAACATCATTTTAGCTATTACATACTCGTACATTTCATGACCATCTCTTTATGGACATGGGCATTCCTTGAATTCATCAACATACACATCAAGGTCACATCAACCCATAAGGTATTCCAGCATTGTACATGGTTAACATTAACAAAAATTAGGGATGTTACACTAACATCATAAAATAATCAAAATATCATCCTAGGATAGGGAAAAAATCATAAACAAGATGTCAAAATATCTCTAAATGTTTTTGAAAATTTTTTTATTATAAAAGCTAAAAATTAAAGCTAAATAAACATGCAAAATAATAAAACAAAGACAAAGCAACAAAGATAAATAAAGACCAACAACTTAAAAATAAATAAAGACACCCCCCAAACTTAAAATTAAACATCATCCTCAACATTAGAAAAAATAAAAAAAAGGTAAAGAATACTCCCCAAGTGGTTAGATGAATATGAAGAAGCTTTAATCCTCATTTTCTTCCTCATCATCCTCATTCACTTGTAGGAAGATTTTTTTTATTGAAAAATAAATAAATTGTTGTCGATTTAGTACACGAAGTATACGTAGCGAACAAGTAATATAAACAGTAAGTCTAGATTATCGTTAGGGATTTATTTCTAAAGTTTCACTAAGTACTGAATTGTATAACAAATTAATCTTATTTAAGCAATCCGAAAACTGAAAAGCTAATCAAAGATGAAATTAAAATAAACAATAAATTAACCAACATAAATAAATATGTTGAGAAAAGTAGTATATTAAAGCTCTAAGATTATGGGTTCACTTAACATTTCATCTGATACTACGTTCTCTTATTATTTATCTTTCATGTGTGATTTTACTAACCTAGAATCCAAAGTTATGGACAAGTCTCCATCGAGATCCTTGCACAGATGCATAACTTAATTAGTTCACTATATGTCTATAGGAATCAATTAAATTAAGTTCATTAAGCAAGTGTCCTAATTTGGCTATGTATGGCAATTGGCATATGTCTACCCGAATCACGAATCAAATCACCTAAGTGATATGAACATACTCTATTCAAATCTTAGTGTAACCTAAAATCTCTCTGTCGAGTTTCAATTAGATTCACAAATCAATTAATTGTAGATTAGACAATTAAAGGTATTAAAAACATATTTGAATAAGTAAAACAATACCCATTTATGATAAATAACAAAAAAACAAGTATTCAGATAACATGTTGAAATCCACCACAATCCTAAAAAGTAAATTCATTCATGATATCTAAGTAAAACAATATCCAAAGAAATTCAGCGATGAATTCACAACAAGAAAATAAGTATAACACAAAAGAAAGAAATAAACTAATGTTGAAGTCTGATTAATCTCGAAGTTCTCTCAATTGCTCTTGATTTTCTTACTTGATTCTTAGCTCTCATTCTTCAAAAAAGCTACTACCACCTTTTTTTATATGCTTTTAAAAAGTCTCTTAAATATGTGCAAGGTGCCTTACTTTCCAATTTTCCATCAAAATTTTATTTTTGGAAACTGGGGTGGTATTACGGCCATAACTTTTTGGCGTCGAGGCCATGTGAGACTCCTTGGTGGGACCACGGTGTTATTTTTCTAGCATCGCGATAGTCTACTCTCGAACATTTTTATGATGCTCCTTACTAGCTCAGAGTTGCGACCAGAATCCTCCCAGCACTACAACGATAGCTTTTTCAGCGTCGCGGCCATGAGTAACTTAGAGCTGCAATCTTAGTGACCCTGTTGCCTTGTGTAGAACTGCATTTTTCCATCATCTTCTAACATGATTTTCACCTTGATCTAGTCTAAGTGAAACCCTTACCATACTTGTGCTATTATGACTGAATTGCACCTTGCTCATCACATATCTTGCACAAAACCATGAGACAATTCAACACTAACTCTTCTTAAACTAAATTAAAGCAAAATAAAGTAAAATTGAACTAAAATAACTTAATTTAAATATTCAACATGTAATCTAACTTAAATTAGAAAAACACCTAAAACGCTAAAATTCTGTCACGACCCAAATTTCGGGCCATGATCGGCGCATGGGCCCAATGGACGTAGCCCACTAAGCCTAAGCAAGCCTATTTATAAGACCTGTTCATCATTCCATCAAAGATTGCTAAAGTCACACTTCATAATTCCAACTCAAAATAATGCTAACCGTTGCCAACTCAAAGTGGCATTACTAATTAAACTATACATATATTGTCTAAAACATACATCTTAATAATTTACATTGGGTTTGTATATACACAACAAAAGGGATACTTGACTTCTAGCGAAGAGACTCTGGTGAAAGTACAGCTATTAAATGCTGAGATACCTACGAAGGAGACAAATTTACAAGGACACCTCAACCTAGTTACCGCCTGCCTCCTGATCTGAAAACGTGAAGTTGAAAATAGTGAGTATAAACCCACTGAGTGAACAAAGGAAGGGAACAAACAAACGATAAGAAAATTTTAAGAAATCATGATGCACTTATCTTCAAAAACAATGCAATTTAGTTTAATTCTTGTTAAAACCCCTCATTAAACCCTTAATTGGTTAATTACTTGATGATGAAGGATCCATATATAACAAAGAATTTGAGTGAAAACTTTAGTAGCATGCAAGCAAGGCAAGTGAAATGACGGGTCCTCGCTGCAGTGGAAAGGCATTCTCATTGTAGCGAAATTTGGCTCTAATTATCAACTGACCGAGGGTTTCTCAGCTAGCTGAGGGTTTCTCAATAAAACCCCTCATTTCAAACTTAATTAATTAATTAATTCCTTGATGTTGGAAGTCCATGATCAACTATCTTGCTAAAGAAGTGGAAAATAGGGTAGCAACCAAACAAGGTAGTTGTGAGACCTCGACCTTTATAGACTCGTAATTAGAAGTAGATGCGATAACATGGACTAAGGGTAATTTTGTCATTTCCTCTAATTAGCTCCCAGAAGAAGGTTTTCTAATATTTTAAGGTCTAAGTGGGCATAAGGACCGAATGAATGATGTATAATGATGAAAACAGGAAGAAAACTAGAAGTGACAATAATTTTCACAACCAAGGCAAAACGGTCATTTTGCACCCCGAGTCAAAGATTTTAAGTTTTGTGAACTCGAGTACTTTTAGACTATTATGGACCTTGTCTTTGTGTTAAAAGAGTGAAAAGATTGCATGTGGGAAGGAAGGAAGACAAGTGGCTTTGTTAAGGATATTTCGATAATTAAGTAAAGTTGAATAAACTTTAACTATAAAGATCTCATGTTTCCAGTAGCTTCTTCATTTCTCCAGCAACTTTTTCGTCTTCTTTCCATCTAATGTTTCTCTCCTCTTCCATGAAAGCTTCTCTCAAGCTTCTATTACTTTTTCAAACTAACATCAATCTTCTTGCTTTACACACCCTGTTGTAGGGTTTTTCATAATCTTTTACTCCCTCACCTTAAACAAATCCTTAAAAGTCTTTCTTCAATACTTTCTCTCACCAGCTGAACTGTGTAGAGAGAGAGAGAGAGAGAGAGAGAGAGAGAGAGAGAGATTTCATGATAGCTTGAGGACTCTTGGGGAGGAATTTCATTACAATCCACCAAGGTGAGTGATGAATAAGGATTGGTTTTAAGTTGTTGATAATGGCTAGTAATTAAAGTTATGAGTTGTGTTATTGTTGAAGTTCTTTATCTATTTCTAGTATTACTAAAGAAGAGAAACTAAATAGCCAATCAAATGGTAATTGGAAGATAGATAGGAAGGGCTATTGAAGTTTGATTTGGGAAACAACTTTTGGAGCGATATTAAGGTAAATTGGATTGGCTGTGATGTTTTTATGTGTGATAGGTTCCAACGAGGCCCCTCAGCCCCAATTGAACCATTAAGGAGGTCAGAGTCGACTAAAGGTTCAACAAATACTGGTGAGTGAACTTGCATTAAAAAGGTTTTGGGATATACACATGTATGTTTGATTGAATCCCCTAAAGCATTTTATTGGTTCTTTCTTCAAAACTCGCACAGGAACAAGCCCCTATGAAATGTTTTTATATTATGAAATGAATAGTGTCATGAATCCATATGTTTTTGTATAATGTTGACATATATATATATATATATATATATATATATATATACTATGTCATAAATGGTACCATTGTGTGACAAATGCAACTGTGCATGTGCGAGGTGAGTGTGCACCGGTCGGTGATGATGGTGGTGAGGGAGATGGATAGTGAAATTGCTCGTGTGTGTGATATAGGGGAGCACACGATGCACGATGTGGGGGGTGTTGGAGTAGGATCTTAGTGGATTAATGTGATTGTGTAAAGCACGGATTTCAAAAATTTCTTTAACAAAGGAATCAAGCAATCCAATTGCACAAGCGGAAACACACATTATTATTATTGCAAGTAATATAATCACATCCCAAAAAAATAAAATAAGAATCTATTAAGTAAGAAAACCATACCTTTATTTTGAGATTGTTATTTTCTGACAATACCACACCAATGAATGATTTCTCGACCAAATAAGTTTACTACTTATTCTTCAAGAATACTTTTAACTTGAACCTTGAGTGGACAAGGTGTGGAATGCAAGGCTACAAGATGGCAACTAAGTTTATTCTCTTTTCTTTGGAAAAGCTTGGAGGAGGAGAAGAGAAGAGATGGCTGAAACCTTTTTTAAGAAAAAGTACGTTCTATATCTTTTTTTTCTTCCAATCTCTTCTCTTTTTATTAAAACTCTTGCTTCAAAGGTTTAATCAAAATGAAACACCTTTGAATCAATGTTGACCATCAATTCAGAGTTACGAAAGCATCAAACATGCTCCATAATTATCAAAATAAAAATTAAAGAATAAATAATTTAATTCTTTAATTATCATTTAGAGTTCTTGATAAAATAAAACTCCTTATTGAATAATAGCTCTTATTTTATTATTATCCATCTTTATTTAAAAAGAATTAATAATAAATAAAAGAGAAATAGTCAAATATGGAGTCTCTTTTTATTAATATGGATGTCTAGATTCATTTTGTAAGAATCCTCCTAAAATTATCTTAGTTTAAGACAACTCTTGTCTGTAATTAAGACAAAAAAAATTTTTATCTTGTCTAAATTGAGACAAATATATTTTCTTGACTAAATTAAGATAAAAATATTTTCTTGTCTTAAATTAAGGCAAACATATTTTCTTGTCTAAATTAAGACCAATCATGTTTTCTTGTTTAAATTAAGACAAACATGTCAAAGCTACCAAATTTGTACATAATTTAATTAAATAAATTAAAACATGCATTCCAACTTAAACAAGTTGAATTCTACGAAGCTAAGTGGGGAATCTATTTGGACATAGATATTTCAAGCTTCAATAAACTTAGAATTATTCTTAATCTCATTAAAAATAATTCAAGCTTATTAACCATGAAATCACTCCACTATAGATTCATGGTTGCACTCTTGGATTAACTATAATTACAAGAAATAATTCAGTATTTGATATTAATTATTAGTTGTCCAATTACAAGCCTTATATTGTGAACCCTTATAACCATTCAATGACAAAAGGTGAAATTACCGTTTTACCCTTTATGTCAATTTTGTCCCTTAGTCTCAAATTTCATCCAATTAGTGATTCAATACTCCAGATCTAATCTTTTAAGTATCCAGATGTGATGAGTAGCTAATTCATCAATCCACTGGGCCTAGATTAATCACCAATCTTCTTGAAATCACTAGAAGTGATGTTAATGCTATGAACTCAATTATCTGGATATATGTTCCCAGATGTTCATCTCAATTATAATCCCAAAATACGGAGTCTAGATCAACGCTTTATGATGATCATGCTCATGGTAAATCAAAGATTATAAGAAGATTAAACACGAGTCCACTATCCATTAGGATTTCGGTTCTACTATAAGCAAATGCATAAGTGTGAGATCAAGATTTAGGTAACGGTAAAACTTAAATTTGATTCTCACATGATTCCAGTTCATGTTATAGTGTCATTACTCGAAGTCAACCATTTTGATGATTTGAGACTCATGATTCCCTTGAAATGAATCACATTCGTTTCGTTGGAAGTAAGCTGGACACTACAGCCTTAACATAATAAAGTGACCATCTTTATTATATGGCTATGAACAATTTTTAGATTCAATTAAAATACATGTCTCCTATGTATGACTCTTCATACAAATGTATTTTAATATCTCAATAGAATCTTGGTATCTTAATAAACTAGATAATGAATGCTTACTAAAACAAACTCTTCGTCTTATTATCAAAATGTACTTTCATTACAAATATATTCAATGAATTTAAACATGAGAATATACTTGCTTTCTAGGGCACCATATTCTCAAAATTCCTAACAGGGGGATGCAAGTGATGACTCCGGCTATGTGCACGATGTGGGGGGATGCACATGAGCTGGGTGAGATGGGGTGGTATACGAATTGATATATGTTTAGGTATATGTATATGTAATGGAAAGATCATGGTTATAATATGTGATTGTATGGCATGATGAATCTTGAAAATTTCCATTTACTTGCAAATTGATTTTTTTTGCAGCACCAAATGGATGTTTAGTGCAAATGAGGTCCTTCTTTATTTAGGTGCCCTACTTCTCGCTGCAGTGAGAATGCTTTCTCGCTGCAGCGAGAAACATTTTGTTTTGTCACCTGAATCTCGCTGTAGCGAGAAACTTTCTGTCCTGCATGCTACCTTGTTGGTTTTTGCCATATTTTCCACTTTGTTAACATCATGGTTGATCATGGATTCCCAATGACAAGGGATTAATTAATTTAGTTGAGATAAAGGGTTCTAACGTGAAACCCTCATTCCAGTTGAGTGAAACCCTCATTCCGTTGATGATTTGTGCCCGATGTTTACTACTGCGATAATCTGTCTATTTTGCTGCCTTGTTCGGATGATTGTTGGGAATTTCCTCTCTTTCCAATTTCATGCTGAATGTGGTTCCTTCATCATTAAATGATTTAATAACCAAGGATTTAACGGATGAATTTTAATAAGAACTCGAACTAAATTGCATTGTTTTCAAATAAATGCATCGTGATTAACAACTTTCCTTATCGTTGCTTGTTCCCTTTTTATGTTCACTCACTAAGTTTGTACTCACTGTTTTCAACTTCATGTTTTCAGATCAGGAGGCAGTTGGAACCTAGGTCGAGGTGTCCATGTAGTTTCGTCTCCTTGGTAGGTATCTTGGCATTCCGTAGCCGCACCTTCACCCTGGTCACTCCGCTGAAAGCCCAAATCATTTTTGTTTGTAAATACGTACATGTGATGTAAAGTACTAAGATGTATGCCTTAGACCATATATGTATATTTTAATTGGTAAAGCCACCATAAGTAGCAATGGTTAATGTTATTTCGAGCTAATATAAATGCAGTTTTAATTGTTATAACTTACTATTAAAGTACTTAAGGGTTGAGATTATGAGATGTAAATGTAAGAATAGTTAATAGGATGATGAGCAGGACTATATAAATAGGCTTGCTTGGGCTTAGCGGACTATGCCCATTGAGTCCATGCATCGGTCATGGCCTGAAATTTGGGTCATGACAACAGCAAGCACAATAGAAGGTTTCTTGTTGCAACGAAATTTCCTGTAGACACCTCGCTGCAGCGAGAAACAGAACGCCAAGAAAAATTCTCATTATGTCAAGCAAAGGCCATTCTGTTGCAATGACAAAATCAACTTGAAAATACTAAACAATTTCCAAGGTTCAACATGCAAGATTTCACATACATTACAACCATATACCATATTCATGAACTTTCTATTGCATGTATATATATATATATATACATAACCACCAATACCACCACCACCTCACCCATCTCATGTGCAACCCCCACATCGCGCACATAGCGGGAGTCATCATGTGCATTCCCCACATCGTGCACAACTAATATCACCGTGTGCATCCCCCACATCGCACACAGACAACATCATCATCCATACTCCCGCACCCGTCATCACTGGCATGTGTTCCCCCATATCGCGCACATGCTCGGTTTTAATTACAAACAATATTACTATCAATACATATCATATATATTTAGATATATATATATATATATATATATATATATATATATATATATATATATATATATATATATCAACATAACACAGGGCACATGGATTCATCAAAATCGCATTCCACAACATAAAACGTTTCATTCAAAGCTTGTTCCCATGCATACTTTTGAGAAAGACAGATAAAATATTTTAATGGATTTAATCAAACACGTATGCCCTAATCGCAAAACAGTTTAATGCAAGTTCACTCACCTTGGTGGGTTTGTAATTGAATTTTTTTTCAAAATTCTTCCAAGCTATTATAGAAGCTCCCTTTTTCTCTCTCTAAAACACCTAGCTAGTTAGAGGAAGTATGGAAATAAGACTTTTCAAGGGTTTTAAAGTAAGAGAGTGAAAGAGCACAAAAGGTTCTATGAAAGGGTGCACAAAAACATGAAAATTTGAGCTAGCTTGAGAGAAGTTATGGAGGTTTCAAAACAAGCTTCCATGGAGGATGAAAGAAACGCAAGATGGGAGGAAGAAGAAGAAGAGGTTGCTGGAGAAATGAAGAAGCTGCTGGAAAAAATGATATTTATAGCTAAAGCTTATCCAATCTCTACTTAAATTACGAAGATGCCCCTAATATGTTGGCTTTTTCTCCCCTAATCCTTGGTGCACTCTTTTTACTCTTTTGACACTAGGACAAAGTCCATAATAGTCTAGAAATACTTAGGTTCACGAAAACTTAAAATTTTCGATCCGAGATGAAAAATGACCATTTTGCCCCTACCCTAGAAATCATCATTTTTTCTATTTCCTTCATCATTTTATCCTTATTTTTGTTGACTCCATTAGTTTTGATGATAGTAAAACATTCCCATTCATTGGTGTCTAACTATATTGTTTAAGTGTGCAGGACAAAAATTGTATGTAAATAATAAATCAATCCTTCAAAGTATATATTAAAGGAAAAAGAGAGATAAAAATAATGAGAAAAAAGGAGAAAGCTCATTACTTGAATAAGGAAGAATGTTGGTTGGCCAAGATTCAAATTGGAGAAATGGCGGGCTGAAGAGTTTGAGAAACAGAGACAACTTAGTCAACCAAAAAATAGACTAGTCGACTAAGTGCTTACTGCTAGAACTGACAGAGACAGGGAGCAGAAAACAGAGACAACCTAGTCAACTAAGATATCGAGTAGTCGACTAAGAGCATTCTGCTTGTAAGTTTGAAATCTGCACTAAAAGACAGAGTAATGGCTAGAACCGACTCTCAACTGTCTCCAACGGATAGAAAATTGTCAAACTGCCATCAGAGATGTTTCTGCAAGTATAAAAGGGTCTTCCAACAATTAAAAGGAAGTTTTTTTTAGAGTTTAGAGAGAAGATTTAAGCCATATAGAGTAGAAAAATCAGAAAACTTCTCCACACATTACAACACTTAAACGATCATCTTTCGTACTTGTATTCAGCACTCAACCTTGTACCATTTAGATCAACTTATGATCATAGGTACTTTCTTCTACCTTTCTTATTTTATTCTTAGAGTGAAGGAGTCACTCTAAGAGGTTGTTTCAAGCCCGGTGTGCTTGAAGGTGTTAAGGTTCTAACTTAGGCTTGAAAAGTTAGGTGTTGGGTTTTAGTTTAGCCTATGAAAAACTAGTATAAAAGGTTTTGGCTGAGCCTTGTAAAAGCTATTGTAAAGCTTGGTGAAAGCTTGTGAATTTCATCGGTTCTTAGTGGATTTGTTGGAAAAATCCTTGGTTGGATAATCAAAGTAGTGGATGTAGGTCTTGGACCAATCCACTATAAATTACTGTGCATTGTTCTCTGTGTTTATTTTCTTTATTCTGAAAATTAGTTCCTTATCTTCTCAAGAGTCGATTTGTGCTATTCACCCTCTTTCTAGCACATATTATTGGGACCAACAATTTTCATCATTCATTTATGCCTTAGGCCTACTTAGGCCTTAATATTGTTTGAAAGCATACTTCTAAGGCTCACTAAAGAAATGACAAAATTACCTCTAGTCTGTGATATCGCGTTTACTTCTAGCTACGAGTCTATAAAGGTTAAGGTCTCACAAATTCGAACCTAAAAACTCAAAGATCTAGTTTCTTATGCTCCCAAAATATGTCAAAATAAGTCTATATAACAAAGTTATCACACCCCTAAACTTAGGATTTTGCTTGTCCTCAAGCAAAACATAAAACAAAATGCAATAACTTAAACTTGAAAATAATTAACTAGAATTTAATTACACCATTTCATTAATCACCTTTAATATCCTCAAAAGTTGATCCGTATTCATAACTCTAAGCCACATATAAATATTATTCAAGTTCATGTTTCAATTCAAATGCAAGCTTATCCTTAAGTGAATTTTTGTTTGTGTGTGCAATCTTTTCACCTAGAACATTGTACAATCCAAATAAGTTTATATTCATGCAAAAGTCAAATTAGTAATTAAATTTCATAAGTTTGTTTTTCATCTATCTCTCCACTAATGTAGACTAACATTAACTCAAGGATCAATAAGACTTTAGTTAGCTTATAATGTATGGCTATGGTTAAGGTTGGATATGGGATAATGTATAGCTCAAATCACCCTAAGTTATTCAAAGCTTTATTTTCCTTCTACTAGTACACCCCTTTTTCATCAAAATTTTTCTTTTGTTCAACACTTCATTCTTTTTCTTCTTATTTCTTTCCCTTTTCTTTTTCGTAATTTCATATCCCCAAATTAATTTCTTTTATTAGGTAGTGAGATGAATACAATCATATTTTGAACTTTTCTTCATTTTTCATCTTTACTACCTCATTTACTATTAGCTCATAACATTCTTAAATTGACTTATGTACTTAAGAATAAGAGATGAGGAATTGTTGGAAGTATCAATATAAATGTTTAAGCTAAAAATTATGTGTTCAAATAATGAAAAGGTGTCATTAGGCTTAAAGGGAGAAACTAAGGATAAATTATGTGAAAGAAGGCTAAAAGGCTCAATCGGTCCAAAGATGGCCTAAATCATCTTCTTAATTAAGTGTAGCCTAGGTTTTCACCTCGAAAAAGAATTAAACAAATTCTAAAACTTAATACATAATTCAAAAATTCACATTCACATAAACCTTCTCTAAATTTGTACAATGAATCTAAGCAAAAGATGCAGTGCTCAAAATGTAAAAATTTCATCCTAACAATAAAAGGTTAGCATAAGAATTTACATAATAGTCAAACAATATTAACATGTTTTAAAGAATCAAGATAGATATATAACTAAGTTCTCATCATTGGATAGGTGAATTAAAAGAAATTGACACAATTAAATCTAGCTTTAGTTTTTAAAACATGCATAAAATTAAAAAAAAAATAATGAAAATAACTAACCTAAAATATCATAAAAACTAATAATAAAAAAACCTTTCCCAAACTTAAATTGCACGTTGTCCTTAATGTGAAAAGCTAAAAAGTATAAGAAAAAAAAAACTCCCCCATCAATGGTGACAATGCCTAGAAAGCTTTAATTTTCTATCTCCTTATCTTTATGCTTTCCAAACCTGCATACTCAGCAAACAAGCTAGGGAGAGGTTAGAACTACTTAATAGAAAAACAAAGACTAACTAAAATAAGCACTAAACCTAAAAAGATATAATTTGCGCTACATCCCAAGAAATGCTTCTTTATAGTCACTAGCTGCACTATGATACCCTTTTTTTTCACTTATTCATCACCGCAAAAGTGCTTGAAGCTTTGTTTCATTACCTTGAATGCTCCTGTAAGCGTACTAAAAATTTTAATATAGCCATAAGACAAAACTTTTACCACTTTAAAGGTTTTCCACCAATATGGTTAAAGTTGCCATGGTAAAAGATGGAGGCGTAAACTAGAGAGTACTACTTGCTATCCAACCTCAAAATCACTATCACTAGAAGCTGGTAGATTATGCTCATCATAACATTGCTTCATTTTGAGATGTAATGGTAGTTACTTTAACTCAAGATGGTGCTTGCTTACTTGTAAGTGGACTAGAATTAACTTTACCTTCATTGTCTAAGTCCGTTCTATACCAATGAGCTGTGGAGGAAAGAATTTACGTGCATTGAAAATAGTAAATTCAACTACCTCCTTTCTAACTCTGAAAGTTATTTTGCCTTTCCTCACATTGATTAATGTGCTTGCAATGGCCAAGAATGGATGTCCCAATATGATTGGAACTTCTTGATCTTCCTCCATCTCAAGTACGAGGAAGTCTACCAAAATGTATACTTTTAATCAAGACATCCTCTATAATCCCAAAAGGCTACCTTATTGTCTTGTTTGAGAGTTACAATTTGACTGTAGTGGTTTGAATCTCCTTTAGTCCAATTTTTCTAGCCATAGACAAAAGAATAATTAAGACACCAGCACCTAAATCACACAAAGCTTTTGAAAAATTAACATTACTAATTGAGCAAGGGATAAAGAAACTCCTTGGGTCCTTAAGCTTTGGTGGAAGCATATTCTGGATTATCGCACTACACTCCTTAGTAAGTGTAACTATCTCAAAATCCTTCAATTTCCTCTTCTTAGTTAATATGTCTTTCAGAAACTTCACATATGACAACATTTGCTCTAAAGCTTCTACGAAAAGAATGTTGATTTGAAGCTTTTTGAATACCTCAAGAAATTTTTGGAATTTCTTATCAAGTTACTATTTCTGAAAACGTTGAGGAAAGGGTGGTGGTGGTAAGTTTACCTTCACTTTCTTCTTTTGAATTTACTTAGCAGTTGTCTCAATCATTATTTCATTCTCAATAGGCTTATCTTGAAGATTTGCTTGCCTAAATTTATTTTCAACCTCTTTTTTATGCTTTAGGGTGATTGCCATAATTGGTTCCTTACCTTCTCTCCTTGGATTCACCTCGTATCGCTAGGCAGTGTTCCTTAAGGTTAGTTGTTTAATAAATTGGCAAGTTGACCAGCCTGAGTCTCAAGGTTTTAAAGTGATGCTACTTGGCTCTGAATGAGAGTTGGTTGACTTTATATAATGCTATCATCCTATGCCATGTATTGATTTGTCTATGAAATCCCACCTTGAGTAAGTGGATAAGTTAGAAAATCCTTAGGTGAGCATATAGATTAAATATTTTGAATGCTAAACTTAGTTTTAACCTTCAAAAGAATTCATTGACACTTTTGGTTGTCTATCACTTTTGTAGCAGAAAATTTTCTAAGTTTTGAAGGGGTTAAAATATGTGATTTTTATAGAACAATCTGTTGAAAATAAAAATTGGCGGTAATGATTCCCTTGATTTTTAAATGATCAAAAATGATTTTTTAATATTTTTGGAGTACGTTTGCTATGGTAATTGGGAGTTGCAAATTTAATTTTGGTCACGCATTTTTTATTTTGTTCTTGAAACCAAAATTTAGATTTTGATTCTTTTGGATTTTGATTGTTTTGATATTTTTATTGAATCCAAATGGGGGCTTGTTTGCTTATTTACATTAAATATCTTAAGCAAATGGAAAGTAAAAAATAAAGAGGACATTTACTTAAATGTTATTTAACGTAAATAAGTTGTGCAAGGTTTTATAGGCAATCTACCTCAAAAACTGCATTCTGTCTCAAATGTATCGATACATGTTCATGATGTATTTATACAATTAGTCCAAAAAGTGTTTCTGATGAACATGTATCGATACATGCTCATAATGTATTAATACATTTCATCGATTTTTGAAAAATAAAGGGGGAAAAAGGGTATTTTCACACCTTATAGTATAAATATGACCATGACCTCGAGGGTTTTTCATTTTAAGCTACTTCTCATCAATTTTTCTGCAACTCTAAGCGCTTTCAAACCCATTTTCACCCTAAATAATCATTTTGGAAGATTGGAAGCTTGGTTTTGGGTTTTGTAAACAAATGTGACATCTTTCAACTTTTAAATCTTTAGTTATGAATTTTCCAGCACTAAAAATATTATTTTTATGCCTAGATTTTCTATTGAACACTAAAGCTCAAAGATTTTGTGATTTTCCTTAGCATCAAAGCTCACTGAAGGTAAAGATGAAAATTTTATGGGTTTTTAAGTATGGGTTTTAGCTAGAAAATTAGTTTGGCTTAAAGCGAGTAGTTTTGAAAGTTCCAAGAATGATTATTACGAAATTTTGATTCTAGTAAATGAATGTAATGAATATTGTGTGATAGGAACGTGTAACGACCGCTCCTCGATCGCTACCGGTGTTCGAGACTTGCGAGAGAACCCGCCAAGTCCCGAACAAGCCTTATTTGAAATTCTTGTTTATAATTTATATTCATTCCATCTACTTATATATTCGCTTCGAATCGTACAACTCTTTGTAATATGATTTGATCAAAAAATCATAATAAATTGACTTAACCTTTATTCCTCATAATTATAAAAATATATTATAGTCTAAAATCTCCAATTGTAAATTTATATTTAGTCTAGTATCCATTTACAAAAATAAAATACATTACAAATGACTCGACCTCTAGCAATAGAGCGACTCAGAATAAAGTGCTATGAGATGCCTTTACCTATCCACGATGGACAATAAGTACTGATGAATGCACACTAGGCTGATCACTTATCTACAAAAAGGAGATAAGGGGTGAGTCTCACAGACTTAGTGATCATCGGCTCCGTGAGTAGGGCGTAGATGGGAAACAAGCTTAGAGCAAAACTTTTGAATAATAAAACTAGAATATAAAATGATAACCTTATAAAACCAAATAACGAGTAAGGTCTTTGTCCCTTATAAAATAATGCCATAAAATCATAGTGCAATACTTTCCTTGGCAAACAATGTCAAAAACAAAGTGTAGTAAAATAAATTTCAATCATCAAAATCATCTATTTTGTTCAAAAATACAATAGCCATAAAAAAGCATGCACGCTTCCAAAATGTGTGGCATGTAAAAATAATTGTGTACATCCACAAATATTAACTCATGATCAACATATAAAGCACTGAAGCTTTCATTCAAATAGGGGAGCTGCAGAAAAACATCGACTCTCCACCATGCAAAAGAGTATGAGTCTAAAAACTCTCAAGGCTCTCGAGTAGGTAATCATAGATAATCAACCTGTGGACCCTCTTCCACATAATAACAATTCGGGAGGCCCCCCTCCACTGGATTCCCACAGCCATGGCAGTCTCAATGATGTTGGCCAACATCGGAGAAATCACGTGGTCTCAACCATGTATATCAACTCGTGGCCTTGCCACGTATACAACCCGTGGCCTTGCCACGTATAATCACAGAACGTGGCCTAGCCACGTCTAACAGCTCGTTAGTGACCTAAAGGTTCTCTAGCTAGACCTCACTTGTGCACAAGGGTCACGCTATCCCGATGTGACATTCAACTATTCTCGCTGCTCTCGGTTTGTCACAACTATTTTCAAAACCAAAGCAAGGTTTCCAAGAGTTTTCTTTAAATCTATTGAAAACAAGGTTCGTTAACCTTTCAAAAATTACTTTTCACATTAAAATGCATGGTGTAAACATTTGCATAAAGTTCAGATTAAAACCGGCTCTCAAGAAACCAAATTTAGGCCATTTATCAACTACAAACAACCATGCACACTTCACAAAGATTCAAGGCACAATTTTGATGCAAAATATTGCAAAAAGGGCTTGTTTCTCAATTTCTAAAACACTTTACATATATGTATATATATAGTATACAGAAACAACTTCCAAATCACTTTGCATCCATAATTGCCTATGGTTTCTACCAACTCATGCTTTCCACAAAAATAGTGTATAAATTGTTCCAAACCAAATATACAAATCACAAATCACTTGTCAAATCACTTATCATTTTCTAGCAACTCATGCTTTCCACAAAGACGTTTAATAAATCCTTGACAAGTTACTATACATATAACATTATATAGTATGGAATTTTTTGAAATAGACACCCCTTACTCACCTTACAATGATGGGATATTACTTCGCCACTAATATTTCCTCAAATGCTTACTTTATGCTTCCAGCAATAATCCTTGCTTTGTCAACTTCCTGACATCATTTCAATCCAATGCATTTAATGAGCTTTGCTGCCATTATATTCTACACTTGCTGTTCATCTTTAATTCTATACTTTCATCTCTTATTCTTAAGAGATAACTGTTTACACTAAATCTGTAATATCCCATATTTTGATACAGTGACTAATAAAGCTGATCGGATGCAAATTGAGGTCAATTATAATGTTTAAAAGTGATGAAAGATGAAAGGAATAGTTGGGATAAAATATTCCACATGTGAGGAAATAATAATAAAATAATAATATTTTACAGAGGAGAATTTGTGAAATAAAAGGGGATTCGGAAGTCAATTGAGGCGTAATAAGGTATTTTGGGTACCAAGGAGAAAAAAGGAAATTTTTGGAAAAAAATAATATTAAAATATTAATATTTAACCAAATGTCGATATCAGTCATGAAGAAGGACCCTATGGTTGATCCAAGTGGGGGAGAAAGAATACAAAAAAATTTTTGGAGATGAGCGACGAAAGTGAAATACACGTGTTTTGCTAAGTCGAGCCAACGCGGATAAGTAAATATTTAAATATTATGGTAATACCGCGTTGAAGTGTAATTTTGATATTTGGGTGGTACACGTACAGAGGAAGGAAGATAGATGAAACTTGAAATTTTTAGATGTATTAAAAGGATCGAATTTAAAATATGAAGATTGAAGGATATGTAGTGGAATTAAATGGAAGAAATAAAATAAACAAATAGTGAAATAATAATGTAAGTGTGTATATATATATATATATATATAAAATAAAATAAATAGATAAAGAAAGACCAACATGGGTAGCCGCTCATGTGGTCAATAAAAAGAGTAAAAAAACTCTTTATTTTATTTGAAGGAAGGGGGGGCCGGCCATGTGGAACAGGATGAAGATGGAAAGAAAGATTGAGGGGCTGACCAAATTGGAAAAACAAATGGGAAATAAAATATATATAAATAAGTAAATAAGTAAAGTAAAGAGGATGAAAGAGAGAAGTCGGTTAATGGAAGTGAAGAGAAAAAAACAAGAAGAAGGCGTCGGGCATAAAGAGAGCAAAAAGAGCAAAAAGAAAAGAAGAGAAAGCCAAGCGGTGAGAAAGAAAGGGAGAAGAGAAAGAGTTGAATTGAAGGGGCAATTTTGCTGCCATTTAGGGAGGAAAGGAGAGCTATTTTTCTTTCAATTTAAGGGTGAGAGGAGCAGCTTTAATTACTGATTTTGAAAGCTGAAAGGTGCAGTTTTGGTTGTTGATTTTGAAGGCTGAAAGGTGCAGTGTTGGTTACTGATTTTGAAAGCTGAAAGGTGCGATTTTAGTTGTTAATTTTTGTAGCTTTGGCTATTGATTTTTGGAGGGAGAATACAACAGCTTAGCTACTAATTTTGAGGAGAAATAGAGCAGCTTGGCTGCTAATTTTGATGTGGATATGAGCAGCTTTAGTTACTGAAAATTTTTGGTTGAAAGAAACAAGAAGTTGTTGCCAGCGGTGAGAGGGAGAGAGAGGAGAAAGTTGTGGACAAGTTGTGTACGTAAGAAAGGAAAAATAAAGACAAGGAAGGAGCTGCTGACCGGCGGGAGAGAGGAGGAAGTGAAAGAAAGAAAAGAAAAGAAAAGAAAAGAAAAGAATATATATATATATATATATATATATATATATATATATATATGCATATAAATGGACATGGCCTAGTAAGAAAAGAATGGGCATGGCCCAATTAGAAAGAAATGGGAAGAGGCCATGAAAAAGGGCTCAAAAACATTAAAGGAAGAAAAGTCCAAAAGAGAATGAAGGTAGAGACTTGGGCCAACTTAGCCTAATTTGGTAAAATTGCTTTACTCTTTTCTATGGTTTATTGTGAAATTGGACTGTTTGGAGGCTAGCCCATTTTATTTAATTATACATTGGTTATTTGGTGATATGAAGTAAATTTAAGTTGCTTAGAAGGTTGAAATAGTCACTTAATACCATAAAAAAGTTACCATTGTTAATAATTTAAAGAATTATGTGAGCAAAGGATGTAATTAATTTTAGTAAAAATGTATTAAAAAGTGAATTAGGTGAATGGATTTATGATAGAATGAGAAAGAGAAGTGGAATTGATGCACTAAGTATATTGGGTTTAAATTGTTGCTAGGAAAGTTTGTTGTGGAAGCGTGCTGAACGAAGTATGTGACTGGCAAATAGGAATAATTATACGTGTACGAATCAATAGCGATGTAGAAATCCCGCTATTGTGAAGTGAGTAACTTTACCATCATTTTAATTATCTAAAGTGGTCTTTTTATTCGATTTTGTGAATTTTATGAAAAATGAGTTAAATGGTAAATCTTTGTGTTTTGTAACTAAAATGTGATTTAATGAAATGATATTATAACATTGTCTTGAAATTGAATGGTGGTTTGAAAATAGAGTAATTGGAGACTGTTTTCATATGTTATAAATTCATGGTTTGAATCGAATGGCTGAATTGGTATTTGTGTTGAAATATATGAACTGTGTATTTAGCCTTGAGAGGCTGGATTGTGAAATAATTACCATGTCATGCTATTGCAAATTTTATTATATGGTGGGTTTAGCTTGCTGCAGTGGGCAGGTACTGTGGACCAGCCTATTAAAGGGGCACAAAATTCGGTTATATTCGTACCTCGATCTGAGAAGCGCGTAGGGTATCTCCTGAGGTATAGTTAGAGTTCACATCATGCTGAACCACCTCGTGATGATGAACTCCGCCAACGCCAAGGAACGACTGTGTTTTTTTTAAACTAAAAATATGTTTACGTGTATAAGAAATTTTTTACAACCTTGGCGATCTCGGTTGGATGCCTCTGATCAAGGTGTTACCGAGTACTAGTTGATGGCATGAGCCAAATGTTTATGATAGTCATAAGCCTTATTGAGGAATTAAATGAAATACAATCGTTTGCTTGGGTTAGGATGAATTTTCAAGTTGTGAAATATGTATTGTGATGGGATATTTTGATTGTCTCCTATTACTCGACTTTAGCTGATTTAAATGATATTTGTTTACTCATTGGGATTTTATAATCTCACTACCCTCTTTTTCACCCATTTCAGGCTCAGAATAGACTATAGATAGCTGATATGGTTGAGGACTACAGTTGGACTTGCATCCTCAAAAACTGTAGGTTCATTTCTTTTGATACTTTTGGTAGCTCGTGGGCCCACGTGTACTGTAAATTAAATTTTATACTTTGGTTATCTGTATTACAGTATGTATGAATTTATTTAGCTTTTACGCTACAAAAATTATTTACCGGTAACTCTATAAATATTGTTTAATAAGAAAATAGAATATTTTATTGAATATTTTTATTATATTCAAATAGTTATAGTTTCACTTTAAATGAATGTTTTAGACATCTAAACTTATTTTTGATTGTGAAATATGTGTTTTCCACTTGCATACTACATTTTTAGCTGGTTTCGAGATTTTTGAGGAAAAATGACCAAAATACCCTTGTGAGACGAAAATTATTTTTTTTATTATTTTGATTTGGAAATAGTTTATAATCTCTCAAAACATGATATTCAACAATTGTTGTTCACAGGGGAGGTGAGAAAACTGATATTAAAGCCTTGCGAGGTTTCGATCGGTATTCTAGGCGATGAATGTCTATCGGGACATCGCGGTGGTTGTCATGAGCTCGAGGAGAGTTGTCTCGACCCGGTACTCCCTTCGAGCCCGTGACAATCGCCGCGACGTCCCGATAGACATTCATTGCCCGGAATGCCAACAGGAAGCTCGCAAGGGTTTAATATCAGTTTTCGCACCTCCCTTGTGAGCAACAGTTGTTAAGTATCATGTTTTGAGAGACCATAAACTATTTCCAAATCAAAACAATAGATAAATAATTTTTTTCTCACAGGGGCATTTTGTTCATTTTTCCTCAAAAATCTCCAAACCAGCTAAAAATGAAGTATGCAAGTGGAAAACACATATTTCATAATCAAAAATAAGTTTAGATGTCTAAAATATTCATTTAAAGTGAAACTATAACTATTTGAATATAATAAAAATATTCAATAAAATATTCTATTTTCTTATAAAACAATATTTATAGAGTTACGGGTAAATAATTTTTATAGCGTAAAAGCTAAATAAATTCATATATATTGTAATATAGATAACCAAAGTATAAAATTTAATTTACAGTGACACATGGGCCCACGAATGACTAAAAGTATCAAAAGTGGTAAACCTACAATTTTTGAGGATGCAAGTCCAACTGTAGCCCTCAACAAAGTGAGCTATCTACCGACTATCCTAAGCTTGAAATGGGTGGAAAGGAGGGTGGTGAGATTATATAATCCCAGTGAGTAAACAAATACCATCTAAAATATCTAAAGCTGAGTAAATGGAGACAGATAAAATAGATTAGCATAAAAATGATTCTCAGCATTTCGAACTCATTTTAATAAGATAAAATAGATTCATTTCACCCAAATAAACAACGAGGCTTATGATTCTCTTAAAAACTTGGCTCGTGCCAAAATCATTCTCATACTTAGTTGTCAGGGATACCTTGGCCTGGGGCTATCCCAAACCGAGTCCGCCAAGGCTGTTAAAAAGTTATGTACGCATAAATCACGTTTTTATTTTGAAAACATAGCCGCTCCTTGGCATTGGCTAAGTTCACCCTCACGTGGTGGTTTGGCGTGAAGTGAACTCTAAAGTGTTAACCTTAGGAGTTATCCATCCACGCCTCTCATACCGAGGTATAAATATAATAGGGTTACCGTGCCCCCTCTAATAGGCTGGTCCACGGAACACATCCACTGCAGCGACTAATCAATAACCCACCAATTCAATAAAATTCAACAGCATGACATGGCAATTTTATCATTATCCAGCCTATCAAGGCAAACAACAGTTTATACATTTTCAACACAAATACCAATTTAGCCATTCATGCCAATATTGCCATAAGCCAATCAATTAGAACCATAAATTCACAACACATGAAAACAATCTCCAATTACTCTATTTTCATACCATCATTTCATTTCAAGACAATGTTATAAAATCATTTCATTAAATCACATTTTAATTACAAAACATAAAGATTTACCATTTAACTCATTTTCCATAAAATCACAAAATCGGATAAAAACCACTTTAGATAATTAAGATGATAGTAAGGTTACTCACTATTTCGGGAGTCGAATTCTAAGTACTTCGATTCTTGATCCTCGGGTACTATCTCTTTACTTTTGCCAGAATTCTCACCACCTAGACATAATGCACAATAAGCCATTTACTACATTTGTGCTAAATTGTTATAAAACCAATTCAAGCTCTATATTAATGCATGAAATGGAATGCAAATTGTTCGGATTATAGTCTAAACACGGTGTTCTACACAAATTCAATTGTGCACCTAAATAAAAGGGTGTTGGCCTAATTCGATCTATCACCCGATTAATTGGCCAATATGTCCAATTTAACTCCATTTAATTCCATTTTTCTCCCAATACTCCAAATCATCAAACACAAATTAAATAACTTGAAATATGGCAAAATCATCCTCACATTTTCTCTTGGAAAATTCGGCCATGGTGGGTGCATCAACACTAGGATTTTTCCTACTTGATTCTCACACCATAAATCACTAATTCCTAATCAAATCACTTGAAATAAAATCAAAATCATCATCAAAATTCCACATGGAGAATTCGACCAATGATGGGTGATGGAAGAACATGAATTTTTCTTGCTTGATTTTCATGTTACACATCACTAACTAACTAAAAACACTAAAATTCATTGAAATCTAACCAAATCAAGCATCAAAACCTCCCTCTAAGTGTTCAACGAGCATGGTTATCCTCATGAAATCATGTGATTCAACCATGGAAAATAAGAAAAAATGCTTAAGAAAGAGGGATCTCAAGCTTAATTGAAAAATCTTACAATTTTGTCACTTGTTTCCTTGAATTTTCACACTTTTCCCTTGAATTTTTCCACCTAGGGTTTTTGTTCTTCCTTTTCTTCCTTTGTTCTTGCTATGGCCGGCCATAAGAATGAGAAATGGGCTGGTTTTGTGCTAATTTGTAACGAAAATAATAAAGAAATAAAAGCTTGACACTTGTCACCTTACCATTGGTCCATTTTTAAATTCTTAACTATTAAGCTTTCTTTCTCTACCACATAAAATCCTTCAATTATCCATAATAATATTGGGTAAAATCCATGTGCTAGAAAAGTGTTGGGTGGTGTAAAATTATAATTTTGCCCCTAGGGTGGTAAAATGACTATTTTACCCCTATGCTCGAAAAAATGTCGTAATTAAAATTTTTCACTTCTCAAACTCCAATTATGTTCTAAATAGTCAATCTTGACCAAAAAATTCTTCCAACATTCCAATTTTAACCTCGAGTGGCAAAATGAGCCTTGGATCCTGAAAATTCTAATTTCACTCCAAATAGGTCCTTGAACTCCGAATCACCATTTTAAGTCATTCTGGGAATTTAAAATTCTCAATTTCATCTTAAAATCTCTATTTGGACTAGTTCGAGGCTTAATTCAACTAATTGTACCATTTGGTACATTACCGTCCTTTAACGATTTTCGAGGTACCCAAGTAAGCAAACATGCATTCTTATGTAAGAATGGCATAATAAACATATTGTAGAGCTAGGCTTGACAAGAGTACCGGGTCATGACAAAATCCTTAGTGTGAACTTTGAATTACATAAGCCCGACATCTTGTTTATGACTTCAAATGCCCATATCAATCTTTCTAATGACATTTATCATGTTCAAACTATTATTTTCATACTATTAATCACATATATGGCAGCAATTATAAATTCGATTTCACCAAGTAATTTCTAAACTTTTATGCACCATTATTCACATTAAACATGCCGCCACTAATCACAATATCAAGTTTTCCATTCATGTTGCACCAGCATCCTTAACCTTTTTAATATTTCAAAACAACATATGTCCACAATTTTATTTTCAAGCTTTCAACTAGCATAATTGTTTCCTAACCGTACTCAAGGCATCACACAATCATTTCACATTGCATACCTTACCTTTTGTAATGGCTTGGATCTTGCATGCTATCTCAATATTCTTCCAAAGCTCCAATCACCAAGCTGCCAACATTATGCGCAAATTATTTTCTTAATGATTTTGCCAACTGTAGGCCTTAAAACACAATACCATGCTTACCATTTCTCTTTCACTTTGAATCCATCATGCATCCAAGAGTTTGATAGCTTGCATGTCACTAAATCCTCTCCAATCAAGCTAATCTTTGCTGCCACAAAACTTTCTTATAGTTACCAATCCATTTTCAAAGAACATTCAAGCTAAAACCATAATCTTTACCATGTTTCTCTTGTATCTTGAAACCAAGCTTTACACCTTATTTAACACTCCACGGTTTCTCTCTTGAATGTTGAAGACTCTTTGGGTGGTAGAATATCACAACTCTACAAGATTCAGGAAGGAAACCTCACGATTTCTCTTGAATCCTCACAACCCGAGCCTTTCCCCTTTCCTCTCTTTTCCTTCCTCTCGGGTGGAGCTTCTCAAAGGCACTTTCTTCTTTCTTTTCCTCTCTTAATGGTTGGCTCTCACTCAAGTTTCATCAAGGCCAATTCACATTTCTTTTACTCCTTGAAACTTGGTATTTATATGGCCACCCATTTAACTAATCAAATTGCATGCACACCTTTACCTTTTATTTTCATTTGGCCATTTTGCCAACCAATAGGTTTTCATGCACTAATTTCCTATCTCTCACATTTGTTAGAAATCCACCTTTACTATCCATATCCATTCTTTAATTTATTTCCACTTCATCCGACCTTATTTGTACCCAATGATCTTTCATGCAACTTTCCCACCTTAACTTCCATTTGGCCTCCTCCTTGGCCAATGACATTACATGCAACTATATTTTCTCTTCTTTTAGTCTAATTGTCACCAAGTGTCCATCATGCATAAATCTTTCATGCATTCTTTTAACTTAAAAATCCACATGCATGTGTTATCTTATTCATTTTGTCTTTATGCCTTTTTGTTTGTCACATGGTGGGGTTCCCACATGTTTTCCACTACAAGTACATCCTTGCGTGCATATCTTTACATGTAATAGTACTTGGTACATGCATACTCCATCCTCCCACACAATCTAATTTTCCATGGTTATTTAATTTCCATTTAAATTCAAATGTTGAAATTGCACATAAGTCCTCAACTTTTTCCTTATTTACCATTTAACCCTCCAAATGTTTCATCCTTTACAATTAGGTCCTCCCATCATTCCTTTAATTCCAATTTCCTTCTATTTTCCTTCCTTTACACTTGCACAAATAAAATATCAAATTGACACTTCATAAAGGTGTCACAAGAATATCTAAATATATACTTACTTACTTTTACTTTATTTAATAAAGGCATGCGGGCACCACTAACGTCATTTTTCTTCAAAATTCTTTCTTACTTCTTCCCCAAATAGATTAGCCACATAGTCCTCCTTCATGTCTAATTTCAACAATAAATAAAATATTAATATTTTAATATTACTTTATTAATAAAATATTATTTTATTCTAAAATTCTCCACTTGTCTCCTCAGGCCCCAAAGTGTCTCACTTTGCCCCGGTTCACTTCTAAAACACCTTTTAACTTGCTAATTCATCTCGATAAAATATTATTATTATTTAATTATTATTTTCTCATGTGTAAAATATTTTATTCCAAAATATTCCTTCCACCCGTTATAGCTCTTTGGCGCTTAAATTTACATTAATTGACCCTTCGTCTTGTCGATAAGGTCATATACACTTCTGTACGAGGGTACGGGGTGTTACAAGAACGTGTGAAAACTCCACTAATTTCACTGAAACAGAGTTGTGATTGGAGCTAGGAATTAAATCTCCAACTAGGTGAGTGGATGCACCACTTTCAAATTTATTTTGATATGTAAAGCTAGCATGATTTTTATGGAAATGATTATTTATGTATGTTGAATTGATATCTCTAAAGTGGTTATCAAAGGATTTGAGTTTCAATAATGAAAATGATTTTCTAAGAAAAATAAATTCTTAGTGACTGTGATATGATTGATGCAGTGGTTTTCAAATTGTTTACGAATCTACTATGTACATAAATACTCTATTATGTATTAGTTTTCAAAAAGAAGGGACAAACACTTTATGTTTGAGTCCACTTGATTACTTCGATCTTTGGACTAGTGTGGGTACGAGACATTGTATGCTTATTTTTAGATGTTATAATATGCATGTTTGGTATGATGAATGCCATAAGATTACGTATATGATGTAAATTCCATGTACCATGGGAGATGATTAAGTATGCATGATGTATGCTATAAGATTGTGTATATGATGTAAACTCCATATACCATATGAGGTGATTAAGTATGCATGATAAATGGCATGAGAATGTATATGATATATTTTCCATATACTACATGAGATGATTGAGAAAGCATAATGAATGCCATGAGATTATATATATGATGTATTTTCCATATACCTTATGAGATGAGTAAGCTTGTATGTGAAGGACATTCCACATACCTAATGCTACCAGTATGAGAACTCTATGCATGTGATTGATTCCACTCTCATGGGGTGCAAGTGACGACTTCACTCCTATAATGCATCATATATGTCCAAGGTGCAATGAAACTGTGCATTGTCGGTCCAAAGCTGATGGGGGACATACCATCACAAAGTATAGGCTTAATGTTAATGGAATGATCATAACTATTATGTTTATAGCATGTTGCATACTAATGTTGTTTGAGCATTGTTCATGAGTTGTATTCTATGATGACATGAAAATATGCTTAGTGAAAAAGACTGAGCCTTAGAGAAAGTCCTAAGAAGTAAGGGAACTTAAGGAATGGTAAAAATGGAGGAGTTTGCTAGAAATTTGGGTTCTGGGCTGAAAGCATCGATTCATATAGGTTAAGTATCAATAGATTCTAAACAGAATGCTTTAAGAGGCTTTCTGTGTGGAAATGTAGCAATACATTTTACTAATGTATCGATAGATGCAGAAGTATCGATACATTCAAGAACATATTGATATTTTTGGTGCATAATAGGTTGTTTGATTAAACTTGATGAGAATTCAAAGATAAATGATCCCTAAAGGTCTATATTGACATGTTTTCATATGAATACTATTTAAATGTGTTAAAATAACTTGTTTTATGAATTCTATGATTAAATTGTTTATGAAAGACATGAGATTACAAGTGCATGTTTATGAAATACTCTTATCCCCTAGCTTGTCCCTTTCTCGAATCCACTCATAGAGTCATTGTGACTCACACGTTATTTTTCCTTTTTATTTTGTTGTAAATCAGTGATAGCGTCTAATAGCAGCCAGTGTCATAGAAACCAGTGGTCGGTCTTCATTCTTTGATTGGTGTCTAGTAGCAATTTGATGCTTAGAGGGTTGGTCATGTGGATGTCACAGCCCAATTTTCGAGCCATGACCAACGCAAGGGCCCAATGGGCTTAGCCCACTAAGCCCAAGCAATCCTATTTATATAATCTTATACATTATTCCACGTTTCTTTAAAATCCAAAATTCGTAGTGTTTAAGTATAGTTCCTTTGAAAACAATTCATAAAACCTAATCATGCATTCATAATGGAATCATCAACCATTATATACATATATAGATTAACAAATGAATCTTAATATTTCACATCAAGTATTCATATACACATAATTAGACCTTGACCATCAATGGAGTGACTCTAGGCATAATTGCTAACATTTAATGTCATGGTAAACCTACCGAGCAATGGATAGGGAGGAGCACTTCGTCCTAGGATCCAGTCACCTTTAACTCAAATAACCCAAAACATGAAGTTTAAAAACGTGAGTATAAACCCAGTGAGTGAACATAGGAACGGAACAAGCAACGTTTAGAAAAGTTTAGAAATCATGATGCACTTAAGTTCAAAAATAATGCAATTTAGTTAAACTCTTATTAAAACCCCTCATTTCAAACCCTTGGTTGTTTAATCACTCGATGATGAAGGATCCATGAACCACAAAAAATTGAAGAGTGAAAACTTTAGTAAAATTCAAGCAAGTCAAGCATAATGGATTGATTCTCGCTGTAGTGAAAAGGCATTCTCGCTACAGCGAAATTCTGGCCAGATAAAATCTAAGGGGTTTTCACTACCACAAGGAAGATCCACTCATGCCACATTGTACATTAAATTGAACACATTGACAATAATCAAGTTTTCTCAATATTCAATGCAATCACACATTATTTTCATACCCCTTTCTATAGCATATAAAAACATATCTATAGCATATATATATATATACAAGCATGTATACAACCACCACCTCACCCATCTCATGTGCACTCCGCCCGCACATAGCAGAAGTCATCTGTGCACTCCCTACTCGCACACTTCAACATCATTGTGTGCACTCCCTACTCGCACACATCAATATCATTGTGTGCACTCCCTACTCGCACACATCAATATCACTATCCACACTTCCGCACCCCATCATCACCGGCATGTGCATCCCCCACATCGTACACATTCACAGTTATATTTATTACACAATATTAACTATCAATGCGCAACAATATATTTATATCAACATCATATAAGGCACAAGGATTCATCATATTGCACACTCATAGCATAAAATGTTTTAATAAAGGCTTGTTCCCATGCATAATCTTTAAGGAAAAATCAAATAAAAAATCATTCACATGCTTCATCCAAATACCAATACATTTCCCAAAATATTTTCAATGCAAGGTCACTCACCTTACGATAGCGGGATATTACATCGTTATTTGTTCGGAGGTGTATCTAGTTATTCCTACTTGCCCGTCGCTTATTATTTCCTTCGGCACACCACCACAGTACTCTAACTTTACCTTTTTAGTTCCTATCAACAATTCAAATGAAATACCTTTAGTGTACATCATTCCTACTTCTCTTTTTCCTTCAATCACGAATCCTTATTCAACTAACTTGTATCTTGACACATTTTTACCAAAGTTGCCTTTATCCTTTACTTGCGTAATTCTTTAGATTATAGATACCGGTAACTTATTTATAACTCTAACACATATATTAATCTTGTCTAAGGATATTTATCAAGTTTAACCATCATTTCCACAACAATTACCTAACATATGGCAGCAACTACAAATTTACTTCCATCAAACACTTTCTAAGTTTACATGTAACACTATTCTCATTTACATGTTTCCACCAAGCATAACATCAATATCCATTCCTACGCACTAACATCCATAACCTTTTAAGCTTTTCCTAACAACACATATATCCACACAATTCATTTCTTTTCCAAACTTCCAATTAATATAATTACCTTCCAACCATACCCATGACACCACAATAATACTACATATTGCACATAATGATTCTCACCATAGTAAACCAATCGTAGGCTTCAAATTATAGCATGAAGCTTACCACTTGGTTTTAGCTTGGATTTCACCCAACAAAATTCACAATTCCCTCACACCCATGGCCACCATAACTGCCACAAAATGATTCACTCATTATTTTTCCAAAGATTTAACCAACCATGAGCTTAAAAACAGAAAATCCTTACCTTATGTTTCTTGAATTACAAACCTAATCTTTTTCTTCCTTCCTCTCTTTTTCTTTTTTCTTCTCCTAGGGTTTAGATATGCTGGAAATTGGGGTTAGAAGCTACAGGTTTAGTGCCCAAGAAGTTTGGAGAAGAAAGAAGTAAGAAAAGAAAGGAAATGAAAAGAAAATAAGGAAAAGAAATTGAAAAACTCCATTTTCATGGTGGTGAATGAGAAGATGCCGTTGGAAGTGTCACAGCCCAATTTTCGGGCCATGACCGGAGCAAGGGCCAAATGGGCTCAGCCCATTAAGCCCAAGCAAGCCTCTTTATAGAATCTTATACATTAATCCATTCTCTTTTAAAATTCAAAATCTGTAGCGTTCAAATATAATTCCATTGAAAACAATTCATACAACCCAACTATACATTCAGAATGGCATCATCAACCATAATACACATATATAGTTTGACAAATGAACCTCATCATTTCACAACAAGTATTCATATACACTTAATTAGAACTTGATTGTCAGCAGAGTGACTCTGGACATGGTTGCTAACATTTAATGTCATGGTAAACCTACCAAGCAATGGATAGGGAGGAACACCTCGTCCTAGGACCCAACCACCTTTGACTCAAGAAACCTAAAACATGAATTTTGAAAATGTGAGTACAAACTCAATGAGTGAGCATAAGAAGGGAACAAGCAATGACAAGGAATGGTTTAGGAAACATGATGCACTTATTTGAAAACAATGCCATTTAGTTCAAGTTCTTATTAAAATCCCTCCATTTAAACCCTTGGTTGTAAAATCATTTAATGATGAAGGAACCGTATTCAGCATGAAATTAGAAAGAAAGGAAATTTCCAGCAATTAACCAAGCAAGGTAGTATAAACAGAATATTTCTCGTTATTCATTTCAATCACATTTTATAATCATAAACTTTCTATCATATATACCTATATAAACATATATAAACATGTCCACCACCCCCATTTCATTCATCGTCATGTGCACTTCCTACTCGTACATAGCCCGGTCATCATCATCAGCTCATGTACACTCCCTACTCGCACATAGCTGGGCCATCATCGGCTTATGCGCACTCCCTACTCGCACATAGCCAGGTCATCATCATCACACAACATTATTCATCAATGCACAATATATATTCATATATATACATACCAACATAATATAGGAGCACATGGATTCATCCTTTTGCACATTTCACATTTTCACAACATCAAAACATTTTATCAAGGGCTTGTTCCCCAACACACATTTTTGAAGAAAAGTTAGAAAAAATCATTCAAATGTTTCATCCAAATACAATTATATTTCCCAAAGAAATTTTGAAATGCAAGTTTACTCACCTTATAACAACCAGATATTAAGTCGCTATTTGCTCAGAGGTGTCTTTAACTATTTTCACTGGCCGGTCGCTCGTTATTTACTCTGGCAGGCCACCACAGTACTCTAACCTTGCCTTTGCACTTCCTAGCAATAGTACCAACTCAACATATTTAATTACATACGTATACAGGTAGCACTTTAATCAATTAATCCTTACTTAAATTTATATTTTTCACCCTATCATGAAACCATCTTCAATTAACTCACATCTTAATACATTTTTACTGAAATTACTTATATCAGTTGTGTACGTAATTCCTTATTTTATATCTCTGGTAACTTATTTATGATGTCACATGCCTACTTCAACCTTTCTAAATAATTTTCGCTCAAATTCATCTTATATTTCCACACATAATCCACATATATGGCAGCAACAATCATTCTCACTTTCACTCAATTATTTCCTAGGTTACATGCATCGTTATCTATCTAACTTTCAGTACTTTGTTTCCCAATCCTCTATCCACAATATTCTTTTTTCATTTCTTTCAAACAACATGCCATACAATCTTAACAATTTTCAACTAGCTTATGCAAATAGATCCTTTCAACAACCATAATTGCTCACAATATTCAACTAATCGTAGGCTTTAAAACATAGTGTTAAGCTTACCGTTTTCCTTTTCCACTTTGAGTCCTTCATGTACCCATGGGTTTATTGGCTTACATGTTATCAATTTTTCTCTAATCAAGCCAATCTTTGCTGCCACAAGACATTTCTCTAAGCCACTAACTCATTTCAAAAACTACTCAAGCCAAGAACAAGAATTCTTATCATTCCTTACTTAAATCACCAAAACCAAGCTTTTTTCTTCCTTTCTCTCTTTTTCTTTCTTCTCCTCCTAGGGTTTAGATGTGCTAGAAATTAGGGTTAAAGGTTGTAAATTTAGTGCTCAAGAAGTTTGAAGAAGAAAGGAAAAGAAAACATGGAAAGGAAAGTGAAGAAAACTCGATTTCATGGTGGATAAAGAGAAAATGGCATGGAAGCTTCAAGAATGGCTTGGAGCATGGATGAAGAAGAAGAAAAATCTGGTGGGGGAAAGGATAAGGTCGGTCTTGGCCTAAAAAAATCAGAGTCAAAGCTTCCAAAGGAAGCTTTGACCAAACTTTATGTAAAATTTTCGTTTTGCCCTTTTAGTTCTTTCCATTTTAATTTAGTCCTCCCAACACTCATTTAACTCCAATTTTCTTTTATTATCTTCTTCTACACATGTACAAACAAAGTATAAAGTTTGTACTCCAACGCGGTGTCCTCATAATATTTAAAATATTTATTTGCCCGTGCTATCTTTACTTAATAAAGACACGCAGCCCCATTAACGTCATTTTTCTCTGAAATTTTTCTCATTCTTCTTCTCCCCCACTTAGGTTGCCCATATACTCCTTCTTCATGGAAAATTCTGACACTGAATAAACTATTAATCTTTTAATATTATTTTATTCCAAAAATTTCCTCTTATCTCCTTTTGTCTCCTTGGAACCAAAATACCTTATTATGCCTCAATTGACTTTCGAATCACTTTTTATCTTGCAAATTCTTCTCTGATAAAAATATCATTATTTTATTATTATTTTCTCACGTGCGAAATATTTTATCCCAAACTATTCCTTTCATCTTTCATCACTTTTAAATATTATAATTAACCTCAATTGGCATCCGATAATCTTTATTAGTCATCATATCAAAGTATGGTGTATTACAAGAAGCTTCAAGAATGAAGAAGAAAATATCTTATTGGGAGGATAAGGATGGTTATGGCTGATAAAGATGAGAGTCAAAGCTTTCTTTGGAAGATTTGATCAAACTTTGTACAAAATTACCGTTTCGCCCTCCAAGTTTCTTTGCTTTTTAATTTAGTCCTCTCAACACTCACTTAACTACTCCAACGCGATGTCCTCATAATATTTAAAATATTTATTTACCCACGCTATCTTTATTTAATAAAGACACGCGGGCCCCATTAACATCATTTTCTCCAAAATTTTCTCGTTCTTCTTCTCCCCCACTTAGATTAACCATATACGCCTCATTCATAGAAAATTTTGACCCTTAATAAAATATTAATATTTTAATATTATTTTATTTTAAAAATTTTCTCTTGTCTCCTCTTACCACCTTGGTACCCAAAATACCTTATTATGCCTCACTTCACTTCCGAATCACTTTTTATCTCGCAAATTCTTCCTCGGTAAAAATATTATTATTTTATTATTATTTCTTCGCATGCAGAATATTTTATTCCAAACTATTCCTTTCATCTTTCATCACTTTTAAACATTATAATTAACCTCAATTGGCATCCGATAAACTTTATTAGTCACCACATCAAAGTACGAGGTATTACATTCCACTAATGAGTCGATATTTTACTTTATGTTTATGTTATAGACTATGAACATGCTTGTAACACCTCGTACCCTCGTATAAAAGTTAATAAGATCTTATCGACAAGATGAAAAGTCAATTGATACTAATTTCAATGCCAAAGAGCAGTGACGAGTGTAAGGAATATTTTAGAATAGTATATTTCGTATGCGAGAAAATAATATTAAAATAATAAAAAAATAATAATATTTTATCAAGGATGAATTAGTGAGTTAAAAGGTGATTTGGAAGTGAATCGAGACAAAGTGAGATGCTTTGGGACTCGAGGAGGCAAGTGAAAAATTTTGAGATAAAATAATATTTTAATTAATAAAATAATATTAAAATAATTCGATGCCAAAACGAGTCGCATCTTGCAAGAGATAGGTTAAGTCTAAGTGGGGAAGACTAAAAGTAGAATTTTTGGATGACATGAATAAAATAATATTTTATTCATGTATATAATATTATATTATTTAGATAGAGAAATTATTGGTCACATGCAAAATTGGATGAAAAGAAAATAATTAGTCATGAAAAACGAGGTTATGTGGAAGATTGGTATATGCATGTGCCAATACTATTACATGCAAAAGATGGCATATAAAGGTGTAATCTTAGTGGGGAGCATATAGGACCCCCCCACCATGTGACAAATAAAAAGGAAGGAGACAAATGCATAAGGTGAAATATGCATGTGATTTTACTAGTTAAAGAAAGCATAGAGTGTTTTTGCATGAAGGAGACTTGGTGGTAATGTTGGACTAAAAGAAAGGAAATATATATGCATGTAATGTTATTGGCTAAATGGGAGGCCAAATGAGAATAATGTGGGAGAATGCATAAAAGGCTATTGGACATAAGTAAGGTGGATGAAATGGAAACGCATTAAGAATGCATGAAGATAGATTAAGGAATGAATATGGATAATAAAGGAAGATATTAGACCAATGTGGAAGAAAGGAAATTGGTGCATGAAAACCTATTGGTTGGCAAAATGGCCAAATGAAAATAAAAGGTGAATGTGTGCATGCAATTTGATTGGCTAAGTGGGTGACCAAATAAATAGAAAAATTTCAAAGTATAAAAGAAATGAGAATTAGCCTTGGAATGTTGTGAGAACCGGCTATTGTGAAAGAATAGAGAAAGAGCTTGGTTCTTGAGAGGTTCTACCCAAGAAGAGAAGAAAAGAGAGGAAAAGAAAGAGGAAATTGGGTCTTGAAAGGTTTCACCTGAGGAGAAAAGAAAAGAGAGGAAGAAAGAAAGAAAATGGGGAAAACTTGAGTTTGTGAGGATTCAAGGAAACTGTGGGTTCTTTGCTCTTCATGGTTGAGTTTAGCATTTCATCACCCAAAAAGGAATCTTCAACATGCAAGAAAGGAACCATGGAGCTTAAGGAAAGAGGAAAGCTTAGTTCCAAAGTTTCAAGAGAAACAAGGGTAAGCATTGTGGTTTTGGTTTGATTATGTTTGGACAATCGGTTGGTAACCATAAGAAATGTATTGTGGTAGCAAAGAAAAGCTTGATTGGAGAGGATTTAGTGACATGCAAGACATCAAACCCTTGGATGCATGATGGATTCAAAGTTACAGAGAAAAGATAAGCATGGTATTGTGTTTTAAGGCCTACGGTTGGTAGAATTGTTAAGAAAATAATTTGTGAATGATGTTGGCAGCTTGATGATTGAAACTTGGAAGAATATTGGAGTGCATGCGAGGCTCAAGCAACATCAAAGGTAAAAATGTATAATGCCTTAAGTATGGCTAGAAGATTTTGAGAAAATGGTTATTGTTGTGTTGATTGAAAGTTTGAAAGACACATTGTCAAGAATGATGATTGTTGGAAAGATCTAAAAATGCATGAGCTAGTTAGAAATGTTAAGGTTGCTGGCTATGTTGTTTGAAATAAGGCTTGTTCGGGACTTCGTAAGTTTTCCCGCAAGACTTGAATGCCAATAGTGATCAAGGAACGGGTCGTTACAATGTTTATGTTAATGTTGCCAATGTTGGACATTTTATATTGATAATGTTATGTATGGGATTATGATAATGGCTCGAGAGCCTACATGGACACCCGAGGGTGTTGTTGATAGAAAATGTTAATGTGCACTATGATAGTGGCACTTTTTCATATACATATACATGTATACCAAATGCTTGAGCTTGCACAATTAAGTTGAGAAGTTCCTTAATTGTAAAATTAGTGTTATGAATGCATGCCTAATGGTTTCGTGTGTAAATGGATGTTATAAAATGCTTCCACATGAAATGAGGAATTGTTTAACGAAGTTATAGTAAGAGGCTTGCTTGGGCCTAACAGGTTATGTTCATTCGGGTCCATGCATCTGTCACGATCCCTCTAGAAAATGGGATGTGATATTAGCAAATCTTCCATGGCTGGCTTCTTTTTTGAGATAGGTGCTCTAGCTTGCTATTGGAATCCCGAAGATGCATTTGGCCCTAAAGTTGAGGAAGACCGTTGATTATTAGCCCATGAAAAATTTGGATGGTTATTCCACCCTACGTTATACTTGTTGGAGTAAGGGTTATTTTGCTTTCTACTCCCCACAAATTGCACTGTTCTGTTAAGTTTCGATATTAATGGCTTGCATGGTTATATCTACAATATTCACAAGCTACAAAAGGACTTTGGATGGAGTTAGTACCAAAATATTCAAGAGTCATAGTTAGAGCTACTACCTATGCAAATAATGTCGAAAAAGCATCTACTTCATGAATCCCAACTACTCTCCTATGCATTGCTTGCTCCATTGGCCACTGGTAGTTGTTTGCAGCCATCTCCTCTAATAAATAGTGAGCCTCGTCAATTGATTTAGCCATTAAAGCTCCTTATGCAACGGCATCAATGGTGGTTCGAACATGCCTACTCAAATCATTGTAGAAAGTTTGCACCTGAAGCCACTTTGGGAAACCATGATGAGGACAACGCCAAAGTAATTATTTGTATCTTTCCCAAGGCTCGTACAACGATTCAGAATCTTGCTACATGAATGATGTAATGTCATTCCTCATCTTCACCGTCTTAGCCGAAGAAAGAACTTGGCAAAGAACTTTTGAGTTGTAACAACCTTCTTCTCGATCGTTACTGGCATCCGAGACTTACAAGTGAACCTGCCAAATCTTGAACAATCCTTAGTTGAGATTCCGGATAATTACATCGAACATTCTAGTGCGTAAGTAAATTGACTTGTAATATTAATACTATTGTTTACTTAAACTAAATAAATAGCTATAATTAAGGTGTAGCAACTAGATAACAATATCCACGTTTAACCAACTTCAAGATAGTTTCAACATCACACTTAGAATCCATTACAAACCTCAAGGTTTTAACAAATACATTTCCGATAAACTAATAATTTTTTTAAGTCTAATTGTTTTACATAACATGACCCTTATGTAGTGGAGCGACTCGGAGTGGAAGTCTAAGAGATGCCATTACCTACGTCATAGCGAGTCTTAATATGTTGGGCAATACACTTGAGCTGATCATTTATCTGCAAAAGGAAGATAAGGGGGTGAGTCTCATAGACTCAGTGATCATCGGCTCTATGAGTAGGGCGTAGATGGGAAACAAGCCAAGGATAGATAATTTGAACATTAAAAACATATGAATATATATATAAACAATTTAAAATCAAATGAGGCATTTGTGCCTTATATGTAAACCCAAAAGTTGTGTTGCAAAATAATCACTTCAAGTAATATAATAAAACTAGTGCAAGTAAAAGATTTCTACTGTCGAAATCATTTATTGTACTTTACTTAAAATCAAGCTAACATAAGCACGCACGCTTCCGTAAAATCAAGCAATATTGATGCTTATACACAAGCTTATAAACGATCTCATCTTTGAGATATTAAACACAAAACCATCATATAAATAAGGGAGCTGCGAAAAAACTTGTAATTCTCACCATGCGAAAGAATACGTATTTGAAAACCCAAAGAGATATCACTCTTGAGTAGGTAATAGTAATAATGAACTCGTGGACCCGCTTCCACCTAATAACATCTAGGAGGCCTCCCTCCACCGGATTCCCACAGCCATGGCAGTCTTGTCGATATTGGTCGACATCGGAGCAAACAAGTGGTCGCAACCATGTATATCAGCTTGTGGCCTAGCCACATATATCAACCCGTGGCCTTGCCACGTATATATCACAAACTGTGGCCTAGCTACGTCTAACAACTTGTCAGCGACCCAAAAGTTCTCTAGCTAGAGCTCACTTTTCACAATGGTCACACTGTCTCGATATGACATTCGACCTACTCTCGAATCTCCCTGTTTGACAAAACCATTTAAAAGCAAATTGGGTTATCAAAAGCTTATTTTAAATCTATTTCCAAAATACCAATCGTGGTAACATGATAAACTCATTTGTAAGACTTTATAATGTAAAACCTTTGCATGAGGTTTAAATATCAAATCAACATGGTGAATATATGTAATTTATTCATGAATGCACATCACAAAAACAAATAAGGCACATTTTGACATAAATTGTGGTAAAGAGCTTTTTTTTTTAATTTCTAAAACCCTTTACATATATAGCTTATATATATATTCAAAACAATTTCAAAAGTCATGGCATCCATAATTGCCTAGAATTTCTACCAGCTCATGCTTTCCACTATAATAGTGTATAAATCTTAATCATATGGTTATATATGAAACATCATTCTATATAACATTTTTGAAATAGACACCCCCTACTTACCTCACAATAGCGGGACGCTACGTTGCTATCGATTCGGGTGCGTCTCTAGCTAATTCTACTTGCCAATCACCCATTATCTCCTCCGGTACACCACCACAGTAAACCTTCCTCACTTACACACTTCCTAGCAACAAATTAAACTCAATATACTTAATTATACACATCTATGGAAAGCACCTGGATTAATGAATCCTTAATCAAATTTCATATTTTTCATCCTCATCATTCACAATAATCTAACATGCAATCTATGAACTTTCAACCAACCAAATCCAACACAGCATAATGTACTCACATTGCATGCTCACCTTTCGATTTTTTTTTCCTTCACTTTGAATCCCTCACATAAGTCACAAATTCCTAACATCCTCGGTCATCACTGCTGCCACAAGAACAAGTAAAGAATATCCATCTTACTTTTCTGTCCACCCATGATCTCAAGGTTTCAAGCACTTACCCATTATTTGTCTTGCTTTAACTCACCATACTTTCAAGAACAAGCTGCATGCATGCATCCGGTTCTTTGAATCCTTGTAGATCTTTACTACCACAAGCACAATCTCACATTACAATCGATTTACAAAGCATGCATTCAAACAAAATGACAACTTTTACCTTCCTTTCCTTGGAATCACTAGGCCGAACCACCACTTCCTCTTTCAAGCTCCACCAATGGCATGCAAGAGAAAACCTTTTGATTTTTCTCTAATCTTCCCCAAAATTGAGCCTCATCCAAGCCTTCTTCTTTTTCCTCTTTTCTCTTTTCTTCTTTCTCCTTTCTTCCCTCCTTTTGCTTTCAAAGTCGATTCTCTTTCTTTTCTCTCAAAGGTGAGGTTTTTCCAAGCCTTTCCTCACGTTTCCTTTCTTTATTCATTCTTTAACTCCAATTGGACCAATTCATCCCCCACTCAAATTTCATGCATAAATTTCCTCTCTTGCTTATTGGTCCATTATCTATCCTCACTTTACTTCTCCATCCACCACCTTCACTATCCCATCTTTTCTTCCTTTATTATTTATTTCATGCACCACCTTATTCCTCCAATCCTATTTCATGCACCACCTTATTCCTCAAATCCTATTTCATGCACCACCTTCACCTTCTATTTTATTTGGTCATTCATTAATCTATTTAAGTCACATGCATCCCACATTTTGCTTTCCTCATTTGGCCACCTAATGCACCAATCTCATTACATGCAAATAAATTTAGTCTTATTCTTCCTTTTACTTCACATGGTGGGGTCCCACATGTTCCCCACTAACTTTCTCCTTTTTGCATCTATCTGTAATACCCGTACTTTGATATGGTGGCTAATAAAGCTTATTGGATGCCAATTAAGGTTAATTAGAGTGTTTAAAAGTGATGAAAGGTGAAATGAATATTCTAGAGTAAAATATTCTGCACTTGAAGAAATAATAATTAAATAATAATATTTTTATTGAGGATGAATTAACGATATAAAAAGTGATTCAGAAGTGAATCAGAGCATAATAAGACATTTTGGGTGCCAAGGAGACAAGTGAAAATTTTTTAAATAAAATAATATTTTAATAATAAAATAATATTAAAATATTAATATTTTATTTAGTGTCAAAATTTTCCATGAAGGAGTATATGGTCAATCTAAGTGGGGGAGAAGAAGAAGAGGAAATTTCAGAGAAAAAATAACGCTAATGGGGCTCGTATGTCTTTATTAAATAAAGCTAGCAATGGTAAGCAAATATTTAAATATTACGGTGATACCGTGTTGAAGTATAAACTTGACATTTTAATGGTACAAGTGTTAAGGAAGAAAAATGGAAAGAAATTGGAATTAAAAAATTGTGGGAGGATACAATTAAAAGGGGTGAAAACTTTGAAGGGCAAAATGGTAATTTTGCCATTAGTTTGGTCAAAGCTTCTAAAGGAAGCTTTGACTCTTCATCTTTATCCCATGACCGGTTCTTATCTTCACCAAAAGATATTTTCTTCTTCTTCCTCACCCACCCAATGCCATTTTCATTTCACCTCCATGAAAATCAATTTTTTTTTTCATTTGATTTTCCTTGTTTTCTTTTCATTTCCTTTCTTCTCTTACTTCTTTCTTCTCCTAACTTCCTGGGCACCAAACCTATAGCGTCTAACCCCATTTTTCAGTACAACTAAACCCTAAGAGAGAGAAGGAAAAAAATCTCTTTTTCTTTCCTTAATCTTCTGTTTCTACGCCACCATCACCGACACTTGAATTTTCAACTTTAAATCTCCATTTTTAAGGCTAAAAGGTATATATTTTCAACTCTTGGAATTTATGAATTTATGGGTTATATTTTTTATTTTATTTCCTAATTTCTTTAAATTCTTTTTCATGGAAATATTAGGTTTTTGTTGATCTTTATGCCTCCAAGCTCACCAAGGTAAAGAGCCTTTAAATGGGAATAGTTGATATGATGGGTTTGAGAATTAGACTAGAATTCTAGGTTAGAAAATTTGGCTCGAATGTGGTTTGTCAAGAGTATGCTTATTAGAATTATTAAGTTTAAATTTATGATATATTTGAAGCTATTATTATTTATTGTCAATTATAGGTTTTAATGGTATTTAGGGACTACCTAGATTAAGATCTTGTGGGTGCTAGTCTTGTTAGGTGGCATTATTAAGGTGAGTGATCTTGCATTTAATTATTTTGGGGAAATACATATGTGTTGGGATAAAACACTTAAATGATTTTATTTTATTTTTTTTCTAAATCATGCTTGGGAACAAGCCCTTGATGAAACGTTATATGTTGTAAAATGTGTAATGTGATGAACCCATGTGTTCCTATATTCTTATGATATATTGTTATGCTTTGAATGATAATATTGTGTGATAATTATAACCGCGCATGTGTGGTGTGGGAGCACACATGAGCTGATGACCGGTGGATGGTGATTCCAACTATGTGCGGTGTAGGAGTGCACATGAGCTGATGAGCCAGTGGTTGTATACATGTTTACACATACCATGGAAATGTTGGAGAAAATATTATGTGATTGCAATGAATGTTGAATGTTGAAATTGTTAATTGTTTCCAAATTGATTTTCAATGCAACAAAAAAAAAAACTCATTTCCTTGCTTGTCTTGCTTGAATATTTATTATGGTTTTCGCTTTTCAATTTCATTATGGATTATGGATCCATCAACACTAAGGGGTTAAATAATCAAAGGTCGAATTGAGGGGTTTTACGAGGAATTAAACTAAATTGCATTGTTTTTAATATAAGTGCATCATGATTTCTAAACTTTCCTTATTGTTTGCTTGTTCCCTTCCTGTGTTCACTCACTGGGTTTATACTCATTCTTTTCAACGCCATGTTTTAGTTTTCAGGCTCGAAGGTAGTTGGATCCTAAGTAAAGGTGCTTCCTCCTGTTCATTTTACAGTAGGGTTACTAGCACACCCCATGATAGTATCCACGCCAAAGTCACTCTGCTGATAGTCAAGGTCTTTTGTATGTGTATATGGTTATTTAAATGTAATTCGTGAGATTTGTTGTAAACACTGGATGTTTGGTTTGCATGATAATGTCGCCACAGGTTGGCAAATGGTAATATTATTTTGTGAATGGTATATGTTTGGTTACCATGATTTATTCTTGAGAAGAAATTATTTTTCAAAACTATGAATTAAGAACTTTAGAGGTAAATGAGGGACAAAAGGTCTAATGAATAAGTTTTCATAGAAAGGGTTGCTTGGGCCTAGTCGGCCATGCCAATTGGGTCCATGCGCCGGTCATGGCTCGGGATTTAGGCTGTGACAAAGTTGGTATCAGAGCTCTAGGTTTATTTGAGTCCTAGAGGTTCTTGTGGTTGTCAACGAAGTTGTTGGAGTCCGCGTAGAGTCTTGTCCTTGGATTGTGGGTGTACAACACAATTCAAGGGCGAGAGGCTACATAGGTCCCTAATTCATTAGAAACCTACCTATTCCTATGATGCGTAAATGACTAAGCAATTGATGCTTGGTTGCATATAGGTTTGGAGGTGTGCCTGTTACATGCACCATGTCTAGAAGTAACGGTGGTCCGGATACCCTTCAAGTACTTCTTGAAATCTCCCTTCACACTCTCATCACTTGGTATTGACATCTCGTATCAACATCTCATATATTCATCTAACCTTTCCCTCACTTCCTCTTTAACCTTTTACAAGATTTACTTTATTTCTTAAGATTTGACTTTAGTCAGCATATTACTCATCTTAATACTCCACATGTTAATTTATTTTTTTGTATGTAGCAATCTCAAAAACTCTTTAACTTTTCTTTCTCTTACATGCCCATATATAAGGCAATAAAGAAACTCCGTAATTCCACTCATCATCTTTATCTTAATACGTCCACAATGCACTTAAGACTCCAAACCCCTCAATTCGTAGCATCAAAACCAATAACCATATTTCAACTCATGAGTTTCATCTTTATGCCACTCACAGTTTGCTCTTGCTTTCTAGCCATTAAGGGTTCTTAACGCGACAGCGTTTGATAGTCAATACTGTGGCATTGCAACTGTTTGAATTCACTTTATCCCAACAACTCTTCCACCTTTAAAGCTACTACCTCGATTATTTACAATCGTGTGGCTTCCTTTTAAGTCTATACCAAAATTAGCAAAACTAACTTTCTATCACAAGTGCGCGATCAGAACATTGATTTAACGTATTTATTTTGCCACTAACATTCATATATCTTTACCATAACATTTAGTACGAGTTTGCTTAAGTAAAAATCTCCAAATTTATTCATAGCTACATGTATCTCAGATTGCACATCACTTATCATCAATCAATAAATCCCACTTTAGAATACGCTTTCCATATTGTATAGTAACTTCACCATATAGTATCACGGCACTATGTTCCTCCATTCTACTATCATGCACACTCCACAGAAATTAATTAAAAGATTTACGTACCTTGTCTAATGCTAATTCCATTTAATCATATCTTAAATACTCCAAACTTGTAAATTACAACTCCAAGTGTATGTCCATATATTGATAATCTTTATATATTTCATGATCATGAAAACTACAACTTACAAACTAGCTTTCTATAATATGCACACTATTAGAACATTAACTTCAACATGTTTAATTCTCCTTTGGTGGTGTGTTAAGAACATTCCTAGATACATTTCCATATTAACATTGATATGCCTTTACCATAGCATTTAGTGCAAATTTGATGAAGGAATTGTCTCCAAATAACTCTTAAATACATAATTATCAAATTGTATACCACTAAATGTTAAGATCTTGACTTTACTCATCAATAACCAATCACATTTATTAAGTGAATAATTCACTTAGTTATTACACCTTGCCTTTGCGATCATAAGATCAAAGTTGTCCTAAACTTAGGATGTAGAAGTTCTCTCTCTTAGAGTATATCCAAACATCAACATTTTCTAAATTCCTTACTCTGGGGAGATCACCTTCAAGATTGATCATTCATATCATACGCCACACTTTGAACCAAATAAACTTTTAAATTGATCTTTCAAGTAATTCGTATATCAATCTCAATTATAGAACTTCATATGGAACTTAGACTAGATTCGACATTTCCAAGTCATTTAACCTCAAGCTGCCAATTTCGCATTTAGTCCTTTAATCCCTTGGCTCCTCCTGCTATGCATAGCAAAGTTCAAGCTCATCCTTAGAGCATATTTGTTTGTTAACTTCTTACTTCATGACCACACATCAATTATAGTAATCATTGATACTCACTCTCGAGTTAATTCATGTGCTTATATCCATGAACTATAATAGGTCCAATCAATTCTTGAAATCTCATAGTCCCCAAATCTTTTTCCAATTGACAACCATGAGTTCAATTATAACTCCACCAAATGAATAAATTATCATGGCCTATTAGTCCAACTCCAAATTTCTCCATCCTTAATCGGAGGGATATATCATTTCATTAATCTTTCATTAGGAGCATTCGTTTTAAGATCTCTATAACACTGGCTGGTGCCACGGGTGGCATCTTAAACCCGGACAATAACCCCACTTATGACCTTTGCATGACATTAACAAAGAAGTGGATTACTGGGAACAAGAGTTCATATAGCTCATTTTTTATGACTTATGCTCCCATAGGATCTATAATAAAAAACAGAACGAGTCCAAACAACTCCAAATTCAATGTGTAGATGCACGTATTCTATTATATCAAACCTAACTTAACTTAACTCGGGGCCACACTGACACTGTAGTTTTTTTTATAAAAAAAATAACTTTAAAACCAAAAGCTCTATGCTATGATCTTTAAAATCAAAAGCTTCGATACCACTCTAATTGTCACGACTCGATACTCTCCTCGAGCCCTTGATACTCGTCGCGATGTCCTGATAGACATTCATCTCCCGAAATGCCGATCAAAACCTCGCAAGGCTTTAATATCAGTTTTCTCACCTTCCCTGTGATCAACAGTTGTAATATAACATGTTTTGAGAGGTTATAAACTATTTCCAAATCAAAACAATAGAAAAGTAATTCTTTTGTCTCACGGGGGCATTTTGGTTATTTTTCCTCACAAATCTCGAAAACAGTTAAAAATGTGTTATACGAGTGGAAAACACATGTCACGACCCGGAACTCCCATCGAGCCCGTGACAACCGCCGCGACATCTCAATTTACATTCATTACCCGGAATGTCAACCGAGACCCCGCAAGGCTTTAATATCAGCTTCTCATTTCCCCTGTGGGTAACTGTTTCCAAATACCACATTTTAAAAGATTTTAAACTGTTTCCAACTTAAACAAATGAAATAATAATTTCCGTCTCACAGGGGTATTTTTGTCATTTATCCCAAAAATCTCAAAAATCATCTAAAAATATAGTATGTAAGTGGAAAACACATATTTCTTAATCAAAAATAATTTTGGATGTCTAAAACATTCGTTTAAAATGGATTTATGACTGTTATAATAAAATAAAAATATTCAATAAAATATTCAATTTTCACATAAAACGATATTTTAAGAACACTGCATAAATAATTTTTATAGCGTAAAAGCAAAATAAATTCTTACATACCGTAATACAAATAACCAAAGTATAGAATTTAATTTCAGTGACACGTGGGCCCACGAATGACCAAAAGTATCAAAAGAAATGAACCTACAGTCTTTGGATGTGGCAAGTTCAACTGTAATCCTTGCCGATATCAGTTATCTACAATCTATTCTAAACCTGAAATGGGTGGAAATGAGGGTGGTGAGATTATAAAATCCCAGTGAGTAAACAAACATCACTCAAAATATCTAAAGTCGAGTAAAAGGAGACTATTAAAACATTTCATCAAACTGTAATTTATCATCTTTCAACTTATTTCAACCAAATGAAATCAATTTATTTAAAGCAAGTAATCAGTATGGCTTATGAATTTCTTAAAAAGCTTGGCTCATGCCAAAAATTATTATCATACTCAGTTATTTGGGATACCTTGGCCGAGGGCTATCCCAACTGAGTCCGCCAAGGCTATTAGAAAGTCATGTTTTTATTTTGAAAACATAGCCATTCCTTGACGTTGGCCGAGTTCCCCTTCACGAGGTGGTTTGGCGTGAAGTGAACTCTAAAAGTTATACCTCAGGAGTTACCCTACTCGCCTCTCCAACCGAGGTAAAAATATAACAGGATTCTGTGCCCCTCTAATAGGCTAGTCCACAGAATCCAGCCCACTGCAGCAGGTCAAACCCACCATACAATAAAATTTTGACAGCATGACAAGGCTAATATATTACTACCCAGCCTGCAAGGGTAAAATAAAGCAATTCATATAATTCATAAAAACACAGCCCAGCCAGTCATGCCAATACAATAACATAAGCCATTAATTCAATTTTAAATTTACAACATATCAGTGGTCTCCAATTACTCTATTTTTCAAAATCGTTATTTCGTTTCAAGACAATTTATAAAATATTTTCATTTAAACTCATTTTGTTTACAAAACATAAAAATTTACCATTTGAACTCATTTTCATAGAATTCACCAAAACCGAATAAAAACATACTTTAGATAATTAAAATGATGGTAAGGTTACTCACCGTGTCTAGAGTGAGGATTTTCGAAATACTCAGACTATTGGTCCTCGGGTGCAATTTCCTTGCCTTTATCAGAGGACTCACCACCTTGACATAGTACAAAATCGAGAAATTCACCACATCGGTACTAAATTGAAATTAAACTAATTTAGACTACTAATGCTTGATATGGAATGCAAAAATGTCTAAATTTTTGCCTAAATGCGGTGTTAGCCTATTTCGGTCTTTTACCCGATAAATTGATATACGCGTCCGTTTAAACTCCAAATTAATTTTTTTCAGTTTCTATACCTCAATTGCACCCAAATTGACTTAATGTCCCTCAGTGTGGTGCAAATTATCAGTCCCGATAACAAATTACGAAAATACCCCTAGTGGGTAAAAATTTGTATTTTTGCTCCGAAAATTTCCATTATTTTTCTAGGCTCATAATTCATCATTATTCATCATAATTCCTCAAATAACCATCAAGATCAGCAGCCAATATTCCCCTAGAAAATTCAGCATAATGGGTTTCAATGGGAGAAAATTATATTTCTAGCTTATTTTTGCTATATTTCAATATAACTTAACTAAAATCACTTAATTCAATTAAAATCAACCAAAAATCAAGCTCAAAACTCATCCATGGAGGTTTGGCCAGCATGGGTGTCCATACCCACTTTCTAATTTTGCATGGAAATGAGAAAAAAATGCATGGGTAGTGAAAATCACAAGGAAAATCAATGAAATTTACCTTTTTAATGCTTGATTTCTTGATTTCTCTTGATTTTCTCCAAATTTTTCAGGTAGGATTCTTGTTTTTTTTTTTCCCTTTTCTCCCCTGGTTTGGACAGCTGAAGAAGATGAGAATTTCGGAATTTTCACCTTTTTAAAGGCTAAAATAATATAATATTATTTTATTCATTTTTTTAATGTTTTATTAATTCCTTAAATTCTAGCCATCCATTTATTTCCAAATTTTCACCATACACTTGTCCCACATATCCATAGCTTAGGTAAAATTCTCAGACTTATCCAAAGTCTTGGTGGAGTAATTTTTGAAATTTACACTTTTACCCCCGTAAAAGTCAAAAATTACATTTTTGCCCCAAAAATTGAAAAATTGCCCATAGACATATTTTTCATCCCTTATACTCATACCATTCTCCAATTTGTCAAATTTGATCTAAATTCTCTCAAAATCTCAAATTTTGTCCGCGAGTGGCAAAATTACGATTTTTGCCCCTACACTCTAGAAATCACTGGAATTAAACTTTTTCACTGCCAAACCCTCAAATTATACTCCAATACTCAAATCATACTCCAATAAGTCAAATGGGGCTAAAAAAATTCTTTTCTAAAAATTCCCATTGTGTCCTTGGGTGGCAAATGACCATTTTGCCCCTGGACAGTAAAAATTCTAGTTTGACTTCAAATCGATCCTCGAACTCCAAATCACCATATTAAACCATTCTGGGACTTTAATATTCTTAATTTCATTTTAAATTCTCTATTTGATCTAGTTCGAGACTTAAATTAACTTAATTGTACCATTTGGTACATTGTCGTCTTTTAACGATTTTTCTTTCAGGGCTTTCCAAGTATGCAAGCATATTGTCAATCATATGAATGACATGGAAAGTATTTTATAAGATCGGGCTTGACAAGACATATTTCATAATCAAAAATAAATTTAGATGTCTAAAGCATTCATTCAAAACGAAACTATATCTATTTGAATATAACAAAAATATTCCATAAAATATTCTATTTTCTTATAAAACAATATTTATAGAGTTACCAGTAAATAATTTTTGTAGCATAAAAGCTAAATAAATTCATACATACTGTAATACAGATAACAAAAGTATAAATTTAATTTACAGTACACGTGGGCCCACGAATGACTAAAAGTATCAAAAGAAACGAACCTACAGTTTTTGGATGTGGCAAGTCCAACTGTAGTCCTCGACGATATCAGTTATCTACAATCTATTCTGAGCCTGAAATGGGTGGAAAGGAAAGTGGTGAGATTATATAATCCCAGTGAGTAAACAAATACCATCTAAAATATCTAAAGCCGAGTAAATGGAGACAAATAAAATAGTTTAACATACTGTAATTCATCACCTTTCAACAAATCAATTCATATTAATCGAGTAATTAACATGGCTTATGAATTTCTTAAAAGATTTGGCTCATGCCAAAATCATTCTCATACTCAGTTATCAGGGATACCTTGGCCGCGGGCTATCCCAAACCTAGTCCGCCAAGGCTATAAAAAGTTATGTACTCATAAATCATGTTTTTATTTTGAAATATAGCCATTCCTTGGCGTTGGCTGAGTTCGCCCTCACATGGTGGTTTGGCATGAAGTGAACTCTAAAAGTTATAGCTCGGGAGTTACCCTACTTGCCTTTCCAACAGAGGTAAAATATATCAGGATTTCGTGCCCCTCTAATAGGATAGTCCACAGAACCCTGCCCACTGCAGCAAGCTTAACCCACCAAACAATAAAATTTGATATAGCATGCCATGGAAATTATTTTATTTTACAGCCTCTCAAGGCAAATCAACAGTTCATACATTTTCAGCACATTTATCAAGTCAACCATTCATGCCAATATTGCCATAAGCCAATCAATTAAAACCATAAATTTACAACACATCAAGTGGTCTCCAATTACTCTATTTTCAAAGCCATCATTTAATTTCAAGACAATTTATAAAATCATTTCATTTAAACACATTTTATATATAAAACATAAAGATTTACCATTTAAACTCATTTTTCAAAAATCAAAAAATCGGATAAAAACTACTTTAGATAATTAAGACGATAATAAGGTTACTCACTATTTCGAGAGTTGAATTTCGAGTGCTCCGATTCCTGATCCTCGGGTAATATCTTTTTACTTTTACCAGAATGCTCACCACCTAAACTTAATGCACAATAAGCCATTTACTACATTTGTGCTAAATTTTTATAAAACCAATTCAGGCTATATACTAATGTATGAAATGGGATGTGAAATACTCGGGTAACTATCTAAATACGGTATTCAATATAAATTCACTTGTGTACCTAAATAAATTGGTACTGGCCTAATTCGATCTATCACCCGATTAATTGGCCAATACATCCAATTAAACTCCAATTAACTCCATTTTTCTTCCAATTCTTAATTCACCAAACACAAGTCAAATAACCTAAAATTTGGCAAATCCATCTTCACTTTTCTTCTTAGAATTTTCGGTCAATAATGGTGCATTAACACCATCATTTTTCCTACTACTTTTCCACACCATAATTCATCATTTTCTAACTAATTCTCTTAAAATAAAAATCAAATTCATCCTCACTCAATACAAGGTAGGTTCGACCATTGATGGGTGATGGGGAAAACAAATTCTTTTCTTGTTGTTTTGCTTCTAGACATGGTAAACTAACTAAAAACACAAACATAACTAGAAATCAAATCAATCCAACATCATTCTCTTTCCATACCCATTCGGCTAGCCATAAATTCACCATGAAAACATGTAATTTAACCATGAAAAATGCAAAATAATGCATGGGAAAGGTAGATCACAAGTCAAAACCAAGAAATTTTACCTTTGATTACTTGATTACCTAAAATCCACCAATTTTCTCTTGAATTTTCACCCTAGGGTTCATATTCTTTCTTTTCTTCCTTTGGCAGGCCATATGAAGAGAAATGGGCTGATTTTGTGCTAATTTATAAGGAAAATAATAAATGGATGAGATTTTGACACATGTCACCATTTCATTAGTCCATGTGTCATACTTAGCCATTAAGCAATCTCTCTCCACCACTTAAATTTCTTCAATTATTCATGATAATATTGGGTAAAATCCATGAGCTGGACAAGTGTTGGGTGATGTAAAATTACGATTTTGCCCTTGGGCGACAAAAAGACTATTTTGCCTCTATGCTCGAAAAAATGCCGAAATTAAAATTTTTCACTTCTCAAACTCAAATTATGTTCTAAATAGTCAATCTTAGTCAAAAAATTTCATCCAACACTCACATCTTAATCTCGGGTGGCAAAATAACCATTTTGCCCTTAGGTCATGAAAATTCCAATTTGACTCCAAATCAGTCCTCAAACTTCGAATCACCATTTAAAGTCATTCTGGGGTTTTAAAATTCTCAATTTCATCTTAAAATCTCTATTTGGACTAGTTCGAGGCTTAATTCAACTTAATTGTACCATTTGGTACATTGCCGTCCTTTATCGATTTTCGAGGTACCCAAGTAAGCAAACATGCATTCTTATATATGAAGGGCATAATAAACATATTGTAGAGCTGGGCTTGACACTATCAAGCACATGAATGACATGACAAGTATATAATAGAGTAAGGCTTGACATGGGCTATGCCCATTGGGCCCATGCGCCGATCATGGCCCGGGAATTTAGGCTGTGACAACGAAGTCCAACGAAATTATTAAGTGTTACTAGGATTATCGTTGCCTTGATTCGAACACATCGACGGATCCTCCTCCGGGTTTTCTTTAGGATCCTTTTCATCCTCTTGTTTCCTATTCTTCCAAGCTTGTTGTATTCTTATGTATTCCTCTTACTCACAAGCACAGCACCTATTCTACAATCAGAAGGAAAGTGTCGGACAACGGATACTTTCCTAGGATGAATATCTCCCTTTGCAATTGCCTTTTTCGTCTTTTCCTTATACCATTCCTCAAGTAATTTGTTCACGCCTTCCTGAGTATAAGAGTTGTCTTCACTTTTAAGGCTTTCACTACTTTTGAAATTTTCCTTACTGCGAAACAATTCTTCCAATTCCTATGGAATCCATGTAATAGGAATTCGAGACTGGCCACTTCCTTGACTCCCTGGATCAAGGCACCAGTGGCTCTTAGCAGTGGAATCTAGTGATCGCTCGCTAGCACTGTTAGGGGTATCGGGACTACCATCTCTTATAGACATGGCGTATGTAACAAGCGCACCTCCAAACCTATATGCAACCAAGCGTTAATTACTTAGTCATTTATATATCATAGGAATAGGTAGGTTTCTAATGAATTAGAGGCCTATGTAGCCTCCTGTCCTTGACTTGTGTTGCATACCCACAATCTAAAGACGAGACTCTACATGGACTCTAACAACTCTGTTGACAACCACCAGAACCCCTAGGACTCAACTAAACCCAGAACTCTGATACCAAGTTTATCACAGCCCAATTCTCGGACCATGTCCGTCGCAAGGACCCAATAGGAGTGGCCCACTAGGCCCAAGCAAGCCTTTCTATAAAAACTTGTTTATTAGACCACTTGTCCCTCTTTTACCTCTAAGGTTCTTAATTCATTGTTTTCAAAAATAATTTCCTTTCAAAATTAAGTCATGGCAATCAAGCATATAGCATTCACAAAATAATATTATCACTTGCTGACGTGTGGCGGCACTATTATTCAAACCAAACACACAGTGTTTACAATAACTCTCATGCATTACACTTAAACAATCAGACACGCATACAAAAGACGTTGACTATCAGCGGAGTGACTCTGGTGGTGTTACTATCATTGAGAGTCATAGTGAACCTACAGAAAGATGATAGGAGGGAGCACCTCGACCTAGGATCCAACTGTCAAAACCCAAATTTTGACCCATGACCTGCGCATGGGCCTAGTGGACGTAGCCCACTAAGCCCAACCAAGCCTCTTTATGTAATCCCATTCACTATCCCATCAATTTTTCATCACCATTACTAGACCACCATTTGTAATTTGCAACTAGACATATTTTCATAATACAACATAGATACCAAAAATTTACATTTGTATGATCTCAAAATAAGGTTATTCATAGCCATCTGATAATGGCACCATCATTCCAAACTATACATGCATCGTTAGCAAAGCGATTCCTAGCAATTTACATTTAATGTACATGTACTCATATAAAAGACTTCTGACGACCAGCAGAGTGACTTTGGTGAGGGTACGGCTATTGAATGCCATGATACCTATCAAGAGTGAATGCAAGTGAATGCCTTAGTCTCGGTCCCAACTATCTACGGATCTGAAAACATGCAATTTAAAAGAGTGAGTATAAACTTAGTGAGTGAACATAAGAAGGGAACAAGCAATGATAAGGAATGTTTTAGAAAACATGATGACCTTACGATAAACCATGCAATTTAGTCTAAATTTTTGGTTAAAACCTTTCATTTCAAACTTTAAATCCTGAGCCTGGTGAAAAAAAACCCGTGAAAAAAAACTTTAAAGGTTTTGGCTGAGCCTGCGAAAAGCCATTGTAAAAGCTTGGTGAAAGTTTGTGAATTTCACCAGATTCTTAGTGAATTGTTGGGAAAATCCTTTGTTAGATAATCAAGGTATTGGATGTAGGTCTTGGACTGAACCACTCTAAATTGTTGTGCACCTTATACTCTGTTTTTATATTCCTAAGTTCTGGAAATTAGTTCCACATCTTGTCAAGAGCCAAATTGTGCTATTCACCCCCCACTAGCACATATTAACGGGACCAACAATTGGTATCAGAGCTAGTTCCTTGTCTTTAAGGCTTAACATCCTTAGGGAGGATTCAAATGGCTCTTCAAAAATCAATTGTAGCTGAGGGACAATCAACAAACAGATCACCTCTGTTTGATGGCTCTAATTATCCTTATTGGAGCACTAGGATGTTAATTTACATTAGAGCTATAGACTATGAAATGTGGGACGTCATAACTGATGGACCCTTTATGCCCTCAACCGTGAATGTGGTGACAAATGAGTTGATGCCCAAGCCAAGGTCTGACTAGACTGAGGCTGAAACTAAGAAAGTTCAAATAAATTTTAAGGCCATTAACACATTGCATTGTGCATTAACCCCCACTGAGTTCAACAAAGTCTCAAGCTGTACAACAGCTAAACAAGTATGGGAAAAACTTAGAATAATCCATGAAGGGACTTCTCAAGTAAAGGAGTCCAAAATTGCCCTCTTAACACATAGTTATGAAATGTTCAAAATGGAGCCTGGTGAAGACATCACTAGCATGTTTGATAGGTTTACAAACATCACAAATAAATTTAGTCAGCTAGGCAAGCCTATCCTTGAACATGAATTAGTTAAGAGACTGCTTAGATGCCTACTAAAATCCTGAAAACCAAAAGTGACTACCATTAGAGAGCTAAAGATCTGAACATCATCACTCTCGATGAGATTTGTGGTTCTCTTCTCACTCATGAGTTGAAACTTAAAGAAAAAGAAGAAAAAGACCGAAGGGAAGCAAAGGAAAAGAAAAAGAGTATTGCATTTAAAGCCAGCATCCTTGAAGAAGAGCTGGAAGAGCTTTCCTGTGATGATGATGATGAATTAGCTCTGGTTGCAAGAAAATTTAGAAAGCTAATGGGCAGAAGAAACCGAAGGATAGCTAGAAGAGGTTTTAGGAAAGACCAAGGTGCTTCATGGGAAATAAGAAACAAAAATGACTCCAACAAAAAGGAGGAAATGATCTACTACGAATGCAAGAAACTTGGTCACTTCAAGTCTGAGTGTCTATTGCTAAAATATGAAACCCCAAAGAAAATTAAGAAATCCAAGAAAGCGATGGTGGCTGCTGCATGGTCGGACAGTGACACTTCAAGCTTTGAAATTGATGATGAAAAATCTGAGGAAAGAGCAAACATTTGTTTAATGGCACAAGAGGATGAATCAGAGGTATCCTCATTCCTCTGCATTAATTCTTATGATGATTTACAAGATGAATATGAATGCCTTTATGATGAATTTGAAAAACGTTTTTCTAAATACAAATCACTGAAGAAAAAGGCTGCATTACTTGAAAATGATTTAGAACAAATCAAACAAGAGTTCACCTCTGTTTTTGAGCAAAGAAGTATTTTACAATTTGAGTTAGAACACTCAAAAACAGACTTTGAGTTTTTAAAACAAGAGTTGAAAAATAAGTCTAAAGCCTTGCAAATAACTCTTGATGAAAACATAGCTCTTAAATGTTTGAAAAATGAATCTTCAAAAAGAAATGCATACCACAATAAATATTCAACTAAAGCATTACCTAAATGTTATAATTGTGGTAAACATAGTCATTTGTCATATGACTATTTTAAGAAAAGAAAAGTGCAGAAAGTTAAGAAAATTTAGGTTCCTAAGAGATCTTTTGCTGCAACTAACACTCAAGGACCCATCAAAGTATGGGTACCTACAAAGAAAAACTAAAATTTTGTTTTGTAGGTTGAGCTGGACTTAAAAGAGACATATTCAAGAGCTTAACTCAAGAAGAAACAGTCTTAGTACTTGGATAGTGGCTGTTCACGGCACATGACAGGACATGAAATGTTGTTTTCTTAGTAAGATAAGAGAAAGGGAGTAACCGTATCCTTTGGAGATGATTCAAAAGGTAGAGTCCATGGTATAGGTATGATTGGTAAGAGTTCCCAAACTCAAATTAGTCATGTGTTGCTAGTTAAAGGCTTAAAGCATAATCTACTAAGTATTAGTCAATTATGTGATAAAAGATTTAAAGTATGTTTTGATTCAACTAAGTGTGAAGTGATTGATATGAGTACAAATAAAATCTTATTTATAGGAAAAAGGTTGAAGAACATGTATGTAATTTTTCTTGAAAACCATGATTTGAATAGTGAAGTATGTCTTTTTGCAAATGCTGAGAATGATAGTTGGTTATGGCATAGGAGATTAGGACATGTGAGCATGCATACTATGTCTAAATTAATAAAAAAAAATCTTGTTGCTGGACTACCGAAATTGAAATTTGAAAATGATAGGATATGTGATGCTTGCCAACTAGGAAAACAAGTTAGAACATCCTTTAAGACTAAGAAAATAGTGTCAACATCTAGACATCTTGAATTGTTGCACATTGATCTATTTGGTCCAATAAGCACAACTAGCTTAGGAGGTAAATCTTATGGCTTTGTAATAGTTGATGACTATTCTAGATATACTTGGGTATACTTCCTTGCTCGTAAGAATGATGCTCTACAAGCATTCTTAAGTTATTGTAAGAAAGTAGAAAATGAAAAAGAACTAGCCATAGTTAGCATAAAGAGTGATCATGGAGGAGAATTTGATAATGATGAGTTTGAAAAATTTTGCAATGAAAAGGGGTTGGATCACAATTTTTCTGCACCTAGAACACCCCAGCCAAATGGAGTTGTAGAGAGGAAAAATAGAACATTAAAAGAAATGGCTAGGACCATGTTATGTGAGAACAACCTACCTAAATATCTTTGAGCTGAGGCAATAAATACAGCAGCTTATATTCTTAATAGAGTCTCAATAAGACCCTTGATTTCAAAGACTCCATATGAACTTTACAAAGGTAGGAAACCAAATATTTCTCACCTTAGGAGTTTTGGCTGTAAATGCTTTGTATTGAACAATGAAAAACAGCCCCTAGGGAAGTTTGATGCAAAGAGTGATGAAGCAATATTTTTAGGATATGCATTAAACTCAAAGGCCTATAGAGTGTGAGACCTTGTCAAGCTCAATTAAAAGACGGCATTGTATCGAGTGGTACAACTAAGTTAAATCGAGCCTTGAACTAGTTCAAATAGAAATTCTAAGAGGAATTTGGAAATTCTAAAACCCACATAATGGCTTAGAATAGTGATTCGGAGTTCAAGGTCCAGTTTGGAGTCCATCAGGAAAATTGACCGATTAGGGACAAAACGGTCATTTTACCATTTGATGATAAAATGGAGATTTTTAGCCAAGATTTGATCACATTTGACCAAGAATAATTATATGAAATATAGTTATAATTATTGGAGTATAAATTGATGTTTAGCAGTGAAAAATTATGATTCTCAGTATTTTTGGAGCACAAGGGTAAAATGATAATTTTGCTACTAGAGGACTAAATGAGAATTTTTATAAAATGATTTTTGCCCCATTTGGTTAATATTGATCAATATTAGTGTTATTTGAGGTTGAAAAGTAGAAATAATGTGATTTCGGTACATTTCGAAGTATAGGGGTAAAATCGTAATTTTTTTACCTCGGGGGCAAATCGGTAAATTTTTTGCCCCAGCACTTGTCAAGACCAAGGGATTTTAATTGTGGTAGGATTGGATAAATATCAGAATATTTGTGGTGGAAAATTAAGAAGAAACAGTTAAAAAGTTAAAAAAATTGTTCTGATAAGCATGTGACACGTGGCATGCTTGATTATTTTATTATTTTCTATAGAAATCAGCCCATTAAATCCCCGATTCTCTCACCATAATCGGCCTAGGCAACCAGCAACAAGAACAAAGGAAGAACAAAGGGAAAAACAAGAAAACCTAGGTGGAAATTCAAAGAAAAAGTGAAGAAATCAAGGAAACAAGCTAGGTAAGTTAGAATTTCTTTAAATCTCCTTGATACCTAGCTTACCCATGCTTTTGTTCTTGATTTCCATGGTTGAGTATTGAGTTATCATGATGAATTCAATTCTGAAAAATGGGTATGGAAGAGGAATTATTGTTGGAATAATTTGATTTTAGACTATGTTAGTGTTTAGGGATAGTTAAGCATGGTTATGAACAAAAACCCAAAAGAAATATTTAATTTCTCTAGGGTTCCTTGTTGGTCGAACCATGGGGGCTGAATATCAATGGGGGATTGTTTTTATTTCAAGGAAAATGGCTTGGAAAATGATGAATTAAGGTGAAACGGTTATGTAGAAAAAAAATTCGGTGCTAGTGCACCAAATGACCGAATTTTTCTATAAGGAACTGTGAGGGTTCTAATGCTGAATTTGGCTTTATTTAAATGGTATGTGGTAAATTAAGGTATTAGAGGAGAAATGGATTAATTTGGAGGTGATTTGGACACAATCACCAATTAATCGGGTGATCGATCGAATTTAATCGATACCGCGATTAAGTGATTATCGGACGTATTTTTGCATTTACATATCAAGCATTAGTAATTTAAATTAGTTTATATCAATTTAGGGACAATATAGTAAATTCCTCGACTTTGTTATTTGTCAAGGTAGTGAGTCGTCCGAAAAAGGCAAAGGAATTGCGCCTGAGGACTATTAGTCCGAGTGCACCCGAAATCCCGATTTTCGACACCTGTGAGTGGACTGCCTTCAAAACTTGTTTTGGGAAATATAATGTAATTGCCACCCATTTGAATGAATTATCAAGTTTTTCATGAAAACAAGTGCCTTGGGAACAAGCTTTTGAAAAATGGTTTTATGTTGTAATATGTGATTGCTATGGATTCATGCACTATTGTATTATGATGATATATATATGTGTGTGTTGTGCATGATGAATGATATTGTATATAATGACTGTAACCGTGTGTGTGCACGAGGTGGAGAATGCACATGCCGGTGATGGTGGTGGTGTGAGAGATAGATGATGATAGTGCTCGTGTGCACGATGTGGGGGGATGTACATGATAGCACTGATTGTGCCAGCTATGTGCACGATGTGGGGGGATGTACATGAGCCGGGAGTGATTATGATGATATTGATGTTTGTCTTTGTAATTATGCATATCTAGATTTATGAAATGAAAGCTCATGAATGTGATATATGGTTGACATATATGTGAAATTTGACACATTGTACTTTGAGAATTTTCATAAGTTTTATGTTGATTTTGTTAGTTTAGCAGGATGGCTTTTTGTTGAGTGAGGGAAAATGTTTCTCTTGTTACTCTGTTTTCACTGCAGCGAAAGTCATGCTCGCTGCAGCAAGAAACTCTCAGGTTTGAGGACCTTTCACCAAAACTGGTTCTCGCTGCAGCGAAAAACTTTCTGTTTCTGGGTAACAATTTCACTGTAGCGAAAAACTTTTTGTTTTGTCTCCTATCTTGTCCAATTGCTGCCCTATTTTTCACTTCTTTGCGACCATATTTGAGCATGGACTTCCAACATTTAGGATAAAATGAGTTAAGTTTAAAATGAGGGGTTTTTAATATGAATGGAACTAAATTGCATTGTTTTGAAACAAGTGCATCATGATTTTAAATTCTCCCTTGTTGTTGTTGCTTGTTCCCTTCCTTGTTCACTCACTGGGTTTATACTCAACATTTTCAAATTCATGTTTTCAGATCACGAGGCAGCCGATAACTAGGACGAGGTGTCCTTGTAGACTTGTGTCCATCTTTTGGTAGATGTCTCAGCATTCGGTAGTTGTGTATTCATCCGAGTCACTCCGCTGGAAGTCGAGTGTTATTTTGTTTTGTATAGACGAACTTAATGTAAATTATTAGAATACATGTTGTAGACATTGTATGTAAATTTTTAAGGAGTAATGCCAATACGAGTTGGCAATGTATATCACCATTTTGATTCAAAATTATGAAATATGACTTAGTGATATTAGATGGAATTATAAGTAAGATAAATAATAAGCTTGCTTGGGTTTAGTGGATTACGTCCATTGGACCCTTGCACCGGTCATGTCCCGGAATTTAGGTCATGACATAGAGTTTTTAACAAAAGGACCCTAACCGTTGAAGAATCAGTCCATATAGTTTTTGATGAGCCAAATGCTTTACAAAAAGAAGTTCATGATGATGATGATGATATAGAAATCCTAGAAAAACAAATGGAGGAAATGAGCTTAGAGAACAATAAAAATAATGAAGAAAGCTCATCTAGAAGAGAAAATGAAACTCTATTTCTAGAAAATCTGCAAAGAGTAGAAAATCAGCATGATGATCTACCAAGGAGTTTGAGATTTGTAAGAGATCACCTACAAGACCAAATAATAGGTGACATTTCACAAGGAGTTAGAACTAGGAAAACAACTAGAGAAACTTGTGAGTTTTCAGCTTTTATATCTTAAATTGAACCTAAAAACTTTGAAGAAGCTGAAAAAGAGGAAAGTTGGATAATGGCCATGCAAGAAGAACTTGATCAATTCACTAGGAATCATGTATGGTTATTGGTACCTAGACCGTCAAATCATTCTATTGTTGGTACTAAATGGGTATTTAGAAATAAAGTAGATGAGTAAGGAAATGTAGTTAGAAACAAAGCTAGGCTGGTAGCAAAAGGATACAACTAAGAAGAAGGAATAGATTATGATGAAACCTTTACTCCCGTAGCTAGAATTGAAGCCATAAGGTTCTTGCTACTTTTGCATGCTTCATGAATTTTAAGTTGTACCAAATGGATGTAAAAAGCGCATTCTTAAATGGATTAATTCAAGAGGAAGTTTTTGTAGAACAACCACCTGGTTTTGAAGATTTTGAAAAATCTGATCATGTTTTTAAGCTTCACAAAGCATTGTATGGATTGAAACAAGCTCCTAGAGCTTGGTATGAGAGGCTTTCAAAATTTATAGTTGAAAAAGGATATGATAGAGGTAGCATCAATACTACATTGTTCATAAAAAGATATCTAAATGATTTAATTATTGTGCAAATATATGTGGATGATATTGTATTTGGTGCAACTAATGAAGCTTTATGTAAAAACTTTGCAAAGGAAATGCAGGGTGAATTTGAGATGAGCATGATGGGAGAGTTGAAGTACTTCCTTGGTCTTCAAATCAAACAAAGTGAGGAAGGAATCTTCATCAACCAAGAAAGATATACTCATGATATGCTTAAGAAATTTGATATGCTGAAGCTGAAATCAATTTCCACACTAATGAGTACATCTACCAAACTTGACATAGATGAAAAGGAAAAGATGTAGATCAAAAGCTCTGTAGAGGTATGATCGGCTCTCTTCTTTACTTAACAGCAAGTAGACCAGATATTCAGTTTAGTGTGTGCTTGTGTACTAGATTTCAGTCACAGCCTAAAGAATCACACCTAACAGGTGTTAAGAGAATTTTTAGATACCTCATAGACACTCAAGAACTAGGAATATGGTACTCTAGAGACTCAACTCTTAACTTAGTTAGATATTCAGATGCTGACTTTGCTGGTAGCAGAACTGATAGGAAAAGCACTAGTGGAACATGCCAAGTTTTAGGAATGATGCTTGTGTCTTGGTCTAGCAAGAAGCAAAACTCAGTAGCACTATCTACAGTAGAGCCTGAATATGTATCATTAGGTAGCTGCTGTGCACAAATCCTTTGGATCAAACAATAATTAAAAGACTATGGAATAACTATGCATAATGTACCGATATATTGTGATAATACAAATGCAATCAATATATCAAAAAATCCTGTGCAACATTCTAGGACAAAGCACATTGAAATTAGACACCATTTTATTAGAGACCATGTAGTGAAAAATGACATTAAAATAGATTTTGTGAATACTCTACATCAATTAGAAGACTTTTTTACCAAACCACTGAGTGAAGGTAGATTTTGTGAAATTAGAAGAAGATTGGCAATGGTTAATGTGAAAGAATTATAAGAAAATCTTTGGCTCTCACATTGAAAACATAATGCATTTAGTCGACTAAGGAATTCTTAGTCAACTAAAAGTGCCCTGACATCCTTAAATAATAAGACTCAGTAAGTTTAAAGAAATAGGAGTAAATTGTGGTAAAAATTTGATTTACCGGGTGTTAAGAGGAATAGAGCAGAGCTGCCAAAGGTAAATAATCAAAATTTTAGAGGGAGATTTGAAAATATGAAAAAATAAAAGTAGGGCAGTTCTTAAAGGAAGATGAGAAGTTTTCTAAGCAATAACTGCTGCCAACCTCTTCTTCCCTCTTCTTTGTAACCCGTTGCTCTAAAAACAAAAACCAAAATCTTCCTAGTTGCCTCTAAAACCGACTCAGACCTTCAGAAATTTCTAAAACCAAAATGGCTAGAACATCTCAGAGTAAAGAAGTATTAGAGAAGAAGAAAGGAAAAAGGCTAATGGAGGAAGAAACTAGAACAGAAAGTCAGAAGAAGAAACAGAAAATCATGCCTGCTTTAGTGAAGGAAATAACCGAGAAACTAAGAGAAAAGAAGCAAAAGATAGACAAGAAGAAAGATACAGAACCCTCACTTCAAAAAGGTATCAATTCCTCTTCTTTTGTGAAATTTAGAAATAAGCCGCATGAGTATAGATTCAAGAATATAGAAAATGCACCAATCTCCTACGGAAAGTTTATTGATTGGAAGAGTTTTGAGGAAAATGTAGAAATCCAAACCAGTCTATCTGAGTACTTTGATGAGTTGAAACTTAAAGGTTACAGCACCTTTAATAATAGGTCATATAGTCCAAGTCTGGTTTAAGAATTTTACTCTGGCATTGCTTTGAAAGAAAAGGAATTAATAGATTCTGATGACTATGTAGGAGATGGCTTGAATGTCTATTTGAATGGAAAAGAGTTTGTTGTGACTGTTGGAGATTGAGGGAACTTGTTGAAAATAGAGGGTGAAATAAGTGAATTTAAACTTCTAGAAAAATATGATCCGTCCTCACTGTGGGAGATCATCACTGGAAGGAAAGAAAAATACTCCTCTAAAAGTAATTTAGGGTTGATAATCAATCCACAAATTAGGATACTGCAATACTTTATAGTAGTAAATATTCAAGGGAGGAGTGGAAGTCTTAGCTACATCAGCCTCTAGGATCTTTGGCTGATGGAGCATGCTTTTAATGGAGTGTCTCTAAATTTGGGGAGATTTATGATTGAGAAAATGAGAAGTGCCTACAGACTTGATAAGGTCAATCAGCCATATGGGAATGTGATTACATCCCTTATGTAGGAGAAAGGAATATGGGCTAAAAGGTATGATATGGACCTGGTGAAAACCAAAGACCAAGCCATTTATTATGGTAGCTTAGTTAAGATGGGGTATAAGCTCGATGGAGAGAAGTTTATTAAAACCTCCAAAACTGGTCCAAGAAAAGAACACAGTCTGCCTGGTCAGCCTGTAGAGGCTTCCTCCAGATTTTCAAATGAAGTGATTTTTAATTTGCTTATGAGGATTGATGGTAAGCTAACTAACCAAGGAGTGAAGTTATAGAAAATTGAAGATAAAATTACTAAGTTGGAAAGCAAGCTGAAGGAGAAGGAAAACATGGCATTTGAACTTATGGTTGCAGGCAGTTCTACCACATCCAGCACTGCACCTGAACAGGAAGGTGCTAAAGGTTCAGCAGAGCCAGTAGAGATGTCTGCCCCTCATATTGGAAGTTCTGGCACTCAAGTTGAAGGCCCTACCTACAAGTCTAGCAGTCCTGTTCTGCAAACTGAGGATTCCCCACAAGGAGTTGATCAGCCAGCCAAAACACCCTCCCTTGTACCTTAAAGCAAAAATGACTCAAAACAAGGGACTGAATTAACTAGTGCAGAAATTGAGAAACATCAAGCCTCTTCTCCAAATTCAGAGGAAGTTTCCATTATGGACATTTTTCACCAAATGGTCAGAGAGGAACAAGCTGAAAAAGACACTGTCAAGACAGCAACTCAAAAAGATGGTGCAAATGTAAAAAAACGAAAAAAAACCTATTTCAACTCCCAAACTAAAGGCAAAAATAGGGAAACCAAAAGCCACCACAACACCACCAGCTGAGGCAAAGCAACCAACCAAAGGCAGGAAGATAATGGCAACAACCAAGACAGCTTTTCTCAAAAGAAGAAAGTCTTCAAGGTTGGTAGAGAAATCTAAACTAGTTTCAACTTCCTCTCCAATCCTTGTCTTAGACAAGTCCTCTCCAGAACCTTCCCAAGATAGTCATCACCTGTCAAGCTCGACTTTATAAAATATTAGCCATGTCATTCATGTGATTGACAGAATGCTTGCATACTTAAAAAGCCTCAAAAAATTGTCAAAAGTTGGTAGTGAACCCAGTAGTGCAACTAAGTTGAATTAAGCCTCAAACTAGTCCAAATAGAGATTTTAAGATGAAATTGAGAATTTTAAAACCCCAGAATGACTTAAAATGGTGATTCGAAGTTCGAGGACTGATTTGGAGTCAAATTGGAATTTCATGACTTAGGGGCAAAATGATCATTTTGCCACCCAAGGTTAAGATGTGAGTGTTGGATGAAATTTTTACTAAAATTGATCATTTGGAGTATATTTTGAGTTTGAGAAGTGAAAAATATTAATTCTGACATTTTTTTGAGCATAGGGGTAAAATAGTCATTTTGCCACCCAAGGGGCAAAATTGTAATTTTACACCACCCAACACTTGTCCAGCACATGGATTTTACCAAGCATTATTATGGATAATTGAGGAAATTTATATGGTGGAGAGAGATTGCTTAATGAGTAAGAATGACACATGGACCAATGGAATGGTGACATGTGTCAAATTCTCATCCATTTATTAATTTCCTTATAAATTAGCATAAAATTAGCCTATTTCTCTTCATTATGGCCAGCCAAGCAAGAACAAAGGAAGAAAAGAAAGAACCAAAACCTAGGTGGAAAAATTCAAGGGAAAAGTGTGAAAATTCAAAGAATCAAGTGACAAAATGTAAGATTTTTCAATTCTAGCTTGTGATCTACCTTTCCTATGCATTCTTTTTCATCTTCCATGGATGAGAATCAAGTTTGCATGAGGGTACCCTTGCTGGCCAGACATGGGGGGAGGGGTTTTGATGCTTGATTTAATTAGATTTTAAGATATTTTAGTGTTTTTAGTTAGTTAGTGATGTGTAGCATGAAAAACAAGCAAGAAAAATTCATTTTCTTCCATTACCCATCATTGGCCAAAATTTCCATGTAGAGTGTGGATGGTGGATTTGATTTTATTTCAAGTGAATTGGTTAGGAAATGATGAATTACGGTGAGAAAATCAAGTAGAAAAAATCATAGTGTTGATGCACCCACCATGGCCGAAATTCCCAAGAGAAAATGTGAAGATAATTTTACTAAATTTAATGCTATTTGACTTGTGTTTGATTGTTTGGAGAATTGTAAGAAAATGGAGTTAATTGGAGTTGAATTGGACATATTGGCCAATTAATCGAGTGATAGATCGAATTAGGCCAATACCGTTTTATTTAGGCACACAATTGAATTTGTGTAGAACACCGTGTTTAGACGATAATCTGAACAATTTGCATTCCATTTCATGCATCCATATAGTTTTATAATGGTTTAGCACCAATGTGGTAAATTGCTTGATTGTGCATTATGTCTAGGTGGTGAATCCTCCGATAAGGGCAAAGAAATTGTACCCGAGGATCAATAGTCGGAGTATTCTAAAAATTCGACTCCCGAAATAGTGAGTAACCTTATCATCATTTCAATTATCTAAAGTGGTCTTTTTATTCAATTTTGTGAATGTTATGGAAAATGAGTTTAAATGGTTAATTTTTAGGTTTTATAAACAAAATGTGTTTAAATGAAATGATTTTATAAATTGTCTTGAAATTGAATGATGGCTTTGAAAATAGAGTAATTGGAGACCATTTGATGTATTGTGAATTTATGGTTCTAATTGATTGGCTTATGGTAATATTGGCATGAATGGCTGAATTGGTATTTGTCACGATCCGGTACTCCCCTCGAGCCCGTGACAACCGCCGCGGTGTCCCGGTAGACACTCATTGCCCGGAATGTCAACCCGAAATCTCGCAAGGCTTTTCTATCAGTTTCTCATTTCCCTTGTGAGCAACCATTATCAAATATCATGTTCTAAAAGATTTTAAACTGTTTCCAACTAAAAATAAATAAAATATTAATTTTTATCTCACAGGGGTATTTTGGTCATTTTTTTCTCAAAAATTTCGAAACTGGCTAAAACATAATATACAAGTACAAAACACATAATTCATATTCAAAATGAGTTTAAAAGTCTAAAATCTTCATTTAAAATGAAATTACGGTTATTTGAATATAATAAAAAAATAAAAGAAATATTAAGTAAAATATTCTATTTTCTTATAAAATAATATTTATAGAGTTATACGTGAATAATTTTTATAGCGCAAAAGCTAAATAAATTTATACATACTGAAATACAGTAAGTCAAAATATTTAATTTAATTTACAATAACAAGAGGGCCCCCGAATAAACAAAAGTAAAGAGGACTGTGAACCTACGATTTGGAAAATGCAAATCCAACGGTAGTCCTCGATGAGATTAGCTATCTACAACCTATACTGAACCTGAAATTGGTGGAAAGGAGGGTGGTGAGATTATAAAATCCCAATGAGTAAACAGACATCATCATAAATATCTAGAGTTGAGTACATGGAGACAATAAAATAAATCATCGTAAATTGGGTCACAGCATAAGAATACATTTCATTTTAAAATATGTAAAAAGGCTTATGAATTTCATAAAAACTAGACTTGTGCCATAAATTCATTCTCAAGGACACCTTGGCCTAGGCATCCTACCGAGACTGCCAAGGCTATTAAAATTCACATTTCACAATAACCATGTTCTTGTTTTGAAAACATAGCCATTCCTTGGCGTTGACTGAGTTCTCCCTCACGTGGTGGTTTGGCATGAAGTGAACCCTAAGCTTTACCCCAGGAGATACCCTACGCGCCTCTCCGTTCGAGGTAAGAATATAATGGGGTTTACTGTGCCCCTTTAAAAGGCTGGTCCACAGAAACCCCCTACTGCAGTGATTAATTAATATATATAATCCACCATACAATAAAACTCAATAACATGATATAGCAATTTTGTAATTCACAGTCTTTCAAGGCAATCAAACAATTCGCATTTCAATACAATTGCCAACTAGCCAATCATGCCCGATTTATCATAAGCCAATCAATTTAAACAATCCAATTGCCACAATTAACAGTCTCCGTGTACTCTATTTTTCAAAATCACTATTAATTTCAAAACAATTTATAATTTAATTTCATTGAAACACATTTATTCATAAAACATGAAAATTTACCTTTTTAAATTTCTTTTTCCATAGAATTCATGAAATCATCTAAAAACCACCCTAGATAATTAAAATGATAGTAAGTTTACTCACAATGACTAGAATGCAGACTTTCGAAGCACTCTGTCTATTGGTCCTCGGATGCAATTTCCTTGCCTTTATCGGAGGACTAACCACCTTGACACAGTACAAAATCGAGAAATTCACTACATTGGTACTAAATTGAAATTAAATTAATTTAGACTATTAATGCATAATATGGAATGCAAAAATACACTGGTAACTATTTAAACTCGATATTGGCCTAATTCGTCTTATCACCCGATTAAATTACTAACGCATCCAATTTAATCCCAAATTAATTTTTTTTAGTTTCTATACCTCAATTGCACCCAAATTGACTTAATGTCCCTCAGTGTGGTGCAAATTATCAGTCTCGATAGCAAATTACAAAAATACCCCTAATGGGTAAAAATTCGTATTTTTGCTCCGAAAATTCCCATTGTTTTTCTAGGCTCATAATTCATCATTTCTTAACCAATTCTCCTAGAATAAAAATCAAACTCATCCTCACTCATACATGGTAAATTCGACCATTAATGGTTGTGGGAGAAAATAAATTCTTTTATTATTGTTTTGTTTCTAAATATGCTAAACTAACTAAAAACACTAACATAACTTAAAATCAAATTAATCTAACAACTTTCTCTCTCCTAACCCATTTTGATCAGCCAACAATTCATCATAAAAACATGTAATTTAAGCATGGAAAATAAGGAGAAATGCTTAAGGAAAATAGATTTCAAGCTTAAGTTGAAAAATCCTACCTTTTTCACTTGTTTTCCTTGATTTTTAACACTTTTTCTCTTGAAATTCCTCACCTAGGGTTTGTTCTTCCTTTCTTTCTCTCTCTTCCTTGCTTGGCCAAATATTTGGAGAATAATGGGCTGATTTATGCTGATTTTTAAGTTCAATATTAAATTATCCTAAGCTTGACACATGGCATTTTCTTATTGGTCCATTTTTGAAATTTAAAAATTTAAACATTTTATCTCCACCACATGATTAGTCAAGGGTCAAAGATGAAGATAAAGGAAGACCATGTGCTGGAAAAATATCCTAGTGGTGGAAAATTACAATTTTGCCCCTGGAGTGGCAAAATTACCATTTTACCCCTATACTCCAAATTATACCGAAATTAAAATTTTTCACTTCTAAACCTTAAATCATACTCCAATAATTCAAATTATACTCCAATAAGTCAAATGGGGACAAATAAATCTTTTCTAAAATTTTCATTTTGTCCCCAAGTGGCAAATGACCATTTTACCCCTAGATAGTGAAAATTCCGGTTTGACTCCAAATTGATCCTCAAACTCCAAATTACCATTTGGAATCATCCTTGGACTGTGACACTCTTAATTTCACCTTAAAATTCCTATTTGATCTAGTTCGAGGATTAAATCAACTTTGTTGTACCTCTAGGTACAATACCGACTTTTATAAATTTTTTTCGGGACTCTCCTAGCATGCAATCATGCTATCATCACATGTATATCATGACTAGTATTTTATAAGGTCTGGCTTTACAGTATTTGTGTTGAAAATGTATAAACTGTTGTTTGCCTTGATAGGCTGGATAATGATAAAATTGCCATGTCATGCTATTAAATTTTTATTGTATGGTGGGTTTAGCTTGCTGCAGTGGGCGAGTTCTATGGACCAGCCTATTAGAGGGGTAGGAAATTCGGTTATATACGTACCTCGGTAGGAGAGGTGCGTAGGGTATCTCCTGAGGTATGGTTAGAGTTCACGTCACGCCAAACCACCTCGTGATGATGAACTCCACTAATGCCAAGGAACGGCTGTGTTTTTCAAACTAAAAATATGTTTACATGTATATGAAACTTTTTAACAATCTTGGTGGAATCGGTTAAATGCCTCGACCAAGGTATTCCTGAGAATGATTTTCGCAAGAGCCAAGCTTTTAAGATACTCATAAGCCATGTTGATTATTTAAATGAAATGAATATTTATATTATGAATTACATATTGAGATGGAATATTTTAATCGTCCCCATTTACTCAACTTTAGATATTTTGGATGGTGTTTGTTTACTCACTAGGATTATATAATCTCACCACCCTCGTTTCCACCCATTTCAGGCTCAAAATAGGCTGTAGATAGCTGATTTCATCGAGGCTACCATTAGATTTGCATCCTCCAAACTGTAGGTTCACAATCTTTCTTACTTTTGGTTATTTGGGAGCCCACTGGTTATTATAAATTAAATTAAATACTCTGACTTACTGTATTACAGTATGTATGAATTTATTTTTCTTTTACGTTACAAAAATTATTTACGTATAACTCTAAAAATATTATTTTATAAGAAAATAGAATATCTTATTAAATATTTCTTTTATTTTTTTTATTATATCCAAATAATCATAATTTCATTTTGAATGAAGGTTTTAGACGTTTAAACTTATTTTTGATTATGAATTATGTGTTTTGTACTTGCATACTACATTTTTACCTAGTTTCGAAATTTTTAGGGAAAAATGACCAAAATGCCCCTATGAGACAAAAATCAATTTTTATTGTTTTAAGTTGGAAATAGCTTAAAATCCTTTAGAACATGATATTTGGCAACGGTTACTCACAGAGGAAATGAGAAACTAATATTAAAGCCTTGCGGGGTTTCGGTTGGCATTACGGGTAATGAGTGTCTATCGGGACACCGCGGCGATTGTCATGGGCTCGAGGGGAATACCAGGTCGTGACATCACCTTTTCGAGAGCCCTCTCTATTTCCTCTCAACCCTTTCTACAGCACTGAATCCTCACCCTCTGACACATCAGATGAGTAGAAGCCCCTCCTTTTGATGCTAACAAAAAGGGGGAGTAAAATAGAATGGGTGCAGGAACTAGGAACCAGAAGAATAAAATTTTAAAAAAAAATGTTATGGTAGAGGAACTAGGAAGGAACCTAGGAAAGGAAAGAAGACAGAATCAAAGATGAATGAACTTAGAAAAATAGGAGATAGGAAGCAAAAATAGTCTAAGGATAGTTTCGAAATACTTGTTGGTTAACTGTTATTTGTGCCATGGTGGCACTTGAATACTTGGTTTTAATCTTGTTATCTATGTGGTTGTTTAACAAATGGATGCTGATATGATTATGATGCTTGACTGATGGAAATTAAAATCTGCTATCCTTGGTATTTTTATTGTTGTTGACAAAATCTTCTACTGCATTGATATTGAATTATATGCTGATAATTGATTTTTTTTGTGGTATTGTGAATAATTTCTAGTTGAAAATAGATATAGATGGTGTATATAACATATCAATTGAAACATGAATAATGTATACAAAATCTGGAATCAATAAGCTAATTGACAGTTGCTGGAATAATGATTAAAATCTGTCAACATTTAAAGCTAAAAGATTAATGATGATCTGCTAATACTTACATGCTGCAAATCACTCCATGCTGCTTGTCACGACCCAAATTTCGGGTCATGACCGGCACATGGGCCCAATGGACATAGTCCACTAAGCCCAAGCAAGCCTATTAATCTGACATGTTCATCATTCCATCATAAATTGCTAAGTCACATCTCATAACTTAGGGTCAAGATAATATTAAACACTTGCCACCTCATATTGGCATACCAAACAAGTGTATATACATTGTCTACAACATGTATCTTAATAATTTACATTAGGTTTGTCTATACATAACAAAAGAATACTTGACTTCCAGCAGAGGGACTTAGACGAATGTATAGCTACTGAATGCCGAGACACCTACCAAAAGATGGATACAAGTCTACAAGGACACCTCGTCCTAGTTACCGGCTGCCTCGTGATCTGAAAACATGAAGTTGAAAATGGTGAGTATAAACCCAGTGAGTGAACAAGAAAGGGAACAAGCATACCATAAGGAATGTTTAATGAAATCATGATGCATTCTTTTTTTTTTAAACAATGCAATTTGTTTTTTTTTTTTGTTCTTATTAAAACCCCTCATTAAACCCTTAAATGATCAATCATTTGAAAATCATGAATCCATACATAATGAAAAATTTGGAAAAAATGAAAGCTTCAGTGATACACAAGCAAGTCAAATGCGACAACGAATCTTCGCTGTAGCGAAAGGCATTCTCGCTGCAGCGACGTTGGGATTTAAGTTATTAGTCAAACTAAGGTTTCTCAACTGGCCGAGGGTTTCTCATTAAACCTCCTTAATTTGAACTTAAATCATTTATTCCGTAATGTTGGGAGTCCATGCTTAAATATGGTAGCAAAGAAGTGGAAAATAGGGCAACAATTTGACAAGATGGGAGACAAAACAGAAGGTTTTTCGCTGCAGCGAGATTCATTGTTGCTGTAGTGAAATTTTTGCTTCAAGATAGAAACTTTCTCGCTGTAGTGAGATTCATTCTCGCCACAGCGAGAATGCTACAGTATTTTCTTGTTGCAGCGAGTTTTCGACCAGCCACTATCTAGAAACTCGAGAGTTTCTTACTGCAACGAGAAACAGGGCACCAAAGGAAAATTTCACTTACTTCCCAAAGAAAACCACCCTGCTAAAATATCAAAAACCAATATGAAACACATAATAATTTCTCAAAGTTTAACATACCAAATTTCACATGCATTACACTCATATACCATTACTCATAAATTTTCTATAACACACATAATTACGTATGTATATACATACATATACTCATCATCATCTTGCACACCATCCCATCATCATCATGCACACTGTCTCATCATCACCAGCTCACGCGCATTCCCTACTCGTACATGGCTGGGTCATCATCTGGTTATGCGCACTCCCTACTCGCACATAACCGGGTCATCATCGACCTATGCGCACTCCCTACTCACACATAGCCGAGTCAATATAATTACACAATAATATATTCCTACATACATATATATAAACACAATGTAGCAGTATAAGAATCCATAATAGCCACATATCACAACATAAACCATTTCTCGAGAGCTTGTTCCCAAGGCACTCATTTTTAAGAAAAGTTGTATAAAATCATTCAAACACTTTGTACAAAACAGTCACATTCCCAAAATAGTTTTGATAGGCAATCCACTCACCGGTTGATTGAAGAGCCTTTAGCTGACTCTAATTCCCTTAATGATCCAATTGGGGTGATGGCGCTTCGTTAGAACCTAGAATCACATTAGCATCAGCAATAGGTCAATTCACATACTATAAACCCTAAAAGCTATCTCTTATCTAGCTTTCAATTGCCACTTTAAATGGCTATCTATGTTCACTATCTAAATCACTATAAAATGAATGAACATCCTTAACAATAAAACAACTCATAATCTAAATTACTAGCCATTATCCATAGCTAAAACCCAAGCTTAGTTCATCACTCACCCTAGGGCTCCTTTGTAGTTGAATTCTCTTCCAATAGCTTCCACACAAATGGGATAATTCTCTCTTTCTCTCTCTAGAATGCCCAACTAGTGAGAGAAAGTATGGAAATAAGATTTTTCAAGGGTTTTAAGGAGAGAGAGTGGAAGAATACAAGGGTTCTGGTCATAAGGGCACAAAGGTATGAAAACTAAAGCTAAAGAGAGGAAATCATGCAAGCTCCATATCAAGCTTCCATAGAGGTTGGAAGCAACATGAAAGAGAAGAAGGAGGAAGAAGAAGAAGCTGCTAGAAAATGGAAGAAGAAGCTGCTGGAAGAAAGATATTTATAGCCCAAGCTTATCTATTCCATTGAAATTACGAAAATACCCTTGACTAGGTAGCTCGTTCTCATGCAACCCTTTGTGCAATATTTTTACTCTTTTAACATTGAGACCAAGTCCATAATGGTCTACACATGCTCGGATTTGTAAAACTTTAAAAATTTTGACTCAGGTGCAAAATAACCATTTTACCTCTATTGTGAAAATTATTGTCACTTCTAGTTTTCTTCATGTTTTCATCATTGCACATCATTTATGAGGTCTTATGCCTATTTAGACCTTAAAATATCCTAAAACTTTCTTCTAGGAGCTCATTAGAGAAAATGACGAAACTACCCATGGCCCGTGTTATTGTGTCTATACCTAGTTACGAGCCTATAGAGGTTAAGGTCTCACACTGCTGAACATATATATGCTCTAAATATACAACATCATTTTCTATATGATGAGAATAAAACTGGTTGAAATAAAATAAGCAAAGTATGCACACACTAAGGGGGAGCTTATACTTAGGGGGAGCAATCCTCAATTCTTGCAGAAAATTAAAAACAATTTAAAATGACACTATGCTGTTAATCAAGGAGTGTTTTGTCATCATCAAAAAAGGAGAGATTGTTGGCTCTATTAGTTTTTGATGATAATAAAACATTCCCATTTATTTGTGTCTAATACCTTTACTTGAGTGTGCAAGAAATTAATATATGAAATTAATTTCTCAACTCTTCAAAGAGTGTTTTTGAAAGAAAAAGAGGGATAAAATCAACAAGATGTAACTAAGTAACAAGGAGGAAACTTGTTGGTGAAACAAGAAAGAACATTGGTTGACCAAATTTCAAATTAGAGAAATGGTGGGCTGAAGAGTTTGAGAAACAGAACCAACTTAGTCAACCAAGTCAGTCTACTAAGTGCCCTCTACCAGAATCTACAAACCAGAAATAGAATCAACTTAGTCAACCAAATTAGTCAACTAAGAGCTCTCTGTTTGCAATTTGAACTAGAGCACTACAAGATAGATTAACGGCTAAAACTCATCCTCAACTGTTTCCAACAACCATAAACTGTCAAACTGCTATCAGAGTTGCATCTCCAAGTATAAAAGGGTCTTCCAACAATGAGAAACAAGTTTTAAAAAGCCTTGAATGAGATTTGAGTTGTAGAAAGTTGAAAAACCAGAAAAGCTTCACTGCACTTGTCTGCACTTAAACGCCTACTCTTTGCCATTGTATTTAGCACTCAATCTTGTACCATTCAAATCAACTTGTGATCATAGGTACTTTTTTCTATCTCTTTTCTTGTATACTTAGGGTGAGGGAGTCACTCTAAGGGGTTGTTTAAGCTTAGGAAAGCTTGAATGTTGTAGGTTGTGGTTGAGCCTTGGAAAACCACTTTGGGTTTTAGTTGAGCCCGTGAAAAACTAGTGTAAAGGTTTTGATTGAGCTTGCAAAAAGCCATTGTAAAAGCTTGGTGAAAGCTTGTGAATTTCACCGGATTCTTAGTGAATTGTTAGGAAAATCCTTGGTTGGATAATCAAGGTAGTGGATGTAGGTCTTGGACTGAACCACACTAAATTGTTGTGCACCTTATACTTTGCTTTTATATTCTTAAGTTCTGAAAATTAGTTCCACATCTTGTCAAGAGCCAAATTGTGCTATTCACCCCCCCTCTAGCACATATTAATGGGACCAACACAGTTCTGATTAGAAAGTGGTCAAAATCTTTATCAAAGTGAAAGCACTGCACTAGAATCTTGTAACCACTCAAGAGTTTCTCGTTACAGAGAGAAGCTTCAGGAAATTTCTTGCTGCAGCGAGAACCAGTCCAGTGTAACCCCCCCCAACTCGAGAGTTTCTCACTGTGGTGAGAAACAGAGCAATTTAGTTAAAAGGGGTATTGTAAAATCGAAAAGCCATTTTTTTGCTGAAATGAAAAGCAATTTGGGAGCAATTAACAATGCCAACATACAACATAATCACAATTATTTTCATAAACTTTCTATAACATATATACATATATATGTATATACATACATCATCATGCATACCATCCCGCCACACTCAGCTCATGTGCACTCCTTACACGCATAATGCAATATCATCATCATGTGCACTCCTTACTCGCACATAGTCGGGTCATCATCAGCTCATGTGCACTCCCACACCGCACATAGCTAGGTCATCATCAGCTCATGTGCACTCCCACACCGCACATAGCTGGGTCATCATTATCATACGAAAATAGCATCCAAAGCATAATATACATATCAATATAATGTGATAACACATGAACTATTCATATTGCACATTTCACAAGATAGAAACATTTCATCAAGGGCTTGTTCCCCAAGTATTTTTTTTAAAGCAAAAACAAATGAAACTTTCAAATGATTTATTTAAACATGTAGGCACTTCCCAAAACATTTTGAAATGCAAGTTCACTCACCAGTTTTTGTTAAATCTTAGATCGACTGCAACTTCCACTAATGCTCCGAATGGAGATATGGGGTCTCGTTGGGACCTTGGTAGCTTTGTAATTGAATTCCTTTCCAAAAATTTTCAAGCTATTATAGAAGCTCCCTCTTTCTCTCTCTAAAACACCTAGCTAGTGAAAGAAAGTATGGAAGTAAGACTTTTTAAGGGTTTTAAAGTGAGAGAGCGAAAGAACACAAAATGCTTTATGAAAAAGTGCACAAAAGCATGAAAATTGGAGTTAACTTGAGAGAAGTTATTTATAGCTTTGACTCACCGGCCATGGGATAAGAATGAAGAGTCAAAGCTTCCTATGGAAGCTTTGACCAACTAATGCAAAATTACCATTTTACCCTCTAAGGTTTTCACCCTTTTTAATTGTATCCTCCCACAATCTTTTAATTTCAATTTCTTTCCATTTTCTTCCTTAACACTTGTATAAATAAAATATCAAGTTTATGCTTTAACGTGGTATCATCGCAATATTTAAATATTTACTTACCCACACTAACTTTATTTAATAAAGGCACGTAGGCCCCCCATTAACGTTATTTTTCTCTGATATTTCCTCGTTCTTATTCTCCCCCACTTAGATTGACTATATACTCCTTCATGAAAAATTTTGACACTGAATAAAGTATTAATATTTTAATATTATTTTATTCTAAAATTTTTCACTTGTCTCCTTAGCATCCAAAATGTCTTATTATGCCCCGATTCACTTCTGAATCACTTTTTATATCGTTAATTCATCCTCAATAAAAATATTATTATTTAATTGTTATTACTTCGCGTGTGAAATATTTTACTCTAGAATATTCCTACCACCTTTCATCACTCTTAAACACTCTAATTAACCTCAATTAGTATTCGATAAGTTCTATTAGTCAACATATCAAAGTACGGGTATTATAATACTGATTGATTGAGCTAGTACAATTGAAGCTTGAAAGGGAAGAGTAAAAGTGTGTATGAAATTCGCACTAAGACCCGAGGCATTAAATCATTAAAAGCTCGAGTAAAAGTGAATTTAGCTAGCTAAAAATCCTTTGCCTAGGTTGAACTCAAGCTAAAGGAAGCAGTTTATTGAATTGGTGAGAATTCCCGCCAAAATAGGTGAGTAGGGCTTTTATGTTCTTAAATGCATGTGATGCATTATGCATGATAATATGTATTGCCATGGCACCTATCAAATGTGTTCATGCCAAGATGAGTTTTCCTAGGCTAGTATATTATTAAAATGTGTATCTATATGTACTTTGAATGTGATTGTGATTAGGAGGCATGAATTGTTAGACATCTAGGTGGATGCATGTTATTGGTATGAGTTAATATGTATATATATGTGTCTGTGTGTGTGTGTGTGTGTGTGTGTGTGTGTGTGTTACATTAAAGGCCACATGGTGGCATGTATGCTTTGTGTTTCTACTTTTCTCAACCATAGGGTTGTTGCCCGTAACTGTGTGATAAATGAAATGAATAATGCATAGCATTAATGTTTATGAAACTTACTATATATATGTGGGTTTATATGATATATGTGGGAGGAACTTACTATGTTAAATTGTTGATCTGAGAAAGATTTAACTAATACTTATGCTACATTATGGGAACTAGGTTGCCCACTTGTATTTGAGATCATGATATATATTTGGAGGTGATAGCATATGACAGATAGACTATTGGAGGATTATTGTGTTTATATACTTTCGATATGTGAGAACTTATGTATAGTTGATGTGTGACTACTAATGCATGTGTGGCTATTGAGTTGTGATGATTGACATGAATCATGGCACATAGACTATTAGTGGCATTGATTGCCCTTAGATTTGATGATATTTCGTTCGATGGATGAACTTCGGACGTTGATTAGACTTGAGGTTGAGTAAGTCCTGTTACCTTATGACTATGCGTGTGTGCATGTAGGGATGGTGGTATTAGTCTCGCTTGTGATTCTCGCCTGCAGTGCCGCGATGCAGCCCGTCAAGAGATTACTCAGGGTGATGCAGCCTACAAGAGATTTTTCTGGGTGATGCCGATCGTTGTGAGATTATTCCAATTGATGATATGATTCTCCACCAGTTGCTTTGGCTTTAGGCGTGATTTGATTCTTCACCCATTGTTTTGGCATGTGCGTGACTTGTGCTCCGCTAGTGACTTTGCCTTGTGCTTGATTTGTTTCTCTGTCGGCTGGCCACTGTGCGTGATTTGACTATGTCTAGGGGATGACCACTCATTGACTTGTTTGATTATGAATATTCACCTATGCTTTATTATGCTGCATTAGCATCCTCATCTCACTGAGTATTAGATGACTCACCTTTTTTGTGTACCATGTATAGATAAATGATGCCATAGATTTATACGTGGCCTAGCGTCATCATTTAAACAGACGAATTTTGGGATCCGATAGATTTTCCACCCAATGCTTCACTTTGCTAAGTCTGGTCTACACTAGCTCCAGCAGTTGAAATTTTAAAGTTTAAAAAAGAATCTATTTCGGATATTGTAGGCACTGAGTGCCATCTGTGTACAAAAGGTTGTATGATAAGAACTCAGTGATTGGCCTATGTATGTCTTTATGAATATTGTACAAATAAGTTTATGAAATGAAATGGGTTGTGTGTTTAGCTATGATACCATAGATTCAACATTGGACATGTGAATTCTAAGGCTTGCTCGGTCACGAACCCTCAGGTTTGGGTCGTGACAAAAACATTGCATGCAATTTCCATAAACAATTTAAATGCATATACGTCACCTTTAATGCTATCTTACAAAAACTAATACCAACTAGCTTAGTTCCCTTAACTTGAACCTTGGAGCTTCAAGAGAGCCTGACAATTGAACACATAAAAAACAACTCTAAATCAATATTTTTAAACTATAACTCCAACAAGTAATCCAACGCCCCTAAAACCTCAACCTATGTTGAGCCTTAAAATACCAATTGAACTTATAATTGCCAACAAATAATAATAATTACAATATCATTAAAGTGCAAAATTAAAAATTCTAATAATTGTACACTAGCTAAATTACATCCTAACCTAACATTTAATCTAAAATCCTAGTCTAATTCACAAACCCATTAAACTAACTACTCAAATTGAAGGTTTCATTGCCTTGATGAGTTTGCAGGTGTAAAAATTCATAAAACCTCAGTGAATTGATCTTGAAGTTGGAAGCCAACTGAAAACCCAAAACTTGAAAAATAATAGAATCTGAAAATTAAAGACAATATTTGGGAATTGAAACTGATGAATAAAAGAGCTAGAATATGAAAATCCTTACCTTGATTTAACCTTGAAATTGAAGAACTCATGCTCATGGTTTTTGACAAGTAAAAACAAACAAGAGAAAAAGATAAAAGTTAAGACAGATGATGAAACAAGAAGGATAGAGGACAACTTATAAAATGTAAAACTTGGAAAGATAGGGGAAAATTTGATCAATGTAAAAAAAAAGAAAAGCTTCTTAAAGAAGCTTAGAGATATTTTTAAAGAAAAATCTAGATTCCCTACAAACTTTATTTTCATCAAAATAATGCATGGTTTTACTTCCATCAAAATAATACTTTGTATTACTTTCATTTTATTATTCCTTACAAGTTTTATTTTCTTTCAAAATAATACATGGTTTTACTTCCATCAAAATAATACCTTGTATTATTTTCATTAAAATAATATATTGTATTACTTTTATCAAAATAATACATTGCTTTGCTTTCATCAAAATAATGCATTATATATATTATTTTGATGCAAAGTTTGACCCTAGCACAAATCAAAGGAAAGAGAAATTTCTTGAGGGTTTAGAAACTTATCCAAGTAATATTTCCTTCAAATAATAATTTTGATGTATGATATTTGATAAAAAGAAAGCTTACTAAGGAATTACCATTTTACCCTTGGGTTCAATTTTATATTTTTTGCTTTTATTTGAAAATTTGGTGTTTAACAATTATGAAGGATAAACAAACTGCTTCAAAAGTCCTCCAATCAAGTTTCTATTAGCCTTCTCTCTTTAAAGATGCTCATTATTTTGTTGAAAAATGTGATAGATGTCAACAAGTTGGCAACATATCTTGGAAACACGAGATGCCTCTCAACATCATTCTTGAGGTAAAGAATTTTTATGTTTGGGGAATTGACTTCATAAGTCCATTTATTCCTTCATACAATAATCAATATATCTTAGTTTCTGTTGATTACGTGTCTAAATGGGTTGAAGCTACAACATTCTAGAATAATGACTCTAAGGTGGAGATGAACTTCTTCAAAAAGAATATCTTCATTCGTTTTGGCACTCCTAGAGCTATTATTATTAATTAAGGACTCATTTTTGCAATAAATATTTTGAGGCATTCCTTGCCAAATATGGAGTTAAACGTAAGATTGCCACAACATATCACCCATAAACAAGTGGCCAAGCTGAAATTTCAAATAGAGAAATCAAGAGAATTTTGCAGAAGATTGTTTGTCCATCTAGAAAAGATTGGTCTAAAGGGTTAGATGATGCATTGTGGGCTTATAGGATTGCTTTCAAAACTCTTATTGGGATGTCTCCATTTAGATTGGTTTTCGACAAAGCTTGCCATCTTGTGGTTGAACTTGAGCATAAAGCATACTAGGCCATCAAGAAATTGATCTTTGATCTCCAAGCTGCTAGAAAAAATGTGTTTCTTACAACTTAATGAGATGGATGAGTTCCAATTTCAAGCTTATGAGAGTGTAAATGTCTACAAAGAGAAGACCAAGAGATGGCATGACAAGAAAATCTTGAGCATCACTTGAACCAAGCTAACATGTTCTCCTTTACAACTCCTGATTAAGATTATTTTTGAGTAAGCAGAACTCTAAATGGTTAGGACCTTTTGTTGTTACGAAAGTATTCCCCCATGGAGCTGTGGAATTATCAGAAGTAAACATGACATTCAAGGTGAATAGTTAGCATCTCAAACACTATTGAAGAGGTGATATCGAACGCCACAAATCCTCAATTTCACTAATCCATGCTGTTGGCTCCATTAGTTTCTGATGATAATAAAACATTCTCATTTATTTGTGTCTAATATCTTTACTTGAGTGTGTAGGAAATTAATATATGAAATTAATTTATTGACTCTTCAAAGAGTATTATTGAAAGAAAAAGAGGGATAAAATCAACAAGATTTAACTAAATAACAAGGAGGAAGCTTATTGGTGAAACAAGGAAGAACATTGGTTGACCAAATTTCAAATTAGAGAAATGACGGGCTGAAGAGTTTGAGAAACAAAATCAATTTAGTCAACCAAGTCAATCGACTAAATGCTCTTTGCCAGAATCTACAAACCAGAAATAGAACCAATTTAGTCAACCAAGTCAGTCCACTAAGAAGTCTTTGTCTGCAATTTGAACTAGAGCACTACAGGATAAATTAACGGCTAAAACTCATCCTCAACTATTTCCAACGGCCATAAACTGTCAAACTGCCATCAGAGTTGCATCTCCAAGTATAAAAAGGTCTTCTAACAATGAAAAACAAGTTTTTTGAAGCCTTGAATGAGATTTGAGCTATAGAAAGTAGAAAAAACCAGAAAAGCTTCACTGCACCTTACTGCACTTAAACGCCTATCTTTGTAATAAAGTTCAGCACTTCATCTTGTACCATCTAGGTCAAGTAAGTGATCATAGGTACTTTTTTATTACTTTTCTTGTATTCTTAGAGTGAGGGAGTCACTCTAAGGGGTTGTTCAAGCTTGGGATAGCTTGATTGTTAAAGGTTGTGGTTGAGCCTTGGAAAACCACATTGGGTTTTAGTTGAGCTTATGAAAAACTAGTGTAAAAGGTTTTTGACTGAGCCTGGTAAAAGCCATTGTAAAGCATGGTGAAAGCTTGTGAATTTCACCCGTCCATAGTGAATTTTTGGAAAAATCCTTGATTGGATAATCAAGGTAGTGGATGTAGGTCTTGGACCGAACCACTCTAAATTGCTGTGCATTTTATACTCTGTTTTTATTTTCTTAAGTTTTGGAAATTAGTTTCCAATCTTGTCAAGAGCCAAATTGTGCTAGTCACCCCCCTCTACCACATATTATCGGGACCAACACATGCCAATTGAGTCTTAGAAAGTCAAGTCGAAGACTATAAATCAAGCACTTCTTAGGAGGCAACTCAAGAATTCTAAACTTAATCTATTTTATTTAATTTCTCACTTTATTTATTTATTTAATTTACTGTCATGACCCGGTACTCCCTTCGAGCTCGTGACAACTACCGTGATGTCTCGATAGACATTCATTATCCGGAATGTCAACCGAAACCTCGCAAGGCTCTTGCATCAATTTTACGTCTCCCTTGTGAGCAACAGTTACTAAATATCATCTTTTAAGGGAAAAAAAACTATTTTTAAATAAACAAACAAAAAGTAATTTCTGCCACATAGGGGTATTTTGGTCATTTTTACTCGAAAATTTTGAAACCTGGTGAAAATACAATATATGATCGAAAAATATACATTTCTTATCAAAAAATAATTTTAGTAATCTAAATCATCCATTTAAAATGAAATTATGACTAATCAAACTAAATAAAAAATTAAAAAAATATTCCATTTTCTTATTAAACAATATTTATAGAATCCTGCATAAACAAATTTTGTAGCGTAAAAGCAAAATAAATTCATATATATAATAGCACACTAAACCAAGTATACCAAAAATATTCTACAATGACATGTGGGCCCCAAAATAACAAAAATAAATATGACTGTAAACCTACGATTTCTAAGGGTGAGAATCCAAAAGCAAACCCTCGACAAAATCAGCGGTCTATAGACTGCCTTGAGCCTGAAATGGGTGAAAGAAGGGAGTGAGTTTTTATAAACCCAGTGAGTAAGCAAAGTTCGTCTACAACATCTAAAGCCGAGTAAATGGAGACAGTTAAATCATCCCATCATAATATGATTCATAACATTTAAAACTCATTTCAATTCATATAAAACAATTACATTTCATCGAAATAATCAACAAGGCTTATATTCTCTTAAAAACTTGGCTTGTGCCAAAACTCATACTTGGTGACACCTTGGCCCGAGCATCCAACCGAGTCCGCCAAGGATGTTAAAGCAACATATAACCATAAAACATGTTTTTACTTTTAAAATATAGCCATTCCTTGGCGTTGGCTGAGTTTCATCCTCACGTGGTGGTTCGGCATGAAGTGAACTCTAAACTTACCTTAAGAGATACCCTCAGCGCCTCTCGTACTAAGGTAAAATATAACAAGGTTTACCGTGCCCCTCTAATAGGCTGATCCACGAAAACCCACCCATTGTAGTAAGCTAATCAAATAACCCACCAAATCAATAAAAATTTCGACAGCATGACATGGCTAATATAATATTACCCAGCCTGTCAAGGTAAAACAAAACAGTTTATATAATCCACAAACCACAAATCCAGCCATTCATACCATCACATTTGTAAAACCTGACCCTATAAACACATGTCATGACATACATGTACTGAGTAGCATGTTATTACGCTAGGAAAATTCCTAAGAATAGATGAAACCCGATATTATACCTAACGATACACTTGAGTTGATTTAACCTTAAACTAGTTCAAACAGGAATCGTAGGATGAAATTTAATATTTTACAATCCAGGAATGACTAAAAATGATTGTTTGGAGTTCGAGGGTTTATTTGGGGAAAAATTGAAAATTTTGATGTTTAGGGGTAAAATCGTCATTTTACCACCTAAAATAATAATTTGATCATGGAGTGAAATTTTTGGCCAGGATTAACTATTTCGAGTATAATTTAATGATAGGAAGTGAAAAAGTTTAATTCCGGTGATTTCTGGAGTGTAGGGGCAAAAATCGTAATTTTACGACTCGCGGATAAAATTTGACATTTTGAGAGAATTTAGATCAAATTTGCAAATTGGAGAATAGTATGAGTATAAGGGATGAAAATATGCCTATGGGCAATTTTTCAGTTTTTGGGGCAAAAATGTAATTTTTTACTTTTACGAGAGTAAAAGTGTAAATTTCAAAAATTACTCCACCAAGACTTTGGATAAGTCTGAGAATTTTATCTAAGCTATGGATATGTGGATATGGTGAAAATTTGGAAACAAATGGATGGCTAGAATTTAAGGAATTAATAAAACATTAAAAAAATGAATAAAATAATATTATATTATTTTAGCCTTTAAAAAGGTCAAAATTTCCAGAATTCTCATCTTCTTCAAGCCGTCCAAACCAAGAGAGAAAAGGGGAAAAGAAATAAAAACCCTAGCTGAAAAATTTAGGGAAAATCAAGAGAAATCAAGAAATCAAGCATTAAAAAGGTAAATTTCATTGATTTTCTTTGTGATTTTCACTACCCATGTATTTTTTCTCATTTCCATGCAAAATTAGAAAGTGGGTATGGACACCCATGCTGGCCAAACCTCCATGGATGAGTTTTGAGCTTGAGTTTTGGTTGATTTTAATTGAATTAAATGATTTTAGTTAGGTTATATTGAAATATAGCAAAAATAAGCTAGAGAAATAATTTTCTCCCATTGAAACCCATTATGCCGAATTTTCTAGGGGAGTATTGGCTGCTGATCTTGATGTTTATTTGAGGAATTATGATGAATAATGATGAATTATGAGCCTAGAAAAATAATGGAAATTTTCTGAGCAAAAATATGAATTTTTACCCACTAGGGTATTTTCGTAATTTATTACCGGAACTGATAATTTGCACCACACTGAGAGACATTAAGGCAATTTGGGTGCAGTTGAGGTACAAAAACTGCAAAAAATTAATTTGGAGTTTAAACGGACGCGTATATCGATTTATCGGGTAAAAGATTGAAATAGGCTAACACCGCGTTTAGGCAAAATTTAGACATTTTGCACTTCATATCATGCATTAGTAGTATAAATTAGTTTATTTTGGTTTAGTACCAAAGTAGTAAACCTCTTAATTGTGCAATTTTATCAAGGTGGTGAATCCTCTGATAAGGGCAAAGAAATCGCACTCGAGGAGTAATAGTTGGAGCACCCGAATTTAGTTTTCGAAAACGGTGAGTAAACTATTATTATTGTAAATTATCTAGAGTTTATTTTTATAAAAATCTTTATGTATTTTATGAAATGAAAATGAGATTAAAATGGGACTTTTGATGTTTTAGAAATAAATGTGACAAATAAATATATTGTGTTGATTATCTGAAATAAGAAACTTTTGATTATGAAATTGAGTAAATGGGAGGCTGCCAATTGTTTTGAAAAATATATTTTTCTATGAATGGCTTATGATATATGAGTATATGTGGTTATATTTTATAATTGCATTGGGAATTTATGTAAGTTGTCTTTTACTATGCAGGCTGGGTAAATAAATAAAAACCACGCTATACTATCGAAATTTTATTAAAATTGGTGGGTTTATTTAAAACCCGACCCTATAAATACATGTCATAACATACATGCACTAAGTAGCATGTTATTATGTTAGGAAAGTCCCTAAGAATAGACGAAACCCGGTATTATACCTAACGGTACACTTGAATTGATTTAACCTCGAACTAGTTCAAATAGGAATCGTAAGATGAAATTTAACATTTTATAGTCAAGGAATGACTAAAAATGATTGTTCGGAGTTCAAGGGTTCATTTGGGGAAAAATTGAAAATTTTGATGCTTAGGGGCAAAATCGTAATTTTTCCACCCGTGGACAAAATTTGAGATTTTGAGAGAATTTAGATCACATTTGAAAAATTGGAGAATGGTATAAGTATAAGGGATGAAAATATGTCTATGGGTAATTTTTCAGTTTTTGGGGCAAAAATGTAATTTTTGACTTTTATGGGGGCAAAAGTGTAAATTTTAAAAATTACTCCACCAAGACTTTGGATAAGTCTGAGAATTTTTTCTAAGCTATGGATATGTGGAAAAAGTGTATGGTGAAAATTTGGAAACAAATGGATGGCTAGAATTTAAGGAATCAATAAAACATTAAAAAAATGAATAAAATAATATTATATTATTTTAGCCTTTAAAAAGGTCAAAATTTCCAGAATTCTCATCTTCTTCAAGCCGTCCAAACCAGGAGAGATAAGGGGGAAAAGAAATAAGAACCCTAGCTGAAAAATTTGGGGAAAATCAAGAGAAATCAAGAAATCAAGCATTAAAAAGGTAAATTTCATTGATTTTCCTTGTGATTTTCACTACCCAAGTATTCTTTTCTCATTTCCATGCAAAATTAGAAAGTGGGTATGGACACCCATGCTGGCCAAACCTCCATGGATGAGTTTTGAGCTTGAGTTTTGGTTGATTTTAATTGAATTAAGTGATTTTAGTTAGGTTATATTGAAATATAGCAAAAATAAGCTAGAGAAATAATTTTCTCCCATTGAAACCCATTATGCCAAATTTTCTAGGGGAATATTGGCTGCTGATCTTGATGTTTATTTGAGGTATTATGATGAATAATGATGAATTATGAGCCTAGAAAAATAATGGGAATTTTCGGAGTAAAGATACGAATTTTTACCCACTAGGGGTATTTTCGTAATTTATTGTTGAGACTGATATTTTGCACCACACTGAGGGACATTAAGTCAATTTGGGTGCAATTGAGATATAGAAACTGAAAAAAATTAATTTGGAGTTTAAACGAACACGTATATTGATTTATCGGGTAAAAGACCGAAATAGGCTCACACCGCGTTTAGGCAAAATTTAGACATTTTTCACTTCATATCATGCATTAGTAGTATAAATTAGTTTATTTTGGTTTAGTACCAAAGTAGTAAACCTCTTAATTGTGAAATTTGTCAAGGTGGCGAATCCTTTGACAAGGGCAAAGAAATCGCACTTGAGGTGTAATAGTTGGAGTATCCGAATTTAGTTTTCGAAAACGGTGAGTAAACCTATTATTATTGTAAATTATCTAGAGTTTATTTTTATAAAAATCTTTATGTATTTTATGAAACAAAAATGAGATTAAAATGGGACTTTTGATGTTTTAGAAATAAATGTGACAAATAAATATATTGTGTTGATTATCTGAAATAAGAAACTTTTGATTATGAAATTGAGTAAATGGGAGGTTGCCAATTGTTTTGAAAAATATATTTTCCTATGAATGGCTTATGATATATGAGTATATGTGGCTATATTTTATAATTGCATTGGGAATTTATGTAAGCTGTCTTTTACTATGCAGGCTAGGTAAATAAATAAAAGTCACGTTATATTGTCGAAATTTTATTAAAATTGGTGGATTTATATAAAATCCGACCCTATAAATACATGTCATAACATACATGCATTGAGTAGCATGTTATTATATTAGGAAAGTCCCTAAGAATAGATAAAACCCGATATTGTACCTAACGGTACACTTGAATTTATTTAACCTCGAACTAGTTCAAATAGGAATCGTAGGATGAAATTTAACATTTTATAGTCAAGGAATGACTAAAAATGATTGTTCGGAGTTCGAGGGTTCATTTGGGGAAAAATTGAAAATTTTGATGTTTAGGGGTAAAATCGTAATTTTTCCACCCGTGGACAAAATTTGAGATTTTGAGAGAATTTAGATCACATTTGGCAAATTGGAGAATGGTATGAGTATAAGGGATGAAAAATATGTCTATTGGCAATTTTTCAGTTTTTGGGGCAAAAATGTAATTTTTGACTTTTACGAGGACAAAAGTGTAAATTTCAAAAATTACTCCACCAAGACTTTGGATAAGTCTGAGAATTTTATCTAAGCTATGGATATGTGGGACAAGTGTATGGTGAAAATTTGGAAACAAATGGATGAAAATTTAAAAACGGACCAATGGGAAAGTGACACATGGCATTTTTTTTAATGGTTTAATATTATTTTAATGAAAAGTCAGCCCATTTAAGCCCCATTTTAAGTGATGGCCAGCCATAAGGGAGAACAAGAGAGAAAAATAGAGAGGAAAGGAAGAAAAGAGAGAAAACAAAGGGAAACTAGAAAATTCAAAGGGGAAATCGTGAATTTCGTCCGTTTACGCGTCTAACGGTAAGATTTTTCAATTTTAGCTTGATTTCTACCTTTCCTATGCCTTTGTTTTCATTTAGCATGCTTGAGGAGAGAGATCTAAAAGTGACATCAAGGGTCGGATGAAAATCTAGGGGAGAGATTTTGAAATTTTTAGGTTTTGATTTTTAGTTAAATTGGTAGTTTTAGTTAGTTAAATGTGTTTAGAAATTAAATTAGGCAAGAAAGCATTAAATTTTCACAATACCCACCCTTGGCCGAATGTGCAATGAGGTACAATGATGATGATCTGATTTTTATTCTAAGAGAAATGAAGAGAAAATGATGAAAAATGGTTAAATGTGATAGAAAAACAAAGTAGAAAATTTACCGAGTTAATGTCCCATTTTTGGCCGAAGTTTCCAAGGAGGAAAGTGAACTGATTTTGGTGATTTTAGAAGGTTATTGGCTGATATTTAATGGTTAGAAATGTTGGAGAGAGAATGGGACGATTTAGAGTTAAAATGGAGCACGTTAGCAATTTATCGAGTAAAGTGCCAAAAATAGGTTAATACCGCGTTTAAGCCATTTTTGGCTATTGCATTTCATACCATGCATTAGTATAGGATTTAAGTCAAATATATAGTTATTTAGCATTAATGTGATGAATTGAGTAAATTTTTGCAATGTGTCTAGAAGGAGAGCCTTTCGATAAAGGCAAGGAAATCGTACCCGACAAGTAGTTATCGGGGCACCTAGAAAGCTTTTAGTTTGTACAAACGGTGAGTAAATCTATTATTATTGTGAATTATCTAGAGTTTATTTTAAAAATGCTCTCTATGTATTTTATGAAACGAAAATGAGATTAAAACGGGATTTTTGATGTTTTAGAAATAAATGTGACAAAAAAAAATATATTGTGTTGATTATGAAATTGAGTAATTGGAGGCTGTTAACTGTCTTGAAAATTATATATTTTCCTATGAATGGCTTATGAGATATAAGTATATGTGGCTATATTTTGTAAGTGCATTGGAAAATTTATGTAAGCTGTTTTTACTATGCATGCTGGATAAATAAATAAAAGCCACGTTATACTGTCGAAATTTTATTAAAATTGGTGGGTTAGTCATTGCAGTGACGGGTTTTTGTGGACTGCTTATTAGAGGGGCACGGTAAACCCGGTTATATAGTTACTCCGGTTGTAGAGGTGAGGAGGGTAACTTCTGGGGTAGTATTAGAGCTCACTTCACGTTGAACCCCCACGTGAATGTGTAACTCGGCCAACACCAAGGAACGACTTGTTTTAAAAATAAAAATGTGTTTCACATGTAAATGTTATAACAACCTTGGCGGACTCGGTTAGATGCCTCGGCCAAGGTATCTCCGAGGATTAGTTTTGGCTTGAGCCTTGTTTTCTTTTATAAAAGACATAAGCCTTAACAACTGTTTTGGTAAATTACAAATATTTTATGGTTTAAGAAATAAATTGAAAACATTATGAAATGGTTTGTGATTTGTTGTTTAAACTTGCCTCCCTGTTCCTCGCCTTTAGATATTTATGATAATGTCTGTTTACTTATTGGGATTGCAAAATCTCACCCACCTCCTTTCCAAATATTTCAGGTCTGTGGTAGCTTGTAGATACCCTATTTTGTCGAGGATTCCAGTTGACATCTCTACCACACAGACAGTACGTTTCTAGCACAAACACTGGGTGTATTTTGGGCCACTTGTCATTGTAACCATTATTGTACATTATAACTTTGTAAATTTTTGTATGTGTGAATTTATTTTACTTACACGTTACAAAAGATTTCTTACACGTGTTTCTATAAACATTGTTTTATATAAAAAAATGCTATATTTTAATCAATATTTTGAATAGTGATATTTATCTATAAATCCTTTTAAAATAATTTTGTCTTTTGATTTACTTGAGCAGAAAACTACTGGAAATTATTTAAAATAGAATGTTTAAAAATGATTGCTCACAAAAAATGCAAGAAACTTATATGTAAGCCTTGCGGGGTTTTGATTGGCATTTCGGGTAATGAGTGTCAATTGGGACATCGTGGCGGTTGTCATGGGCCCGAGGAAGGTTTCGAGTCATGACAGTTTAGTCACTGCAGTGACAGGTTTTCGTGGACTGCCTATTAGAGGGGTACGATAAACCCGATTATATAGTTACTCCGGTTGTAGAGGCGAGGAGGGTAACTCCCGGGGTAGTGTTAGAGATCACTTCACGTCGAACCCCCACGTGAATGTGTAACTCGGCCAACGCCAAGGAATGGCTTGTTTTCAAAACTAACATGTGTTTAACATGTAAATATCTTAACAACCTTGGCGGACTTGGTTAGATGCCTCAGCCAAGGTATCCTCGAGGATTAGTTTTTGGCTTGAGCCTTGTTTCTAATAAAAGTCATAAGCCTTAACAACTGTTTTGGTAAATTACAAATATTTTATGGTTTAAGAAATAAATTGAAAACCCTATGAAATGGTATGTAATTTGTTGTTTAAACTAGCTTCCATTTTACTCGCCTTTAGATATTTATAATAATGTCTGTTTACTCATTGGGATTGCAAAATCTCACCCACTTCCTTTTCAAATATTTCAGGCCTGTGGTAGCTTGTAGATACTCGATTTTGTCAAGGATTCCAATTGACCCCTCTATCCCACAGACAGTAGGTTACTATCACCTACACTTGGTGTATTTATGGGCCACTTGTCATTGTAATTATTATTGTACATTATAATTTTGTAAATTATTGTATGTATGAATTTATTTTACTTACACGTGTTTCTATCAATATTGTTTTCTATAAAAATGTTATATTTTAATCAATATTTTGAATAGTAATATTTGTCTATAAATCCTTTTAAAATAATTTTATCTTTTAATTTACTTGAGCCGGAAACGACTGGTAATTATTTAAAACGGAATGTTTAACAACGATTGCTCACAAGAAAGGCAAGAAACTGATACATAAGCCTTACGGGGTTTCGATTGGCATTTCGGGTAATGAGTGTAAATAGGAACGTCGCGACGGTTGTCATGGGCCCGAGAGAGGTTCCGGGTCGTGACAACATTGTTATAAGCCATCAATTCAAACCATATATACATATAGATAACACAAGTATATAGTCTCCACCTACTCAATTTCCAAAATCGTCATTGAATTGCAAAACAATTTATAAATCTCATTCATTTAACCAACACTTAACTTATAAAACATAAAAATCTACAGTTTAAGTTCATTATTCTTTAAAATCATAAAAATGAGTATAAACTACTTTAGATAGTTAAGATGAACATTTGATTACTCACAATAACGGGAGTTTGGAGTACTCCTATTCTTGATCCTCGGGTACGATATCTTTACCCTTATCAGAGGGTTCACCACCTATACATAATACACGACACGTAATTCAATATATTTGTGCCAAACTGTTATAAAACTATTTCAGGCTCTATATGAATGCATGAAATTGAATGAGAATTGTTCGAATAATCACTTAAAGACGATGTTCTACGTGGGTTCAATTATGATCGGACTGAATTTGTATTCGACCTAACTCGAACTATACATTGTTGAATTAACTAAAACATCCGATTCAACTTCAAATATATTCATTACACTTCCAATATTCCAAATACACCAAAGTACCTCAATGAGCTTGACTGTGACTTAATTCATCGTAACCGAAATTCATTTTGATTTTGAACTAACGTGCTAATCAGTGTAAACACAGTCCAATAAATCTATCTATATCATTAAGAATCAAATCCAAGTCCATTCACTATGATTTTCTCATTATTGTTCAAGTCGTTTACTAAAGGAACTATACTCTCGATAATCGTTTTCGATATCCAATACCATAAATCATCAATTACGAGCTAAATAACATGAAATATAACAAAATCCATCATCAACATGTCACCTATAACATTTTGGCCAAAGAGGGTTGTTGAAGGGCATGTGATTTTCTTGCTTGTTTTTCATGCCAAACATCATCAAACAACTAAAAACACTAAGATATCATGAAATCTAGCAAAATCCATCATCAAAACCTCTCTCCTTATGTTCGGCCAGGAAGTATTCCCTCATGAAAACTTGTGTTTCAACCATAGAAAATGAAAAACAAAGCATGGGAAAGGTAGATCTTAAGCTAAAATTGAAAAATCTTACCTTTGATTATTTTGTTCTTTGAAATTCAATAAATTTCTCTTGAATTTTCCTCTCTAGGGTTTGTTTCTATTCTTTTGTCTTTGTTCTTTGCTTTGGTTGGCCATGAAGAGTGAAATGGAAGAGTTTATGTTGAGTTTATAAAGGAAATTATAAAAATATTAAAGCTTGACATGTGTCACCATGTGATTGGTCTATGGTTAAAACTTAACAATTAAGCATTTTCTCACCACCACATGTAATCTCTTAATTATCCGAAGTATAAAATAAAAATAGGTGAAATTCATGGGCTTGACAAGTGTTATGGTGGTGTAAAATTTTAAAAATTCCAATTACGTCCTCATGGACAAGTAAAATGACTGTTTTGCCCTTATGTTTGAAAAAATGTCAGAATTAAAATTTGTCATTTCTCAAATTCAAATCATGCTCCAATTAGTCAAACTTGGTCAAAAATTTCATCCAACATTCCCATTTTACCCTTGAGTGGCAAAATGACCATTTTGCCCCTATGTTATGAAAATTCCTAATTTAACTCAAATTAATTCTCGAACTTCGAATCACCATATTAAGACATTCTAAGGTTCAATAACTCTCAAATATGTCCTAAAATCTCTATTCAAACTAGTTCGAGGTTTTAATCGACTTAATTATACCATTAGTTACGATACGACTTTTAACGATTCTCTAAGGTATCCTAGTATGTAGATATACTATCAAGTACATGAATGACATGACAAGTATATAATAGAGTAGGGCTTGACATTTACTAATTTAATTTTTTCACTTTTTGCAAATGATCAAGAAAATGTTGACATCGCACCACCCCGTTAACTACCCCACACCACCACCTGAGAGGTAGATTTTGGAAGTTGATTTTTTTGTGGAAATTTATACTTTATTTATTCATTTGAATGCATGTTTTAGGTCAGTTTATCATTTACTTTTCGTTATGCTTGTTTGGAGTTCTTTAGACAAAGTAAGTTGTGCCAAAAATTTCGATGATGTTTTTATCCAATGATGAAAACTTAGTTGTCTTGTATCTTTAGCTTTTCATAAATATGGATATTGTTGGGTTTGTTTTAAATTTTTTTTGCTAAGTACCATTGTTAGAATGTGATTTCAACATATTGAGCACTTTGTCTTTTACTTTGAATTATTGAGCGTATCTAGAGAATGTTTATATTGATTTGGATTTTGGATTATGTAATGAATTCTAGACTTTGCTTGATTCTCTCTTAAGGTGAAATCTTAGGCAATACCCTAGGCAATACTTAGTTAGGAAGATGATTTAGGCCATTTTGGACCGTTTGAGCCTTTAAAGCTAACTTAATAAATTTTATCCTCTAGCATACATTTCTGAGCCTAATTTTTCCTTTTCATTGTTTAAACACCTAATTATTTTAGCCTAGCATTTTAATTAAATTTTTAATTTTGCATCACTCACTCCTAAGTATGTAATCATTTTGGGAAGTGTATTGATGTGAAATCCCACCTTGAGAAAGAGGATAAGTTAGGAAATCCTTAGGTGAGCATATAGATTACATATTTTGAACATAAAACTTAGTTTAAACCTTCAAAAGAATTCATTGACACTTTTGGTTGTCTATCACTTTTGAAGTAGAAAATTTTCTAATTTTGGAAGGGGTCAAAATATGTGATTTTTATAAAACCATCTTTTGGGAATAAAAATGATGGTAATGATTCCCTTGATTTTTAGATGACCAAAAATGATTTTTTGCATAATTTTTGGAATACGTTTGCTATGGTATGTGGGAGCTGCAAATTTAATTTCAAACTTTTTCAATTTTGTTCTTTAGACTAAAATTTCTTGAATCCAAATGGGGGTTTTTTGCTTATTTACATAAATTATCTTAAGTAAATGGAGAGTAAAAAGGAAAGAAGTAAAAATGAGGACATTTACTTAAATGGTATTTAATGTAAATACGCTGGGCAAGTTTTATAGGTAATCTATCTTCGAAACTGCATTTTATTTCAAATGTACCGATACATATGGTTATGTATCGATACAAGTTCATAATGTATTGATACAATTTCATAATGTATTGATACAATTTTTTCAACACCCAATGCATCGATACATGGCCCAAAGGTATCAATACATTTCATCAATTTTTGAAAAATAAAAAGCGACAGAACTGTATTTTCACACTCAAAACTATAAATGCCTCACATTTTTCTAGGGTTCTCAACCCTCAACCATTTTTCTAAGGTATTTCTCTCAACGCAAATGTAAAACCCGACCCTATAAACACATGTCATGACATACATGCACCGAGTAGCATGTTATTACGTTAGGAAAGTCCTAAGAATAGACAAAACTCGGTATTGTACCTAACGGTACACTTGAGTTGATTTAACCTCGAACTAGTTCAAATAGGAATCGTAGGATGAAATTTAATATTTTACAGTCCAGGAATGACTAAAAATGATTGTTCGGAGTTCGAAGGTTCATTTGGGGTAAATTTGGAAATTTTGATGTTTAGAGGCAAAATCGTAATTTTGCCACTCGCGAACAAAATTTGAGATTTTGAGAGAATTTAGATCAAATTTGATAAATTGGGGAATGGTACAAGTATAAGGGATGAAAAATATGTCTATGGGCAATTTTTCAGTTTTTTGGGCAAAAATGTAATTTTTCACTTTTACGGGGGCAAAAGTGTAAATTTCAAAAATTACTCCACCAAGACTTTGGATAAGTCTGAGAATTTTATCTAAGCTATGGATATGTGGGACAAGTGTATGGTGAAAATTTGGAAACAAATGGATGAAATTTTAAAAACGGGCCAATGGGAAAGTGACACATGGCACTTTTTAATGATTAATATTATTTTAATGAAAAGTCAGCCCATTTAAACCCCATATTAAGTGCTGGCCAGCCATAAGGAAAGAACAAGAGTGAAAATAGAGAGGAAAGGAAGAAAAGAGAAAAACAAAGGAAAACTAGAAAATTCAAAGGGGAAATCGTGTTTTTCGTCCGTTTACGGGTCTAACGGTAAGATTTTTCAATTTTAGCTTGATTTCTACCTTTCCTATGCCTTTATTTCCATTAAGCATGCTTGAGGAGAGAGATCAAAAAGTGAAACCAAGGGCTGGCTGAAATTCTAGGGGAGAGATTTTGGAATTTCTAGGTTTTGATTTTTAGTTAAATTGGTAGTTTTAGTTAGTTAAATGTGTATAGAAATTAAATTGGGCAAGAAAGCATGAAATTTTCACAATACCCACCCTTGGCTGAATATTCATTGGTGTACAATGATGATGAACTGATTTTTATTCTTAGAGAAATGAAGAGAAAATGATGAAAAATGGTTAAATGTGATAGAAAAACAAAGTGAAAAATTAACCGAGTAAATGTCTCATTTTTGACCGAATTTTTCAAGGAGGAAAGTGAGCTGATTTTGGTGATTTTAGAAGGTTATTGGCTGATATTTAATGGTTAGAAATGTTGTGGAGAAAATGGGACAATTTAGAGCTAAAATGGAGCGCGTTAGCAATTTAACGGGTTAAGTGCCAAAAATAGGTTAATACCGTGTTTAAGCCGTTTTAGGCTATTGCATTTCATACCATGCATTAGTATAGGATTTAAGTCAATTATATAGAGATTTAACATCAATGTGGTGAATTGGGTAAATTTTGCAATGTGTTTAGGAGGAGAGCCTTCCGGTAAAGGCAAGGAAGTCGTACCCGACGAACAGTGATCGGGGCACCTAAAAATTAGTTAATTTGTACAAACGGTGAGTAAACTTATTATTATTGTAAATTATCTAGAGTTTATTTTTAAATGCTCTTTATGTATTTTATGAAATGAAAACGAGATTAAAACGGGATTTTTGATATTTTAGAAATAAATGTGACAAATAAAAATATATTGTGTTGATTATGAAATTGAGTAATTGGAGGCTGTCAATTATTTTTGAAATATATATTTTCCTATGAATGGCTTATGAAATATGAGTATATGTGGCTATATTTGATAAATTGCATTGGGAATTTATGTAAGCTGTTTTTACTATGCAAGCTGGGTAAATAAATAAAAGCCATGTTATACTGTCGAAATTTTATTAAAATTGGTGGGTTTAGTCACTGCAGTGACAGGTTTCCGTGGACTGCCTATTAGAGAGGCACGGTAAACTCGATTACATAATTACTCCGGTTGTAGAGGCGAGGAAGGTAACTCCCGGGGTAGTATTAGAGCTCACTTCACGTCGAACCCCCACGTGAATGTGTAACTCGGCCAACGCCAAGGAACTACTTGTTTTAAAAATAAAAATGTGTTTCATATGTAAATATCATAACTACCTTGACGAAACTCGGTTAGATGCCTCGGCCAAGGTATCCCCGAGGATTAGTTTTGGCTTGAGCCTTATTTTAATAAAAGTCATAAGCCTTAACAACTATTTTGGTAAATTACAAATATTTTATGGTTTAAGGAATAAATTGAAAACCTTATGAAATGGTTTGTAATTTGTTGTTTAAACTTGCCTCCATGTTACTCGCCTTTAGATATTTATGATAATGTCTGTTTACTCATTGGGATTGTAAAATCTCACCTACCTCCTTTCCAAACATTTCAGGTCTGTGGTAGCTTGTAGATACCTTATTTTGTCGAGGATTCCAATTGACATCTCTACCTCACAGATAGTAGGTTACTATCACCAGTACTTGGTGTATTCATGGGCCACTTGTCATTGTAATTATTATTGTACATTATAACTTTGTAAATTATTGTATGTATGAATTTATTTTACTTACACGTGTTTCTATAAATATTATTTTATATAAAAATGCTATATTCCTGTCTTTTGATTTACTTGAGCCGAAAACGACTGGTAATTGTTTAAAATGGAATGTTTAAAAACGATTGCTCACAGAAAAGGCAAGAAACTGATATGTGAGCCTTGCGGGGTTCCGATTGGCATTCCAAGCAATGAGTGTCAATGAGGACGTCTCGACGGTTGTCATGTGCTCGAGGGAGGTTCCGAGTCGTGACAGCAAACCCTTTTAACTCATTTTTATCTGAAATATTCATTTTTGTTGATTAAATGATGTGGTTTTGAGTTGTTACAAAAAAGTAACGTTTTTAAGCTTTGGAAACTTTAAATCTTGATTTCTAATTTCGAAAAATATGATTTATTGCCTAGATTTTCTGTTGGTAATCAAGCTTAAAGGTTTTATAATTTTCTTAAGCATCTAAGCTCGCATAAGGTAAAGATGAAAGATTTATGGGTTTCTAAGCATGGGTTTTAGCTAGAAAATTAGTTTAACTGAAAGAAAGTAGTTTCGAAAGTACCTAGAATGATTATTAGGAGATGTTTATTCTCAAAAATGATTGTGATGAATGTTTAATGATAGGAACACTTGAAAACTCCATGGATATTGCCAAAACAAAGTTATGATTGGAGCTAGGAATCAACTTTCCAATTAGGTGAGTGGATACACCTTTTCAAGTATTTTAATACGTAAAGTTAGCATGATTTTTATGGAATTGGTTGTTTAAGCATGTTGAAAAATTATTTCCTTAAATGGTTTATTAAAGGCTTTGAACTACAAGGTTTTATGAAGTTTTCAAGGAAATATTCAAATGACTTGATTGATAATGATTGTGATATGTGTGACACAATGATTTTTAAATTGTTTACAAATCTACTATGTATGTAAATATGCTGCTATGTATTAGTTTTCAACAATGAGGGATAAGCCCTTTCATGTTTGTAGTCAACTAATTACTTCGGCCTTCGGGTTATAATGGGTACAAGATATTTCTCTGGTTAATGTATGAATGTTATTATGCACATGTTAGATACAATGTAACATGATAAGAATGTTGGATGCATAAGCTCCATTTATGAGATTGTAACATGTATGTGTTAAGCATATCATATACACTATGGTCTAAGCATTTAAGTGGTTTATCAGCTTATGAAATGTATGTCGTGAGATGTATGTGTCGAGATAGTCATATGCTCTATGGGCTACGCATGTGAGTGACTTATGAGGTTATGAAATGCATGCCATGAGATGTATGTGTTAAGACAGTCATATACACTATGGGCTAAGCATGTGAATGATTTATGAGGTTATGAAATGCATGCCATAAGATGTATGTGTGTAGATAGTCATATACACTATAGGTTAGGCATGATGATGATTTTTGGAAATGTTATATGTTCATGATGCAAGCTAAGGATAAAAGCGATCCTAAGCTTAAAAGATTTTATGATGATGGTGGGTGAGGCCGATGTGCTCCTCACACAACTATGATGATTGTTTACACAAGGTGAACTTGAGGATAGTGAGGACTTTGTCCACTACTTGATTGAGTGGGGTGGGACCCCTCGATATATCGTGGATGAGGCTGATGTGCCGTTCATGAAAGTGCACTAGGAACCCAAAATAATGGGGATTAAACTAATATTCACTGAAATAGGGCGAACCCATTCATAGTTAAAATGTTATGACAAATGAGATTAATGAGTTAAAGAAACGATTGAATGAGTATTGCTTCATGATTTATGCTTAAATGCCTACTTGTAATTATACGAGTATTGATGATGTTATTCACACTGTAATGTGGTGATAGTGGCTTGGTTAGACAGAACCTTAGCCTACGAAATGATCCCTCAATGCTAAAAAGACTTATGAATGAGTTAAATTCATGAAAATACCCAGAAAGTTAGATTTTGTGGCAAAAGAATTGATACATATAAAGTATGTATAGATACATTTTCAATAGAACGCTACAAGAGTCATTCTATGTGAAATGTGTCGATACATTACCAAGGGTATCGAGAGATTCCTTGCATGTATCGATACATTCCGGAATGTATTGATAGAATTCTAGCATAATTGACTTTCAAGTGATTTTAAAGAGGTTTTCAAGATTAAATGGCTTTTAATGATTTTTGCAAAGTGTTTTCCATGTAATGTTATTCAGAGGATGATTAAATACCATATTTCATGAACCTCATGGTAATGTTGGTAATGTGAAAAGAATTTATGAATCATATGTATTTACAATTGCATGGTTATGAAAAACTCTTCCCCTTAGCTTTCCCTTTTCTCGTATCCACTCACGAAGTCTTTATGACTCACACATTATTTTCCCTCACTACTTTGTTACAGATCAATGATAGCATTCTTTTGCTAGTAGCTAGTGTCATAGAGACATGATCCATTCATTCCTCATTGGTAGGCATCTAGCAGTCTCTTGATGCTTAGCGAGTCAGGTCATGTTTCGCTAACGAGTTGGTTTTTACTTTATGTTATAATTTCAGATTATGAATATGTTTATGTTGATGTTGCCAATGTTAGGCATTTGACATTAATAATGCTATGTATCGGATTATGATGATGGCTCGAGAGCTTATATGGACAATGGCACTTGTTGATATATTTATATATATACATTCTTGAGTTTTCATAATTAAGTTGAGAAGTTCCTTAATTGCGCATTGAGATGTATGAATACATGTACCATGATTAAGTATGTTAATGAATGGATGAGATGTTTCTGTATGTAATAATGTTATGATGAGAGGCTTGCTCAGGCTTAAAGGGTTATGCTCGTCTGGGTTAAAGTATCGGTCATGATATTTCTAGAAAATTGGATGTGACAAAGTTGGTATCAGAGTCTTAAGTTCATTGAGTTCTATGTATTCTTTGGTTGTCAATAGAATGTTGGAGTTGTATGTAGGAATCTTGTTTTTATGTTGTGTACTTGGGCACAAATCGAGAGCAGGAGACCTAAATATAACTCTTTATTTATCCACCAACTATATTCATAAAAGATATGTCTAGTATTATTGTGAGTCTATAGTGTTGAGTCGTACAATATACGTTACTTTTGTCTAGGTGAGATATGTTGCCCAAGACACGGACTAATGGTAGAGGTACGATAGAGCGCAAGGCTCCTGCAAAAACTACTGATAGACCACATACACCCATTGCTAGGGGCTGTGGCAAATGCGACAGGGTCGCTAGTTTGAGGAAGACTGATACCCCCATCAGTGTACAGATAAAGGGATAGGGTCCTAAGGTAGTAGTTGATGGATAGGCTCCTAAGGTTGTAGTGCCCCTAATAAGGGCAGTGACCTTAAAGGATCTAGCCACAGGCTTACAAGGAGTCAGTCAGACCGTGGAGCTTTTGGCTCCGGAGATATTCAATCATAAGCAATGAGGTGATGATCGTCCTACAGTTTAAGCATCCCTAAGGTCACAGAGTTAGGGTGACCAGCCACAGGCTAGCATGGTTAATGTTAGGACTGAGGTTTAGTTATCGAAGTTCATGAAGTTGAAACCTCCTACATTTTCTAGATCAAATGCAACACAAAAAGCCCAAGATTTCACACATGACATTATGGTCATATGCAATGCTTTGAGTTCCACTAGCACTTAAATGGTGGATGTAAAACCCAACCCTATAAACAAATGTCATGACATACATGCACTGAGTAGCATGTTATTATGCTAGGAAAGCACCTAAGAAAAGATGAAACCCGATATCGTACCTAACGGTACACTTGAGTTGATTTAACCTCAAACTAGTTCAAATAGGAATTGTAGGATGAAATTCAATATTTTATAGTCCAGGAATGACTGAAAATGATTATTCGGAGTTCGAGGGTTCATTTGGGGTAAAATTGGAAATTTTGATGTTTATGGGCAAAATTGTCATTTTGCCACCTAAGATAATAATTTGATCATGGAGTGAAATTTTTGACCAAGATTATTTGGAGTGTAATTTAATGATAGGAAGTGAAAAAGTTTAATTTTGGTGATTTCTGGAGTGTAGGGGAAAAATCGTAATTTTGCCATTCGCAGACAAAATTTGAGATTTTGAGAGAATTTAGATCAAATTTGACAAATTGGATAATGGTATGAGTATAAGGGATGAAAAATATGTTTATGGGCAATTTTCAGTTTTTGGGGCAAAAATGTAATTTTTCACTTTTACGGGGGTAAAAGTGCAAATTTCAAAAAAATTACACCACCGAGACTTTGGATAAGTCTGAGAATTTTATCTAAGCTATGGATATGTGGGACAAGTGTATGGTGAAAATTTGGAAACAAATGGATGAAATTTTAAAAATGGGCCAATGGGAAAGTGACACGTGGTATTTTTTTAATGATATAATATTATTTTAATGAAAAGTCAGCCCATTTAAACCCCATTTTAAGTGCTGGCCGGCCATAAGGGAGAACAAGAGAGAAAATAGAGAGGAAAAGAAGAAGAAAGAAAGCCAAAGAGAAGCAAGAAAATTCAAAGGGGAATTCGCGTTTTTCGCTCATTTACGCATCTAACTGTAAGATTTTTCGACTTTAGCTTGATTTCTACCTTTCTTATGCCTTTGTTTCCATTTAGCATGCTTGAGTAGAGAGATCTAAAAGTGACATCAAGGGCTGGACGAAATTTTAGGGGAGAGATTTTGGAATTTTTAGGTTTTGATTTTTAGTTAAATTGGTAGTTTTAGTTAGTTAAATGTGTTTAGAAATTAAATTGGGCAAGAAAGCATTAAATTTTCACAATACCCATCCTTGGCTGAATATGCATTGATGTACAATGATGATGAACTGATTTTTATTCTAAGAGAAATGAAGAGAAAGTGATGAAAAATGGTTAAATGTGATAGAAAAACAAAGTGGAAAATTAACCGAGTTAATGTCCCATTTTTGGCCGAATTTTCCAAGGAAGAAAGTGAGCTGATTTTGGTGATTTTAGAGGAATATTGGCTGATAATTAATGGTTAGAAATGTTGGAGAGAGAATGGGACAATTTAGAGCTAAAATGGAGTGCGTTAGCAATTTATCGGGTAAAGTGCCAAAAATAGGTTAATACCGCATTTAAGCCATTTTTGGCTATTACATTTCATACCATACATTAGTATAGGATTTAAGTCAAATATATAGTTATTTAGCATTAATCTGATGAATTGAGTAAATTTTTGCAATGTGTCTACGAGGAGAGCCTTCCGATAAAGGCAAGGAAATTAAACCCGACGAGTAGTTATCGGGGCACCTAGAAAGCTTTTAGTTTGTACAAATGGTGAGTAAACTTATTATTATTGTAAATTATCTAGAGTTTATTTTTAAATGCTCTTTATGTATTTTATGAAATGAAAATGAGATTAAAACGAGATTTTTGATGTTTTACAAATAAATGTGACAAATAAAGATATATTGGGTTGATTATGAAATTGAGTAATTGGAGGCTGTTAACTGTCTTGAAAATTATATATTTTCCTATGAATGGCTTATGAGATATGAGTATATGTGACTATATTTTGTAAGTGTATTGAGAAATTTATGTAAGCTGTTTTTACTATGCAGGTTGCATAAATAAATAAAAGCCACGTTATACTGTCGAAATTTTATTAAAATTGGTGGGTTGGTCACTGCAGTGATGGGTTTCTGTGGACTGCCTATTAGAGGGGCACGGTAAACCCGATTATAGAGTTACTCCGGTTGTAGAGGCGAGGAGGGTAACTCCTGGGGTAGTGTCAGAGCTCACTTCACGGCGAACCCCCACATGAATGTGTAAGTCTGCCAACGCCAAGGAACGACTTGTTTTAAAACTAAAAATGTGTTTCACATGTAAATGTTATAACAACCTTGGCGGACTCGGTTAGATGCCTCGGCCAAGGTATCCCCGAGGATTAGTTTTGGCTTGAGCCTTATTTTTAATAAAAGACATAAGTCTTAACAACTGTTTTGGTAAATTACAAATATTTTATGGTTTAAGAAATAAATTGAAAACATTATGAAATGGTTCGTAATTTGTTGTTTAAACTTGCCTCCATTTTGCTCGCCTTTAGATATTTATGATAATATTTGTTTACTCATTGGGATTGCAAAATCTCACCCACCTCCTTTCTAAACATTTTAGGTTTGTGGTAGCTTGTAGATACCCTATTTTGTCGAAGATTCCAGTTGACATCTCTACCACACAGACAGTAGGTTTCTAACACCAACACTGGGTGTATTTTGGGCCACTTGTCATTGTAACCATTATTGTACATTATAACTTAGTAAATTTTTGTATGTATGAATTTATTTTACTTACACATTACAAAAGATTTCTTACACGTGTTTCTATAAATATTGTTTTATATAAAAATACTATATTTTTATCAATATTTTGAATAGTGATATTTGTCTATAAATCCTTTAAAAAAAATTTTCTTTGGATTTATTTGAGCTGAAAACAACCGGTAATTGTTTTAAATGGAATGTTTAACAACGATTGCTCACAGGAAATGAAAGAAACTGATATGTAAGCCTTGCGGGGTTCCGGTTGGCATTCCGAGTAATGAGTGTCAATCGGGATGTCGCGACGGTTGTCATGGTCCTGAGGGAGGTTCCCGGTCGTGACAATGGACCTAGCTACATTTAAACTGGGTAGAGCAGCTTGGCAGTGGTATGCTTAATTATGCAGAGGCAAAGTGTCAAGTGCTGCACTGATTACATGGCAGGAGTTTAGTACATCTTTTTTAGAGCATTTTCTACCTATCAATGTGAGGGAGGCTAGAGCCCGTGAGTTCGAGATGTTAGTACAAACTCCGAGTATGATAGTGCTAGAGTACGTATTAAGTTTATTGATTTGTCCCAATATACGCCCTACTTAATGGCTATAGAGGAGATGAGGGTTTTGAGGTTTGTTACTGGATTAGTACGATCTCCATATAGGGCAGTGAACTTGTAATGCCCTGTACTTTGATATGGTGTCTAATAAAGCTTATCAAACACCAATTGAGGTTAATTATAATGTTTAGAAGTGATGAAAGATGAATGGAATAGTTTGGGATAAAATATTCCACACGCGAGGAAATAATAATAAAATAATAATATTTTTATCGAAGAAGAATTTTCGAGATAAAAAGTGATTCAGAAGTGAATTGAGGCATGATAAGGTATTTTGGATACCAAGGAGACAAGAGGTGTCACGACCCGGAACCATCCTTGAGTCCGTGACAACCGTCGCAATGTCCCGATAGGCACTCATCCCCCGAATACCATATCGAGACCTCGCAAGGCTTTCATATTAGTTTCTTATCTCCCCTGTGGTTAATCATTGCCAAATGTCGTATTTTAGAGGGTTTTAAGCCTTTTTCTGATTTAAAACAGTGGAAAAATAAATTTCACTTCACAGAGGCATTTTGATCACTTTTCGTGAAAAATTTCAAATTCAACCAAAATGTAGTACTTAAGCGAGAAATGCATATTTCGAAATCGAAATTAAATTTGAATGTCTAAAACGTGATTTAAAATGGAATTATAACCATTTAAATAAATAAAAATACTCGACAAAATATTCTATTTTCTTACAAATTAATATTTATAGAGTATTCTGAAAATGATTTTTTAGTAGCGTAAAAGTTAAATATATTTATACAAACTATAATACGGAAAACCAAAGTATGAAATTTAATTTACAGTGCTACATGGGCCCATAAATGAACAAAAGTAGTAAAGACAGTAAACCTACAGTTTTTGAAGTAGTATGGCCAGCTATAGTTCTCGACGATGTTTGTTATCTACAGGCTAGCCCGACCTGAAATGATGGGATAAAAAAAAGGGTGAGATTATAAAATCTCAGTGAGTAAACAAACACCATCTAAATAATCTAAAGGCGAGTAAAGGGAGACAATTAAAAATAATTCATTTCAGTAAATTTCTCACAACACGAATATTCATTTCAACCAAATAATCAATATGGCTCGTGAATTTCTCAAAACTTGGCTCATGCCAAATCCTGTACTCGGAGACACCTGGATCAGGGGTATCCAACTGAGTCCGCCAAGGCTGTGAAAAATTTTATATAATCATAAAACTTGTTTTTATTTAAAAAAAAAAAAGCAGTCATTCCTTGGCGTTGACTAAGTCTCACTTCATGTGGTGGTTAACGTGAAGTGCACTCAAAAAGCCCACCTCAAGAGATACCCTACGCGCCTCTACGACCGAGGTGAGAATATAAAGGAGTTTACCTTGCCCCTCTAATAGGTTGGTCCACGGAACCTCGCCACTGTAGTAGCTAATCTTTAATCCACCAATTGATCAAATTTCAATGACATAGCATGGCAATTACATTACTAACCAATTTATCAAGGCAAAACAAACAGTTCATATTTTTCAACACAAGTATAAATTCAGCCAATCATGCCAATTTATCACAAGCCATTTAATTCAAATCATAATTTACAATAAATCACATGGTCTCCAATTACTCAAATTTTCAAATCCAACATTCTATTTTCAAATCAATTTATAAAAATTTCAATTTATTTTATAATTCCATTTATTTTATAAATTCATATTTTTCTCATAAAACAAGAAATTCATCATTTAAAATAATTTTCACAAATCACAAAATTGAATAAAAACTGCACTAGATAATTCAGACGATAATAGGTTTACTCACAGGTTTCAAAAGTTCAGATTTCGGGTGTACTCAGCTTAGTGATCCCTAGGTGTAATTTCCTTGCCTTTGTCGAAGGGCACACTACCTTAACAGAGTATAAAATCAAGGAATTTACTACGTTGCCCTTAAATTGAAATAACTAATTTAGATCACTAATGTATGGTATGAAATGCAAAAGGTCTAAATTTTTGCCTAAACACCGTATTGACCTATTTCGATCTTTTACCCGATAAATTGAAATACGCATCCAATTTAGCTCCAATTGATCCCATTTCTTTTTCTAATGCTTCAAATCACCAATGTCCAGCCAAATAACCCAAAAATCAGCAAAGCCACATTCATATTCCTTCTTGGAAAAATTCGGCCAAAATGGTGCATCATTGTCACAATTTTTCCTACTTGATTTTCTTTCCACAATTCATTAATTTCCATATCAAAAACCATGATTTCATAATTAAATAACGTAAAATAACATCACATTCTTCCTCACCATTGACTTGAAAATTCAGCTAAGGCTAGGTAATGGGAAAAATGAATGTTTTTTTACATATTTTGTTTACTAACATGCTAAACTAACACTAAACACTAACATATATCAAAATCAAATCAATCCAACAATTTTCTCTCTCTAGATCCATATGACCAGCCATTAAATCACCATGAAAACATGCAATTTAATCATGAAAAATAAGGAGAAATGCTTGGGAATAAGAAAACTCAAGCTTAATAGAAAAACTCTCACATTTTTCACTTAATTTCCTTGAAAATTCACACTTTTTCTTTGATTTTCTCTCTCTAGGGTTTTGTTTTTGTTTTCTCTCTCTTCTTGCTGATTTGGCCGGCCATGGGGTGGAAGATGGGCTGATTTTTGTACCTTTTAAAAAGGAAAATAATAAATTAATAAAGGCATGACACATGGCATCATGTCATTGGCTAGTTTTTAAAACTTTAAAAATTTAATCCTTTTTATCTCCACCACACAATTAGTCAGTGGTCAAAATGAGAATAAGGGAAGACCATGTGCTGGACAAATGTCCTAATGGTGGAAAATTACTGTTTTGCCCTTGGGGTGGCAAAATTACCATTTTGCTCCTATGCTCTGAAAAACACCAAGAATAAATTTTTTTTTTCACTTCTTAATCCTCAAATCATACTCCAATAAGTCAAATGGGGCCAAAAATCTTTTCTAAAAATTCTCATTTTGTCCTCAGGTGGCAAATGATCATTTTACCCCTAGATAGTGAAAATTTCGATTTGACTCCAAATTCATCATCGAACTCCAAATCACCATATTAAACCATTCTAGGACTTTAATATTCTTAACTTCATCTTAAATTCTCTATTTGATCTAGTTCGAGGCTTAAATCAACTTTGTTGTACCTCTAGGTACGATACCGACTTTTGTAAATTTTTTTCGGGACTCTCCTAGCATGCAAACATGCTATCCATCACATGTATGTCATGACAAGTATTTTATAGAGTCAGGCTTGACATCTTTTCCCCTACTTGGATCAACCATATGATCCTTCTTCATGTCTGATTTCGACATCTGGCTAAATATTATTTTATTCTAAAAATTTTATCTTATCTCTTTGGTTCCCAAAGTTCCTTATTATGCCTCAATTTGCATTCGACTAACTTTATTTATCACCATATCAAAGTATGGTGCATTTCAAGAGGAGACGAGCAAATTTTTAAAATAAAATAATATTTTATTAATAAAATAATATTAAAATATTATATTTTATTCAGTGTTGAAATTTTCCATGAAGAAGGAGTATATGGTCAATCTAAGTGTGGGAGAAGAAGAATGAGAAAAATTTCGAAGAAAAATGACGTTAATAGGGTCGCGTGTCTTTATTAAGTAAAGATAACTCGGGTAAATAAATATTTTAAATATTATGAGGACAACGCGCTGGAGTACAAACTTTATACTTTATTTGTACATGTGTAGAAGAAGATAATAGAAAGAAATTAGAGTTAAATGAGTGTTGGGAGGACTAAATTAAAGAAGGAAGAAACTTGGAGGGCAAAACGATAGTTTTACACAAAGTTTGGTCAAAGCTTCCAAAGGAAGCTTTGACTCTCATCTTTATCAGCCCAAAACCGTCCTTATCTCCACCAGCAAGATATTTTCTTCTCCTTCTTAAAGCTTTCAATGCCATTTTCATGTCAAGTTCATGAAAATCAAAATTTTTTGATGTGATTTTCCTTGTTTCTTCTTATTTCCTTTCTTTTCTTAATTCTTTCTTCTCCAAACTTCTTGGGCACTAAACCTGAAGCTTTTAACCCCAATTTCCAGCACATCTAAAACCTAGGAGAAGAAGAAAGAAAAAGAGAGAAAGGAAAAAAAAGCTTGGTTTTGTAATTCAAGCAAGCTAAGGTAAGGATTTTGTTTTTTAAATTCATGGTTGGTTAAATCCTTGGAAAACTAATGAGTATATCATTTTGTGACAGCTATGGTGGCCACGGGTGTGAGGGAATTATGAATTTTGTTGGGTGAAATCCAAGCTAAAACAAAGTGGAAGTGCAAAGGTAAAGTTAGAGTACTGTGGTGGTGTACCGGGGGAAATAACGAGCTACTGGCAAGTAGGAATAGCTAGATACACCTCCGAACAAATATCGATGTAATGTCTTGCTATCGTAAAGTGAGTGAACTTCCATTAAAATTTTTGGGATATACACATTTATGTTTGATTGAATCTCCTAAAATGTTTTATTGGTTTTTCTTCAAAAACTCGCACGGCCACAAGCCCTTATGAAATGTTTTTATGTTATGAAATGGATAGTGTGATGAATCCATGTGTTTCCAAATAATATTGATATATATATATATATATATATATATATATACTATGTCATAAATAGTATATTGTGTGACAAAATACAACCGTGCATGTGCGGGGTGAGTGTGCACCTACCGGTGATGACGGTGGTAAGGGAGATGGATGGTGATATTGCCCGTGTGCACGATTTGGGGGGATGCACATGAGTTGGGTGAGACGGGGTGTCCGGCTATGTGCACGATGTGGGGAGATGCACATGAGCTGGGTGAGACGGTGGTGTATGTGCTTATATATATACATATTTGCTATATAGAGATGTTTGGATTTAATATGTGATTGCATTAACTGTTGAAAACTTGAGTATTGTCAATGTGTTCAATTTAATGTGCAATGTGGCATGAGTGGATTTTTTCAATGGCAGTGAAAGCACCTTGGATTTTATCTGGCCAAAATTTTGTTGCAGCGAGAATGCCTTTTCACTGCGGTGAGAGTCAATCTATTATGCTTGACTTGCTTGAATTCTACTAAACTTTTCACTTTTCAACTTCTTTGTTGTTCATGGGTTTTTCGTCATCAAGTGACTAAACGACAAGGATTTGAATGAGGGGTTTTTTGATAAGACATAAGCTAAATTACATTGTTTTTGGAACTTAAGTGCATCATGATTTCTAAACCTTCCTTAACGTTTGCTTGTTCCTTTCCTATGTTCACTCACTGAGTTTGTACTCACGTTTTTAAAATTCATGTTTTAGGTTTCCTGAGTTAAAGGTAATTGGATCCTAGGGCGAGGTGCTTTTCCCTATCCATTGCTCGGTAGGTTTAACATGACACTAAACATTAGCAGTCGTGCCCAAAGTCACTTCGTTGACGGTCAAGGTCTAATTATGTGTATATGAATACTTGATGTGAAATATTAAAATTCATTTGTTAATTTATGTATGTATATAATGGTTGATGATGCCATTATGAATGCATGATTAGGTTTTATGAATTGTTTTCAAAGGAACTATATTTGAACATTACGAATTGTGGATTTTAAAGAAATGTGGATTAATGTATAAGATTATATAAATACGCTTGCTTGGGCTTAGTGGGCTGAGTCCATTGAGCCCTTGCGCCAGTCATGGCGTGGAAATTGGGCTGTGACAAACTTGGTATCAAAGCTCTAGGTTTAGTTGAGTCCTAGGGATTCTTGTGTGGTCAGCGTAGTTGTTGGAGTTCATGTAGAGTCTTATCCTTGGATTGTGGGTGCGCAACGCAAGTCAAGGACGGGAGGCTACATGGGCCCCTACTTCATTAGAAACCTACCTGTTCTTATGTTGTCTAGATGGATGAGTAATTAATACTTGGTTGCGTATAAGTGGAGGTGTGCCGGTTGCACACGCCATGTCTAGAAAAGACGATAGTCTTGATACCCCTTATAGTACTAGTGAGGGATAGCTAGATTCCACTGCTCGGAGCTGATATGTGTCCGAGGGTGAAAGCGTAACAAGTAACCCGACCCTATTTTCGAGTGGATCGGTTCCCCCGAGAGGTAAACCACTATTTAATAGCTTGAGGAGTATTGCAAGACTGGTGCGTAATGAGATTGATCCAAGGAAAAAGAACACGAATAAGATGGGAAAAAGGAGTATCAATAATTATCGTCCTAGGAAGGTCTCCGTATCCGTTGTCTAACATTTTCCTCTTGGTTGTGGGAGAGGTGTTGTACTTGTTAGTAAGGAGGAATTTGAGAGGCAGCAACAAGCTTGGATTGAGAATAAAAAATGAGAAAATCTCAGGAGGAAGATGAGGACCCTGTAGAGAATTCGTTGATGTGCTCGGATCAAGGTGACGAGGATCCTAAAGACACTTAATATTTTTGTTGAAGTTCGTATCACTTTAAGTCTAGGCAGATGCGATATAAGGGAAATAGTAGTAGTTATCCGTACAAAGGAGTTAAGAGTTGGTGTTTATTTTGTATGACTCGAACGGATTATAAAGTAGCTATTTAAATGACTGGATGTGTATGGGAATCTTTTGGTATGACAAAGGTAGACTAGTAATACATTTATTGAGGAAGGATATTCACCTTAGTGGCGTGGTTGGTCACCTTAGATGATTATTAAGGATCGACGTAGAAAGTGATTAATGGTACAAACAATTACGAGACCTGACAAATGATTACCAATTAATCATGGGAAGGTGAAAGTTGAAATCCCAATTACAGTAACAATTTGGAAGGATATGGGAGAAATCAATGAGGATATAGGTGACACTTAGAATGGGTGATGTGATTAAGTCAAGGATTGTAAAATTTAAGTATGGAGGGAACTACAAAATGATGCCATGACATTATAAGATGATAATTTGGCACAAATATGGACTAAGGGAGGCAAATTATGGAACTTGGGGAGAGGTGAATTGTCATGACCCAAATCCCGAGCCATGACCGACGCAAGAGACCAATGGACATAGCCCACCAAGCCTAAGCAAGCCTATCTATATTATCCCGCTCATTATTCCATCAAAGTTACTAAAGTCACATTTCATAATTTTGAACCAAAATAATGCTAACCATTTCCAACTCTTAAGGGCATACCAATCCAAATATATACATACATTATCTAAAACATGTATCTTAACAGTTTACATCAGGTTTGTATATACATATCAAAATGAAGACTCGATTTCCAACAAAGAGACTCAGACGAATGTACAGCTATTGAAGGTCGAGACACCTACCAAGGGTCGAATAGATGAAGACACCTAGGCCTAGTTACCAACTGCCTCTTGATATGAAAACATGAAGTTGAAAGCGGTGAGTATAAACCCAGTGAGTGAACAAGGAAGGGAACAAGCGAACAATAAGGAAGGTTTAAAGAAAATCATGATGCATTTATCTTTAAAACAATGCAATTTAGTTTAGCTCTTATCAAAACCCCTCATGTAAACCCCAAATGAGTAAATCAGTTGATAAAAAGGGTCCATGCTCAACAAAGGATTTGAAGAGTGAAAACTTTAATAGCATTCGTGCAATTCAAGTCAAGTAAATGATGGGTCCTCGTTGTAGCGAAAAGGCATTCTCACTGCAGCAAGATTTCGATCAGCATTACCCCTCCAAATCTCACTGCAACGAGAAACAGAGCACCATGAAAACGTTTCCTTTCTTTCAAGAAAAAGCCATCTTGCTAAAATGACAAAAAATCAACATGAAACGCATAATAATTCCCAAAGTTCAACATGCAAGATTCACATGTGCAACACCATATACCATACTCATAAAATTTCTATAACACACATATCTATATATGTCTATATATATATCCATCACCATACACACCCTCCCATCATCATCAACTCATATGCACTCCCACTAGCACATGGCTGGGTCAGCATCAGCTTATGCGCACTCCTACTCGCACATAGTCAAGTCAGCATCGGCTTATGTGTACTCCCCCTCACACATAGTCGGGTTAGCATCGGCTTATGCGCACTCCCCCTCGAACATAACCGGGTTAGCATCGACTTTTGCACACTCCTACTAGCACATAGCCAGGTCAATATCATTACACAACATTATTCGTACACACACACACACACACACACACACATATATATATATATCAACACAGTATAGGAGCACATAAGTCCGTCCTATTACACATTTCACATTTTCACAACATCAAAATATTTTATCAAAGGCTTGTTCCCAAGGCACACGTTTTTAAAGACAAGTTGGAGTAAATCATTCAATGTTTCAACCAATACAATTATGTCTCCTAAAACGATTTTGAAATGCAAGTTCACTCACTGGTATTTGTTGAATCTTTACTCGACTTCAACCTCCACTAATGATCCAAATGGAACTGTGGGGCCTCGTTGGGACCTATCATCACAACAACATCACAACCAACCCGATTTGCATAATTATATTTCTAAAAGCTATCCACTAAATCATGTTCTGCTAGTTGTTTTTAACTAGCTTCCATCTACCATCAAGTGACTATATATTTTCACTATTCTAGTCACACTACAATGAATAACCCACCTCAACTACAAAACACTCACCAATCTAGCCACTAGCCATTCTCAACAACTTAAAAAAATCAACTCAATTTCACTACTCACCTTGGTAGCTTTGTAATTGAATATCTTTCCCAAAAGCTTTCAAACTATCATGAAAATCTCACTTTCTCTCTCTAGAACGTTCAGCTAGTGGGAGAGTGTAATAAGGAAAGGTTTTTGGCGGTTTTTATGGTGAGAAAGTAGAAGAGTACAAAGAACTTTGGGAAAGGGTACACAAAAACATGAAAAATTAGGCTTAACTCAAGGAAATATATGGAAATTCAAGGCAAGCTTCCATGAGGGGGGGGGGGGGGGTGAGAGAACGTGGGAGAGGAAGGAGAAGAAGAAGAAGTGTTGAAAATTTGAAGAACATCCTAGAAACTTAGATTTTTATGGCTTAAGTTTATCCATTGCTTTTATACAATCCTTTTATTTCTTTGACACTAAGACAAGGTCCATAAGGGTCTAGAAATGCTTGGGTTCATGAAAACTTAAAAATTTTAACTTGAGATGCAAAATGACCGTTTTACCCTTTTTGTTTCCTTCCATTTTAATTTAGTCCTCCCAACACTCATTTAACTCCAATTTCCTTCTATTACCTTCTTCTACACATGTACAAACAAAGTATGAAGTTTGTATTCCAACGCGGTGTTCCCATAATATTTAAAATATTTATTTATCTGCGCTATCTTTACTTAATAAAGACACACGGCCCCATTAGCGTCATTTTTCTCCAAAATTCTCTGATTCTTCTTCTCCCCCACTTAGATTGACCATATACTCCTTCACAAAAAATTTTGACACTGAATAAAATATTAATATTTTAATATTATTTTATTAATAAAATAATATTTTATTCTAAAAGTTTTCTCTTGCCTCCTCTTGTCTCCTTGGCACCCAAAATACCTTATTATGCCTCAATTGACTTCTGAATCATTTTTTATCCTGTAAATTCTTCTTCAATAAAAATATTATTATTTTATTATTATTTTCTCGCATGCGGAATATTTTATCCCAAACTATTCCTTAGGCCTACTTGGATTTTAGTAACATTAGAAAACTACTTTTAGGGGCTCACCAAGAGAAATGATGAAATTACCCCTAGTTCGTGTTATCGCGTCTACTGCCAATTATGGGTCAATAGGGGTCAAGGTCTCACATGAATCCTTGATTTAATAAAGATTGTGAATGTAGAGCGTGGAGAAAGATGAACTATTTTCATGGTCATTTGTACTGAAAATCAACAAAACTATTTGAGTTACAAGACAAGAAGGACAATTAATTGTGAATGTTAAGGAATTGTGGAATGTCATAAATGGTGAATAATTTTGTGTGAGGTATTATATATTGAGAATTTGCTACACAATATGGCAAGATTGTCCTAAGGTGAGACTTATTTGTTGAAGATAAGTGTTAAAGGATAAAATGAGTTTGAAAAATATTGACTCGGCTTAGTGCATATGATAAACAAAAGAAAAGATACACTTGGTCATGAAAATTGTGGGATAGGCCTAGAGGAGAGCCAAAATGGATGAGCATGATCCCTGTAGTAACTTTAAAGATGGAAGAACTTATTCATGGAAGAAATTTCTAGCAGCCACAGTGCTACAACACTAACTCTTTAGGGCTGTAGTGTTGAAACTATCCCATGTCCAACAGCCGCGATGTTGCAGCACTGATTGTCTAGTGCCGCAGTGCTAGGGACAACTCATGTCTAGGATGCATGAGCAAGATGGGAGTGGCACGATAATGAGCTTACAAGATGAATTATGGTCATTAGTCGTTGAGTTTTGTTATTTGGGAGTTTTAAATGTTTCGAAGAATGTTTACATGAATGAATTGAAAAGTTTCTTTATTGCCTTGTATATGGGCATATAATTGAAAGAGCAGTTGAAAGTTTCTTGAGATGGCTACATTGAGATAAGATGCCATGTGAAATATTAGGATCAATAATATGTTGACCAAAGTAAAATCCTAAGAAATAAAAGAGATGAGAGATTGAGCCTTGTTAAAGGCTAAGGAAAAAGTGAGTAAAGAGTTAGATGAATATATGAGATATGGGTAAGGGATGTCAATACCAAGTGATGAAAGTGTGAATGAAGGATTACAAAGGTGGTATAGTAAATGGGTTTAACCAGAATATCGTTATGAGAATTTGTAATTCTTGTCTTGACTCAGCTAAATGAAAAGGGTTAGTAACAACACAAGGCCAATTGTGTGGCACACTAGAAACCTATGACGATGAATTGGGGATTGAATGGACAAGTATGTATTTATATATCTTTAAGAGAAATTGCATATCTATAGGACGATATGCTCGGGATGTTAAGGAGCAAATAAGAGACTAAGTGTTTCAGGAATGCACAAACATCTTTGAGAAGGAATTACCAATCATACACGGCGAGTATAAAATGTGGGATTTTAAAAAAACTTGCTGAGGAGCCTAACTGTCACGACCCAAATTTCGGGCCATGACCGGCGCAAGGGTCCAATGGACGTAATCCACTAAACCCAAGTAAGCCTATTATTTATCTTACTTATAATTCCATCTAATATCACTAAGTCATATTTCATAATTTTGAATCAAAATAGTGATATGCATTGCCAACTCGTACTGGCATTACTTCTTAAAAATTTACATACAATGTCTACAACATGTATTCTCATAATTTACATTAAGTTCGTCTATAAAAAACAAAATAACACTCGACTTCCAAAGGAGTGACTCGGATGAATATATAGCTACCGAATGCTGAGACACCTACCAAAAGATGGACACAGGTCTACAAGGACACCTCGTCCTAGTTACCGGCTGCCTCGTGATTTGAAAATATGAATTTGAAAATAGTGAGTATAAACCCAGTGAGTGAACAAGGAAGGGAACAAGCAACAACAACAAGGGAGAATTTAAAATCATGATGCACTTGTTTCAAAACAATGTAATTTAGTTCCATTCATATTAAAAACCCCTCATTTTAAACTTAACTCATTTTGTCCTAAATGTTGGAAGTCCATGCTCAGATATGGTAGCAAGAAGTGAAAAATAAGGCAGCAATTGGACAAGATAGGAGACAAAACAGAAAGTTTTTCGCTGCAGCAAGTTTTCGACCAGTCTACCCTTCCAAACCCGAGAGTTTCTTGTTGCAGCGAGCATGAATTTCGCTACAGCGAAAAGAGAGCAACAAGAGAAACATTTTCCCTCACTCAACAAAAAGCCATCCTACTAAACTAACAAAATCAACATAAAACTCACGAAAATTCTAAAAGTACAATGTGTCAAATTTCACATATATGTCAACCATATATCACATTCATGAGCTTTCATTTCATAAATCTAGATATGCATAATTACATAGACAAACATCAATATCATCATAATCACTCCCGGCTCATGTACATCCCCCCACATTGTGCACATAGCCGACACCATCACGTGCGTCCCCCCACATCGTGCACAATCAATGCTATCGTGTACGTCCCCCCCCCCCCATCGTGCACACGGGCACTATCATCATCTATCTCTCACGCCACCATCATCACCGGCATGTGCATTCTCCACGTCGTGCACACACACGGTTACAGTCATTATATACAATATCATTCATCATGCACAACACACACACACATATATATATATATCATCATAATACAATAGTGCATGAATGCATAGCAATCACATATTACAACATAAAACCATTTTTAAAAGCTTGTTCCCAAGGCACTTGTTTTCATGAAAAACTTGATAATTCATTCAAATGGGTGGCAATTACATTATATTTCCCAAAACAAGTTTTGAAGGCAGTCCACTCACAGGTGTCGAAAATCCGGATTCCGAGTGCACTCGGACTAATAGTCCTCAAGCACAATTCCTTTGCCTTTTCCAGACGTCTCACTACCATGACAAATAACAAAGTCAAGGAATTTACTATATTGTCCCTAAATTGATATAAACTAATTTAAATTACTAATGCTTGATATGTAAATGCAAAAATACGTCCGATTACCGCTTAATCGCGGTATCGATTAAATTCAACCGATCACTTGATTAATTGGCGATTGTGTCCAAATCACCTCCAAATTAATCCACTTCTCCTCTAATACCTTAATTTACCACATACCATTTAAATAAAGCCAAATTCAGAATTAGAACCCTCACAGTTCCTTATAGAAAAATTTGATCATTTGGTGCACTAGCATCGAATTTTTTTTCTACATAACCGTTTCACCTTAATTCATCATTTTTCCAAGCCAATTTTCTTGAAATAAAAACAATCCCCCATTGATATTGAGCCTCATGGTTCGACCAACAAGGAACCCTAGAGAAATTGAATATTTCTTTTGTGTTTTTGTTCATAACCATGCTTAAGTATCCCTAAACTCTAACATAGTCTAAAATCAAACTATTCCAACAACAATTCCTCTTCCATACCCATTTTTTAGAATTGAATTCATCATGATAACTCAATACTGAACCATGAAAATCAAGAACAAAAGCATGGGTAAGCTAGGTATCAAGGAGAATTAAAGAAATTCTAACTTACCTAGCTTGTTTCCTTGATTTCTTCACTTTTTCTTTGAATTTCCACCTAGGTTTTCTTGTTTTTCCTTTTGTTCTTCCTTTGTTGTTGTTGCTGGTTGCCTAGGCCGAATATGGTGAGAGAATTGGGGATTTAATGGACTGATTTCTATAGAAAATAATAAAATAATCAAGCATGCCATGTGTCACATGCTTATTGGCCCAATTTTTTAACTTTTTGACTTTTTCTTCTTAATTTTCCACCACAAATATTATGGTATTTATCCAATCCTACCATAATTAAAATCCCTTGGTCTTGACAAGTGCTGGGACGAAAAATTTACCGATTTTACCCTTACACTCCGAAATGTACCGGAATCACATTATTTCTACTTTTCAACCTCAAATAACACTAATATTGATCAATATTAACCAAATGGGGCAAAAATCGTTTTATAAAAATTCTCGTTTAGTCCTCTAGTGACAAAATTATCATTTTGCCCTTGTGCTTTAAAAATATTGAGAATCACAATTTTTCACTACTAAACATCATTTTATATTCCAATAATCATAATTATATTTCCTATAATTATTCTTGGTCAAATGTGATCAAATCTTGGCTAAAAATCTGCATTTTATCATCAAATGGTAAAATGATCGTTTTGTCCCTAATCGGTCAATTTTCCTGATAGACTCCAAACTGGACTTTGAACTCCGAATCACTATTCTAAGCCATTCTATGGGTTTTAGAATTTTCAAATTCCTCTTAAAATTTCTGTTTGACCTAGTTCAAGGCTCGATTTAACTTAGTTGTACCACTCGGTATAATACCATCTTTTAATCGAGCTTGATAGGGTCTCACACTAACGGCTAAGTCACAGGTTACGTGATCACATGTGGTGAGACATAAGTTTAAGATAGGTATCCCCAAGGAAATACTCAAGAGAAGTGCTGCTAGGGATCCTGTGAAAGCAAGCATTAAGTTATGTGGTTATAAAGAGGCAGCCGTAAGCTTAAAGTGATATTCGTATTGACATTGAAAAGTACTTGAGGAGGACCTTGTTTCAAGTCTTGCAGTTTCAAGTAAAACTGCAGATTGGTCCAGGGAGAATGATGTCACATTAGTATGGAAGAATAGAACAAAGGATGATTGAAGATAATCTAGATAATGAAGTCCGATAATGAAAAACTTCCTAATGTAGTATGGAAATTGGAACTCGAAAATGCTTGAGACATGCATGATTCAAATGAGTCTAAGTTTTAAGTGACTCATTAAAGTCGAAATGCAATAAGGATATAATATATATATGTTAGAGTTATGAAGAATAATTGAGAACTAAGGATGTCTTTTAAGGATTGTGGTATTGCATAAGATGCAATGATCCAATAAAGATAAACCTTTGAAAGATCAACGAGATTATAAAGCATATACGAATACCGGATTGCAATTTAATGCAAATGACATTTAGCAAGTGAGATGTGATTAATGACATTGTGATGCAAGGATATATAGTACAATGAAACTCAAGCATATAATTGGAAATGATATAAATGATATGAAGTTATGCATAGGCATAACAAGAATGTTGACATGCATTATGAGGATTATTATATTGAATCTTGGATAGGGATGGGGATAAATAAAGGGAGATGTAGTCCAAGGCAGGTGAACACATGGATCCCTATGCATAACGAGGAATGTTGACATTTGAAAATGCATGTACATACGTATATGTGAAATTGATGACTTGACCAACTGAGGTGAAGAATTGTTCTAAAAAATTTGAGATTTGTACTTTATGTATTTGATGAGTTGTATAGATGGTACAACGGCAAGAAGTCCCATTAGTAGTTGAACTATGATGATATAAGAAAGTTTGGGAAAATAGTCAGAGAAATGAGATTAAAGAAATGTAATCCATAGTGTGGGAATAATTGAAGTATATGGCGTAAATGCAAGATAAACCTAAAGTATGTGGGAATAATTGGAGGCATTAACCTTTCTCGATGTTGAGACTATGTACAGGAATGAATATGGCATGTTAATGATGTTGTAAGCTACATAATAGTGTATGAGGATAGGAATGAATGAATGTCTAGAAGTTTGACAAGGAATAAGTAATAAGATGGTGATTGGTACACATAAGTAAGTATAAAATGTGATTGAAATCGGTATGATTAAGATGGAGTTATGGTTCAAATTTAATGATGGGGATAACTACATAGTCAACGTCTTAAAATAAGAGATAATGATCGTGAAGGGTACCATTGATTTGATTCTAAAGGATGATAACAGACATAAGTGAAACATTCTAGTCGAACTGGAGGTAAACGAGGTGAATGAATAACTGGAGGTTTGATCAGAATCGAAATAAAGATATGTTTGAGGTTAGTGATGGAATTAAAGGCATACTTGGGATCTTAGTGATAAGAAAGAACAATTGAGAAGGGTACCGTGGTTTTGACTCAAAGATGATAATAGATATAAGATATGTACCCTGATCTTGTAAAGTGTTCTGGTCAAATTGAAGGTAATGAAGTGCGTAAATCAAAATTCCCTATGAAGAAGGAAATGGAATAAGATCATCGAGGGAGATTAAGAACCCGACATTGAGGAAAAATTCGAGGACGGATTTTATTTGAGTTAGGGGAACTATAATGCCCTGTACTTTGATATGGTGACTAATAAAGCTTATCGATGCCAATTGAGGTTAATTATAATGTTTAGAAGTGATGAAAGATGAAAGGAATAGTTTGGGATAAAATATTCCGCACGCGATGAAATAATAATAAAATAATAATATTTTTACCGAGAAATAATTTACGAGATAAAAAGTGATTCAAAAGTGAATTGAGGCATAATAAGGTATTTTGGGTACCAACGAGACAAGAGGAAATTTTTGAAATAAAATAATATTAAAATATTAATATTTTATTCAGTGTTGAAATTTTCCATGAAGGAGGAGTATATGGTCAATCTAAGTGGGTGAGAAGAAGAATGAGAAAAATTTCGGAGAAAAATGACGTTAATGGGGCTGCGTGTCTTTATTAAGTAAAGATAACACGGGTAAAAAAATATTTTAAATATTATGGGGACACCGCGTTGGAGTACAAACTTTATACTTTGTTTGTACATGTGTAGAAGAAGATAATAGAAGGAAATTGGAATTAAATGAGTGTTGGGAGGACTAAATTATAAAGGGAAGAAACTTGGAGGGCAAAACGATAATTTTACACAAAGTTTGGTCAAAGCTTCCAAAGGAAGCTTTGACTCTCATCTCTATTAGCCCAAAACCGTCCTTATCTCCTCCAGCAAGATATTTTCTTCTCCTTCTTGAAGCTTCCAATGCCATTTTCATGTCAAGTTCATGAAAATCAATTTCTTTCCATGTGATTTTCCTTGTTTCTTCTCATTTCCTTTCTTTTCTTAATTCTTTCTTCTCTAAACTTCTTGGGTACTAAACCTGAAGCTTTTAACCCTAATTTCCAGCACATCTAAACCTTAGGAGAAGAAGAAAGAAAAAGAGAGAAAGGAAGAAAAAGCTTGGTTTTGTAATTCAAGAAAGCTAAGGTAAGGATTTTGTGTTTTTAGTTCATTGTTGGTTAAATCCTTGGAAAAATAATGAGTGAATCATTTTGTGGCAGCTATGGTGGCCATGGGTGTGAGGGAATTATGAATTTTGTTGGGTGAAATCTAAGCTAAAACCAAGTGGAAGTGCAAAGGTAAAGTTAGAGTACTATGGTGGTGTGCCGGGGGAAATAATGAGCGACCGGCAAGTAGGAATAGCTAGCTACACCTCCGAACAAATAGCGATGTAATGTCCCACTATCGTAAGGTGAGTGAACTTCCATTAAAATGTTTTGGGATATACACATTTATGTTTAATTGAATCCCCTAAAACATTTTATTGGTTTTTCTTCAAAAACTCACACGGGAACAAGCCTTTATGAAATGTTTTTATGTTATGAAATGGATAGTGTGATGAATCCATGTGTTTCTTTATAATATTGATATATATATATATATATATATATATACTATGTCATAAATGGTACATTGTCTGACAAAATAGAACCGTGCATGTGCGGGGTGAGTGTGCACCTACCAGTGATGACGGTGGTGAAGGAGATGGATGGTGATATTGCCTGTGTGCACGATGTGGGGGGTTGCACACGATGGCGTTAGCTGTGCACAATGTGGGGGGATGCACACGATGATGATATCGCTTGTGCACAATGTGGGGGGATGCATAAAGCGATGATATTACTTGTGCATGATGTGGGGGGATGCACACGATGACTCTAGCTATGTGCAAGATGTGGGGAATGCACATGAGCTGAGTGAGACGGGGTGTTTAACTATGTGCACGATGTGGGGGGATGCACATGAGCTAGGTGAGACGGTGGTGTATGTGCTTATATATATACATATTTACTATATAGAGATGTTTGGATTTAATATGTGATTGCATTGACTGTTGAAAACTTGAGTATCGTCAATGTGTTCAATTTAATGTGCAATGTGGCATGAGTGGATTTTTTCGATTGTAGTGAAAGCCCCTTGGATTTTATCTGGCTAGAATTTCGTTGCAGCGAGAATGCCTTTTCGGTACGGTGAAAGTCAATCTATTATGCTTGACTTGCTTGAATTCTACTAAAGTTTTCACTTTTCAACTTCTTTGTTGTTCATGGGTTTTTCGTCATCAAGTGACTAAACGACAAGGATTTGAATGAGGGGTTTTTTGATCAGACATAAGCTAAATTACATTGTTTTTGGAACTTAAGTGCATCATGATTTCTAAACCTTCCTTAACGTTTGCTTGTTCCCTTCCTATGTTCACTCACTGAGTTTGTACTCACATTTTTAAAATTCATGTTTTAGGTTTTTTGAGTTAAAGGTGATTGGATCATAGGACGAGGTGCTCCTCCCTATCCATTGCTCGGTAGTTTTAACATGACACTAAACGTTAGCAACCATGCCCAGAGTCACTCCGCTAACGGTCAAGGTCTAATTATGTGTATATGAATACTTGATGTGAAAATTAAGATTCATTTGTTAATCTATGTATGTATATAATGGTTGATGATGCCATTATGAATGGATGATTAGGTTTTATGAATTGGTTTCAAATGAACTATATTTGAACACTACGAATTATGGATTTTAAAGAAATGTGGATTAATGTATAAGATTATATAAATACGTTTGCTTGGGCTTAGTGGGCTGAGCACATTGGGCCCTTGGGCCGGTCATGGCTCGAAAATTGGGCTATGATAGAACTATGCTCAGAGGCTAAAGATAAAGGAAATGGTGACTAAATGAGATCAAGATAAGCTTAAGAAGGCTAGGATTAAGGGCCAACAAGGCCAATAGAGAGGTTCACAAACATCCTAGCAAGTGAGTGGCTCTAGTGGCAATTTTAAAAAGAGTAAGAAGGCTACCAAAGCACCAAGGCAACATGTTGTAGAACAGTATCAGAGAGATAGAATATTATGTTCTGCATGTGGTAGGAGGCACAAAAGGCAATATTTCTATTGGTTTCAAGTAAATGTGCTAGAGGAGGGGTGAATAGCACTATTTGGCTCTTTCAAAAATTGATTTTAAGTGGGAACCAATGCAAGATAAACGAAGGAATGAAAATGAAACAAAACCAGAATAGACAATACACCAAATTTTAGAGTGGTTCAGTCTAAGACCTACATCCACTACCTTGATTGTTCAACCAAGGATTTTCCTAACCAATCACTATGAATGGTGAAATTCACAAGCTTTCACCAAGCTTTTACAATGGCTTTTACCAAGCTTAGCCAAAACCTTTCATAATAGTTTTTACTGGGATCAACTAAAACCCAACACCTAACTTTTCAAGGCTAAGTTAGAACCTATACTCAATCAAGCAATCCTAGTTTGAATCAATCCCTTAGAGTGACTCACTCACTCTAAGAATACAAGGAGAGAAGTGATAAGAATGTACCTATGATCACACTGTTGATCTAAGTGGTACAAAGTGAAGTGCAGATCACAATTACAAAGATAGGAGTTGAGTGTAGTAAATGAGTAGAGAGTATTCGCTAGTTTTTGAGCTCTTTTGGACTTGGAAGCCTTCAATCTATTTTTTCTAGCCGTTGGAAGTCCTTTTTATACTTGGAAAATTATCTCTGATGTGGGTTAGATAGTTTTTGACCGTTGAAAATAGTTTGGTAGCAGTTCTGGCCATTAGTCTATCTTCTAGTGCACAATTCAAATTTTTTGGCAGAATGATCTTAGTCAACTAACTTATGTCTTAGTCAACTAAGTTGTCTTTGTTTTTTGTTTTTAGTTTTTGGTAGTAAGCACTTAGTCGACTAACTTACTTCTTGGTCAACTAAGTTGGTTCTGTTTTGATGTCTAGATTTTTGGCAGTAGCTTCTTAGTCGACTAACACATTTCTTGGTCGACTAAGTCTTTTCTGTTTCTCAATATTCTTGAGCCCACCAACTTTTGAATTGAATTTTAGCTGACTAACTCTTCATTATTCAACTAAGGAGCTTCTATTTTGTTGATTAGTTGTGGCTTCTTATTCATATGCCTTTTTGATAAGTCCCATGGAATTATTTATTTATCATTGGCATACAATTCTTATCCTACACACTAAAGTAGAAATATTAGACATAAATGATTGGGAATGTTTTATCATCATCAAAAACTAATGGAGCCAACAATCTCCCCCTTTTTGATGATGACAAAACATTCCTTGGTTAACAGCACTGTGTCCTTTTATTCGTTTTAGTTTTGCACAAGATGGAGTTTTTCCTCCCTCTAAGTGTGTGCTCCCCCTTAGTTTGTGCATAGTTTTATTATTCATCTCAGCATGTTTTTATTCTTGTCATGACATGTAAGGGTTCAAACTTTTGATAGAATATATTTACATAAGCTTATGGAATATTAAGTAGTAAATGACAGCACTAAACCACAAAACTCAATAAAATCTCTACATATTCAACCATCAACTTGTAAACATAAACAACACTAAACCACAATGTCTTTCAGCATTCAAAAACATCTAACAGCAAAGTTAAATTTAAATATTTAACCATCAACTTGTACACACAAACAATAATAAACCATAATGTCTTTCAGCATTACTATAGAAAAATAAAACCAATAGTCAGTGTTCCTAAATTACCCCTAGATCTCCCTTAAATTATCTACCATATTCTCCCCCTTTTTGTCATCATCAAATCCTAAGAATGTGTCACAACCCAAATCCCGGGCCATGACCAGTGCAATCCCGATCATCATTCCCAACCATCATTTCTAAAACCACATATTGTAATTCTCAACCATAAATATTTCAATAACATTTTATAGTAACTCAATATTCACATTTGTATTATGTTAAAATAATGTAACCCATTTGCCAACCTATAGTGGCATTAGTAATCAAATATACATATTTGATTTTTAACATGAGTATTAGTGGTCTACATTACTTATACGTATACACAAGCATAAGACTCTTGACCGTCAGCAAAGTGACCATGGGTGAAGGTACGACTACTGAGATGCTATAATACCTACCAAGAAGGTGAGCATACATGGACAACTCAATCTAGGTCCCAACTACCTTCGAATTTGAAAACATGAAGTTTAAAAGAGTGAGTATAAAACTCAGTGAGTGAACATAAGAAGGGAACAAGCAATCGATACAGAAAGATTTTGAAAACATGATGCATTTTTGTTAAAAACAATGCAATTTAGTTTAATTTCTTGTAAAACCCCATAATTCAACCTTTGATTATTAAATCCCTTAGTGTTGAAAGATCCATGATAAACCATGAAGTTGAAAAGAATGAAAGTTTCAGCAAATGTCCAAGCAAGAAAAGCAAAACAAAGGGTTTTTTGCTGTAGTGAAAAGGCATTCTTAGTTTGCATATGTTTCAATTTTTCAAGCATATCTTCCATTACAGACGTCCAATTGACATGATTGTTGGATCATTAGAAAGCTAAGAGGTTGGGATAAAACTTTGATGTTTACCACTTGGCCTAGTTATGATCAGACAGTAGTCAAAATCATTGTCAAAGTGAAAGCACTGCATCATAATTTTGAAACCACTCGAGTGTTTCTCGCTGTAGCGAGAATCCATTTTTGTTGCAGTGAAATTTAGAGTTGTAGCGAGAATCCATTCTCACTGAAGTGAAATTCAAAGCATGGATTAAGGCTACCTACCCGAGAGTTTCTCGCTACAGCGAAAATGAATCTCGATGCAGTGAGAAATAAAGCAATTTAGTTAAAGGGGTCTTGTTACATCAAAAAGTCATTTTCTTGTTGAAATGAAAAGCAATTTGGGAGCAATTAACAATGCCAACATACAACACAATTACAAATATTTTTATGAACTTTCTATAACATATATATATATATATATATATATATATATATATATACATAAACATGCATATCACCGTCGCCTCACCCAGCTCATGTGCAACCCCCACATCGCGCATATTGCTGGAGTCATCGTGTGCACCCTCACATCGCACACAACAATGTCATCCTCCAAACTCCCACACCCTGTCATCATCGGCATGTGCATCCCCCACATCGCGCACAACTAATGCCATTGTGTGCAATCCCCACATTGACGCACAACAATGTCATCTTCCACACTTTTGCACCCTATCATCACTAGCAGGTGCATCCCCCACATCGCGCACACACACACAGTTATATTCATTACACAATATTATCTACTAATGCACAATACATATATATATATATATATATCAACATATAAAGGGATTTAACAAATTCATTACAATCACATTTCATAACGCAAAAATGTTTCATCAAAGGCTTGGTCCTCCATTGCATTTTAAAGAAAAGACAATTTAAACAATTCAAGTGATTCGTTCAAACGTATGTGCATTTAACCAAAGCATTTTAGTGCAGGTTCACTCACTGGTATTTGTTAAATCTTTACCAACTCCAACTTCCTCTAATGGTCCAAATGGGGTGGTGGAGCTTCGTTGGAACCTATCATCATAATAGCATTACAATTAACTCAATTCACATAACTATAAATTCTGAAAGCTATCTCCTAACTAGCATCCAATTGCCATTAAGTGGCTATCTATTTTCACTATCCTAATCACTCTAAAATGAATAAACAACCTCAACTACAAAACATTCACAAGTCTAATCACTAGCCATTCTCAACACTTAAAAATCAACTCTACTTCATTACTCACCTTGGTAGCTTTGTAAGTGAATTCCTTTCCTAGATTTTCAAGCTATTATAGAAGCTCTCTCTCTTTCTCTCTTTAAAGCACCTAGCTAGTGAGAGAAATTATGGGAGTAAGACTTTTTTTAAGGGTTTTAAGGTGAGAGAGTGAAAGAGAATGAAAAACCCTATAACAAGGTGTGTAAAAGCATGAAATTTAAGGTTAGTTTGAGAGGGTGATGGAAGCTTTGAGAGAAACTTTCATGGAGGATGAAAGAAATGTGAGATGGGAGGAAGAAGAAAAAGAAGCTGCTAGAAAAATGAGGAAGCTGTTGGAGAAATGAGATATTTATGCTATGGTTGACTAAAGTTTCATTTATTTACAAAAATGCCATCCAATAGTTGTCTTTGCCTTATCTCTTTCCTTTGGTTCAACTTTTTACTCTTTTGACACTAGGGCAAAGTCCATAATAGTCTAGAAATACTAGGGTTCACAAAAACTTAAAAATTTTGACTTAAGATGCAAAATGACTGTTTTGCCCCTATCGTGAAAATTATCAGTATTTCTATCTTCTTCCTTTATTTTACCATCATTCATTTATTCCTTAGGTATATTTAGACCTTAATAACATTTGAGAGCTATTTCTAAGAGCTCACCATGAGAAATGATGAAATTGCCCCTGGTCCGTGTTATCGCATTTATTGCTAGTTACGGGGCTATAGATGTCGAGGTCTCACACTCCTCTTGTCTCCTTCATACCTAAAATACCTTATTATGCCTCAATTCACTTCCGAATCACTTTTTTTTTATCTAGCAAAATTCTTCCCTGATAAAAATATTATTATCTTATTATTATTTTCTCGCGTGCGGAATATTTTATCTGAAACTATTCCTTTCATCTTTCATCACTTTTAAACATTATAATTAACTTCAATTGGCATCCAATAAGCTTTATTAGTCACCATATCAAAGTACAGGGTATTACAGAATGCTCAATCATCTTTTGAAGAGGGTGAAGGGGTAGACTTATCAGTGCCATAGTAAACATTTAGGGGTTCAGGTGAGGGTTCTGGTGGGGATTTTTGTGGTGAGGGTTTAGGTGATGATCTATCAGAAATTCCAAGGGGTCTTGTAAAGAAGAGATGGCTGATGGCTTAGCCTTTTCAGCGATTTTGGAGGATTTTCTTTTTTAGAGGAACTTGGTCTTGGTAGCCATTGTTTTCTTTCCTTTGCCAGGCAGTTTTGATTTGGGCTGTGGAGGTGCAACAACTTTTTCTTTTCCTTTACTCGATTGTTCTTCTACTGTATGAGCTGGTTCAGTGAATGTAGACTTTTGTGCTTATGCTTTAGTTGCTTCATTTTCTACCTGCTCTTCTCTTACCATTTGATGGAAGACATCCATAATTGATATTTCCTCAGAATTTGGAGGAGAAGGCTGCTCTTTCTGAGGTTTTGGAGGGAATAGGGGATTTTCATCAAGTGAGCCAAGCACTTCAATCCCTTGTTCTGACTTAGCTTCCTTTTGTGGCTCAAGTGAGGGGGTTTTCCTTGGTTGATCTACTTCAAGTTCATGACCCTCAGCCTGGAAAGCAGAACCTTCAGCACCTTGTCCTTCTACAAGACTTGGAGTTGCAGAGGTATCTACAGCTACAGGTTCAGAAGGCATTTTTTCTATTTCCTTCAGCACATTTTCAAGCTCTGCCAATTTCTCTTCAATTTTCAGCATCCTTACTCCTTGGTCAATCAACTTTCTGTCAATCCTCATGAGTAGGTTAAAAAGCATTTCATTAGAGAACTGAGATGAGGATGCTTCAAGATGTGCAGGTAGAGAAGTTTCTTTTCTGGGAACAACCTTGGGGGTTTTAACAAAGGTTTTTCCATCTAGCTTATACCCCATTTTAGGCAAACTTCCAAGGTAAATGGCTTGGTCTTTACTTTTTACTTTATCTGCTTCATACCTAGAGCTCCAAATACCTTTCTTCTATACAAAAGACGTGATGATATTTCCATAAGGTAAATTTATTTTCTCCAGTCTACATGCCCCTCTCATTCTCTCAATCATAAATTTGCCCAAGTTAAGTGAAATACCACTGAATACATGCTCCATTAGCCATAAATCCTGGAGGCTAATGTAGCTAAAACTTCCATTCCTGCCATGAATGTTCGTAGCAACAAAGTAATGTAAAATTCTAATTTGAGGACTTGTAATAAGGTCAGCATTACTTTTGGAGGAGTATTTTTCTTTCTTCCCTGTGATAATTTCCCACAGGGATGAGGGATCATAATTTTCAGGAAATTCAAACTCACCTTCCACACATTCAATTTTGAGTAGGCTCCCAAAATCTGCAGCAGTAATAGTAAATTCCTTTCCATTCAAAAAGACATTCAGACCATCCTCAATAGAGTCATCAGAATCCTTAAGTTCATCCTTATCTAGTGCTATACTTGCATAAAATTCTTTAACTAAACTAGCACTGTAGGATCGATTCTTAAATGTACTAAACTCCTTCAGTTTTAATTCCTCAAAATAATCTGATAAGCTTGTTTGAATTTCTATAATTTCATTAAAACTGTCCCATTCAATGTATTTACCATAAGTGATAGGGGCATTCTCTAATTTCCTGTATCTATCTTCATGGGCTTTGTTTCTAAATTTGGAGGATGGGATATTACCTTTCTTAAACGATTTTCCCTTCTCTTTCTTCTTCTCTGTTTTGTAACCCTTATTAGTCATCTTCTTTCCAGATTTTTTGATTTCAGAGGTATGCAGAATCTTTTTCTTCTTCTTCTATATTTTGGATTGTGAACTTTCCTCCAACGGTCGCTTACCTTTTTTCTTCTCCAGATCTTCTTGAGATTTTCCCGATTTTGCCATTTAGTTTGAAAGATTTTTAACTCAAGGTTTTGAGAGTTTGAGAGGGAGGAGTTTTAATTTCAAATGGGTCAGTTTCAGAAAAGCGAAAGTGTAGAGAGGAGTTAAGGGTAGTTTAATTCCAAAAAAAAAACTGTTTGTTTTTGTCACTACCCGATTCTCCCCTTGAGCCCGTGACAACCGCCGCGACGTCCTTGTGGACATTCGTTACCCGAAGTGCCAACCGGAACCCCGCAAGGCTTTAGTACCATTTTTTTTTCATCTCCCATGTGAGTAATCATCCCCAAACCTCGTTTTTAAAGAATTTTAAGCTTTTTCCCTTTCAAAACTGTGGAAAAATAATTTTTGCCTCACAGGGGCATTTTCATCATTTTTCCTCGAAATTTTTTGAACCCGACTAAAGATGTAGTAGATTAGTGGAAAACACATATTTCATGATTTAAATTAAATTTGGGCGTCTAAAACATTTATTAAAAATGATATTGCAACTATTTGAATAAAATAAAAATATTCAATAAAATATTCTAATTTCTTGTAAAACAATATTTATAGAGTCATCGGTAAATAATTTTTGTAATGTAAAAGCTAAATAAATTCATACGTACTATAATACAGATAATCAGGATATGAAATTTACTTTACATGACTCGTGGGCCCACAAAGAACAAAAGTGCACAAAGGCAGTAAACCTGCAGTTTTTGGAGTAGTAAAGCCGACTATAATCCTTGACGATATCTGCTATCCACAGGCTACCTCGGCCTGAAATGGTTGAAAAGAAGGGTGGTGAGATTATAAAATCCCAATGAGTAAATAGATACCATCTAAACCATCTAAAGTTGAGTAAATGGAGACAGATAAAATAGTTTAACATACTGAAATTCATCACCTTTCAACTTGTTTCAACCAAATAAAATCAATTCATATAAATTAAGTAATTAACATGGCTTATGAATTTCTTAAAACTTTGGCTCGTGCCAAAATCATTATCATACTCAGTCATCAGGGATACCTTGACCAAGGGCTATCCTAAACCGAGTCCACCAAGGCTATTAAAAAGTTATGTACGCATAAATCATGTTTTTATTTTGAAAACATAGTTGTTCCTTGGCGTTGGCCGAGTTCACCCTCACATGGTGGTTTGGCTTGAAGTGAATTCTAAAGTGTTAACCTCAGGAGTTATCCATCCACGCCTCTCAAACTGAGATATGAATATGACCAAGTTTCGTGCCCCTCTAATAGGCTAGTCCACAGAACCATCTCACTGTAGCAAGTTAAACCCACCATACAATAAAAATTCAATAGCATGACATGATAATTTTATCATTATCCAGCCTATCAAGGCAAACAACAGTTTATACATTTCAACACAAATACCAATTAAGCCATTCATGCCAATATTGTCATAAGCCAATCAATTAGAACCATAAATTCACAATACATCAAATGGTCTCCAATTATTCTATTTGAAAAGCCATTATTCAATTTTAAAACAATTTTATGAAATCATTTCACTAAATCACATTTTGTTTATAAAACAAAAAAATTAATCATTTAATTCATTTTCCATAAAATTCACAAAATCGGATAAAACATACTTTAGATAATTAAGATGATAGTAAGGTTACTCACAGTACTAGGAGTCGATATACTCCTATTCCCGGTCTTTGGGCACAATCTCTTTACCCTTGTTAGAGGACTCACCACCTATACATCATACATGACACGAATTTCAATAAGTTGTGTCAATTTATCATAAACTATTTCAGGCTCTATAAGTCTATATGAATGCACAAAATGTGATGCAAAATGTCCGAATAGCCGTTTAAATACGGTATTCAACCTAATTCGCACTATTCTTGGTGTAATTGGCTAAAACCTCCAATTTAACTCCAATTAGATTTCTTTCACTTTCTACACTCCAATTATACTTAAAATACCTCAATGACTGTGAATATGATTCAATTTATCAGTCCAGACCATAAATCGCACATGTCTATACATTAGGTAAAAATTCATATTTTCATGCCAAATTTTCCCATTAAATTTCTAGCCTCACCAATCATTAAATACCACCAAAATATCACCAATTTCAGCCTCAATATCCTCCCTAAAAAATTCGGCCTCTTGTGGGTTTGTGAAGAACAAAGTGATTCCTTGCTAGATTTTCATACTCTCCATTACCAAACAACCAAAAACACTTAATTAGCTTGAAATCTAGCAAAATCAATGCTCAAAACCTCTCCTCTCAAATTCGGCCAACATGGGTTCATCATGCAAACTTGAGTTCTAAGCATGGAAAATGAAAAAGAAAGCATGGGTAGTGTAAATCACAAGATAAAATCACAAAATTTTACCTTTATTAGCTTAACCCCTTGAAATCCCACACTTTTTCTTCAATTTTCCCACCTAGGGTTTGTGTTCTTTCCTTTCCTCTTCACTTCATGCTTTAGCCGGCCATATGGGTGAGAAATGGGCTAATTCTGTGCTAATTTATAAGGAAACTAATAAATGGATGAGATTTTGACACATGTCACCATTCCATTGGTCCATGTGTCATACTTAGCCATTAAGCAATCTTTCTCCACCACTTAAATTTCCTCAATTATCCATGATAATATTGGGTAAAATCCATGTGCTGGATAAGTATTGAGTGGTGTAAAATTACGATTTTGCCCTTGGGTGGCAAAATGACTATTTTGCCCCTATGCTCGAAAAAATGCCGAAATTAAAATTTTCCACTTCTCAAACACAAATCATACTCTTATGAGTCAAATGTGATCAAAATCTTTTCTAAAAATTCCCATTTTATCCTTGGGTGACAAAATTACCATTTTACCCTTAGAACATGAAAATTCCAATTTGACTCCAATTTAACCCTCGAACTCCAAATCATCATTTTAAGTCATACTGGGGTTTTAAAATTCTCAATTTCATCTTAAGATCTCTATTTAGACTAGTTCGAGGCTTAATTCAACTTAATAGTACCATTAGGTACAATATCGACTTTTGACGATTTTTCGGGGCTTCCCAAGTATGCAAGCATTTTGTCAATCACATAAAGAACATGACAAGTATTTTATAAGGCCGGGCTTGACAGTTTCCCCCTTAAATGTTTGGCAGATTTTCTCCTGTTCAAAATTTGAAAATTACCTCTCATTTTTATTTTTCATCTAGGCGATCTTTTATGCCCGTTTCCTTCACTCGGTATACTATTCTTGTTTACTATTTTATTCATTTTCCTCTAACTAACTGAGTCTTATTATTTAAAGTGACAGAATGCTCTTAGTTGACTAAGTTCCTCTCTTAGTCAACTAAATGCCTACTGTACTTTAAGAAAATTTCAAAATTTTTCTTAAAACTCCTGCATACTAACCATTCCTAGATTTCTTCTAATCTCACAAAATCTTTCCTCATTTAATGGTTTGGTGAAGATGTCTGCTAATTGATGCAAAGTATTTATAAAACTCAATTTTAATGTCACCTTTCACTACATGATCTCTAACAAAGTGATGTCTAATCTCAATATGCTTAGTCCTAGAATGCTGTATAGGATTTTTTGAAATGTTGATTGCACTTGTATTATCACAATATATTGGTATGTTATGCATTGATATTCCATAGTCTTTTAGTTGTTGTTTAATCCATAAGATTTGAGCACAACAACTACATAGTGATACATATTCAACTTCAGCTGTAGAAAGAGCAACTGAACTCTACTTTTTGCTTGACCATGACACAAGCATACTACCTAGAAACTGGCAGGTTCCACTAGTGCTTTTTCTATCTGTTTTGCTGTCAGCAAAATCTGCATCTGAATATCCAACTAGACTAAAGGATGATTCCCTAGGATACCATATGCCTAAAGTTTGTGTGTCAATGAGGTATCTAAAAATTCTTTTAACAACAGTTAAGTGAGATTCTTTAGGCTATGATTGAAATCTAGCACACAAACACACACTAAACTGAATATCTGGTTTGCTTGTTATTAAGTAGAGTAGTGATTCGATCATACCTCTATGTAGCTTTTGATTAACATCCTTTTCTTTTTCATCCACATCAAGTTTGGTGGATGGACTCATTGGTGTGCAAATTAATTTCAACTTCAACATATCAAATCTTTTGAGCATGTCTTGAATGTATCTTTCTTGGTTAATGGAGATTCTTTTTTCATTTTGTTTGATTAAAAGGCCAAGAAAGTACTTCAGCTCACCTATCATGCTCATCTCAAATTCCCCCTGCATCTCTTTACCAAAGTTCTTGCATAAAGCCTCATTAGTTACACCAAACACAATGTCATCCACATAAATTTGAACAATAATTAAATCATTTAAGTATCTTTTGATAAACAATGTTGTATCAATACTATCTCTAGCATAACCTTTTTCAACCAGAAATTTTGAAAGCCTCTCATACTAAGCTCTAGGAGCTTGTTTCAATTCATACAAGGCTTTATGAAGTTTGAAAACATGATCTGGTTTTTCAAAGTCTTCAAATCTAGGAGGTTTTTCAACATATACTTCCTCTTGAATGAGACCATTTAAAAATGCACTATTGACATCCATTTATAACAATTTAAAATTCATAAAGCATGCAAAAGCAAGCAACAACCTTATGGCTTCTATCCTAGCAACCGGTGCAAAGGTTTCATCATAGTCAATTCCTTCCTCTTGGTTGTATCCTTGTGCTACCAACCTAGCTTTATTTCTAACTACATTTCCTTGCTCATCTACCTTATTCCTAAACACCCATTTTGTGCCGACAATAGGGTGGTTTAAAGGCCTAGAAACTAATGACCACACATGGTTTCTTTTGAACTGATCAAGTTCCTCTTGCATGGCAATTATCCACCTTTCCTCTTTTTTTACCTCTTCAAAGTTTTTAGGCTCAATTTGAGAGATAAATGCTGAAAACTCGCATGTTTCTCTCATTGCTCTTCTCGTTTTAACTCCATGAGAAATGTCACCTATGATTTGCTCTTGTGGATGATCCTTGATGTACCTCTAGCTCTTTGAAAGATCATGATGTTGATTTTTAGTCCTTTGTAAGGTTTCTAAGGATGGGGATCCTGTTTCTCTACCTAGGGTATTTTCTTCATTATTTTTCTTATCATCTAAACTCATATCTTTCATTTGTCTTTCAAGGACATCCATATCATTTTCATCATCAGAAATTTCCTTTTGTAAGGTATTGGATTCATCAAAAACTACATGGATGGATTCTTCAACTGTTAAAGATCTTTTGTTAAAGACTCTATAGGCTTTTGAGTTTAATGCATATCTTAGGAATATAGCTTCATCACTTTTTGCATCAAACTTTCCTAAAGGATGTTTTCCATTGTTTAACACAAAGCATTTGTAGCCAAAGCTCCTAAGGTGAGAGATATTTGGTTTTTTACCTTTGTACAGCTCATATGGAGTCTTTGATATCATGGCTCTTATAGACACTCTATTAAGGATATAAGCTGCTGTGTTAACAACTTCTGCCCAAAAATATTTAGGTAGATTATTCTCACATAGCATAGTCCTAGCCATTTCTTTTAAGGTTCGGTTTTTCCTCTCTACAACACCATTTTGCTAGGGTGTTATAAGTGCAGAAAAATTATGATCCAACCCCTTTTCATTACAAAATTTTTCAAATTCATCTCCTTCAAACTCACCTCCGTGATCACTCATAGTACTAACTATAACTAGTCCTTTTTCATTCTCAACCTTCCTACAGTGACTTATGAATGCTAGTAGAGCATCATTCTTATGAGCAAGAAAATATACTCAAGTGTACCTAGAGTAGTCATCAACTATTACAAAGCCATAAGATTTTCCTCCTAGACTAGTTGTACTTATTGGACCAAATAGATCAATGTGCAACAATTCAAGAGGTTTAGATGTGGAGATAACTTTCTTGGTTTTAAAAGATGTTCTAGCTTGTTTACCTAATTGACATGCATCACAAATTTGATCATCCTCAAGTTTAAGCTTAGGCAATCCTATAACCAGATTTTTCTTAATTAATTTTGACATGGAATGCATGCTCACATGTCCAAGTCTCCTATGCCATAGCCGACCATCATCTTCAACTTTTGCTACAAGACATGTTTCACAATCCATTTCAAGATTCTCAAGAAAATACAACATACATATTTTTATTCTTTTTCCTATAAATGAGACTTTGTTAGTGCTTATATCTATCACTTCACATTTAGTTGAGTTAAAACATACCTTAAAACCTTTGTCACACAATTGGCTAATACTCAATAAGTTATGTTTCAAACCTTTAACTAACAATACATGACTAATTTGAGTTTGGGAGTTCTTTCCAACCGTTCCTATTCCATGAATTCTACCTTTTGAATCATCACTAAAGGATACGGTACCTCCCTTTCTTCTGTCTAGCTGAGCAAATAGCATTTCATCTCCTGTAATATGCCTTGAGCAACCACTGTCCATATACCAAGGCTGCTTCTTCTTTAGTTGAGCTCTTGAACATGTATCTTTTGAGTACAACTCAACCTACAAAACAAATTTTCAGTTTTTCTTAATAGGTACCCATACCTTGATGGGTCCTTGATTGTTAGCAGCAACAAAGGATCTTTTTGGAACGTAAATTTTTTTAATTTTTTTCACATATCTTTTTCTATAGCAGTCATATGATAAATGACCAATTTTATCACAAATATAACACTTAGCTAATGCCTTAATCGAATTCTTCTTGAAGTATGCATTTTTTTTTTTGCGTTTCAGTTTTCAAACATTTGAGTGCAGCATTTTCTTCACTTACCTTTTGTAAGGCTTCAGTTTTTCTTTCCAATTCCAATTTTGGAGTTTCAAAAATTTTTTTTGAATGTTCCAATTCAATTTGCAAAAAATTTCTTTGTTCAAAAACAGTATCAAAGTCAAGTTTAATATTTTTCAAATCTGATTCTAGAGATGCTGACTTTTTCTTTAAAGTCTTGTATTTCAAAACAAGTTTTTCAAATTCCTCATATAAACATTCATATTCATTCTGAAGTTCCTCAATAAAAATATTACAAGGGAATGAGGATACCTCAGATTCATCATCTCGTGCCATCAAACACAGGTTTGCTCTTTATTTAGCTTTTTTTTCCTCATTTCAGAACTTGAAGTATCACTATCTGACCAAGTAGTTGCCACCATTGCCTTCTTTGATTTCTTATTTTTCTTTGGAGTTTCTTCTTTTAGTAAGGGGCATTCTGACTTGAAATGTCCAAGCTTCTTGCATTCAAAACATGTAAGCTTTTCCTTTTTATTAGAGTCATTTTTGTTTCTGGTTCTCCATGAATAGCCTTGATCTCTTCTAAACCCTCTTCTAGCTAGTTTCTAGTTTCTTTTGCCCATCAGCTTTTTGAATCTCCTTGCAACTAGTGCTAGTTCTTCATCATCATAAGATAGCCTGTCCAGTTTTTCTTCAAGAATGCTGGCTTTTAGGGCAATGCTCTTCTTCTTTTCTTTTGCTTTCTTCCTATCTTCTTCTTCCTCTTCCTTGAGGTCTAGCTCATGAGTAAGGAAAGAACCACAAATTTCATCCAAAGTTATAACATTTAAGTCCTTGGCTTCTCGAATGGCTATAACCTTAGGATTTCAATTCTTGGGTAGGTTTATAAGAAGTCTTTTAATAATTTCATGCTCGGGAATCGATTTACCTAGCTGGCTAAGTTTGTTTATGATGTTTGTGAATCTATCTAGCATGCTGGTGATATCTTCACCAAGCTCTATCTTAAACATTCCATAATTGTGGGTCAATAGGGTTATCTTGGACTCCTTGACTTGAGAAGTCCCTTCATGGATAATTCTAAGTTTATCCCATACTTGTTTTGCTGTGGTACAACTTTATACTTTATTGAATTCAGTGGGAGTTAGAGCACAATGTAATGTATTGATTGCCTTAAAATTGGCTTGGACCTTTTTGATTTCAACCTCGGTCCATTCAAACCTTGGCTTAGGGATCATCTCGTTAGTCACTACCTTTAAAGTTGAGGGAGTGAATGGTCCATCAGTTATGACGTCCCACATCTCATAATCAATTACTTTAATATATATTGACATCCTAGTACTCCAATAAGGGTAATTTGAGCCATCAAACAGAGCTGGTCTGTTTGTTGATTGTCCCTCAGCAACTGTGGATTTTTGAAGAGTCATTTAGATATTCCCAATGGTGTATGACCTTAATAATAGGGATTATGTGAGACCTTGACCTCTATAGACTCGTAACTAGGCATAGACGCAATAACACGAGCTAGGGGTAATTTCGTCATTTCCTTAGTAAGCCCCTAAAAGTAAGTTTTGAACAATATTATGGCCTAAATAGGTCTAAGGCATAAATGGATGATTAAATAAGGGTAAAATGACCAAGGAAACAAAAATTTTGATAAGTTCCACGATAGGGGCAAAATGGTCATTTTTCACCTCGAGTCAAAATTTTTAAGTTTTCATGAACCCGAACATTTCTAGACCATTATGGACCTTGTCCTAGTGTCAAAAGAGTAAAAAGATTTCATATAGGGGTGGAGAAGGACAAGCTAACTTACTAAGGGCATTTTCGTAATTTTTAAGGGAGTGGATAAGCTTGGGCTATAAATATCTTCTCTTTCTAGCAGCTTCTTCTTCTTCTCCTCTTCCCATCTCACGTTGCTTCCATTCTCCATGGAAGCTTGATATGGAGCTTGCATAATTTTCTCTCTCTAGCTCTAATTTTTATATCTTTGTGCCCTTTTTACTAGAACCCTTGTATTCTTTCACTCTCTCACTTTAAAACCCTTGAAAAATCCTACTTCCATACTTTCTCTTACTAGCTAAGTGTTTAGAGAGAGAAACAGAAAGAAAGCCCTATAATACGCTTGGGAATTGTTGGAAAGAATTTCAAAGTTACAAAGCTATCAAGGTGAGTAGTAAATTAGAATTGAGTTTTAAGTGTTGATAATGTTTAGTGATTGATTTGTGAGTTTATTATTGAGATTGTGTATTGACTCTAATGTGATTAGGTAGTGAACATAGATAGCCATTTAAATTGGCAATTGAAAGCTAGTTAAAAGATAGCTTTTAGGGTTTATAGTGTGTGAATTAACATAATGCTGATACTAATGTGATTCTAGGTTCTAACGAAGCCCCATTACCCCAATTGGATCATTAGGGGAATTAAAGTCAGCTAAAGGCTCAACAATATACCGGTGAGTGAATTGCATTTCAAATTTGTTTTGGGGAATGTGATTGTTTGTACAAAGCTTTTGAATGATTTTATACAACTTTTCTTAAAAATGAGTGCCTTGGGAACAAGCTTTTGAGAAATGGGTTATGTTGTGATATGTGGCTATTATGGATCCCTATACTGCTACATTATGTTGATATATGTATATATGCACAAATATATTTTTGTGTAATTATATGGACTCGGCTATGTGCGAGTAGGGAGTGCGCATAAGCCGATGATGACCCGGTTATGTGCGAGGAGGGAGTGCGCATGAGCTGGTGATGATGGGATGGTGTGCATGATGATGATGGGTATATGTATATATATACACATACGTAAATATGTGCGTTATAAGAAATTTATGAGTAATGGTATATGGTTGTAATGTATGTGAAATTTGGTATGTTAAACTTTGGGAAATTGTTATGTGTTTCTTATTGGCTTTGGACATTTCAGCAAGGTGGTTTTCTTTAGGAGGAAGGGAAATTTTTCATTGGTGCCCTGTTTCTCGCTGTAGCAAGAATGATTCTCACTGCAGCGAGAAATTCTCGATTTTTTGGGGGGTGGCTGGCCGAAAACTCGCTGTAGCGAGAAATTTTTTGTCTTAGGCCAGAAATTTTGCAGTAGTGAGATTCATTCTCGCTACAGCGAAAAACTTTCTATTTTGTCTCACATCTTGATCAATTGTTGCCCTATTTTCCACTTATTTGCTACCATATTTGAGCATGGATTTTCAACATTACGGAATAAATGATTTAAGTTTAAAATGAGGAGGTTTGGTGAGAAACCCTCAGCCAGTTGAGAAACCCTCGTTCGGCTACTAACTTAAATCCCAACGTCGTTGAAGCTAAAATTCGTTGTCGCATTTGAATTGCTTGTGTATCATTGAAGCTTTCATTTTTCAAATTGTTTGTTATGTATGGGTTCATGATTTCAAATGATTAATTATTTAAGGGTTTAATGAGGGGTTTTAATGTGAACGAAACTAAATTGTATTATTTTAAAACAAGTACATCATGATTTTAAATCCTTCCTTATTGTTGCTTGTTCCCTTCCTTGTTCACTCACTGGGTTTATACTCACCGTTTTCAACTTCATATTTTCAGATCAAGAGGCAGCCGGTAACTAGGATGAGGTGTCCTCGTAGACTTGTATCCATCTTTTGGTAGGTGTCTCGGCATTCAGTAGCTGTACATTCGTCCGAGTCTCTCCGCTGGAAGTCGAGTATTCTTTTGTTGTGTATAGACAAACCTAATGTAAATTATTAAGATACATGTTGTAGACAATGTTTATACACTTGTTTGGTGCCAGTATAAGGTGGCAATGTTTAATATTATTTTGATCCTAAGTTATGAAATGTGACTTAACAGTTTATGATGGAATGATGAACATGTTAGATTAATAGGCTGGCTTGGGCTTAGTGGACTATGTCCATTGGGCCCATGTGCCTGTCATGGCCCGAAATTTGGGTCGTGACAGATTAGGCTCTAATTCCACTTGTTGGTCCCAAGTAAATGTGCTAGAGGGGGGGTGAATAGCACAATTTGGCTCTTTCAAAAATTGGCTTTAAGTGGGAACAAATGCAAGATAAAAGAAGGAATGAAAATAAAACAAAAACAGAATAGACAACACATCAGAATTTAGAGTGGTTCGGTCCAAGACCTACATCCACTACCTTGATTGTTCAACCAAGGATTTTCCCAACCAATCACTATGAATAGTGAAATTCACAAGCTTTTACAGTGGCTTTTACCAGGCTTAGCCAAAACCTTTCACAATAGTTTTTACCGGGATCAACTAAAGCCCAACACCTAACTTTTCAAGGCTAAGTTAGAACCTATACTCAATCAAACAATCTTAGCTTGAATCAATCCCTTAAAGTGACTTGCTCACTCTAAGAATACAAGGAGAGAAGTGATAAGAGTGTACTTACGATCACACTGTTGATCTAAGTAGTACAAAGTGAAGTGCAGATCACAATTACAAAGATAGGAGTTTAATGTAGTAAATGAGCCAAGAATATTTACTGGTTTTTGAGCACTTTTGGACTTGAAAGCTTTCAATCTACTTTTCTAGCCATCGGAAGTCCTTTTTATACTTGGAAAATCAGCTCTGAAGTGGGTTAAACAGTTTTTCACCATTGGAAATAGTTTGGTAACAATATTGGCCGTTAATTTGTCTTCTAGTGCACAATTCAAATTTTCTAGCAAAATGCTTTTAGTCAACTAACTTATTTCTTAGTCGACTAAGTTGTCTCTGTTTTTTGTTTCCAGTTTCTGGCAGTGAGCACTTAGTCGACTAACTTACTTCTTGGTCAACTAAGTCAGTTTTGTTTTGATGTCTAGATTTCTGGCAGTAGCTTCTTAGTCAACTAACCCACTTTTTAGTCGACTAAGTCTTTTCTGTTTCTCAATATTCTTGAGCCCGCCAACTTTTGAATTGAATTTTAGCTGACTAACCCTTCATTATTCAACTAAGGAGCTTCTGTTTTGTTGATTAGTTGTGGCTTCTTATTCATATGCCTTTTTGATAAGTCCCATGGAATTATTTATTTATCATTGGCATACAATTCTTGTCCTACACACTCAAGTAGAAATATTAGACACAAATGAATGGGAATGTTTTATCATCATCAAAAACTAATGGAGCCAACAATTTCCAAAGATCCACCTCTTGTTCTTCATGTGGGTTGACTGGTCAGTTTGCTAGAGATTGTCCCAATGGTCAGAGGACTCAGAGGTGGACACAGGAACAGACACAACCAATTTTACTTGCCCTATCCATAGCCACTCAGATTGGTAGAGAGGTTAGAGGAGTTAGGGGTTGAGGTGCTAGTAGTTCGTCCCAAGGCAAACGATCTGGAGCCCAAGGGATAGCTAGTCAAAGACAGGCCAGAGTTTATGCTCTAACTCAGCAAGATGCATAGGCATCCAATGTAGTTGTTACAAGTATACTACCTATTCTTCTATTGATGCACGTGTATTGTATGACTCTAATGCTATGCATTCATTGTATCCCCATACTTTACATTTAAATTAGGTATAATGTGCTCTAAAAGGAAGCATTACCATGCCTTTCAAAGAGGCGTTTACAGCAAGGCATGTGTATAGAGATTGTATGATCTAAATTGAGAGCAAAGACACTTCAGAAAATTTAGTTTTGCTAGACATGTTGTAGTTTAATGCGATATTGGGTATGGACTGGTTGTCACCCAATTCTGCTAATGTTGATTGCCACTACAAGATGGTACACTTTAACTATCCGAGGGAGAAACCATTTAGTATCCAAGGGAATAGTAGTATGGTGACAGGTAGTATGATTTCAACCTTAAACGCTATAAGATTGATTGATCATGGATGTTAGGGATTCTTGGCATTAGTTAAAGACACCTAGATGGTGGTGAGTGTGGTGGTTGATGTGCCAATTGTGAGGGACTTCACTGATGTGTTTCCTAATGAGTTTTCAAGACTACCCCTAGATAGATATATAGAGTTTTGCATTAGCTTGGTATAAGGTATGAGTCTGATATCTATACCACCGTACCGAATGGCACCAGTTTAGCTTAGATAGCTCAAGGATCAACTAGAGGACTTGTTGGACAAGGGGTTCATTTGTCCTTCTTTGTCACCATGGTGCATTGATGCTATTCATAAAGAAGAATAATAGATTAATGAGAATGTGTATAGATTACCGGTAGTTGAACAAGGCAACAATGAGGAATAAGTATCCTTTACCATGCATTTATGAATTTTGATTAGTTTTAAGGTGCCCAATGTTTTTTTAAGATTTACTTAAGGTCAGGCTATCATCAGTTGAGAATTAGGCAAAAAGATGTGCCTAAGACTGCTTTTCATACTAAGTATAGGCATTACGAGTTCTTCATGATGTAATTCGAACTTACTAATGCCCCAGCTGCTTTTATGGACATGATGAACCGAGTGTTCAAGCCATACTTGGATAAATTTATGGTGCTATTTATTGATGACATATTGATATACTTGAGGAGTAGAGAGGAGCATGAGCAGCATTTGAGGATAGTGCTCTAGACTTTGAGATAGCATGCGTTATATGCTAAGTTCTCTAAGTGTGAGTTTTGACTTGATAGTGCTAGATTTTGAGGCCACATAGTATCTATGAACGGTGCAATGATGGACTCGAAGAAGATTGAGGCCATAGAGAAATGGCGAAGGCCTACCTCAATAACTGAGGTACGAAGTTTCCTAAGGTTGGCCAGATATTATAAAAGATTCATGAAGGATTTCTCAAAGATAGCAGCTCTCATGGCTAAGTTGACATAGAATGGTGACAAGTTTGTATAGATAGATGCATGTGAGGGGAACTTTTGGAAGCTCAAGGCATGTCTTACCACAGATCCAGTATTGAGTTTACCTTTTGGTTCAGGGGGTTACATAGTTTACTGTGATGCCTCGCAAGTAGAACTTGGGTGTGTATAGATACAACATGGTAAGGTGATTACTTACGCATCGAGACAACTCAAAAGGCATGAGCAAAATTACCCCACCCATGATTTTGAGATGGTTGCTATAGTGTTTGCCTTAAGATTTTGAGGCATTATCTATATGGTGAGATGTGTGAGATTTATACGGATCACAAGAACCTCAAGTATATCTTTAAGTAAAGAGATCTCAACCTTAGGCAAAGTTGATGGTTGGAATTGCTTGAAGATTATGATTGTACAATACTATACCATCCTGGCAAAGCCAATGTGGTAGTCGATGCTTTATGCCAAAATTCTATGGGGAGTTTAGCCTATATCTCAATTGAAAGGAGATTGTTGGTACAATGTATGCATGAGTTAGGCGATATGGGCATTCAATTTAAGGTTGATAATTTCGATGCATTATTAGCCCATTTTAAAGCGAGACTTGTCAAGCCCAGCCCTAAATTATCTACCATGTTACACATGAGACTGATAGAGTTATTGTATATTTGAACAACCTCGGAAGAATATTTAAAAGTCGATATTGTGCTTAGAAGTACAAGTCGATTTATACCTCGAACTAATTAAAATAGGGATTTTAAGGTGAAATTAAGAGTTTCACAATCCAGAGATGACTCAAAATGGTAATTCGAAGTTTAAGGATTAATTTGGAGTCAAACCAGAATTTTCGCTATCTAAGGGCAAAATGGTCATTTGCCACCTAGAGACAAAATGGAAATTTTAGAAAAGATTTGTTTTGGCCCCATTTGACTTATTGGAGTATGATTTAAGTATTGGAGCATGATTTGAGATTTAGAAGTAAAAAATTTTAATTCCGGTATAATTTAGAGTATAGGGGTAAAATGGTAATTTTGCCACCCCGAGGGTAAATCTATAAATTTTCAGCCCCGACACTTTTCAAGACCAAGGGATTTTATTCATCATGGAAATGGATACACATGAGAAATGTGTGGTGGAGAAGTAAAAGAATTAAAATCAAATATTTAAAATTTGAACCAATAAGGAATGCCATGTGTCATGCTTTTATTATTTTATTATTTCTTTATAAAAGGGCATAAAAATCAACCCATTTCTTTCATATGGCCGGCCAAACAATGAGTAAAGAAGAACAAAGGGAGAAAAGAAAAACAAAAACCCTAGATGGAGAAATTTAAGGAAAAATTGGTCAAAATTCAAGGAAACAAGTGACAAAAGGTAAAATTTCTTGATTTTGACTTATGATCTACCTTTCCCATGCATTTCTCCTCATTTTTCATGGTTAAATTATATGTTTTCTTGATGAATTCATGGCTGGTTGGAATGGGTATGGAGAGAGAATGATGTTAGATTGATTTGTTTCTAAGTTATGTTAGTGTTTTTAGTTAGTTAAGCATGTTTAGAAACAAAACAACAAGAAAAGCATCCATTTTCCCCATAAACCTTCAATAGTCGAACCCTATGTGAAATGTAGAAGTAATGAATTGATTTTGTGATCAAGTGAATTGGTTGAAAAATTGATGAAATGATGATTTATGGTGAGAAAATGGAATGGGAAAATTTTTAGTGATAGTGCACCACAATGGCATATCACATAGATAATATAGATAATATAAATGTTGGATGAAGTATCTCCTGAGGTAAAGATTTGAGTGAACTTCACATGGACCAGCACGTGAGAGTGAGACTCAGCCAACGCCAAGGCATGGCTACAATTTCGGATGTAAAGACATTTAACAGCCTTGGTGGACTCGGTTGGGATAACCCTCGATCAAGGTATCCCTGATAACTAAGTATGAGAATGATTTTTGGCACGAGCCAAGCCTGTCAGGAAATCATAAGCCTAGTTGTTTATTTGGTTGAAATGAGCTGGAAGGTAATTAAATTACAGTATGACTTCTTATTTTAATTCGTCTCCATTTGTTCGCCTTTAGATAGTTTAGATGGTGTATGTTTACTCACTGAGATTTTATAATCTCACCACCCTCATTTCCTCACATTTCAAGCTCGGAGAATTCCATAGTTAGCTGACTTTGACAAGGACCTTCATTTAGACTTGAATCGGCAAAAGTTGTAGGTTTTTAGCTTTCGATACATTTTGGTTAGATGTAGGCCCACGTGTCGCTGTAAAAGCAATTTTGTGCTTTGGTTATTTGCTTTATAGTATATATGAATATAATTAACTTTTACGCTATAAGAATTATTTACCGATAGCTTTATAAAAGTTATTTTGCAAGAAAATAGTTTATTTTGTTGAATATTTTTATTATATTCAAATGGTCAAATTTTCACATCAAATGAACATTTTAGATACTTAATTTGTTTTTAAATCACTAAATATATATTTTCTGCTTACTTACTACATTTTTAGCAAGTTTTGAGATTTTCGACGAAAAATGACGAAAATGCCCCTGTGAGCCAGAAAACAATATGCTATGTTCTTATTTGAAAATGACTCATAATCCTTCGAATTACAATATTTGATAACTATTGCTCACCGGAGAAATGCGAAAGCTGATACGAGCCCCTTGCGAGGTTTCGATCGGCATTCGAGTTGAAGAATGTCTGTCGAGGCTTCACAGCTGTTGTCACGGGCTCGATGGGAGTTTCGGGTCATGACAAGACCTATGTTGATGGATCGGATCAAAGAAGCCTAGAATAAGGATGATTTTGTGGCAAAGGCACTAAAGGATCCTCAAGAAAAGAAAGAACATATGTCTTATAGAGCCACTAATGGATTACTTAGATATGGATCTATAGTGTATGTGCTGGATTTTGATGATTTAAGGTGAGAGATTCTAGAAGAAGCCCATGTGGCTACATATGTAGTTCACCCAGGCACCATTATGATGTACCATGATTTGAGAGAGATATACTGACGGGATGGTCTTAAAAAAGATGTAGTTGAGTTTGTGGTCAATTGCTTAGTATACCAACAAGTTAAGACAAAGCATCAGAGACCAACTAGATTGTTACAGCCTTTACTTGTTTTCGAATGGAAGTGGGAGCATATTTCTATGGACTTTGTGACTAGACTACCCCAACGAATAAAGGGTATGATTCCATATGGGTAATTGTAGATAGGTTGACCAAGTCCACCCACTTTTTACCAATAAGGACTGCCTATGGAATGGTATAATATGCTAGGTTGTATATTGATGAGATAGTGCAATTGCATGAAGTTCCAGTCATTATAATGTCAGAAAGAGGCACACAATTTACTATTTGATTTTGGGAGAAAGTACAAGGCTTTGGGAACTAAATTTAATTTTAGTATTGCTTTTCACCCACAAACAGATGGATAGTCTAATAGCGCCATTCAGACACTATAAGACATGTTAAGGGCTTGTGTCATAGACTTTAGAGTTTCTTGAGATCAACACTTGCCACTAATTGAGTTTACCTACAATAATAGCTTTCAAGCTAACATTCAAATGGCACCTTATGAGGCATTATACAGGGCGCAAATGTAGATCACCTATATGTTGGTCTAAGGTCAATGAAAGGAAGTTACTTGGCCGGATATAGTTCATGAAACCACTAACAAGATTCAGATGATTAAAGAAAAGATGTTGGAGGCACAAAGTCATCAAAAGGCATATGCAGACCATAGAGGTCGAGAGTTTGACTTTCAGGTTGGTGACCATGTGTTTTTAAGGGTTCTTTAACCAAAGGCATTATAAGGTTTGGCAAGAAAAGCAAGCTAAGCCTAGGGTATATTTAACCTTTCGAGATTCTTGAGAGAGTTGGTGCAATGGCTTATCAACTAGCAATTCCACCAAATCTTGCTAGTGTTCATCCCATGTTTCATGTTTTGGTACTACGAAAGTACCAACCAAATCCATCGCATGTGATACAACATGAGTTCTTACAATTGGGAGATGGTTTGAGTAACGAGGAGGTACCAGTAGCCATACTAGATAGGCAAGTAAGAAGGTTATGCTCCAAAGAGAGAGCCTCAGTTAAGGTACAATGGTGTAATCACTGGAGCAAGGAGGTGACTTGGGAAGCTAAAGATGACATGTAAGCGAAGTATTCGCACTTATTCCACGAAGGTTAGTGCATTAGATTAAATTCAAAGATGAATTTTTTAAAAAGAGAGAATGTGAAATCCCACCTTGAGTAAGAGGATAAGTTAGAAAATCCTTAGGTCAGCATATAGATTACATATTTCGAACATCATACTTTGCTTTAACCTTCAAAAGAATTCATTGATACTTTTGGTTGTTTGTCACTTTCAAAGTAAAATATTTTCCAAGTTTGGAAAGGGTTAATATATGTGAGTTTTATAGAATAATCTTTAGGGAATAAAAAATGGCGATAATGATTTCCTTGATTTTTATATGACCAAAAATGATTTTTTTATAATTTTTGGAATACGTTTGCTTTGGCATATGGGAGCCGTAAATTTAATTTCAATCAAAATTTTTTGATTTTATTCTTGAAACTAAAATTTAGATTTTGATTCTTTTGGATTTTGATTTTTTTGATATTTTTGCTGAATCCAAACGGGAGGTTGTTTGCTTATTTACATTAAATATCTTAAGTAAATATAGAGTAAAATGGAAAGAAGCAAAAATGAATACATTTACTTAAATGGTATTTAATGTAAATAAGTTAGGCAGGTTCTACAGGTGATCTATCTCAGAAATTGCATTCTATTTCAAATATATCGATACATGTTCATGATGTATCTATACATATGTTCATGTATCGATATAGATACATGTTCATAATGTATCAATATAATTTTTCCAAAACCCAATGTATCGATACATGGTCTAAATGTATTGATAAATTTCATCGATTTTAGAAAAATAAAAGGGGCAGAACTGTATTTTTCGAGGGTTTTCAACCCTCAGCTATTTTTCGAAGGTATTTCTCCCAACTAAAACTATATTTTTAACTCAAATTTTCATTTTTGATGATGTGGTTTTGAGTTGTTATGAAAAAAGTGACATGTTTAAGCTTTGGAAACTTTAAATCTTAATTTCTAGTTTCTAAAAATATGATTTTATTGCCCAAATTTTCTATTGGTAATTAAAGCTTAAAGGTTTTATGATTTTCTTAAGCATTTAAGCTCACCTATGATAAGAATGAAAGATTTGCGGGTTTTCTAAGCTTGGGCTTTAGGTAGAAAATTAGTTTAGCTAAAAGCGAGTAGTTTTGAAAGTACCTAGAATGATTATTGTGAGATTTTTATTCTAAGAAATGATTGTGATGAATGTTGAATAATAAAAACACATGAAAACTCCACGGATATCACTGAGACTCAATTGTGATTAGAGCTAGGAGTCGACTCTTCGATTAGATGAGTGGATACACATTTTAAAGTATTTTAATATGTAAAGTTAGCATGACTTTTATGGAAATGGTTCTTTACGTATGTTGAAAAATTATTTCCATAAATGGTTTTTTAAAGGATTTAAACTACAAGGTTTTATGAAGTTCAAGGAAATGTTCATATGACTTGATTTGATAATGATTGTGATATGTGTGACAATGATTTTCAAATTGTTTACAAATCTAATATATATGTATTAGTTTTCAACAAAGGGGAACAAGCCCTTTCATGTTTGTAGTCCACTCGATTACTCTAGCCTTTGGGTCAGTGTGGGTACGAGATATTTCTATGGTTAATGTATGAATGTTATTATGCACATGTTAGATACGATGTAGCATGATAAGAACATTGAATGCATGAGCTCCATTTATGAGAATGTAACATGTATGCCATGAGATGTATGAGTTAACCATATCATATACACTATGGGCTAAGTATGTGAGTGATTTATGAGGTTATGAAATGTATGCCATGAGATGTATGTGCTGAGATAGTCATATATATTATGAGCTAAGCATGTGAGTGACTTGTGAGATTATGAAATGCATGCCATGAGATGTAGGTGTTGAGATAGTCATATACACTATTAGCTAAGCATGTGAGTCATTTATGAGGTTGTGAAATGCATGCCATAAGATGTTTGTGTGGAGATAGTCATATACACTATAGGCTAAGCATGATGATGATTTATGGAAATGTTATATGTTCATAATGCAAGTTAAGGATGAGAATGATCATAAGCTTAAAAGATCATATGATGATGGTAAGTGAGGTCGATGTGCCACTCACACAACTATAATGATTGTTCGCACAAGGTGAACTAGATGATAATGATGACTTTGTCCACTACCCATTTGAGTGGCATGGGACCACTCGATAGATCATGGATGAGGCCGATGTGCCATTCACGAGAGTGCACTAGGAACCCAAAATAGAGGAGGTTAAACCACTCTGTGTTGGAATAAGACAGACCCATTCATAGTTAGAATGTTATGATGAATGAGATTAATGAGCTAGAGAAATGATTGAATGAGTATTGCTTCATTATTTATGCTTAAATGCCTAGTTAAGATTATATGAGTATTAATGATGTTATTCACACTGTAATGTGGTGATATTGGCTTGGTTAGATAGAACCTTGGCCTTGGGAATGATCCCTCAATGATAGGAAGACTTATGAATGAGTTAGATTCAAGAAACAGCCTAGAAAGTTGGATTCTATGGGAAAAGTATCGATACATATGAAGTATGTATCGATACGTTTTCAACAGAATGCTACAAGATGCGTTCTAAGTGAAATGTATTGATACATTATCAATAGTATCGATAGATTCCTTGCATGTATCGATTCATTCTAGAATGTATCCATAAAATTGTCACAGAATTGACTTTTCAAGTTATTTTAAGGAGGTTTTCTAGATTAAATGGCTTTAATGATTTATGCAAACATGTTTTTCATGCAATGTTATTCGGAGGATGATTAAATGCCATGTTTCATAAACATCATGGTAATGTGAAAAGAATTTATGAATCATATGTTTTTACAATTGCATGGTTATAAAAAACTTTTCCCCTTAGCTTGTTTCCTTCCCCATACCCACTTACGGAGTTTTTGTGACTCACACATTATTTTCCCTCACTATTTTATTGTAGATCAGTGATAGCACTCTTTTGCTAGCAACCAGTGTCACGAAGACATGATCCGTTCATTCCTCATTAATAGGCGTCTAACAACCTCTTAATGCCTAACAAATCAAGTCAGGTTCTGTTGACGAGTCGACCCTTACTTTATGTTATAATTTTATATTATGAACATGTGTATGTTGATATTGCCAATGTTGGGCATTTTACATTGATAATGATTTATATGAGATTATGATGATGGCTCAAGAGCCTATATGGACACTTGAGGGTGCTATTGATATTAAATGTTAATGTGCACTTTAATAGTGGCACATGTTGATATATTTATATATATACATTCTTGAGTTTTCACAATTAAGTTGAGAAGTTCCTTAATTGTGTACTGAAATGGATGAATTCATGTACTACAATTATGTATGTTAATGAATGGATGAGATGTTTCTGCATGCAATGATAAATCTTCAATGATGTTATGATGAGAGGCTTGCTTAGACTTGAGGGGTTTTGCTCCTCTAAGGCCATGCACCAGTCACAATGCCTCCAAAAAATGGGATGTGACAATTAAGCTAGATGTTGAATATGATAAAAAGTTGAATTGATGAAAAAAAAGTTCAAAAATATGCTTAGTATTCACCCCACTATCATCATAAAAAGAAATAAGTTTTCGGTGTAAAATTGTGATGAAAAGAAAAAGGGAGAAGACAATAAAGTGTTGAACATAAAAAAGTTCAAAGTTGAAGAATGGTATATTTGGAGATTATGAATAGAGCTCTATATAAGTCCTAGAATGATTATGTGCTTAAGGTGAATTAAATCACATTAATGATTATTATCCTTCCTTGACCCTAGCCAAAAATTACAAGCTTAATAAAGTCCTAATGATCCTCAACTTAGTATTAGTCTACATTAGTGGAGAGAGAGATGAAAAGCAAACCTATGGCGTTCTAGTGTTAATTTGAAATTTTGCATTGGCATAAACTCATTTGGATAAGTATGAAGTTCTCTGTAAAAGAAATCACACACACACACACACACAAAAATCCATTTAAGAATGAGCTTGCATTTGAATTGAAATATGGACTTAAATGATATCTATAGTTTATCTTGAGTGGAGATTTATAAATATACTTTTGAGAAAATTTTTGAAAATCATTGGTTTCGTGCAACCTACCTCTAACTGGATGTTTTCCTTTATTTAACTTGTTTTTATCATTTAAGTTGCTTTTGTTTTAGTATTCTTTTATAGTTTGCCTAAAGACTAGTAAAATCTTAAGTTTAAGGGTGTGATAAGTCTATTTTATAGAGTTATTTAATCACAATTTTAGGTGTATTTTGTTTAAGTTCTTGAGAACTTAGTTTAAGTATTAGTTATTTTTAGTTATTTATTTTTATTTCAGTTAATTATGTTGGGTTCAATTGATTTAAGTTATTTTATAATATTTTCCTTCAGGTTTAATTATTTTTAAGTTTGTTTATTGATTTTGTAGGCTTACTATGAAAGGGTGATATTTTGTGAAAAAGAATGCATTCAAGGTATAGACTTCACTACACATGTTTTGATATTTTGAGCATATCATTCACAACAGAAGTCCAATTGACATGATTCTTAAACCATTGAAAATTTAAGAGACATAGATACAACTTTCATGTTTACCTCTTTACCCAGGTCATCCTTGAAGAAGGATAAAATTGCATCACAAGTTGGAGTAGTGCAACAAAACCTAGAAATTCAAGACAAAGTATAGATTGTCATGGCCTTGGAAGCATTCAGCTCTATGGCCCCCCAATAAGGGATGTATGCTTGAAGCATCCAGAGGACTCGACATCACTACCACCAAGGAAGCAGCACACAACACTCAAAAGAAAAAATTCAAAAAAATTAAAGAGGCCACGGTGCCGCAGTGCCCATGTGTTAGGGAACAGGTTTGGTTCAATTGGACTTCTATTTTGACACAAATTCGAGCTTTATTTAACCCCTCTTCTAAAAGCATGTTTAAACAATAATTAAAAGAGGTTTTTTTTTAAGAAAAAGAGGCATTCAAGCTAGAAAGAAAACAAGAAAGATCGCGAATCAAAGTCTTGGCAAATCTTGGAGTCCTTTCTTCTCTTCTTACCTTTATACTTTCTTTGTTTAATCTTGATGGTTAAATTTCTTTTTTGGATGATGTTTTCATTGGATAAATGGAACTAAATTTTTTAATCTAGAATCGTAATTGAACCCAATGTGCAGCTTGAATTTTTAATATTCTTTCTTGCTTATGATTGATAATGTTTGAGTTGTTTATTTCAATCATGTTCTTAATGCATCTGATTACTTGATCACTAATTAGGTTGATTTTGAAACCTAAACAAAGCTGGAAGAGGGAGTTTAGAGTATGCCATGGATGAAATAGCATATGTTCAATATCAATTGCATGAGATGATTGATTTAATTCGCATGCAGGGTAGGAATACACTTACATGTCATATGTAGCCATAATTAAAGTCAAAGCTTAATGAGTCTTTCTTCATTTCAATTTGCATAGGAATATAATAAGTTGGTTAAAGAAGATATTTTTATAAGACCATCGGAAGAGACTTATAAATATATTAGAACTCTAGTTTAACAACTCAAGCCTATTTAGTACATAAAGAGAGAGTAGAAGAGATTCAGAAGAAACATTGAGGGGATATTGTGCTTCTAGACTTTTTAATTGATTGATTCTAAATAAATTGTTACTTTTTCTTTCAATTTTAAGTTTTAGTTTCTTTAATTTTCAATAACTTTAAATTTAGTTGTTTAGATAAGGTTAAGTTGTGTTAATTTTAGTATTTAGCAAAATAATTTGGACAATTCTATATGGGAATGAACTTTACTTTCTATGATATTACTTGTTAACGATACATGCACTTACATGGTAAATCCAACAATAGAGATGAATAATGAATGGAGGTTTAGGCTCAAGGAGTATCAGTTGAAGGATAAAAATGTGATCTTTATGTTTTGCACTTGCTCAGAGATGGGATTTTTTTACTCTTTGCTTTCTTGCTTGTTTTCCCTCTTTTTGGCACTTCAAATTCTTTTCGAAATTGTTTAAGATCACTCAACATCGTTCCTTTAACATCCTCAAAGTGGATATTTATAGGCCCTATGATTTTTTGCTCGTTGGAGTGAAATTTGAATCTGTTTTCGTACGTTCCAGTCAACTTGCATACTTCTGTCGCACATGGAGAATCGATTCTTTGATCATGAGTTGTCAGTTCTTTGTAAAATATAAAACTTTTTGTTTCTAGAGAATTAATTCTTCTTTCTTGATATGTCAGATCTTCCACAACTTGGATTAAAGATGACACCTTTGCACATTTGGAGAATCAATTCTTCTACCGTAAGGTGTTGATTCTTCATTGTTGATGGGCACCAAAATTTGAATTTCAGCTTGACTTTTGACTCTCCAATCTTATCCATTTACACCATCTCTTTCTTGGTAACCAAGTATCTAATTCTTACTTTTGATGCTTCAAGAACCAATATCTTCTTCATGTAGAATCGATTTTGAGAAAAGAAGAATTGATTTTTCAAAATTGATTCTTCCTATGATAAAGAAATAAATTTTGCTTTCTTCTCATTTAAGAATCAAATCTTTGCTTTTGAGAATTGGATTCTTAGGCTAGCACTTTGAGTTTGCTCATTAAGAAAACTTAAAATTATTTCTTTAATATCATTTACTTTCAAAGCATGCTCAATCAATCTTAGCATTTCAAGATATCTCTCTTTTTAAGATTAGCTTCAAAACATCCTTGAGGATTTTCTTCATATTCAAAAATATCTTTCATTCATTTTCAAAGCATATTTAGTTCAATCAATTTTGCCATTTCAAACAAGGATAAAGACTAACAAAGTGCTTAAAACTCGCACTTCTTAACCGTTTTGATATAACAAACGGGGAAAAAAGTTTATGAGCACATTGAAATGCTCTTATATTAGTTGAATTTTTCATAAAAACATTTTTGAACTTCATGCATAAATAGAGGGGGAGAATTTTCAAAATTCATGTTAATTTCTTACATCTTTCTTACTTACACTTAAATTTTTCCAACAATGGCAAAGAGACTAATTAAGTTAAGGAGAGGTTTCAAGAAATTTCAAATGCAATATGCTCATGTTTTTGTTATATAAAAAAGGGGGAGATTGTTATCCTTGAGTTACATCATGTTTTGATTTGACAAAAATTATATGTTATCTTGAACTTAATGTCAAGCATTTGAAATTGTCTCAAATATTTTTTTAATCCCCTAAGGTCACACACTTGCTTAAAAAGCCATGCATCATTAAAAAATATCATAAAAGCATTCAAACAATGCATATTGAACTGAGAAAACAAAAAGCAAATATGCTTTGAATTATTATTTGATTGTAAGTAAGGAAGGAATAGCTAAAGAGATGCACCAAAAAGCTAAAGAAACCTCAAGACACAAGTCAAGAGTTAACCTTAGAGAATCTCAGGTCGATCCAAAGGCAAAAAAAGTGCAAAACTTGAAGAATATAAAGCCATAGTCGACCCTGGAATGCCTATAGTCAACCTCGTCCCAAAAAGCTCAAGAAAATGAAGATTTGAACAAGCATAGTCGACCTTGACAAGTCAAGTGCATGAAAAAGAGGACTTTACACAGCCATAGTGTCACGACCTAGTACTCTCCTCGAGCCCGTGACAACCGTCATGATGTCCCGATAGACATTCGTTACCCTGAATGCCAACCGAAACCTCGCAAGGCTTAATATCAGTTTTTGCACCTCCCTTGTGAGCAATAATTATTAAATATCATATTTTAAAAGATTATAAGCTATTTCCAAATCAAAACAAAAATAAAAAATATTTTCTGTCTCATAAGGGTATTTTGATCATTTTTCCCAAAAATTTTGAAATCTGCTGAAAATATAATATATAGGGGAAAATACACATTTCATAACTAAAACAAGTTTTTATGTCTAAAACATTCATTTAGGGTGAAATTGTAGCTAATAGAATAAAATAAAAATATTAAATGAAATATTTCATTTTCTTATAAAACAATATTTATAGAACTCTGCGTAAATAATTTTTGTAACGTAAAAGCAAAATAAATCCATACATACAGTAACACATATAACCAGAGTATGTAATTTAATTTACAATGATGTGTGAGCCTCCGAATGACCAAAGGTAACAAAGGCTGTGGACCTACAATTTCTGAGGAGGCGAGTCCACTAATAACCCTCGACGTAATCAGCTATTTACGGACTGTCCTGATCTTGGAATGGCTGGAAAAGAGGGTGGTGAGTTTATATAAACTCAGTGAGTAAACAAACATCATCTAAAATATCTAAAGTCGAGTAAATGGAGACAACTTAAAATAGTTCATCATACTATAATTCATAACGTTTCAAACTCATTTCAACTAAATAAAATAATTTCATTTCACTCAAATAATTAGCATGGCTTATGAATTTCTTAAAAATTTGACTCGTGCCAAAACTCATTCTCGGGGATACCTTGGTCGGGGCATCCAACAGAGTCTGCCAAGGCTGTTAAAGAAAAGTTTATATACGCATAAAACACATTTTTACGTTTAAAAGCATAGCCGTTCCTTGGCGTTGGCTGAGTTCACCCTCACGTGGTGGTTTAGCATGTAGTGAACTCTAAAGCTTTACCTCAGGAGATACCCTCCGTGTCTCTCGTACCGAGGTAAAATACAACCAGGTTTACCGTGCCCCTCTCTAATAGGCTGGTCCACAGAAACCCACCACTGCAGTGACTAATCAATATCCCACCAAATCAATAAAAGTTTCGACAGCATGACATGGCAATTATATTACTACCCAGTCTGTTAAGGTAAAACAAACAGTTCATACAATTTCAACACAATTTCCAATTCAGCCATTCATGCCAATATCACCATAAGCCATTCAATTCAAACCATAAATTTACAACACAATCAAACAGTTTCTAATTACTCAATTTCTAAAATCATCATTCAATTTCAAAATGATTTATAAAACTCATTTCATTTAATCACATTTTACTTATAAAACATAAGGATTTACCATTTAAACTAATTTTTTTATAAAATCACAAAAACGAATAAAAACTACTTTAGATAATTAAGACGATAATAAGGTTACTCACAATATCCGGAGTCGAAGTACTCCTAGTCCCGGTCTTCGGGTACAATCTCCTTACCCTTATCGAAAGTTTCACCACCTAAACATAATGCACAACAAGCAATTTACTATATTTGTACTAAACCGTTATAAAACTAATTTAGGCTTTATATGAATGCATGAAATGGGATGCGAAATGCTCGGATTATTATCTAAATATGGTGTTCTATGTAGCTTCAATTATGTATCGAAATAAAATGGTATTGGCTTAATTCGATCTATACACCGGTTAATTGGCCAATACATCCAATTCAACTCCAATTAACTTGATTCCACTTCCAACACTCCAAGTCATCAATTACAAGTTAAATAATATGTAATAGCACAAAAATCCATCATCAATATCTTTCTTGTAAAATTCAGCCATTGAAGGTTTAGTGTAGAACATGTAATTTTCGTGCTTGATTGTTACACCTTACATCATAAAACAACTAAAAACACCTAAATAGCATGAAATTCATCAAAGTCCATTATCCAATTTCTCTCTTGAAACTTTCAGCCAAGGAGTGTGGGTGAAGGGCATGAAATTTGTTGCTTGTTTTTCATGCTAAACATCACCAAACAACTAAAAACACTAAGATAACTTGAAATCTAACCAAATAAATCATCAAATCTTCTTTCCCTAAATTCGGTTAGCTATGAATCCTTCATGAGATCTTGAATTTTAACCATGGTAATTGAAAAAGAATGCATAGGAAAGGTAGATCACAAGCTAGAATTAAGAAATTTTACCTTTACTTGCTTCATTCCTTGAAATCAAATGAATTTTCTCTTGATTTTCTTCTCTAGGGTTTGTTCTATGCTTTTTCCCTTTTGTTCTTACCTTGTCCAGCCAAAAGAAATGAGATGGGAGAGTTTTAGTTGTGTTTATAAAAGAAAATATAATAATATTAAAGCTTGACACTTGTCACCATGTGATTGATCCATACATAAAACTTAATAATTAAGCATTTTTTCTCCGCCACATAAAATCCCTCAATTATCCAAAGTATAAAATGAACTTCATGGGTTTGACAAGTGTCAAGGTGGTGTAAAATTCTAAAAATTCTAAATACATTCTTGTGGACACGTGAAATGACCTTTTTGCCCTTATATTCGAAAAATTGTCGAAATTAAAATTTTTCACTTCTCAAGCTCAAATTATGTTCCAAATAGTCAAACTTGATCAAAATTTTATCTACCATCCCAAATTTGCCCTTGGGTGGAAAAATGACCATTTTACCCCTACGTTATGAAAATTCCAATTTAACTCCAAATCAATCCCCGAACTCCGAATCATTATATTAAGTCATTCTAAGATTCAATAACTCTCAATTGCATCTTAAAATCTTTATTTGAACTAGTTCGAGGCTTAAATCAACTTAGCTGTACCATTAGGTACACTATCGACTTTTGACGATTTTTTCGAGGTATTCAAGTATGCAAGCATGATGTCAAATACATGATGACATTGCAAGTATATTATAAGGCTAGGCTTGACACATAGTCAACCCTAGCAAAGGTGTAGTCAACTACCATAGCCCAAACTTGCAAAATTCATGCTCTCTAGAATTGGATCGAGTAAAGAAAGCTTATACTCGACTATGGAGCCTTAATTTGAGAAATTTAAAAAACTTAGTCAGCCATAGGAGTGTTGTAGTCACCTTCAAGCTCTAGCAACAGTCAGATTTGATTTAAACTTATGTCTAATAGCTCCAAACTACACACCAACTATAAATAGCTTCCTTTAAGCTATTTGAAGCAAAAAAAGACTTGAGATGAAGTTTCAAACCCTAGAGAGACCTTTGAAAGCTTATCCCCACTCTCTAGCTTCAGTTAATCTTCCACCAAGCTTTGAAAAGTTCTACACTTGCTTCATTTGAACTAATATTTCTTCTCTCACTACACTCAAGCTTAAACTCCTAGCACCTAGCCTTTGTCGAGGCATTTTCTCGCTAAACTTCGTACTCTATTATGAAGGTTTTAGTTTAAGCTTAAAAAGCTAGTTATGGGTTTATGATTATGTCACAGCCTAAATCTCGGGCCATGAATGGCGCATGGGCTCAATGGGCATAGCCCACTAAGCCCAAGCAAGCCTCTTTATGAGATCCTGTTCCTCATTCTGTCCATCATCTTTAAGACCATGTGTTATAATTCTCAACGGTAAATGTTTCAGTAATATTTTATAGCAACCAAATATTCATATTTATATTATCTCAACGTACTATAATTCATTACCGTCTTATAAAGGTATCATCATCAATCCAACATATACATACTTCATTTATAACATGACTCCTAGTAGTTTACATTACATATACATGTACACAGACAAAAGACTCTCAACCATCAGCGGAGTGACTTTAAGTGAAAGTACCGTTACTAAGTGCCATAGTACCTACCAAGAAGACGAGCATACATGGACACTCAATCTAGGTCCCAACTGCCTCTGAATCTAAAGACATGAAGTTTTAAAAACATGAGTATAAACCTAATGAGTGAACATAGGAAGGGAACAAGGAACGACAAGGAATGTTTTAGAAAACATGATGCACTTAAGATAAACCATGCAATTTAGTCTAATTTTTGGTTAAAACCCCTCATTTCAAACTTTGAATGTTTAATCCCTTAATGTTACAAAATTCATGATAAACCATAAAGTTGAATAGAATGAAAATTTCAGCAATGACCAAGCAAAACAAACAAACAGAGGATTTTCATGCTGTAATGAAAAGGCATTCTTGGTTTGTATATACTTTTGTTTTTCAAGTATATCTCCCACTACAGAAGTCCAATTGACATGATTTTTAAACCATTAGAAAGCTAAGAGGCTGGGCTACAATTTTTATGTTTATCACTTTGCTCAGTTCTGATCGAAAAGTGGTCAAAATCATTGTTAAAATAAAAGCACTGCACTAGAATTTTTGAATCACCCGAGAGTTTCTCGCTGCAGCGAAATTCAAAGCATGGGTTAAGGTTGCCTACCCGAGAGTTTCTCGCTACAATGAAAATGAATCTCGCTGCAATGAGAAACAAAGCAATTTAGTTGAAAGGGGTCTTGTTACATCAAAAAGCCATTTTCTTGCCAAAATGAAAAGCAATTTGGGAGCAATTAACAATGCTAACATACAACACAATCACAAATATTTTCATAAACTTTCTATAACATATATATATACATACATCATCATGCATACCATCCCGCCACACTCAGCTCATGTGCACTCCCTACATTCACAATGTAATATCATCATCATGTGCACTCCCTACTCGCACATAGCTGGGTCATCATCAGCTCATGTGCACTCCCACACCTCACATAGCTGGGTCATCATCAGCTCATGTGCACTCCCACACCGCACATAGCTGGGTCATCATTATCACACAAAAGGAGCATTCAAAGCATAATATACATATCAATATAATGTGATAACGCATGAACTACTCATATTGCACATTTCACAAGATAGAAACATTTCATCAAGGGCTTATTCCCCAAGTATATTTTTAAAGCAAAAACAAATGAAACTTTCAAATGATTTATTTAAACATGTAGGCACTTCCCAAAACATTTTGAAATCTAAATTCACTCCCCGGTATTTGTTAAATCTTTACCCAACTCAAACTTCCTCTAATGGTCCAAATGGGGCAGTGGGGCTTCGTTGGAACCTATCATCACAATATCATCACAATTAACTCAATTCACATAACTATAATTTCTAAAAGCTATCTCCTAACTAGCTTCCAATTGCCATTAAGTGGCTATCTATTTTCACTATCCTAATCACTCTAAAATGAATAAACAACCTCAACTACAAAACACTTAAAAATCAACTCTACTTCATTACTCACCTTGGTAGCTTTGTAAGTGAATTCCTTTCCAAGAATTTTCAAGCTATTATGGAAGCTCTCTCTCTTTCTCTCTCTAAAACACCTAGCTAGTGAGAGAAAGTATGAAAGTAAGATTTTTTAAGGGTTTTAAGGTGAGAGAGTGAAAGTGTCACGACCTAAATTTCGGGCCATGACCAGCGCAAGGGTCCAATGGATGAAATCCACTAAACCCAAGCAAGCCTATTATTTATCTTACTTATAATTCCATCTAATATCACTAAGTCATATTTCATAACTTTGAATCAAAATAGTGATATACATTGCCAACTCGTATTGGCATTACGCCTTAAAAATTTACATACAATGTCTACAACATGTATTCTAATAATTTACATTAAGTTCGTCTATACAAAACAAAATAACACTCGACTTCCAACGAAGTGACTCGGATGAATATACAGCTACCGAATGCCGAGACACCTACCAAAAGATGGACACAGGTCTACAAGGACACCTCGTCTTAGTTACCGGCTACCTCGTGATCTGAAAACATGAATTTGAAAATGGTGAGTATAAACGCAGTGAGTGAATAAGGAAGGGAACAAGCAACAACAACAAGGGAGAATTTAAAATCATGATGCACTTGTTTCAAAACAATGCAATTTAGTTCCATTCATATTAAAAACCTCTCATTTTAAACTTAACTCATTTTGTCCTAAATGTTGGAAGTCCATGCTCAGATATGATATCAAAGAAGTGAAAAATAAGGCAGCAATTAGACAAGATAGGAGACAAAACAGAAAGTTTTTTGCTACAGCGAGCATGAATTTCACTGCAGCAAAATTGTTACCCAGAAACAGAAAGTTTTTCGCTGTAGCGAGAATGAATTTCGCTGCAGCGAAAACAGAGCAACAAGAGAAACATTTTCCCTCACTCAACAAAAAGCCATCCTGCTAAACTAACAAAATCAACATAAAACTCATGAAAATTCTCAAAGTACAATGTGTCAAATTTCACATATATGTCAACCATATATCACATTCATGAGCTTTCATTTCATAAATCTAGATATGCATAATTACATAGACAAACATCAATATCATCATAATCACTTCTGACTCATTTACGTCCCCCCACATCGTGCACATAACCGGCACCATCACGTGCACCCCCCCACATCGTGCACAATCAGTGCTATCGTGTACATCCCCCCACATCGTGCACACGGGCACTATCATCATCTATCTCTCACGCCACCATCATCACCGGCATGTGCATTCTCCACATCGTGCACACACACGGTTACAGTCATTATATACAATATCATTCATCATGCACAACACACACACACACACACATATATATATATATATATATATCATCATAATACAATAGTGCATGAATGCATAGCAATCACATATTACAACATAAAACCATTTTTCAAAAGCTTGTTCCCAAGGCACTTGTTTTTATGAAAAACTTGATAATTCATTGAAATGGGTGGCAATTACATTATATTTCCCAAAACAAGTTTTGAAGGCAGTCCACTCACAGGTGTCAAAAATTCGGATTCCGAGTGCACTCGGACTAATAGTCTTCAGGCGTAATTCCTTTGCCTTTTTCGGACGTCTCACTACCTTCATAAATAATAAAGTCGAGGAATTTACTATATTGTCCCTAATTTGATATAAACTAATTTAAATTACTAATGCTTGATATGTAAATGCAAAAATACCTCTGATTATCGCTTAATTGCGGTATCAATTAAATTCGATCGATCACCCGATTAATTGGCGATTGTGTCCAAATCACCTCCAAATTAATCCATTTCTCCTCTAATACCTTAATTTACCATATACCATTTAAATAAAGCCAAATTCAGCATTAGAACCCTTACATTTCCTTAGAGAAAAATTCGGTCATTTGGTGCACTAGCACCAAAATTTTTTTTTTCCACATAACCGTTTCACCTTAATTCATCATTTTTCAAGCCATTTTCCTTGAAATAAAAACAATCCCCCATTGATATTCAGCCCTCATGGCTCGACCAGCAAGGAACCCTAGAGAAATTGAATATTTCTTTTGTGTTTTTGTTCATAACCATGCTTAACTATCCCTAAACACTAACATAGTCTAAAATCAAATTATTCCAACAACAATTCCTCTTCCATACCCATTTTTCAGAATTGAATTCATCATGATAACTCAATACTCAACCATGGAAATCAAGAACAAAAGCATGGGTAAGCTAGGTATCAAGGAGAATTAAAGAAATTCTAACTTACCTAGCTTGTTTCCTTGATTTCTTCACTTTTTCTTTGAATTTCCACCTAGGTTTTCTTGTTTTTCCCTTTGTTCTTCCTTTGTTCTTGTTGCTGGTTGCCTAGGCCGAATATGGTGAGAGAATTGGGGATTTAATGGGCTGATTTCTATAGAAAATAATAAAATAATCAAGCATGCCACGTGTCACATGCTTATTGGCCCATTTTTTTAACTTTTTGACTTTTTCTTCTTAATTTTCCACCACAAATATTCTGGTATTTATCCAATCCTACCACAATTAAAATCCCTTGGTCTTGACAAGTGCTGGGGCGAAAAATTTACCGATTTGCCCCTGAGGTGGAAAAATAATGATTTTGCCCCTATACTCCGAAATATACCGGAATCACATTATTTCTACTTTTCAACCTCAAATAACACTAATATTGATCAATATTAACCAAATGGGATAAAAATCATTTTATAAAAATTCCCGTTTAGTCCTCTAGTGGCAAAATTATCATTTTGCCCTTGTGCTCCAAAAATACCAGGAATCGCAATTTTTCACTACTAAACATCATTTTATACTCCAATAATCATAATTATATTTCATATAATTAACTTAGTTCAAGGCTCGATTTAACTTAGTTGTACCACTCGGTACAATATCATCTTTTAATCGAGCTTGACAAGGTCTCACATTCTTCCCCACTAATAAAAATTCGATCCTCGAATTTAAATTTAATGTAGAGTGGCTTACCTTTACATATCGAAGAAGTGTGGATGCTTTGTCCGCATCTCATCCTTAGCTTCCCACGTTACCTCCTCGCTAGTGTGATTCTGCCACAACACTTTCACTGAGGCTACATCCTTTGAACGGAGCTTTTTAACTTGCCTATCAAGGATAGCTATTGGTTGTTCCTCATAGGTTAAATCATCTTGCAACTGAATGGTTTCATACCGTATTACATGTGATGAATCCGGGTTATACTTTCTAAGCATGGACACATGAAACACGGGATGAATATTCGAAAGGTTTGGTGGTAATGCCAAACGATAAGCCACCGCTCCAACCCTTTCTAAGATCTCGAATTGCCCTATATACCGAGGACTTAACTTCCCTTTCTTGCCAAACCTCATTACCCCTTTAGTTGGCGAAACTTTCAAAAATACATGATCTCCTACTTGGAACTCCAAGTCTCTTTGTCGGTTATCAGTATATGATTTCTATCTACTTTGTGCTGTCAACATCCTCTGACAGATCATGCGTATTTTCTCGGTTGTATCCGGCACCAATTCAGGCCCCAAAAGTTTTTTTTCTCCCACCTCTAGCCATCCAATGGGTGACCTACATCTCCGTCCATATAATGCCTCAAATGGTGCCATTTGGATGCTAGTTTGGAAATTATTGTTGTAGGCAAACTCCACTAAGCATAGATATTGATCCCACCTAACACCAAGGTCTATCACACAAGCTCTCAACATATCCTCCAATGTCTGTATGGTCCGTTTAGACTGTCCATCAGTTTGAGGGTGGAAAGCTGTGCTGAAATCCAACTTAGTGCCCAATGCTTCTTGCAACTTTCCCCAAAACCTACTAGTAAACTAAGCTCCTCTGTCAGATACTATAGAAATGGGAATACCATGCAGTCGTACTATCTCATCCACATAAACTCGAGCATATTGGGCAGCCTCGTAAGTAGGCTTAACCGGAAGAAAATGAGCTGACTTTGTTAACCGATCTACTACTATCCAAATTGAATTATATCCCCCACTGGTTCGAGGCAAACCCATTACAAAGTCCATAGCAATATGTTCCCACTTCCACTCGAGTACTAGTAATGGCTGTAATAGCCCTACAGGCTTTTGATGCTCAGCCTTAACGAGCTGACAAACCAGGCACTTGGAGACAAACTCAGCTACATCTCTCTTAAGTCCTTCCCACCAATACACCTCTTTCAAATCTTGATACATCTTTATAGCCCTTGGATGTACCACATAAGTTGCCATGTGAGCTTCCTCCAATATTTCTCTCCTCAACCCGTCACCATCAGGCACATAAAGTCTGGTTCCATACTTCAACACTCCATCTGTGCCTTTGGTAAACATTTTTCCTTTCCTTCCCTGAGGATCCTCTAAGGCCTTAGCCATAAACTCATCTTTATTTTATGCTTCTTTGATTCGGTCCATTAAGATAGGCCTTACTCTAAAATGTGCTAGCAATGCATCTGTCTCCGCAACTTCCAAATGCACACCTATGTCTCCTAAGCTATGGATCTCTCTAACCAATGATCTCCTATCAGTAGAAATATGTGCCAAGCTTCCCATTGATTTTCGACTCAAGGCATCCACCACTACATTGGCCTTACAGGGATGGTAAAGAATAGTACAATCATAATCCTTTAGCAACTCCATCCATCTACGTTGCCGCAAGTTAAGATACCTCTACTGAAATATATACTTCAGACTTTTGTGGTCCGTGTATATCTCGCAAGTCTCACCATAAAAGTAATGCCTCCAAATTTTCAAGGCAAACACGATTGCTGCCATTTCCAAATCGTGTATGGGGTAATTCTGCTCATGCCTTTTAAGTTGCCTAGATGCATACATAATCACCTTCCCATGTTGCATTAATACACATTTTAAACCAACCCCCGATGCATCACAAAACACCGTATAACCCCCTGTGCCTTGCGGTCGGCTTAACACTGGAGCTGTGGTGAGACATGCCTTAAGCTTCTCAAAGCTATTCTCACAAGCATCAAACCACTCAAATTTTGTATCCTTACGTGTCAGTTTAGTCAGAGGGGCGACTATTTTGGAGAAGTCCTTTACAAAGCGACGATAATAGCTAGCCAAACCCACAAAGCTTCTAATCTCCGTAACTGATGTTGGCCTTGGCCATTTTTCCACTGCTTCAATTTTCTTTGAATCAACTTGTATCCCATCCTTAGATACCACATGCCCCAAGAATGCAACACTTTCGAGCCAAAACTCACACTTGGAGAACTTGGCATACAATTGATGTTCTCTTAAAATTTGGAGCACTATCTTAAGATGCTGCTCATGCTCCTCTCGGCTCTTCAAATATATCAAGATGTCATCAATAAACACCACCACGAACTTATCCAAATAAGGCTTGAACACTCGGTTCATCAAATCCATAAAGGTTGCAGGAGTATTCATGAGCCCAAATGACATCACCAAGAACTCATAATGCCCATATCTTTTTCGAAATGCGGTCTTAGGTATATCTTCATTTCAGATTCTCAACTGATGGTACCTAGATCGCAGATCTATCTTAGAGAAACATTGTGCTCCTTGTATTTGATCAAATAAATCATTTATCATTGGGAGAGGATACTTATTCTTTACCGTCACTTTATTAAGCTGTCGATAATCAATGCACAGCCTAAGTGACCCATCTTTCTTCTTTACAAATAACACCAGTACTCCCCATGGGGATACACTAGGACGGATGAAGCCTTTATCCAACAAATCCTCTAATTGATCCTTAAGCTCTTTAAGCTCTGCCGGTGCCATTCTATATGGGGGTATGGATATAGGTCTAGTGTCGGGAATTAAATCTATGTAAAATTCAATCTCCCGCTCGGGAGGTAAACCTGATAGCTCCTCGGGAAATACATCCACTAACTTCTTCACCACCGACACTTGACTTACATTTCCAACCTTCACCTTAGTATCTCTTACCACGGCCATGTAACCTATACAACCCTGTCGTAATAATCTCTGGCAGAAATGACCGATATCAAATTAGTTGAAGCATTGCTCCTATCCCTTTGAATACTAAATGATGGTTCACCGGGAAAATCAAATCTAACCAATTTATGATAACAGTCCACACTAGCATGACAGGGTGATAACCAATTCATCCCCAAGATCACATCAAAGTCTAAGGTGTCTAACACCACCAAATTCACCAAAGTGTCCTTGTCCTTGACTCGTACTACACAGGACTCATATTCCCATTCGGCCATAAATATCCCCTTTAAAGGAGTAGACACCACTAATTGTTCCTCTCTCCTAACACGATCTTTACCCAACCGAGATGCAAAACACGGAGAGATAAAAGAATGGGTAGCACCAGGATCAAATAAGACTCGAGCATTCATATCACAAACTGAAAGAATACTTGAGACCACAGCATTAGATGTCTGGGCCTCCTACTGTGTTAGAGCAAACACCCTCGCCTAGCCTCTACCAACAGAACTCTGATGTTTGGACCCAGATGGTCTACCCTGAGAGGAAGTACCAGCACCTGTGCCTCTCGATCCACTAGCCTCCCAACCAGATGAGGCAGCAACTGAAGGAGCAGATGAAGCTAGTTGGGTGTAACCACGTGCCGAATCTTATGATTGATGAGCCATCGGACAATTCCTTCTAATGTGCCCCGGTTGGCCACACCCATAACAAACTGCCGCAGTACATAAGCATCATCCACTATGTCTCCTCCCATAGATATTACAAGGGTGAATAACTTGACTACTCTGTCTCGAATCTTGTTGTCTCCTAGCATTGAAAATTCTCTGTCCCGTCCCATCACTAGCACTAGGCAGGTCACTCCTCTACTGGGATAATCGTGAATCCCTCTGTGGACCCTGACGGTTAAAAGACGAATCACCACTATTCAAATCTCTACGGCCCTGATAACCCTCTGTCTTGGCCCTTTTTGCTCTATCCCTCGCAACCCTACCCTCATTGGTCCTCTTCTCAATGCGCTGAGCACAATCTACTACTGCAGAATAGGTAGTGAAATCTCGAGATGCCACAGCCCTAAACAGTGGCTCTACTAACCCACCCGCAAACCTCTGAATCTTCATCTACTCAGTAGAAATGAGGTAGGGAGCATACCGAGACAACTGTGTGAACTTGATGTCATACTCCAACACCGTCATACTCGAAGTCTGTACCAAAGTCTCAAACTCCCTAGCTCTAGCATTACGTACACTGAGTGGTAGGAATTGATCCAAGAAGGTTGAACTAAACTCACTCCAAGCCAATTGGGCTGCATCCGTCGGTCTACCTCTACACAAAGAGCTATAATACTCCTGCGCCACATCCTCTAATCGAAAAACGACTAACTCAACTGACCAAACGCTAGAGCATCCCAAAGCTTTACATATCTTTTCCATCTTATCCAAGAAAACCTGGGGTTTCTCTGATGCATCAAACTCTGAAAATGATGGAGGCTTAAGCTTTAGGAAATCGAGAAGAAAAATCTCTATGTGACCTCTCTTAACCTCATGAAATTGGCGATCGGCCTGTCCTTGGGAGCTAGGAGATTCTTGTACTGTAGGTCTCCCCTCTACTACCATCTGTATATCCTCCATATGGGTCGCCATCATCACTACAACCCGGTTAACTCCCTGTAGGCCTGCTACCAAATCCTCAATAGTAATACCCCTAGCTGGGTGTCTATCTACATCACCTGAGGATTGTCCCTCCTCTTGTCTACTCACAAGCGTATCCGACCTCATCGGCCTAGTGGCCCTGCCACGTCTACCTTGGCCTTTTTGGGTGGATGCCAGTGGCCTATCTGCCATCTCAATAGGAGCATCTTGCTCCCTCATTCGTCTTGAGGCGGCTCGTGTCTTAGGCGGCATTCTTACCTAGACAAGAGCAAACACCTGATATTAAACACATATTATAATCATATTTAAGGCAAAAAGTGGTTTCTAAGATAGAGAATCTATGCGGTCATTTGGTTGTAAAATGTGCCGCGGTTCACACTTTACAACTGAAGTTCCCACATAAAGACCCGACTCTCCGCTGGACCAACAAAAAAAAGTTCTAGGACCTAGAACAACCTAGGGCTCTGATACCAACATTGTCACGACCCAAATTTCCAGCCATGATCGACGCAAAGCTCCCATGGACGTAATCCACTAAACCCAAACAAGCCTATTATTTATCTTACTTATAATTCCATCTAATATCATTAAGTCATATTTCATAACTTTGAATCAAAATAGTGATATACATTGCCAACTCGTACTGGCATTACTCCTTAAAAATTTACATATAATGTCTACAACATGTATTCTAATAATTTACATTAAGTTCGTATATACAAAACAAAATAACACTCGACTTCCAACGGAGTGACTCGAATGAATATATAGCTACCGAATGCCGAGACACCTACCAAAAGATGGACACAAGTCTACAAGGACACCTCGTCCTAGTTACCGGTTGCCTCGTGATCTGAAAACATGAATTTGAAAATGGTGAGTATAAACCTAGTGAGTGAACAAGGAAGGGAACAAGCAACAACAACAAGGGAGAATTTAAAACCATGATGCACTTGTTCCAAAACAATGCAATTTAGTTCCATTCATATTAAAAACCCCTCATTTTATACTTAACTCATTTTGTCCTAAATGTTGGAAGTCCATGCTCAGATATGGTAGCAAAGAAGTGAAAAATAGGGCAGCAATTGGAAGATAGGAGACAAAACAGAAAGTTTTTTGCTGGAGCGAGCATGAATTTTGCTACAGCGAAATTGTTACCCAGAAACAAAAAGTTTTTCGCTGTAGCGAGAGCAGAGCAACAAGAGAAACATTTTCCCTCACTCAACAAAAAGCCATCTTGCTAAACTAACAAAATCAACATAAAACTCATGAAAATTCTCAAAGTACAATGTGTCAAATTTCACATATATGTCAACCATATATCACATTCATGAGCTTTCATTTCATAAATCTAGATATACATAATTACATAGATAAACATCAATATCATCATAATCACTCCCGGCTCATGTACATCCCCCCACATCGTGCACATAGCCGGCACCATCATGTGCACCCCCCCACATCGTGCACAATCAGTGCTATCGTGTACATCCCCCCACATCGTGCACACGGGCACTATCATCATCTATCTCTCACACCACCATCATCACCGGCATGTGCATTCTCCACATTGTGCACACACACGGTTACAGTCATTATATACAATATCATTCATCATGCACAACACACACACACACATATATATATATCATCATAATACAATAGTGCATGAATGCATAGCAATCACATATTACAACATAAAACCATTTTTCAAAAGCTTGTTCCCAAGGCACTTGTTTTCATGAAAAACTTGATAATTCATTCAAATGGGTGGCAATTACATTATATTTCCCAAAACAAGTTTTGAAGGTAGTCCACTCACAGGTGTCGAAAATCCGAATTCCGGGTGCACTCGGACTAATAGTCCTTAAGCGCAATTCCTTTGCCTTTTCCAGACGTCTCACTACCTTGACAAATAACAAAGTCGAAGAATTTACTATATTGTCCCTAAATTGATATAAACTAATTTAAATTACTAATGCTTGATATGTAAATGCAAAAATACGTATGATTACCGCTTAATTGCGGTATCGATAAAATTTGACTGATCACCCGATTAATTGGCGATTGTGTCCAAATCACCTCCAAATTAATCCATTTCTCCTCTAATACCTTAATTTACCACATACCATTTAAATAAAGACAAATTCAACATTAGAACCCTCACAGTTCCTTATAGAAAAATTCGGTCATTTGGTGCACTAGCACTAAAATTTTTTTTTCCACATAACCGTTTTACTTTAATTCATCATTTTCCAAGTCATTTTCCTTGAAATAAAAACAATCCCCCATTGATATTCAGCCCTCATGGTTCGACCAACAAGGAACCCTAGAGAAATTGAATATTTCTTTTGTGTTTTTGTTCATAACCATGCTTAACTATCCCTAAACACTAACATAGTCTAAAATCAAATTATTCCAACAACAATTTCTCTTCCATACCCATTTTTCAGAATTGAATTCATCATGATAACTCAATACTCAACCATGGACTCAAGAACAAAAGCATGGGTAAGCTAGGTATCAAGGAGAATTAAAGAAATTCTAACTTACCTAGCTTGTTTCCTTGATTTCTTCACTTTTTCTTTGAATTTCCACCTAGGTTTTCTTGTTTTTCCCTTTGTTCTTCCTTTCTTCTTGTTGCTGGTTGCCTAGGCCAAATATGGTGAGAGAATTGGGGATTTAATGGGCTGATTTCTATAGAAAATAATAAAATAATCAAGCATGCCACGTGTCACATGCTTATTGGCCCAATTTTTTAACTTTTTGATTTTTTCTTCTTAATTTTCCACCATAAATATTCTGGTATTTATCCAATCCTACCACAATTAAAATCCCTTGGTCTTTACAAGTGCTGGGGTGAAAAATTTACCGATTTGCCCCTGAGGTGAAAAAATTACGATTTTGCCCCTATATTCCGAAATGTACCGAAATCACATTATTTCTACTTTTCAACCTCAAATAACACTAATATTGATCAATATTAACCAAATGGGGCAAAAATTGTTTTATAAAAATTTTCGTTTAGTCTTCTAGTGGCAAATTACCATTTTACCCTTGTACTCCAAAAATATCGAGAATCACAATTTTTCACTGCTAAACATCATTTTAAACTCCAATAATCATAATTATATTTTATATAATTATTCTTGGTCAAATGTGATCAAATCTTGGCTGAAAATCTCCATTTTATCATCAAATGGTAAAATGATCGTTTTGTCCCTAATTAGTCAATTTTCCTGATGGACTCCAAACTGGACCTTGAACTTCGAATCACTATTCTAAGTCATTCTGTGGGTTTTAGAATTTTCAAATTCCTCTTAGAATTTCTATTTGAACTAGTTCAAGGCTCGATTTAACTTAGTTGTACCACTCGGTACAATACCGTCTTTTAATCGAGCTTGATAGGGTTTCACAGAAAGAGCATGAAAAACCCTATAACAAGGTGTGTAAAGAGCATGAAATTTAAGGTTAGTTTGAGAGGGTGATGGAAGCTTTGAGAGAAGCTTTTATGGAGGATGAAAGAAATATGAGATGGGAGGAAGAAGAAGAAGAAGCTGTTGGAAAAATGAGGAAGCTGCTGGAGATTAGATATTTATCTCTAAAGTTTATCCACTTTCTCATGTAAATTACCAAAATACCCTTAACATTGTGGTTTTGTCTTCTTCCCATCCTTTGTGCAACCTTTTTACTCTTTTGACACTGATACAAAGTGCATAATAGTCTAAAAATACTCGGGTTCACAAAAACATAAAAATTTAAACCCAATATGCAAAATGACCATTTTGCCCCTACTATGGAAATTATTAGTATTTTTATCTTTTTCATTTATTCCTTAGGTCTATTTAGACCATAATAACATTTGAGAGCTACTTCCAGGAGCTCGCCATGAGAAATGACAAAATTGCCCCTGGTCTGTGTTATCGTGTTTACTACTAGTTATGGGTCTATAGAGGTCGAGGTCTCACACTCCTCTTGTCTCCTTGGTGCCCAAAATACCTTATTATGCCTCAATTCACTTCTGAATCACTTTTTATCTCGTAAATTCTTCCTCGATAAAATATTATTATTTTATTATTTCCTCGCGTGCGAAATATTTTATCCCAAACTATTCCTTTCATCTTTCATCACTTTTAAACATTATAATTAACCTTAATTGGCATCCGATAAGCTCTATTAGTCACCATATCAAAGTATGGGGTATTACAGACTAGGCCCGTAAAACCATTGTTGAAAGGTTTCGCTTGATCTCGTGAAAAAGAATTATAAAGGGTTTTCTTGATCCCGTAAAAAGCATTGTAAGGGTTTCACTTAATCCAGTAAGAAGCTATTGTGAGGGTTTCGCTTGATCCCGTAAAAGCTCATTTCTTAGTGTATTTGAAATTCCTTGGTTGTATTTGAAATTCCTTGGCGTTCCAAGGTAATGGATATAGGCACTAGAGAAAGCCAAACCACTGTAAAAATCTTGTGTCTTGTTTTTTTAATTTTCCCCATTGTGATTTATTGCTTCCATTTAGCTTAAGAAAATATCTTGATTCATTATTTTTTTCTTAGGAAAATATTTTATCTAAATTCATTATTATTGCTTGCACTTGACTTAGGAAAATATTTACTTTGATTTATTATTTGTTCATTTCAATTTATTATTGAAAATTTGTTTAGGAAAGTCACACACTTAATTTTTGACACAACAAAAAGATTTTCGGTTGCCAAAGTTTTGATTTTTATACTTAGTATTCAAAAGAATTTTTAAATACTAATTCACCCCCCTCTTGGTATATTGCTTATTGAGACTTTTACACTAACAGTATGCCTTATAATTGATTTGAATCAATTTTTTCTCTTTATCATCTTACTCTCTCCTAGTTTTAAGGACTATTTTGCTATCTACTTCCTTATAAAGGACATGTGGACCATCTAATATCACATTCCAAATCTCTAAGTCCATTAATTGTATAAACATCTCTATCCTCTTTTTCCAATAGGGATAGTTCATACCTACAAAGAGAAAAAGCCTTTGGATTGATTGCCTTTCACCAAGCATAATTGCCATGATATCTATTTTTGATGATTTAAGCTTTTACAATAGATCACTAAAGGCTGTTAGACTTGCAAAATTTAGCCCTCGCTCTAATACTAATTGTTAGTGTAGTAGCTCAATATAATAAAGATCAAATGGCGGTGAATTGGGATTTTTAAAATTTCTTTAAAACCTTGGTGAAAAATCAAGCTTTTTTCAAAAATAAATTTTCTACTTGTGTTGCAATTAAACCAAATGGTTTTTTTAAAAGACTTTTCAACAATAAACCACAAGGCTAAAAAAGAAATTAAGAAATAGGTATTTTTGTAAAGGTTTAGCTTTCTCAAATGCCTACATCCTCTCCCTTGGTGCCTTAAGAGTTTCGAATCCATTCAAGGAAATGTGCTTTTTAAATGGGATCAAGCATTAAACCTTTACAAATGCTTCTTCATGGGATCAAGTAATAACCTTCACAATGGTTTTTAATTGGCTTAATCACAAACCCTCACAATGGTTTTTAATAGGCTCAACCACAAACCTTCATTAACTTTTTAAGAATGAGTTAGAACCTTTACAAGAGTGGGTACAAAAGGAGTAATAGCAATAAATGCCTCTCCAAGGTTGATAGGCTAAGTGTTTAAGCTTAAGCATAATAAATAAAAGAATATCAGCTTAAAGGATAACAATGAATGGCTTTGAATGTTAGGAAGACTAAGATTTGAATGCAAAAAAGGAATAATCAACTTGAAGCTTTTCTCTAAGGTTTTGGTGCTTTTCTTTGTCTTTTTTCTTCTATTCCTTCGTTCAAAATGAGTCCAAAGCATCTTTTTATACTTTCAAGAAGATTTAGAGTTGTTAGACATAAGTTTGAAACAAATCTAGTTATTGCTGAACCTCTAGGGTTGACTACAAGGCTTTTGAGTTCGACTATGGTTCTTCAAAATCTCAAATTAAGACTTTCATAGTCAGATTTAAGTATCCTTTACTTGATCCTCTACTTGAGAGCATGTTAGTTTGAAATCTGGCCTTTGGTAGTCAACTAGGAAGCCTTGAAGGTTGACTGATGCGACATAAACTTTGAAATTTTCATGCAATCTACCTCAAGGTTGATTGGTAAGGCTTATGGGATCGATTAGGGCTTCTCAAGCTTTGATATTTTCATGTAATATGCCTTAGGGTCAACTGACCATGCTTCAAAGATTGACTGGAGCTTTGTTTTCTTTAAGATTTGCATACCATGCTTCAAGGATTGACTGAAGGTTTGTTTTCTTTAAGATTTGCATACATTCTGCCTTTGGATCAATTAAGCTTACTCTAGGGTCAACTAGTGCTTTAATTCTTCAAGATTTATTGATGTTTAAGCATGTTTTGTCAATCATATCTTCCTTGTAATCAAATATTGACTTGAGAATTTTTTGCTCTTGATATTTTAAAGCTCAAAACTTAATGCTTGAAAGTCCAATGATGTTTTCTAAGTATGCATGACTTCTCAAACATTTTCTCAAACAATTTCAAATACTTGTCATCAATATTTAAATCATCATGCAATTTTGTCAAATCAAAAGATGAGTAATTTCAATGCCAACAAGACATTCTTCTCATAGTGAATGTGTTCTTCTCATAACAAGCACATTTTTCCATAATTGAATGTGTTCTCCTAAAAATACTCTCCTTATACCAATTGTTACTCCTATTTAGTATTAATATGGGAGTTTGGAAAGTTGAGAGGTAATTAGAAATAGGGTAAAATACCCTCACCTCCCTAACTTTTAGTCATAATTCCATGCGAATCCATTAGTTTTTAAATTGGACAGTCCACCCCAAAAGAATATTTTTCACTAGACACATAAGTCCAGTCGTTAATGCACCATTAATATTTCCGTTGGTTTTGATGACATGGCCATATTGAAAAGATAATTTCACCCTTTATCAATTTTAAAAATTACCATAGTATTTAAATTATATATTTTTTATTTTTAATTTCTTTTCTCTTGAAAAAAAATTTCCTATCTCGTTAGATCCAACTGAAGCCAGATCTCTCTCCCCCCCACCCCAAAAAAAAAAAAACAAGCACTAAGGAACGCCCATAGTGGGTGCTCTTAGGGAGCACCCAACGTGGGGCTCCTTAAGTGAGGAGCACCCAATGTGGTGCTCAAGTGCTCCCCAACGTAGCTCTCTCCAAAGAGCATAGATCCAATGCTCCTTGAGGAGCACCAGATCTGATGCTCCCTAAGAAATTTGGTCGGATTTGAGCTAGATCCGGTTGTTAACTTGTCAAACAAATTTTAAAAAAAAAAGAAAGACATTTTAGACATTTCAATTTAAATTTTAACACCGTTTAGTTGTTTGGGGTCGGGTGTCCATTTTGCAAACTAATAGATCTGTGTATAATTATGATTAAAAGTTATGGGTAATAGAGTGTTTTACCCTAAAAAATAATAAAAAACTCAGCAAAGATTATTCTCAAAACTTGCTCAAAGCTCTTCCAAATATTTTCTCTACTTAGCCTTTTCCATCCATCGTGCTTTCCTGCTTTCTCAACCTTTTCTTATTCTTCACTGCCTGCCATCAAAGCACTTACAATTCAAAGACTTCTCCAATCTTCCTCTCTTTGAATCTACTGCATTTTGTTTTACTTATTACAACACGTTTTCTCTCCCTACCAGAAGAGCCCTCTGTAAGTAGCTTGGGTCTACAGTCTTTGGGGAAAGAGAGTTAGAAAGGGGGAAAGGATAAGAGAAAGAATTGAATAAGAAGAGTGGAGGGAGGGGGGTTAACATATGATTAAACTTCTTTATTAAAGTTAGATACCAACTAATTGTCCAAACAACAAAATAATATGCCTAAGCAAACACAAAAGTTAAGAACAAATCACTACTTTTTTTATCATTGTTCACTGTTTATGATCATTGATTGCATTCAATTTGGCATTGAATGAATTAACGTACTTAAGTTTTGGAGCCTGGGCACTATTTCTTAGCTTGAATATAATAAAATTCTTCAAAAATGAGCTTAAAATTCAACTTCCTATTTCTTCGACCAGTTGCAATTTAAGACATAGCATTTGATATTCTTTTGTTTATAAAATATTAATTCTTCTAATATTCATTTTCATTTGTTGTTATTTGTGCTAGGATTCGACCTCATGCTCAAATATGAAAATAATCAATAAATTAAAAAAAAAAGAACACGACGGAATAATAAACTATCATTTAATAAGAGAAACAGTCAAATCCTAGAGGATCAATGTTTGTATTTTTCATGTAATTTTCTAATTAATTACAAACATTCATAAGTTTAAGAGTTACACATTGATAACTCTATGATATAGAGTTATTTGAGCTTAATTTTGATAATAATTTGGCTAGGTTATTGTAGTAATGCATAGAAATTAGTAAGTTTTATTTAATTATTTTAAATTAGTTATTTTAGGTGAGTCAATCTAATTTTGGTTAATTTTATGTTTAATTTGGTGTTAATATGATTAAGATAGGTTGTTATTGATTTATTTGTGCTTTTGTAGGTGTTTGAAAGAAGAATTTTAATGGAAGAAGGAGAGCAATTTCGAGGTGCAGACTTCCAATGCATATGTTTTGGTATTTCGATCATAATTTTCGGCGTGGAATATGGTCAAAAATCTTGTCGAAGTTGACATACTATAGCAGTCTTGGTGCAATTATGATTTCTGTTAATTAATTTGGCAAAGTTATGACTTACATAGTTTGATGAGGAAATCCTAGCTGAAATTGACTTCTTTCTTCACCCAACTTAGTCTAACTTCAAAGCCTATAAAAACAACCTTTCGGAGGACTTGAAAAAAAAAAGAAGAGAAAAAAAAACACCAAATTGACATTTGAAAGTCAAGGCACAGAGTCATTAAAGCTAAAAAGAATTTGCAGAATTCAGGGAGATTTGAAGATCAAGAATACAATTCTTGAGTTTTTCTATATTTTCTTTTATTCTCTTATTTTCTTGGTTTTGATTTTAATGTTTATATTTTATTCAATGATGATGTGTGACTTGATGGGGAACTCAATTCTTACTCTAAGATTATGATTGAACTCAATATATAGTCTGAATTATTTATCTCTCTTTTACTTATGTTTGATAGATTTAAGTTGTTTATTTTATTCTGTTCTTAATGCTTCTAATTGCCTGATCACCAATTAGATTGAATTGGAAACCTAAGTTAAACATTGACGAAGGAGATTTAGGTAGACCTTGAATAAAATAGCGTATGATTGAATACACTTAGTTGATTAAGTGATTTGATTTGCATATAGGGTAGACATACACTTATAAGCCATACGTAGCCAAGATTAGAGCACAAACTTAATGAATCTTTCTTCAATTTAATTTGCATAGACATATAGTAAATTAATTGGGAAAGGTATTTTTACAAGAAACTCGACAGAGACTTGTAAATAATTTAGGATTCTAGGTTAGCAACTTAATCTATTAAACTAAGTTAAGAGAGAGAGACAACAATCAGATAATGTATTGAGGGATATTATAATCTTAGGTCTGGCAGTCATTCATATTTAATAAAGTAAATTTGCTAATAGATTTTAGATTAAGTTTTAGTTTAGTTTTTAGTTTATTAATTTAAATTTTTCTTTTTAATTTTAATTATTTAGATAAAATTAAGGTGTGTTAATTTTAGTAGTTAACTATAAGGATTAATTCAATTCTTTATGGAATCGACACTCTACTCATATCGATATTATCTTTTCGATATGTACACTTGCGTGAGAAATCAACAACAAGTTTTTGGTGCCGTTGCCAAGGAATTGATTTTTAATTCTTTTTTTTTAATATTAATACCAAGCATTCTTAATTTTAATCTAGACTTTTCTTTTCTTTAATTTTTTTTAAAATTTTTCAAGTACTTTTGGTCGTTGTATGCAAAGAGCCCAAAATTTAGAAATTATTCCTTTTGATCCAGAAATTGAGAAAACTTTTCATAAACTTCGGAGGAAAAATAAAAAAAAGTTGCTCCAAGTAAAACAATGGCTGATCAACAAGAGGAATAGACCAAGCCTTTGAGGGATTATTGTCACAACCCAAATTCCCGGGCCATGACCGGCACATGGGCCTAATGGGCATAACCCACCAAGCCCAAGCAAGCCTATTATGTAATCTTGCTTAACATCCCATCAACTATTCTCAAGTCACCTTTCATAATTTCAACTTATAATCACTTTAATAATGGGCTATAGTAATCAAGAATTTCATTAATATAAACCCAAAATGTTAACATTTCAACTAATGGTGGCATTAATAGTTAAAATATACATATTTCGTCTATGACACGTATCTTAGTATTTTATATCACAAGAACGTACTCATAAAACAAAATGACTCTTGACTTCCAGCGGAGTGACCACAGTGAAGATGCATCTACTGAGATGCCATAGTACCTACCAAGAAAGCAAGCATATGTGTGCAACTCAATCTAGGTCCTAACTGCCTCCAAATCTAAAAACATAAATTTTAAAAACGTGAGTATAAAACTCAATGAGTGAACATAAGAAGGGAACAAGCAATCGATAGGAAGAATTTGGAAATCATGATGCACTTGTTTCAAAAACAATGCACTTGATTTAATTTCTTACTAAAAACCCCTCATTTCAAACCTTGATTAATACCCTCATAGTGTTTCACAAACCCATGATTAATCCATGAAGTTAAATGGGTGAAAATATATCAAAAACTGAATAGGATAGCATGTAGGACAGAATGTTTCTTGCTGCAGCGAAGTTCATTCTTGCTGTAGCGAGAAATAGTATCAGTTTGCATGTGTTTCAGTTTTTCTAGTATATCTTCAGTTACAAAAGTCCAATTGACCTGATTTTTAACCATTAGAAAGCTAAGAGATAGGGATACAACTTTGATATTTACCACTTTTGCCAGTTCAGACAGGAAGGTGGTCAAAATCTTCATCAAAGTGAAGGTACTGCATCAGAACCCAAGAGTTTATCGCTGCAGCGAGATTTATTTTCGCTACGGTGAGTTTTCTACTACCAGAACAGAATGTTTCTCGCTGCAGCGAGAAGCAGGGCTGTAAAGCCCGACCTTATAAAATACTATTCATGACATACATGTGATAATAGCATGATTGCATGCTAGGAGAGTCCCGAAAAATTTACAAAAGTCGGTATTGTACCTAGAAGTACAACAAAGTTTATTTAATCCTCGAACTAGATCAAATAGGAATTTTAAGGTGAGATTAAGAGTTTCACAGTTCATGGATGACTTAAAATGGTAATTTTGAGTTTCAGGATCAATTTGGAGTCAAATTGAAATTTTCACTAACTAGGGGCAAAATGGTCATTTGCCACCTAGGGACAAAATGGGAATTTTAGAAAAGATTTTTTGACCCCATTTGACTTATTGGAGTATGATTTGAGGTTTAGAAGTGAAAAATTTTAATTTCGGTATAATTTGGAGTAAAAGGGTAAAATGGTAATTTTGCCACCTCATGGGCAAAATTGTAATTTTCCACCGCCAGGATATTTTTCCAGCACATGGTCTTCCTTTATCTTCATCTTTGACCCTTGACTAATCATGTGGTGGAGATAAAATGTTTAAATTTTTAAAATTTTAAAAACAGACCAATGACATGATGCCTCGTGTCATGCCTTTATTAATTTATTATTTTCCTTTTTAAAAGGCACAAAAATCAGCTCATCTTCCACCCCATGGCCGGCCAAACCAGCAAGAAGAGAGAGAAAACAAAAACAAAACCCTAGAGAGAGAAAATCAAAGAAAAAGTGTGAATTTTCAAGGAAATTAAGTGAAAAAGGTGAGATTTTCCTATTAAGCTTGAGTTTTCTTATTCCCAAGCATTTCTCTTTAGTTTCCATGATTAAATTACTTGTTTTCATGATGAATTCAATTCTGAAAAAATGGGTTAGGAGAGAGAAAGTTGTTGGATTTATTTGATTTTAATTTATGTTAGTGTTTTTAGTTAGTTTAGCATATTTAGAAACAAAACAACAAGAAAAGAATTTATTTTCTCCCCCAACCATTACTGGCTGAATTTACCATGTAGTGAGTGAGGATGAGTTTGATTTTATTCTAGGAGAATTGGTTAAGGAATAATGAATTATGAGCCTAGAAAAATAATGGGAATTTTTGGAGCAAAAATACGAATTTTTACCCAATAGGGGTATTTTCGTAATTTACTATCGAGACTGATAATTTGCACCACACTGAGGGACATGAAGTTAATTTGGGTGCAATTAAGGTATAGAAACTGAAAAGAATTAAATTGGAGTTTAAACGGACATGTTAGAAATTTAATCGTGTGATAAGACGAATTAGGCCAATACTGAGTTTAGATAGTTACCAGTGCATTTTTACATTCCATATCATGCATTGGTAGTCTAAATTAGTTTAATTTTGATTTAGTACCAACTTGGTAAAATTCTTGATTTTGTACTATGTCAAGGTGGTGAGTCCTCCGATAAAGGCAAGGAAATTGCATCCGAGGACCAATAGACAGAGTGCTTCGAAAATCTGCATTCTAGACATTGTGAGTAAACTTACTGTCATTTTAATTATCTAGGGTGGTTTTTAGATGCTTTCATGAATTCTATAGAAAAAAGAATTTAAAAAGGTAAATTTTCATGTTTTATGAATAAATGAGTTTTAATGAAATTAATTTATAAATTGTTTTGGAATTAATAATGATTTTGAAGAATAGAGTACACGGAGATTGTTAATTGTGGCAATTTGATTGTTTAAATTGACTGGCTTATGATAAATCGAGCATGATTGGCTAGTTGGCAATTGTATTGAAATACGAATTGTTTGGTTGCCTTGAAAAACTTCGAATTACAAAATTGCCATATCATGTTATTGAGTTTTATTATATGGTGGATTATATATTAATTAATCACTGCAGTAGGGGGTTTCTGTGGACCAGCCTTTTAGAGGGGCACGGTAAACCCCATTATATTCTTACCTCGAACGGAGAGGCGCGTAGGGTATCTCCTGGGGTAAAGTTTAGGGTTCACTTCACGCTAAACCACCACGTGAGGGGGAACTCAGCCAACACCAAGGAACGGCTATGTTTTCAAAACAAAAACATGATTTATGTGAAATGTGAATTTTAATAGCCTTGGCGGTCTCGGTAGGATGCCTCGGCCAAGGTGTTCCCGAGAATGGATTTATGGCACAAGCCTAAATGTTTATGAGATTCATAAGCCTTTTTACGTATTTTGAACGAGATGTGTTCTAATTGTATAACCCAGTTTATGATGATTTACTTTATTGTCTCCATGTACTCAACTCTAGATGTTTATGATGATGTCTGTTTACTCATTGGGATTTTATAATCTCACCACCCTTCTTTCCACCCATTTCAGGTTCAGTATAGACTGTAGATAACTGATCTCATCGAGGACTACAGTGGGATCTGCATTTTCCAAACCGTAGGTTCACAGTCCTCTTTACTTTTGTTTGTTCGGGGGCACTCTTGTTATTGTAAATTAAATTAAATATTTTGGCTTACTGTATTTAAGTATGTATAAATTTATTTAGCTTTTACGCTATAAAAGTTATTCACGTATAACTCTATAAATATTGTTTTATAAGAAAATAGAATATTTTCCTTAATATTTCTTTTACTTTCTTATTATATTCAAATAATCGTAATTTCGTTTTAAATGAAGATTTTAGACTTTTAAACTCATTTTGAATATGAATTATGTGTTTTGTACTTGTATATTACGTTTTAGCTAGTTTCGAAATTTTTGAGAAAAAAATGACCAAAATACCCCTGTGTGGCGAAAATTTTATTTTGATTGTTTTTGATATAAAATAGTATATATTCTCTAAAAACTCGATATTTAACAATGATTGCTCATAGGAAAGGAAAGAAACTGATATGTAAGCCTTGCGGGGTTCCGGTTGGCATTCCGGATAATGAGTATCAATCGAGACGTCGCGGCGATTGTCATGGGCCTGAGGGAGGTTCCGGGTCGTGACAAGGGCACCTAAGTGAAAAAGGGGCCTCCTTTGCACAAAAAAGTCCATTTGGTGCTGCAATAAAGATTAATTTGCAAGAAAATGGGAATTTCTCAAGATTCATCATGCCAAATTTCACATGCATTACAACCATATACCATTACTCATAAACTTCCTATAACACAAATATTTACATATGTATATATATATCCATCATCATCATGCACATTCTCCCATCATCATCAATTCATGTGCACTCCCCACTAGCACATGGCTGGGTCATCATCGGCTTATGCGCACTCCCACTTGCACATAACCGGGTCAATCATCGACGTATGCACACTCCTACTTGCACATAGCTGGGTCAATATCATTACACAACATTATTCGTGTATATATATATATATATATCAACACAATGTGGTAGTGCACGGATCAATAATAGTCACAAGTCACAAAATGGAGACAATTTATCAAAGGCTTGTTCCCAAGGCACTTGTATTTATGAAAAGCTGGATAATTCATTCAAATGTTTAGCAAATACATTATATTCTCTAAAACAAGTTTTGAAATGCAGTTCACTCACCGGTCTTGTTGTTTCTTTTGCTTGACTCTAACCTCAACTAATACTTCAAATGGACATGTGAGGCCTTGTTGGAACCTATACACACACAACATCACAACCAATCCAATTTACATTAATATCGCTCCAAAAGCTAGCTTCTAATTCAAATTCTACTAGTCATTCCTAATTGGCTTCAAACTATATCAAATGGCTATTCCTTGCACTACTCTAATCACACTAAAAATGAGTAAACAACTCAACAATAAAACAACTCATAATCCCAATTACTAGCCATTATCAACAACTTAAAACCAAGCCTAGTTCATCACTCACCTTAGGGTTTCTACGTAGTTGAATTCTCTTCCAATAGCTTCCAAACAAATGTGGAAAATCTCTTTTTCTCTCTCTAAAACCTCCAACTAGTGAGAGAAAATGTTGAACAAGGACTTTTTGAGGGTTTTAAAGTGAAAGAGTGAAAGAGCACAAGGGTTCTAGTCAAAAGGGCACAAAGGTATGAAAATTAGAGCTAGAGAGAGAAAGTTGTGAAAGTTTCATATCAAGCTTCCATGGAGGATGGAAGCAACGTGAGATGGAAGAAGAAGAAGGAGAAAAAGCTGCTGGAGAATGAATAAGCTGCTGGAAGAAAAAGATATTTATAGCACAAGCTTATCCATTCCACTTGAAATTACAAAAATGCCCTAAGCAAGTTAGCTTGTTCTTCTCCAATCCTCTATGAAATCTTTTTATTCTTTTGACACTGAGGCCAAGTCCGCAATGGTCTAAATATACTCGGGTTTATGAAAACTTAAAAATTTTGACTCAGGGTGCAAAATGACCATTTTGCCGCTGTTACGAAAATTATTGCCACGTCTAGTTTTCTTCATGTTTTCATCATTATACATCATTTATTTGGTCTTTATGCTTATTTAGACCTTAAATATCATAAAACTCCCTTCTGGGAACTTATTAGAGGAAATGACAAAACTACCCCTAGCTCGGGTTATTATGCCTATGCCTCGTTATCAGCCTATAAGGGTTGAGGTCTCACAATTATGTAGTCCCACAAGTACAAAATCTCCACTCTGGTATCCAAAGACCTCCTATTCAAGCCAACAATTTTGAAATTAAGCCATCAATTATTCAAATGATTCAGACTGCTATTTAGTTTGGAGGTTTGCCTAATGATGATCCGAATGCTCATATAATAAATTTTCTGGAAATCTGCAATACATTCAAGGCTAATGGTGTTACTGATGATGCCATAAGATTGAGGCTTTTCCCTTTTTCATTGAGAGATAAAGCAAAGAGTTGGTTAAATTCACTTCCTGCTGGTTCCATTAATACTTGGGATAATTTTGCTCAAAAAGTCTTAGCAAAATTCTTCCCACCTGCAAAGTCAGCAAAGATGCAGAGTGATATTACTTCTTTCATGCAATTTGATTCTGAATCATTATACGAGGCTTGGGAAAGGTATAAGGATTTGATGAGAAGATGTCCTCACCATGGATTACCTAAGTGGCTGCAAGTTCAGACTTTTTATAATGGTTTGCTGGGACCTTTTAGAACTACTATTGATGTTGCCGCTGGAGGTGCACTTATGAGTAAATCCATTAATGAGGCTTATGATTTGCTCGAAAAGATAGCTTCTAATAATTATCAATGGCCATCTGAAAGATTGGGCACAAGAAAAATTGCTAGAATTCATGAATTAGATGTGATAAACATTGTCTCTACATAATTGGCCTCTCTCACAAAGAAAATAGATAAACTGAGTGTTAATGTTGTTCAGAACTCCTTTATCACATGTGCATTTTGTGAGGAAGGACATTTCAATGACAATTGTCCCATCTATTCTGAATCTTGTCAATTTGTTGGAAATACGCAACAGAACAATCCCTATTCCAACACTTATAATCCTGGTTGGAGGAATCATCCTAATTTTTCATGGAATAACAACCAAAGGTCCCCATCAACGGCTAAGTCAAACTTTCCCCCTAGATTTCCATCTAAAGCCCATATGACAGAGAAAAAGCCTTCAATGGAGGATATGTTCATGCAATTTGTCAAGCCCTACTCTATTATATACTTTTCATGTCATTCATGTACTTGATAGCATATCTACATACTGGGATGCCTCGGAGAATCGTTAAAAGTCGGTATCGTACCTAGTGGTACAATTAAGTCGATTAAAACTTTGAACTAGTTTGAATAGAGATTTTAGGATATATTTGAGAGTTATTGAACCTTAAAATGTCTTAATATGTTGATTCGGAGTTCGAAGATTAATTTGGAGTCAAATTAGGAATTTTCATAACGTAGGGACAAAATGGTCATTTTGCTACCGGAGGGCAAAATTGGAATGTTGGATGAAATTTTTTTTTTTTTACCAAGTTTGACTAATTGGAGCATGATTTGAATTTGAGAAATGAAAAATTTTAATTCTGACATTTTTCTGAACATAAGGGCAAAACAATCATTTTACGTGTCCACGAGGACGTAATTAGAATTTTTGAAATTTTACACCACCAAAACACTTATCAAGCCCATGAATTTCACTTATTATTATTTTATACTTTGGATAATTGAGAGATTACATGTGGTGGTGAGAAAATGCTTAATTGTTAAGTTTTAACCATGGACCAATCACATGGTGACACATGTCAAGCTTTAATATTTTTATAATTTCCTTTATAAACTCTCCCATTTCACTCTTCATGGCCGACCAAAGCAAAGAACAAAGAGAAAAGAATAGAAACAAACCCTAGAGAGGAAAATTCAAGAGAAATTTATTGAATTTCAAAGAACAAAGCAATCAAAGGTAAGATTTTTCAATTTTAGCTTAAAATCTACCTTTCCCATGCTTTCTTTTTCATTTTCTATGGTTGAAACACAAGTTTCCATGAGGGAATACTTGCTGGCCGAACATAAGGAGAAGGTTTTGATGATGGATTTTGCTAGATTTCATTATATCTTAGTGTTTTTAGTTGTTTGATGATGTTTGGCATGAAAAATAAGCAAGAAAATCACATGCCCTTCAACAACCCTCTTTGGCCGAATGTTATAGGTGACATGTTGATGATGGATTTTGTTGTATTTCATGTTATTTAGCTCGTAATTGATGATTTATGGTATCGGATATCAAAAACGGTTATCGAAAAGTATAGTTCCTTTAGTAAACGACTTGAACAATAATGAGAAAATCATAGTGAATGGACTTGGATTTGATTCTTAATGATATAGATGTATTTATTAGACTGTGTTAACACTGATTAGCACGTTAGTTCGAAATCCTAATGAATTTCGGTTACGATGAATTAAGTCACAATCAAGCTCATTGAGGTACTTTGGTGTATTTGGAATATTGGAAGTGTAATGAATATATTTGAAGTTGAATAAGATGTTTTGGTTAATTCAACAGTGTATAGTTCGAGTTAGGTTAAATACAAATTTAGTCCAATCATAATTGAACCCACGTAGAACACCGTCTTTAAGTGATTATTCGAACAATTCTCATTCAATTTCATGCATTCATATAGAGCCTGAAATAGTTTTATAACAGTTTGGCACAAATATATTGAATTACGTGTCATGTATTATGTATAGGTGGTGAGCCCTCTCATAAAGGTAAAGATATCGTACCCGAGGACCAATAATAGGAGTACTCCAAACTCTCGTTATTGTGAGTAATCAAATGTTCATCTTAACTATCTAAAGTAGTTTATACTCATTTTTATGATTTTAAAGAATAATGAACTTAAACTATAGATTTTTATGTTTTATAAGTTAAGTGTTGGTTAAATGAATGAGGTTTATAAATTGTTTTGCAATTCAATGACGATTTTGGAAATTGAGTAGGTGGAGACTATATACTTGTGCTATCTATTTATATATACAGAGTTTGAATTGATGGCTTATGACAATGTGATGGCATGAATGGCTGGATTTGTGGTTTGTGGATTATATAAACTGTTTTGTTTTACCTTGACAGGCTGGGTAATATTGTATTAGCCATGTCATGCTGTCAAAATTTTTATTGATTTGATCGGTTATTTGATTAGCTTACTGCAATGGGCGGGTTTTCGTAAACTAGACTATTAGAGGGGCACGGTAAACCCCGTTATATTTTACCTTAGTATGAGAGGTGCAGAGGATATCTCCTAAGGTAAGTTTAGCGTTCACTTCACGCCGAACCACCACGTGAGGATGAAACTCAGCTAACGCCAAGGAATGGCTATATTTTAAAAGTAAAAACATGTTTTATGGGTATATGTCGTTTTAACATCCTTGGTGAACTCGGTTGGATGCCCAGGTCAAGGTGTCACCGAGTATGAGTTTTGGCATAAGCCTAGTTTTTAAGAGAATCATAAGCCTTGTTGATTATTTCGATGAAATGTAATTGTTTAATATGAATTGAAATGAGTTTTAAATGTTATGAATAATATTATGATGGGATGATTTAATTGTCTCCATTTACTCGGCTTTAGATGTTGTAGATAAACTTTGCTTACTCACTGGGTTTATAAAAACTCACCCTTTCTTTTTACCCATTTCAGGCTCAGGACAGTCTGTAGACAGCCGATTTTGTCGAGGGTTGCTTTTTGATTTGCATCCTTAGAAATCAAAGGTCTACAGTCTTGTATATTTTCGGTTATTTTAGGGCCCACATGTCATTGTAGAATATTTTTGTATACCTGGTTAAGTGTGCTATTATATTTATGAATTTATTTTGCTCTTATGCTACAAAAATTGTTTATGCAGGATTCTATAAATATTGTTTTATAAGAAAATGAAATATTTTATTTAGTTTGATTAGCCATAATTTCATTTTAAATGGATGATCTAGATTACTAAAATTATTTTTAGATAAGAAATGTATATTTTTCGATGATATATTGTATTTTCACCAAGTTTCAAAATTTTCAAGTAAAAATGACCAAAATGCCCTTGTGAAGCAGAAATTACTTTTTGTTTGTTTTTTATTTAAAATAGTTTATATTCCCTTAAAACATGATATTTAGTAACTGTTGCTCACAAGGGAGATGTAAAATTGATGCAAGAGCCTTGCGAGGTTTCGGTTGACATTCCGGGTAATGAATATGCATCTAGACATCGCGGCAGTTGTTACGGGCTCGAAGGGAGTACCGGGTCGTGACACAATTCATGAAAAAAACTGATGCATTTATGATAAGGACTGATGGCTCCATTCAAAATCAAGCAGCTTCAATTAGAAATCTTGAGATACAAGTAAGCCAACTTGCCAGTGCTTTAAATACTAGACCTCAAGGTACCTTACCAAGTGATACTGAACCCAACCCAAGAAGAGAAAGTAAGGAACATTGCATGGCAATCACTCTCCGTAATGGAAAAGAAGTATGTAAAGAGGTAAGTAATCTAGCATAAAATCTTGAGATTTCAATTCAATCTGATGAGAAAGAAATTGAAAAAGATGCTGAAAAAGAAATTATGGTTGAAAAATCTATTGAAATTTTAAAGGAATAATCACAATCTGCCCCCACACCTCCACCATCTTTTCCTCAATGTTTTCAAAAGCAAAAACTTGACAAACAATTTCAAAGATTTCTTGAGGTATTTAAAAAACTGCACATTAATATTCCTTTTGCTGAAGCTTTAAAACAAATGCCAAGTTTTCTTAAATTCTTGAAAGACATCCTGACCAAAAAGAGGAAATTGGAAGAGTTTGAGATAGTTGCACTTACTGAAGAGTGCAGTGCTATAATCCAGAATAAGCTTCCATCAAAGCTTAAAGATCCGAGGAGTTTTTCTATTCCATGCACTATTGGTAGTTTTAAAATTTCTAAAGCTTTATGTGATTTAGGTGCTAGTGTTTCAATAATGCCTTTATCTATTGCTCAAAAACTTGGATTTCAAGAGATACAACCTACTACAGTTACCTTGCAATTAGTAGACAGAACAATCAAGCACCTAGTTAGGATTATAGAGGATGTTTTGCTTAAAGTTTGGCATTTATACATTCCGGTAGACTCTATTGTGCTCGAGATTGAAGATGACGTTGAAATTCTTCTTATTTTGGGAAGACCATTCTTAGCTACAACTGGAGCACTTATTGATGTGAAGAATGGCAAAATAACTTTTAGAGTTGGAGAGGAAGAAGTGATATTTAATTTGTTCAATGCAACTTAGTATCCCTATACAGATAGTTGCTATAAAGTGGATTTAGTCAATGAGGGTAAAGGTAAGCCTATTCCACCACCTTCAACAGAGCAAGCACTAATTCTTGAGACAAAACCACCACCACTTTCCAGCTATCTTGATTTTGTGGTTAGACAGTGAGTAGTACTTTTTGATTCATAACTCCATCTTTTGCCATGCAATCTTAAACCATATTGGGGGAATAAGTTTAAGGTAAAAAAAATTCATCCTTATGATGTTATCAAGATTTATAGTGGACTTACCGGAGCAGTCAAGGTCAATAAAGAAAATCTCAAGCCGTATAAAGTAATGCAAAAGGGGGTACCATAGTGAAGCTAGTGACTATAAAGAAGCGCTTCTTAGGAGGCAACCCAAGCACTCTAACTTACTTTCTTTTATTTTATTTTATTTATTTAAGTATTAAAATATTAACACTTTTTTTATTTTGTGCAGGTTCATAAAAAAAATTTTAATTTCAAAAAAAAATTCAAATAAAATAAAATTAAAAAATTAAAAAAAATAAAAAAAAGGTAAGCCGCGACTCCCACTATGGGAAGCCTTGGCTTCACGGGGTGTAAAGAACATGAGCTGCGACTCACCAGGCTTGGAGTCGAGGCTCCATGAAAAAAAATTCAAAAAAAATATAAAAAAAAAGTCAACCCCAGCTCCCTTTATAGGAAGCCACGGCTTTGCAGAGTGCAAACAACGTGAGCCGCAACTCACCACACTTGGAGCCGTGGCTCCAAAAAAAACAAAGAAAAAGGGGCCATTTAGATGTGGGCTGCGGCTCCCACATGGGGTAGGCCACGACCCCCCCCCCCTGAAATGGGCTGCCAATTTGCAGCCCACTACCCAATAACCACTACCCCCCCCCCCCCCCCCCCTCTCCCCCAACCCACTACCACTAACCACTACCCTCCCAAATTTTTGCCAGCCCACTACTCATCACCCTCAATTGGGCTGCCAACATTGGGCAGCCCACTAACCCAACCCAATTTTTTTTTTTCATTTGGACTAACCATTACCCAATAAAAACTTTTTCTTTATTTATTTTCTTTAGTTATTTTTATTATTTATTTTATTCTCTACATTAATTAATTAATTTTTTTTTTTGCAGTAAAAAAAAATCCTCCAAGTGGTAATGAAGATGATAACAATAAAGAGGAGGATTAGAGCTTCTAAAAAATTCATCCAATCATCAAGGGAGTATTCTTTACTTTTCCTTTATTTTTTCTAACATTGAAGACAATGTTTAGTTTAAGTTTAGGGGGGTGAATTTAGTTTTCTGATGGTGAATATTTTGTGAAGTTTTAAATTTAATTTTATGTGCATGTTTATCTAGATTTATAAATAATTTAAGATTAGTTGGTAAAAGATTTTAATTTTTGTTGAATTTTAGGAATCTAGAGTAAAGTTGTGCTAATTTTTTTTCAATGACTTTTTTATCAAATGATGATAATTAGTTGTCTTGAATTTTTAGCCTTTGGTGAATAAGGTTTTTGTTTGGATTCATGCTAAATTTTTTGTTAAGTATTATTGTTAGGATGTGATTTCCACAATTTTGAGCACTATATCTTTTACTTTGAATTATTATGAATATTTAGAGAAGGTTTATATTGATATGAATTTTAAATTATGTCATGAATTCTAGAATTTACTTGATTTTCTTTCGAGGTGAAATCCTAGGCAATACTTAGTTCGGGAGATGATCTAGGCCATCTTTGGACCGTTTGAGCCTAAAAAGCCAACCTTGTTAAATTTTTATCCCTAGTATACCCCTTTTGAGCCTAATTTTTCTTTTCTTTGTTTAACTACATAATAATTGAGCTTAGCCTTAAAATTAAATTTCCAATTTTGCAACCCTTACTTTTAAGCATATATATTGTTTTAGGAAATATAAATTGAGCTAAATGTTGAAAAAGGTGGAAAGGTGACGTTGATATGAAAGAAAAAAACAGAAGAAGAAAAAAATTCAAAATATGAAAAATAACCCCACTACCTACAATACAAAGAAAATAAGTTTGGGGGTGTAAAATTGTGAACAAAAAAGTGTTGGATGAAAGAAAAGTTCAAATATGGAAGAAAAGGTGTACTAGAAGAAGGAAAATAAAGCTCTATATAGGTCCTAGAATAATGATGTGCTTAGGGTGATTTGAGCCACATTAATACCCTTTATCATACCTTGACCCTAGCCATATATTACAAGCTTTATAAAGTCCTATTGATCCCTAACTTTGTATTGGTCTACATTAGTGGAGAGAGAGATGAAAAGTAAACCTATGAAAATCTAGTACTAATTTGAAATTTGTGTTGGCATAAACTCATTCGGATATCATGATATTCTTGGTAAAAGATTTCACACACACATGGAAATCCATTCGAGAATGTGCTTGCATTAAAATTGAAACATGAATCTGAATGAAACCTTTACTTTTCCTTAGGTTAATGATTGATAGACATACTTTTGAGAAAATTATAAAAAATCATTGAGTTGGTGCACTTTATCTCTAGTAGTAGTAGTAGTAGTGGTAATAACTATATTTATTTTTCATTAACTGAATTTGATTTTCGTAAGTTAGGTTCTTTTCTATGTTTTGCTCGAGGACTAGCAAAATATTAAGTTTGGGGGTGTGATAACTCTATGATATAGAGTTATTTTAACTTAATTTCGATAATAATTTGGCTAGGTTATTGTAGTAATGCATAGAAATTAGTAAGTTTTATTTAATTATTTTAAATTAGTTATTTTAGGTGAGTCAATTTAATTTTGGTTAATTTTATGTTTAATTTGGTGTTAATATCATTAAGATAGGTTGTTATTGATTTATTTGTGCTTTGTAGGTGTTTGAAAGAAGAATTTTAATGGAAGAAGGAGAGCAATTTCGAGGTGCAAACTTCCAATGCATATGTTTCAGTATTTTGACCATAACTTTCTATAAAGAGATCCAAATGAAGCGATTCTTAGACAATTGGAACGATAAGAGAAAGATCTACAACTTTTATGTTTACCACCTTACCCAGTTCGGCATGAAAGGTGGACAAAAATCTTGTCAAAGTTGACACACTGTAGCAGTCTTGGTCAAATATCTTGTCAAAGTTGACACACTGTAGCAGTCTTGGTGCAATTACGATTTCTGTTAATTAATTTGGCAAAGCAGCGAATTTCATAGTTTGATGAGGAAATCCTAGCTGAAATTGACTTCTTTCTTCACTCAACTTGGTCTACCTTCAAAGCCTATAAAAACAACCTTTCGGAGGACTTGAAAAAAAAAAAGAAGAGGAAAAAAAACACCAGATTGACATTTGAGAGGCAAGTCACAGAGTCATTGAAGCTAAAAAGAATTTGCAGAATTCAAGGAGATTTGAAGATCAAGAATACAATTCTTGAGTTTTTCTATATTTTCTTTTATTCTCTTATTTTCTTGGTTTTGATTTTAATGTTTATATTTTATTCAATGATGATGTGTGACTTGATGGGGAACTAAATTCTTAATCTAAGATTATGATTGAACTCAATATATAGTTTGAATTATTTATCTCTCTTTTACTTATGTTTGATAGATTTAAGTTGTTTATTTTATTTTGTTCTTAATGCTTCTAATTGCATGGTCACCAATTAGATTGAATTGGAAACCTAGGTTAAACCTTGACGAAGGAGATTTAGGTAGACCTTGAATAAAATAGCGTATAATCGAATACACTTAGTTGATTAGGTGATTTGATTTGCATATAGGGTAGACATACACTTATAAGCCATACGTAGCCAAGATTAGAGCACAAACTTAATGAATCTTTCTTCAGTTTAATTTGCATAGACATATAGTAAATTAATTGGGAAATGTATTTTTACAAGAAACTCGACAGAGACTTGTAAATAATTTAAGACTCTAGGTTAACAACTTAATCTATTAAACTAAGTTAAGAGAGAGAGACAATAATCAGATAAAGTATTGAGGGATATTATAATCTTAGGTCTGGTAGTCATTCACATTTAATAAAGTAAATTTGCTAATAGATTTTAGATTAAGTTTTAGTTTAGTTTTTAGTTTATTAATTTAATTTTTTTTTTTAATTTTAATTGTTTAGATAAAATTAAGGTGTGTTAATTTTAGTAGTTAACTATAAAGATTAATTCAATTCTCTGTGGAATCAACACTCTACTCATATCTAGATTATCTTTGCAAGACATACACTTGCGTGAGAAATCAACAACACATACCTTACTCTAGATATCGTAATCGAGAGCCAATTAAATCCAAAAATGCTTTTTCACCTTTAGGATTTGTCAAATCTTCAGCCATCCAAGTATTTGGCCTCTAACAGTAATCCACACAGTGACCGAATAAGACCTTCTCAAAGATAGGATTTTTTACTTGTGCTAGCAAGTTTTGTTTCTAAAACAAAAAGCTTAAAATTTGGTGTCAAATCTTATTTCAGTAAGACAAAGAAAACTATTTTTCTTTTCTTATTTTTTATGAAACGGCTAAGAAGTAGTTAAAGGCTTAGAGTTTTAGTTTGCTAACATAACATATTTATATAGCCAAACTAAGTTGTACCCCAAAATACAATAGTTGTATTTTAATTTAATTAAGTCATTGTGAACTTAATTAATTTTCCACTTTAATTTGGTCTATTGTAATTAAGTCCAACTTAATTGATTATCCTTATTTAATCTCAATCATGTCACTTAATGTGTGTGACTCATCAAGCTTCTAACATGTTGGCAATAAATATAAATCCTAATTAAATATCAATTCAATAATTGATTTATATTCATAGATCATGAGTAGCATCTAGCAATACATCATGACCACCCAAATATTAAAGAGTCAATTAAAGAATTTAACAAAGCCCTTTAGTGATAAGCCTCTCAGTGTAACACGATCCTTTCATCAAATATCCCGAATATGTCATAAAGCATGGCTCAGTGTCTACTTATGACATTCCATATTAGTTCTCATAATTCATGACTAACCTTATGAATTTAGGAAACTAACTTTCCTCAAATTCATCATGCTCTGGTCAAAGACTTTATACAAGTTAATCAAGAATTGAGAACAAGCGAGATACATCCCCTCATATCACTTAAGGTGGTGAATCCTCTCTTGACCACTCATTCACCTTCGCATGCTTTATGGCATACCCAAAAATACCCTATTTAGGCATTTGGTCGCCTCTAGACCCATAGGGGTGAAATGAAAGTATATCATTCCCCATACAAGATGACCTGGTGTCTCAAGTCTATGGACTAGTTGCATGACTATCACATGAGAACATATTCCATAGACACTTGAGTGAAATACCAAATGGAGTTCTCATAGCGGGTTATGTTCAATGAACTTGTTCTTTAAGAAGCTCCTACATGTTATCCTTACGTATCCCATATACTTCAATCTATGAGATCGATTGTTTACTTCCCAAGTAAGGAGGCTTAACATGTACTAGTCTTTGAGCATTGTCAATGCCCTGTCTTACAATATAATGACCAGGAACAATTTTAGGAACATGGCTTTAATGCATAGTGATCTCATAATTATAACAACTTTACAATTCTCTTGCAAGGCCTTTATGTGCCATAGGCTTCATCCAATTAGTACTTAATAACTCCTTATTATTGCACTAACATGAAGGAAAACCTCTATCACATATAGTTATGTGATTAAATATGCATTAAATGAAAATATATATTCCTTGATCAATCTAATTGGATCAAGGGCATATACCAATAATCTCTTATTTGCACTTGAGTCAATTGCTAACGTATCCTTTATCGAACTTCTTCACTTAGCGACTGTGTCTTTACTAGGACAACTCAAATTGAAATATTTGAGAATATGTTAATTTATATGTTTGACAATTTCCATTGTCATAATCGAAATACTAATTTAAATCACAACGAGACCTTGATTCCATTATTATGGTTCTTATTATTACTTTACAACTCTAAATCATTTATTAGTTCATTAAACCTGTCACGACCCGATACTTTCTTCGAGCCCGTGACAACCGCCGCGATGTCTCGATAGACATTCCTTACTCAGAATGCCAACTGAAACCTCGCAAGGCTACTGCATCAGTTTTTTGCCGCCCCTGTGAGTAACAGTTATTAATATCATATTTTAAAAGAATATAGACTATTTTCAAATAAAAAACGATCAAAAAGTAATTTCTACTGCACAGGGGTATTTTGGTTATTTTACCCAAATTTCAAAACCTGATGAAAATACAGTATATGATCGAAAAATATACATTTCTTATCTAAGAATAATTTTAGTAATCTAAATCATCCATTTAAGATGAAATTATGGCTAATCAAACTAAATAAAAATATTAAATAAAATATTCCATTTTCTTATAAAACAATATTTATAAAATCCTGCATAAATAATTTTTGTAGCGTAAAAGCAAAATAAATTCATATATATAATAGCGCACTAAACCAGGTATACAAAAATATTCTACAATGACATGTGGGCTCTCAAAATAATCGAAAATAAACAAGACTATAGACCTGCGTTTTCTAAGGGTGCAAATCCAAATGCAAACCCTCGACATAATCAGCAGTCTACAAACTGCCCTGAGCCTGAAATGGGTAAAAAGAAGGGGTGAGTTTTTATAAACCTAGTGAGTAAGCAAATTTCATCTAAAGCATCTAAAGCCGAGTAAATGGAGACAATTTAAAATATCTCATCATAATATGATTCATAACATCAAATCTCATTTCATTTCATATAAATCAATTTCATTTCATAAAAATCAACAAAGCTTATGATTCTTGTAAAAACTTGGCTCGTGCCAAAAACTTGCACTCGATGACACCTTGCACCGAGGCATCCAACCGAGTCCACCAAGGCTGTTAAAATAACATATGAGTATAAAACTCATTTTTTTTACATTTAAAAGCACAACCATTACTTGGCATTGGCTAAGTTTCACCCTCACGTGGTGGTTCAGTGTGAGGTGAACTCTAACTTTACTTTAAGAGATATCCTCCGTGCCTCTCGTACTAAGGTAGATATAACAAGGTTTACCGTGCCCCTCTAATAGGCTGGTCCACGGAAACCCACCCACTGCAGTAAGCTAAATACATAACCCACCAAATCAATAAAATTTCGGCAGCATAACATGGCTAATATAGTACTATCCAACTTGCCAATGTAAGGCAAAACAATTTATATAATTCACAAAACCACAATTTCAGCCATTCATGCTACCACAATTTCATAAGCCATCAATTCAAATCATGTATATATATCTATATAATACGAATGTATAGCCTCCACTTACTCTATTTCGAAAATCAACATTTAATTTCAGAATAATTTATACATCTCATTCATTTAACCAACATTTAAAATGTAAAACATAATAATTTGCAAATTAAGTGCCTTATTCTTTAAAATCTTAAAACAAGTATAAACCACTTTAGATAATTAAGATGAACATCTGATTACTCACAATAGCAGGAGTTTGGAGTACTCCTATTCTTGGTCCTCGGGCACAATATCTTTACCCTTATCAAAAGGCTCACCACCTATACATAATACATAACATGTAATTTAATATATTTGTGCCAAACTATTATAAAACTATTTCAGGCTCTATATGAATGCATGACATTGAATGAGAATTGTCCGAATAATCACTTAAAGGCGATGTTCTACTTGGGTTCAATTATGATCGGACTGAATTAGCATTCGACCTAACTCGTACTATGCCTTGTTTAATTAGCCAAAACATCCAATTCAACTCCAAATATCTTCATTACACTTCCAATATTCCAAATACACCAAAGTACCTCAATGAGCTTAATTGTGACTTAATTCACCGTAACCAAAATTCATTCCGATTTCGATATCCAACATCATAATTCATCAATTCCTAACTAAATAACATGAATTACAACCAAATCCATCATCAACATGCCCTATAAAAAATTCGGCCAAATGAGGGTTATTGAAGGGCATGTGATTTTCTTGCTTGTTTTTCCTTCCAAACATCACAAAATGACTAAAAACACTAGGATATTATGAAATCTAGCAAAATTCATCATCAAAACTTCTCTTTCTAGATTTGGCCAGCAAAGGTTCCCTCTTGAAAACTTGAATTTCAACCATGGAGAATGAAAAAGAATGCATGGGAAAGGTAGATCACAAGCTAAAATTAAAAAATCTTACCTTTACTTGCTTGATTCCTTGAAATCCAACAATTTCTCTTGAATTTTTCTTTCCTAGGGTTTGTTCTTCTGTTTTTCTCTTTATTCCCTTGCTTGGCTAGCCATAAGAGTGTGAATGTGAAGGTTTTAAGTGAGTTTATATAGGCAATTAAAATAATATTAAAGCTTGACACTTGTCACCTTTTAATTGGTCCATGTTTAAAAACTTAAGAATTAAGCATTTCATTCCCACCACATATAATCTCTCACTTAAAAAAAATAATGGGTGAAATTCATGAGTTTGACAAGTGTCATGGTAGTGTAAAATTCTAAAATTTCCAATTTCGTCCTCATGGATACTTAAAATGACCGTTTTGCCCCTATGCTCGGAAAAATATCGAAATTGAAATTTTTCACTTCTCAAATTCAAATAATGCTCTAATTAATCAAATTTAGTCCAAATATCATCCAACATTCCAACTTTGCCCTTGGGTGGCAAAATAACCATTTTGCCCCTACGTTATGAAAATTCTCGATTTGACTCCAAATCAATCCTCGAACTCCGAATCACCATATTAAGACATTCTAAGATTCAATAACTCTCAAATACATCGTAAAATCTTTATTTGGCCTAGTTCGAGGCTTTAATCAACTTAATTGTACCACTAGGTACAATACCGACTTTTAATGATTTTTTGATACATTCACTTATGCATACATTCTATCAAGCACATGAATGACATGACAAGTATATCATAAAGTAGGGCTTGACAGCACTACCCCCCTTAAAATAAAATTTTGACCTCAAAATTTCACTTACCGAACTCGAAGAAAAGATGCGGGTATTGGTTTCTCATCTGGTACTCAACTTCCCACGTCATCTCCTCCATTCGAGCATTTTTCCATAACACCTTAACCATTGGGATGCTTTTATTCCTCAACACTCAATCCTTTTGGTCTAGAATATGTACAGGTTGCACCTTGAACTTCAAATCTTCTTGTAACTCAATTGGAAGTGCCTCGAGGATATGGGAGGGATTAAGTACATACTTTTTCAACATCGAGACGTGGAAGACATTGTGAATCCGATCCAACTCCAAAGGTAATTCTAGTCTATATTGTCACTGGCCCAATCCTTTCAATGATACGAAAAGGTCCAATGTATGTCAGATTGAGCTTTCCTCTCTTCGAGAACTGAATCACACCTTTCTAAAGAGAGACCTTAAGAAAAACCCTATCATCAACTTCAAATTCCAAATCTTTTCTCCGTCTATCCAAGTAACTTTTCTGTCTGTCTTGTCTTGTCTTCAATCGCTCTCGGATAACCTTGGTCTTGTCATTAGTCAGATCAACCAGCTCTACATTAAACAATTTCCTGTCGCCCACTTCATCCCAACAAAGTGGAGTTCGGCACTGTCACGACCCAAATTTTCGTGCCATGATCGGCACAAGGGCCCAATAAACGTAGTCTATTAAGCCCAAGCAAGCCAATCAATTTATCCTACTCATCATTCCATTAAATATCGCTAAGTCACAAATTATAACTTTCAATCAAAATAGTAATAGACATTGCCAACTCGTATTGGCATTTCTCATTTATTATATACATACATTGTCTACAACATGTATTCCAATAATGTACATTAGGTTCGCCTATACATCTCAAAAAAAAGACTTGACTTCCAACGGAGGGACTCGGATAAATGTACAGCTACTGAATGCCGAGACACTTACCAAAGATGGACACAGGTCTACAAGGACACCTCGTTCTAGTTATCGGCTGCCTCATGATATGAAAACATGAATTTGAAATGGTGAGTATAAACCCAATGAGTGAACAAGGAATGGAACAAGCAACAACAAAGGAAAATTTAAAATCATGATGCACTAGTTTCAAAACAATGCAATTTGGTTCATTCCTAATAAAACCCCTTATCGAGCCCTTAAGTGATTAATCATTTGAAAATCATGAACCCATACATAGCGAATCATTTGGAGAATGAAAGCTTCAATATTGCACAAGCAAGTCAAATACAACAACGAATCTTCGCTGCAGCGGAAAGGTATTCTCACTGCAGCGAGAATGAATTTTTGTTGCAGCAACGTTGGAATTTAGTTATTAACCGAACGAGGGTTTCTCAACTGGCCGAGGGTTTCTCACTAAACCTCCTCATTTTAAACTTAACTCTTTTAATCCTTAATATTGAAAGTCCATGCTCCCATATGGTAGCAAAGAAGTGAAAGATAGGGCAGCAATTGGACAAGATAAGAGACCAAAACAGAAAGTTTTTCGCTGCAACGAGATTCAATCTCGCTGCAGCAAAATTTCTACCCAGAAACAGAATGTTTCTCGCTGCAGCGAAATTGCAACCCAAAAAATAGAAAGTTTCTCGCTGCAGCAAGAAGCTACAATGTCATTCTCACTGCAGCGAAAATGCATCCTCGTTGCAGTGAGTTTTCGACCAGTGTACCCCTCCAAATCCGAGAGTTTCTCGCTGCAGCGATAATGATTCTCGCTGCAACGAAATACAAGGCATCAATGCAAAATTTACCTTTCTCCTAAAGGAAAAACCACCCTGCCAAAAGGTCTTAACCAACATGAAAACACATAACAATTTCTCAAGGTTTAACATGTCAAGTTTCACATGCATTACAACCATAACCCATTATCCATCAATTTCCTATAACACACATATTTACATATATATACATATATACCTATCATCATCATCACACCATCCCATCATCATCATCACCAGCTCATGCGCACTCCCTACTCGCACATGGCTGGGTCATCACCGGGTTATGCTCTGTCACGACCCGGAACCTCCCTCAGGCCCATGACAATCACCGCGACGTCCCGATTGACACTCATTATCCGGAATGCCAACCGGAACCCCGCAAGGCTTACATATCAGTTTCTTTCCTTTCCTGTGAGCAATCATTGTTAAATATCTAGTTTTTAGAGAATATATACTATTTTAGATCAAAAATAATCAAAATAAAATTTTCGCCACATAGGGGTATTTTGGTCATTTTTTTCTCAAAAATTTCAAAACTGGCTAAAACGTAATATACAAGTACAAAACACATAATTCATATTCAAAATGAGTTTAAAAGTCTAAAATCTTCATTTAAAACGAAATTACGGTTATTTGAATATAATAAGAAAATAAAAGAAATATTAAGGAAAATATTCTATTTTCTTATAAAACAATATTTATAGAGTTATACGTGAATAATTTTTATAGCGTAAAAGCTAAATAAATTTATACATACTAAAATACAGTAAACCAAAATATTTAATTTAATTTACAATAACAAGAGGACCCCCGAATAAACAAAAGTAAAGAGGACTGTGAACCTACGGTTTGGAAAATGCAGATCCAATGGTAGTCCTCGATGAGATCAACTATCTACAGTCTATACTGAACCTGAAATGGGTGGAAAGAAGGGTGGTGAGATTATAAAATCCCAATGAGTAAACAGACATTATCATAAATATCTAAAGGCGAGTAAAATGGAGGCAAGTTTAAACAACAAATTTCAACCCATTTCATAATGTTTTCAGTTTATTTCTTAAACCATAAAATATTTGTAATTTACCAAAACAGTTGTTAAGGCTTATGTCTTTTATTAAAACAAGGCTCAAGCCAAAACTAATCCTCGGGGATACCTTAGCCGAGGCATCTAACCGAGTCCGCCAAGGGTGTTAAAATATTCACACGTGAAACACATTTTTATTTTTAAAACCAGTCGTTCCTTGGCGTTGGCCGAGTTACAAATTCACGTGGGGGTTCGACGTGAAGTGAGCTCTAATACTACCCTGGGAGTTACCCTCCTCGCCTTTACAACCGGAGTAACTATATAACTGGGTTTACCGTGCCCCTCTAATAGGCAGTCCACGGAAACCCGTCACTGCAGTGACTAACCCACCAATTTTAATAAAATTTCGACAGTATAACGTGGCTTTTATTTATTTATCCAGCCTGCATAATAAAAACAACTTACATAAATTTCCCAATGCATTCACAAAATATAGCCACATATACTCATTTCTCATAAGCTATTCCTAGGAAAATATATATTTTTCAAGTCAATTTGCAGCCTCCAATTACGCAATTTCATAATCAATACAATATATTTTTATTTGTCACATTTATTCCTAAAACATCAAAAATCCCGTTTTAATCTCGTTCTCATTTCATAAAATACATAAACGGCATTTAAAAATAAACTCTAGATAATTTACAATAATAATAAGTTTACTCACCGTTTGTACAAACTAAAAGCTTTCTAAGCGCCCCGATCACTACTCGTCGGGTACGACTTCTTTGCCTTTTTCGGAAGGCTCTCCTCCTAGACACATTACAAAAATTTACACAATTCATCACATTGATGCTAAATCACTATATCATTAACTTAAATCCTATACTAATGCATGGTATGAAATGCAATAGCCTAAAACGGCTTAAACGCGGTATTGACCTATTTTTGGCACTTTGCTCGATAAATTGCTAACGCGCTCCATTTTAGCTCTAAATCATCCCATTCTCTCTCCAACATTTCTAACCATTAAGTATCAGCCAATAACCTTCTAAAAACAACAAAATCAGCTCACTCCCTTCCTTGGAAAATTCGGCCAAAAATGGGACATTAAGTCGATTAATTTTCTACTTTGTTTTTCTATCACGTTTAATCGTTTTTCATCATTTTCTCTTCAGTTTCCTTAGAATAAAATCAATTCATCATCATTGTACAGCATTGAGCATCCAGCCAAGAGTGGGTATTGTGAAAATTTAATGATTTCTTGCCCAATTTAATTTCTAAACACATTTAACTAACTAAAACTATCAATTTAACTAAAAATCAAAACCTAAAAATTTCAATTTCTCTCCCCTAGAATTTCGTCCAGCCCTTGATATCACTTTTTGATCTCTCTCCTCAAGCATGCTAAATGGAAATAAAGGCATAGGAAAGGTAGAAATCAAGCTAAAATCGAAAAATCTTACCGTTAGACGCGTAAACAGTCGAAAACCGCGAATTTCCCTTTGAATTTTCTTGTTTCTCTTTGGTTTTTCTTTTTTTCTTCCTTTCCTCTTTATTTCCTCTCTTGTTCTTCCTTATGGCCGGCCAGCACTTAAAATGGGGTTTAAATGGGCTGACTTTTCATTAAAATAATATTATTTCATTAAAAATGCCACGTGTCACTTTCCCATTGGCCCATTTTTAAAATTTCATCCATTTGTTTCCAAATTTTCACCATACACTTGTCCCACATATCCATAGCTTAGATAAAATTCTCAGACTTATCCAAAGTCTCGGTGGAGTAATTTTTGAAATTTACACTTTTGCCCCCGTAAAAGTGAAAAATTACATTTTTGCCCAAAAAACTGAAAAATTGCCCATAGACATATTTTTCATCCCTTATACTCATACCATTCTCCAATTTGTCAAATTTGATCTAAATTCTCTCAAAATCTCAAATTTTTTTCGCGGGTGACAAAATTACGATTTTGCCCCTACACTCCAAAAATCACCAGAATTAAACTTTTTCACTTCCTATCATTAAATTATACTCCAAATAGTTAATCTTGGTCAAAAATTTCACTCCATGATCAAATTATTATCTTAGGTGGCAAAATGACGATTTTGCCCTTGAACATCAAAATTTCCAATTTTACTCCAAATGAACCTTCGAACTCCGAACAATCATTTTTAGTCATTCCTAAACTATAAAATATTAAATTTCATCCTACAATTCCTATTTGAACTAGTTCGAGGTTAAATCAACTCAAGTGTACCGTTAGGTACGATATCGGGTTTCGTCTTTTCTTATGTGCTTTCCTAGCATAACAACATGCTACTCAGTGCATGTATGTCATGACATGTATTTATAGGGTCGGGTTTTACATGCGCACTCCCTACTCGCACATAACCGGGTCATCCTCGGCTTATGCGCACTCCCTACTCGCACATAGCTGAGTCAATATAATTACACAACATTATACTCAAGCATACATGTATATCAACATAATGCAGCCACATAGAAATCCATAATAATCACATTTCATAACATAAACCTTTTCTCAAAAGCTTGTTCCCAAGGCATTCATTTTCATGAAAAATTGTATAAAATCATTCAAACACTTTGTCAAATCCATCATATTCCCAAAATCAGTTTTGAATGTAGTCCACTCACCAATTGATTGTAGAACTTTTAATTGACTCAAATTCCCCTAATGATCCAATTGGAATGATGGTGCTTCCTTAAAAACCTAGGATCACATTAACATAAACAATAGATTAATTTACACACTATGAACTCTAAAAGCTATCTCGTAGCTAGTTTTCAATTGCCACTTTAAATGGCTATCTATGTTCACTATCTTAATCACTAAAAAGTAATGAACATACTAAACAATAAAACAGCTCATAAATCACAATTACTAGCCATTTTCTGTAGCTAAAATCAAACTTGGTGCATCACTCACCCTAGGGTTCCTTTGTAGTTGGATTCTCTTCCAATAGCTTCCAAATCAATGGAGTGATTCTCTCTTTCTCTCTCTAGAACGCCCAACTAGTGAGAAAAAGTATGAAAACAAGATATTTCAAGGTTTTTGAAGTGAGAAGATGAAATAGCACAAGAGTTTATGGAAGGGTGCACCAAAAGCATGAAAATTGGAGCTAGAGAGAGAAAGTTGTGGAAGTTTGAAAGTCAAGCTTCCATGGAGTTTGAAGAAACGTGAGAGAGGAGAAGGGAAGAAGAAGACCAGCTGCTAGAAAATTCAAGAAACTGCTGGAAATTCAAGGTATTTATAGGCAATCTTATCCTTTCCTTTAAAATTACGAAAATGCCCCTCCACCAATTAACTTACTCTCCTCCAATATTTTATGCAATCTTTTTGCTCTTTTAACACTGAGACAATATCCATAATGGTCTAAACATGCTCGGGTTCATAAAAACTTAAAATTTTAACCCGAGGTGAAAAATGACCATTTTGCCCCTATTATGGAAATTGTTGAAACTTCTAGTTTTCTTCGTGTTTTCATCAGCACACATCATTTATACTGTCTTATGCCTATTTAGGCCTTAAAATATCATAAAACTTTCTTCTGGAAACTTATTAGAGAAAATGACGAAACTACCCCTAGCCCATATTATTACATCTATACTTAGTTACAAGTCTATAGAAGTTGGGGTATCATAGGCACTTTCTCCCATACAGAGCCTCGTATGGCGCCATCCCTACTAGACTGTTATTATACGTGAACTCCACGAACGACAAGTGTTTATCCCAACTCCTAGTAAAGTCAATGACACAAGCCCGTAGCATATCCTCCAAAGTTTGAATAGTCCTTTCAGATTGACCATCTATCTGCAGATGAAAGGCAGTGCTAAACCTCAAATTAGTTTCGAGAGTTTCCTAAAATTTTGGCTAGAATCGAGAAGTGAACCGGGGCTCTCGATCTAACACGATAGAAACTGGGACTCCATCCAATCTCATTATCTCATCTATATAAAGCTTAGCTAGTTTCTCAATGGAATATGTGCTATGGATAGCCAAGAAATGGGCAGACTTAGTCAATCTATCCACAATCACCCAAATAGTATCCTTTCCACTCTGCATTCGCAGTAAACCCAATATAAAGTCCATAGTCATGTGCTCCCACTTCCAATCAGGGATAGGTAGAAGCTAAAGAGTACTCGATGGTTTCTGATGTTTCGTCTTGATCTATTGGCATGTGAGACATTTCGTCACAAACTCGACTATGTCTCATTTCATACCTGGCCACCAATAACTTTTATCATCGTATCATCTATACAACTCATTAAACACGTCGAATTCAAAACTCAAATCACCATGAATAATTCTTCACTTTAGTTGATCACATAATCATCTCCATATATATGTGTGTGTGTGTGTGTGTGTGTGTGTGTGTGTGTGTGTGTGTGTGTGTGTGTGTGTGTGTGTGTCCATATACATTTAAGTGCCATCATCATTTAAGTGCCATCATCCATCACTATCGGTAAGGACCCTCGTCAACTACGTTCGAACTAAATTGCCTCTATTCATTCTAATCCATAACTAAGGTTCAATGTCATATTTTCGTAGCACATGTTTCCCCTTTTTACTTTTCTATTTTATTCCCATAGGTCAAGTTTAATCCATGAATATTAGGGTATAATCAACTCCAAATTACCCTTTTGGATGTTTGAGTACCATTTACTTTACATCCTACAATAAATTGTTTCTTTTGTAATCCATACGGATACTCATTGTGCCTATGCATAACTTCACATAATTTACATGCTTATACTCTTTTCTTATCATTCTCAATCCTATGTATAAGCTCCATCATACCACGCATCCTTGCATCACAATGTCATTAACCACATTTCAATCATTAAATATCATTTTCATCCAATCATAATCTGGGATCCACATATGCTTTAGCTTTACGATCTTATTGATCCTTCAGAGGTTTTCTTTAATTCATCCTTGCATCTTATGCAATATCACAATTCCTAAAAGTCATCTTCGTTTCTCATTTACCTTGTATACTTCCATCATATATGTCTTTATTCATTTCCATATTAGTTAATCACTTAAGATTTAAATTCATTGAAGTCGTGTGCACTTCTTACATTTTGAATACTAGTTTCCCTCGTTAGGAAATTTTCATTAATTAACTTCATTATTAGGATTACCTTCAATCATCTTGTACTATTTCTTTACACCAATATACTCATACGTTCTCTTTAACGTCTGCACAATCAACTCTGATATTTATAAACTTAATATAGATTTTACTAAGGTATCCCTCGACATCATCGCCAATATCTAATTTCAACCTCACATCGAGCGACCTCATAACTTATGCTTTAACCATTAAGCTCCTTAACAATTCCAAGTTCCACATTTCCTTATCATGTATATAAAATATTTTAAAGTACTACTAACCATTATTCTTGACACTTGCATTTCGGTCTATTCGTTTCAAAACTCTTATACATTGCCAATATATAAGTCAACAAAGAAACTTTCCAATTCATTCATATCAATACCTTCCAAAACCTTAAAACTCCAATTAACGAAGCTTAACATCAAGTCCAATGACCTTAATTCAACTCATAAGTTCAACTTCCCGTCTTTCACCTCTTATTCCTACGTCCTAGGTATGAGGTGTTTCTAGCGCGACGGCACGGTGGCTGCTGAAGTTTACTTAATCAATGCTATTCATCTAAATTTAAGGTTACTATATTAATCATCCTCAACTGTTTGATTTTCCTCTAAGCTTACGTCGCAATTTTCCATAACCATTATATTCTCTTGTGCTTATCACATATAATAGACTAAGCCAATATTTTCAAATTCATCTTATTCTTTAACACTTGTAATCATCCATTACCACAGGTAAGAATCCCTTCTTACTTTCCTTAATTTCAACATATATCAAATTGTATACCACTTATCGTCGAGATCTTGGCTTTACTCTTCAGTTTTTAACCAATTACATTTATAAAGTGAATAATTTACTTAATTATTGCATCTCGCCTTTACAGTCATAAGATCAAAGTTTCTTAAGCTTAGGATGCAGAAACTTCCTCTTAGAGCATATCCGAAAATCAACATTTTCTGAATCCGTTACCTTTGAAGAAATCAAATTTAAGACTAATCATTTGCACCATAGTTTGCATACTAATCTAATTAGACTTTTAAATTGATCCTTAAAATAATTTGTATATCAAGCTTCAATATAAATCTCCATATGGCATTTAGACTAGAATCAACATTTTCAAGTCATTTAATTTCAAACTACTAAATCCATAACTAGTCCTTTAATCCTTTGGCTCCACACTAAGCATAGCAAAATTCAAGCTCATCCTTAGAGTAGATCAATAGAGAACTCAAGTTCTCGATCAGGAGGTAGTCCCAGTAATTCATCCGAAAACACATCAGAGAACTTATTTACTATTGGGACATCCTCTAACTTAGGTTACCCCCTTTGAGGTATCAATCACATGTGTTAGATAAACCGGATACCCTTTCTGCACTAGTTTCAAAACTTTGATAGCCGAGATTACACAGGATGGTAATACTTGACGTTCCCCTACAATTACAACTTTTACTCCTTTAGAATTCTGAAGTACAACTTTCTTCCTGAAACAATCTACATTCGTCCGATGTGTAGTCAACCAATCCATACCCAATATCAAATCAAAATCCTGGATTTCCAGGGGAATTAAATTAACTCTGAATTCTTCCTCACCAACTTTTATTCTACAATCTCTACAACAGGTGTTTCTAATCAACTGCTCTCCTAGAGGGGTATGAATTACAATTTTCACCTCTAAAAGTGATAGGTTTCTATTAGAAAAGGATGCGAATGTCGTGTTCACATAAGATCGATCCGAACCAGAATCCATTAAGATATAAGCATCTTTGTCAAATACAGACATGGTACTTGTCACTACACTAGGTCGGACTCCTGCCTCTTCCCCTCCAGACCGATCTAGCGAGAGGTGGGAGTCCACGTCGATGAGGCATGATAATTTATAAGAAGAAACAAGATGATTTTATACAACTTCAGGTTCTATATGCAGATGCATGCATTCAACTCAATCTAATCTAACTTGGGGCCACATTGACACTGTAGTGTTTAAAATAACTTTAAAACCAAAAGCTCTGATACCAACTTAATTGTCACGACCCGATACTCTCTTCGAGCCCGTGACAACTGTCGCGATGTTTCGATAGACATTCCTTACCCGGAATGTCAACCGAAACCTCGCAAGGCTACTGCATCAATTTTTCGCCGCCCTTGTGATTAATAGTTATTAATATCATATTTTAAAAGAATATAGACTATTTTCAAATAAAAAATGATCAAAAACTAATTTTTACTACACAGGGGTATTTTGGTCATTTTACCCAAAATTTCGAAACTTGATGAAAATACAATATAAGATCGAAAAATATACATTTCTTATCTAAGAATAATTTTAGTAATCTAAATCATCCATTTAAGATGAAATTATGGCTAATCAAACTAAATAAAAATATTAAATATAATATTCTATTTTCTTATAAAACAATATTTATAGAATCCTGCATAAATAATTTTTGTCGCGCAAAAGCAAAATAAATTCATATATATAATAGCGCACTAAACCAGATATACAAAAATATTCTACAATGACATGTGGGCTCCCAAAATAACCGAAAATAAACAAGACTATAAACCTGCGTTTTATAAGGGTGCAAATCCAAATGCAAACCCTCGACATAATCAGCGGTCTACAGACTACCCTGAGCCTGAAATTGGTGAAAAGAAGGGGTGAGTTTTTATAAACCCAGTGAGTAAGCAAATTTCATCTAAAACATCTAAAGGCAAGTAAATAGAGACAATTTAAAATATCTCATCATAATATGATTCATAATATCAAATCTCATTTCATTTCATATAAATCAATTTCATTTCATAAAAATCAACAAGGCTTATGATTCTCGTAAAAACTTGGCTCGTGCCAAAAACTTGCACTCGGTGACACCTTGCGCCGAGGCATCCAACCGAGTCCGTCAAGGCTGTTAAAATAACATGAGTATAAAACTCATTTTTTTTACATTTAAAAGCACAGCCATTCCTTGGCGTTGGCTGAGTTTCACCCTCACGTGGTGATTCGACGTGAGGTGAACTCTAACTTTACCTTAGGAGATATCCTCCGCGCCTCTCGTACTAAGGTAAATATAATGGGGTTTACCATGCCCCTCTAATAGGCTGGTCCACGGAAACCCACCCACTACAGTAAGCTAAATACATAACCCACCAAATCAATAAAATTTCAGCAGCATAACATGGCTAATATAGTACTATCCAACTTTTCAATGTACGGCAAAACAATTTATATAATTCACAAAACCACAATTTCAGCCATTCATGCTACCACAATTTCATAAGCCATCAATTCAAATCATGTGTATACATATATAATACGAATGTATAGCCTCCACTTACCCTATTTCAAAAATCAACATTTAATTTCAGAATAATTTATACATCTCATTCATTTAACCAACATTTAAAATGTAAAACATAATAATTTGCAAATTAAGTGCCTTATTCTTTAAAATCTTAAAACAAGTATAAACCACTTTAGATAATTAAGATGAATATCTGATTACTCACAATAGCAAGAGTTTGGAGTACTCCTATTCTTGGTCCTCGGGCACAATATCTTTACCCTTATCAAAGGGCTCACCACCTATACATAATACACAACACGTAATTTAATATATTTGTGCCAAATTGTTATAAAACTATTTCAAGCTCCATATGAATGCATGACATTGAATGAGAATTGTCCAAATAATCACTTAAAGACAGTGTTCTACGTGGGTTCAATTATGATCGGAATGAATTGGCATTCGACCTAACTCGTATTATGCCTTGTTTAATTAGCCAAAACATCCAATTCAACTCCAAATATCTTCATTACACTTCCAATATTCCAAATACACCAAAGTACCTCAATGAGCTTAATTGTGACTTAATTCACCGTAGCCGAAATTCATTCCGATTTCGATATCCAACATCATAATTCATCAATTCCTAGCTAAATAACATGAATTACAACCAAATCCATCATCAACATGCCCTATAGAAAATTCAGCCAAATGAGGGTTATTGAAGGGCATGTGATTTTCTTGCTTGTTTTTCCTTCCAAACATCACAAAATGACTAAAAACACTAGGATATTATGAAATCTAGCAAAATTCATCACCAAAACTTCTCTCTCTAGATTTGGCCAGCAAAGGTTCCTTCTTGAAAACTTGAATTTCAGCCATGGAGAATGAAAAAGAATGCATGGGAAAGGTAGATCACAAGCTAAAATTAAAAAATCTTACCTTTACTTGCTTGATTCCTTGAAATCCAATAATTTTTCTTGAATTTTTCTTTCCTAGAGTTTGTTCTTCCCTTTTTCTCTTTGTTTCCTTGCTTGGCCGACCATAAGAGTGTGAATGTGAAGGTTTTAAGTGAGTTTATATAGGCAATTAAAATAATATTAAAGCTTGACACTTGTCACCTTTTAATTGGTCCATGTTTAAAAACTTAAGTATTAAGCATTTCATTCCCATCACATATAATCTCACTTAAAAAAAATAATGGGTGAAATTCATGGGTTTGAGAAGTGTCATGGTGGTGTAAAATTCCAAAATTTTCAATTTCGTCTTCATGGACACTTAAAATGACCGTTTTGCCCCTATTTTCAAAAAAATGTTGAAATTGAAATTTTTCACTTCTCAAATTCAAATAATGCTCTAATTAATCAAATTTAGTCAAAATATCATCCAACATTCCAATTTTGCCCTTTGGTGGCAAAATGACCATTTTGCCCCTACGTTATGAAAATTCTCGATTGGACTCCAAATCAATCCTCGAACTCCGAATCACCATATTAAGACATTCTAAGATTCAATAACTCTCAAATACATCGTAAAATCTTTATTTGGCCTAGTTCGAGATTTTAATCAACTTAATTGTACCACTAGGTACAATATCGACTTTTAACGATTTTTCGATACATTCACTTATGCATACATTCTATCAAGCACTTGAATGACATGACAAGTATATCATAGAGTAGGGCTTGACAAAACCAATGATCCAAATATCTCATTTTTGTAGCCTAAACAAAAGGTTTGTATTCGGTTATAGATATAATCATGTAGTTATCTCTTGTTTTGGAACCAATCCAATATAACTGCACAATCATGACTTTATGTCATTTTTAACATTTAAGACTCTCTCTTTGTTAAACTCCTTTAACATGTCATTTTAAATTCTTTTGTTGAGTGCCCTTTTAGGCTCTAACTCCTTAGTCCCAATTTATTTTTCTTAGACTGGCAAATTTATCTTATGCACTTTTAATGGGTAACTTATCTTACTCTCACTAATCTTATGATTTGCACAAAATATGTTTATCTTATTTAATGTATTCAAGTACTTTGAATTTATTGAATAAAGATTATTGTCCAATCATTCATATTGGATCATTTAATAGACTCATCTTATATGAATAGTGCATCAATATGCATCTTACTAATTATTTGTATTTAATGGATTCATCTCATGAATTATGCATCCCATTAAATCAATCTTTGTGCATAGATCATATCCATTGGATTTCATAATTTCATGACCCTTGACCTTTAAAGTATAATTATCTCCCACTATTCTATCATATATAGAAATCTTACAAAGTAAACTTATTTACCTTCTTTTGGGGCGTTATATCCATAACTTTTATGTGTAGATACCTATTATAAGTTGTTAATCATTGGTTATGGGATGAAATTCTATTAAAGGTTAGTTCATGCAATTAACTAGGGTTAGAATGCTTTGTGATTCATCTCCTATGAATTCAATATGAAAATTAATGTTATTTAGTTCTAAGCAATCTTAATTTAGATCTAAGATTTCAATAAGAATGCTCCTTGACTAAATATGTTCATAATCCTATTATGAATTCATTGAGTTAAGACTCAATTTTATCTAAGTCATCTTATTAATTTCCTTTTTGATTCATAATCAAAAGAAAAATAATCTCATAATGATTTTATCATTATAACTTAGTATTGATTATCATATACACAAAGTTATACTTAAGGATAAATAATTTAGAACAATTCCAAAATAAAATGAGATGTAATGTAAATATATAAATATAAATATAAGCTAAGCATCTCATGCTAGCAAGATATAAATCTATGTTTCCTAAACATAAAATAAAATATTTAGCCATAAGCCCAAAACCAAAACATCTCATCTTGGCAATCATGCCATGAAAACATTCAATGTACTAAAATTATTTATTGTTCCACAATCTAATCTAGGTCAACAAGCTTGCCCTTCATGATTCTATTCTTCACTCTCCTTGACATTAGTTCCTTCAATCTGTCATACATATTAAAACCATTAATAAAGAGCAAGGTATCATATACCAATTAGTGAAAAATAAATCATCATATGATTCATACCTAATGTGGAAACTTCCTTTTGTTTCTTCCCTTTGATGGATTCAAGATAATCCTTGCAATTGCACCTCCAATGCCCTAGTTTTCCATAGAAATGGCATTTGTCTTTGTCCTTGTCCTTCTTTACTCCTCTAGTAGGCTTCATTCCTTTTGAAGTTGATGCCTTTTCATCCTTGTCTTTCTTAGAAAATTTTCTTTTCTAAGCCTATGTGATTTGACCTCATACCACTGCTAGAATTTGACCTCATGCTCAAATATGAAAGTAATCAATAAATTAAAAGAATATAACGCAGCGAAATAATAAATTAGCATTTAATCAGAGAAACAGTAGAATCCTATAGGATCAATGTTTGTGTTTTTCATGTAATTTTCTAATTAATTACGAACATTCTCAAGTTTAAGAGTTACATACATTGCTCTAGATATCGTAATCAAAAGTCAATTAAATCCAAAAACACTTCTTTACCTTTAGGATTTGTCAAATCTTCAGCTACCCAAGTGTTTGACCTCTAACAGTAATCCATACAATGACCGAATAAGACCTTCTCAGAGGTAGGATTTTTTACTTGTATTAGCAAGTTTTGTTTCTAAAAGTAAAAGACCAAAATTTCGTGTCGAATATTATTTCTATAAGACAAAGAAAATTATTTTTCTTTTTTTATTTTTTATGAAACAACTAAGAAGTAGTTGAAGGCTTAAAGTTTTAGTTTGCTAACATAACATATTTATATAGCCAAACTAAGTTGTAACCCTAAATACAACAGTTGTATTTTAATTTAATTAAGCCTTTGTGAACTTAATTAATTTCCTACTTTAATTTGGTCTATTGTAATTAAGTCCAACTTAATTGATTATCCTTATTTAATCTCAATTATGTCACTTAATCTGTGTGACCCATTAGGCTTTTGATATGTTAGCAATAAATATAAATCCTAATTAAATATTAAATTGAGAACAAGTGAGAACAAGTGAGATACATCCCCTCATATCACTTGGGGTGATGAATCCTCTCTTGACCACTCATTCACCTTCGCATGTTTCATGGCATACCCAAAAACACATTGTTTAAGCATTTAGTCGCCTCTAGACCCATAAGGGTGAAATCAAAGTATGTCATTCCCAATAAAAGATGACTTGGTGTCTTAAGTCTGAGGACTAGTTGCACGACTATTACATGAGAACATATTCCATAAACACTTGAGTGAAATACCAAATGGAGTTCTCATAGCGGGTCATGTTCAGTGAACTTGTTCTTTAACAAGCACCTACATGTTATCCTCAAGCATCCTTTATACTTTAATTTATGAGATCGATTGCTTACTTCCTAGGTAAGGAGGCTTAACATGTACCAACTTTTGAGCGTTGTCAATGCCTTGTCTTAACAACACAATGACCAGGAACAATTTTAGGAACATGGCTTTAATGCATAGTGATCTCATAATTGCAACGACTTTACAATTCTCTTGCAAAGCCGATATGTTCCATGTGCTTCATTCAATTAGTACTTAATAACTCCTAATTATTGCACTAACATGAAGAAAAATCTCTATCACATATAGTTATACGATTAAATATACATTAAATGACAATATGTATTCTTTGACAAATTTAATTGGCTCAAGGGCATACACCAACAATTTGCACTTTTGTACAACTCTTCCTTTTGTAGAGACTTAAGAGTACATGTCACTTTATTTGATTGGTAAAGTTTCTGCTACCCAAAAACTAAAATACATTCTTTTGCTACTTATATGGTAAATTATTTGGAATGCAGGGTTATAATACCCTCAAGCCTTGAGACTGGCTTGCATTTTTTCAAGTCTCTTTTTCTTTTTATTTGGTTTCTTGAAATGTTAGCTCATTTTCCATCTTTGATATTGGTTTTGCTTGTGTAAGTTAAAAAGGGCTTCGAAATTATGGAATTTGCACTGCTAAGTGCATTTCATGCTAGTGCAATTTGTCTGAACTGATATAGTTATATAATATATGCTCTTTATTAGCCTCTGAACCTATGTTTTCTATCTATTAGCTATGCTTTTCATGTTAAATTTCTCATTTCATGGCAATGAGTACATCAGACCCAGAAAAAGAAAGTTGCAACGAAATGTGGGTTCGGCACTCGTCCTTTCAGAAATTTATGTTGTAGTCAAATTGGAAGGACTGGTTCATACCCATATTTTCATCTTTTAATAAGCTAGCCACCCCTGAAATTAAAACTGCAATTTCAGACTAAGGCTTGTCTATTGGATACTCAAGGTTATTCAATTTGATTGATGCAGTGAAATGAAACAAATGATAGACTAGTAGGAGTATTTAGTAGCAAAGATCTATCAGCAAAAGTTGCAACAGTATATACAAGTAATTGCAAATTCTGTGTTGTTTGGTTTTCACATGCTTACAGATTGAACATTATGGGCAATCTTCTTTTGCCAAGGGAAGTAAAAAATGAAAAATATATGATTTCTTTGCTGGTATAAACTTGGTAATACTATATTCTATAGGTTACAGGATTGCTTCATTACCAGATGAAATTCTGGTTAAAGAAAAAAAAATGAAAAGCCCACAATTACGGACTTTTACTCACTCAAATCTCCTCCCAAAAAAAGAAAAAACTACATATAATAAAATGCTAACAGACAAAAGAATAATCAACTTAATTATATATTTATAATCACAACCAGAAAAGGAGCATCGCCAATCTTATAAATCCTGGGCTCTCCATTCAAAGCTTTAGTGATTGCTTCCCATGATCATGAAGAACGCCTTAATCTTCTAAGCACAACCTGCATATAAAACCTCCTTGTCTGCAAGAACAACGCAAATGCAACAAGAAATCCAAAGAAAGCAACGGATGCCATGATGAAAAATGATAACATGAAACATCGAGTGCCATAGCAAGAGTTATCTTCACCGATTGCCACCTTGTCATAAAGATACCCAATGACTCTCACAGAGAAAATGTAAGATCCAACAGGGCTAGCAATGGCAATGGTGTTGAAAATGGTACCCATGTGTCTAACACCAAAGATCTCCGAAGTTATGGTAGGCATCAAAGACCACTGTGAACCATAACAAATACCCACCACAATCGAGCCTACATACAAATTGCCAGGAAAACCAGAAGCAATGATCAAGTGGCCAAATGTCAATGTTGCAAGAGTAATGACCATGAACAATGGCCTTGCCCAACCTTTGTGTAGGAATATATCCGACACAAACCCTGCTCCAAACCGCCCAAGAAAATTCCATATGCTCCACAAAGAAACCAAAGAACTTCTCTCGGTGGTTGTGTAACCAAGAGACTCACCTATTTGACTAATGTTGTTTATTGTAGCCAGACCTGAACCCATTCCGCATATCATAGCAATGAACAACAACCAGAAGTTCACACTAAGCATTGCTTGCAAGAGATTGATGTCTTCTTCATCCTCCAGTGAGTTGTCACTGGAAGAAGAAGCCTCCTTTGCTTGGCCTGGCTCACCAGGGATCTCATGGTACTCCTCAGGGTCTTGTGGCTGGGAATATTTGGTTGATGGCATTGGCTCAGGGGCATTCATCAAAGGACTTGTTTCAGGGGGAGGTGCTTGTAATAGTCTCACAGAATCCCTGTGGGCTTTGATTGCTATTCCAACAGGGGCGGCAAGCAAAAGCAGTAGAATCATGAAGGTTATTATCCGCGTCCACAAGGGTAGAGTGAAAATATTCTCTAATATTATAATGACCATGAGATAAGCAGCAACGCTCAAAGCAATGGAAGAGAAACCGTTCAGGTGCTTCTTGTCATCAACTGTGCTACTTCTGTAGATTTTTACCCAAGGCATGAGCAAGAGGGAGACCACAGTGGGTGTGATCGCAAGGATCAAAATAAAAGTGGTTGGATCACCCTCACATAAGGTCTCATACACTTGAATTAGGATTGCTCCACTCAAACCAAGAAATCCCTGTCCAAGGAACAAGGTTGGATGGCTTGATTATACCTCAAGCAACAATATCAAAGCAGAAACATTTTGTTAATTTCTTTTAGTACATAAGTGAAAATCTATTTCAGTTCTAGGAAGTAGTTTTCTCCTTTTTCAATAAATCTCACTCTATCTCTACCATTCAAACACCCTAAACCTTCAAATTAAAACTTCATTTTCTCTTCCAAATTAAAACTTCCAAACAGATTGAAATTTATGTAGTAATTACAAGTCAAAAACTTCCAGCCTAGAAAGCAGCCTAACAGAGGGGAATGGAATTTGATTGTTACTAAAATTTTCCTTCAATAGTTCAATCACAGTTGAAGTGGCACGACTTTTGCCATTACACTGAACTTAAACATTATTTCTTCTCCATTAAACTGATTGATCATCTTCCTTTTCTCTAGTAACATAAAATCAACATCAAGGATAATAATCGGTGTAGTCCCTGTTGAAAGAAAAAGAAAAGAATATCAAGCCTTTCAAAACGTCAATTTCCTTTTGTTTAAAGCCAAAAAACCTTTATCACTCCAATTTGCTTGGTATTGAGCCGTGGCAACTTGACCCAGATATTTACTCAATTGCTGTAGTTTGTGAACACAATCTTCCTTAGATTGACCGGTCAGCATTTTTCTCTCTTTTCATTTCCCATTTCCATTACTTGTATTTTCTAAATTACCAAAAAATCGAATGGAACAAAAGAAAAACAAAGCAAGCACGGAAGATATTCATGGCCGAAACAAATTAGCTGAAGATGTTACGTACCTTCATGATCCCCACAATGGTCCCACCAAAAAGCTGAAAATTTTCCACGCCACTAACAACATTTGCCGTATTAAAAAACGTCTGCGCATGAGCTGCCAGCAGCATGAACAGGCACATCAGCGGCACGGGCGGGCGGCGGAGCAACCCCACCACAGAGGCCCACATGAGAAAATACCCAGCAAAGGACTGGATGGCCCCTGCCACGTGGACCACCCAGGGGCCACTGAGGAAGCGGCTACGGCGGGTGGTGACGGTGGCGTAGAGGAGACCGGAGAGGACTCCGGCGTTGGCGCCTATGTCTTTGAAGACGGAAACGGTGTCTAGAGTTGATTGATCGTAGGATTGGGATGATTTGAGGATGGAAGAGTAGATGCCGAAGGTGTAGGAAGCACCGCTGGTGCACTGGATCCATATGCTGCCCGCTGTGGCCATCCATTTCGTGTCCAGGAAACTATTCTCCATGACCATGAGAGAAAGAAAAATGTTGGCTAACTCTGTTTTATGGGCAAATTTGTGGGAGAAAGATGAATGATTTTTTTAATCAGAGATGGGAATGATAGGTGAGGTGAGAGTGGGGGCATTTGTACAGATGTTTAGTGTTTTTGTTGTCTAATAATTATGGACGGTTAGGTTGGGGACGTTTCCCCTTTTATAAAATAATTCTCTATCTCGTCACTTGGCCTTATGTCTGGTTAACAGACAAAGCATGTGGACATGAGCAACGTAAATTACCTACCAAGACATGGGAAAAACGAGAGGGGAAGGAAGACATAAATTACTGGTACAATTTTTAAATTTCAAAAATTAATTACAAATATTATCACTTATCTAAATATAATATTATAAAATTTTTTAAAATTATTTAAAAAGATTAATTTTAATAAATTTTTATTTTTTATTGCATTAAATTAAAATTATTATATTTTTATTTTTAATTAAATAAAATTTTTAATTATTAATTAAATATTATTTATTATTTTATATTCACTTAATATTAATGTGATATATCATTTTATGTTTATTTGATATTGATATGATGTTGATGCTATATATTTAAATTTTTAATAATTAAAAAAAAATTTAGACATTATATTTTATTTAATTAATACATATATTTTTAATTTATTAATTTCTAATATATATATATATATATAACTTATCAGACATATTTAATTACATTTGTAAAGTTTAAAATTTTCATCAATTATGTATATTTTATACATAAATTATGTAGTTTCCTTGATTAAGAAAAAACAATTTCTTTTTTAAAGTAATTAATCGGTGTGATACTTTATTCTTGCGTGTGCCAAATAAATTCTCTTACCCTGGACCTACATATACGTACAAGAATCCTTATATATCTCTCTCATGAGAGAGGAAAACTCATCAGCACAATTGGAGAGATTGATTGTATTTGGACTCCAATACCAGTTACATCTTGTGAGGCTGTATGCTGGCTCGGCGTCCTCATCTTAAGAAGATAGATCCAAAGAAGCACGATTCAGGATATGATTGACAAATTTTTGAAGTTTTGAGGGGTTGGGATGGTTTTTTACTTTGTAGGGCAATTCTTAATTTTCAATTAAATATATGAAAGTTTAATGGATTTACGTGTTTGATATTTTTTTAATAATTTTTTGACCAACAGGCAAATCTTTATTACTGAATGTTCAGTCATCGGTTATCATACTTACAAACATGAGCTGCCATATATATCAATTTATTGAAGTGAGTGATTAATGTTTCCTTATACAACGCTAAATGTTGACGATTAAATTATTTTCATATATATAATTCACTTTAGTAATCAAATCAAATTTTGAAAACATTTACTATCCAAGTGAGAAGAAAGCCACAAGAAACACGTGGGAGCACACTTTATATATAAGAATTGATGAATGATGATAGCTAGGAATTACACTTTTAAAAGGCTCACGCATTTTCATAAAAAAAAAACCCACATTACTAATGAAACAAGATATAATTATGTCGGTAGGAATTAGTGGTTTACAATGTAATTACATTGAAGGGGATGTGATTGTAAAAAATGTAATTATTGATAAGATAATATTACAGCGTTTGGTATATTAACAAAGTCTTAATTAAAATGTTAAGAAGATAATATTACAACATTTTTATTTATAAACACTTTATTAAGAATATAATATTAATTTCTAGAATTACCCCTATATTTAATATACAAGTTTAATATTGTCGGCTTCTCACTTCTCACCTGGTTCTAAATGTGCTACCTCTTCCTTATATGAAATGCCTCATACTTTGATATGGTGATAAATAAAGTTGATCAAATGCGAATTGAGGCATAATAAGGAACTTTGGGAACCAAAGAGATAAGATAAAATTTTTAAAATAAAATAATAATTTATTAATAAAATAATATTAAAATATAAAATATTTAGCTGGATGTTGAAATCAGACATGAAGAAGGATCATATGGTTGATCCAAGTAGGGGAAAAGATGTCAAGCCTAACTCTATAAAATACTTGTCATGACATACATGTGATGGATAGCATGTTTGCATGCTAGGAGAGTCTCGAAAAAAATTTACAAAAGTCGGTATTGTACCTAGAGGTACAATAAAGTTGATTTAAGCCTCGAACTAAATCAAATAGAGAATTTAAGATGAAATTAAGAATATTAAAGTCCTAGAATGATTTAATATGGTGATTTGGAGTTCAAGGATCAATTTGGAGTCAAACCAGAATTTTCACTATCCAGGGGCAAAATGGTCATTTACCACCTGAGGATAAAATGGAAATTTTTAGAAAAGATTTTTGGCCCCATTTGACTTATTGGAGTATGATTTGAGGATTAAGAAGTGAAAAAAAAATTATTCTTGGTATTTTTTAGAGCATAGGGGCAAAATGGTAATTTTACCACCATAAGAGCAAAACAGTAATTTTCCACCATCAGGACATTTGTCCAGCACATGGTCTTCCCTTATTCTCATTTTGACCATTGACTAATTGTGTGGTGGAGTTAAAAAGGATTAAAATTTTTAAAGTTTTAAAAACGGGCCAATGACATGATGCCACATGTCATGCCTTTATTAATTTATTATTTTTCTTTTTAAAAGGCACAAAAATCAGTCCATCTTCCACCCCATGGCCGACGAAACCAGCAAGAAGAGAGAGAAAATAAAAACAAAACCCTAGAGAGAGAAAATCAAAGAAAAAGTGTGAATTTTCAAGGAAATTAAGTGAAAAAGGTGAGATTTTTTCTATTAAGCTTGAGTTTTCTTATTCCCAAGCATTTCTCCTTATTTTTCATGATTAAATTGCATGTTTTCATGGTGATTTAATGGCTGGTCATATGGGTCTAGAGAGAGAAAATTGTTGGATTGATTTGATTTTGATATATGTTAGAGTTTAGTGTTAGTTTAGCATGTTAGTAAACAAAATATGTAGAAAAACATTCATTTTTCCCATTACCTAGCCTTAGCTGAATTTTCAAGTCAATGGTGAGGAAGAATGTGATGTTATTTTAGGTTATTTGATTATGAAATCATGGTTTTTGAAATGGAAATTAATGAATTATGGAAAGAAAATCAAGTAGGAAAAATTGTGACAATGATGCACCATTTTGGCCGAATTTTTCCAAGAAGGAATATGAATGTGGCTTTGCTGATTTTTGGGTTATTTGGCTGGACATTGGTGATTTGAAGCATTAGAAAAGAAATGGGATCAATTGGAGCTAAATTGGATGCTTATTTCAATTTATCAGGTAAAAGACCGAAATAGGTCAATACGATGTTTAGGTAAAATTTAGACCTTTTGCATTTCATACCATACATTAGTGATCTAAATTAGTTATTTCAATTTAAGGGCAACGTAGTAAATTCCTTGATTTTAGACTGTGTCAAGGTGGTGTGCCCTTCGACAAAGGCAAGGAAATTACACTTGGGGATCACTAAGCTGAGTACACCCGAAATCTGAACTTTTGAAACTTGTGAGTAAACCTATTATTGTCTGAATTATCTAGAGTAATTTTTATTCAATTTTGTGATTTGTGAAAATTATTTCAAATGATGAATTTCTTGTTTTATGAGAAAAATATGAATTTATAAAATAAATGGAATTATAAAATAAATTGAAATTTTTATAAATTGATTTGAAAATAAAATGTTGGATTTGAAAATTTGAGTAATTGGAGACCATGTGATTTATTGTAAATTATGATTTGAATTAAATGGCTGGTGATAAATTGGCATGATTGGCTGAATTTATACTTGTGTTGAAAAATATGAACTGTCTATTTTGCCTTGATAAATTGGTTAGTAATGTAATTGTCATGCTATGTCATTGAAATTTGATCAATTGGTGGATTAAAGATTAGCTACTATAGTGGCGGGGTTCCGTAGACCAACCTATTAGAGGGGCACAGTAAACTCCTTTATATTCTCACCTCGGTCGTAAAGGTGCGTAGGGTATCTCTTAAGGTGGGATTTTTGAGTGCACTTCACGTTAACCACCATATGAAGTGAGACTCAGTCAACGCCAAGGAGCAATTGCTTTTTTTTTTAAATAAAAACAAGTTTTATGATTATATAAAATTTTTCACAACCTTAGCGGACTTGGTTGGATACCCCTGCTCCAGGTTTCCCCGAGTACAGGATTTGGCATGAGCCAAGTTTTGAGAAATTCACGAGCCATATTGATTATTTGGTTGAAATGAATATTCGTGTTGTGAGAAATTTGCTGAAATGAATTATTTTTAATTGTCTCCCTTTACTTGCCTTGAGGTTATTTAGATGGTGTTTGTTTACTCACTGAGATTTTATAATCTCACCAATTTTTTTTATCCCATCATTTCAAGCCGGGTTAGCCTGTAGATAGCAGACATCGTCGATAACTATAGTTGGCCATACTACTTCAAAAACTGTAGGTTTACTGTCTTTACTATTGTTCATTTGTGGGCCCACGTAGCACTGTAAATTAAATTTCATACTTTGGTTTTTCGTATTATAGTTTGTATAAATATATTTAACTTTTACGCTACTAAAAAATTATTTTCAGAATACTCTATAAATATTAATTTGTAAGAAAATAGAATATTTTGTTGAATATTTTTATTTTATTTAAATGGTTATAATTCCATTTTAAATCACGTTTTAGACATTCAAATTTAATTTCGATTTTGAAATATGCATTTCTCGCTTAAGTACTACATTTTGGTTGAATTTGAAATTTTTGACGAAAAATAACCAAAATGCCCCTGTGAAGTGAAATTTATTTTTTCACTGTTTTAAATCGGAAAAAGGCTTAAAAGCCTCTAAAATACGACATTTGGCAACGATTAACCACAAGGGAGATAAAAAACTGATATGAAAGCCTTGCGAGGTCTTGATATGATATTCGGGGGATGAGTGCCTATCGGGACATCGCGGTAGTTGTCATGGACTCAAGGATGGTTCCGGGTCGTGACATTATACATGTCAAGAATACAATATTAATTTGCTTTAAAGCATCAAATATCTATAACTTCGTATAAGAACTGTTCCCAGGTAAGTGTATTGTCAATGCTTGTTCAGTACATGATTAGTGTTTTCTATTGTTATAAAAGGTTTGAATGGTTTTTTATTTTAAAGGGCATTCTCGATTTTTAATTAAATATGAAGAGTATATGTATCTTTTTGAGTGGGGATGTCAATGCATAAAGTACTTGCTAATTTTGAGATACCAAAACCCGAACCCTATAACTACTCGAATATTTTTAGAATTTACTATCCGAACTTGAACCCCATTACCATCCCACTACCCGGTCATTACCCGAACCCATTTAAAAACCTGACTATGTAAAAAAATTATTATACTCTTCATGGATACCCAATTACCCGAACTTGAACTTATATACAATAATAAATTATATCTTACATCCATACAATTCACTAATAATTAAATTTATAAAAGCAAACAAACAATAAAATTTAAATTTAAATAACCAAAAACTAATATCTCAAACAACAACTTGAATAACTAAAAACAAATATCTCAAACAGTTTATAAGTTATAGTTATTATTTCTATTATGTTCTTATTTGTACATATAAATGAAAAGTTGTTAATAGTTATGATTACTTAATATCAATACTTTAATATGTTATATTGATGTAAGCACATATGCAACCCTAATAATTTTATAAGTTATAATTTTTGTAAATTACAAGTTTTATTTATAAACTAATGATAACTAACAAATTATTTTATCATAATAAGTATATAGTAATGTTTATATATAAATTAAATATATTAATATTATAACATATTCATATAACATATTAATATGTAGGATATAGGCGTAGTAATTATTATTAAATATAACCTATTTAATATGTTAATAAGTATATAGTAGATAGTAATGTTTATATATAAATTAAATATATTAATATTTATAACCTATTAATATAACCTATTTATATGAAGCATATATGTTTATATAGGCAAAATAATACTATATACTATAGGTGTAATAATTACGATATTAATATGTAAGATATTTATTAATCATATATTAATATTAACATATAACTTATATCTATTCAAAAAAATATATTAGTTAAAATATATAACCTATAATTACATATTCCATGACTTTAACACATAATCATATTATTTATGTTTTAAATTTGAAAATGTAAATGCCTATTATACATAATACAAGTATAATTGATTGTTATATTTAATCATAACACTTTGCAATATATATATATATATAACTATATATTAAAGGAAGCCTTAGTGGGGCTTCCAAAAATTGACAAGTGGTTCTTTGTTTCTTTGACATGTAGCATGCTAAGGAAGGGTTTTTTACGCTAGGTTTAGGAATGTGTTTTGTGTTAGGATGAGCCCTACAGCCAATTGAGATTGGTTAAGACTTGATTCCAATCATGCAACAATATCATTCATATTGAATGATTAGAGGTTTTCCTTCATCAACAAGACATCAATTATAACAAGTTATAAGTCTAATTGGATGAAGTCCATGAGATTAATATGCCTTGCAAAGGAACTGTGATGGGTTGTAGTTATGAGATCCTTATGCATTAAAGCGTAATCTTAAAATGTTCCTAGCCAATGTATCATTGAGACTGGACATCAATAATACCTAGAGACTGGTACATTCTATGTTCCTTACTTGAGAAGTAAATAACCGATCTCATAGGTTGAAGTATAGAAATACTTAGAACTAGAATGTAGGTGCTTGCCTAAGAGAGTAAGTTCACTAACCATGACCCGCCATGAGAAGTGCATTTGGTATTTCACTCAAGTGTCTATGCAATACTTCTCATGTGCCAGTTGTGTAACTACTCCCTAGACTTAAGACACCAGGTTGTCTTATGTGTGGAGTGCTATGCTTTGATTTCATCCCTATAGGTGCCTAACCAAGGATGCCAAAACAAGATGCTTTTGGGTATAGCATGAAGCATGTGAAGGCAAATGAGTGGTTAAGATAGGAATCATCACCCCAAGTGATGCAAGGGACATATCCTAATTGCTCTAGGTTGATATTAGCTTATTAGAGTCCTTGGCCAAGGTGACTTGAAGATTATGAAAAGAGTTTCATAAGTCTCCATAAAGCTAATAATCTAACTGCAAGAACAAATATGAAGATCAAAAGAATACGCTGTCAAACCCTGCTTTGTAAAATAATTATAATATCATTCACATGCTCGATAGAATGTTTGTATATTTAGGAAGTTCGAGAAATCGTTAAAAGACGATATTGCCTCTAATGGTATCATTAAGTCGATTAAGCCTCGAACTAGTTCAAATAGGAATTTTGAGGTGAAATTAAGAGTTTCACAGTTCAAGGATGACTCAAAATGGTAATTAGGAGTTCGAGGATCAATTCGGAGTCAAATTGAAATTTTCACTATATAAGGGTAAAATTGTAATTTTTCCATCTGCGGATAAAATTTGAGATTTTGAGAGAATTTAGATCACATTTGACAAATTGGGGAATGATATGAGTATAAGGGATAAAAAATATGTCTATGGACAATTTTTCAGTTTTTGGGGCAAAAATGTAATTTTTGATTTTTACGGGGGCAAAAGTGTAAATATCAAAAATTACTTCACCAAAACTTTGGAAAAATCTGGAAATTTCACTTAAGACTTGGATAAGTCAAAGGGAATGCATGGTGGAAAAAGTAGGACAAATGGATGGCTAGAAAAAAAAAATGAATTAATAAAATATTTAAAATATGAATAAAATAATATTATTTCATTAAACAATAAAAAAGGCATAAAAAAATCAGCCCACCCATTCTTCTTCTTCAACATTCGGCCAAGCAAGAAACAAGAGAGAGAAAGGAGAAAATAAAACCCTAGCTAGGAAATTTAAAGGGAAAATAGGTGGAAATTCAAAAATCAAGTGAAAAAAGGTAACATTTCTTAAATTTGTCTTGTGCTTTACCTTTCCCATGCATTTTTCATCATTTTTCATGGTTGAATCATGTGATTTGAGGATGATTTGAATTCTGGTCATATGGGTTTAGAGAGAGAAAGTTGTTAGATAAATTTGATTTTGAGCTATGTTAGTGTTTAGTGTTAGTTTAGCATATTTAGGAACAAAACAACAAGAAAAGAATTTATTTTCCTCCATTACCATTATTGGCTGAATTTTCTAGGGGAATATTGGCTGATGATCTTGATGTTTATTTGAGAAATTATGATGAATAATGATGAATTATGAGTCTAGAAAAATAATGGAAATTTTTGGAGCAAAAATATGAATTTTTACCCATTAGGGGTATTTTCGTAATTTGCTATAAGGACTGATAATTTGCACCACACCGAGGGACTTTAAGTCAATTTGGGTGCAATTGAGGTATAGAAACTGAAAAAAAAATTAATTTGAGATTAAATTGGACGCGTTAGTAATTTAATCGGGTAATAGGCCGAATTAGGTCGGCACCGCATTTAAGCGGTAGTCGGATAAGTTGCATGTCATATCATGCATATATATACCGAGCCTGAATTGATTTTATAATGGTCAAGCATTGATGTGGTGAATTATGTATTGTACATTGTGGATAGGTGGTGAGCAAATTACACTGGTAAAAAGTACCAAAATTGTGCTTGAAGACTGGGATTAGGAGTACATCGACTCCTAGAACTGTGAGTGGACAATTTATCGTCTTAAATATCTAGAGTAATTATACTTGTTTGATGCTTTTATTGAATGGTGAATTTAAATTATAAAATATTATGTTTTCCAATTAAAATGTTTTTTTAATAAAAAATGAGATTTATACTGGTTTTGAAATCAAATATTGTTTTGGGAAAATTGAGTATATGGAGACTGTGTTGAAATTTATGATTTTATATGTTATTGAAATTGGGGCTTATGACACTATGGTAGCATGATGGCTAAATTTTTGGGGTTGGCATGAAATATATGAACAATTTTGGATTGGTCTCGGTAGACTGGATTACATTTTATTCGCCCTATTATGCTACTGGAATTTTTATGGGTCTGGTGGTATATTAAACGGTCACTGCAGTGGTGGGGGTTTCCGTGGACTGCCTATGAGAGGGGCACGGTAACTCAATTATATACTTACCTCCGGGGGGAGATGTTGGGTGAAGTATCTCCTGAGGTATGATTTGAGTGCACCTCACGTTCGGGCCACCACGTGAGAGTGAGACTCAGCCAACGCCAAGGAACGGCTGTGTGTTAGATGTGAAAACATGTTTATGGGTATGAGTCATTGAACAGCCTTGGCGGTCTCAGTGGGATACCTTGACGAAGGTACCCGTGAGAATGATTCTGGCAGGGGCCAAGTTTAAGAAATTCATAAGTCGGGGAAATTTTGATGAAAAGAAATTATTTGGTATAGATTGAAACGAATTTTGTGTTATGAACATTATTGAGATATAACGTTTTTATATTGTCTCCATCTACTCGGCTGTAGATGCTTTTGATGGTAATTGTTTACTCACTGGGATTATTTAATCTCACCCCTCTTCCTATCCATTTTTCAGGCTCAGGACAGTTTGTTGATAGTTGATTAAGACGAGAATTAATCTCGGAGTTGCATCATAGGAAGTAAGGGTTCATAGCCCTACATCTTCTTAGTCAGTTGAGGGCCCACGTGTCACTGAAAAAGTAATTTTATTCTTCAGTTATTTGATTTAAAGTATGTATGAATATATTTAGCTTTTACACCATGTTTTTGACGAGTTTTGGTATTTTCGAAGAAAAATGACGAAAATGCCCCTGTGAGCCAGAAAGTAATATTTTATTGTTTTGATTTGGAAATGACTTATGATTTTTTTTGAAATGTGAAATTTAATAACTGTCACTCACTGGGGAGATGCAGAAGCTGATGCTAAGCCTTGCGGGGTTTCGATCGGCATTCGGGGTAATGAGTGCCTATCGGGACGTCGCGGCGGTTGTCACGGGCTCGATGGGAGTTCCGGGTCGTGACATACGCGCTGCACCAAGCTCTTATCATTTTAGAGATATATGATGAGGGAATGAATTACACTGATAAACTGTACACTGAAAGGTTATCAAAAAATCCTTTGACTCTCTTAACAATTTGGTGGCCATAATGCATTGTTAGATACCAATCTTGGTCTATGGAATTGAATATGATTTATTTAAGTTAATTAATTAATAAAATTATAATTCAATTCCATTGTCAACATGTTAGAAACCTAATAGGTCACACACAAAGGTTGCAATTTGGATTAAATTGAGAGTATTATGATTTAAGTTAAACTTAAATCAAATTCTAGGTTTTAACTACTAAGAACCTAATTAAAAGAGTTTAATTAGGTATTGGTTAAATATTATAGTTTTTATAATATTAAGAACTAATTTTACAAATTTTAATAAGTTAAACCTAGATATAAATATCACATTATAGTCACTTTTTTTTTTCTTAGGGGAAGAAAAAAAAAAGTTTTTCTTTTAAGTGCTACCACTCTTAAGGAGTTTAGTTTTTTTTTTTGGAAACTTCTCCTTTGATTCTTTGCTGGAAATTAGAGAAGAAAAGAGGACAAATCATTGTCCACTAACTAGCACAAGCCCGTGGCATAAAGCTCTCTCCTTGAGAAGGATCCATTGCAATCGTGTGTGCATCATTAGAGGCTAAGTGATTGAGTGGCTGGGATTCTTTCACACAAAAGGTGTTCACGTTTTGTCATCAAAAGGAATCCACTTGATTACGATATTACTTAGAAAAGTAAAACCTTTTTTGGTTTTATGTGGTACTTAACTTTGCATTAAACAACCAAGGTGATCCAAAGGTAAAAGGCATGGTTTTTATTTTATTTCAATTATTTGTTATTTCGCTACGTTGATGCTCTAATCATGTCGTTTCTAACATTTTAGTGTAGGGTTTGGTTGGGCAGGCTGCATGCCCGATGTGAGACTTGGCCTCAGGTTAGCTTGGGCGAGGGGCATGGCCAATGAGTTTCTTATATGTGGCCATATTCATAAAATGTTTTCTTTACTCATGTCTTTCCTTTGTTTGTAGAGTCACGTGAGATTATTTGAATTCTTGAGATTTGGATCCAATCGTTTCATTTTGTACGACCGATGAACGTGTGTGGCTTGAAGTGGGTGTCGTGTTTGGGTTTCGACGTTGTTTTCTCCATGTCCATCATCGACTTGCTATCTTCCTTACTACCTATCTTTTTGGTTTCTAAAAATTTCTATTTGTGTTTTTCAGTCTTGCTTTTTCTTTTAAGCTTTGGTTGCATTCCTTTTCCCTCAACTCTCTGTGCTTCTCTGTATTTGGAGTTCTTTGCCATTTCTATGTTTAGCTCAACAGCTAGGATTTTCTCGAGTGGAAAGAACTTCCAACTTTCGGGTGGTTGAGTTTTTTTTTTTACACAATATCTTCTTTATTGTGCATTCCTTTTCTTTGCCATGTTCCTCACGTTGTTATTTTTATTATTTTTTTGTTATTATTTATAGATTCTATTTTTTATTTTTCTTTCCCTATTGTTGTCTAGGGAAATTGGATTAGACAAAGGTTCAAAGAGTCTACATTAAAATGTATGAAATTAGGTTTGGACTACCTATTGGTTTGTTATTTTTTTTGTGGTTATTACAATATTCAATAACAACATGGGCTAGTGTTCTTTTGCACCTTTGTTATTGTTATTTTGGTCTATAATGTGGATTGTTAATTTTTTTCCGTGGGTTTCCTTATTGATTTCTTTATCATTTTTGTTTTGCAAGGAACTTGGATCAAACGACTAATTATCTAGCTTGGGTTAATTTTCATGTTAGATTGTGTTTAGAGTTTATCATTGTGCCTTATAAAGTAACTGTATAAGGATTTTAAATTAAATTCTTGCTTTTTTTTAGATATCTATGTTTCGTGGTTTGTTTTATTGTCAAATTATATTTGCTCTATTTCTAAAACATCATTATGCATTTGTTTTATCAAATAAGCCCCCAGGCTTTTAAGTTAGATGCTTTTATCTTGATGTTAGTGTAATTTGGTCTTTGTTTGTTATTTTCCAACGTGTTCATTAATTTAAAATTCAGCTTTGAGACAGGCTATTTGCACATATTGTAAAGTGTTTTTGGTTACTTTCTTTTTCAATTACAGCATTTTATTTTCTTCTATATTTTGTTGGTTTATTGATTTGCTTTTTTGAAGTCAACTTTCATAGATATTGCTTATGCAAGTTATTATGATTTTGATGACAATTTGTCTTTAGTAAACATATATGTTTGGTTAATATCTATGGTTCATGCGTTTCCTGCTTGATTATTATGCTTTCATGTCCAAATTTTTGGGTTAAGATCACTATTTTATGGTGTATAAAAGATGTCTATTTTTTATAAACTTAAAACTACTCCTCTTGTTTTTTGATGTGGAGACATTACCCTACAATGAGATCCAAATACATCATTGGCCATGAACATTGCTTATGTGATATTTATGATTAAAATTTTACTTAACCATTCATGAATATCAATTCTTTCTTCTAGCTTTTAAGTAGAGAAGTCACCAATACTTTTTATCACAAAGAACTAACTTTAATCGCAATAATGCAAGATGGGTGTTGGTTTGATAGAAGAAATACATGTTGAGATATTAAAAGCCATGTGTTGGATTGCATTGACTTCAACTTGGTTGAATAGTGTAGGTAAGTTACAAAATAGATGTACTGGGTGTGTTAAATTTATTGTTTTTGTTTACTGTTTATCATGCATGATTTAGTTGTTTCCATGATTTTTTTTATTGACTAAAACTTAAAAAAGTTTTGTTTAGGAAAGTAGAAAAAAGTTGCTATGATATGAATATGTAGAGAAAAGGGACTTTAATTACATAAAAAATCATGGAAGCTGTCAAAATTAAAAAAAATTAGCTTTGGGGATTTCTTGGCAATAACAAACTTTTTAGGTTTAAGCTTTGGACTAATGAAATAGGTGGTAGAAAATGTAAGAAAAATAAGAAAAGGTTACAATTCAGTTTTTGGTGCTATTATTTTAAAGCTTTTTTTATAATTATTTTCATGTTGGACTACTTGAACTTAGGCTGTCTCCCTTTGAAAGTTTTCTCTTAGGTTCAAACGTTTAGTTTACGTATTTATGTTATTGCACTAGTACATATGAAGATGAAGCTTCATGGCTGCATTTATTTTCATGTGAGTTGTTTACACTAATTATTGGTGACTAGGTACCTTTTTTTATACTTTTATTTACATATGGTTGTAAATATTTTCTTTTATGCAAGAAAACAAGGAAGAAAAATTAAAATATTCTTTGTAGGATGTGACTATAATTTTATCTTTAAGTAGTTGTGAAGTTGATATTTTGAAAAATTTTCTTCTTTCTTACTATAGTTCAATAAGTATGTGATGGTTTAATTGATCCAATTGGCATTGATTGAAAGGATTATATGTTAAGAGAATATGTATTCTATCTTTATATCTACTTATGTCTACTTTATATATCCACTAGAGGTGAGATATACTTTCATTGCTTTTAAAGTCACTCTTTTAGGCAGGATCTATTGCTATTTTGACTAATATGTCTATCATTGACTGATGTTTGTTTTATTTTGATAGCAGTTCTACATTTCCCTTTGATTCACAATTACAAGAATTGAACATTGCTAGCTATAACATGATATTTTATCATTTGTTCGTAGTTTCTTGCACATTTTATGTATTCTATTTTGTGCCTATTTTGTTTACATCATGTACTAATTTTTTCCCCCTATATGCTATTACTATCTGCTTTTCTATTAGTTTTCAGTTAACGATGATAGTCGCTTTGACTGATTTTCGTACCATCTTTAAATAATGTAAATATTATTTGACTAATTTTTTTAAAGATTTACTTAAAGTCAGATGCTTCTATCTTGATGTTAGTATGATTTGGTCTTTATTTCTATTTTCTACCGTGTTCGTTAATTTAGAATTCTACATGGGCATAGGCTACTAGCGCATATTCTAAAGTGTTTTCGCTTACTTTTTTTTTCAATTACATCATTTTATTTTCTTCTTTGTTTTGTTGGTTTATTAAAATGCTTTTTTAAAGTTAGCATTTATAGATATAACTTATGCAAGTTACTATAATTTTGATGACAAATTTCTCTTTAGTAAAAATACATGCATGCTTAATGTCTTATCAATATGTCTTTCTTGCACAATTTTCTTTCTTGCAATTTTAGGCTGATCTATAGTCATGGATAAACTCAATCAATCAAAACACAATAGAGATCATAGATTAAAAATATTGAGAGGTAAAATATTTTCTAAACGTAAAAACATTGTTAACGCTTATATACTTATATGACAATAATACTCCATATCTTAGGTGAGGTAATCATTGTTCACCTCGATTGAATCAGATAAGTGTTTTGCCGATTAAAAACTCTCAATTACCTACTCATGTCCAACACTGTAATCACACATTCAATGTTATTGATGTGTATGTTGGAGGGCATGTGATAGTTCATTCAACTGTAAATGTCGAAGGTGAATTAGAAATAACTTTGGTTGAACCTATTACTGTTGCCTCCGATCTTGGTTGCCAAACATTGTTTGTAACACGAGAAATCAATTTTACAACTTTCCCTACAGCCAGTTCTAGTAATTATCCTGTAGGTTATGCTGGGTTGATGATTGACATTTTCTCTTGGAATCATTAGTTAATTGATTTTCCATTTTCTCAAGCTGGATCAACATATCCTTTCAATGCCAATATTATTGGCAAACTTTTTCTCTCATAAATTATAGATGCTATGATATCATTCATTAATTTAATTTTTAATAAAATCAAAAATTAAAATATAGCTAATGTTCGATTAGAATGTTCTATACTCAAATTTATGAAGGTCACATGAAAGATCTTGCTTATCAATATGATAACTATGAGCCTTAAACTCACTTGCCACCTGAGAGAAGCAACACGATGCAATTACATAAGTTAAATGTTTAAAAAATTCAATATATTAAGTCATTCTAATATCTTTTATGAACATCATCATTAACAAATGTTTATTTTTGTTCATGATGCATATAATAGGAAATTGCTCCACTACCTTTTGCTTCGAAAGACCTAATTATATATGTTCATTTTTCTTGGCTTACATGTGTTATGAAGAAAGATCTGATATATCAAAGGGAAATAGGAATCCAATTTTTATTCTTTTTTTGTCAAGAAAGTATAGTGCAAATACCTACTTTTAAAGAAATGCCTTCTTTTCTAGATGATTTACTTAATAATAATACAAACTATAGAGGACTTAGGTTTAAATATAACATAAGGATGTATGTTTCAATTTACTTCGTTAAGAGGTCAAATCGACAAGACAATCAACAATAGATTAGGACCTTACATTTTCAAAATCAATGATCAAATTCATCATAGGATAGGTTCTCTACTACCATAACTAGCAACAAACCCAAGTTTGCTCAACTATAGATTTATGATATTGAAAATGAAATCTCAAATAGATTGAAAATTTTTCACAATGATCATAACAACAACTTTGCTAATAGATCAATTGTTGAAGGTTTAATGAAAATGCTTGATGATAATAATCAAATTATAAAAGTCTTTAGAATGGTTAAGGATAGATTAACAATCACAAAATTTTCTCCCTTTTCAATTAAGGCTTGTATGACCTTGAGATGATTCACAGCTAAACTATAGACTGCACACTACTTTTGAAATAGCTCCTCTAATAATAGGTGATTTAGGAGAATTTCATGGCCATTGAGATATAATAGTTGATCATTTTACTGAAGGTCTTAAATTAATAAGTGAACTACATCCTTCTATTATGGCTATGCAATACCCTCTTCTTTTCTTTTATAAGGAAGACAGTTAAACACCTAATAAAAGTTATATGCATTTACCAGTAAGACACAAATTAAAAAGAGAAAAGGTTACAATGCGAGAATATTATGCATATATAATTCAATAACAAGCAACTTTTACGAAATACATTGTTAAGAAATGGTATGCTATTCCAATTATTTATAGTTGACACATATGCAATTATAGAAGAAGAAAGATTACTATACTTAAGAAATAATCTGTCACGACCCGAAACTCCCCATCGAGCCTATGACAACCGCCGCTAAGCCTCGACAAACATTCTTCACCCCGAATGTTGATCGAAACCTCGCAAGGCTCTCATATTAGCATTCGCACTTTCCTGGTGAGCAATAGTTATCAAATAATCAAAATACGAAGGATTACAAATCATTTCCAAATCATAACATAACATATTTTTTTTTGGCTCATAGGGGCATTTTCGTCATTTTTGTCAAAAACCTCGAAACTTGCTAAAAATGTAGTAGGTAAGCAAAAAATATATATTTAATGATTTAAAAACAAATTAAGTATTTAAAACGTTCATTTGAAGCAAAAATTTGACCATTTGAATATAATAAAAATATTCAATAAAATAAACTATTTTCTTGTAAAATAATTTTCATAAAACTATCGGTACATAATTCTTAGAGCGTAAAAGTTAATTATATTCATATATACTATAAAGCAAATAACCAAAGCATAAAATTTCTTTTACAGTGACACGTGGGCCCACATCTATCCAAAATGCATCGGAAGCTGGAACCTACAGCTTTTACTGATTCAAGTCCAAATAAAGGTCCTAGTCAAAGTCAGCTAACTATAGAATTTCCTGAGCCTGAAATGTGAGGAAATGAGGGTGGTGAGATTATAAAATCCCAGTGAGTAAACACATACCATCTAAACTATCTAAAGTCGAGTAAATGGAGACAATTAAAATAAGTCATCATACTGTAATTTCATTACCTTTCAACTCATGTCAACCAAATAAAATCAATCCATAAAAATCGAGTAATCAACTTGGCTTATGAATTTCTTAAAACTTTGGCTCGTGCCAAAACTCATACTCGGTGATACCTTGCGCAGGGCATCCAACCGAGTCCGCCAAAATTGTTAAAATTTTTGTATACACTAAAATATATTTTAGTTTGAGAAAAATACAGCCGTTCCTTGGCGTTGGCTGAGTTCCACTTCACGTGGTGGTTTGGCGTGAAGTGAACCCTAAGCATTACCCTAGGAGATACCCTACGCACCTCTCCGTTCGAGGTAATAATATAATGGAGTTTACCGTGCCCCTCTAATAGGCTGGTCCATGGAACCCCCTCTATAGTAAATAATTAATATATAATCCACCAATCAATAAAATTCATTCTAGCATCACATGGCAATTTATCGTAACCTAGCCTCTCAAGGCTGAATACACAGTATAAATAATTCTAACACCAAAATCAGTTTAGCCATTCATGCTCATTTATTATCATAAGCCCTTCAATTCAAAACCATAAATTTGCAACACAAACTAGCAGTCTCCAATTACTCTATTTTCAAAACCAATATTCGATTTTTCAGAAAATTTATAAAATCATTTTATAAAATTACAATTTCTCTTAAAACAAAGCAATTTACCATTTAAACCCATTTTCCATGAAATCACACAGTTGTATAAAACTACTCTAGATAATTAAGACGATAATAAGTTCACTCACTGTTCTAGGAGTCGATGTACTCCTAATCCCAATCTCCAAGCACAATTTCTGTATTTTTACCAGTGTACTTTGCTCACCACCTATCCACAATGTACAATACATAATTCACCACATCAATACTTGACCATTATAAAATCAATTCAGGCTCGGTATACATGCATGATATGATATACAACTTATTCGACTACCGCTTAAATGCGGTGTTGACCTAATTCGGCCTATTATCTCCAATTTAACTCCAAATAAATTCTTCTCACTTTCTACACTCCAATTATAACTAAATTACCTCAATGACTGTGAATGAGATTCAATTTATCAGTCTCGGTAGTAAATTATGAAAATACCCCTAATGGGTAAAAATCGTATATTTGCTCCGAAAATTTCCATTATTTTTCTAGGCTCATAATTCATCATTTCTTAACCAATTCTCCTAAAATGAAAATCAAATTTATCCTCACTCAACACATGATAAATTCGGCCATTAATGATTGTGGGAGAAAATAAGTTCTTTTCTTGTTGTTTTGTTTCTAAATATGCTAAACTAACTTAAAACACTAACATAACTTAAAATCAAATTAATCTAACAAGTTTCTCTCTCCTAACCCATTTTTTCAGAATTGAATTCATCATAAAAACTCAATAGTCAACCATGAAAATCAAGAACAAAAGCATGGGTAAGCTAGGTATCAAGGAGAACTAAAGAAATTCTAACTTGCCTAGCTTGTTTCCTTGATTTCTTCACTTTTTCTTTGAATTTTCACCTAAGTTTTCTTGTTTTTCCCTTTGTTCTTCCTCTCTTTCTCTCTCTTCCTTGCTTGGCCGGCCATATGAAGAAAATGGGCTGATTTTATGCCTTTTTAATAAGAAACAATAAAATAATAAAGGTATGACACATGTCATTTTCTTATTGGTCCATTTTTAAAATTTTAAAATTTTAATCCTTTTTATCTCCACCACACAATTAGTCAATGGTCAAAATGAGGATAAAGGAAGACCATGTGCTGGAAAAATGTCCTGGTGGTGGAAAATTACAATTTTGCCCTTGGGGTGGCAAAATTACCATTTTACCCTTTTACTCCAAATTATACCGAAATTAAAATTTTTCACTGCTAAACCTCAAATATTACTCAAATAAGTCAAATTATACTCCAATAAGTCAAATGGGGCCAAAAAAATCTTTTCTAAAATTTCCATTTTGTCCCCAGGTGGCAAATGACCATTTTGCCCCTAGATAGCGAAAATTCCAATTTGACTCCAAATTGATTCTCGAACTCTGAATCACCATATTAAACCATTCTGGGACTTTAAAATTCTTAATTTCATTGTAAATTTTCTATTTGATCTAGTTCGAGGCTTAAATCAACTTTATTGTACCTTTAGGTACAATACCGACTTTTGTAAATTTTTCGGGACTCTCCTAGCATGTAAACATGCTATCCATCACATGTATGTCATGATAAATATTTTTATAGAGTCGGGCTTGTCATCTTCTCCCCCACTTGGATCAACAATATGATCCTTCTTTTTGATTGACTTCGACATCCGGCTAAATATTAATATTTTAATATTATTTTATTAATAAAATATTATTTTATTCTAAAAATTTTAGCTTGTCTCCTTGGTACCCAAAATACCTTATTATGCCTCACTTGACTTCCAAATCCCCTTTTATCTCACAAATTCTCCTCCGATAAAATTATTATTATTTTTTTATTATTTTCTCACTTGCGAAATATTTTATCCTAAACTACTCCTTTCGTCTTTTATCACTTCTAAACAATTTAATTGACCTCAATTTGCATTCGATCAACTTTATTTATCACCATATCAAAGTATGGGGTATTTCAATCTCCCCCACTTAAATAGAATTCGTCCTCGAATTCCCGTCGATGTTGCGTTATCAATCTCCTTCTATGATCCTACTCCTTGTTCCTTCTATGGGGACATTCAACTTATTCACCTCGTTCACCTTCAGTTCAATTAAATGCTTTATTTATGGCAATTATTATCCTTTGGAACTGAATCAGTAATACTTTTCACAACCATGATCTTTTATATCGAGACACTAAGCATGCCTTTATCACCATTATTAAATTTGAACCATAACTTCACCTCAATTATACTGATTTCGATCACATATCATACTTACTTATGTATACCTATTCATCGTTTTATTAATTTGCTCCATACCAAATTTCTCAACCTTGATTCATCCATCTTATACTGGTCCATACCTTTCCTTTAATAGAGTTCCATTAAGAACTTAAACAATTCAAGGTTTACCTTCAAAGTCATTCATAACTTTAATCGTCCATTACATGTCCGTTAACACTTTATCTCACTAACCTCTCTGGACACTATTTCAAAATCTCCCAATTACTGAGAACCATTCTTCACTTCAATTAGTAAAATTATCAATTTCACATATACATATATACATGCATTTTCAAATGTCAACATCTCTCTTTATATATAGGAATCCATGTGTTCACATGCTTTGGACTACATTCCCCCTTTATTCATCCGTATCCCAATCCTAGTTTCAATATAATAATTCTTATAGTGCATGTCAACCTTCTTATTATACTTGTATATAACTTCATATCATTCATATCATTTCCAACCATATGTTTGAGTTTCCTTATACTATATATCATTCATCACAATGTCATCTCCATTGAATTATAATCTATTATGCGTGTATGCTTTATAATCCTATTGATGCCTCAAAAATTTATCTCAACTTGATCATTGCATCTCATGCAATACCACAATTCCTAAGAGTCATCCTTTTGTTCTTAATCATTTTTCATGCCTCTATATTACCTTGTATCTTTCTTGCATTACGATATTGATTTGTCACTTAAGACTTAAACCCATTTGAATCATGTATGCCTTAAGCATTTTCGAATTCCAATTTCCATAATATATTAGGAAAGTTTCATTATCTGACTTCATTTTCAAGGTCAACTTCTATCATCCTTTGTTCCACTCCTTCATATGAACATAACATCATTCTTTCTTAACTAATTTATAAATTGTACTTGAAATTGTAAAACTTAAAACTAGATTCTCCTCAAGTATTTTTCAATACTAATACTAATATCACTCTCAGCCTACAGCTTCCTTTTTATAATCACATAACTTAGTACTTGCTTTAACGAGATCCAGAGTAAAACTTCTCTTGAGTATTTCCTTGGGAATATCTATCTTAAACTTATATCTCACAGCATGTGATCCCTTAACTTGTGATTTAGCCGTTAGGCTTCTCAGCAAGTTTTAAAAATTTTATGTTTCATACTTGCTGTGTATGATTAGAATCTCTTCTCAAAGATGTTTATGTATTCCTAAAACACTTAATCTTTAAGGTATATAAATACATACTCATCCATTCAATCCCTAACTCATCTTCATAGGTTTCTAGGGTGCCACACAATTAGCCTCATGTTGTTACTAACCCTTGTCATTTTACAGTATCAAAACAGATATTACAAATTCTCGTAATGATATTCTATATAAACTGATTTTCTATACCAGTATCGTAATTCTTCCTTTACACTTTCATTACTTGGTATCTCATCTCAAGAATCTTTCAAATTTTTTTCTTTTAATTATATGCCTATATACAAGGCAATAAAGAAGTTTTTCAATACATTTGGGTAAACATTCTCCAGAATATTTAAGACTCCCAGATAACAAAACACAATGACCAACAACCAAAATTGAATTTGTAAGCTCATTATCGTGTCACTCCCATCTTACTCATGCATCATAGGTGCGAGGTATTCGGAGCAGTATAGCGTTGAGCAGTCAATGCTGAAATACTGTAGCTATTAGAAATTTTCTCATCAAAGCTATTTGTCTGCATTCAAAGTCACCACATCAATAATTCTCAACCAGTGGTTTCCCTTCTAGATATATATCATGAGTTCCATAAGTATAGGTACCTTCTATTTTCTTGTCATACACACTAAGCCAGATTAATACTTTCATCTCATGTCATATTTTGACTTTTATCAACATTCATAAAATTCCACCTCAAAACATCCTTTCCATACAGTGTAATAAATTCATGATACATATACCACTCCACACATAAGTTGCTTACTATCTACAATTTTCCTCAAATTTATTGTCATCCCTATCCAATTATCTTCTTTGTCTTATACTCCAATAATCTTATTGACTTTCGGTATAATTAACTACGAAAATAGCCCAGCTTTCTCCTCACTTTATTCTCGCAATCCTTACTGAATCAAAATTTTATATTCCCCATATTCCATAATTTAACTTCATTGGGTTATATTTGGCCCAACTATTGCCTCATAGTGTCATAACATCACTGAATAATCCCCTTCATGCTTAAATTACAATCATTAACGTAATCACATTATCCATTTCGAATGTCATTTATAACCTTATTGCTTCCTTCTATAACTTTCCTCAATAATTATATCACCAATTTATCTCTGTTATACTAAAAGATTCCCATACATATCTAATTATTTAAACTGCTATTTTACATTCCGTTCGAGTCATACGAAATAAAAGCCACTCCTAACTCCTTTACACAGGTAACTACTACATTTTCCCTTAAACGACACTTGCCTAGATTTATGACAATACAACTTCAACTAAAGTATTAAACATCTTTAGGTTCCTCATTGTCCTGATCCGGGCACATCAATGGATCCTCTTCCTCCTGAGATTTTCTCCTTTGCTTTTCAATCCAGGTTTGTTGTCTTCTCCTAATTTCCTCAGCACTTACCGGTGCAGCATTTCTTCCACATCCAGGAGGAAAATGGCGTACAACGTTTACCCCCTTCCTAAGACGAATATCTCCCCTTGCAATTGCCTTCCTCGTATGTTCTCTATGGTACTCTTCGGATTGTTTCAAAAGGAAATCTATTTCAGTTTTTAGAATATTGGAGCTACTCTCACTTTCAAAATTCTGGCTACTCTCAAAGCTTTCCTCATTATGAACCCATTCTGTTAAGTTTAGAGGAATTTTGTTATTAGGAATTTGGGATGGACCACCTTCCGAATCACCTAGATCAGGGTGCCATTTGCTTCTAGCCGTAAAATCTAGAGATCCCTCGCTATCACTATGAGAGGTATCGAGACTACCACCTCTTCTAGACATGGTGTGTATGTCACTAGTGCACCTCAAAACCTATATGCAATCAAATAGTAATTGTTTAATTATTTATGCATCTCAAAAGTAGGTAGATTTCTATATGTAGATGCATATATTCTATTCAATCTAACCTAACTTAACTTAACTTAACTTATCTTAACTTAACTGGACTTGGGGCCACGTAGTGTCAGTGTGGATTTCTTAAAACAACCTTAAAATCAAAAACTTTAAAATCCAAAGCTTTAAAATCTAATGCTTTAAAATCAAAATATCTTATCTTTAAACCATGCTCTGATACCAATCTAAATTGTCACGACCCGGAACTCCCCATCGAGCCCATGACAACCACCGCGAAGCCTCGACAAACATTCTTCACCCCGAATGTCGATCGAAACCTCACAAGGCTCTCGTATCAGCTTACGCACTTCCCCGGTGAGCAATAGTTATCAAATAATCAAAATACGAAGGATTACAAATCATTTCCAAATCATAACATAACATATTTTTTTTGGCTCACAGGGGCATTTTCGTCATTTTTGTCGAAAACCTCGAAACTTGCTAAAAATGTAGTAGGTAAGCAAAAAATATATATTTAATGATTTAAAACCAAATTAAGTATTTAAAACGTTCATTTGAAGTAAAAATTTGACCATTTGAATATAATAAAAATATTCAATAAAATAAACTTTTTTCTTGTAAAATAATTTTCATAAAACTATCGGTACATAATTCTTATAGCGTAAAAGTTAATTATATTCATATATACTATAAAGCACATAACCAAAGCATAAAATTTCTTTTACAGTGACACGTGGGCCCACATCTATCCAAAATGCATCGAAAGCTGGAAACCTACAGCTTTTACCGATTCGAGTCCAAATGAAGGTCCTTGTCAAAGTCAGCTAACTATGGAATTTCCTGAGCCTGAAATGTGAGGAAATGAGGGTGGTGAGATTATAAAATCCCAGTGAGTAAACAGATACCATCTAAACTATCTAAAGTCGAGTAAATGGAGACAATTAAAATAAGTCATCATACTGTAATTTCATTACCTTTCAACTCATTTCAACCAAATAAAATCAATCCATAAAAATCGAGTAATCAAATTGGCTTATGAATTTCTTAAAACTTTGGCTCGTGCCAAAACTCATACTCGGTGATACCTTGCGCAGGGCATCCAACCGAGTCCGCCAAGGCTGTTAAAATTTTTGTATACACTAAAATATATTTTAGTTTGAGAAAAATACAACTGTGCCTTGGCGTTGGCTGAGTTCCCCTTCACGTGGTGGTTTGGCGTGAAGTGAACGCTAAGCTTTACCCCAGGAGATACCCTACGCGCCTCTCCGTTCGAGGTAATAATATAATGGAGTTTACCGTGCCCTTCTAATAGGCTGATCCACGAACCCCCTCTGCAGTAAATAATTAATATATAATCCACCAATCAATAAAATTCATTCTAGCATGACATGGCAATTTATCGCAACCTAGCCTCTCAAGGCTGAATACACAGTATAAATAATTCTAACACCAAAATCAGTTTAGCCATTCATGCTCATTTATTATCATAAGCCCTTCAATTCAAAACCATAAATTTGCAACACAAACTAGCAGTCTCCAATTACTCTATTTTCAAAACCAATATTCGATTTTCCAGAAAATTTATAAAATCATTTTATAAAATTACAATTTCTCTTAAAACATAGCAATTTACCATTTAAACCCATTTTCCATGAAATCACACAGTTGTATAAAACTACTATAGATAATTAAGACGATAATAAGTTCACTCACTGTTCTAGGAGTCGATGTACTCCTAATCCTAGTCTCCAAGCACAATTTCTGTATTTTTACCAGTGTACTTTGCTCACCACCTATCCACAATGTACAATACATAATTCACCACATCAATACTTCACCATTATAAAATCAATTCAGGCTCGGTATATATGCATGATATGATATACAACTTATCCGATTACCGTTTAAATACGGTGTTGACCTAATTCGGCCTATTATCTCCAATTTAACTCCAAATCAATTCTTCTCACTTTCTACACTCCAATTATAACTAAATTACCTCAATGACTGTGAATGAGATTCAATTTATCAGTTTCGGTAGTAAATTACGAAAATACCCCTAATGGGTAAAAATCGTATTTTTGCTCCGAAAATTTCCAATATTTTTCTAGGCTCATAATTCATCATTTCTTAACCAATTCTCCTAAAATGAAAATCAAATTTATTCTCACTCAACACATGATGGCTTATTGAGCTTGATATGCCTAAGGCTATTCGAAGTTAAAATTTTTGGAAATATATATGTATGGATATATATGTTGCATATTGGTATAAAAGCTCATGCAAAGTTAGTTATAATTTGATTCGATGATGACATTCTATCAATGGTTATAGTGCTAGACAATGATTAAGATAATTTATCATTGATTTTGGCAATGAACAAGTGGATTATAATGCTGTTAGCTTAAAAATAAGTGTTTATACTTTTGGTATGAGAGGCTTGGCATATAAACTAGCTTAACTGTGAGCTAGAAATTGTTAAGTTATTATGAAGTACACAAATAGAGAAGTATGACATGAATTTAATATCCTAAGAGGCAATGGAAAATGATGTGTCAGTTTTGGTATAGCTTCAATATATATAGCTTTAATATATAAAGATGTGGGGAAAAGTTTATAGCTTATGCATAAAGGTGTGCATTTGAATTCGTATAATTAAAAGTGTAAAATCTGCCTTGATTAGTGTAAAGCTTATGATTCAAAATGAATGATTATGGATTTAATTTTTTAAAGTAAAAAAGACTAAAAGAAGTTAATATCAGAAAGGTCTTAATAGATGATTCTTAAATTTTAAAGTGCACTTAAGGAGAGATAAATGTTTAATTTGATCTTCAGATTGATAAACTAATGAGGCCCTGAGATCTGATGTTTGGAGTAAATTTGAGAAATATCAAGTTAGATATGTTGTGGGTGATTGATGACGAGCAAATTAGCTATGACATTAGAAATGTAGAAATGATTAGTAATCAAAATGAGACTTGAAAAGGAACTTTAAATGGAAAATTTTGAGCAACTTTAATCTTGAGAGGTTGAGTTATTGATTAAAGAGATTGGTTAAGATTATAAGAGGGTATGTGGAATGTCATGATTTATTGAAATGCCTTGTGGTATAAGCTGAGATTTATGTTGTGCATTCTCGTTGCAGCGAGAAACTCTCGGGTGGTGGGGGCATAAACCAGCCCTGTTTCTCACTGCAGTGAAAAAATAAATCTCTCTGCAGCGAGAAATTCTCAAGTTCTGGTGTAGTACTTTCAATTCGATGAAGATTGACCATTTTTCCGTCCGAACTGGGAAAAGTGTTAAACATCAAAGTTGTAGCCCTACCTCTTTGCTTTCTAATGATCTAAAAATCAGGTCAATTGAACTACTGTAATGGGAGATATGATTGAAAAACTGAAACACATGCAAATTGACACTATTTCTTGTTGCAGTAAGAAACTTTTTGTTTTGGCCGCCCGAATCTCATTGCAGCAAGAATGAACTTCGCTGCAATGAGAAACTTGCTGCCATGCTTGCTAGCTTGCTTGATTTTGACCTATTTTTCACCAATTTAACTGCATGGATTGGTCATGGGTTTGTGAAACACTATAAGGGTATTAATCAAGGTTTGAAATGAGTTGTTTTTAGTAAGAAATTAAATCAAGTGCATTGGTTTTGAAACAAATGCATCATGATTTTTAAATTCTTCCTATCGATTGCTTGTTCCCTTTTTATGTTCACTTACTGAGTTTTATACTCATGTTTTTAAACTTCATGTTTTCAGATTCGAAGGCAGTTGGGACCTATATTGAGTCGTACACATATGCTCGCCTTCTTGCTAGGTACTATGGCATCTCAGTAGCGGTACCTTCACTTAAAGTCACTCTGCTGACGGTTGAGAGTCTTTTATCTATGTACATGTGTATGGAATGTAAACTACTAGGAGTCATGTTATAAATGAAGTATGTATATGTTGGATTGATGATGATGCCTTAGGAGACGACAATGGATGACAATACTTTGAGATAATACAAATATAAATATTCGATTGCTATAAATTATTACTGAAACATTCATCATTGAGAACTAAAAATGTGGTTTGAGAAATGATGGTTGGGATTAATGATCGAGATTGCATAAATAGGCTTGCTCAGGCTTAGTGGGCTATGCCCATTGGGCCCATGCGTTGGTCATAGCTCGAAATTTGGGCTATGATAATAGGTCTAGTATCGAGAATCAAATCTATGTAAAATTCAATCTCTTGCTCGGGAGGCAAACTTTGTAGTTCCTCGAGAAATACATCCATGAACTCATTCACCACCGATACTTGGCTTATATCTCCAACCTTCGCTTGAGTATCTCTCACAACAGCCAAGTAACGTGAACAACCCTGTCTTAATAACTTTCTGGTAGCCATGACCGATATCAAATTGGTTGGAGCATTACTCCTATCCCCCTAAATACTAAATGATGGTTCACCAGGAAAATCAAATTTAACCAATTTATGATAACAATCCACACTGGCATGGTAGGGTGATAGCAAATCCATTCCCAAAATCACATCAAAATATAAGGTGTCTAACACCACTAGATCTACCAATGTGTTTTGTCCTTGACTCGAACTACACAGGATTCATATTCCCATTTAGCCACAAAAACCTCTTTTAAAAGAGTAGACACCATCAATTGTTCTTCTCTCTTAACACGATCCTTACTCAAACGAAGTCCAAAAACATGAAGAAATAAAAGAATGGGTAGCACCAGGATCAAACAATACTCGAGCATCCATATCACAAACAGAAAGAGTACTTGAGACCATTGCATTGGATGTTTGGGCCTCCTGGGGTGTTAAAGCATATACCCTCGCTTGGCCTCTACCGGCGGAACTCTGACATCCGGACCTAGAAGGCCTGCCCTGAGAAGAAGTAACAACACCTCTACCTCTTGATCCACTAACCTCCCGATCAGATGAGGTGGCTATTGAAGGAGTAGATGAGGTTGGCTGGGTGGAGCTACGAGCAGAACCTTGTGATTGATGAGCCATCGGGCAATCCCTCCTAATATGTCTAGATTGACCACACCCATAACAAGCTTTCATAGTACGTGAGCATCGTCCCCTATGTCGTCTCCCATAAGTATCACAAGGGTTATTATTTGACTACCCTATCTAAAATCTTGTTGTTTTCCTCCACTAAAAGTTTTCTGCCCTGGTCCAACATTGACAATAGTCATGTCACACCCCTTTAGGCGCAATTGTGAGTCCCTTTGTGGACCCTGATAGCTAGAAGATGAAATACCACTGCTGAAATCTTAGCCCTTTTAGCCCTATCCCTCGTAACCCTACTCTCACTAGTCCTTATCTCAATCCGCTGAGCCCAATCCATTGCTGCGGAGTAGGTATTGAAATCTCGGGATGCCATAGCCTTAAACAATGGCTCCACTAGCCCATCCACAAACCTCTGAATTTTCATCTTCTCAGTAGAAATAGATAGAGCACATACCGGGCCAACTGTGTGAATTTGATGTCATATTTCGACGCCGTCATACTTGGGGTCTGTGCTAGTGCCTCAAACTCCCTAGCTATGGTATTGCGTGTACTGAGTGGTAAAAATTAATCTAAGAAGGCTATACTGAACTCACTCCAGGTCAACGGTGTTACATCCGATGGTCTGCCTCTACATAAAGAGCTATACCACTTTTGCACCACGTCCTCTAATCGAAAGGCTGCTAGCTCGACTGATTGGACACTGAAACATCCCAAGGCTTTACAAATTTTCTCTATCTTATCTAAGAAAATCTGGGGTTTTTCTGATGCATCAGACCCTGAAAATGACGGAGGCTTAAGTTTCAGGAAATCAAGAAGGGAAATCTTTAAATGACCCATTTCAACCTCAAGATGTTGACGATCGGCCTACTTTTGGGAACTAGGGGATTCTTGTACTGCAAGTCTCCCATCCATTATCCTCTGTATATCATCCATACGGGTTGCCATCATCTCTACAACCAGATTAACTCCTTGTAGGCTTGCCACCAAGTCCTCGATGGTTATGCCCTGAGTTGGCTGTCTATCCGCATCGCCCAAAGACTGTCCCTCATCTCTTCTACTCACAAGCGTATCCGCCCTCACCGGCCTAGTGGCCCCGCCACGTCTACCTCGCCCCTTAAGGGTGGATGCCCGTGGCCTATCTGTCAACTCATTAGGAGCATTTTGCTCCCCCATCCGTTTTGAGGCGGCTCGTGTCTTAGGCGGCATTCTTACCTAGACAAGAGAAAACACCTGTTATTCAACACATTTTATAATCATACTTAAGGGAAAAAAGGTGGTTTCTAAGATAGGGAATCTATGCAATCCCTTGGTTGTAAAATGTGCTGCGGTTCACACTTCACAATTGAAGTTTCCACATAAAGACCCGACACTCCGCTAGACCAACAAAAGGAAATCCTCGGACCTAAACAACCTAGGGCTCTTCTCAAGACCCGATACTCTCATCGAGCCCGTGACAACCACTGCGGTGTCCCGATCGACACTCATTACCTGAAATGTCAACCAAAATTTCGCAAGGCTTTAATATTAGTTTCTCATATCCCCTGTGAGTAACTGTTGTTAAGTATCATGTTTTGAGAGATTATAAACTATTTCCAACTCAAAACAATAGAAAAATAATTTTTTTCTCACAGGGGTATTTTGGTCATTTTTTCTCAAAAATTTCAAAACCAGCTAAATATGTAGTATGCGAGTATAAAACACATAATTCATAGTCAAAAATAAGTTTAGATGTCTAAAACATTCATTTAAAGTGAAACTATAATTATTTGAATAAAATAAAAATATTTAATAAAATATTCTATTTTCTTATAAAACAATATTTATAGAGTTACCGGTAAATAGTTTTTGTAGCATAAAAGCTAAATAAATTCATACATACTGTAATACAGATAACCAAAGCATAAGATTTAATTTACAGTGACATATGGGCCCACGAACGACCAAAAGTAATGAAGGCTATGAATCTACAGTTTTTGAGGATGCAAGTCCAACTGTAGCCCTCAACGAAATGAGCTATCTACCGACTATCCTGAGTATGAAATGGGTGGAAAGGAAGGTGGTGAGATTATATAATCCCAATGAGTAAACAAATACCATCTAAAATATCTAAAGCTGAGTAAATGGAGACAGATTAAAATAGATTATCATACTGTAATTCATCACCTTTCAACTCATTTCAATCAAATAAAATCAATTCATATAAATTGAGTAATCAACATGGCTTATGAATTTCTTAAAACTTTGGCTCGTGCCAAAATCATTCTCATACTCAGTTATCAGGGATACCTTGGCCGAGCGCTATCCCAACCGAGTCCACCAAGGCTGTTAAAAATTTCGTATACACATAAACATATTTTTATTTTGAAAACATAACCGTTCCTTGGCGTTGGCTGAGTTCACCCTCACGTGGTGGTTTGGCGTGACGTGAACTCTAAAGTGTTAACCTCAGGAGTTATCCATCTGTGCCTCTCATACTGAGGTATGAATATAATAGGGTTACCGTGGCCCCTCTAATAGGCTGGTCCATGAAACCCGTCCACTGTAGCGATTAATCAACAACCCAGCAATTCAATAAAATTTAACAGCATGACATGGCAATTTTATCATTATCCAACCTATCAAGGTGAACAACAGTTTATTCATTTTCAACACAAATACCAATTCAGCCATTCATGCCAATATTGCCATAAGCCAATCAATTAGAACCATAAATTCACAATACATCAAATGGTCTCCAATTACTCTATTTTCAAAGCCATCATTCAATTTCAAGACAATTTATAAAATCATTTCATTTAAACACATTTTGTTTACAAAACATAAAGATTTACCATTTAAACTCATTTTTCTATCAAATCACAAAAACGATTAAAAACTACTTTAAGTAAGTAAGATGATAGTAAGGTAACTTACTATTTTGAGAGTCGAATTCCAAGTACTCCGATTCTTGATCCTTGGGTACTATCTCTTTACTTTTGCCAGAATGCTCACCACCTAGACATAATGCACAGTAAGCCATTTACTACATTTGTGCTAAATTGTTATAAAACCAATTCAGGCTCTATACTAATGCATGAAATGGGATGCAAATTGTTCGGATTATCGTCTAAACATGGTGCTCTACACAAATTCAATTGTGTACCTAAATAAAACGGTATTGGCCTAATTTGATCTATCACTCGATTAATTGGCCAATATGTCCAATTTAACTCCAAATAATTCCATTTTTCTTCCAATTCTCCAAATCATCAAACACAAATTAAATAACTTGAAATATGGCAAAATCATCCTCACATGTTCTCTTGAAAAATTCGGCCATGGTGGGTGCATCAATACTATAATTTTTCCTACTTGATTCTCACACCATAAATCACTAATTCCTATCCAAATCACTTGAAATAAAATCAAAATCATCATCAATATTCCACATGGAAAATTTGGCCAATGATGGATGATTGAAGAACATGAATTTTTCTTGCTTGATTTTCATGCTGCACATCACCAATCAACTAAAAACACTAAAATACATTGAAATCTAACCAAATCAAGCATCAAAACATCTCTTTAAGTGTTCAGCCAACAAGATACCCATCATGAAATCATGTGATTCAACCATGGAAAATGCAAAAGAATGTATGGGAAAGGTAGATCACAAGTCAAAATCAAGAAATTTTACCTTTGATTGCTTGATTACTTGAAATCCACCAATTTTCTCTTGAATTTTCACGCTAGGGTTCTTGTTCTTTCTTTTCTTCTTTGTTCTTGCTTTGGCTGACCATATGAAGAGAAATGGGCTGATTTTGTGCTGATTTTTAAGCCAAATAATAAATAGATAAAAATTTGACACATGTCACCATTCCATTGGTCCATGTGTCATACTTACCCATTAAGCAATCTCTCTCCACCAATTAAATTTCCTCAATTATCCATGATAATATTGGGTAAAATTCTTGTGCTGGACAAGTTTTGGGTGGTGTAAAATTACAATTTTGCCCTTAGGTGGCAAAATGACTATTTTACCCCTATGCTCGAAAAAATGTCAGAATTAAAATTCTTCACCTCTCAAACTCAAATTATGTTCTAAATAGTCAATCTTGATCAAAAACTTCTTCCAGCATTCCAATTTTAACCTCTAGTGGCAAAATATCTATTTTGCCCCTAGGTCATGAAAATTCCAATTTGACTCCAAATCGGTTCTCGAACTTCGAATCACCATTTTAAGTCATTATGGGGTTTTAAAATTCTCAATTTCATCTTAAAATCTCTATTTGGACTAGTTTGAGGCTTAATTCAACTTAATTGTACCATTTGGTACAATACCATCCTTTAATAATTTCCAAGGTACCCAAGTAAGCAAACATGCATTCTTATGTAAGAATGGCATACTAAACATATTGTAGACCCGGGCTTGACAGTACTACCCCCCCTAAAATAAAATTTTGACCTCAAAATTTCATTTACTGAACTCAGAGAAAAGGTAGGGATATTATTTTCTCATCTAATGCTCAACTTCTTATGTCCTCCCCTTTATAGGGAATTTCGATTTGTTCACCTCATTTACCTCCAATTCAACTTGAGTACTTCACTTATGTCTATTATTATCCTTTAAAATCATATTAACAGTAACCTTTACAATTATGATATCTTATATCGAGACATCAAACATGCTTCTATTACTATCATTAAACTTGAACCATAACTCCATCTCAATCATACCAATTTCGATCGCATTTTATACTTATTTAAGTATACCAATCCCTATCTTATTACTTCATTCCATATCAAATTTCTCGACTTTCATTCATTCATTCCATCCTCATACAATATTGTGTAGTTTACAGTATCATTAACATGCCATACTCATTCCTGTACATATCCTCTGTGTTAGGGAAGATTAATGACTTCAATTATTTTCACATACTTCATGTTTACCTTGCATTTAGGAAATTTCAATCTTCTTAATCCTATTAATGCATCTCATATGGCTTAATCGCACTATAGATTACATTCCCTTAACTATTTCCCCAAAATTCCTTAGGTTGTCATAAATCGACTTCTGATAAGATTCTTGATCGTTACATTATCTATACAACTCATCAAATATATTGAGTTCAAATCTCGAACCACTAAAACCATTCTTCATTTTAGTTGGGTACATCACTAACTCCACACATACGTATACACGTACATTCAAATGTCCATATTCCTCATTATGTATACAGGTCTCTATTTTCAAATGCCTTCAAACTAATTTCTCTTTGTTCATTCCCATCCATAACAGAGATTCAATAGAATAATCTTCATAATTCATACAAATTCTCATTATGCTTGTGCATAGTTCCACATCATTTACATACTTATACTCTCTTCTTATCATTTCTAATTATATGCTTAAGTTTCCTTATACTATATATCATTGCATCATAATGTCATCTCCATTGAATTATAATCTATTATGCGTGTATGCTTTATAATACCATTGATGCCTCAAAGATTTATCTTAACTTGATCATTGCATCTTATGCAATACTACAATTCCTAAGAGTCATCCTTATTCCTCGATTATCTTTCATGCCTCAACATTACCTTGTATCCTTCTTGCATTCCGATATTACTTTGTCACTTAAAACTCAGACTCATTTGAATCATGTATGCGTCAAGCATTTTCGAATTCTAATTTTCATAATATATTAGGAAAGTTTCATTATCCGACTTCATTATCAGGGTTAACTTTTATCATCCTTTGTTCCACTCTTTCATATGAACATAACATCATTCTCCCTTAGCCAATTTATAAATTGCACTTGAAATTACAAGACTTGAAACTAGATTCTTCTCAAGTATTTTTCAATGTTAATATGAATATCACTCTCAACTTACAGCTTCCTTTTTATAACCACATAACTTAGTGCTTGCTTTCACGAGATCCATGGCAGAACTTCTCTTGAGTATTTCCTTGGGGAATCTATCTTAAACTTATGTCTCACAACATGTGATCACTTAACCCATAACTTAGCCATTTATGTGGCATCCCATTCGGGGCCCACTCCAAGGTATTGTTATGTCTGGATCCCCATCACTTGACTTACTCAGAACCCCGCGCCTAAGGGAGGCAAGACAGGCCCTACAGGACCTTCTCGCCAAGTTTCGAACCCCAGACCTTTTGCTTCCCCCCCTAAAGGAAACACCTTTAACCATTTCAGCTTTAACTCATTCATATCAATACCTTCCAAAACCTTAAAACTCTAGTTAACAAAACTTAAAATCAAGTTCAATGACTTTAGGTCAACTTGTAAGTTCAACTTCACATCTGTCTTATTTTATTCATGCATCCTAGAAATGAAGTGTTCTTAGCACCGCAGTACGATGGCTGTTGGAGTTTACTTAATCAATGTTATTCATCTATATTTAAGGTTATTACACTAATCATTTTCAACCGTTTGGTTTCCCTCCAAGCTTACGTCACAATTTCCATAACCATTTATATCCTTTTGTGCTTATCACATATAATAGGTAAAGTCGATATTTTCAAATTCATCTCATCCTATAACACTTGTCAACAATCAATAAATCCCACTTTAGAATACTCTTTCCATATTGTATAGTAAGTTCACCATATAGTATCACGACACTAGGTTCCTCCCTTCTACTATCATGCATACTCCACAGAAATTAATTAAAAGATTTACGTACCTTAACTAATGCTAATTCCATTTAATCATATCTTAAATACTCCAAACTTGTAAATTACAACTCCAAGTGTATGTCCATAGATTGATAATCTTTATATATTTCATGATCATGAAAACTACAACTTACAAACTAGCTTTCGATCATATGCACACTATTAAAACATTAATTTCAACATGTTTAATTCTCCTTTGGTGGTATGTTAAGATCATTCCTAGATACATTTCCATATTAACATTGATATGCCTTTACCATAGCATTTAGTGCAAATTTGATGAAGGAATTGTCTCCAAATAACTATTAAATACATCATTATCAAATTGTATACCACTAAATGTTAAGATCTTGACTTTATTCATCAATAACCAATCACATTTATTAAGTGAATAATTTACTTAGTTATTACACCTTGCCTTTGTGATCATAAGATCAAAGTTGTCCTAAACTTAGGATGCAAAAGTTCTCTCTCTTAGAGTATATCCAAACATCAACATTTTCTAAATTCCTTACTCTGGGGAGATCACCTTCAAGACTGATCATTCATATCATAGGCCACACTTTGAATCGAATAAACTTTTAAATTAACCTTTCAAGTAATTCATATATCAGTCTCAATTATAGAACTTCATATGGCACTTAGACTAGATTCGACATTTCCAAGTCATTTAACCTCAAGTTGCCAATTTCACATCTAGTCCTTTAATCCCTTGGCTCCTTCTGCTATGCATAGCAAAGTTTAAGCTCATCCTTAGAGTAGATTTGTTTACTAACTTCTTACGTCATGACCACACATCAATTATAGTAATCATTGATACTCACTCTCGAGTTAATTCACGTGCTTATATCCATGAACTATAATACGTCCAATCAATTCTTGAAATCTCACAATCGCTTAATTGAAATCAACACCAGTTCCCTCTAAGCTACTGTACCTATTCAACACATATTTACATATAAAATATTTCAAAATCCCAACACCACTTTTATATGGGTATAACAAGCTCAATTAACATAGTGCTTTTATCTTCATGCACATAAGTATGGGTTTACTCTTACCTCAATGCTTAATTTATACACTCCAAGTGAATTACAACCATCACTATTCATTCTAATCAAAGTGCGCCCCTTATTACCATTATCATACGTGCTCCTTTATATTAACCCAATACAATCCATAGTCCCCAAATCTTTTTCCAATTGACAACCATGAGTTCAATTATAACTCCACCAAATGAATAAATTATCACGGCCTATTAGTCCAACTCCAAATTTCTCCATCCTTAATCGGAGGGATATATCATTTCATTAATCTTTCATTAGGAGCATTCGTTTTAAGATCTCTCTAACACTGGCTTGTGTCATGGGTGGCATCTTAAATTCGGACAACGACCTTACTTATGACCTTTGCATGACATTAACAAGGAAATTGATTACTGGGAACAAGAGTTCATATAGCTCCCTGTCTATGACTTATGCTCCCATAAGATCTATAAGAAGAAACAAAACGAGTCTAAACAACTCCAAATTCTATATGCAGATGCACGTATTCTATTCTATTAAACCTAACTTAACTTAACTTAACTTGGGGCACACTGACACTGTAGTTTTTAAAACAACTTTAAACTTAAAAGATCGAATCTTTAAAACCAAAAGCTCTGATCTTTAAAACCAAAAGCTCTGACCTTTAAAACCAAAAACTTTAATACCAATATAATTGTCAGGACCCGGTACTCCCCTCGAGCCCGTGACAACCTCCGCGATGTCCCGATCGACACTCATTACCCGGAATGTCAACGGGAACTCCGCAAGGCTTTAATATCAGTTTATCATTTCCCCTGTGTGTAACCATTGCTAAGTATCATGTTTTGAGAGATTATAAACTATTTCCAACTCAAAACAATAGAAAAATAATTTTTTCTCACAAGGGTATTTTGGTAATTTTTTCTCAAAAATTTTGAAACTAGCTAAAAATGTAGTATATGAGTATAAAACACATAATTCATAGACAAAAATAAGTTTAGATGTCTAAAACATTCATTTAAAGTGAAACTATAACTATTTGAATATAATAAAAATATTCAATAAAATATTTTATTTTCTTATAAAACAATATTTATAGAGTTACCGGTAAATAATTTTTGTAGCGTAAAAGCTAAATAAATTCATACCTACTGTAATACAGATAACCAAAGCATAAGATTTAATTTACAGTGACATGTGGGCCCGCGAACGACCAAAAGTAATGAAGGCTATGAACCTACAGCTTTTGAGGATGCAAGTCCAATTGTAGCCTTGAACGAAATGAGCTATCTATTGACTATCCTGTGCTTAAAATGGGTGGAAAAGAGGGTGGTGAGATTATATAATCCTAGTGAGTAAACAAATACCATCTAAAATATCTAAAGCTGAGTAAATGGAGACAGATTAAAATAGATTATCATACTGTAATTCATCACCTTTCAACTCATTTCAACCAAATAAAATCAATTCATATAAATTGAGTAATCAACATCGCTTATGAATTTCTTAAAACTTTGGCTCGTGCCAAAATCATTTATGAATTTCTTAAAACTTTGGCTCGTGCCAAAATCATTCTCATACTCAGTTATCAGGGATACCTTGGCCGAGGGCTATCCCAATCAAGTTCGTCAAGGCTGTTAAAAATTTCGTATACACAAAAACATATTTTTATTTTGAAAACATAACCGTTCCTTGGCGTTGGCTGAGTTCACCCTCACGTGGTGGTTTGGCGTGACGTGAACTCTAAAGTGTTAACCTCAGAAGTTATCCATCCGCGCCTCTCATACTGAGGTATGAATATAATAAGGTTACTGTGCCCCCTCTAATAGGTTGGTCCACGAAACCCGTCCACTGCAGCAACTAATCAATAACCCAGCAATTCAATAAAATTTAACAGCATGACATGGCAATTTTATCATTATCCAGCCTATCAAGGCAAATAACAGTTTATTCATTTTCAACACAAATACAAATTCAGCCATTCATGCCAATATTGCCATAAGCCAATCAATTAGAACCATAAATTCACAATACATCAAATGGTCTCTAATTACTCTATTTTCAAAGCCATCATTCAATTTCAAGACAATTTATAAAATCATTTCATTTAAACACATTTTGTTTATAAAACATAAAGATTTACCATTTAAACTCATTTTTCTATCAAATCACAAAAACGATTAAAAACTACTTTAGATAATTAAGACGATAGTAAGGTTACTCACTATTTCGAGAGTCGAATTCCAAGTACTTTGATTCTTGATCCTCGGGTACTATCTCTTTACTTTTGCCAGAATGCTCACCACTTAGACATAATGCACAATAAGCCATTTACTACATTTGTGCTAAATTGTTATAAAACCAATTCAGGCTCTATACTAATGCATGAAATGGGATGCAAATTGTTCGAATTATCGTCTAAACACGGTACTCTACACAAATTCAATTGTGTACCTAAATAAAACAGTATTGGCCTAATTCGATCTATCACTCGATTAATTGGCCAATATGTCCAATTTAACTCCAAACAATTCCATTTTTCTTCTAATTCTCCAAATCATCAAACACAAATTAAATAACTTGAAATATGGCAAAATCATCCTCACATTTTCTCTTAGAAAATTCAGCCATGGTGGGTGCATCAATACTATAATTTTTCCTACTGATTCTCACACCATAAATCACTAATTCCTAACCAAATCACTTGAAATAAAATCAAAATCATCATCAATATTCCACATGGAAAATTCGGCCAATGATGGGTGATGGAAGAACATGAATTTTTCTTGCTTGATTTTCATGCTACACATCACCAATCAACTAAAAACACTTAAATACATTGAAATCTAACCAAATCAAGCATCAAAACCTCTCTCTAAGTGTTCAGCCAGAAAGATACCCATCATGAAATCATGTGATTCAACCATGAAAAATGCAAAAGAATGCACGGGAAAGGTAGATCACAAGTCAAAATCAAGAAATTTTACCTTTGATTGCTTAATTACTTGAAATCCACCAATTTTCTCTTGAATTTTCACCCTAGGGTTCTTGTTCTTTCTTTTCTTCCTTTGTTCTTGCTTTGGCCGGCCATATGAAGAGAAATGGGCTAATTTTGTGCTAATTTTTAAGCCAAATAATAAATGGATGAAAATTTGACACATCACCATTCCATTGGTCCATGTGTCATACTTACCCATTAAGCAATCTCTCTCCACCACTTAAATTTTCTCAATTATCCATGATAATATCGGGTAAAATCCATGTGTTGGACAAGTGTTGGGTGGTGTAAAATTAAAATTTTGCCCTTGGGAGGCAAAATGACTATTTTACCCCTATACTCGAAAAAATGTCGGAATTAAAATTCTTCACTTCTCAAACTCAACTTATGTTCTAAATAGTCAATCTTGATCAAAAACTTCTTCCAGCATTCCAATTTTAACCTCTGGTGGCAAAATGTCCATTTTGCCCCTAGGTCATGAAAATTCCAATTTGACTCAAAATCGGTTCTCGAACTTCAAATCACCATTTTAAGTCATTATGGGGTTTTAAAATTCTCAATTTCATCTTAAAATCTCTATTTGGACTAGTTCGAGGCTTAATTCAACTTAATTGTACCATTTGGTACAATATCGTCCTTTAACAATTTTCAAGGTACCCAAGTAAGCAAACATGCATTCTTATGTAAGAATGGCATAATAAACATATTGTAGAGCCGAGCTTGACAACTCTGATACCAACTCTCTCACGACTTGATTTTCGAGCTGTGACCTGCGCATGGACTCAATGGACGTAGTCCACTGAGTCCAAACAAGCCTATTTATGTAATCTTGCTCATCATCCCATCAATTATTCTGAAAATTACATCTCACAATTCTACCTTTCAAGTACTTTACTATTAAACTATAGCAATCAAAACTGCATTTATATTAACCTAAAATAATATTAACCATTGCTACTCATGATGGCTTACCAATCAAAATATACATATATGGTCTAAGGCACTGATTTGATGCAAACTTTTCAAAAAGGCATGTTTCCCTGTTCTAAAGCACTTTACATATAGCTTATCTATATAAATATCCAAAACAATCTGACAAGTCATAGCATCCATAATTCGCCTAACATTTCTACTAGCTCATGCTTTCCACAATAACAATTTATAATTGATCACAAATCCATTTAAAAATCACCTAGTGAGGCTAACAACTCATGATATCCACAATTGCATTTGAAGAAAACCGGCAACGTTTTTTAACGTGTATTAATATATAATTATGGAGATTTTAAAATAGATACCCCCTACTCACCTTACAATAGCGGGACACTACGTCGCTATCGATTTTGGTGTGTTTCTAGCTAATCTTACCAATTGGTCGCATGTTACCTCCTCCAGTATGCCACCACGGCAAACTTTCCTCATTTGCACACTTCTTAGCAACAAATTAAACTCAATATGCTTAATCATACACATATATGGGCAGCACCTTGATTAATGATTCCTTAATCAAATTTCATATTTTTTATCCTCATCATTCACAATAATCTAACATACAATCTATGAACTTTCAACCAACCAAAAGCCAATACAACACAATGTAATCACATTGCATGCTTACCTTTCGATTTTAGCTTGAATTCCATATATAGTTCACAATTTCCTCACACCATTGGTCACCATTGCTGCCATAAGCATAAACAATCAATGCACATCTTATTATTCCTTTTTACTTATGATCTGAAGGTTAAAAACACTTACCGATGACTTGTCTTGCTCAAAATCACCATGCATTCCAAGATTGACCCACATGCATGCATCTATTTCTTTCAAATCTTGTAGATCTTTGCTGCCACAAACATTTTATCACAATTACCAACTCATTTCCTCAGGAAATTCATAACCAAGATCAAAGTTCTGCTTATCATAACTTGGTTAAACCTATGGATCATCCATGTTCTTCTTTGCGGTTCTAGTTCTTTTTCCTTGATATTTCTTATCTATCACAAGCACAATCTCACATTACATTCGGTTCACAAGGCATGCATTCAAGGAAAATGATAGCTCTTACCTTCCTTATCTTGGAACCACTAGGCTGAACCTTCCTTTCTTTTTTCTTCTTCCTCTTTCTTCCTTTCTCCTTCTTTCTTTTCTCCTTTCTTCTTTTCTCTCTTTGCTTCTAAGCTGATCCTCTTTTTCTTTTTGAAAGGTTCAGTTTTCTCAAAGCAAGGTGATTATGTTTTCTCTTTCTTAGGCATGGGTGCATATCATAAGAAATGACCTTGAAATGGTCTTGTGAAAGCCTTATTTTCCTTTCCTTTTCTTTTCTCATGGGTGGATTGCCCAAGGTTTGGTTATTTTGGCATTTTCCTTTTTCTTTCCTTTACATGCCATGCCATTCAATTCTTTTCTTTATTTATTCCTTAACTCCTATTGGACCAATTCATTTCCCACTCACCTTTCATGCATCAATTTCCTCACTTGCTCATTGGTCCATTACCTATCTTCATTCTACTTCTCCATCCGCCACCTCACTATCTGATCTTTCTTTTCTTCATTCTATATTTCATGCACGACCTTATTCGTCCAATCACATTTCATGCACAAGCTTTTATCTTGTATTTTATTTAGTCACTTATCAAACCATTCAAGTCACATGCATCCCACATTTTACTTCCCTCATTTGACCACCTTATGTACCAATCTCATCACATGCAAATAAATTTAGCCTTATTCTTTCTTTTAATTCTCATGGTGGGGGTCCCACATGTTCCCCACTAACTTTCTCCTTTTTGCATGCTATAATTTGCATGTAATAGTGAATTCAAATGGGCATCTCATATCTCACATTATTTAACTTTCCTTGGTTAGTTAATTTCCTTTGAACTCCAAATATTGTAATTGCACATAAGTCCTCAAACTTTTTCTTATTTACCATGTGCCCCTCAAACTTTTCATCCTTTGCAATTTGGTCATTCCAACATTTCTTTAATTCCAATTTCCTTTTATTTTCCTTCCTTTACACTTGTATAGCTAAAATATAAAATTTACAGTTCACCAAGGTATCACCATAATATTTAAATATATACTTACTCGCTCTAGCTTCATTTAATAAAGACACGTAGGCCCCACTAACATCGTTTTGCTTTAAAATTCTTCCTTACTTCCACTCTCGCACTTAGACAACTTGTGCAAATCACACATGCTTCGTGTAATATAGTCAATTTGACATCGGTATTATTTTATTATTACTTTATCTAAAAATTATTATTTTATTCTAAATTTTTCACTTGTCTCCTCGGGACCCCAAATGTCTCACTTTGTCCCGATTTACTTCCGAATCACTTTTTAACTCGCTAATTCATCCTCAATAAAAATATTATTATTTAATTATTATTTTCTCGCGTGTAAAATATTTTATTCTAAAATACTCTTTTCACTCGTCACCGCTCTTTGGCACTTAAATTTACATCGATTGATCCTTCGTCTTATCAATAAGGTCTTATTGGCCTCTATACGAGGGTACGGGGTGTTATAGTCTCCCCTACTTAGAACAAATTCGTCCTTGAATTCAAATCAACATAGGGTGAATAATAGAAATTCTTAAAATTCTGCCACATCACTTTTGTTGGGCATTCTTAACATAGGATTCTGGTTTATGCATTATATCGACTTCCAATCTTTATAGAAAACTCAACAATTTCATAATACATACAATTAGGTGTACTACACTTCTTGAATCAAAACAATATTATTCTTCATCTTATAAAGAAAATTCAAATATGCCATTAATTCTGGTCGTACCTCAATCGAATCAACCTTAAATCATCAATTATGCATGTTTACATAACCACCCATAATTCCTCTACCTTGATCTTTTATGAAACTTTTTAACATTCAAGCATCTTATTCCACCATTGGCTATGGCTAAATTGACAACCAATCTTTAGTTACTTTTACATACTTTTACACAAATCCCTTATAAGTATTTCATAATAGGTAAGGATCAGAACATGCTTTATTCATTTCATATTTATTCAACATCATGGATGATTCAAATCCAGTAACTATTAGTAACCATATTCCCAAAGACAAATCTCTAGTACTTTCATGATCGAGTATTCACTAAGTAAACTTCAACTTATACCGAGTCCTAATAAGCTTCACAACCCTTGTCTTACCTTACTACCACAATGCATTTCAATAAATAATAACATTCTTGCATGCATCCTTACGGACTTAACCAATCTCTATAACTCTAGAGTCATGGCTAATTTACCAATCATATGCCACATACAAACATATTTAACTTGAGATTCCTTGAAGTTATTTCAAATGTCAAACCTCACGGCCTTATCAGTTCATCAATCCGAAGATGAAATTAGGTAGTTATCTTTTCTTAGGTGCTTTTTAAAATCCAAGAATCATTTACTAGGACTTTTTTGAAACTAACTTCTTCTAGCCTTTTTATCTTATGAAATTAAATCCATAATTATTCATTGTCAATCATGGGCTTTATGCCAAACAAGGCAAATTTTAAACTTTTCTTACACAAATTCAAATGCACAACCTTCATGCATAAGCTATAAATTTTTCCCCAAATCTCTATATATCAAAACTTTATATTAGAGCTATACCAGTACTAATACGTTATATTCAATTAGCCCTTAGGGAATTAAATCCATGGCGTACTTCTCTATTTGTGTACTTCATAATAGCCTAACAAATTCTAGCTTACAATTAAGCTAGTTCATGTGCCAAGCCTCACAGGCTATATCAAGGATACAAAACTTGATCACAAAAAGATAGAACTTTTGAACGAATAGCAGAAGTGTGAACACTTACCTTTAAGCTAACCATATATAATTAACTTGTTTGGTGCCAAAATCACTGATGGATCATCTTAGTCATCGTCTAGTGCTATAACCACTGATAGAATATCATATAGAACAGAATTATAACCAACTCCATATGAGTTTTTGTACCAATATGCAACACATATATTCATATATTTTTCCAAAAATTCCAAATTCAAGCAGTCTTAGGCATAACAAGCTTAGTAAGCCATCTGTAATACTTAAATAACTAGCAAATCAAGTTTAGAACCATCTTTTTTCATGATGAATCAGAACATGCTCACCATCATGTGGGGAATACACCAAGCCGATTTCGGTGTTCTATTCTCATATAGGAGTTGATCACTAATTGGCACCATCCTTAAACACCACATGTCTTAAAAGTCGATTTTACTTAACCAAAATTCATATTCTAGTATCATGCCTCTAGGTCATGGCTCATTATCAAAATCTTTACTCGCATATGAGTACTTGAAATCTCAAATCATCATCGCTTTTCTAAGTAGATCTCTACGAATTCTGAGGTGTATTTCTACTTTTCTGCCAAGGGTAATGTCAACTAACTAGGCCATATCATTATTGCTTTATAAGCATCTAGAGCACAATTCAACCTTTGCCTACCCTTATTAGGCACTTTACCTTGATAATTACTCAGATCGAAATAAAACATGTGGGAGAAGCACTCTTTGCAATTTTGTGCCCTACCTCTACAAACATATTGAGACCATAACATCATCGGGTTTATATAACGGCAAGATAATCATTGCCTCAAACCAACATTTCCAAGCATTCTTATTCTTGCAGCATATCTATATATTATGTGACATATTAGTCACGAGCCCCAACATCACTATATAGCCATCAGCTCCTTGAGTTATAAGCTTTTCACATTGTGAGGAATATCTCGAATTATCTCACCAGGGTGTTCACAGAGTAGATACAAGTCCATAACATGTGATCTAATGCCTAAAGCAGTGAACACAATCTCATCGTTAAAGTTCTATGCTATATTATGTTACCCAAAGCAAAATCTTACAACTAAAATAATGCAATTCTAAGGTCCCACCCTTATCTACCATCATAGCTCCCTTTATGAGCATATACTTATACACTTCTTGATTACTCACAAGCCTTTCATGGCCATCCAAATTCGATCTCTTGCAACAAGTCAACTAGTATATTCTCTTATGGTTTTCAATACACTTCCAAAACACTTAAGCACATCCTTTAATAGAATTTTATTAAGGACTTAAACAATCAAAGGCTTACCTTCGAAGCCACTCATAACTTTAATGATTCAATGTATGCTTAATAGCATTACAGCTCATTGGCCCAAATGGACATTGTCTTCAAATCTCCCAAGGTCTCCTTGTCTTTAATTTGGACCACACAAACTAACTTAGTATATTTGCATTAATTATCCTTAAGCTTCTTATGCTCGTCATAACAACATCCATATTTCTCCCACCATTCATCTTACTATCCTTATTAATGCATATGTGGCTTTTCGGCCTTTCACAATTCACTCCACATATATGTTAGGGCATTCTCAATCTTATGACAAGCCTATAGTCATGTAACAACCAATTAGGTGAATTCCCTCTATCAAGGTCTCATACATTCATCTAACGTCTCCCTCACTCTTTCCTTAGCCTTTAACAAGGCTTAACTCTTATCTCCCTTATTCTTTAGGATTTGACTTTAGTCAGCATAGTGTTTATCTTAATACTTCACATGGCAATTTATCTCAAGAACTTTCCAACTTCTCTTTTACTTACATGCCAATAGATAAGGCAATAAAGAAACTTTTCAACCATTCATACAAATACTTCCCAAAACCTTAAAACTCCAATTAACTAAGCTCAACATCAAGTCCAATGACCATAATTCAACTTGTAAGTTCATCTTCATGCCACCCACATCTTGTTCTTGCTTCCTAGATGTGAGATGTTCCTAGCACTGTGGTGCTGGATAGTGAGTGTTGTGGCACTGCAGCTGTTGGAAATTAGGTGGCTTCAATGCTGTAGCACTGAAGAGTCAGTGCTGCAGTGCTGTGGTTGCTGGAATTTACTTTATCAAAGCAATTCTCCTACCCTTAAGGCTACTACATTAATCATTCTCACCCATATGGCTTTTTTCTAAGCCTATACCACAATTTGCAAAACTTGTTTTCTATCACAAGTACACAATCAGAACATTAATTCCAACATATTTGTTCCACATTTTGTGGTATACTAAAAATCATCCTTTGGGCATATTTCAGTACTAGCAATCATATACCTTTATCATAACATTGAGTGCAAACTTGGTTAAACAATGGTCTCCAAATAAATCTTAGGTGCATAAATATCAAATTGTACACCACTTAGTGCTGAGATCATGTCTTTACTCATCAATCCTTAATCAATTACATTTATAAGGTGGACAATTCACTTAATTATTGCATCTTGCCTTTGCGGTCATAAGATCAAAATTTAATAAACTTAGGATGCAGAAGCTCCCTCTTAGAGCTTATCCAAAAATTAGCACTTTCTAACTCCTATACCCTTTGGGAAATCAAATTCAAGGCTAATCATTTAAATCATAGGTTGCATACTGAACCAAACAGACTTTTAGATTGATCTTTAAAGTAATTTGTATATCAAGCTCAAATATAGAACTCCATATAGCATTTAGACTAGAATAAACATTTCTCAGTCATTTGACTTTAAGCTACCAAATCCACAACTAGTCCATTAATTCATTGGCTTCATGCTAGGCATAACAAAATGTCAAGCCCTACTCTATAATATACTTGCCATGTCATTCATGTATTTGACAACATGCTTGCATACTTGAATACCTCGAAAAAATCGTCAAAAGTCGATAGTGTACCTAGTGGTACAACTAAGTTGATTTAAGCCTGGAACTAGTTCAAATAAAGATTTTAAGATGCAATTGAGAGTTATTGAATCTTAGAATGACTTAATATGGTGATTCGAAGTTCGGGGATTGATTTGGAGTTAAATTGGAATTTTCATAACGTAGGGGTAAAATGGTAATTTTTTGACTCGAGGGCAAATTTGGGATGGTGGATGAAATTTTGATCAAGTTTGACTATTTGGAACATAATTTGAGCTTGAGAAGTGAAAAATATTAATTCCGATAATTTTTCGAACATAAGGGCAAAAAGGTCATTTCACATGTCCACAAGGACGTAATTAGAATTTTTGGAATTTTACAACACCTTGACACTTGTCAAACCCATGAAATTCATTTTATACTTTGGATAATTGAGGGATTTTATGTGGTGGAGAATAAATGCTTAATTATTAAGTTTTATGTATGGACCAATCACATGGTGACAAGTGTTAAGCTTTAATATTATTATATTTTCTTTTATAAACACAACTAAAACTCTCCCATCTCATTTCTCTTGACCGGCCAAGGCAAGAACAAAAGGGAAAAAGCATAGAACAAACCCTAGAGAAGAAAATCAAGAGAAAATTCATTGGATTTTAAGGAATTAAGCAAGTAAAGGTAAAATTTCTTAATTCTAGCTTGTGATCTACCTTTCCTATGCATTCTTTTTCAATTACCATGGTTAAAATTCAAGATCTCATGAAGGATTCATGGCTAACCGAATTTAGGGAGAGAAGATTTGATGATTTATTTGGTTAGATTTCAAGGTATTTTAGTGTTTTTAGTTGTTTGGTGATGTTTAGCATGAAAAACAAGCAAGAAATTTCATGCCCTTCACCCACACTCCTTGGCTGAAATTTTCAAGAGAGAAATTGAATAATGGACTTTGATGAATTTTGTGATACCCCATATTTTGAAACAGTGATTAATAAAGTTGATCAGATGCAAATTGAGGTCAATTATAATGTTTAAAAGTGATGAAAGATGGAAGGAATAGTTTAGGATAAAATATTCCGCACGCAAGGAAATAATAATAAAATAATAATATTTTTATCAAAAGAGAATTTGTGCGATAAAAGGTGATTCGGAAGTCAATTGAGGTATAATAAGGTATTTTAGGTACCAAGGAGACAAGAGGAAATTTTTAGAATAAAATAATATTTTATTAATAAAATAATATTAAAATATTAATATTTAACCGGATGTCGAAATCAAAATCAGTCATGAAGAAGGATCATATGGTTGATCCAAGTGGGGGAGAAGAAATACAAATAAATTTTTGGAGATGAACGACGAAAGTGAAATACGTGTGTTTTGCTAAGTCGAGCCAATGCGGATAAGTGGATATTTAAATATTATGGTAATACCGCGTTAAAGTGCAATTTTGATAATTTGGTAATACACGTACGGGGAAAGGAAGATAGATGAAAATTGAAATTTTTAGATGTATTAAAAAGATCGAATTTAAAATATAAAGATTGAAGGATTATGTAATGGAATTGATGGAAGAAATAAAATAAACAAATAGTGAAATAATAATATAAGTATATATATATATATAAAATAAAATAAAAAAAAGAAGACTAACATGGGTAGCCGCCCATCTGGTCAATAAAAAGAGTCAAAGACTCCTTACTTTGTTTGATGGAGGGAGGCCAGCCATGTGGAATAAAATGGAGAAGGAAAGAAAAATGGAAGGGGCCGATCAAGTTGGAACATTCATGAAAGAAAAAAATAAAATATATATATATAAATTAGGAAACAATTAGAGTAAAGAAGAAGGGAGAGAAGTTGGTTGTGAGGGAGAATAAAAGAGAGACAAAAAAACAAAGGAAAGAAAGAAGAAAGAAGCAGTCGAGAGAAAGGGAAAAAAAACAAGGAGAGAAAGGCCGAACGGTGAGGGAAAAGAAAGGAAGAAAAGGAAGGCTGAAAAAGCTGAGTTGAGGGGGGCGGTTTTGCTGCCATTTAGGAAGGAAAGGAGAGCCAATTTTGCTGCCAATTTAAGGGTGAGAGGAGCAGCTTTAGTTGCTGATTTTGAAGGCTAGAAAGTGAAGTTTTGGTTGTTGATTTTGAAGGCTGAAAGGTGCAATTTTAGTTGCTAATCTTTGTAGCTTTGGCTGCTAATTTTTGAAGCGAAAATAGAGCAGCTTAGTTGCTGATTTTGAGGAGAAATAGATGTCACGACCCAATTTCTCGGGCAATGACCGGCCCATGAGCTCAATGAGCATAGCTCACTAAACCCAAGCAAGCCTATCCATTTACCTTTGCTTAACAAATTTATCATATCATGCATACACACACACCTTTTTTCGGGTGTGAACATAGCCAAAACACAATGGCATTATCGATAATAATATACATGTAGTATACCAGTCATGTATTTAGCAATTTACATTGCATACACATATTCACATTGTTAGATTGTATTCACAATACAAAAGGACCCATGACTTCCAGTGGAGACATTTACAATAAAAGGGATTACTATCGAATGCCAAACGCATACTCAGGAGATGCACTACGGGGACTCCTCGATCTAAGGTCCAACAGTCAGCTGATCTGAAAACATGAATTTTTATAAAACGTGAGTACAATACTCAGTGAGTGAACAAGAAGGGAACAAGCATACCATAAGGAATGTTTATCGAAATCATGATGCATTCATTTTCTCAAAACCATGCAATTGTTTTAGCTCCTTTAAACCCCTCATGTAAACCCCACATGAGTAAATCACTTTACAAAAATCTATGCTCAACTATGGTACCAAAGAAATGGAAAATATGGCAAAAACCCACAAGTTAGCAAAATGGACAGAAAGTTTCTCGCTATAGCGAACTTCATTCTCGCTGCAGCGAGAACTAGAACATCAAGGAAAAAGTCTCCTTTTTCCCTTAAAACAAGTCATCATGCTAAAATAACAATAGTAACATGTAACACATGTAAACTTCCAAATTTCAACAAAACAAATGCTTACATATTTGCATTTACAACCATATACCCATCATCAACATGCACACCATCCCATCATCATCATCATCATCATGCACACCATCCCATCATCATCATCTCATATGCAACGGCTTATGTGCATATAGCCGGGTCAACAACGGCTTATGTGCACTCCCACTCACACATAGCTAGGTCAGCAACGGCTTATATGCACTCCTACTCGCACATAGCCGGGTCAGCAACAGCTTATGTGCACTCCTACTCGCACATAGTCGGGTCCAAATCAACATGCAAAGAAGCATCCAATGCATATCATGCATTTTATCATATTGTGATAACACATAAACCATTGTATAGCACATTTTCACAATATAAAATCATTGTACTAAAAGCTTGTTCCCAAGGTACATTCTCTAAGACAAGTTGGATAGAATCTTTCATATTCCCCAAAACAAATTTGAAATGCAAGTCCATTCACCGGTATTAGGAGTAGAAATACTCCTATTTTCAGTTCGCAGGTACAGTCCTTTACCCATATCCAATGGCTCACCACCTAGCCATAATCCATGACACATATTTCAATTAAATTGTGTCTAATAGTCATAAGCTATTTCAGGCTCGATATATATATGATATGAAATGAAAAATGCACGGGTAGCCATCTAGACCCGGTATTGGCCTAAGTCGATTTTTCATCCGATAAATTGGCCAATGCGTCCAATTTCACTCCAAATTAATCCATTTCTCCTCTAATACCTTAATTTACCACATACCATTTAAATAAAGTAAAATTCAGCATTAGAACCCTTACAGTTTCTTATAGAAAAATTCAGTCATTTGGTGCACTAGCACCAAAAATTTTTCTACATAACCGTTTCACCTTAATTCATCATTTTCCAAGCCATTTTCCTTGAAATAAAAACAATCCCCCATTGATATTCAGCCCTCATGGTTCGCCCAACAAGGAACCCTAGAGAAATTGAATATTTATTTTGTGTTTTTGTTCATAACCATGCTTAACTATCCCTAAACACTAACATAGTCTAAAATCAAATTATTCCAACAACAATTCCTCTTCCATACCCATTTTTCAGAATTGAATTCATCATGATAACTCAATATTCAACCATGGAAATCAAGAACAAAAGCATGGGTAAGCTAGGTATCAAGGAGAATTAAAGAAATTCTAACTTACCTAGCTTGTTTTCTTGATTTCTTCACTTTTTCTGTGAATTTTCACCTAGGTTTTCTTGTTTTTCCCTTTGTTCTTCCTTTGTTCTTGTTGCTGATTGCCTAGGCAGAATATGGTGAGAGAATTGGGGATTTAATGGGCTGATTTCTATAGAAAATAATAAAATAATCAAGCATGCCATGTGTCACATGCTTATTGGCCCATTTTTTTTAACTTTTTGACTTTTTCTTCTAAATTTTTCACCACAAATATTCTGGTATTTATCCAATCCTACCACAATTAAAATCCCTCAGTCTTGACAAGTGCTGGAGCGAAAAATTTACCGATTTACCTCTGGGCAAAAAAATTACGATTTTGCCCCTATACTCCGAAATGTATCGGAATCACATTATTTCTACTTTTCAACCTCAAATAACACTAATATTGATCAATATTAACCAAATGGGGCAAAAAACGTTTTATAAAAATTTTCGTTTAGTCCTCTAGTAGCAAAATTACCATTTTGCCCTTGTGCTCTAAAAATACTGAGAATCACAATTTTTCACTACTAAACATCATTTTATACTCCAATAATCATAATTATATTTCATATAATTATTCTTGGTCAAATGTGATCAAATCTTGGCTAAAAATCTCCATTTTATCATCAAATGGTAAAATGACCGTTTTATCCTTAATCGGTCAATTTTTCTGATTGACTCCAAACTGGACCTTGAACTCCGAATCACTATTCTAAACCATTCTGTGGGTTTTAGAATTTTCAAATTCCTCTTAGAATTTCTATTTGAACTAGTTCAAGGCTCGATTTAACTTAGTTGTACCACTCGGTACAATACCGTCTTTTAATCGAGCTTGACAGGGTCTCACAATAGAGCAGCTTAACTGCTGATTTTGGTATGGATATGAGCAGCTCTAGCTGCTGAAAATTTCTTGGTTGAAAGACAAGAAGTTATGGCCTGCGGTGAAAGGGAAAGAGAGGAGGAAATTGTGGACAGCTCTTGTATGTGAGAAAGGAAAAAGAAAGACAAGCAAGAAGCTGCTGGTCGGTTGGAGAGAAGAAGAAGAGAAAGAAAGAAAGAAAAGAAAAGAAGAGAAAAGAAAAGAAGAGAAAAGAAAAGAAAAATAAATATATGCATACAAATGGACATGGCCCAATAAGGAAAGAATGGGCATGGCCCAATTAAAAAGAAATGAGAGAAGTCCATGAAAAAGGACCCAAAAATAACAAAGGAAGAAAAGTCCAAAAGAAAAGGAAGGTGGAGACTTGGGCCAACCTATCCTAATTGGGTAAAATTTCTTTACTCTTCTCCATGGCTTATTGTGAAATTGGACTGTTTAGAAGGTAGCTCATTTTACTTAATTATATATTGGTTATTTGGTGGTATGAAGTAAATTTAAGTTGCTTAGAAGGTTCAAATAAGCACTTAATATCATAAATAAGTTATCGGTGTTAATAATCTAAAGAATTACGTGAGCAAAGGATGTAATTAATTTTAGTAAAAATGTATTAAAATGTGAATTAGGTGAATGGATTATGATAGAATGAGCAAGAGAAGTGGAATTGATGCACTAAGTATATTGGGTTTAAATTGTTGTTAGGAAAGTTTGTTGTGGAAGCGTGCCAAACGAAGTATGTGACTGGCAAATAGGAATAATTATACGTGTACGAATCAATAGCGACGTAGAAATCTCGCTATTGTGAAGTGAGTAACCTTATCATCATTTTAATTATCTAAAGTGGTCTTTTTATTCGATTTTGTGAATTTTATGAAAAATGTGTTTAAATGAAATGAATTTATAAATTGTCTTGAAATTGAATGATGACTTTGAAAATAGAGTAATTGAAGACCACTTGATATATTGTAAATTTATGGTTTTAATTGATTGGCTTGTGGCAATATTGGCATGAATGGTTCAATTGCTAAATGTGCTGAAAATGCATAAATTATTGATTTGCCTTGAGAGGCTGTAAAATAAAATAATTGCCATGTCATGCTATTGCAAATTTTATTGTATGGTGGGTTTAGCTTGCTGCAGTGGGCGGGTTTTGTGGACCAGCCTATTGAAGGGCACGGAATCTAGTTATATTCATACCTCGGTCGGAGAGGCGTGTAGGGTATCTCCTGAGGTATGGTTAGAGTTCACGTCTCATTGAACCACCTCGTGATGATGAACTCCGCTAACGCCAAGGAACGACTTTGTTTTTCTCAAACTAAAAATATGTTTTACGTGTATACGAAATTTTTAACAGCCTTGGCGGGCTAGAGTGTACGCCTCTGATCAAGGTTTCATCGAGTACTATTTGATGGCATGAGCCAAATGTTTATGAAAGTCATAAGCCTTAATGAGAAATTAAATGAAATACAACCGTTTGCATGGGTTGGGATGAATTTTCAAATTGTGGAATACATAATGTGATGGGATATTTTGATTGTCTCCTTTTACTTGTCTTTAGCTGATTTAAATGATGTTTGTTTATTCACTGAGATTTTATAATCTCACCACCCTCCTTTCCACCCAGTTCAGACTCGAAATAGACTGTAGATAGCTGATATCATCGAGGACTACAACTGGACTTGCATCATCCAAAAACTGTAGGTTCATTTCTTTTGATACTTTTGGTCATTCGTGGGCCCACGTGTCACTGTGAATTAAATTTTATACTTTGGTTATCTGTATTACAGTATGTATGAATTTATTTAGCTTTTACGCTACAAAAATTATTTACCGGTAACTCTATAAATATTGTTTTATAAGAAAATAGAAAATTTTATTGAATATTTTTGTTATATTTAAATAGATATAGTTTCGCTTTAAATGAATGTTTTAGACATCTAAATTTATTTTTGATTATGAAATATGTGTTTTCCACTCGTATACTACATTTTTAACTAGTTTTGAGATTTGTGAGGAAAAATGACCAAAATGCCCTTGTGAGACAAAAATCATTTTTCTATTGTTTTGATTTGGAAATAGTTTATAACGTATCAAAACATGTTATTTTACAACTATTGATCACAAGGGAGGTGAGAAAACTGATATTAAAGTCTGGCGAGGTTCCAATCGGCATTCATGGCGATGAATGTCTATCGGGACATCGTGGGGGTTGTCACGGGCTCGAGGAGAGTATCGGGTCGTGAAAAATTTCATGCGATTTAGGTGTTTTTAGTTGTTTTATGATGTAAGGTTTAAAAATCAAGCATGAAAATTACATGTTCTACACTAAACCTTCATTGGCCGAATTTTACAAGGAAGATATTGATGATGGATTTTTGTGATAGTACATATTATTTAACTTGTAATTGATGACTTGGAGTATTGGAAGTGGAATCAAGTTAATTGGAGTTGAATTGGATGAATTGGCCAATTAACCGGTGTATAGATCAAATTAGGCCAATACCATTTTATTTCGATACATAATTGAAGTTACGTAGAACACCATATTTAGATAATAATCCGAACATTTCGCATCCCATTTCATGCATTCATATAGAGCCTAAATTAGTTTTATAACGGTTTAGTACAAATATAGTAAATTGCTTGCTGTGCATTATGTTTAGGTGGTGAAATGTCAAGCTCGACCTTATAAAATTCTTGCCATGTCATTCATGTGATTGATAATATGCTTGCATACTTGGAAAGCCCCGAAAAATCGTCAAAAGACGGTAGTGTACTGAATGGTACAACTAAGTTGAATTAAACCTCGAACTAGACCAAATAAAGATTTTAAGATGAAATTTAGAATTTTAAATTCCCAGAATGATTTAATATGGTGATTCAGAGTTCGAGAATTGATTTGGAGTCAAAATGGAATTTTCATGACATAGAGGCAAAATAGTCATTTTACCACCCGAGGGCAAAATTGTAATTTTACACCACACAACACTTGTCATACTCATAGATTTCATCCCTTAACATTTTATATGGTGAATAATTGAAATATTTTATGTGGTGGAGAAAGAAAGCTTAATTGTTAAGTGTAAAATGTGGACCAATGGTATGGTGACAAGTGGCAAGCTTATATTTGTTTATAATTTACATTAAAAACCAGCACATAAACCCTCCCAACTCATTTCTCTTGGTCGGCCAAAAGAAGAAAAGGGAAGAAAAGAAGAAAAACAAAACCCTAACTAAGAAATTCAAGAGAAATTCACAAAATTTCAAAGAATCAAGTGACAAAAGGTAAGATTTTTCAATTCTAACTTGAGATCTATCTTTCCTATGCATTCTTTTGCATTTTTCATGGTTGAATCACAAGATATCATGAAGGATTCATGGTTGACCGAATTTAGAGAGAGAAGATTTGATAATTTATTTGGTTAGATTTTGAGATATTTTAGTGTTTTTAGTTGATTTATCATGTTTGGAAGGAAAACAAGTAAGAAAAATCACATATTCTTCATAGATTCTTCATTGGCCGAATTTCATAAACAAAATATTGAAGATGAATCTTGTGATGTCTTATGTTATTTAGTTAGAATTTAATGAATTGTGGTTGTGGAAATCGAAAATGGTAATGTTTAGCATGAAAACCATATACCCCTCAAGAACCTGCATGGTCGAATTTTTTCAAGAGAAAATGTGAGGATGATTTTACCATATTTCAAGTTATTTAATTTGTGTTTGATGATTTGGAATATTGGCAGAGAAATGGAGTTATTTGGAGTTAAATTGGACATATTGGCCAATTAATCGTGTGATAGATCGAATTAGGCCAATACCGTTTTATTTAGGTACACAATTGAATTTATGTAGAACACCGTGTTTAGACGATGATCCGAACAATTTGCATTCCATTTCAGCATTCATATAGAGCCTAGATTAGTTTTATAACGGTTTAGCACCAATGTGGTAAATTGTTTGATTACGCATTATGTCTAGGTGGTGAATCCTCCGGTAAGGGCAAAGAAGTTGAACCCGAAGACTGGGACTAGGAGTAGTTCGACTCCCGATATTGTGAGTAACCTTATTATCATCTTAATTATCTAAAGTATGTTTTTATCCGATTTTGTAATTCTATGAAAAATGTGTTTAAATGAAATGATTTTATAAATTGCTTTGAAACTTAATGATGACTTGAAAATGGAGTAATTGGAGACTACTTACTGTATTGTAAATTATGTTTTGAATTGGATGGCTTATGATAATGTGGGCATGAATGGTTGGATGGGTATTTGTGTTGAAAATACATAAACTGTTGTTTGCCTTGATAGGTTGGATAATGATAAAATTGCCATGTCATGTTGTTGAATTTTTATTGAATTAGTGGGTTATAGATTGGTCACTGCAGTGGCGGGATCTGTGGGCCAGCCTATTAGAGGGGCAAGGAATCCGGTTATATTCTTACCTTGGTCGGAGAGGCGCGTGGGGTATCTCCTAGGGTAAAGTTTAGAGTTCACTTCACGCCAAACTACCACGTGAAAGTGAATTCAGCCAACGTCAAGGAACGACCGTGCTTTTAAATGAAAAAAATGTGTTTTGTGCGTATATGACTTTTTAACAACCTTGGCAAACTCGGTTAGATGCCTCGGCCAAGGTATCCCCTAGAATGAGTTTTGGCACGAGCCAAGTTTTGAAGAGATTCATAAGCCTCGTTGTATATTTTGGATGAAATGTAACTGGCTTAGATGATTTGAAATGTGTTTTGATGTTATGAACCATTTTATGATGATCTATTTTAATCGTCTCCATTTACTCGACTTTAAACAGTTTAGATGATATTTGCTTACTCACTAGGATTATATAATCTTATCATCCTCCTTTCCATCCATTTCAGGCTCAGGATAGTTTGTAGATAGTTGATATCGTCGAAGGCTACAGTTGGCTTTACTTTCTCAAAAATCGTAGGTTCACAACCTTCGTTCACTTTTGTCATTTGGGGGCCCACATGTCATTGTAAATTTAATTACATACCTTGACTATTTGTATTAAAGTATGTATGAATTTATTTTGCTTTAACGCTATAAAAATTCCTTACAGATAACTCTATAAAAATTGTTTTATAAGAAAATAAAATATTTTATTGAATATTTTTATTATATTTAAATAGTCATAATTTCACTTTAAATTAATGTTTAGACATTTAAACTTACTTTTGATTATGAAATATGTGTTTTGCACTCGCATACTACATTATTAACTGGTTTCGAAATTTTTGGGAAAAAATGACCAAAATACCCCCGAGAGACAAAAATTATTTTTTTTATTGTTTTGGTTTGGAAATAACTTATAATCTTTTAAAATATGATATTAGCAACTGTTGCTCGCAAGGGAGGAGAAAAAACTGATATTAAAGCCTTGCGAGGCTTTGGTTGGCATTCCGGATAATGAATGTCTATCGGGACATCGCGGTGGTTGTCACGGGCTTGAGGAGAGTACTGGGTCGTGACATGAAACTTCTGATAAAGGTAAGGAGATTATACCAAAAGATCGGGACTAGGAGTACTTCAACTCCCGATATTGTGAGTAACCTTATTATCGTCTTAATTATCTAAAGTAGTTTTTATTCGTTTTTGTGATTTTATAGAAAAATGAGTTTAAATGGTAAATTCTTATGTTTTATAAGTAAAATGTGATTAAATGAAATGAGTTTTATAAATCATTTTGAAATTGAATGATGATTTTAGAAATTGAGTAATTGGAGACTGTTTGATTGTGTTGTAAATTTATGGTTTGAATTGAATGGCTTATGGTGATATTGGCATGAATCGCTGAATTGGAAATTGTGTTGAAATTGTATGAACTGTTTGTTTTGCCTTAACAGGCTGGGTAGTAATATAATTGCCATGTCATGCTGTCAAAACTTTTATTGATTTGGTGGCATATTGATTAGTCACTGCAGTGGTGGCTTTTCGTTGACCAGCCTATTAGAGAGGGGCACGGTAAACTCGATTATCGGTACAAGAGGCGCGAAGGGTATCTCTTGAGAAAAAGCTTTAGAGTTCACTACACGCTAAACCACCATGTGAGGGTGAACTCAGCCAACGTCAAAGAACGGCTATGCTTTTAAACGTTAAAATGTGTTTTATGCGTATATGAACTTTTCTTTAACAGGCTTGGCAAACTCGGTTGGATGCCTCGGCCAAGGTATCCTCGAGAATGAGTTTTGGCACGAGCCAAATTTTTAAGAAATTTATAAGCCATGTTGATTATTCGAGTGAAATGAAATTATTTTATTTAGTTGAAATGAGTTTGAAACGTTATGAATCATAATACGATGAACAATTTTAAGTTGTCTCCATTTACTCGACTTTAGATATTTTAGATGATGTTGTTTACTCACTGAGTTTATATAAACTCACCACCCTCCTTTCCACTTATTCCAGGATCAGGATAGTTCGTAAATAGCTGATTACGTTGAGGGTTATTATTGGACTCGCCTCTTCAGAAATTGTAGGTCCACAGCCTTTGTTACCTTTGGTCATTCGGGGGCCCACACGTCATTGTAAATTAAATTACATACTCTGGTTATCTGTGCCACTGTATGTATGAATTTATTTTGCTTTTACGCTACAAAAATTATTTACGCAGAGTTCTATAAATATTATTTTATAAGAAAATAGAATATTTTATTTAATATTTTTATTTAATTTGAATAGCTATAATTTCACTTTAAATTGATGAATTAGATAATGAAACTTATTTTTAGACATGAAATGGATGTTTATTACTCGTATATCATATTTTTACCAGGGTTCAAAAATTATGGGTAAAATGACCAAAATACCTTTGTGTGGCAGAAATTATTTTTGTTTATTTTTTATTTAAAAACAGTTTATATTCCCTTAAAACATGATATTTAGTAATTGTTGCTCACAGGGGAGACGTAAAATTGATGCAAGAGCCTTGCGAGTTTTCGGTTGACATTTTGGGTAATGAATGTCTATTGAGACATCGCGGCGGTTGTCACGGGCTCGAAGGGAGTACCTGGTCTTGACAATTCAGTTGGTATCAAAGCTTTTGGTTTTAAAGTTGTTTTAAAAATTACAGTGTCAGTGTGGCCCCAAGTTAAGTTAGGTTAGGTTGAGTTGAATGCATGCATCGGCATATAGAACTTGAGGTTGTCTAAACTCACTTTGTTTCTTCTCATAGATCACCATGCCTCCTCGACGTGAACACCCACCTCTCACCAGATCGGCTGGGAGGGGAAGAAGTCATTCTCAACATCGTCAGTCGGATCCTATAGAGGGGGAAACGGTTGCGTCCACTTTTTAGGCAGCACTTGCCGCTAAGCAGACCGAGACTCCTCCGTATCCTCCACATCCTCCACCACTTACTGGTATTCCTGCCATGTCTCCCGAGGCAGCTCAAGCATTGGCAGCCTTTTTCGCTGTTATTGCTACCCAAGCTCAGACTAGTCATGCTTCTCCTACAGTTCCTCTAGCTGCTCCTTGAGTGCCATTACCCCTATCTCCTGTTCCACCACCGGTGCCGGACGACTCTATTTCTAAGAAGCTTAAGGAGGTTAGGCAGCTCGGTTGTATTTCTTTTATGGGTGATCTGGACGCAACCGCAGCTAAAGACTGGATCATTCAGGTATCGGAGACACTTGATGATATAAGACTAGAAGATAATATGAAATTGATTGTGGCCACTAGATTGCTTGAGAAGAGGGCCCGTACTTGGTGGAACTCAATGAAGTCTCGTTTTACTACTCCTCCGACCTGGTCAGATTTTTTGCAAGAGTTCGATTGTCAGTATTATAGTAATTTTCATCAAAAGGAAAAGAAGAGAGAATTTTTAAGTTTGAAACAATGGAACTTAACAATAGAGGAGTACGAGGCTCGTTTTAACGAAATGATGTTATATGTGCCGGATCTAGTGAAAACTAAGTAGGATCAGGCTAGTTATTTTGAGGAAGGGCTCCGAAATGAGATTCGAGATTGGATGACAGTGACAGGTAGGAAGCCGCATAAAGAGGTGGTACAAATGGCTTTAAGGGCTGAGAAGCTCGCGAATAAAAATAGGAGAATACGAGTTGAGTTTGCAAAAAAGAGGAATTCTAGTATATTTTCTAGTCAACCAGTAAAAAGGGGCAAAGACTCATCTACTTCAGGAAGTACTACCTCTGCTTCCGTAACATCTTCTCGAACCCATTTCCACAGTCGCAGCAAAGGCCTCCGAGATTCAACAGATCTACGATGACTATTCCTGGGAAGAGTTCTGGAGGTTCTGATAAATGCAGAAATTATGAAAAATATCATGTTAAGCTATGTAGGGAACCCGTACGATGTTTTCATTGTGGTCAGCCAAGTCATATTAGAAGTACTTGCCCACAGTTTGGACGAGCTACTATAACTGCTCCATCTCCACCAGCTCGCACGGATATGTAAAGGAGAGATTTTTTTGGGTTACCATCGAGACAAGGAGTAGCCATACGATCCGGTGTGGAGAGTAACGCCTCGGTACATCCACCCTCTAGACCACAGACTCATTTTTCGACAAGAGTTTTTGCTGTGACGGAGGATGAGGCACGGGTTCAACCCAATGCAGTGACAGGCATTATGTTTTTATTTGATAAAGATGCATATGTCTTAATAGATTTTGGCTCAGACAGGTCTTATGTGAGCATGACATTTGCATCATTTTCTGATAGAAACCTGTCACCATTAGAGGAAGAAATTATAGTTCACACCCCTTTAGGAGAGAAGCTAGTTAGAAACACTTGTTATAGAGACTGTGGGGTAATGGTTGGTGAGGAAGAATTTAGGGGTGATTTAATTCCTCTAGAGATCTGGGATTTCGATTTAATATTGGGTATGGACTGGTTAACTGTAGACTGGGCGAACGTGGATTGTTTTTGGAAAGAAGTTGTACTTCGAAATTCTGAGGGAGTAGAGATTGTATTTGCAGGAAAACGTCGACTATTACCGTTCTGTGTAATTTCGGCCATCAAAGCTCTGAAACTAGTACAGAAAGGGTATCTAGCATATTTAGCACACGTGATCGATACTTCAAAAAGGGAAGTTAGAGGATGTCCCAATAGTAAGTAAGTTTTTTGATGTATTTCCTGATGAGTTACTAGGACTACCTCCTGATTGAGAGCTTGAGTTCCCTATTGATCTACTCCCGAGTACTGCACCTATTTTCATTCCTCCATATCGAATGGCTCCAGTGGAGTTGAAGGAACTAAAAGTCCAGTTGCAAGATTTGGTAGATAAGGGTTTTATTCGCCTTAGCACTTCTCCTTGGGGAGCACCAGTCCTATTTGTAAAGAAGAAGGATGTCACTCTTCGATTATGTATCGATTATCGTCAGCTAAACCAAGTGACCATCAAGAATAAATACCCTCTACCACGGATTGATGATCTTTCTGATCAGTTACGAGGTGCTATGGTGTTTTCTAAGATTGATTTGAGGTTTGGGTATTATCAGTTGAAGATTAAGGAGTAGGATGTACCCAAGACTGCTTTCAGGATGCATTATGGGCATTATGAGTTTTTGGTTATGCCGTTTGATTTGACTAATGCCTTGGTAGCTTTTATGGATCTTATGAATAGGGTGTTCCATCCATACTTAGATAAGTTTGTGATAGTATTCATAGATGACATTCTGGTCTATTTGAAGAATGATGACGAACATGTTGCCCATTTGCGCGAAAAACAACTCTATGCCAAGTTTTCTAAATGTGAGTCCTGGTTAAAAGAAGTGGTTTTCTTGGGACATGTGGTGTTTGAAGCTGGAATTTATGTCAATCCCAAGAAGATTGAGGCCATTTTACAGTGGGAGCAACCGAAAACGGTAACAGAGATTCAGAGTTTCCTTGGCTTAGTCGGTTATTATAGGAGGTTTGTTTAGGGATTCTCGTTGATAGCTACTCTTCTGACTCATCTGACTCATAAAGGAGTTAAGTTCGAGTGGGATGATGTCTGTGAGAGTCGATTTCAAGAGCTGAAGAATCGGTTGAGCTCCGCTCCCGTTTTGATACTTTTTGTTAATGGGAAAGAATTTATGGTGTACAGTGATGCCTTTAAATTGGGATTAGGGTGCTTGTTAATGCAAGATGAGAAAGTGATAGCTTATGCGTCCCGAAAGTTGAAGAAGCATGAGACAAATTACCTTACCCATGATTTAGAGTTAGCAGCAGTAGTCTTTGGATTGAAAGTTTGGAGGCATTAGTTATATGGTGAGCGTTGTTGAATTTTTACCGACCATAAGAGTTTGAAATACTTGCTCACCCAGAAATAGCTTAACTTGAGACAAAAACGATGGTTAGAGTTGATTAAGGATTACGACTTAGTGATTGATTATCACCCTTGGAAGGCAAATGTTGTAGCAGATGCTTTAAGTCGTAAATACTCATCTTCATTAGTAACACTTCGGAGTTCTTATTTTTCGATATTACTTGAGATGAAATCTCCAGGGATCTAATTGAGAAATGGTGATGATGGAAACCTACTTGCTAGTTTCGTTGTGAGACCTTCATTGTTCAATCAAATCAGAGAATTGTAGAAGTTTGATGATGAGTTGAAACGAGAAGTTCAAAAGTTACAAAATGGAAAAACTAGTGAGTTCAGACTCGGTGATGATGGAAATTTGATGTTAGGAGACCGGGTTTGTGTCCCTAAGGATGATCAGTTGAGATGAGCTATTTTGGAGGAAGCTCATTCTTCTGCCTATGCTTTACATCTTGAAAGCACCAAAATGTACAAGACTATTAAGGAAAGTTATTAATGGCCGAGTATGAAATGAGACGTAGCAGAGTTTGTAGCGAAATATCTCACATGCCAATAGATCAAGGCAGAACATCAGAAACCATCAGATACTCTTTAGCCTTTACTTATTCCGGAATGGAAGTGGGAACACGTGACTATGGACTTTGTATTGGGTTTGTCGTGGACGCAGAGTGGGAAGGATGCTATTTGGGTGATTGTGGATAGGTTGACTAAGTCCGCCCATTTCTTGGCTATCCATAACACGTATTCCATTGAGAATCTGGCTAAGATTTATAAGATGAGGTTATGAGATTACATAGAGTTCCAGTTTCTATTGTGTCAGATCGAGATTTTCGATTTACTTCTCGATTCTGGCTGAAATTCTAAGAGGTTCTCGGAACTAATTTGAGATTTAGCACTGCTTTTCATCCACAGATAGATGGTCAATCTGAAAGGACCATTCAAACTTTGGAGGATATGCTACGGGCTTGTGTCATTGACTTTACGAGGAGTTGGGATAGACACTTGCCATTGGTGGAGTTTGCATATACCAATAGTTTTCAGTCTACTATTGGGATGGCACCATACGAGGCTTTGTATGGAAGAAAGTGTTGAACTCCACTCTGCTGGGATGAAGTGGGTGAAAGGAAATTGATTAATGTAGAATTGATTGACTTGACTAATGACAAGATCAAGGTTATCCGAGAGTGGTTAAAGACAACTCAAGATAAGCAGAAAAGTTACTCGGATAGACAGAGAAAAGATTTGGAATTTAAAGTTGATGATAGAGTTTTTCTTAAGGTCTCTCCTTGGAAGGTAATGATGTGAATACTTTGAGGTATTAAGTCTTATTTGATTATATTATTGTAGTAAATTGTGGTTTCTTGTTGGATAATGAAAGGTGTGATCCGGTTCGCAAGGCGAGGAAAGCTCAATCCGAGATACATTGGACCCTTTCGTATTATTGAAAGGATTGGGCCAGTGGCATATAGACTAGAGTTACCCTCAGAGTTGGATCGGATTCACAATGTCTTCCACGTCTCAATGTTGAAGAAGTATGTACCTGATCCCTCTCATATCCTCGAGACACCTCCAATTGAGTTGCAAGAAGATTTGAAGTTCGAGGTGCAACCTGTACGTATTCTAGATCGAAAGGATCGAGTGTTGAGGAATAAGAACATTCCAATGGTTAAGGTATTATGGAAAAATGCTCGGATGGAGGAGATGACATGGGAAGTTTAGCACTAAATGAGAAACCAATACCCGCATCTTTTCTCCAAGTCCAGTAAGTGAAATTTTGAGGTCAAAATTTTATTTTAAGGGGCTAGTGCTATCAAGCCCTACTCTATAATATACTTGCCATCTCATTCATGTATTTGACAACATGCTTGCATACTTGAATACCTCAAAAAAATCGTCAAAAGTCGGTAGTATACCTAGTGGTACAACTAAGTTGATTTAAGCCTCAAACTAATTCAAATAAAGATTTTAACATGCCATTGAGAGTTATTGAATCTTAGAATAACTTAATATGGTGATTTGGAGTTCGGGGATTGATTTGGAGTTAAATTAGAATTTTCATAACATAGGGGTAAAATGGTCATTTTCCCAGCCCAGGGCAAATTTGGGATGGTGGATTAAATTTTGATCAAGTTTGACTATTTGGAACATAATTTGAGCTTGAGAAGTGAAAAACATTAATTCTGACAATTTTTTGAACATAAGGGCAAAAAGGTCATTTCACGTGTCCACAAGGACGTAATTAGAATTTTTGAAATTTTACACCACCTTGACACTTGTCAAACCCATGAAATTCATTTTATAATTTGGATAATTGAGAGATTTTATGTGGTGGAGAAGAAATGCTTAATTCTTAAGTTTTATGTATGGACCAATCACATGGTGACAAGTGTCAAGCTTTAATATTATTATATTTTCTTTTATAAACACAACTAAAACTCTCCCATCTCATTTCTCTTGGTCGGCCAAGGCAAGAACAAAAGGGAAAAATCATAGAACAAATCCCTAGAGAAGAAAATCAAGAGAAAATTCATTGGATTTCAAGGAATTAAGCAAGTAAAGGTAAAATTTCTTAATTCTAGCTTGTGATCTACCTTTCCTATGCATTATTTTTCAATTACCATGGTTAAAATTCAAGATCTCATGAAGGATTCATGGCTGACCGAATTTAGGGAGAGAAGATTTGATGATTTATTTTGTCACGACCCGGAACGCCCATCGAGCCCGTGACAACCGCCGCGATGTCCCTATAGACATTCATTACTCGGAATGCCAATTGAAACCTCGCAAGGCTTTAATATCAGTTTTCGCACCTCCCTTGTGAGGAACAGTTGTTAAGTATTATGTTTTGAGAGATTATAAACTATTTCCAAATCAAAACAATAGAAAAATAATTTTTTCTCACAGGGGCATTTTGGTCATTTTTTCTCAAAAATTTCGAAACCAACTAAAAATGTAGTGTATGAGAGAAATTTACATATTTCATAATCGAAAATAAGTTTAGAAAACTAAAACATTCATTTAAAGTGAAATTATGACTAATGGAATAAAACAAAAATAATGAATAAAATATTCTAATTTTTCATAAAACAATTTTTATAGAACGTTACGTAAATAATTTTTACAACGTAAAAGCAAAATAAATTCCTACATATAGTAGCACACAGAGCCAAGTATTCAAAACATTTAACAATGACATGGGGACCCCCGAATGACTAAAAGTAATGAAGGCTATGAGCCTACAGTTTTTGAGGAAGCAAGTCCAACTGTAGCCCTCAATGAAATGAGCTATCTACCAACTATCTTAAGCCTGAAATGGGTGGAAAGGAGGGTGGTGAGATTATATAATCACAGTGAGTAAACAAACACCATCTAAAATATCTAAAGTCGAGTAAATGGAGATAGATAAAATAGATTAGCATAAAAATGATTCTCAATATTTTGAACTTATTTTAATAAGATAAAATAGATTCATTTCACCAAAATAAACAACGAGGTTTATGATTTCCTTTGGCTCGTGCCAAAATCATTCTCATACTCAGTTGTTAGGGATACCTTGGCCTGGGGCTATCCCAACCGAGTTCGCCAAGGCTGTTAAAAGGTCATATACGCATAAATCATGTTTTTATTTTGGAAACATAGCCATTCCTTGGCGTTGGCTGAGTTCACCCTCACGTGGTGGTTTGGCGTGAAGTGAACTCTAAAGTTGTACCTCGGGAGTTACCCTACGCGCCTCCCCAATCGAGGTAAGAATATAACAGGATTTCGTGCCCCTCAAAAAGGCTGGTCCATAGAACCTGCCCACTGCAGCAAGCTAAACCCACCATATAATAAAAATTCAACAGCATGACATGGCAATTTTATCATTATCCAACCTATCAAGGCAAACAACAGTTTATACATTTTCAACACAAATACCAATTCAGCCATTCATGCAAATATTGTCATAAGCCATTCGATTCAAACCATGAATTTACAACACATGAAAACAGTCTCCAATTACTCTATTTTCAAACCATCATTCAATTTCAAGACAATGTTATAAAATCATTTCATTAAATCACATTTTAATTACAAACACAAAGATTTACCATTTAACTCATTTTTCTATCAAATCACAAAATCGGATAAAAACCACTTTCGATAATTAAGATGACAGTAAGGTTACTCACTATTTCAGGAGTCGAATTTCGAGTACTTCGATTCTTGATCCTCGGGTACTATCTCTTTACTTTTGCCAGAATGCTCACCACCTAGACATAATGCACAATAAGCCATTTACTACATTTGTGCTAAATTGTTATAAAATCAATTCAGGCTTTATACTAATGCATGAAATGGGATGTGAAATACTCAAGTAACTATCTAAATACGGTGTTCAATATAAATTCAATTATGTACCTAAATAAAATGGTATTGGCCTAATTCGATCTATCACCCGATTAATTGGCCAATATGTCCAATTTAATTCCAATTAACTCCATTTTTCTTCCAATTCTCCAAACCATCAAACACAAGTCAAATAGCATAAAATTTAGCAAAATCATCTTCACATTTTCTCTTGGGAATTTCGGCCATGGTGGGTGCATCAACACTATGATTTTTCCAACTTGATTTTTTCACCGTAATTCATCATTTCCTAACCAATTCACTTGAAATAAAATCAAATCCACCATCCACACTTTACATGGAAGATTCGGCCAATGATGGGTGATGGGAGGAAGTGAATTTTTCTTGTTGGCTTTTCATGCTATACATCACTAACTAACTAAAAACACTAAAATACATTGAAATCTAACCAAATCAAGCATCAAAACCTCCCTCTAAGTGTTCGGCCAGCAAGGGATTCATCATGATTTCATGTGTTTCAACCATGGAAAATAACAAAAAATGATTAAGAAAGAGAGATCTAAAGCTTAATTGAAAAAATCTTACCTTTTTTCACTTGTTTCTTTGAATTTTCACACTTTTCCCTTGAATTTTTCCACTTAGGGTTTTGTTCTTCCTTGTTCTTGCTTCTCCTTGGTGAGGTCGACCATAATGAAGAGAAATGGGCTGGTTTTGTGCTAATTTATAAGGAAAATAATAACGAAATAAAAGCTTGACACTTGTCACCTTACCATTGGTCCATTTTTTAATTCTTAACTATTAAGCTTTCTTTTTCCACCACATAAAATCCTTCAATTATCCATGATGATAATGGGTAAAATCCATGTGCTGGACAAGTGTTGGGTGGTGTAAGATTATAATTTTGCCCTTATGCTCGAAAAAATGCCGAAATTAAAATTTTTCACCTCTCAAACTCAAATTATGTTCTAAATGATCAATCTTAGTCAAAAATTTCATCCAACACTCACATCTTAACCTCGGGTAGCAAAATAACCATTTTACCCCTAGGTCATGACAATTCTAATTTGACTCTAAATCGGTCCTTGAACTCCGAATCATCATTTTAAGTCATTTTGGGGTTTTAAAATTCTCAATTTCATCTTAAAATTTCTATTTGGACTAGTTTGAGGCTTAATTCAACTTAATTGTACCATTTGGTACATTGTCTTCCTTTAACGATTTTCGAGGTACCTAAGTAAGCAAACATGCATTCTTATGTAAGAATGGCATAATAAACATATTGTAGAGCCGGGCTTGACATATTTGGTTAGATTTCAAGGTATCTTACTAGTTTTAGTTGTTTGGTGATGTTTAGCATGAAAAACAAGCAAGAAATTTCATGCCCTCCACCCACACTCCTTGGCTGAAATTTTCAAGAGAGAAATTGGATAATGGACTTTGATGAATTTCATGCTATTTAGGTGTTTTTAGTTGTTTTATGATGTAAGGTGTAAAAATCAAGCATGAAAATTACATGTTCTACACTAAACCTTCAATGGCCGAATTTTACAAGGAAGATATTGATGATGGATTTTTGTGATATTACATATTATTTAACTTTTAATTGATGACTTGGAGTATTGGAAGTGGAATCAAGTTAATTGGAGTTGAATTGGATGTATTGGCCAATTAACTGGTGTATAGATCGAATTAGGCCAATACCATTTTATTTCGATACATAATTGAAGCTACGTAGAACACCATATTTAGATAATAATCCGAACATTTCGCATCCCATTTCATGCATTCGTATAGAGCCTAATTAGTTTTATAATGGTTTTATACAAATATAGTAAATTGCTTGTTGTGCATTATGTTTAGGTGGTGAAACTTTCGATAAGGGTAAGGAGATTGTACCTGAAGATCGGGACTAGGAGTACTTCGACTCCCGATATTGTGAGTAACCTTATTATCGTCTTAATTATCTAAAGTAGTTTTTCTTTGTTTTTGTGATTTTATAGAAAAATGAGTTTAAATGGTAAATCCTTATGTTTTATAAGTAAAATGTGATTAAATGAAATGAGTTTTATAAATCATTTTGAAATTGAATGATGATTTTAGAAATTGAGTAACTGGAGACTGTTTGATTATGTTGAAAGTTTATGGTTTGAATTGAATGGCTTATGGTGATATTGGCATGAATGGTTGAATTGGAAATTGTGTTGAAATTATATGAACAGTTTGTTTTGCCTTAACAGGCTGGGTAGTAATATAATTGCCATGTCATGTTGTCGAAACTTTTATTGATTTTGTGGGATATTGATTAGTCACTGCAGTGGTGGGTTTCTGTAGACCAACCTATTAAAGAGGGGCACGGTAAACCCGGTTATATTTTACCTCGATACGAGAGGCGCGGAGGGTATCTCCTGAGGAAAAGCTTTAGAGTTCACTACACGCTAAACTACCATGTGAGGATGAACTTAGCCAACACTAAGGAACGACTATGCTTTTAAACGTGAAAATGTGTTTTATGCGTATATGAACTTTTCTTTAACAGCCTTGGTGGACTCGGTTGGATGCCCCAGCCAAGGTATCCCTGAGAATGAGTTTTGGCACGAGCCAAATTTTTAAGAAATTTATAAGCCAAGTTGATTATTCAAGTGAAATGAAATTATTTTATTTAGTTGAAATGAGTTTAAAACGTTATGAATCATAGTACGATGAACTTTTTAAGTTGTCTCCATTTACTCGACTTTAGATATTTTAGATGATGTTGTTTACTCACTGAGTTTATATAAACTCACCACCCTCCTTTCCACTCATTCCAGGATCAGGACAGTCTGTAAATAGCTGATTACGTCGAGGGTTATTATTGGACTCGCCTCTTTAGAAATTGTAGGTCCACAGCCTTTGTTAGCTTTGGTCATTCGGGGGCCCACACATCAATGTAAATTAAATTACATATTTGGTTATCTGTGCCACTGTATGTATGAACTTATTTTGCTGTTACGCTACAAAAATTATTTACGCAGAGTTCTATAAATATTGTTTTATAAGAAAATGGAATATTTTATTTAATATTTTTATTTAATTTGAATAGCTATAAGTTCACTTTAAATTGATGAATTAGATAATGAAACTTATTTTTAGACATCAAATGGATGTTTATTACTCGTATATCATATTTTTACCAAGGTTCGAAAATTTTGGTTAAAATGACCAAAATACCCCTGTGTGGCAGAAATTATTTTTGTTTGTTTTTTATTTAAAAATAGTTTATATTCTCTTAAAACATGATATTTAGTAACTGTTGCTCACAAGGGAGACATAAAATTGATGCAAGAGCCTTGAGAGGTTTCGATTGACATTTCGGGTAATGAATATCTATCGAGACATCGCGGTGGTTGTCACGGGCTCGAAGGGAGTACTGGGTCATGACACAAAATCTAAGCTCATCCTTGGAGCATATTTGTTTTCTAGACTTTTACTTCATGACCACACATCAATTATAATAATCACTGATTTTCACCCTTGGGCTAATTCATATACTTATAACTATAAACCATAATGGTCAAATCAAATCTTGGGAATTCATAGCCACTTAATTGAAATCAAAACCAGCTCCAATGTCATCCAATTTCTTCCCATTGACAATCATGGGTTAAAGTTATAGCTTCACTCGATTAATAAGCTATTACGGACTTATTAGTCCTGCTCCACCTTCCTCCATCCTTAGTCAGAAGGATATATCATTACATTAACCTCTTATTAGAAGTATTTTGCTATAAGATCTTTCCAACAACGGCTCGTGTCTTGGGTAGCATCTCAAACTCGGACGGCGACACAGCTTATTACTTTTATATGACATTAGTCAAAAGGTAGGTTACTAGGAACAAAAGTTTATATAGCCTTTTGTCTATGACTTGTGCTGCAGTCACAAACCATAAACAAGACTCTACACTAATTCCAACAACTCCGCTGACCAACACAAGAATTCCTAGGACTTGACTAAAGGTAGGGCTTAGATACCATGTCTGTAACGATTGTTCCTCGATCGCTACTGACGTTCGAGTCTTGCAAGAGAACCCGCCAAGTCTTGAACCAACCTTAATTGAAACTCTTGTTATTACCTTATATTCATTCCACCAACTTAAGTAATCCCTTTGAACTGTACAACTCTTTGTAACATGATTTGAACAAACGTCATTATAAATTGTTCAACCTTTATTCCACATAATTGTAAAACTACATCCAAATGTATAATCTCTAACTGTACAATCACATCAAGACTAGTGTCTATTTACAGTAATAAATACACTACAAATGACTCAACCTCTAGTAGCGGAGCGACTTGAAATAAAGTGCTATGAAATGCCTTGACCTATTTGCAGTGGACCATAAGTGTCGATGATTGCACACTAGGCTGATCACTATCTACAAAAGGAGAAATAAGGGGATAAGTCTCACAAACTCAGTGATCATCAGCTCCGTGAGCAGGGCGTAGATGGGAAACAAGCTTAAGGCAGATTTTTTGAATGAAAAGACTAGAATAAGAATAATAATAGTAGAAAAATCAAATCGCAAGTAGGGTGTTTGTGCCTTGTAAAAATTGTTGGTCCTAAGTAATTGTGCTAGAGGGGGGTGAATAACACTTTTTGGTTCTTACTAAAATTGGCTTTAAATTGAGGGCAGGTATAAGATCAATAATGACTGATTCGATGCAAGATGAGGGAATGGTTTAAGAAGGAATAACAAAAAAAATTAAAAACAGAGTGGACAATGCTCAACAATTTATAGTGGTTCGGTCAAAGACCTCCATCCACTACCTTGATTGTTCAACCAAGGATTTTCCAAATCAAATCACTAAAAATGGTGGAATTCTTGAGCTCCCACCAAGCTTTACAATGGCTATTAGCAGGCTCAACCATAACCTTTTACAGTGGTTTTTCCCGGGATCAACCAAAACCTAAACTAACTTTTCTAGGCTAAGTTAGAAGCTATACACCCAATCAAGCAATCCAAGCTTGAATAATTCCCTTAGAGTGTCTTGCACACTCTAAGTATACAAGGAGAAGAGAAATAAAGGTGTACCTATAATCACTGACTTGATCTAAGTGGTACAAAGTGAAGTGCTTGAATCTTTTACAAAGATAGAAGTGAAGTGCAGAAAGAATGCAAAGAGCTTTTGCTGATCTTTGAGCTTTTTTTGTTCTTGGAAGCCTTAGATCAGTTTCTTCGTCGTTGGGAAAGGTTTTTATACTTGAAGAAACATCTCTGATGGGTGCTTGATATATTATGACCGTTGGAAACAGTTTGGAGTTGGTTCTAGCCATTAATCTGTCTTCTAGCTTCAAATTCAAATTTTTAGACAAAGAACTCTTAGTCGACTAAGATACTTCTTACTCGATTATGTTGGTTTTGTCTTCTGATCCCAGTTTCAGGTAGTAGGCTCTTAGTCGAGTAACGATTCCTCTTAGTCGATTAAGTTGGTTCTGTTTTTGAACTTGGTTTCTGGCAGTAAGCACTTAGTCGACTAACAATATCTCTTAGTCGATTAAGTTGGTTTCATTTCTAAACTGGCCATCTTTACTTTTGAGTTTAGTTGACTTGCTCCCTCCTCATTCTTATGGGATTTGATGTTTGCTTTTTACTGATTATTTTATTATTGGTATACATTTTTCATCCTGCACACTCAAGTGACATAGTTAGACATAAATGAATGGGAATGTTTTATTATCATAAAAAACTAATGGAGCCAACAATCTCCCCCTTTTTTATGATGACAAAACATTCCTTGGTTAAAAACATAGTGTCTGTTTATTTCTTTTTGTTCTGTACAAAGTCAAAATTTTCTCCCCCTAAGTGTGTGCTCCCCCTTAATGTATGCATAATTTTATTTTTTAATTTAGCAAGTGTTTATTACTTAAATAATGGCAGGTATATATAAGCATTTGACAGAATATCATCAATATTGTAACTAACTGTCTATCCTCAGTTTGTTGTTATCCATTCCAAAACTATCCAACAAAAATATCATGAAAGCATAATCAGCATCCATTCTTGTTCACAACCAAATTTCATTCACAATTCAATAGAAATACCATGGAAGTTATCAACAAACAAAGTAATATAAACAGCTTATCAACATTCAATTTTCAACACAATAACTTAAACAACAGAGTCAAATTCAAGTGTTCAACTGTCAACAAAACAAAAACAGCTTAATTCCTAAATTGCCCCTATATCATTCCTACCTTCCCTTAATCTTCCTATTTCATCATCCCTTACCATTAGACATAAATTTGCTTTTTCTTCAGCTTTTTCTTCTTTAGCATAAGAACTTGAAGTATCATTATTTGACCAAGTTGCAGCCACCATTGCCTTATTCGATTTTTTATTTTTCTTTTGCGTTTCTTCCTTCAATAAGGGGCATTCTGACTTGAAGTGTCTTGGCTTCTTGCATTCAAAGCATATAAGCTCTACCTTCTTGTTGGACTCGTTTTTATTTTTGGTTCTCCATGAAGAGCCTTGATCTATTCTATACCCTCTCTTAGCCAATCTCCAGTCTTTTTGGCTTATAAGCTTTTTGAACTTTCTTGCAACCATAGCCAGTTCCTCATCATCATCACAAGATCGATTATCTAATTCTTCTTCAAGGATGCTCGCTTTTAAGGCAATGCTTTTCTTTTTTTCTTTAGCTTCTCTCTTGTCTTCTTCTTCCTCTTCCTTAAGTTCTAGCTCATGAGTGAGAAGAGGCCCACAAATTTCATCAAGGGTTATGACATTTAAGTCCTTGGCTTCACGAATGGCAGTCACCTTTGGTTTCCAATTTTTAGATAGGCTTTTAAGAAGTTTTTTGACAATTTCATGTTCGGGAATTGGTTTGCCTAGTTGACTGAGTTTATTTGTGATGTTTGTGAACTTATCTAGCATACTGGTGATATCTTCACCAGGTTCCATCTTAAACATCTCATAGTTGTGGGTTAAGAGAGCTATTTTGGACTCATTGACTTGTGAAGTACCTTCATGAAAAATTCTAAGTTTGTCCCACACTTGTTTAGCTGTGGTACAGCTTGACACTTTGTTGAATTCAGTGGGAGTTTAAGCACAATGCAGTGTATTGATTGACTTAAAATTTGTTTGGACTCTTTTGGTTTTAGCTTCAATCCATTCAGACCATGGCTTAGGAATCATCTCATTGGTCACTACGTTTAAGGTTAAGGGAATGAAGGGTCCATCAGTAATGACATCCGACATCTCATAGTCTATTGCCCTTATATAAATTTACATTTTAGTACTCCAGTAGGGGTAATTTGAGCCAGTAAACAGAGGTGGTCTGTTTGTTGATTGTCCCTCAGCAACTACTAATTTTTGAAGAGCCATTAGGATCTCCTTTAGGATGTTAAGACTTGAAAAAGAGGGATAAGCTTTGATACCACTTGTTGGTCCCAAGTAAATGTGCTAGAGGGAGGTGAATAACACCTTTTGGCTCTTACTAAAATTGGCTCTAAATTGAGGGCAAGTATAAGATCAATAATGACTGATTCGATGCAAAATGAGGGAATGGTTTAAGAAAGAATGAAAAAGAAGATTAAAAACAAAGTAGACAATACTCAATAATTTATAGTGGTTCGGTCAAAGACCTACATCCACTACCTTGATTGTTAAACCAATAATTTTTCAAATCAAATCACTAAAAATGGTGGAATTCCCAAGCTCACACCAAGCTTTACAATGGCTTTTAGCAAGCTCAACCACAACCTTTTAAATGGTTTTTCCTGGGATAAACCAAAACCCAAACTAACTTTTCTAGGCTAAGTTAAAACCTAAAACCCAATCAAGCAATCCAAGCTTGAATAAAATCCTTTAGAGTGTCTCGCACACTCTAAGTATACAAGGAGAAAAGAAATAAAGGTGTACCTATGATCACTGACTTGATCTAAGTGGTACAAAGTGAAGTGCTTGAATCTTTTACAAGGATAAGAGTGAAGTACAAAAAGAATGCAGAGAGTTTTTGCTGGTCTTTGAGCTCTTTTTTGTCCTTAGAAGACTTAGATTAGTTTCTTAGCCATTGGGAAGGGTTTTTATACTTAAGGAAACATCTTTGATGGGTGCTTGACAAATTTTGATCGTTGGAAACAGTTTGGAGTTGGTTCTAGTCGTTAATCAATCTTCTAGCTTCAAATTCAAATTTTCAGACAGACAACTCTTAGTCGACTAACATACTTCTTAGTCGATTAAGTTGGTTTTGTCTTTTGATCCCAATTTCAAGCAATAGGCTCTTAGTCGACTAACGATTCCTCTTAGTCGATTAAGTTGGTTCTGTTTCTGAACTCGGCTTCTGACAGTAAGCAATTAGTCGACTAACAATATCTTCTAGTTGATTAAGTTGGTTCTGTTTCTAAACTGGCCATCTTTACTTTTGAGTTTAGTTGACTTACTCCCTGCTTATTCTTATGGGATTTGATGTTTGCTTTTTAGTGATTATTTTATTATTGGCATACATTTTTTATCTTGCACACTCAAGTAGCACAGTTAGACATAAATGAATGGGAATATTTTATTATCATAAAAAACTAATGGAGCCAACAAAAATGAAGCCGTAAAATCATAATGCAATATTTCACTTGGCAAAACAATGCCGAAAACAAAGGTAGCAAAACAAATTTCAATCATCGAAAACATCAACTTTCATCAAAATAAAAATAACCGTATATAAGTACGCATGCTCCCTAAATGTGTGGCAGGTAAAAGTCCTCATGTGCAGCCATATAAACCAACTTATGATCGTCAAGTAAGCATTGTAAGCTTTTGATTAAATAAGGGAGTTTTAGAAAAACATTAATTCTCCACCATGCAAAAGAGTACGAGTCTAAAAACTCTCAAGGCTCTTGAGTAGGTAATCATAAACAATCAATCCATTGACCCTCTTCCACATAATAACAATCTGAGAGCACCACGGCACTAGATTCCCACAGCCATGGCAGTCTCGTCGATGTTGGTCGACATCAAAGAAATCAAGCGGTTACAACCGCATATATCGACTTGAGGCTTAGCCACATATAACAACTTGTGGCCTTGCCACGTATAATCATAGACCGTGGCCCTAGCCATGACTAATAGCCCGTAGAAGACCTAAAAGTTCTCTAGCGAAAGCTCACCTATGCACAAGGGTCACACTATTTCGATGTGACATTCAACCTACTCTCGACGCTCTCGGTTTGTCAAAATCATTTTCAAAACCAAATTGAGGTTTCCAAGTCTTTTGCTTGAAATCATTTAAAAACAAGGTTTAATAACCTTTCGAATTGCTTTTCACATAAAAAGGCATGGTGCAAACACTTGTATAAAGATCGAACTAAAACCGGCTCTCAAAAATTTTGCATTTAAACCATTTAATAAATGCATTAAACTATGTATGTCACACAAAAATGCAAGGCACTGATTTGATGCAAACATAGCATCCACAATTCACCTAACATTTCTACTAGCTCATGCTTTCCACAATAACAGTTTAAAATTGATAGCAAATCCATTTTAAAATTGCTTAACAAGGCTAACAACTCATGCTATCCACAATTGCATTTGAAGAAAACCAGCAACATTTATTAATGTATATCTATATATAATTATGGAGATTTTGAAATAGACACCCCCTACTCACCTTACAATAGTGGGACACTATGTCGTTATCAATTCGGGTGTGTTTCTAGCTAATCTTTCCTGTCCGTCTCTTGTTACCTCCTCCGATATGCCACCACTGTAAACTTTCCTCATTTACACATTTCCTAGCAACAAATTAAACTCAATATGTTTAATCATACACATATATGGGCAGCACCTTGATTAATGATTCCTTAATCAAATTTCATATTTTTCATCCTCATCATTCACAATCATCTAACATACAATCTATGAACTTTCAACCAACCAAAGCCAACACAACACAATGTAGTCACATTGCATGCTGACCTTTCAGTTTTAGCTTGAATTCTACATATAGTTCACAATTTCCTCACATCCTTGGTCACCATTGCTACCACAATCATAAACAATCAATGTACATCTTATTATTCCTTTCTACTTATGATCTCAAGGTTAAAAACACTTACCCATGACTTGTCTTGCTCAAAATCACCATGCATTCCAAGATTGACCCATATGCATGCATCTATTTCTTTCAAATCTTGTAGATCCTTGTTGCCATAAACATTCTCACACATTACCAACTCATTTCCTTAAGAAATTCATAACCAAAATCAAAGTTCTACTTACCATAACTTGGTTGAACCCATGGATCATCCATGTTCTTCCTTGCGGTTCTAGTCCTTTTGCCTTGATATTTCTTAGCTATCACAAGAACAATCTCACATTACATTCGATTCACAAGGCATGCATTCAAGCAAAATGATAGCTCTTACCTTCCTTAGCTTGGAACCACTAGGCCAACCTTCATTTCTCTTTTCTTCTTCCTTTCTCCTTCTTTTTTTTCTCTTTTCTTCTTTTCTCTCTTTGCTTCCAAGCCGATCCTTTCTTTCTTTCTCAAAGGTTTGATTTTCTCAAGGCAAGGCCATTTTGCTTTCTCTTTCTTTGGCATGGGCGGATATCACAAGAAATGACCTTGAAATGGTCTTGTGAAAGCCTTCTTTTCCTTTCCTTTTCTTCTCTCATGGGTGGATTGCCCAAGGCTTGGTTATTTTGTCATTTTCCTTTTTCTTTCCTTTATATGCCATGCCATTCAATTCCTTTTTTTATTTATTCCTTAACTCCCATTGGACCAAATTCCCCACTCACCTTTCATGCATCAATTTCCTCACTTGCTCATTAGTCCATTACCTATCTTTATTCTACTTCTCTATCAGCCACCTCACTATCTGGACTTTCTTTTCTTCATTCTATATTTCATGCACCACCTTATTCCTCCAATCACATTTCATGCACAAGCTTTTATCTTGTATTTTATTTAGTTACTCATCAAACCATTAAAGTCACATGCATCCCGCATTTTACTTCCCTCATTTGACCACTTTATGCACCAATCTCATCACATGCAAATAAATTTAGCCTTATTCTTTCTTTTACTTCACATTGCGGGGGTCCCACATGTTCCTAACTAACTTTCTCTTTTTTGCATGCTATAATTTGCATGTAATAGTGAATTCACATGGGCATCTCATATCTCACATTATCTAACTTTCCTTGGTTAGTTAATTTTCTTTTATCGCCAAATATTGTAATTACACTTAAGTCCTCAAACTTTTTCTTATTTACCATGTGCCTCTCAAACTTTTCATCCTTTGCAATTTGGTCCTTCCAACATTTCTTTAATTCCAATTTGCTTTTATTTCCTTTCCTTTACACTTGAAAAACTAAAATATAAAATTTACACTTCACCAAGGTGTCACCATAATATTTAAATATATACTTGCTCGCTCTAGCTTATTTATTAAAGACACGTGGGCCCCATTAACGTCGTTTTTCTGCAAAATTCTTCCTTACTTCCACTTTCCCACTTAGACAACTTGTACAAATGACACATTCTTCATGTAATATAGTCAATTTGACATCGGTATTATTTTAATATTATTTTATCTAAAAATTATTATTTTATTCTAAAATTTTTCACTTGTCTCCTCGAGCCCCAAAATGTCTCACTTTGTCCCGATTCACTTCTGAATCACCTTTTAACTCGCTAATTCATCCTTGATAAAGATATTATTATTTAATTACTATTTTCTCGCGTGCGAAATATTTTATTCCAAAATGCTCCTTTCACTCGTCACTGTTCTTTGGCACTTAAATTTACATCGATTGACTCTTCGTCTTATTGATAAGGTCTTATTGGCTTCTATACGAGGGTACGAGATGTTACAATTGTTGCCTTCAATGACTTTAAAAATAGACTCAAAATCCTACTCAAATTGAAAGTTCGAAATATGTTCTACTTGAGTTATCGTCTCAACGCTGCAATGCCACTCCCTTGGTGTTGTGACATCGAGCTTTCTGTCTTGTATCTCGTGCAATCCTCTTCATGGCATTACAGTTGCCATACATCCAAAGCCGCCAAAAAACTTGTGGATTTTGCACACGTAAGTATACATATCGAACAAGTAATATTGATAGTAAGTCTAAAATCATATCCCACAAAGAATTGCTCCTAAATCTTCACTAAATACTAAAATTATAAAAAACTACTCTCATTCAAGTAACTTGATGTTTTAGAGAATTAGTTAAACCTAATTTAAAACAAACACCAAATCAATTAGCAAAAATTAAAACTTCACTTAAAGAAGAGAATAGATTAAAACCTAGGATTATGGGGTCATTCAACACTTTATCTGATACTAGTTTCTCTTATTATTTATATTCATGGGTGGTTTTGCTAACCTAGAAACCAAAGCCATGTACAAGTCTCCATCGAGATGCTTGGATAAATACCTAACTTAAGGTCATTATATGTCTATAATAATCAATTAAATAAGGTTCATTAAGCTAGTGTTCTAATTTGGCTATGTACGGCAATTGGTGTGTGTCTACCCTAATCACGAATCAGATCACCTAAGTGACGTGAACATCACTATTTAAATCTTAGTCCAATCTAAAATCTCTTTGTTAAGTCTCAATTAGATTCACATATTAGTTAATCGTTGGCCAAACAATCAAAAGCATTAAGAATAGATTTGAATGAGCAAAACTATACCCATTCATAGTAAATAAAAGAAAAACTAATATTAAGATTACATATTAAACTCCACCATAATCCTAGAAAAGCAAATTAGTTCATAATCTTTAAATAAAACATCATCCAAAGAAAATTAGTCATTAATGCAATTCAAAAAAAAAAAAGAGAAACACAAAATTAGAGAAAGAAACTAATGATTGAAGCTTTTAATCTTGATTCTCTCTCAATTCTTGATAACTCTATTATATAGAGTTATTTGAAAACATTTTGGGGACTTAAGTAGTTAGATCTTTGAAAGTTTAGGTGCGGATTTTAGCATTTTAGGTATTTTCCCAATTTAAGTTTGATTACTTGTTAGGTGGTTAGTTTAGGTTATTTTAGTTAAATTTTATGTTATTTTGTTTTAAATTAATTTAAGAGTAGTTTCTAATTTCTCTTATTGCTTTTGTAGGACATTTGATGAAAACCAATGCAAGCATGGTGATGGCTTTATTCGTATATGTTTCGATATTTTGACCATTTCTCCCTCTACAAAACTCCAAATCAGGTGCTTCTTAGACCACTAGAATTCTAAGAAGAAGGGATACAACGTTTGTGTTTCCTAATTTCCCTAGTTCTGCTCGAATCATGGTCAAAATATTACTCTAATTTGGAGCACTACAGTAGTATTCGTGGACTAAATATGATGCAGTATTTGGAGTATATCTTTCAAGCTAGAAGTCCAATTGACATTATTCTTAATCCATTGAAAAGCTAAGAGACAAGAATACAATTTTTATGCTTACCACTTTTCCAAGTTCGGAGTAGATCATGGTGAAAATCAGGCTTCGAAGTTGATAGATTGCCACAGCATTGGGAGAACAAGGCTACGACACTAGTGAAAGGAAGCTCACCATACAATTTTCCAGAAAGCTCAACGCCGCAACACTAGAGAAGTAGTGCCATAGCTGTCATGACCCGATACTCTCCTCGAGCTTGTGACAACCGTCGCGTTGTCCTGATAGACATTCATTACCTGGAATGCCAATCGGAACCCCGCAAGGCTTTAATATCAGTTTCTCATTTCCCCTGTGAGTAACCATTGCCAAATATCATGTTCTAAAAGATTTTAAGCTATTTCCAACTTAAAACAATAAAAAAATGATTTCTGTCTCACAGGGGCATTTTGGTCATTTTTCTCTAAAAATTTTGAAACTAGCTAAAAATGTAGTATGCGAGTACAAAACATATAATTCATAATCAAAAATAAGTTTAAACGTCTAAAACCTTCATTTAAAATGAAATTATGATTATTTGGATATAATAAAAAAATATTCAATAAAATATTTTATTTTCTTATAAAACAATATTTTTAGAGTTATACGTAAATAATTTTTGCAGCGTAAAAACAAAATAAATTCATACATACTGTAATACAGAAAGCCAGAGTATTTAATTTAATTTACAATAACAAGTGGGCCCCCGAGTAACCAAAAGTAAGGAAGATTGTGAACCTATAGTTTGGAGGATGCAAATCCAATGGTAGCCCTCGATGAAATCAGCTATCTATAGCCTATTCTTAGCCTAAAATGGGTGGAAAGGAGGGTGGTGAGATTATATAATCCTAGTGAGTAAACTAACATCATCCAAAATATCTGAAGTCGAGTAAATGGAGACAATTAAAATATTCCATCTCAATATGTATTTCATAACATAAATATTCATTTCATTTAAATAATCAACATGGCTTATGAGTATCTTAAAAGCTTGGCTCCTACCAAAATCATTCTCGGGAATACCTTGGCCGAGGCATTTAACCAAGTCTGGCAAGGCTAGTCAAATTTTCGTATACACGTAAACATATTTTTAGTTTGAAAAACACAGCTGTTTCTTAGCGTTAGCGGAGTTCATCATCACAAGGTGGTTCGGCGTGACGTGAACTCTAACCATACCTCAAGAGATACCCTATGCGCCTCTCCGACCGAGGTATGTATATAACCAGATTTCGTGCCCCTCTAATAGGCTGGTCCACAAAACCCGCCCACTGCAGCAAGCTAAACCCACCATACAATAAAAATTCAACAGCATGACATGGCAATTTTATCATTATCTAGCCTATCAAAGCAAACAACAGTTTATACATTTTCAACACAAATACCAATTCAGCCATTCATGCCAATATTGCCATAAGCCAATCAATTAGAACCATAAATTCACAATACATCAAATGGTCTCCAATTACTCTATTTTCAAAGCCATCATTCAATTTCAAGACAATTTATAAAATCATTTCATTTAAACACATTTTGTTTATAAAACCTAAAAATTAACCATTTAAACTCATTTTCCATAAAATTCACAAAATCGAATAAAAAGAGCACTTTAGATAATTAAAATGATGATAAGGTTACTCACTATTTTGGGAGTCAAATTTTTAGAGTACTCCGACTATCGATCCTAGGGTACAATTTCTTTGCCCTTATCGGAGGATTCACCACATAGACATAATGCACAATCAAGCAATTTACCACATTGGTGCTAAACCGTTATAAAACTATATGGATGCATGAAATGGAATGCAAATTGTTCGGATTATCGTCTAAACATGGTGTTCTACACAAATTCAATTGTGTAACTAAAACGGTATTGGCCTAATTCAATCTATCACTCGATTAGTTGGCCAATATATCTAATTCAACTCCAATTAACTCCATTTTTCTTCCAATTCTCCAAACCATCAAACACAAGTCAAATAGCATAAAATTTAGCAAAATTATCTTCACATTTTCTGTTGGGAATTTCGGCCATGGTGGGTGCATCAACACTACAATTTTTCCTACTTGATTTTTTCACTGTAATTCATCATTTCCTAACCAATTCACTTGAAATAAAATCAAATCCACCATACACACTCTACATGGAAAATTCACCCAATGATGGGTAATGGGAGGAAGTGAATTTTTCTTGTTGGCTTTTCATGCTACACATCACTAACTAACTAAAAACACTAAAATACATTGAAATCTAACCAAATCAAGCATCAAAACCTCCCTCTAAGTGTTCAGCCAACAAGGGATTCATCATGATTTCATGTGATTCAACCATGGAAAATAAGAAAAAATGCTTAAGAAAGAGAGATCTCAAGCTTAAATTGAAAAATCTTACTTTTTTTCACTTGTTTCCTTGAATTTTCACACTTTTCCCTTGAATATTTCCACCTAGGATTTTGTTCTTCCTTTTTCTTGCTTCTCCTTGGTGAGGCCGACCATAATGAAGAGAAATGGGCTGATTTTGTGCTAATTTATATGGAAAATAATAAAGAAATAAAAGCTTGACACTTGTCACCTTACCATTGGTCTATTTTTAAATTCTTAACTATTAAGCTTTCTTTCTCCACCACATAAAATCCTTCAATTATCCATAATAATAATGGGTGAAATTCATGTGCTGGACAAGTGTTGGGTGGTGTAAAATTATAATTTTGCCCTTGGGGTGGCAAAATGACTATTTGGCCCTTATCCTTTGAAAAACGTCGAAATTAAAATCCTTCACTTCTCAAACTCAAATTATACTCCAAATGATCAGTCCTAGTCAAAAATTTCATCCAACACTCACATCTTAACCTCAGGTAGGAAAATGACCATTTTGCCCCTAGGTCATGAAAATTCCAATTTGACTCCAAATCGGTCTTCGAACTCCGAATCACCATTTTAAGTCATTCTGGGGTTTTAAAATTCTCAATTGCATCTTAAAATCTCTATTTGGACTAGTTCGAGGCTTAATTCAACTTAGTTGCACCACTAGGTACACTACCGACTTTTGACGATTTTTTTTGGGGCTTTCCAAGTATGCAAGCATTCTGACAATCACATGAATGACATGGCTAATATTTTATAAGGTTGGGCTTGACAATAGCACTGGGCAATTTTCCAAAAATAAAAATAGTTGATGGGATTTTGAAAATTAGGTTATTTAGAGCCTATTTAAGGGACCTTTTTAAGAGATTTTAAAGGGGAGGCAACAAGCAACTATTCTGAAGATTTGGAGCCAAGAACAAAGCAAGGAAATAAGAGAATTGGAAGGAGAATCAAGATCACAAAGCTACAACTATTAGTTTTCACTTTTTACTTTTGTGTTTCTTTTATTTTCTTTGACTTGGATTCATGGCTCAATTTCTTTGGATGTTGTTTTTATTAGTTATTATGAGCTAAATTTATTTTTCTACAATTGCAATTGAACTCACACGTAATCTAAATTTTTAATCTCTTTCTTGCTTATCTTTAATGGGATTTGAATTGTTTATTCCAATTTGTTCTTAATGCTTTTAATTGCTTGGTCACCAAATAAATTGATTTAGGAACCTAAACAAACTTGAGAAAGGGAGTTTAGTGTAGACTAAAATTGGGATAGCGTATGATCATATTAATTGATTTGCCTATAGGATAGGGATACCCCTATAGTGCTTATATAGCCAGATTAGAGCCTAGACGTAATGAGTTTGTTTTAATTTCAATTCACATAGCGATATAGCATTTTCGTTAAAATAGATATTTTTATAAGATGAGTCGGGAGACCCTTATAAATAATTGGGGACTCTAGGTTAGCAATTCAACCCATTGAAATAAGTTAAGGAAGAGAGTTAAGATTTAGATGAAGTGTGAGGGATATTGTAATCCTAGGCTTGTTTGATTTGATTTTTACTCAAGTTAATATTACTTTGATTTTTCTTTTTAGTTTAAATTTTGGATAGTTAGTTTTACTTAATTAATTAATTTTGATTGTTTGGATAAGATTAAATTGTTCTAATTTTAGTACTTAGTAAAATTTTAGATCAATTTTCTATGGGATCGATACTCTACTTGCTTATATACTATCTATTCGATACTTATACTCGCGTAGTAGAATTTTAACTAACACGTTTTTGGCATCGTTACTGGGGAATTGTTTATAGAATGTATACTAATACTAATACCAAGCAATTTTAGCCTTCATTCAAAATTTTTTTATTGTATTTTTAGGTACTCTTGGTTGAAGTGATGAATTATTATAACTATCAATGGCCATCTGAACAATTTGTGCCTATGAGGGTTGCTAGTGATTATGAATTGGCTATCAATGTTTTGGCCGCCGAAGTAGATGCTTTGTCTCAAAAAATTGACACTTAGGGTGTTAATGTTTTTCAAAATCCTTTTATGGCATGAAAGTTTTGTGGAGATGAGCATTCAAGTGACTGTTGTCCAACCTATTATGAATCGATGCAATTTAATGGAAACTTCAATGGGCAGCAAAACAATTCGTACTCCAACAGTTACAACTCATGGTGGAATCACCCAAAATTTTCATGGAGTAATGATTTGGGTCCTACATATTATCACAACCTGTTTTCTAGGATGATTTCCAGTCAGAAGTTAGAGCCCCTATACTTGAGAAGAAGCTAACTTTAGAGGATATGTTGATGCAATTCATACAAAGAATGATGCCATCATTCAAAGTCAAGTAGAATCAATCCGAAATCTTGAAACTCAATTGGGCCAACTTGTTAGTTACATCAACAATAGGCCTCAAGAAATTTTACCAAATGACACTGAGCCTAATCCTAGAAAAGAAGAATATGGTAAGCATCTTGATGACGTAAATGGTAAGCATCTTAATGAGGTAAATGGCAAGAATGTGGTAAATGATGGAGATAAAGTAAATCAAGGTAATACTTTCAGCAATCAAGTTCAAGATGAAAAAATTAAGCAATAGGAGGAAGTATCTACACCACCACAAGTCAAGCCATATGCGCCTCCCATTCTTTTTCTAGATATAGTTGATAAGTTACCTAAGGAGGCTGTTGATATGGAAAATCCAAAGAAACTCCTTGAAGCTTATTTGGTTCAAGTTGCAACAACCAAGGACTAGAATGAAGAACTTACAAATGTTTCATATTTTTTGAAGAATACACCGAAAGTGCATTATCCAAGAAGAACTCAATCTGAGAAGTTGGGTAAAAGTCAGTTTATTTCACCACCTTGGGTTGAGCAAGCACCAAATCTTGAGTTAAAGCCGTTACAACCTCATCTTAAGAGGAGGCTACTTTCACACCTCAAGCTTTTTCCATCCAAACTCAAACCTCTTTTAAAGACCTCAACAAAAGTCAAGCTAGTGACTATAAAGAAGTGCTTCTTGAGAGGCAACCCAAGCTTTTGACACTCATATTTTCTCATTTCAGTTATTTTTATTTCATTTATTTATATGTCTACTTTAATCTTTATTTATTTATTTTTTGCAGTAAATAAAAAAAAGGGGCCTCTTACAAGCATTGATGACAATGAAGATGAGAAGAAAGATTAGACTTTCTATGGATTCATCCAACTACCAAGGGAGTATTCTTTACCTTTCCTTTTTTTTTCTAACATTGAGGACAATGTTTAGTTTAAGTTTGGTGGGGTAAATTTATTTATTTTTGGTGGTGAATATTAGGTGGAAGTTTTAGATTTAATTTTAATTATTTGTATGCTTTTAGGATTAGTCGTCATTTACCTTATTTATGATTTTTCCCTATCCTAAGATGATATATTAATTATCTTGTGATTCTTAGCTCTTGGAAAACTGTTCAATTTTCTACTCACACAAGTGCACGTATTGTAAAGATAATATAGAGATAAGTAAAGTGTCTATCCCATAGAGAATTGAATTAATCCTTATTGTTAACTACTAAAATTAACACACCTTAATTTTATCTCAACAATTAAAATTAAAAAGGAAAATTTAAATTAATAAACTAATAATTAAAACTAATACATCAGCAAAATTTACTTCTAGTGATTAGCAGACCTAAGATTATGATATCCCTCGATACTTTAACTAGATATTGTCTCTCTCTTTCTTAATTCAGTTTAATGGATAAAGTTGTGCTGGTCCCAAATAAATGTGCTAGAGGGGGGTGAATAGAATTTTTTGGCTCTTGCTAAAATTGACTTCTAATTGGGGACAAATGCAAGATAAAAGAAAGATTCAAAGATGAATAAAAACTAAAAATAGAGAAGACAATCACACCAAAATTTATAGTGGTTCGGTCCAAGACCTACATCCATTACCTTGATTGTTCAACCAAGGATTTTCTAAACCAATCCACTATGAACGGTGAAATTCATAAGCTTTCACTAAACTTTTACAATGGCTTTTACTAGGCTCAGCCGAAACCCTTCACAATGGTTTTTACCGGGATCAACCAAAACCCAAACTAACTTTTATAGGCTAAGTTAGAACTTATACACCCAATCAAGTAATCCAAGCTTGAATAAATTCCCTTAGAGTGTCTCGCACTCTAAGTATACAAGATGAAAAGAAAAAAGGTGTACCTACGATCACTAACTTGATCTAAGTGCTACAAAGTGAAGTACTTGAATCTTTTACAAGGATAGGAGTGAAGTGCATAAAGAATGCTGAAGGTTTTTACAATTTTTTTGAGCTCTTTTTGGACTTGGAAGCCTTCATTGCATTTCTAGCCGTTGGGAGCCTCTTAAATACTTGAGAAATAAACTCTGATAGGTGTTAGGTAGTTTTTTACCGTTGGAAACAATTTGGTAGCAATTCTGGCCATTAATCTATCTTCTAGTGCTCAATTCAAATTTTCTGGCAGAATGATCTTAGTTGACTAACTGCACTCTTAGTTTCTAGCAATGAGCACTTAGTTGACTAACTTCCTTCTTAGTCGATTAAGTTGTTTCTATCTTGAAGTCCAGATTTCTGGCAGTAGGCTCTTAGTCGACTAACCTACTTCTTTGTTGACTAAGTCTTCTCTATCTTTCAATCCTCTTGAGCCCGCCAACTTCTAATATGAATTTTAGCTAACTAACACCTTTCATTATCCAACCAAGAGGCTTCTGTTTTGTTGATCAATTGTGGCTTCTTATTCTTATGATTTTTGATATGTGCCTTCGAATGATTGATTTGTTCTTAGCATACAATTTTTTGTCTTGCACACTCAAGTAGAGATATTAGTTACAAATGAATAGGAATATTTTATTATCATCAAAAACTAATGGAGCCAACAATCTCCCCTTTTTTGATGATGACAAAACATTTTTTAATTAACAACATAGTGTCTATTGGTTTCTTTTTGCTCTGCAGAAAATGGAGGTTTTCCTCCCCCTAAGTGTGTGCTTCCCCTTAGTGTGTGCATATTTTACTATTTATTTCAGCAAGTTTTTATTTATGTCATACAGATAATGACATTATAAATTCATAATATATTTATGTAGACATATATAGAATGATCAATAATAGGTGATTGGTTGACAGAATATCATCAATATTTCAATTAACTGTCTATCATCAGCATATTGTTTTCAGATTTTACTTTTGCCATTAATCATCCAACAGATATAGTATGATCAGCATCCATATATATTTTCAACCAAGTTCTATTCACAATATCATAACAAAAATTAATTATCAGCATAACAGCCCAATATCAACATAAAAACTTTAAACAGCAGCAGCCAAAAATACCATAAACATCAAGAACAGACTTAAATGATTAACCATTAGCAACTAAATAATATAAATAGGTTAATAGCATCCCATTTCAACACAATAATATAAACAACAAAGTTAAATTCAGATGTTCAACTGTCAACAAAACAAAAACCAGCAAAAAAATCATAGTCACTGTTTTGTTCCTAAATTGCCCCTAGATATTTCTACCCTATATCTCTCCAAAGTGTTTTATAATTCTCCCTTTTTTTGTCATCATCATATTGAGGGGTGCTCAATCAGCCTTTAAAGAGGCTGAAGGGGTAGATTCATCAGTGCCATAAAAAACATTAAGGGGTTTAGGATATGGTTTTGGTGGTGATTTCTGTGGTGAGGGTTCAGGGGATGATTTATTAGAAGTTTTAAGGGGGTCTTGAGGAGAAGAGATGCCTGATGGTCTAGCTTCTTCAACTATTCTAGAGGATTTCCTTCTCTTGAGGAATTTGCTCTTGGTTGCCATTGTCTTCTTGCTCTTACTAGATGGTTTAGGCTTGGCATGTGGAGCTGCAGTAGCTTTTTCTTTTCCTTTCTCAGATTATTCCTTTGTAGCATAAGCTGGTTAAGGGGATTCTCTTGGAGATACTGATTTTGGTGCTTTCCCTTAGCTGTTTCCTTTTTAGGTTGTTCTTCTTTGACCATTTGGTGGAAAATATCCATTATTGAGACTTCCTCTGAATTGGGAGGAGATGGTTGATCTTGCTATTGTTCATGATGAGATAGGGACTTTTCAAATGAGCCTAGCACTTCTGTGCCTTGATCTGATTCATCTTTACTCTAAGGCTCAGGAGTTGGAGATTTTCTTAGTTGATCAACTTCTGGTTTAGGAACCTCGGCTTGATTGACAAGACTTGTAGCTTGAAAAGTTGAACCTTTTGCCTGGAAGGAAGACCTTTTAACAACCTGTCCCGCTAATGCTGAGGTATTTGCGACAGCAGATTCAAAAGTTGATTTCCCTTTTCCTTTCATTATATTTTCAAGTTCTTCCAACATTCCTCAATTTTCTGCATCCTCACAGCCTGGTCTGTAAGCTTTCCATCAATTTGAATTAGCAGATTCAAAACCATCTCATTTGAGAACTGAGAGGGGGCTATCTCAGATTGAGCAGAGGGAGAAGATGTTTCTCCTGGAGTGACTTTAGGGGTTTTAACAGATTTTTCTCCATCCATTTTATACCCCATCTTTGGTAGACTGCCAAGATATATAGCCTGGTCCCTGCTTTTCACCAAATCCATTTCATCTAGAGCTCCATATTCCCTTATTCTTAACCAGTGAGGTGATCACATTTCCATATGGTAAATTTACCTTGTTAACTCTACAGGCTCCCCTCATTTTCTCTATCATGAATCAACCTAGATTGAATGGAGCATCATTGAAAGCATGCTCAATCAGCCATAAGTCCTGAAGACTAGCATAGCTAAAATTGCCACTTCTTCCATGAATGTTTGCAGCAACAAAGTAATGCAAAATTCTGATTTGGGGGCTTGTAATGAGACCAACATTACTTTTGGATGAGTATTTTTCTTTCTTTCATGTTATAATCTCCCATAGAGATGATGGATCGTTGTCACGACCTTATTTTTGGGCCATGACCGGGTCATGGGCCCAATGGACATAACCCACTAAGCTCAAGCCAGCCTATCTATATGACCTGTTTATCATTCCATCAAAGTTGCTAAAGTCACATTTCATAATTTCAATTCAAAATATTGATAACGATTACCAACTCGTCGTGGCATTACCAATCAAAATATACATATAAGGTCTAAGGCATACATCTTAGTACTTTATATCATATGTACGTATTTACAACAAAAAATGACTTTGAGCTTTCAGTGGAGTAACCAAGGCGAAAATGCAGCTACGGAATGCCAAGATACCTACCAAGGATACGAATCTACGAGGACACCTCGACCTAGTTACTGGTTGCCTCTTGATCTGAAAAATAAAGTTGAAAATGGTGAGTATAAACCCAGTGAGTGAACAAAGGAAGGGAACAAGCAAACGATAAGGAAAATTTAAAGAAATCATGATGCATTTATTTTCAAAAACAATGCAATTTAGTTTAGTTCTTATTAAATCCCCTCATTAAACCCTTAATGAGTTAATCACTTGACGAAAAGGTCATTGCACAACAAAGGATTTAAAGAGTGAAAACTTTAATAGTATTCAAGCAAGTCAAGTCAAGTAAAATGACGGATCCTTGCTGCAGCGAAATTTGGCTCAAATTGTCAACTGGCCGAGGGTTTTTCACTAAACCCCCTCATTTCAAACTTAATTAAATAAATTCCTTGATGTTGGAAGTCCATGCTTAACCATGATGTTAAAGAAATGGAAAATGTGGCAAAAACCAACAAGGTAGCATGCTGGACAAAAAGTTTCTCACTACAACGAGATTCAGGTGGCCAAAAAAGAAAGTTTCTCGCTGCAGCAAGCTGCAGGTAGTTGAAATAGAATGTTTCTCGCTGCAGCGAGAGCTTCAGTAACTTTCTTGTTGCAGCGAGAATCAAGCCAATGTAACCCTCCAAACCCGAGAGTTTTTTGCTGCAATGAGAAACATGACATCAACAACAAATTTTCATTCTCTTAAGGAAAGGCCATTTAGCTGCAAAGACAAAATCAACTTGAACATGCTTAGAAATTCTCAAGGTTTAACATGCAAGATTCACATGTATTACAACTATATACCATACTCATGAACTTTCTATAACACACATACTTATATATATATATACACATCATCATGTATACCATCTGTCACGACCTGGTACTCCCCTCGAGCTTGTGACAACCGTCGCGGTGTCTCGATAGACACTTATTACCCGGAATGCCAACCTGAACCCCACAAGGCTTTAATATCAATTTCTCATTTTCCTTGTGAGTAACCGTTTCCAAATATCATGTTTTAATAGATTTGAAACTATTTCCAACTTAAAATAATAAAACAATGATTTATGTCTCACAGGGGCATTTTGGTCATTTTTCCTTAAAATTTTTGAAACTAGGTAAAAATGTAGTATGCGAGTGCAAAACACATAATTCATAATAAAAAATAAGTTTAAACATCTAAAACCTTCATTTAAAATGAAATTATGATTATTTGGATATAATAAAAAAATAAAAGAAATATTCAATAAAATATTCTATTTTCTTATAAAATAATATTTTTAGAGTTATACGTATATAATTTTTGTAGCGTAAAAGCAAAATAAATTCATACATACTGTAATACAGTAAGCCAGAGTATTTAATTTAATTTACAAAACCAATGGACCTCGAATAACCAAAAGTAAGAAAGACTGTGAACCTACAGTTTGGAGGATGCAAATCCAATGGTCGCCTCGATGAAATCAGCTATTTACAGCCTATTCTGAGCCTGAAATGGGTGAAAAAGAGGGTGGTGAGATTATATAATCCTAGTGAGTAAACAAACACCATCCAAAATATCTAAAGTCGAGTAAATGGAGACGATTAAAATATTCCATCTCAATATGTAATTCATAACATAAATATTCATTTCATTTAAATAATCAACATGGCTTATGAGTATCTTAAAAGCTTGGCTCCTGCCAAAATCATTCTCAAGATTACCTTGGCCGAGGCATTTAACCGAGTCCGCCAATGCTGTTAAAAAGTTTCGTATACACATAAATATATTTTTAGTTTGAAAAACAAAGTCGTTCCTTGGCGTTAACGGAGTTCATCATCACGAGGTGGTTTAGCGTGACGTGAACTCTAACCATACCTCAGGAGATACCCTATGCACCTCTCCGACCGAGGTACATATATAACCGGATTTCGTGCCCCTCTAATAGGCTGGTCCAGAGAACCCACCCACTGTAGCAAGCTAAACCCACCATACAATAAAAATTCAACAGCATGACATGGCAATTTTATCATTATCGAGCCTATCAAGGCAAACAACAGTTTATACATTTTCAACACAAATACCAATTAAGCGATTCGTGCCAATATTGTCATAAGCCAATCTATTCAAACCATGAATTTACAACACATGAAAACAGTCTCCAATTACTCTATTTTCAAACCACCATTCAATTTCAAGATGATGTTATAATATCATTTCATTAAATCACATTTTAGTTACAAAACACAAAGATTTACCATTTAACTCATTTTTCATAAAATTCACAAAATCGAATAAAAAGACCACTTTAGATATTTAAAATGATGATAAGGTTACTCACTATTTCGGGAGTCAAATTTTTAGAGTACTCCGACTATCGATCCTCGGGTACAATTTCTTTGCCTTTGTCGGAGGATTCACCACCTAGACATAATGCACAATTGAGCAATTTACCACATTGGTGCTAAACCGTTATAAAACTATATGGATGCATGAAATGGAATGCAAATTATTCGAATTGTCGTCTAAACACGGTGTTCTACACAAATTCAATTGTGTACCTAAATAAAACAGTATTGGCCTAATTCGATCTATCACTCGATTAATTGGCCAATATGCCCAATTCAACTCCAATTAACTCCATTTTTCTTCCAATTCTCCAAACCATCAAACACAAGTCAAATAGCATAAAATTTAGCAAAATCATCTTCATATTTTCTCTTAGGAATTTCGGCCATGGTGGGTGCATCAAAACTATGATTTTTCCTACCTGATTTTCTCACCGTAATTCATCATTTCCTAACCAATTCACTTGAAATAAAATCAAATCCACCATCCACACTTTACATGGAAAATTCGGCCAATGATGGGTAATGGAAGAAAATGAATTTTTCTTGCTTGTTTTTCATGCTACACATCACTAACTAAATAAAAACACTAAAATATCTTAAAATCTAACGAAATCAAGCATCAAAACTCCTCCCCCCATGTCCGGCCAGCAAGGGATTCATCATGAAATCTTGATTCTCAACCATGGAAAATGAAAAAAAATTCATAGGAAAGGTAAATCACAAGCTAGAATTGAAAAATCTTACCTTTTGTCACTTGTTTCCTTGAATTTTCACACTTTTCCCTTAAATTTTTCCAGCTAGGGTTTTTGTTCTTCTTTTCTTCCTTTGTTCTTCCTTTTTTCTTGTTTTGGCTGGCCATATGAAGAGAAATAGGCTGATTTTATGCTAAGTTATAAGAACAATATTTAACGGATGAGAATTTGACACATGTCACCATTCCATAGGTCCATGTGTCATTCTTACTCATTAAGTAATCTTTCTCCACCATATAAATTTTCTCAATTATCCATGATAATATTGGGTAAAATCCATGTGCTGGACAAGTGTTGGGTGGTGTAAAATTACCATTTTGCCCCTAGGGTGGCAAAATGACTATTTTACCCTTATGCTTGAAAAAATGTTAGAATTAAAATTTTTTACTTCTCAAACTCAAATTATGTTGTAAATAGTCAATCATAGTCAAAAATTTCATCCAACACTCACATCTTAACCTTGGGTGGCAAAATGACCATTTTACCCCTAGGTCATAAAATTCCAATTTGACTCCAAATCAGTCCTCGAACTCCGAATCACCATTTTAAGTCATTTTGGGGTTTTAGAATTCTCAATTTCATCTTAAAATCTCTATTTGGACTAGTTCGAGGCTTAATTCAACTTAGTTGCACTACTAGGTACACTATCGACTTTTGACGATTTTTTGGTTCTTTCCAAGTCTGCAAGCATTCTGTCAATCACGTGAATGACATGGCTAATATTTTATAAAGTCGAGCTTGACACCATCCCACCATCATCAGCTCATGTGCACTCCACACCGCACATAGCTGGGTCATCATCAGCTCATGTGCACTCCCACACGCACATAGCTGGGTCATCATTATCACATAAAAAAAAACATCTAATGCAAATTATACATATCAACATATTGTGATAACACATGAACCATTATATGGCACACTTTCACAAGATAGAAACATTCACCAAAGGCTTGTTCCCTAGGTAGATTTTTGAGGAAAAGTTGGATAAAATCATTCAAATGTTTTGTGCAAATACATTCACATTCCCAAAACAATTTTGAAATGCAAGTTCACTCATCGGTATTCGTTAAATTTTTACTCAACTCCAACTTCCTCTAATGGTCTAAATGGGCCGGTGGGGCTTCGTTGGAACCTATCATCACATTGGCATCACAATCAACTCAATTCATACAACTATAAATTCTAAAAGCTATCTATTTGCACTATCCTAATAACTTTAAAATGAATGATCAATCTCAACTACAAAACACTCACAAGTCTAATCACTAGCCATTCTCAATACTTAAAAATCAACTCTAATTTACTACACCTTGGTAGCTTTGTAAATTTGAAATTCTTTCCAATAATTTTCCAAGCTATTATAAAAGCTCCATTTTTCTCTCTCTAAACACCTAGCTAGTGAAAGAAAGTATGGAAGTAAGATTTTTTCAAGCGTTTTAAAGTGAGAGAGTGAAAGAGCACAAAGGTTCTATGAAAGGGTGCACAAAAGCATGAAAAGTGGAGCTAGCTTGAGAGAGTTAAGGAAGCTTGAGGAGAACTCCCATGGAGGATGAAGAAACGTGAGATGGAAGGAAGAAGTAGAAGATGCTGCTGGAGAATGAAGAAGCTACTAGAAGAAAAGGATATTTATAGCTAGAGCTTATCCAATTTTCACTTAAATTACGAAAATGCCCTCAACAAGTTAGCTTGTTCTCCTCCAATCCTTTGTGCAATCTTTTTACTCTTTTTGCATTGAAACAAAGTCCAGAATGGTCTAAAAATGCTCGGGTGTAGGAAAACTTAAAAATTTTGACTCGAGATGAAAATGACCATTTTGCCCCTACTTTGGAAATCATCATTATTTTTATTTTCTTTGTCCTTTTTCCCTTATTATCATCATTTATTTATGCCTTAGGCCTACTTAGGCCTTAATATTGTTTGAAAGCCTACTTCTCGGGGCTCATTAAGGAAATGATGAAATTACCCTTAGCTCGTGTTGTCATGTCTACACCTAGTTACGAGGCTATAGAGGTTAAGGTCCCATAATCGTAATTCTCAAGCATTTCAGAGTCTCCCTCTTCACATTCGATTTTAAGCAAACTTCCTAAGTCTACAGCATTCACAACAAATTCCTTTCCATTTATGAAAACATTCAAACCATCCTTAACAAAATCTTTAGGATCTTCTAGTTCATTTTCTTCTGAAGTTATGCTAGTATAAAATTCTTTTACAAGGCTAAGACTATAGGTTTGGTTCTTGAAGGTGCTAAATTTTTTTTGTTTCATTTCCTCAAAGTAATCTAACAAAACTACTTGAATTTCAGGATTTTCATTAAAGCTCTTCTAGTCAATAAATTTTCCACCATGTAATTGGAGCATTTTCAATTTTCCTGAATCTATCCTCATGGGTTTTATTTCTAAACTTTGAGGACAGAATCTTACCTTTCTTGGAGAATTTTTCTTTTTTTTTCTTTTTCTCTACTCTGTGTTCCTTCTCTGTATGTGTTTTCTTAATTTTCTCAACCTCAGAGGCGGACACAATCTTTTTCTTCTTTGTCTAAATTTCTGCTTGTGGACTCTCCTCCATTGGTCATTTGCCCTTCTTCTTTTCCAGAATTTCTTTTGATAGAGAGGATTTTACCATTTGGTTTTGAGATGTTTCTGACTTAGGGTTTGAGGATTAGGAAGAAGAAATGGGGTTTTGGGTTTTCAGAGTAGAGGTTTCTGGTAGGATAAAATGGACAATGTGGATGAGGAGTTATGAGAAACCATCTGACTCTCCCTTAAATGCTGTCAGTTTTTCTTCTTTTTAAAATTTAAAACTTTGCCTCTCATTTTTAATTTTTCAGTTAGGCGACTACCTTTTTTTTTACCCGATAGACTATTCTTTTTCACTATTTTACTCATTTTCTCTTTAACTAACTGAGTCTTATTATTTAAAGAGACAGAACACTCATAGTTGACTAAGAAATTCTAAGTCGACAAAGTCCCTTCTATTTTGTGCATGGAAAACTAAAAAAAAAAATTTCTTACAGCTCCTGCACATTAATCATTCCTAAATTTTCTCCTAATTTCACAAAATTTATCCTCATTTAGGGGTTTGGTGAAAATATTAGCTATTGTTTCATGGTGCCAACAAACTTAATTTTAATGTCTCCTTTAATTACATGATCTTTGATAAAGTGATGCTAATCTCAATATGCTTGGTCCTAAAGTGCTGTACAAGATTCTTTGATATATTAATGGCACTAGTGTTATCACAAAATATTGGTACAATATGCAAGGTTATGCCGAAGTCTTTTAATTGTTGTTTAATCCACAAAATCTAAGCACAACAACTACCTAAAGAGATATATTCAGCTTCAGCTGTGGATAGTGCAACATAATTCTTTTTTTTTGCTTGACGAAGATACAATTATGCTTTCTAGAAATTGACAAGTTCCACTAGTACTCTTTCTATCAGTTTTGCTTCTAGCAAAGTCTGCATCTGAATATCAAATAAGATCAAAGGATGATTCTCTAGGATATCAAATTCCTAAAGTTTATGTGTCTAAGAGGTATTTAAAAATTCCTTTGACCACAGTCATGTGTGATTCTTTAGGTTGTGATTGAAACCGTGCACACAAACACAAACTCAATTGAATATTAGGCCTACTAGTAGTTAAGTACAGCAAGGATCCAATCATACCTCCATAGAGCTTTTGATCAACACGTTTTTCTTTTTCATCAGCATCAAGTTTGGTGGATGGACTCATTGGTGTGCTAATTGATTTCAGCTTCAGCATGTCAAACTTTTTCAACATGTCTTGAAGGTATCTTTCTTGGCTGATGATATTCCTTTCTCACTTTGTTTGATTTGAAGGCCAAGAAAGAATTTTTGCTCACCCATCATGCTCATTTCGAATTCACGCTGCATCTTTTCAGAAAAGTTCTTGCACAAAGCCTCATTAGTTGCACCAAACACAATATCATCCACATAAATTTGAACAACAATTAAATCATTCAAGCATTTTCTGACAAATAGTGTTGTATCAATGCTTCCTTTACTATACCCTTTCTCAACTAAAAACCTAGAGAGAGTCTTTCATACCAAGCTCTTGGAGCTTGTTTTTGTCCATACAAGGCCTTATGAAGTTTCAACACATTATCTGGTTTTTCATAGTCCTCAAATCCGAGGGGTTGCTCAACATAGACTTCTTCTTGAATGAAACCATTTAAAAATGAACTTTTTACATCCATTTGTAATAATTTGAAGTTCATAAAACATGCAAACGCAAGCAATAATATAATGGCTTCAATCCTAGCGACAGGTGCAAAGGTTTCATCATACTCAATTCCTTCTTGGTTATACCCTTGAGCTATTAACCTAGCTTTGTTCCTAATAACATTTCCTTGCTTATCTACCTTATTTCTAAAGACCCATTTTGTGCTAACAATAGGATGATTTAATGGCCTAGAAACTAGTGTCCATACTTGATTTCTCTCAAATTGATGAAGCTCTTTTGCATGGCCAAAATCCAGCTTTCTTTTTTTTTTGCCTCCTCAAGGCTTTTAGGCTCAATTTGTGAGATGAAAGTTGTGAATTCACAAGATTCTCTAGTTTCTCTCCTAGTCTTGACTCCTTGAGAAATATCACTTATGATTTGCTCTTGTGGATGATCCTTGATATACCTCCAGTTTTTTGGAAGATCAATGCGTTGATTTTCAAACTTTTGCAAGGTTTCTAAGGTTAAAGGTTCTGTTTCTCTTCCTAGGGAATTTTCTTCATTGTTTTTCTTGTCATCTAAGCTCATTTCTTCCATTTGTTTTTCAAGGTCATTAGTATTATCTTCATCAGTAGGAATTTCCTTTTGCAAGGCATTGGATTCATCAAAAACTACATGGATAAACTCCTCAACGGTTAAAGATCTTTTGTTAAAGACTCTATAAGCTTTTGAGTTCAATGCATATCTTAGAAATATAGCTTCATCACTTTTAGCATCAAACTTTCCTAAAGGATGTTTTCCAATGTTCAACACAAAGCATTTGCAGCCAAAGCTTCTAAGGTGAGAGATATTTCGTTTTCTACCTTTGTATAGTTCATATGGCGTTTTTTATATCATGGCTCTTATTGACACTCTATTAAGGATGTAAGTTGTTGTGTTTACAGCTTCTGCCCAAAAGTACTTTGGTAAATTAACTGTTTGTCATCAGCATATTGTTTTCAGATTTTACTTTTGCCATTAATCATCCAACAGATATAGTATGATCAACATCTATATATATGTGTTAAGGATGGTCTGAATTTCTTCATAAATGGATTGTATTCTTGATCTCCAAATCTCCTTGAATCCTTCAAATTCCTTCAATGACTTTGTGGCTTGACTCTCAGATGTCAATCTAGTGTTTCTTCATTTTTTTTTCTCTTTTGAAAGGTTCTTTTTATAGGCTTTGAAGTTAGGCCAAGTTGGGTGAAGAAAGAAGTCAATTTAAGCCGGGATTTCCTCCTCAGACTATGTGAGTCACAGCTTTGCCCAATCAATTAACAGAAATTGTAATTGCTCTAGGACTACAACAGTGTGTCAACTTCGATATGATTTTTAACCACCTTCCAAGATGAAGTAGGTGAAGTGGTAAACATAAAAGTTTATCTTTTTCTCTTATCTTTCCAATGGTCCAAGAATCGCTTCATTTAGGGCTCTGTAGATAGAGTTATGGCCAGAATACCAAAACATATGCAGTGGAAGTCTGCACCTCAAAATTGCTCATCCTTTTTTCATTAAATTCTTCTTTTATCAAACACCTACAAAAGCACAAATAAATCAAGAACAACCTATCTTAACCACATTAACACCAAATTAAGCATAAAATTAACTAAGATTAGATTGACTCACCTAAAATAATTAAATAAAATTTACTAATTTCTATGCATTACTACAAGAATTACACTACTTTATTATCAAAATTAAGCCCAAATAACTCTATATTATAGAGTTATCAGAAGCATATAGTTATGATTTAATTTTATGTGATATTCTTGTGTTAGCTTTATTTTAGAATGTGACTTCCAATAATTTGAGCACTATATTCTTTTACTTAGAATTTTTATGTGATTTAGAGAGAGTTTATGTTAATGAAAAAGTATAGTGAAGTCACGAATTCTAGAATTTGTTTGATTCTCTCTTGAGGTGAAATCTTAGATAACACTTAGGATAGAAAGTGATTAAGGGTACCTTTGGATCGTTTGAGCATTTTTGAGTTTACCTTGTTATATTTATCCTTAGTCACCCTTTTTGAGCCTAATTTACCTTTTTTTTTGTAAATACATAATTGTTTTAGCCTTAACCTGCCTATTTAAATCCAACAATTTGAACCTTTCTCCCTTTAAGTATTTTAATCTTTTTAGGGAATGGTTTAAGCTTAAAGATAAATTAAGGGAAAAAGGTGAAAAAAAAACAAAAACAAAAAAAAAGCAAAAAAATAAAAGGCGATGGTTGTTAGAAAAATTATCGTTTATTTGTAATTGTCAAAAATAAGTTCGAGGGTGTATAAAAAAAGAAAAGAAATAAAGTGTGTTGTACAAAGGAAAGTTTACTTCAAGTTTGGGGGTGCTATACAAAAAAAAAATTTAAGCTCTTTATATGTCCTAGATTGATTAAGTGCTTAGGGTGAATTTGCGCCTAAATATATCCTTTATCATACCTTGACCCTAACTTTACATTATAAGCTTATAATGACCTATTGATCCTTGAATAAGTGTTATTCTACATTAGTGGAAAGAGAGATGAAAAACAAACTTATGGGATCCTAGTAATAACTTATGTTTAGATTTGGCATAACCTAATTCGAATTGCATGATATTCTTTGTAAAAGATTATAGACACACATAGGAAGTCCATTCGAAAAATAAATTTTCACTTGAATTGATGCATGACTTTAAAGATTAGCTATGTTTTACCTTTAGCTGGAATTGGGATAATTTCTAAGGGAAAAATTAGGAAATCATGATTTGGTAATTCTATCTCTTGTTCAAGTATTTTATGTTCAGTTTTCTTTATTTTCTTTTGCTCAAAGACTAGCAAAATCATAAGTTTAGGGGTGTGATAACTCTATTATATTGTGAAACCTTAACCTTCATAGACGCGTAACTCGAGGTGAAACTTATGTTTAAAGGTTTAATTTGAGCTAATGATGCTAGTTTTACGTTACTTATAATTATTTTATATCGTTATAAGAGTAGGATCAAAAATAATTTTAATTAGTGAAGAAAGGTGCATAATGAACAGTAGCCCTATTTGCATATATTTCGGTTTTTCAAGTATATCTCCCACTACAGAAGTTCAAATAACATGATGTTTGGACCATTAGAAATCTAAGAGGCAAGGCTACAACTTTGATGTTTACCACTTTTCCCAGTTCTAGCAGGAAGATGGTCAAAATCTTTGTCAAAATGAAAGGACTACGCTAGAAGAACAGAAATTGGTAGAATGATTGAGCACCGCGGTGCTGGAAATTAAGAGCCGCAGCCCTCACCGTAAATTCCACAAATAACAAGATTTTGGGGTTTTTGAAGCTAGGACTTTTGGGGGCTACTTAAGGGACCTCTTTTAGAGGATTTTGAACCTTTCCCTAGTGTCAAAAGAGTAAAAGATTGCACAAAAACAAGAGAAAGACAAGTGGCATTGCTAAGGGCATTATTGTAATTTCATGAACAATTGGATAAGCTTTAACAATAAATATCTTCATTCTCCAGTACCTTCCTCAGATTTCCAGCACTTTATCTTCTTCTTCTTCCTCTCATCCTACATTTCTTCACCTTCCATGGGAGTACTCTTCAAGCTTCCATAACTCTCTCAAGTTAGCTTCATTTTCATGCTTTTGTGCATTTTTTTTATAAAACCTCTTATGCTCTTTCACTCTTTCACCTTAAAACCCTTGAAATGTCTTAGGTCAATACTTTCTCTCACTACCTAGGGTTTTAGAGAAAGAAAGAAAGACCTTCTATAATAGTTTTGGAATTCTTGAGGAGATATTCAGTTGCAAATCTAGCAAGGTGAGCGTTGAAATTGAGTTGATATTTTAGTTGTTGAGAATGATTAATAGTTAGATTTATGAGTGTTTTGTAGTTGAGGTAGTTTATTCATATTGGTGTGATTATAATAGTGCAAATAAATAGCCACTTGATGGTAATTGGAAGCTAGTTAGGAATAACCAGCGGAACATGATTTAGGAGATAGCTTTTAGAATTATGGTTATGTGATTATGATGCTAATGTGTGATAGGCTCCACTGAAACCCCACATCACCATTCGGGGCATTAGTGGAAGTTGGAGCTGCTTTAAGAATCAACAAAGATAAGTGATTGAACTTGCATTTCAAAACTGTTTTGGGATATGTCAATGTATTTGGACAAATATTTTGAATGATTTATCCAATTCTCTTTAAAAAAAAAATGCATGGGAACAAGCCCTTATGAAACGTTTTTATGTTGTGAAATGGAAAGTGTGATGAATCCATGTGTTTCTGTATAATGTTGATATATATATATATATGTATAGTACATTGGTAGATAATATTGTGTAATGGATATAACCGTGTGTGTGCACGATGTGGGGGGATGCACATACCGGTAATGACGGTGGTTAGGTAGGCGGATGATGATATTGCCCGTGTGCACGATGTGGGGGGATGTACACAGCGACATTAGATGTGCATGATGTGGGGCAATGCACACGATGACTCTAGCTATGTGCACAATGTGGGGGGATGCACATGAGCTGGGGAGGTGGTGGATGTATATATATACATATGTTTTTGCATATGTTCACATGTATTAATGCAATAAAGATTTTATGAATAACATGTGTGACTATAATATATGTGGAATCTTGCTTGCTGAACCTAGAGCATTTTTTTAGTGTTCCAAATTGATTTGCATTGCAGTGAAATGGTTTATTTGGGATGAAAGGAAGTCTTTCTTGTTGCTCTGTTTCTCACTATAGCGAGAATGAAACTTTCTGTTCCACTTATCATTTGGCTGGTTTTTGCCATATTTTCCACTTTTCCAATTTCATGTTGAATACGAATTCTCTATCGTCACATGATTGATCAACCAAGGGTTCAATTGAGGGTTTTAATAAGGACTTAAGCTAAAGTGCATCGTTTTCAAATAAGTGCATTATGATTTCAAACTTTTCCTTATTATATTGCTTGTTCCCTTCATATGTTCACTCATTGGGTTTATACTCATCGTTTTCAACTTCATGTTTTCAGATCAAGAGGCAGCTAGTAACTAAGTCGAGGTGTCTCCGTATTTTTGACCCTTGGTAGGTGTCTCGACATTCAATAGATGTACATTCGTCTGAGTGTCTCCACTGGAAGTCGAGTCTTCCTTTTTATATGAATAAACAAACCTTATGTAAATTGTTAAGACATATATTTTAGACAATGTATGTATATTTGGATTGGTATGCCACTAAGAGTCGGAAATGGTTAGCATTATTTTGGTTCGAAATTACGAAATGTGACTTTAGTAACTTTGATGGAATAATGAGCAGGATAATATAGATAGGTTTGCTTGGGCTTAATGGACTACGTCCATTGAGTCCATGGGCCGGTCATGGCTTGGAAATCGGGTCGTGACATATATAGAGTTATTTTGACACATTTTGGGGTATTAAGTAGTTAGATCTTTGAGATTTTAGGTGCGAATTTTAGCATTTTAGGTGTTTTTCTAGTTTAAGTTTGATTACTTGTTAAGTGGTTAATTCAAGTTATTTTAGTTAAATTTTATGTTATTTTGTTTTAAATTACTTTAAGAGTAGTTATTGCTAACTTCTCTTGTTGCTTTTGCAGGACATTTGATGAAAAAGGCTCATTTGATAAAAATTAGTGCAAGTACGGTGATGGCTTCATTCGTAGATATTTTGGTATTTTGACCATATCTCTCTCTACAAAACTCCAAATAAGGTGATTCTTAGACCACTAGAATTCTGAGAAAAAGGGATACAATGTTTATGTTTACCAATTTGCCCAGTTCTAATCAGATCATGGTCAAAATATTTGTCTAATTTGAAGCACTCTAGTAGTATTCATGGACTGAACATGATGTGGTATTTGGAGCATATCTTTTAATCCAGAAGTCTAATTAACATTATTATTGCCATTGAAAAGCTAAGAGATAGGGCTACAATTTTTATGTTTACCACTTTTCTAGGTTTGGAACAGATCATGATGAAAATCACGTTCGAAGTTGATAAATTGCTGCAGCACTGAGAGAACGAGGCTGTAGCACTGGTGAAAAAAGGCTCACCATACCATTTTTTGGAGAGCTCAACGTCGCAATGTTGGTCGATTTTCTAAAAATAAAAAAAAAGTTGATGGAATTTTGGAAATTAGATTATTTGGATCCTATTTAAGGAACCATTTTCAGAGATTTTAAGGGGAGGCAACAAGCAACTATTCTAGAGATTTGAAGCCAAGAACAAAGCAAGAAAATAAGAGAATTGGAGGGAGAATCAAGATCACAAAGCTACAACTATTAGTTTTCTCTATTTACTTTGGCGTTTCTTTTATTTTTTTTGACTTGGATTCATGGCTAAATTTCTTTGGATGTTGTTTTTATTAGTTATTATGAGCTAAATTTATTTTTCTAGGATTGCAATTGAACTCACATGTAATCTAAATTTGTAATCTCTTTCTTTCTTATCTTTAATGGGATTTGAATTGTTTATTCCAGTTTGTTCTTAATGCTTGTAATTGCTTTATCACCAATTAAATTGATTTAGGAACCTAAATAAACTTGGGATAGGGAGTTTAATGTAGACTAAAATTGGGATAGCATATGATCATATTAATTCATTTGCGTATAGGATATGAATATGCCTATAGGCCTTATGTAGCTAGATTAGAGCCTGAACGTAATGGGTCTATTTTTATTTCAATTCACATAGGGATATAGTGTTTTGGTTAAAATAGATATTTTTATAAGATGAGTCGAGAGACCTTTATAAATAATTAAGGATTTTAGGTTAGCAATTCAACCCATTGAAATAAGTTAAAAAAGATAGTTAAGATTTAGATGAAGAGTAAGGGATATTGTAATCGTAGGCTTGTTTGATTTGATTTTTACTCGAGTTATTATTACTTTGATTTTTCTTTTTTGTTTAAATTTTGGATAATTAGTTCTAGTTAATCAATTAATTTTGGTTGTTTGGATAAGATTAAATTATTCTAATTTTAGTCTTTAGTAAAATTTTAGATCAATTCTCTATGTGATCGATACTCTGCTTACTTATATACTATCTATTCGATAGTATACTTGCATAGTAGAATTTTAACTGACAATTCTCTTGCTTTCTTGCTTTGTTTTTTGCTCTTTTTCTTCAAAATAGCTGCTGGTAATCGTCCTCTAAGTTTTTCTTCAAAAAGACCTATCTATAGCCACTTAAAAAGCCTTAACTTTTAGAAATCATAAGTGCAAAAAATTAGGAATTTTTTCGAGCATCATAGCTTTCATTTTCTAGAGCCGTGGCTTTCAGTTCTCTGTGTTGACTTTTACTCTCTTGGTGTAGTATGTCCATTTCAAAAAGAATTACAGCAATTTTTCAATTAGAACTGGGTGAAGTAGTAAATACCAAAGTTATATCCCTTTCTCCTAGCTTCTCAATGGTTCAAGAATCACATCATTTAGACTTCTGTAGCTCAAGTTAACCTTGAAATATTGTAGCATATACAAATAAAGCCATCACCATACTTGCACGGATTTTCATCAAATGAGCCTTTTTCATCAAATTTCCTACAAAAGCAAGAAGATAAATCTGCAATAACTACTCTTAAAGTAATTTAAAACAAAACAACAAAAAATTAAACTAAAATAACTTAAATCAAACTAATCAATATGTAATCTAACTTAACTATGAAAAACACCTAAATTACTCAAATTCAAACCTAAAATCTCAAAGACCTAGCAACTCAAACCCCCAAAATGTGTCAAAATAACTATGCATAGTAGAGTTATCAATGCCACACCCTCAATGCCTCAGCACTGAGCTTTTCATGTAGTCCTCTTCATGGCATCGTAGCAATTATACATCCAAGGCCGCGATGCCCAAGGTTTTGTCTTCTCCTCTCTACTCTATTGCATGCCTTCATCTTGTTACATAATTTCTTCTTCTTCCAAACTGAAATCGGTAAAATGGTAAACAAGAAAGTTGTAGCACTGTCTCTTAACTTTCCAATTGCTCAGAAATCACATCAATTGGACCTCTAGAATGAGAGTTATATTTAAAATACTAGAACATGTGCAAGAGAAACATGAATCTTTTATGGACTCTTCTTTATCAATTAAAGCCCTTTTCATTTGCACACCTACAAAAACAAGAAACTAATGAATAATAACTAAACTTAAAAGCAAATTATCATCAAACTAAAATAAAGTAAGTTAAATTAAATTAACCCAACATGATTCATTAAACAAAGACAAATAAATAAAAATACCTAATTCCTAAACTAAATCCCAAGTACTTAGACAATTTAATACTCAAAATGTGACGAAGTAACTCCATAACATAAAGTTATCACACCCCTAAACTTAAGATTTTTCTAGTCCTCAAACAAAATCATAAAAGAGAAACCAATCACAAATGATGAAAATACTTAAATGATACAAACAAATAACTAAATATGAGTTGCATCAAGCTAATGACCTCTCATCATTTCCTCAAATGTATCTTAAAATCTCAACTAAAGGCAAAACATATATATCATTAAATAAAACATCATCCAAAGAAAACTAGTCATTAATCCAATTCAAAAAAAATAAGAGAAACACAAAAGTAGAAAAAGAAACTAATGATTGAAGCTTTTGATCTTGATTCTCTTTCAAATTCTCTTGCTTTCTTTCCTTGTTTTTTGCTCCTTTTCTCCAAAATAGTGTCCTGTCGTCGTCCTCTAAGTTTTTGTCCCAAAAGACCTATCTATAGCCACTTAAAAAGCCCTAACTTTTAAAAATTATAAGTGCAAAAAATTAGTATTTTCTTCGAGCATCGTAGCTTTCACTTCTTTGTGTTGACTTCTACTCTCTTAGTGTAGTATGTCCATTTCAACAAGAATTTCAGCCATTTTCTGATTAGAACTAGGTAAAGTAGTACAGATGAAAGTTATAGCCCTTTCTCTTAGCTTCCCAATGGTTTAAGAATCACATCATTTGGACTTCTGTAACTCAAGTTATCCTTGAAATACTATAGAATATACAAATGAAGCCATCACCATACTTGCACTGATTTTCATCAAATGAGCCTTTTTCATCAAATTTCCTACAAAAGCAATAAGAGAGATATGTAATAACTACTCTTAAAGTAATTTAAAACAAAATAACAAAAAATTAAACTAAAATAACTTAAATCAAGCTAATCAACATGTAATCTAACTTAACTATGAACAACACCTAAATTACTCAAATTCAAACCTAAAATCTCAAAGACCTAGCAACTTAAACCCCCAAAATGTGTTAAAATAACTATGCATAGTAGAGTTATCAATGCCACTCCCTCAATGCCTTAGCATCGAGCTTTTCGTGTAGTGTTCTTCATGGCATCGCAACACTTATACATCCAAGTCTGCGAGGCCCAAGGTTTTGTCTTCTCCTCTCTACTCTACTGCATGCCTTCATCTTGTTGCATAATTTCTTCTTCTTCCAAGCTGAAATCAGTAAAATAGGAAACATAAAAGTTGTAGCACTATCTCTTAACATTCCAATGGCTTAAAAATCACATCAATTGGACCTCTAGAATGAGAGTTATACTTGAAATACTAGAACATATCCAGGAGAAGCATGAACCTTTTATGCATTCTTCTTTATCAAGTAAAGCTCTTTCCATTTGCACACCTACAAAATCAAGAAACTAATCAGTAATAACTAAACTTAAAAGGAAATTATCATCAAACTAAAATAAAGCAAGTTAAATTAAATTAACCTAATATGATTTACTAAACTAAGATAAATAAATAAAAATACCTAATTCCTAAATTGAATCCCAAGAGCTTAGCAAATATAACACTCAAAATGTGACAAAGTAACTCTATAACATAAAGTTATCACACCCCCAAACTTAAGATTTTTCTAGTCCTCAAGAAAAATCATAAAAAAAACTTTAAATAAAAGAGAAATCAATCATAAATAATGAAAATACTTAAATGATAAAAACAAATAACTAAATATTAGTTGCATCAAGCTAATGACCTCTCATAATTTCCTTAAATGTATCTTAAAATTTCAACTCAAGGTAAAACATAGATATCATTCAAGTACATGATTCAATTCAAATGCAAGGTCTTTCTCGAATGGATTTCGTGTATGTGGGCAATCTTTTACAAAGAATATCATGCAATCTAGATAAGTTTATGCTCATGCAAAATTTGAATTAGTACAAGAATCCCATAGGTATGCTTCTCATCTCTCTCTCCATTAATGTAGACTAATGCTAAGTCAAGGATCTTTAGGACTTTATGAAGGTTGTAATGAAAGACTAGGGTCACAATAGGATAAAGAATATTTATAAGGCTCAAATCATCCTAAGCACATAATCATTTTAGGATCCTTTGTAAAGCTCAAATTTTACTCTCCTAGTAACATCCTTCTTCTTTACTGAAGCACAAGGTGAACTACATGGTATGCTTAAGTTAAATAGACTGAATTTACCTTATGTTCGATTTAGATAGTTGTAAAGGAGTAGTACTCCTTATTTATTTTTCTTATTATTTTAATTCCTTATTTCTTTGTAATAGTGGGCGATCTCTATTTTACTGTAGCATCACTAGTTATGCACGTAAATTAGATTGCCCTACTTTTAGTGTTTTTTCAATTCTATCATATGCTCATGTAATTCTAGAGGTAAGGTTTCGGTCCCCGTCTCCTTTGTACTTAACTTTTCGATTATTAATAAAATAATTACAAGATAGCTGGGCCTTTCAAGAACTTCTAGCATAAAAAAAAAGTAACACCATTCTTTTTTATTCTAAACTTTTTTCTTTCTATTATGGATAGTGGGGTGAATACAAAGAATATTTGAACTTCTTCAACTTTACCTTCTACCTTATTCAACATATAGCTCAATACACATCCTAAAATTATTAACATTTTGGAGTGGAGGATGCAAAATTGGAAATTTATTTTGACAAAGAAAAGGTAATATTAGGCTCAAAGGGGTATACTAGGGATAAAAATATATAAAGGTAGGCTCAAAAAGCTCAAACAGTCTAAAGATGGCCTAATTCATTTCCTCAATTGAGTATTGCCTAAGATTTTACCTTGAGAAAGAATGAAACAAATTCTAGAATACATGACATAATTCGAAAATCTACGTAAACATAATCCGTCTTTAAATATGCACAATAATGCTAAGCAAAAGACAGTGTGCTCAATAAATGGAAATCACATCCTAACAATGATACTTAACATAAGAATTTAGCACAAACCAAATAATATCCATATCTACCAAAAGCTAAAGATAACAAGATAACTAAGTTCTCATCATTGGATAGGAAAATCATTAGAAAATTGGCAAAACCAACTCTAGCTTAAAATTTTTGAAACAAAACATAAAGAAGGAATATGATAAGCATAAAGCCTAAAAACATACATGCAAATAAATAAATTAAAGCATAACTAAAAAGAAATAAAACTTCAGCTCATAAAAAAAAAATTCAAACTCCCCACCAAACTTAAATTCAACATTGTCCTTAATGTTAAAAATAAATAAAGAAAAGGTAGAAGAATACTCCCTTAGTATAACTGCAAGGAGACCCTACTCCTTTTCCTCATCTTCCCCATTATTGCCCAAGCTGAAGGGAGGATAAGGCAAAGTACGAAAGTTAACCATATCCATCCCCAAGTAGTTACCACAAGCGCAGAACATTTGCTCCATTGCTCAATTGCACTCCACTTGATATGAAATTTGCTATGAATTTTGGAGCTTGAGAGATTTTGGATCCAATAATTCTTCACTCTTGTCTCAGTGGACACCAACTTTCCTATATAAAGTAGCTATCAAATAAAGGAACCATAAACCAGCTAGTTTTATACAGGCCAATGTTGATGGGTTTACTAGTAACAAAAGTATAAATAAGGACTGTTTTCTCTCATTTAACATCGTTGATGTGTGTGGATGGAAATATATTCACTACTATAAAGTATAGCCATACCTTTATATCCCTCTTCATTGCAATGGCTTTGAAGGATATGGGCTCACCCTTCAACAGGATTCATTGTGCACCATCCTCACAAAGCACTAAGATAATTTTGTTCAAATCTTGATGATTGCCTAAATATTGCCCATAACCATCATTCTCAATATCAAGAGCCCAATAAAAAGCATTGATGGCATGGCTATGAAAGCGTACTTGTTTACTTCAAACAAAAGCTAGACCATCATTATGTTCAAAAGCATTAGTGTAAAAGCCTCTTACCATTAAGATGACGATGACCTCCGATTGGGCAGTGATTTTCTATCATTGCCTTTCTTCAATATGGGCTCAAATTCCAAGGTGACAAATTAGAGCAATATCGAAACCTTTTTCCTTAATTGGAACTTTGTTGATGAGGGAACTATTATGTGTTAAGATAACATTTGTAGACACAAATTTAGTTCGATCAAATAAGCTACTCGAACTAGCTCTTGCTATCTTTGGTGATGTTATCAACTTTTTTGCAATAAATCTTAAGAAACAACTAAAGCAAAGTAGAACCCAAACAAAGCAAAAATCAATAGCAATTATTTAATACCCAAAATCTCCAAATCACATAATCACAACTATGAATTTCTCCAACTCTCAATCCTTTAACCAAATTGCAAGAATAATATCTCTCAAATATTTTAATAATCAAGACAAGTAATCACCCAACAATTCAAGCTATGATTCAATCTAAAATCAAGCCACACAAATCAAAATTCTCAACTTTTTCAGGAAACCTAATAATATCTAAGCACAATCAACTCAAAGATCATGTACTTCCATAAAAAACTATTAACAAATTATTATAATCATCAATAAACCACAAATTCCTCAAAATTTCATAAAATCTTCCAATAGAGAGAGAAACAGATAACTTACTTGAAAAACTTTGCTGCAACTTGTTTGTTGATGGTTTGTGGAGTTTGAATGGGTTTTGTTATGTGTTTGACGGTAAGAAATTGAAAAAATTGGAGTGATTATGTGAGAGTTTTAGAGAGAAAAAGTGTTTTAGGTGAAGGAGGAGAGTTTTTGGATGCTTAAGTTTTAAATTTGAAGAGAAAAGGTGTTTAAATAGAGAAGGGGTTTTGGGGCTAGTTAGGCATCTTGTCATTAAGGTTTGGGCGCCACGCCACTAAGCAATTTGTCTTGTGGCTATTTTTCCAAACTTCAGCATCACAACACTACCTAATAGGTACCATGTCAGTCACCTTTCTGGTTTTAGGGGACTTTCGCATCGAACTTCAATGCTGCGGCGTTGGGCTTTTTTCTTTTAATATTTGTAAATAAAAAAATTAATTAACAAATTGACTAAGAAAGTTTAAGAGATTGGGTTGCCTCCTAAGAAGCGCTTGATATATAGTCGTTAGCTTGGCTTTCTCTAGCTCATTTGGTGTTAAAAAGAGTGATTGAGGGTTTTGACAATTAATGTTGCCTCCCTAATAGTGTTTGAGGCGTTGCCCATTTACCTTGAATTTGTTGTTTGAGGTTTTGTTAGCAACTTCCATTACTCCATGAGGGAACATTTTCATGACAATGAAAGGTCCCAACCACCTAGACTTGAGTTTACTTAGAAATAATTTCAAACAAGAGTTATAAAGTAATACATTCTGGCTTGGTTCAAAATGGTGCTTGATGATCTTCTTGTCATGCCATCTCTTAGTCTTTTCTTTGTAAATTTTGGCATTCTCATAAGCTTGAAAGTAGAACTCATCCACCCCATTGAGTTGCAACAGACGTTTTTCTTTAGTTGCTTAGAGATCAAAGTTTAATTTCTTGATGGCCCAATATGGTTTATGCTCAAGTTCAATAAGAAGATGGCAAGCTTTGTCGAAAACCAATTTAAATGGAGACATCCCAATCAGAGTTTTGTAGGCAATCTTATAAGCCCACAATGCATCATCCAACCTCTTGGACCAATCTTTTTCAATGGACATACAGTTTTCTCCAAAATTCTCTTAATTTCTCTATTTAAGACTTCAGCTTGGCCACTATTCTATGGATGGTATGTTGTGGCAATTTTATGTCTAACTCCGTATTTAGCAAGTAGTGCCTCAAAATACTTGTCGCAAAAGTGAGAACCTTCATCACTGATAATAGCTCTAAAGGGACCAAATTGAGTGGAGATATTCTTTTTCAAGAAGTTCAACACCACCTTAAAGTTATTAGTAAGGAAAGTAGCAGCTTCAACCTATTTAGACAATAATCAATAGCAACAAAGATATACAGAGTATTGTATGAAGGTATAAACAAACCCATGAAGTTAATTCCCTAAACATAAAAAATCTCCACCGTGAGGATGTTATTGAAAGGCATCTCATGTCTTTGTGAGATGTTGCCAACGCTTTGACATCTATCACACTTTTCAACAAAATAATGAGCATCTTTAAATAGTGTAGGCCAATAAAAACCTAATTAAAGAACCTTTGTAGCAGTTCTTTGACCTTCATAATGTCTTCCATACTTTGAAGAGTGACAATGGTGAAGTATATTGTCAACTTCATCCTCTAGAACATACCTTTTAAGAATTTGATCCCCATATTGCTTAAACAGGAAAAGCTCATCCCAAACATAATATTTGATATCATACAAGAATTTCTTCTTCTACTGAGAGCTCAAATTGGTGGTCGGGGGGGGGGGGGGGGGGGGGGGGGGGGGGAGATTACTTACAATGTAGTCCACAAAATTACTATACTAAGGGAATCTTTTCTACTTGTTTACATGAAACAACTGCTTATCTAGAAAATTCTCATTAATCACAGTTGAATTACCAACTTATGTCCCAGTCTCCAATTTTGATAGATGGTTTGCCATTTGATTTTCTATACCTTTTCTATCTCAATTTCTAAGTCAAATTCTTGTAGCCATGATGCCAAAAACTTGTTGATTGGAAAGCATATGATCATATTTATTTTCTTGGATAAATAAATTGATTTATGTATAAGATAGGAATATACCTATATGCCATATGCAACCAGGAATTAAAGTGTGAACTTAATGAGTTTATTTTAATTTCAATGTATATAAGAATATAGTGTTTTGATTAATATAGATATTTTTATAAGAGTTTCAAGAAAACCTTATAAATAATTGAGGATTCTAAGTTAGCAATCAAATCCATTGAACTAAGTTAAAAGAGAGAGGTAAGGTTTAGATGAAGTGTGAGGGATATTATAATCCTAAATTTGTTTGAATTGATTTTTCTCCAGTTATATTATTGCTTTGATTTTTTCAGCTAGATTCTTGTTAATTAGATTTTGTTAACTTTTAATATAATTAGTTATTCAATTTTGATTATTTGGATAAGACTAAGTTGATCGATACTCTACTTGCCATTACATTATCTGTTCTATACATATACTTGCATGGGTAGAAAATTAGACAACAATAAGTTAACAAAAGTAAGCATTAAATATAGAATTTATTTTTAAAACACATAATAAAAACATATCATTTAACTATAATGAGAACATATAAAAACATCTTTATAATGAAGTTATATTAAAACATACCGTTTGCTTTACCCTAGTTTAAAAATGACAAAATTGATTGATCTAAATATACTTTGGAAATGCTTAAAAAGTGTTTTTAAACTTGAAGAAAATCCTCAAGAGTTTTGAATTCAATTATGCAAAGAAATATCTTTTAGACAAACTTAAACTCTAAATTACCAGCCTTAAGTATTGACCTTTCATAAGCAAAGAATCGATTCTCAACTATATAGAAAGCAAAATATATTTTCTTCTTACAGGAAGAATCGATTCTCAGAAAAGAAAAAGTCGATTCTAGAAAGTTCAAAAGTTACTAGAAAAAAGAAAAACCAACAACTTAAAAAAGAGGAATCAATTCTCGAGAAATAAAGAGCAAAATTATGAAGTTCAAGCATGAAAGTATTGATTCTCCATGAAGTAGATATCAATTCCAACCATAGGATGAGTCAACAAGCACATGTCTAAAAGGAAGAATCGCTTCTTAGGAAGTAAATGCCGATTCCTGAAGCTTTAAAGAGAAAAATCACAAACTTGGAGAAGAAAAAAGAAATGGGGTGAATGTATAAGAATGGAGCGTCAAAAACTATCTTCAAATATTAAAATTTGGCACTTGACTACAGAGAAGAATTGACACCTGGTGAAGAAAAAGTTGATTCTCAAGAAAACTAGAAAGGTGCAACCTTTAAATCAAGTTAAGAAGAATCGACACCTTGAAAGTGAAAAATTGATTCTCAAGAAACAGAAAGTTCCAAACTTTAAAGTGACATAGAAGAATCAACACCTTAGACACAAAAAAATTAATTCTATCAAGCATCAGACTAAAGCATATATTGATTCTTAGAAGAGAAGAATCGATTATTGAAGTACGACAAACTTGATCCAACTAGCCGAAATGTTCAGAAAATCATTTCAAATTTACCCAGTGTAAATCCTTTCAAGGCCTATAAATTCCTCTTGGAAATGCATAAAAAAATATCAAAACTAAGAAAAGAGAAAGAAAGGAGTAAGAAAAGAGCAATAAGAAAGCAACAAGAGAAAGAGTAGAGAACAAAGAAAGAGCAAAAAGCAAGAATAACTAAAAAATTCGTTCTTTTCATTTGAAAAAGAGCAAATATCACAATAAGATCATTCCTTTCTTTACCTTCATAATCCTTTGAGCTGAAACATTTATTTATCAGTCTTTACCACTTAGAAATCTCTCATTTTTTTGCACTTAAATTGCTTACTAGACTTGTTAGAGGTCTTAAGCTTCATATACTTTATAGAATCCATTGTTGTTGGCTATACCTCCACGTAAAAGGTAGTGCTAAAGGTTATACCTCCTTTTGAAAAGGTAAAGTTTGGTTATACCTCCATTGAAAAGGTACAGAGGTTGTGCTTGATCCTTAAAAGGCATTTGGTTGTAAAGGTTATGCTTGATCCTAAAAAGGCAGTGACTTTTGTAGAAGTTATACTTTATCCTAAAAAGAAAATGACTTTCGCAGAGGTTATGCTTCATCCTTGAAAGGCAGTCGCTTGTAAAATTTGTGCTTGAACCTATGTTAAAACTGCAATTAATAGTGGGTTCAAACTCCTTATGCTATCAAGGAAGAAAATGTAGGCATCAAAGGCCAAACCTCTATAAAAACTTGGCTGAGCACTCTTTACTTTTCGCATTTCCTTTACATAGCTCATACTCTATTTTTATAACTTAATTTTTTAAATATTCATACCACTTTTTTCTCTTTAAAAAAAGGATTTTTACTTCATAACCAATTCACCGTCATTCTTGGTTATTTTACTTTAAGTTTATTTATCTAACAATTGGTATCATAGTAAGTTCTCAAGTTTGCAGGTCTAATAGCCTTTGAAATATCCTAATAAAAGCTTAAAGAATTAGAGATGGCATCTTCTAGCTATTTGAGTGAAAGACAGTCCATGATGAACCACATTTGTTCACAGGAGAATATTATCCACTTTAAAGGATAAGGTTTGAAAATTTTTTTCAGTCTATAGATTTAGATCTATGGGATGTCATTTTGGAAGGACCTTCTCATATTCTTTGTTAATTTGTGGATAATGAAAAAGTTGTAATAGCTTTTACAAAAGCTAATTGGGATGAAAAAAAATAGAAAATTCATTCAGCTTAACCGCAAATCTGTAACAGCTCTCTTATGTGCATTTAGTGAGAGTGAGTTTAACAGAGTAGCAATGTGTACTTCAGCAAAGAGATATGGGATACACTTTAAAATTGCTATGAAGGCACAAGTCAAGTAAAAGAGTCAAATATTAGTATTTGACTCTTGATTATGAGCTATTCAAGATGAAAGAAGAAAAGTCCATAAAGGAAATGCATAAAATATTTACTAAGATTATAGGAGGATTAAAAGCCTTAAGGAAAGAGTTTCCAAATGCGCAACAAGTGAAGAAAATCTTGCACTACTTGCCAAAGTCATGGAGACATAAAGTTACTACGATAAAAATGTTGGCTCCATTACTTTTTGATGATAATAAAACATTCTCATTTATTTGTATCTAATATCTTTACTTGAGTGTGCAGGAAAATCAATATATGAAACTAATTATTTAACTCTTCAAAGAGTATATCAAAAGAAAAAGAGGGATAAAAATAACAAGATGTAACTATCTAACAAGGAGGAAGCTTATTGGTGAAACAAGGAAGAATGTTGGTTGACCAAGTTTCAAATTAGAGGAATGGCGGGCTAAAGAGTTTGAGAAATGGAACCAACTTAGTCAACCAAGTCAGTCGACTAACTATTTTCTGCCAGAATCTACAACCTGAAACAGAACCAACATAGTCGACCAAGTCAGGCGACTAAGAGCTCTTTGTCTGCAATTTGAAAAAGAGCACTACAAGACAGATTAACGGCTAAAACTCATCCTCAACTGTTTCCAACGGACATAAAACTGCCAAACTGCCATCAGAGTTGCTTCTCCAAGTATAAAAGGTTCTTCCAATAATTAGAAACAAGTTTTTAGATGCCTTGAACGAGATTTGAGCTATAGAGAGTTGAAAAACCAGAAACTCTTTACTGCACTTGTCTGCACTTAAATGTGTACTCTTTGCATTTGTATTTTTCACTCAATCTTGTACCAATCAGATCAACCAGTGATCATAGGTACTTTCTTTTACTACTCTTCTTGTATTCTTAGAGTGAGGAAGTCACTCTAAGGGGTTATTCAAGCTTGGGATAGGTCGATTGTTGTAGGTTATGGTTGTGCCTTAGAAAACTAGTTTAGGTTTTAGTTGAGCCAGTGAAAAACTAGTGTAAAACATTTTGGCTGAGCCTTGAAAAGCCATTATAAAGCTTGGTGAAAGCTTGTGAATTTCACCGAATCTTAGTGGATTTGTTGGGAAAATCCTTGGTTGAATAATCAAGGTAGTGGATGTAGGTCTTGGACCGAACCACTCTAAATTGTTGTGCATCTTGTACTCTGTTTTTATTTTCTTAAGTTTTGGAAATTAGTTTTCAGTATTGTTAAGAGCCAAATTATACTATTCACCCCCCCTCTAGCACATATTATCGGGACCAACAAGTGGTATCATAGCTATTTCCCTGTTATTAAGGCTTAACATCCTTAGGGAGGATCCAAATGGCTCTCCAAAAATCAGTAGTGGCTTAGGGACAATCAATAAACAGACCACCTTTATTTGATGGCTCTAATTACCCTTATTAGAGCACTAGAATGTCAATTTACATTAGTGCTATAGACTATGAAATGTGGGACATCATAATTAATGGACCCTTTATGCTCTCAACCATGAATGTGGTGACAAATGAGTTGATGCCCAAGCCAAGGTCTGAATGGACCTTGGCTGAAACTAAGAAAGTTCAAATAAACTTTAAAGCCATCAACACATTGCATTGTGCATTAACCGCCACTGAGTTTAATAAAGTCTCAAGCTGTACAACAGCTAAAAAACTTAGAATAATCCATGAAGGGACTTATCAAGTAAAGGAATCCAAAATTGCTCTCTTAACACATAGTTATGAAATGTTCAAAATAGAGCCTGATGAAGACATCACCAGCATGTTTGATAGGTTTACAAACATCACAAATAAATTGAGTTAGCTAGGCAAGCTTATCCCTGAACATGAATTAGTAAAGAGATTGCTTAGAAGCCTACCAAAATCTTCGAAGCCAAAAGTGACTACCATTAGAGAGGCTAAAGATCTAAACATCATCACACTTGATGAGATTTATGGTTCTCTTCTTACTCATGAGCTGGAGCTTAAGGAAGAAGAAGAAAAAGACCAAAAGGAACCAAAGGAAAAGAAAAAGAGTATTACACTTAAAGCTAGCATTCTTGAAGAAGAGCTGGAAGAGCTTTCCTGTGATGATGAAGAAGAATTAGTTCTGGTTGAAAGAAAATTCAGAAAGCTAATGAGCAGAGAAAATCGAAGGCTAGTTAAAAGAGGTTTCAAGAAAGACCAAGGTGCCTCATGGAAAAACAGAAACAAAATTGACTCCAACAAAAAAGAGGAGCTCATCTGCTACGAGTGTAAGAAACCTTGTCATGACCCAAATTCTGGGTCATGACCAGCACATGGGCCCAATGGACGTAGTCCACTAAGCCCAAGCAAGCCTATTAATCTGACATGTTCATCATTCCATCATAAACTACTAAGTCATATTTCATAACTTAGAATCAAAATGATATTGAACATTACCACCTCATACTGGCATACCAAACAAGTGTATATACATTGTCTACAACATGTATCTTAATAATTTACATTAAGCTTGTCTATACACAACAAAAGAATACTCGACTTTCAACGGAGAGACTCTGATGAATGTACAACTACTGAATGCCGAGACATCTACCAAGGGTCGAATATATGAAGACACTTCGACCTAACTACCAGCTGCCTCGTGATCTAAAAACATGAAGTTGAAAACGGTGAGTATAAACCCAGTGAGTGAACAAGAAGGGAACAAGCATACCATAAGGAATGTTTATCGAAATCATGATGCACTCATTTTCTCAAAACAATGCAATTTGTTCTAATTCTTAGTAGAACCCCTCACGTAAACCCCTCATGAGTAAATCACTTAAAAGATCCATACTCAACTATGGTACCAAAGAATCGAAAAATATAGCAAAACCCATAAGTTAGCCAAAATGGACAGAAAGTTTCTCGTTGCAATGAACTTCATTCTCGTTGCAGCGAGAACCAGGTCTGGTGAAGACCCTCAAACCCGAGAGTTTCTCGCTACAGCGAGAGTCAGAACATCAAAGAAAAAGTCTCATTTTCCTTTAAAACAAGCCATCCTGCTAAAATAACAATAGCAACATGTAACACATGTAAACTCCCAAATTTCAACAAATCAAATGCTCACATATTTGCATTTACAACCATATACCATATATGTATATATATATATATATATATATATCAATCATGATGTACACCTTCCCATCATCATCATCTCATATGCAACAACTTATGCATACTCCCACTCGCACATAGCCGGGTCAACAACGGCTTATGTGCACTCCCATTCGCACATAGCCGGGTCAGTAATGGCTTATGTGCACTCTCACTCGCACATAGCCGAGTCAGCAACTGCTTATGTGCACTCCTACTCGTACATAGTCGGGTCCACATCAACATGCAAAGAAGCATCCAATGCATATCATGCATTTTATCATACTGTGATAGCACATAAACCATTGTATAGCACATTTTCATAATATAAAATCATTTTACTAAAAGCTTGTTCCCAAGGTACATTTTCTAAGACAAGTTGGATAAAATCTTTCATATTCCCCAAAACAAGTTTGAAATGCAAGTCCACTCACCAATATTCGTTGAGCCTTTAACCGACTCTTAATTCCCCTAATGATCCAATTGGGGTGATGGGGCTTCGTTAGCACCTACCATCAAATTAACATTTCCATAATGTCAATTTACATACTATAAACCCTAAAAGTTATGTTTTAGCTAGCTTTCAATTGCCATTTAAATAGCCATCATTTTCACTTTCCTATCAGTCCAAAGTGAATTAACAATCTCAACTACAAAATATTCACAAATCAAATCTCTAGTTTACTACCCGCCTTGATAGCTTTGTAACTTTGAACTTCTTTCCAATAGCTCTCAAGCTATTAATAAAGCTTCCTCTTGCTCTCCCTCAAACACTTAACTAGTGAGAGATTATGGAAACAAGATTTTCATCATTTTCAAGGGTTTTTAAGTGAGAGAGTGGAAGAATACAAGGGTTCTAGTCAAAAGGGCACCAAGGTATAAAAATTAGAACTAGAAAGAGAAAGTTATGAAAGCTTCACATCAAGCTTCCATGGAGGAATTGAAGAAACGTGAGAGGGAAGAGAACAAGAAGAAAAAGTTGCTAGAAATCCCAAGAAGTTGCTAGAAGGAGAGGATATTTATGGCCCAAGCTTATCCACTCCCTTGGAAATTACTAAAGTGCCCCTCCACAAATTAGCTTAATCCTTGAAATCCCACACTTTTTCTTCAATTTTCCCACCTAGGGTATGTGTTCTTTCCTTTCCTCTTTACTTCCTGCTTTGGCCAGCCATATGGGTGAGACTAAGAGAGTTTTAAATAGATTTTATAAGGAAATTCTAGAATAATCCAAGCTTGACACATGGCATGTTTCCATTGGTCCATGTGTAATACTTATCTATTAAGCAATCTCTCTCCACTACATAAAATGTTTCAATTATCCACAATGTAAAATGTTAATGGATGAAATCCATGGGCATGACAAGTGTCAAGTGGTGTAAAATTCTAAAAATTCCCATTTTATCCTCGGGTGACAAAATTACCATTTTGCCCCTTGAACATGAAAATCATCAAAATTTTTATTTCCTTGTCATTTCACCCATATTTTCATCATTCATTTATGCTTTATGCCTACTTAAGCCATAATATTGTTTAAAACTTACTTTTATGGGCTTATTGAGAAAATGATGAAATCACCCCTGATTAGGGATATTACGTATATTTTTATCTACGAGTCTATAAAGGTCAAGGTCTCACAAACCTAGTCACTTCAAGTCTGATTGCCCATTGTTGAAAGATGAAACTTCAAAGAAAAATAAGAAATCCAAGAAAGCAATGGTGGCTGCTGCGTGGTCGGACAGTGACACTTCAAGCTCTAAAGCTGAAGATGAAAAATCTGAGGAAAGAGCCAATATTTGTTTGATGACACAAGATGATGAAATAGAGGTATTTTCATCCCCTTATAATAATTCTTTTGATGACTTACAAGATGAGTATGAATGCCTTTACGATGAATTTGAAAAGTTTTTTTCAAAATACAAATCATTAAAGAAAAAGGCTGCATTACTTGAAAATGATTTGGAACAAATCAAACAAGAGTTTACTTTTGTTTTTGAGCAAAGAAATATTTTGCAAGTTGAGTTAAAACACTCAAAAACAGACTTTGAGGTTTTAAAACAAGAGTTGGAAAACAAGTCTGAAGCTTTGCAAATAACTCTTGATGAAAACACAACTCTTAAAAGTTTAAAAAATGAATTTCCAAAAAGAGATGTGTACAAAAAGAAAAATTCTGCTAATGCATCACTAAGATGCTACATTTGTAGTAAAATTGGTCATTTATCACATGACTGTTTTAAGAAAAGAAAAGTGCAAAAAATTAAGAAAATTCGGGTTCCTAAGGGATCTTTTGTTGCAATTAACACTCAAGGACCCATCAAAGTATGGGTACCTATAAAGAAAAACTGAAATTCTGTTTTGTAGGTTGAGCTGGACTTAAAGGAGACATGTTTAAGAGCTCAACTCAAGAAGAAAAAGCCTTGGTAAATAGACAGTGGCTGTTCACGGCACATGACAGGACATGAAATGCTGTTTGCTCAGCTGAATAAGAGAAAGAAAGGAACCGTATCCTTTGGAGATGAGTCTAAAGGCAGAATCCATGGTATAGGTACGGTTGGTAAGAATTCCCAAACTCAAATTAGTCATGTGTTGTTGGTTAAAGGCTTAAAGCATAATTTACTAAGTATTAGTCAATTATATGATAAAGGATTTAAAGTATGTTTTGATTCAACTAAGTGTGAAGTGATAGATATGAGTACAAATAAAATCTCATTTATAGGAAACAAATTGAAAAATATGTATGTAGTTTTTCTTGAAGATCTTGAAGTAAATAGTGAAGTATGTCTTGTTGGAAATGCTGAAAATGATAGTTGGTTGTGGCATAGGAGATTAGGACATGTGAGTATGCATACTATATCAAAATTAATTAAGAAAAATCTTGTTGCTGGACTGCCGGAGTTAAAATTTGAAAATTATAAGCTATGTGATGCTTGCCAACTAGGAAAACAAGTTAGAACATCCATTAAGACTAAAAAGATAGTGTCAACATCTAGACTTCTTGAATTGTTACACATTGATCTATTTGGTCCAATAAGCACAACTAGCTTAAGAGGAAAATCTTATGGCTTTGTAATAGTTGATGACTATTCTAGATATACTTGGGTGTATTTTCTTGCTTATAAGAATGATACTTTGCAAGCATTCTTAAGTCATTGTAAGAAAGTAAAAAATGAAAAAGGACTAGCCATAGTTAGCATAAGGAGTGATCATGGAGGAGAATTTGAAAATGATGAGTTTGAAAAATTTTGGAATGAAAAGGGGTTGGATCACAATTTTTCTACACCTAGAACACCTAAGAAAAATGAAGTTGTAGAAAGGAAAAACCGAACCCTAAAAGAAATGGCAAGGACTATGCTATGTGAGAACAACCTACCTAAATATCTTTGGGCTGAGGCAGTAAATACAGTAGCTTATATTCTTAATAGAGTCTTAATAAGACCCTTAATTTTAAAGACTCCATATGAACTTTATAAAGGTAGGAAACCAAATATTTCTCACCTTAGGAGTTTTGGTTGTAAGTGCTTTGTAATGAACAATGGAAAACAACCCCTAGGGGAGTTTGATGCAAAGAGTGATGAAGCAATATTTTTAGGATATGCATTAAACTTAAAGGCCTATAGGATTTTTAACAAAAGCACCTTAACCATTGAAGAATCAATCCTTGTAGGTTTTAATGAGTCAAATGCTTTACAAAAAGAATTTCATGATGATGATGATGATGTAGAAATCTTAGAAAAACAAATGAAGGAAATGAGATTAGAGAACAACAAAAATAATGAAGAAAGCTCACCTAGAAGAGAAAATGAAACTCCACCTCTAGAAAATCTGCAAAGAGTAGAAAATCAGCATGATGATCTACCAAGGAGTTGGAGATTTGTAAGAGATCACCCACAAGAGTAAATAACAGGTGACATTTTATAAGGACTTAAAACTAGGAAAGCAACTAGAGAAACTTGTGAGTTTTCAACTTTTATATCTCAAATTGAACCTAAAAACTTTGAAAAAGCCAAAAAAGAGGAAAGTTGGATAATGGCCATGCAAGAAGAACTTGATCAGTTCACAAGGAATCGTGTAAGGTCATTGGTACCTAGACCTTCAAATCACCCTATTGTTGGTACAAAATAGGTATTTAGAAATAAGGTAGATGAGCAAGGAAATGTAGTTAGAAATAAAGCAAGGCTGGTAGCAAAAGGATACAACCAAGAGGAAGGAATAGATTATGATGAAACCTTTGCTCCCATTGCTAGGATTGAAGCCATAAGGTTGTTGCTAGCTTTTGCATGTTTCATGAATTTTAAACTGTTCCAAATGGATGTAAAAAGTGCATTCTTAAATGGATTAATTCAAAAGGAAGTATATGTAGAACAACCACCTGGTTTTGAAGACTTTGAAAAATCTGATCATGTTTTCAAACTTCATAAAGCCTTGTATGGATTGAAACAAGCTCCTAGAGCTTGGTATGAGAGGCTTTCAAAATTTCTACTTGAAAAAGGGTATGATAGAGGCAACATCGATACTACATTATTCATTAAGAGATATCTAAATGATTTGATTGTTGTGCAAATATATGTGGATGGCATTGTATTTGGTGCAACTAATGAGGCTTTATGTAAGAACTTTGCTAAGGAAATGCAAGGTGAATTTGAGATGAACATGATGGGAGAGTTAAAGTACTTCCTTGGTCTTCAAATTAAACAAAGTGAGAAAAGAATCTTCATCAACCATGGAAGATACACTTAAGATATGCTAAAGAAATTCGATATGCTAAAGCTGAAATCAATTTCCACACCAATGAGTCTATCCACCAAACTCGACTTAGATAAAAATGGTAAGGATGTAGATCAAAAGCTCTATAGAGGTATGATCGGCTCTCTTCTCTACTTAACAGCAAGTAGACCAGATATTTAGTTCAATGTGTGCTTATGTGCTAGATTTCAGTCACAGCCTAAAGAATCACACCTGACAGCTGCTAAGAGAATTTTTAGATACCTCATGGACACTCAAAGACTAGAAATATGGTACTCTAGAGACTCAACTCTTAGCTTAGTTGGATATTCAGATGCTGACTTTGCTGACAGCATAACTGACAGGAAAAGCACTAGTGGAACATGTCAATTTTTAGAAAGCATGCTTGTGTCTTGGTCCAGCAAGAAGCAAAATTTAGTAGCTTTGTCAACACCCAAAGTAGAGTATGTATCACTAAGTAGCTATTGTGCACAAATTCTTTGGATCAAGCAACAATTAAAAGACTATGGAATAACTATGCATAACGTACCAATATATTGTGATAACACAAGCGTAATTAATATATCAAAAAAACCTATGCAGCATTCTAGGACAAAGCACATTGAAATTAGACACCATTTTATTAGAGACCATGTAGTGAAAAATGATATTAAGATAGAATTTGCGAACACTTTACATCAATTAGCAGACATTTTTACCAAACCTTTGAATGAAGATAGATTCTATGAGACTAGAAGAAATTTAGGGATGATTAATACGAAGGAATTATAGGAAAACTGTCACAGCCCAAATTCCCGAGCCATGATCGGTGCATGGGCCTAATGGGCATAGCCCACCAAGCCTAAGCAAGCCTATTATGTAATGTTGCTTAACATCCCATCAACTATTCTCAAGTCACCTTTCATAATTCCAACCTATAATCACTTTAATAATGTGCTATAGCAATCAAGAATTTCATTAATATAAACCCAAAATGATGTTAACATTTCAACTCATGGTGGCATTAACAGTTAAAATATACATATTTCGTCTAAGACACATATCTTAGTATTTTACATCACATGAACGTACTCACAAAACAAAATGACTCTTGACTTCTAGCGGAGTGACCACAGTGAAGATGCGGCTACTAAGATGCCATAGTACCTACCAAGAAAGCGAGCATTTGTGTGCTACTCAATCTAGGTCCCAACTACCTCCAAATCTGAAAGCATGAATTTTAAAAACTTGAGTATAAAACTCAGTGAGTGAACATAAGAAGGGAACAAGCAATCAATAGGAAGATTTTGGAAATCATGATGCACTTGTTTCAAAAACAATGCAATTGATTTAATTTCTTACTAAAAACCCCTCATTTCAAACTTTGATTAATAACCTCACAGTGTTGCAACAACCCATGATCAATCCATGAAGTTAAATGGGTGCAAAATATGTCAAAAACCGAATAGGGTAGCATGCAAGATAGAATGTTTCTCGCTGCAGCGAGAAACAGTATCAGTTTACATATGTTTCAGTTTTTCTAGTATATATTCCGCTACAGAAGTCCAATTGATCTGATTTTTAAACCATTAGAAAGATAAGAGGCAGGGCTACAACTTTGATACTTATTACATTTCCCAGTTTGGACGGGAAGATAGTCAAAATCGTCATCAAAGTGAAAGCATTGCATCAAAACCTGAGAGTTTCTCGCTACAGTGAGTTTCTGGCTGCCAAAACAGAATGTTTCTCGCTGCAGCAAGAATGCTTTTCCACTGCAGTGAGAAGCAAGGCACCTAAGTGTAAAAAGGACCTCCTTTGCACTAAAAATCCATTTGGTGTCGCAATGAACTCAATTTGCAAGAAAATGGGACATTTTCAAGATTCATCATGGTAATTTCAACATGAAATGCTCAAAAATTTCCAAAGTTCAACATGCCAAAATTTCACATGCGTTACAACCATATACCATATATGTATATATAAATATATCAATCATCATGCACACCCTCCCATCATCATTAGCTCATATGCAATGGCTTATGCGCACTCCTACTTGCACATAGATGGGTCAACAACGGCTTATGCGCACTCCCACTCGCACATAGCCGGGTCAATATCATTACACAACATTATTCGTATATATATATATATATATATATATATATCAACATAATGTAGTAGTACAACAATCCATAACTGTAACATGTCACATATAGAAACAATTTATCAAAGGCTTGTTCCCAAGGCACCAGTTTTGAAGATAAAACAAATAAAACACTTTAGGGATTCAATCAAACATACTTGCATACACATCCCAAAACCTTTTAATGCAAGTTCACTCATCGGGATTGTTGAACCTCTAATCGACTCTAACTTCGATTATTACTTCAAACGGACATGTGAGGCCTTGGTGGAACCTATCACCCACAATACAATTATTAAAAATATAACAACCCATAAATCAAATTTCTAGCCATCTCTAACACCTTAAAATCAAATTCTAACTCATTTCTCACCTTGGTGGTTTTGTTTTTGTAGTTGAATTCCTTTTCAAAAGCTTTCAAGCTACTATGGCAAGTCTATTTTTCTCTCTTTAAAGCTTTCAACTAGTGAGAGAAAGTGCTGAACAAAGACTTTTTAAGGGTTTTAAGGTGTAAAAGTGGAAGAGCATGAAAAATCGTATGAAAGAGTGGGCAAAAGCATGAAATTTGGAGCTAGAGAGAGAAAGTTATGGAAGTTGCAAAGCAGGCTTCCATGGAGGATGGAAGCAACGTGAGATGGAAGAAAAAGAAGAAGGAGAAGAAGCTACTGGAGAATGAAGAAGCTGCTAGAAGAAAAAGTTATTTATAGCTTAAGCTTATCCATTCCACTTGAAATTACGAAAATGCCCTTAGCACATTAACTTGTTCTCCTTCAATCCTTGCTGCAATCATTTTATTCTTTTTATACCAAGACAAGGCCCATAATAGTCTAAACATGCTCGGGTCTGCAAAAACTTAAAAATTTTGACTAGGGGTGCAAAATGACCATTTTACCCCTTTTGTGAAAATTATTGCCACAAGTAGTTTTCTTCGTGTTTTCATCATTATACATCATTTATTTGGTCTTTATGCTTATTTAGTCCTTAAATATTAGAAAACTTCCTTCTGGAAACTTATTAAAGGAAATGACGAAACTACCCCTGGCCTAGGCTATTACACCTATGCCTCGTTATAAGCCTATAGGGGTTGAGGTCTCACAAAAACCTTTGGCTTTCACATAGAAAACAGAGTGCATTCAGTCCACTAAGCAAATCTTAGTCAACTAAGAGTGGTCTGACAACATTAAATAATAAGACTCAGTTAGTTTAGAGAAAGATGAGTAAAATGAGGTAAAAATTGGGTTTACCGGGTGCAAAGAGAATGAAGCAAAATTGCCAAAGGTAAATAACCAAAATTTTAGAGGGAATTTTGAAATTATGAAGAAATAAAAGTAGGGCAGTACTTAAGGGAAGGTAAGCGATTTTTCTAAGAAATAATTGTTGACAACCTCTCATTTTCTCTCCCTTGAAACCTATTGCGCTAAAACCAAAAACTCAAATCTTCCTGTTTGCCTCTGAAAATGACTCAAACCCTAACCATTAAAAATTTTTGGAATCAAAATGGCAAGAACATCTTAGAGTAAAGAGATATCAGAAAAGAAGAAAGGGAAAAGGCCAATGGAGGAAGGAATAGGAACAGAAAGTCTAAAGAAGAAACAGAAAATCATGCTTACTTCAATGAAAGAAATATCCGAGAAACTAAAAGAAAAGAAGCAGAAAACTAACAAGAAGAAAGGTACAGAATCCTCACTCTACAAAGATATGAGTTTTTCTTCTTCGAAGTTCAAGAATAAGTTGCATGAATATAGGTTCAAAAACATTGAGAATGCACCAATCTCCTGTGGCAAATTTATTGATTGGAAGAGTTTTGATGAAAATGTAGAAATCCAGACTAGTTTATTTAAATACTTTGATGAACTGAAACTAGAAGGTTACAGCACCTTTAAGAATAGGTCTTATAGTGCAAGTCTGGTTAAAGAGTTCTATTCTGGCATTGCTTTGAAAGGAAAGGAATTAGTAGAGTCTGATGATTATGTCAAAGATGGTTTGAATGTATATTTGAATGGAAAAGAATTTGTTGTGACTGCTAAAGATTTAGGAAACTTGTTGATAATAGAATGTAAAGAAGGTGAGTATGAGTTCCCTGAAAAATATGATACATCCTCACTATGGGAGATCATCACCGGAAGGAAGGAAAAATATTCTTCAAAGAGCAATTCAGGTCTAATAATTAGCCCTCGATTAGGATTTTACACTATTTTATAGCAGCAAACATTCTGGGTAGAAGTGGAAGCTTTAGCTACATCAGCCTCTAGGACCTTTGGCTGATGGAACATGCCTTCAACAGGGTATCTTTGAATCTGGGAAGATATATGATTGAAAAAATGAGAAGTGCCTGCAGACTTGATAAGGTTAATCTGCCATATGGGAATGTCATTCCATCCTTTGTACAGAAGAAGGGAATATGGGCAAAAAGGTATGATATGGACTTGGTAAAAACTAGAGATCAAGCTATTTATTATGGCAACTTGGTTAAAATGGGGTATGTGCTCGATGGGGAAAGGTTCATTAAGACCCTCAAGACTTGTCCAAGAAAAGAACACAGCCTACCTGCTCAACTTGAAGGAGCCTCTTCCAAATTCTCAAATGAAGTAATTTTTAATTTGCTCATGAGGATTGATGGAAAGTTGACTGACCAAGGAGAAAAGCTATAGAAAATTGAAAAGAAAATCACTGAGTTGGAAAACAAGCTGAAGGAGAAGAAAAACATACCATCTAAACCTGTGGCTACAGACAACTCTGCAACATCTAGCACTGCACCAACACAGCAAGGTGCTGAAGGTTCAGCTAAGCCAGCAGAAAAATCTGTTCCTCATGTTGGAAGTTATGGCATTCAAGCTGAAGGTTCCACCTACAAATTTGCCAATCCTGTTCTGCAGACTAAAGACTCTCACCAAGGGGATGATCAGCCAGCCAAGACACCCTCTCTTGAACTTCAAAGCAAAAATGAATAAGATCAAGGGACTGAAGTGGTTGGTTCTGAAACATAGAAACACTAGGCCTCTCCTCCAAATTTAGAGGAAGTTTCCATTATGAATGTCTTCCACCAAATGGTTAAGGAGGGACAAGCTGAAAAAGACACTGCCAGGACAAAAACTTAAAAAGATGGTGGAGATGTAGGAAAAGGAAAGAAACCTACATCAGCTCCTAGAGTAAAGGTAAAATTCGGGAAAGCAAAAGCCACTGTAGCACCACCAATTGAGGCTAAACCACCAACCAAAGGAAAGAAGACTATGGCCACCAAGACAGTTTTTCTTAAGAGAAGAAAGTCTTCCAGGTTGGCACAGAAATCCAGACCAGTTTCAACCTCTTGTCCTTAAAGTCCAATCCCTATCTCAAACAAGTCCTCACTGGAACCTTCCCCTAGGAAGTCATCACCTCTTCGAGAGCCCTCTCATTTTCCTCTAAACCCTTTCTATGCCACTGAATCCTCATCCTCTGACATATCAGATGAGTATAAGCCTCTTCCTTTGATGCAAACAAAAATGGGGAGTAGGATGGCAGAACCAGGGTTGCAAGTACCAAGGATGCAAGAACCAATGAACAAAATTAAAAAAAAAAGTTAGGGTGGAGGAACCAAGAACCTAGAAAAGAAAAGAAAGCAGAATCAGGAGCAGGAACTTAGAAAAATAAGAGATAGGTAGCAAAATAGTCTAGGGGCAATTACGAAATATTTTTTGATTAACTGCTATTTGTGCCATGGTGGCACTTGAACACTTAAGTTTAATTCTGTTGTTTATATGGTTGTGTGTGAAATGTGAATGTTGATATGTCTATGTTGTTTAACTACCACAAATTGAAGTTTGTTGATATTTTGATATCTTGGTATTTTTACTGTCATGAACAAAATCTGCTGATGCTATGCTGATATTGATTTACACTCTGATAAATGAATTTCAATATGGCATTGAGAATACCTTCTGTTTATAAATAGATATAGATGTTGTGTATAGAATGTCAATTGAATCATGAAGGGAATAGATAAAATCTGATGACTGTATGCTATTGACAGAACTATGCTGAATTTTTTATGAAAATCTGTCAACATTCATTGCTGTAAATCATTCCAGATTTCTGCACATGTATATACACATATATAATCTAAGTGTACAATGTCATTCTCTCTATATGACAAGAATAAAATTTGCTGGAATAAAGTAAGCAAAATATGCACACATTAAGGGGGAGCATATACTTAGGGGGAACAATTCTCATTTTCTGCAGAAAACTAAAAAGAGTAAAAAGACACTATGCTGTTAATCAAGAAATGTTTTGTCATCATCAAAAAGGGAGAGATTGTTGGCGCCATTAGTTTTTGATGATAATAAAACATTCCCATTTATTTGTGTCTAATATCTTTACTTGAGTGTGCAGGAAAATCAATATATGAAATTAATTATTTAACTCTTCAAAAAGTATATCAAAAGAAAAAGAGGGATAAAAATAACAAGATGTAATTGTCTAACAAGGAGGAAGCTTATTGGTGAAACAAAGAAGAATGTTGGTTGACCAAGTTTCAAATTGAAGGAATGGTGAGTTGAAGAGCTTGAGAAATAGAACCAACTTAGTTGACCAAGTTAGTCGACTAACTACTCTCTGCCAAAATGTGCAACTTGAAACAAAACTAATTTAATCGACCAAGTCAATCGACTAAGAGCTCTTTGTCTACAATTTGAACAAGAGCACTACAAGACAGATTAACGGCTAAAACTCATCCTCAACTATTTTCAATAGACATAAAACTGCCAAACAACCATCAGAGTTGCTTCTCCAAGTATAAAAGGGTCTTCCAACAATTAGAAACAAGTTTTTAGAAGCCTTGAATGAGATTTGAGCTATAGAGAGTTGAAAAACCAGAAAATCTTCACTGCACTTATCTGTACTTAAATGCCTACTCTTTGCATTTGTATTTTGTACTCAATCTTGTACCAATCAGATCAACCAATGATCATAGGTACTTTCTTTTACTACTCTTCTTATATTCTTAGAGTGAGGAAGTCACTCTAAGTGGTTATTCAAGCTTGGGATAGCTTGATTGTTGTAGGTTGTGGTTGAGCATTGGAAAACCAGTTTGGGTTTTAGTTGAGCCCGTGAAAAACTAGTGTAAAAGGTTTTGGCTGAGCCTTGAAAAGCTATTGTAAAGCTTGGTGAAAGCTTGTGAATTTCACCGAATCTTGGTGGATTTGTTGGGAAAATCCTTGGTTGGATAATCAAGGTAGTGGATGTAGGTCTTGAACCGAACCACTCTAAATTGCTATGCATCTTGTACTTTGTTTTTATTTTCTTAAGTTTTGGTAATTAGTTTTCAATATTGTTAAAAGCCAAATTGTGCTATTCACCCCCCCTCTAGCATATATTATCGGGACCAACAAAAAAAAGCCAACAATTTGAACAAACTCAAACTTGATGAGCTTTTAGGATCCTTACTTACTTATAAGATGACTCTTAGACATGAGGAATGATAGGAAGATAAGCTTAAAGTACAGTAATGAAGAAAGGAGTGAATTGGTAATGAATTAAAAATTTCCCCTTTTTAAAAGATCTTTAAAAATGCAATAGAAATGTAAGAAATAAAGCAGCAAAAATAAAGTATGAACTAAACAAGTCAAGTGTAGAAAGATAAAGAGTACTCACTCAGATTTTTATTGAGGCTACGCCTTTTAAAGCCTACGTCTTCTCTTTTGGTAACATAAGAAGTTCAAATTCACTATCAACTTGCCTTTTTAACAGGGTCAAGCGTAATCTTTACAAGATGCCTTTTAATAGGATCAGGCGTAACCTTCATAACATAACTTTTCACAAGATCAAGCATAACCTTAACCAAAACACTACTTTTTTTAGGTTCAAGTACAACCTTTACACAAGATACAACCTTTTAAAGGATCAAGCAAAACCTTTTTACCTTTTTATTAGAGGTATAACCAATACAGTAGTGGATTCTTAAAAAGAATTACCTTAAAACTTCTATGAAGGCTAATAAGATGTTTAGGTTCAAAAAGATGAAAGCTTTCTCATGAGAAATAAATGATGAGATGAAGTTTAGGCTTAATAAGTATCATTTAAAGAATAAAAATGTGATCTTTAGTTCTATTCTTACTCAAAGATAGGATATTTTTGCTCTTTGCTCTCTTCCTTGTTTTCCAAATTTTTGGCTCTTCAAAAATTTTTCAAAATTGTTTAATACTGCTCAAAATCACTACTTAATGTCCTCAAAGTAGATATTTATACACCTTGTGATTTCTTTCCTATTAGAGTGAAATTTAAATCAGTTTTCATATGTTTCAACCAACTTGCACATTTTTATCGCACATGGAGAATCGATTCTTTTGTCACGACCCAAATTTCGGGCCATGACCGGTGCATGGGCCCAGTGGACGTAACCCACTAAGCCCAAGCAAGCCTCTTTACGTAATCTAGTTCACCATCCCATCAATTTTTCATCACCATTACTAGACAACCATTTGTAATTTGCAACTAGACATATTTTCATAATACAACATCATACCAAAAATTTACATTTGTATGATCTCAAAATAAGGTTATTCAAATCCATCTCATAATGGCACCATCATTCCAAACTATACATGCATCGTTGGCAAGTGATTCCTAGCAATTTACATTAAATGTACATGTACTCATATAAGAGACTTCTGACGACTAGTGGAGTGACTTTGGTGAGGGTACGACTATCGAATGCCATGATACCTACTAAGAATGAATGCAAGTGGATGCCTTAGTCTCAGTCCCAACTATCTACGAATATGAAAACATGCAATTTAAAAGAGTGAGTATAAACTCAGTGAGTGAACATAAGAAGGGAACAAGCAATGATAAGAAATGTTCTAGAAAACATGATGCACTTATGATAAAACCATGCAATTTAGTCAAATTTTTTGTTAAAACCCCTCATTCCAAACTTTTAATGTTTAATCCCTTAATGTTACTAGATCCATGATAAACCTTGAAGTTGAATAGAATGAAAATTTCAGCAATGACCAAGCAATACAAGCAACAGAGGGTTCTCTCGCTGAGCGAAAAAGGCATTCTTGGTTTGCATATGATTCGGTTTTTTAAGCATATCTCCCATTACAGAAGTCCAATTGACATGATTTTTAGGTCATTATAAATCTAAGAGGCTGGGCTACAACTTTGATGTTTTCCACTTTGCCTAGTTCTGAACGGAACATGGTCAAAATCGATGTCAAAATGAAAGAACTATACTAGAATTTTGGAACCACCCAAGAGTTTCTCGTTGCAGTGAGAATAACTAGGCCAGTGTAACCCCCTCCCAACCCGAGAGTTTCTCGCTGCAATGAGAATGAATCTCACTGTAGCAAGAATAAGAGCAATTTAGTTAAAAGGGATATTGTTACATCAAAAAGCCATTTTCTTGCTGAAATGAAAAGCAATTTGGGAGCAATTAACAACGCCAACATACAAAACAATCACATATGTTTTCATAAACTTTCTATAACATATATATATATATATATATATATATACATACATCATCGTGCATACCATCCCGCCACACTCAGCTCATGTGCACTCCCTACACACACAATGCAATATCATCATCATCAGTTCATGTGCACTCTCGCATCGCACATAGCTGGGTCATCATCAGCTTATGTGCACTCCCACACCGCACATAGCTGGGTCATCATTATCACACAAAAGGAGCATCCAATGTATAATATACATATCAATATAATGTGAGAATGCATGAACTATTTATATTACACATTTCACAAGATAGAAACATTTCATCAAGGGCTTGTTCCCCAAGTATATTTTTAAAGCAAAAACAATTTAAACTTTCAAATGATTTATTTAAACATGTAGGCACTTCCCAAAACATTTTGAAATGCAAGTTCACTCACTAGTCTTTTTTGATGTTTTGGTGGGCTCTAACTTCGATTAATGTTCCGAATGGAGGTGTGGGGTTTCGTTGGAACCTATCACACACAACAACATCGCCATCAACCCAACTAGGCATTAATACCATTCCGAAAGCTATTTCCTAAATCAAGTTCTACTAGTCATCCCTAACTAACTTCTAACTACTACTAAATGGCTATTATTTGCACTACTCTAGTCACACTAAAAATGAATAAACAACCTTAACAATAAAACACTCACAAATCTAATTACTAGACATTATCAACAACTAAAGAGATTAACCCTATCTCATACTCACTTTGATGGTCTTTGTAGTTGAGTTCTCTTTCAAAATTCTTCAAGCTAATAAGGGAAATCACTATCTCTCTCTCTCTCTCTACACATCCAACTAGTGAGTGAATGTACTAAAGAAAGACTTTTGAAGGCTGTTGAGCTGTAAAAGTGGAAGAGCATGAAAAACCCTATGAAGGAGTGGGCAAAAGAATGAAACTTATACCTTCTATGAGAGATTTATGGAGGATTCAAGGTTTTCTTCCCATGGAGGGTGAAGAAAACGTGAAATGGAGAGAAGAGATGGATGGAAGAAGAAGTTGCTGGAAGTTGCTGGAACTTAGATATTTATATCTAAAGTTTATCCAATTCCTCATGTAAATTACCAAAATGCCCTTTACAAGGTCACTTTGTCTTCCTCCCATCCTTTGGGCAACCTTTTTACTCTTTTGACACTAAGACAAAGTCCATAATAGTCTAAAAATACTCGAGTTCACGAAAACGTAAAAATTTAGACCTAAGATGAAAAATGACCATTTTACCCTTACTATGGAAATTATCAGTGTTTCTATCTTTTTCATTTATTTTTCCATCATTCATTTATTCCTTAAGCTTACTTAGACCTTAATAACATTAGAAAACTACTTCCAAGAGCTCACCATGAGAAATGATGATATTACCCTTGGTTCGTGTTATCGCGTCTACTTCTAGTTACGAGTCTATGAAGGTCGAGGTTTCACAATACGAGGGTACTGGGTGTCACATCTTTGATCATGAGTTATCAGTCCTTCATAAAGTTTGGAACTTTCTATCTTTGAAGAATTAAATCTTCTTTTCTAAGATGTAGGTTCTTTTACAACTTGGTTCAAAAGTAACAATTTTGCATTTTTGGAGAATCAATTGTTCTTCTTCAAGGTGTCAGTTCTTCACTATTGACTAACACCAAAATTTAAATTTTAGCTTGACTTTTGACACTCCAACCTTATCCATTCATACCATCTATTTCTTGGTCACCAAGTTCTGATTCTTGCTTTTAGTGCTTCAAGAACTAAAATCTTCTCCATGTAAAATTGATTCTTTGTCTCTAAACTTATGCTGTTTGGTTTATTTTTCACTTAGAACTAACTTCTGCTACATGGAGAATTGATTTTTTCCTCTTCGTATTTCTACCTTCTACATTTTGTTCTCCTAAAATCGATTATATCACTTTAAGGTGTTGGTTTTTCTTAATTCCAATAGCTTCAAGAACTGATTTCTTCTTCTATCAGAATTGATTTTTCACTATTTCTGTCTACTAAGAACCGACTTCTCCCCATCTTAGGATTGATTCTTTTTGTGATAAAGAAATAAAATTTTCTTTCTTCTCATTTAACAGTCAAATCTTTGCTTTTAAGAATTCGATTCTTAGGCTGGCACTTTGAGTTTAAAAACAATAAATATTTGGGAAAACTTAGAAGCATTTCTTTAAGTTCAAGAGTATTCTCATTAACTTTCAAAGCATATTCAATCAATCTTAACATTTCAATATATCTTTTTTTTTAAGATCAACTTCAAAACATCCTTGAAGATTTTCTTCATATTCAAAAATATCTTTCATTCATTTTCAAGGCATATTTAGTTCAATTAATTTTGTCATTTCAAAGCTTGCTTTTTGATATGACAAAATTAAGAGTTAAATTTGCTCATTGAAAAACTCCCCCTAAACTTGTGCTCATGATTTCGAAAGATTTTAGAACTGCGGTAAAAGAATTGAAAACATTTTTCTCAAGTAAAACTCTCCTTGAATCTTTGCTCCTTTCAAAAAGATTTATATTTCAGTTTGAAAGCATTTTGAAATCATTTTTGAAAAATCTAAAAAATCTAGCCATGAGATTCAGAGAAGTTAAGCTTGGCAAATTTACTCACAATATTCTCCCCCTTTTTGTTATACCAAAAAGGAATAGAAAATAAAGTATTAGTAGTATATAACTTGTAGGGAGAACATGTGAAACCTAAACCTTCTTAGACATGTAGTGGAGGTAAACATGATAACTTTGGTTAAGGAGCAGTTCTGTCATTTCCTTGGTGAGCTCCTAGAAGTGAGTTTTTCTAATATTATTAAGGTCTAAGTAAACCTAAAGAATAAATGAATGATGTATATAATAATGAAATAAGCGAAGAAAATAGAAATAAGGATAATTTCCATAATAAGGGCAAAATTGTCATTTTGGACCTCAGGTCTAAATTTTTAAGTTTTCATGAACTGGAGTACCTTTAATCTATTGTGGACCTTTACTAAGTGTCAAAAGAGTAAAAAGTTTGAGCCAAAGGGAAGAAGGAAAAGTCAACTATGCAATGGCATTTTTGTAAATAAGTGAAACTTTAGTCAACCCAAGTATAAATATCTTATTTTTCCAGCACCTTCTCTTCACTTCCAACAACTTTTTCTTCTTCCTTTCATTTATCTTCTCCATTTCACGTTTTCCATCTTCCATGGAAGCCATTCCTTGAAACCTCCATAACTTTTTCCAAGCAACTTCAATTCTCATGCTTTGGCACACTTTTTCATAAGATTCTTTGTGCACTTTCACTTCTACACCTCAAGAACCCTCAAAAGTCTTTCCTCAATACTTTCTCTCACTAGTTGGACATTTTAGAGAGAGAAAGAGAGACTTTCCATAATAGCTTGACAAACTCTTGGAAAGGAATTCAACTACAAAACCACCAAGGTGAGTAGTGAGTTAGGTTTGATTTTAAGCTGCTGATGATGACCAATAATTAGAGTTGTGGGTTGTTTTATTGTTGAAGGTTGTTTGTTTATTCTTAGTGTAACTAGAGTAGTGTAAACTAATGACTAGTCAAATGGTAATTGGAAGCTAGTTAGGAATAACTAGCAAAACTTGATTTAGGAAAATAGCTTTTGGAATAATATTCATGTTAATTGAGTTGGTGTGATGCTATTATGTGTGATAGGGTCCAACGAGGCCCCACATCTCCGCGTGGAGCATTAGTGGAAGTCGGAATCGATTAAAGAATCAACAGAGACAAGTGAGTGAACTTGCATTAAAATGTTTTAGGATGAATGCATATGTATTTGGTTGAATCACTTGAAATATTTTTATTGAACTTTTCTCTAAATATGCATGGGATCAAGCCCTTGATGAAATGTTTTTATGTTGTGAAATATGAATGTGATGAACTCATATGGTTTTACATTATGTGACGTGTATGTTATGCATTGAATGGCACTATTGGGTGACAAATGTAACGTGCATGTGCGGTGTGGGAGAGCACATGACTTTGATAGCGAAATTTCAGGCCATGACCAGTGCATGGGCCTAGTGGACGTAACCCACTAAGCCCAAGCAAGCCTCTTTACATAATCCCGTTCACTATCCCATCAATTTTTCATCACCATTACTAGACCACCATTTGTAATTTGCAACTAGACGTATTTTCATAATACAACATAGATACCAAAAATTTACGTTCTTTTATGATATCAAAATAAGGTTATTCATAGCCATCTCATAACGGCACCATCATTCCAAACTATACATGCATTATTAGCAAAGTGATTCCTAGCAATTTACATTTAATGTACATGTACTCATATAAAAGACTTCTGACGACTAGCGGAGTGACTTTGTGAGGGTACGGCTTTCGAATGCCATGATACCTACCAAGAGTGAATGTAAGTGGACTCCTTAGTCTCTGTCCCAACTATCTACGAATTTGAAAACATGCAATTTAAAAGGGTGAGTATAAACTCATTGAGTGAACATAAAAAGGGAATAAGTAATGAGAAGGAATGTTTTAGAAAACATGATGCACTTACGATAAACCATGCAACTTAGTCTAAATTTTTGGTTAGAACCCCTCATTTCAAACTTTGATTGTTTAATCCCTTAATGTTACAAAACCCATGATGAACCATAAAGTTGAATAGAATGAAAATTTTAGCAATGACACAGTAAGATAAACAAACAGAGGGTTTTCTCGCTGCAACGAAAAGGCATTCTTGGTTTGCATATGCTTTGGTTTTTCAAGCATTTCCCACTATAGAAGTCCAATTGACACAATTTTTTGTCATTAGAAAGCTAAGAGGCTGGGATACAACTTTGATGTTTACCACTTTGCCCAGTTCTGATAAGAAGGTGGTCAAAATCTTTGTCAAAGTGAAAGCATTGCACCAGAATTTTGGAACCACTTGAGAGTTTCTCGCTGCAACGAGAAGCTTCAGGAAATTTCTCGTTGTAGAGAGAACCAAGCCAGTGTAACCCCCCCTTAACTCAAGAGTTTCTCGTTGCAGCGAGAATGAATCTCACTGCAGTGAGAAAAAGTGCAATTTAGTTAAAAGGGGTATTGTTACATCAAAAAGCCATTTTCTTGCTAAAATGAAAAGCAATTTAGGAGCAATTAACAATGCCAACATAAAACACAATCATAATTATTTTCATAAACTTTCTATAACATATATTTATACATAAATCATCATGCATACCATCCGCCACACTCAGCTCATGTGCACTCCCTACACGCACAATGCAATATCATCATCATTAGCTCATGTGCACTCCTACACTGAACATAGTTGGGACCTCATTATCACACAAAAAGAGCATCCAAAGCATAATATACATATCAATATAATGTGAGAACGCATGAACTATTCATATTGTACATTTCACAAGATAGAAACATTTCATCAAATGCTTGTTCCCCAAGTATATTTTTAAAGCAAAAACAAATGAAACTTTCAAATGATTTATTTAAACATGTAGGCACTTCCCAAAACATTTTGAAATGCAAGTTCACTCATCGGTATTTGTTAAATCTTTACCCAACTCCAACTTCCTCTAATGGTTCAAATGGGACGATGGGGTTTCGTTGGAACCTATCATCACATTAGCATCATAATTAACTCAATTCACATAACTATAAATTCTAAAAGCTATCTCCTAACTAGCTTCCAATTGCCATTAAATGGCTATCTATTTTCACTATCCTAATCACTCTAAAACGAATAAACAACCTTAACTACAAAACACTCACAAGTTTAATCACTAGCCATTCTCAACACTTAAAAATCAACTCTACTTAACTACTCACCTTGGTATCTTTCTAATTGAATCTTTTTCTAAGAGTTTTCAAGTTATTATAAAAGCTCTCTCTTTCTCTCTCTAAAACACCTAACTAGTGAGAGAAAGTATAGGAGTATGACTTTTGAGGGTTTTTTCAAGGTAAATGAGTAAAAGAGTATGAAAAACCCTATAACAAGGTGTGTAAAAGCATGAAATTTGAGGTTAACATGAGAGGTTGATGGAAGCTTTGAGAAAAGCTTTCATGGAGGATGAAAGAAACGTGAGTTGGGATGAGAAGAAGAAGAAGAAGTTGCTAGAGAAATGAAGAAGTTGTTGGAAAAATAATATTTATAGCTAAAGCTTATCCAAACTCTACTTAAATTATGAAAATGCCCTTAACAAGTTGGCCTGTTCTCCTCTAATCCATTGTGCAATCTTTTTACTCTTTTGACACTAGGACAAAGTCCATAATAGTCTAGAAATACTCGAGTTTACGAAAACTTAAAATTTTGACTCAAGATGAAAAATGACCATTTTGCCCCTACCTTGGAAATCATCATTATTTCTATTTCTTTCGTCACTTTATCCTTATTTTCATCATTCATTTATGCCTTAGGCCTACTTAGGCCTTAATATTGTTTGAAAGCATACTTCTAGGGGCTCACGAAGGAAATGATGAAATTACCCCTAGTCCGTCATATCGCGTCTACTTCTAGCTACGAGTCTATAAAGATCAAGGTCCCATAGTATGGCCTTTGAACAATTGTATGGATTGTAAGCCAAGGATAATGTAATGTCTTTGAATTTGTTATGAGTATTTGATTATAAATCCCTTGGCAATTGTGTTATATGATTTCAGACTTTAAGGCTTGCTCTGATCTAGTGGGGTTGCCTACTGAGTTCATGCGCTAGTCATAGACCCTTGGATTTGGGTAGGGGCACAATTAGCTTGCATACAACCATACCATAAACCAGATTATTTTTTGCCCCTTGAACTAGATATTTAATATCTTTAAAGATGAACTGAGCAAGATCTATAAGTGTTTTTCTTTTGATATAGTGCATGAACCACATTTCCTTAATTATTACTATAAAATGTTTAGCTCCAAATGGCCTTAGGTTATAAATAACAATGAGGTGTAGAATTCTGTCATGAAGACTCAACCTTGATGCACTATTAGGAAACTTTGCTATCAGTTGTTGAATTTCCTCAAGCAAGTGTACGTATTGCAACAAGTAATACAGAGGTAATATAATACCCGATACTTTGATATGTTGACTAATAAAGCTTATTGAATGCCAATTGAGGTTAAATAGAATGTTTAAAAATGAGTCGAAAGTGAATCAGAGCATAATAAGACCTTTTGGGTGTCAAGGAGACAAGTGAAAAATTTTAGAATAAAATAATATTAAAATATTAATATTTTATTCAGTGTCAAAATTTTTCCATGAAGGAGTATATGGTCAATCTAAGTGGAAGAGAAGAGGAACAAGGAAATTTTAGAGAAAGATGAGGTTAATGGGGCCTGCGTGTCCTTATAAATAAGGCTCGCACGGGTAAGTAAATATTTAAATATTCTGGTGATACTGCATTAAAGCATAAACTTGATATTTTATTGATACAAGTGTTCAAGAAGAAAAATGGAAAGAAATTCGAATTAAAAGATTGTGGGAGGATACAATTTAAAAGGGTGAAAACCTTGGAGGGTAAAATGGTAATTTTTCCATTAGTGGTCAAAGCTTCCAAAAGAAGCTTTGACTCTTCATCCTTATCCCATGGTTGGTTCTTCTCCCTAGCTAAAAGATATTTTTTCCTCCACCTTCATGTTCTCAATGCCATTTTTACCCATCCAACGCCATTTTCATGCTCCCATGCCATTTCACCTTTCCACCCTGCATTTGAAAAGAAAAATAGAGAGAATCAGCCAAGGAAAGAAAAGAGAAAAAAGTGAGAGGCTTGGGTAGTAAGTTATTCAAGAGTAATTAAAGAAATATCAAGTGGGTCTCAAGATTCAAGAAACATAAGGTAAGGATTTTTGTGTTTTAAGCTCATGGTTGGTTGAATCTTTGGAGAAATAATGTGTGAACCATTTGTGGCAGCTATGGTGGCCATGGGTGTGAGGAAATTATGAATTTGGTTGGGTGAAATCCAAGCTAAAACTAAGTGATAAGCTTAATGCTACAATTTGAAGCCTATGATTGGTTTAATATGGTGAGAATGATTTTCTGCAATATATAAGGTTATGTGATGTCATGGGTATGGATGGAAGGCAATTATATTAATTGTAAGCTTAGAAATAATTGAGTGAAAGTGAGGATGATTGTGGCTGCCATATATGTGGATTATGTGTGGAAATATAAGACGAATTTGAATGAAATGGCTAGAAAAGGTTAATAGGGGTGCCAGAGTCATATTTAAGTTACCGGTAATTATAATTTAAAGAATTACACAAGTAAAGGATAAATGCAATTATGGTAAAAATGTGTCAAGATATAAGTTAATTGAATAAGGATTCATGATTGAAGGAAAAAGAGAAGTAGAAACGATCTGCACTAAAAATATTGAATTTGGATTGTTGCTAGGAAGTGCAAAAGTTAAGATAGTAGACTGTGGTGGCGTGCTGGAGGAAATAACGAATGATCGGCAAGTAGAAATAGCTTGATAAGCCTCCGAACTAATAGCGATGTAATATCCCACTATCGTAAGGTGAGTGTACTTGCATTAAAATGTTTTGGGATAATTGCATACGTGTTTAATCAAATCACCTGAAATGTTTTATCAGACTTTTCTTTAAAACGTGCATGGGAACAAGCCCTTGATGAAATGTTTTTATGTGGTAAAATATGTGATATAATAAAACCATGTGTTCCTATATTATGTGGATATGTGTTATGCTTTGAGTGATAATGCTGTATAATAGCTAAAACCGTGCACGTGCAGTGCTGGAGTGCACGTGACAGTGCCGGTGGTGTGCGGTGTGGGAATGCACATGTCGATAATGACGCGGGTGAGAGTGCGTGTGATGATATTGAAATGTGCGTGTAGGGAGTGCACATGATGATATTGAAATGTGTGTGTAGAGAGTGCACATGATGATATTAAATAGTGTACATGATGATATTTAAATGTGCGTGTAAGGAGTGCACATGATAATATTGAAATATGAGTGCACATGATGAAATTGAAATGTGCGTGTAGGGAGTGCACATGAGCTAAGTAAGGCGGCGGTGGTGTACATGTATATATATATATATATATGCTATAGACAAGTTATGAAAATAAAAAATGTGATTGTACTATATGCTATAGAATGCCTTTCCGCTGCAGCGAGATTCGCTCTGCTATGCTTGCCTTGCTTAAATTTTCTAAATGTTTTAAAATGAGTTGAAAAATAGCACGGCATCGAGTTTTTTTGATAATATATAAAATTACATTGTTTTTACACAAGTGCATCATGTTTTCGAAAAGCTCTCCGTATTGTTTGCTTGTTCCCTTCCTATGTTCACTCACTGGGTTTATACTCACTCTTTTTTTAACTTCATGTTTTCAGATTCGGAGGTAGTTGGGACCTAGATTGAAATGTCCATTTGTATTCGCCATTTGGTAGGTACCTGGATATCCTGTAACAGCACCCACGCTTAGAGTCACTCCGCCGATAGTCAAGGTCTCTTGTCAGTTTATATATTTATTAAAATGTAAATTATGAGATTGTTATGCACTCTGTTTGTTGATTGATTACCCCTGTCGAGTAGGGTTGAAGAATGATAACCCTATTTTAGGGATGTTATATATATATATATATACTTGGTTCTCACAGTCTAATTTTGAAAGAACATTAATTAGAAATTTTGAGTCATAAATCTTAAAGAGAGAGAGGCTTGCTTGGGTCTGGTGGGCTATGCCTATTAGGCCCTTGCTCTAATCATGGCTCGGGAATTGGGCTATGACAAACTTGGCATCAGAACTTAGGTTTACTCGAGTCCTAGGAACTTTTGTGTCAGTCAGCGGAGTTGTCGGAGTTAGTGTAGAGTCTTGTTTATGATTTGTGATTGCAGCACAAGTCATAGATAGAAGGTTATATGAACTCCTATTCCTAGTAACCTACCTATTACTAACGTCATATAAAGGTTATAAGTGGTGCTGTTTTCTGGGTTTGAGATGCCACCCGAGACACAAACTGTTGTCAGAAAGATTTTAAAGCAAATGCTCTTAATGAACGGGTACTATAATGACGTATCCCTTCGACAAAGGATGGAGGAAAGTGGAGCTGGACTAATAGGACCGTAATAATTTACACATTTGGTGAAACTTTAATTTGAGCCCATAATTTATCAATGGGAGGAAAATTAGATGACTATGGATTGTATTTGAGATCAATATAAAGGAGCCATGCGATAATAGTACTAAAGGGCGTAATTTGACTGAAATGAATAGTGATTGTTGTAATTCACTTGGAGTTTATAAATCTAAGCATTGAGGGAGGTGTCAACCAATACTTATGTGCACGGGGGTAAGTGCACTATGTTAATTGAGCTTGTCAGGCCCATATATATAAATGGTGTTGGGTTTCCGAAATATTTTATATGCGAATATGTGTTGAATATGTATGCAACAGCTTAGAGAGAGTTGGTTTTGATTTCAACTAAGTGACTATCAGATCCCAAGATTTGATTTGACCCATTATGGTTATACTTATAAGTACATGAATCAACCCAAGGGTGAAAATCAGTGATTGTTATAATTAATGTTTAGTAATCAAGTAAAAGGCTAGTAAACAAATCTACTTTAAAGATGAGCTTGAATTTTGCTATGCTTAGCGTGAAGCTAAAGGATTAAAAGACTGGTTGTGGATTTGGTAGTTTGAAGTTAAATGACTTAGAAATGTTGATTTTAGTCTAAATGCCATAGGGAGATCTATATTTGAGCTTGATATACAAATTGCTTTAAAGATTAATTTAGGAGTTTATTTGGATTAGTATGCAAACTATGATGAAAATGATTAGACTTGAATTTGATTTCTCCAAAGGTAGGGATTTAGAAGATGTTGATTTTTGGATATGCTCTAAGAGGGAGTTTCTGTATCCTAAGTTAAGAAACTTTGATCTTATGGTCACAAAGGTAAGATACAATAATTAAGTAAATTATTCACTTTATATATGTAATGGGTTGAGAACTGAAGAGTAAAGTCAAGATCTCGACGGTAAGTGGTGTACAATTTGATATATACGTAACTAAGAGTTATTGGGAGACAATTACTTAATCAAATTGTACTAAATGTTATGGTCAAGGAATATGATTGTTAGTAATGAAATATGCCTAAACAACGATTTTGGCATACCACAAAAGGTGAAATAGATATGTTGAAATTAATGTTCTGATTGCGTATTTGTGATAGAAAATTTGTTTTGCAAATTATGGTTTCCATGATCATGAAATATATGAAGGTTATCAATATATAGGCATATACTTGAATGTGGTATATTTTGTGATTCACATGCATAATGTGGAAGGAGATATTCTATGGTGGAATTCAGTCTCATTGGTGGTTACATGATTATAAGTTTGGCATGAGATTGAAAATGCCCTAGCATATATGTGGAATGCATTGAGATAGGCTAAAGGCCCTATATACATCAACAAAGCCATTAAAATGAATGATAGGTGAAATAAGGATATTGTTATAACAAACATAAAAAGCTTAAGGATAATTAATGCAAATATACTAAGTTAGTTTGGTTCGGTCTGAAATAAGAGTAAAAACACCTTGAAAGATCTTAAAATAATGCCCACTAAGGTCAATGAGCTAAAATGTTATCTGGCATACATTGAATTGTTAAAGTTATGAGTGGCTTGAAATTAAGCTTTTGATTATTTAGATCCTCAACAAAATCTTATTAAAGGAAGTGTTTAAGCGTTTTAGGAAGTGTATCGAAAAACATAAGAACAATATACTAGTTCGACTTACCATGAGAGCTCGAATTTGGATGGCCATAAGTGGCTTGTGAATAATCAAGCAGTGTATAAGTATATGCTCATAAAAGGGAGCTATGATTGGTATATAAAGGTGGGACCTTAGAATTTCATTGTCATAGTTATGAGATTATATTTTTGTATAATATGATATAGCGTAGAACTTCAACGGTGAGATAATGTTCATTGCCTTAGGCATTAAACTATAAGTCATGGGCTTGCTTCCACATTGTGGACACCCTGATGAGATAAATTCGAGAAATTTCTCACACTAAGAAAACATTAAAGTTCAAAGAACAAATGGCTATAATAGTCAAGTTGGGGCTCATGACTGATATGCAACATAAGTATAAAGATATGTTGCAAATATAAGAATTCCTAGAAATATTGGTCTAAGGCAATGATTATCCTGCCATTATGCAGACCTGATGAAGTTACGGTCTCGATATACTGTAGACGCAAGGCATAAATTGTGAAACACACTTTTTCCCCCCCACAAGGTTCGAATTTATTTTGAGTAATTATCAAGGTAAAGTGCCTGATAAGGGTAGGCAAAGGTTGAATTGTGTTATGAATGTTTAGAAAACGAGGGTGATATGGTTTGATTAAATAATACTACCCTTGGTGAGGGAATAGAAATATGCTACAGAAATTGTAGAGATCCACTTAGAAAGAGTTAATGATTTGAGATTTTAAGTAATCCTATACGAGCAAAGACTTTGGTAATGAGTTATGACTTAGAGGCATGATAATAGAATATAAATTATGGCTAAGAAAAGTCGACTTTTAAGATACGTGGTGCTTGGGGGTGATGTCAACTAGTGATTGACTCTGATATGAAAATAGAACACATAGATCGGTTTTGAGTATTCCCCTCATGATGGTGAGCATGATTCAATTAAATGTAAGAGGAGATGATTTTAAATTAAATTTGACTGCTATTTTAATATTACAAGTGGTTTATTGAACTTGTTGTCACGACCCAAATTTCGGGCCATGACCGACGCATGGGTCCAATGGACGTAATCCACTAAACCCAAGCAAGCCTATTATTTATCTTACTTATAATTCCATCTATTATCACTAAGTCATATTTCATAACTTTGAATCAAAATAGTGATATACATTGCCAACTCGTACTGGCATTACTCATTTAAAATTTACATTAAGTTCATCTATACATAACAAAATAATACTCGACTTCCAGCGGAGGAACTCGGATGAATATACAGCTACCGAATGCCGAGACACCTACCAAAAGATGGACACAGGTCTACAAGGACACCTCGTCTTAATTATCGAGTGCCTCGTGATCTGAAAACATGAATTTTTATAAAACATGAGTACAATACTCAGTGAGTGAATATTAGAAGGGAACAAGCAATCTCAACCAGGAAATTTGACAATCATGATGTGCCGGTTGAAAATAAAGCCATTTTCATCTAACTACTATTCCAAACCCTTTTTACCTTACCTAGAAATTTATTACGCATTCAAGGATTAAACATCCTTGAATTTACATCGATCCTTCTAGCAAAGTAGTAAAACTGACGATTATTTACAAATTGTCACACAATAAGGGTTTCACAACCCGTACGATTCATATATGCATATGTATCACGTACAATTTCATTCACCAATTGTTCTATCAAGCAAGATAGCAAAATTAACGGTTTATCACAAACCATCACAAACAAGGGTTTAACATACCACACAATCAAACATATATACACAAAGATATGAGCAATTATATACACTGCCAAGTCTTCACTATTCTTGGTGGTACAAAGAAACAACTATCGGAGTACTCGGTAAGGGGTATCACTCAGTATCCCTCTTTGCACACCTCTTAATTTTTAGGAAATTGTGGGCATTACGTATCGCCGTCCCCACAACCTTTATCATTAAACCGGCATTGCACTTCCCACTTCGCACATGCACGGTTGTAATTATCACATCCTTTGTCATTCAACTAACATTGCACTTCCCACTCTGCACATGCACGGTCGTAATTATCACATCCTTTGTCATTCAACTGGCATTGCACTTCCCACTTCGCACATGCATGGTTGCATCAATTTCACCATAATTTATTAATAATGCATATCAGCATAATACAAAGGTACACATATTCAATACACTTAATTTCACACAATTTCTCAATAATACATGTAGGCATCATACAGATATACACAGATGCATCGCAATCATATTTAACATCACAGAAATATTTTCACTAAAGGCTTGTTCCTGAGATTCATTTTTAAATGGGAATTAGATATAATCATTCACGCATTTCATTTCAACTTAATTAGAATTCCCAAATAAATTTTGAAATGCAAATTCACTCACAGGTGTCGAAAATTTGGATTTCGGGTGCACTCAAACTAATAGTCCTCAGGCGCAATTCGTTTGCCTTTTCCGGACGTCTCATTACCTTGTCAAATAACAAAGTCGAGGAATTTACTATATTGTCCCTAAATTGATATAAACTAATTTAAATTACTAATGCTTGATATGTAAATGCAAAAATACGGCCGATTACCGCTTAATCGCGGTATCAATTAAATTCGACCGATCACCCGATTAATTGGCGATTGTGTCCAAATCACCTCCAAATTAATCCATTTCTCCTCTAATACCTTAATTTACCACATACCATTTAAATAAAGCCAAATTCAGCATTAGAACCCTCACAGTTCCTTATAGAAAAATTTGATCATTTGGTGCACTAGAACCAAAATTTTTTCTACATAACCGTTTCACCTTAATTCATCATTTTCCAAGCCATTTTCCTTGAAATAAAAACAATCCCCCATTGATATTCAGCCCTCATGGTTCGACCAACAAGGAACCCTAGAGAAATTGAATATTTCTTTTGTGTTTTTGTTCATAACCATGCTTATTTATCCCTAAACACTAACATAGTCTAAAATCAAATTATTCCAACAACAATTCCTCTTCCATACCCATTTTTCAGAATTGAATTCATCATGATAACTCAATATTCAACCATGGAAATCAAGAACAAAAGCATGGGTAAGCTAGGTATCAAGGAGAATTAAAGAAATTTTAACTTAACTAGCTTGTTTCCTTTATTTTTTCACTTTTTCTTTGAATTTCCACCTATGTTTCCTTGTTTTTCCCTTTGTTCTTCCTTTTTTCTTGTTGCTGGTTGTCTAGGCTGAATATGGTGAGAGAATTGGGGATTTAATGGGCTGATTTCTATAGAAAATAATAAAATAATCAAGCATGCCACGTGTCGCATGCTTATTGGCCTAATTTTTAACTTTTTGACTTTTTCTTCTTAATTTTCCACCACAAATATTCTGGTATTTATCCAATCCTACCAAAATTAAAATCCCTTGGTCTTGACAAGTGCTGGGGTGAAAAATTAACCGATATGCCCTCGAGGTGGAAAAATTACGATTTTGCCCCTATACTCAGAAATGTACTGGAATCACATTATTTCTACTTTTCAACCTCAAATAGCACTAATATTGATCAATATTAACCAAATGGGGCAAAAAAATCATTTTATAAAAATTTCCATTTAGTCCTCTAGTGGTAAAATTACCATTTTGCCCTTGTACTCCAAAAATACTGGGAATTACAATTTTTCATTGCTAAACATCATTTTATACTCCAATAATCATAATTATATTTCATATAATTATTCTTGGTCAAATGTGATCAAATCTTGGCTAGAAATCTCCATTTTATCATCAAATGGTAAAATGACCGTTTTGTCCCTAATCGGTCAATTTTCCTAATGGACTCCAAACTGGACCTTGAACTCTGAATCACTATTCTAAGCCATTCTGTGGGTTTCAAAATTTCAATTTCCTCTTAGAATTTCTATTTGAACTAGTTGAAGGCTCGATTTAACTTAGTTGTACCACTCGGTACAATATCGTCTTTTAATCGAGCTTGACAAGGTCTCACACTTGTATACCTAAAGATTACTTGAAGTTGAAATTTTTTAAAATATATATGGATATATATATATATATATGTTGCATATGGGTGAAAAGGAACTCAGACAGAGTTATTTATAATTTGATTCAATGATGATATCCTATAAGTGATTACAACATTAGGTAATGACTAAGATAATCCATCAATGATCTCGGCAGTGAATAAGTTGATTATAATTCTGTTAGCCTAAAGGTAAGTGTTTATATTTTTGGTATGACTTCATAAAGTTCTATTTTATCGTAATCAAACTTGATGTTCTTGATATAGCCTGAGAGGTTGGGCATCTAAACTAGCTTAATTGTAAGTTAGAAATTGTTAGGCTATTATGAAGTACACAAATAGAGAAGTGTGCCTTGGATTTAATCCCCTAAAGGCTAACGAAATAGAACGTATTAGTACTGGTATAGCTCTAGTGTAAAGTTCTGATTTATGGAGATTTGGGAAAAAATTATAGCTTATGCATGAAGGTTGTGCATTTGAAATTGTGTAAGAGAAGTTTAAAACCTACCTTGTTTGGCATAAAGCCCATGATTGAGAATGGATGATTATGGACTTAACTATCTAAGGTAAAAAGGCTAAAAGAAGTTACTATCGGAAGGGTCTTAATAGATAATTCTTTGATTTTAAAGTGCACTTAAGGAAAGATAAGTGTTTAAATTCATCTTCGGGTTGATGAACTAATGAGGTTGTGAGATTTAGCAGTTGAAGTAAATTTGACGAATCTCAAGTTGGATATGTTTGTATGTGACCTATAATTAATAAGTTGGTTATGACTCGGGAATTATAAAGATCGGTTAAGTCATGAGGATGCATGCAAGAATATCATTGATTATTAAAATGTGTTATGGTATAAGTTGAAATTACTTAGAGAGCATTCGATCATGAAAATTGTCACAGCCCAAATTCTCGGGCCATGACCGGCGCATGGGCCCAATGGGCATAGCCTACTAAGCCCAAGCAAGCCTATTATGTAATCTTGCTTAACATCCCATCAACTATTCTCAAGTCACCTTTCATAAGTCCAACTTATAATGACTTTAATAATGGGCTATAACAATCAAGAATTTCATTAATATAAACCCAAAATGATGTTAACATTTCAACTCATGGTGACATTAATAGTTAGAATATACATATTTCGTCTATGACAGGTATCTTAGTATTTTACATCACATGAACGTACTCATAAAACAAAATGACTCTTGACTTTCAGTAGAGTGACCACAGTGAAGATGCAGCTACTGAGATGCCATAGTACCTACCAAGAAAGCGAGCATATGTGTGCAACTCAATCTAGATCCCAACTGCCTCTAAATCTGAAAACATGAATTTTAAAAACGTGAGTATAAAACTCAGTGAGTGAACATAAGAAGGGAACAAGCAATCAATATGAAGAATTTGGAAATCATGATGCACTTGTTTCAAAAGCAATGCAATTGATTTAATTTCTTACTAAAAACCCCTCATTTCATACTTTGATTAATAACCTCATAGTGTTGCAACAACCCATGATCAATCCACGAGGTTAAATGGGTGAAAAATATGTCAAAAATCAAATAGGGTAGCATGTAGGACAGATTGTTTCTCGTCGCAGCGAAGTTCATTCTCGCTACAGCGAGAAACAGTATCAGTTTGCATATTTTTCAGTTTTTCTAGCATTTCTTTTGCTACAGAAGTCCACTTGACATGATTTTTTGACCATTAAAAAGCTAAGAGGAAGGGTTACAACTTTAGTGTTTACCACTTTTCCCAGTTCAGAAGGGAAGGTAGTAAAAATCTTCATCAAAGTGAAGGCACTGCATCAGAACTCGAGGGTTTCTCTCTGCAGCGAGATTTATTTTCGCTGCAGTGAGTTTCTGGCTACGAAAACAGAATGTTTCTCACTGCAGCGAGAAAGCATTCTTGATACAGCGAGAAGTAGGGCACCTAAGTTTAAAAAAGACCTCCTTTGCACTAAAAATCCATTTGGTGTTGCAATGAACTCAATTCGCAAGAAAATGGGACATTCTCAAGAATCATCATGCCAAAATTTCACATGCATTACAACCATATACCATATATATATATATATATCAATCATCATGCACACCCTTCCATCATCATCAGCTCATATGCAATGGCTTATGCGCACTCCTACTCGCACATAGCTGGGTCAGCAACGGCTTATGTTCAGTCCCACTTGCACATAGCCGAGTCAGCAACTGCTTATGCGCACTCCTACTCGCACATAGCCGGGTCCATATCATTACACAACATTATTCATATATATATATATATATATTAACATAATGTAGTAGTACAACAATCCATAACAGCCACATGTCACATATAGAAACAATTTATCAAAGGCTTGTTCCCAAGGCACTAGTTTTCAAGATAAAACAAATAAAACACTTTAGGGATTCAATCAAACATACTTGTATACACATCCCAAAACCTTTTTAATGCAAGTTCATTCACCGGGATTGTTGAACCTCTAATTGACTCTAACCTCCACTAATGGTTCAAATGGGCAAGTGAGGCCTTGTTGGAACCTATACACACACAACATCACAACCAATCCAATTTACATTAATATCACTCCAAAAGCTAGTTTCTAATTCAAATTCTTCTAGTCATTCCTAATTGGCTTCCAACTATATCAAATGGATATTCCTTGCACTACTCAAATCACACTAAAAATGAATAAACAACTCAACAATAAAATAGCTCATAATCCCAATTCCTACCCATTATCAACAACTTAAAACCAAGCCTAGTTCATCACTCACCTTAGGGTTTCTTTGAAATTGAATTCTCTTCCAATAGCTTCCAAACAATTGTGAAAAATCTCTTTTTCTCTCTCTAAACCTCTAATTAGTGAGAGAAAGTACTGAACAAGGACTTTTTGAGGGTTTTATATGAGACTGTGAAAGAGCATAAGGGTTCTTGTCAAAAGGGCATAAAGGTATGAAAATTAGAGCTAGAGAGAGAAAGTTATGAAAGTTTCATATCAAGCTTCCATGGAGAATGGAAGCAACGTTAGATGGAAGAAGAAGAAGGAGAAGAAGTTGTTGGAGAATGAAGAAGCTGCTGGAAGAAAAAGATATTTATAGCTCAAGTTTATCCATTTCATTTGAAATTACGAAAATGCCCTTAGCACATTAACTTGTTCTCCTTCAATCCTTGGTGTAATCTTTTTACTCTTTTGATACTCAAACAAGTCCATAATGGTCTAGACATGCTCGAGTTTATGAAACTTAAAAATTTTGACTCGAGGTGAAAAATGACCCTTTTGCCCCTATGGTAAAAATTATTGAAACTTCTAGTTTTCTTTATGTTTTCATCATTACACATTATTTATCTAGTTTTATGCCTATTTAGACCTTAAAATATCATAAAACCTTCTTTTGAGAGCTTTTTAAAGAAAATGACAAAACTACCCCTAGCCCGTGTTAATGCGTCTATGCATAGTTATGAGCCTATGGGGGTTGAGGTCTCACATTCTCCCCCACTAATAAAAATTCAGCGAATTTAAATTTAACTATAAGGTAACGTACCTCTAAGCATCAAAGAAGTGGGGATAATTTGTCCGCATCTCCTCCTCGGCCTCCCATGTTACCTCCTCGAATTCAAATCGACGTAGGGTGAATAATCAAAGTTCTCAAGTTCTGCCACATCACTCTCATCGGGCATTCTTAACATAGAATCTTGGTTTATGCATTATATCAACTTCCAATCTTTATGGAAAAGTCAACGATGTCATAATATATAATTATGTGTACTACTTTTGTTGGATAAAAATAATATCATTCTTTATCTTATGAAGAGAATTCAAATATGCTATTAATTCTGGTCACACCTCAATCAAATCATCCTTAAATCATCAATCATGCATGTTTACTTAACCATCCACAATTCCTCTACTTTGATCTTTTATCAAACCTTCCAACATGCAAGCATTTATAATACATAAGGATCAACCACTCTTTATTTATTCATATATGTTTAACATCACGGATGATTCAAATTCGGTAACCATTAGTAACCATTTTCCCAAAAACAAACTCCAATACTTTCATGTTTGAGTGCTCACTAGATAAATCTCAACTTATACCATAAGGTAATTCAATAAATCATGACATTCCGCATACCCCCTTATAATCTTAATCAATCTCTTTAATCAATAACTCAACCTCTCAAGATTAAAGTTGCTCAAAATTTTTCTTTTAAAGTTCCTTTCCAAGTCTCATTTTGATTACTAATTATTTCTACATTTTTGATGCATAGCTAATTTGTTCGTCATCAATCACCCACAACATATGTAACTTGATATTTCTCAAATTTACTCCAAACATCAAATCTCATGGCCTCATTAGTTTATCAATTTGAAGATCAAATTAAACATTTGTCTCTCCTGAAGTGCACTTTAAAATTTAAGAATCATTTATTAAGGCCTTTCTGATATTAACTTCTTTTAGTCCCTTTTACCTTAGAAAATTAAATCCATAATCATTCATTTTGAATCATGTGCTTTATATCAATCAAGACAGATTTACACTTTTAATTATACGAATCCAAATGCACACCTCTACGCATAAGCTATAAACTTTTTCCCACATCTTTATATATCAAAACTATATATATTGAAGTTATATCAAAACCGATACATCATTTTCCATTGCCCCTTAGGATATTCAATTCATGTCATACTTCTCTATTCGTGTACTTAACAATAACTTAACAATTTCTAGCTCACAGTTAAACTAGTTCATATGCCAAGCCTTTTAGGCTATAAGAAAACACCAATTTTGATCATGATATAATAGAATTTAATGAACTCATACCTAAAGTATAAATACTTACTTTTACGCTAACAACATTATAATCCATTTGGTCACTGCCAAAATCAGCGATAAATTATCTTAATCATTATCTAGCACTATAACCATTGATAGAATATCATCATCGAATCAAATTATAACTAACTCCGCATGAGCTTTTATACCAATATGCAATATATATATCCATACATATATATTTCCAAAAATTTTAACTTCAAATTGCCTTAGGCACATCAAGCCCAATAAGCCGTCTGTAAAATCAAAATAACCAATAATCAAATTTAGAATCATTTTTTCTCTTGGTTGGTTAGATCATGCTCATCATTTGTGGTGAATACACAAAACTGATTTCAATATTCCATTCTCATACAAGAGTCAACCACTAATTGGCACTATCTTCAAACACCAAGTGTTTTATAAGTCGATTTTCTTAGTCAAAATTCATATTGTAATATTTCAACTTTAGGTCATGTCTCATTACCAAATTTGTACTCGTATACGAGTACTTGAATTTTCAAATCATCATCTCTTTTCTAAGTAAATTTCTATAATTTTCGTAGTGCATTTCTATTCCCTTACCAAAGGTAGTATCATTTAATCAAACCATGTCACCCTCATTTTCTAAACATTTGAAGCATAATTTAAACTTCCACTATCCCTATCAGGCACTTTACCTTGATAGTTAATCAAAATAAATTGGAACTTGTGGGGAAGCACATTTCACAATTTATGCTTTACGTCTACAATTATGTCGAGACCAGAACCTCATCGGGTCCACAAAATGGTAGGAGAATCATTGCCTCGAACTAGTATTTCCAAGTATACTTATGCTTGTATCATATCTTCATACTTATGTGACATGTCAGTCACGAGCCCAACTTGACTGTATAGCCATTTGCTATTTAAGCTTTAATGTTTGCTCATTATGAAAAGTCTTTCGAATTTATCTCATCAGGGTATTCATAAGTTGGATACATGTCCATATTTTACAGTTCAAGGCCTAAAGCATTGAACACAACCTCATCATTGATGTTCTATGCTATTTATATAATACAAAATATAATCTAGGAACTATGACAATGAAATTCTAAAGTTCCACCTTTATCTACCAATCATAGCTCCCCTTATGAGCCCATACTTTACACTGCTTGATTGTTCACAAGCTACTCATGGCCATCCAAATTCGACCTCTTATAGCAAGTCAAGCGAATATATTTTCTTATGTTTTTCCATACATTTCCAAAACACTTAAACACTTCCTTTAATAGGGTTCCATTGAGAACTTAATCAATCAAAGGCTTATCTTTAAAGCCACTAATAACTTTAATCGTTCATTGTATGCCCAATAACACTTTAACTCACTAACCCCACTGGACATTATTTTAAAATCTCCCAAGGTGTCCGTGTTCTTTGTTAGGATCATACCATCTAACTTAGTATAATTGCATTAATTATCCTTAAGCTCTTTATGCTCAGCATATCAACAAACATATTTTCCCCTCATTCATGTTATTGACCTTGTTAAGGTATATGTGGCTTTTCAACCTTTCACAATACATTCCACATTTATGCCAGGGCATTCTCAATCTCATGCCAAGCCTATAGGCATGTAACCATAAATCAGGGTAAACTCCCCTATGGGATATCTCCTTCCATATGATGCATGGGGATCACAAGATGTACAACTCCAAGTGTATGCCTACATATTGATAACCTCCATATATTTTATGATCATGGAAACCACAATTTTCAAAACTAGCTTTCTATCACAAGTTTGTAATCGAAACATTAGTCTCCACATATGTCACTTTGGACATACTTCACTACTAACATTCGTATACCTTCACCACAACATCCAGTGCAAATTGATTAAGTAATGATCTCCAAATTTACTCTTGGGTACACATATATCAAATTGTACACCACTTAGTGTTAAGATCTTGACTTTACTCATCAATTCTTAACCAATTACATCCATAAGAAAGACAATTCACTAAATTTTTGTATCTTGCTTTTGCAGTCATAAGATCAAAATTTCTTAAGCTTAAGATGCAGAAGCTTCCTCTTAGAGCATATCTGAAAATCCACATGTTTTAAGTCCCTTACCTTTGGAGAAATCACATTCAAGAGTAATCTTTTACATCATAGGTTGCATACTGAACTAAACATATTTTTTTAAAATTGACCTTTAAAGCAATTCATATATCGATCTTCATATAGAACTCCATATGGCACTTACACTAAATTTGTCATTTCCATGTCATTTAATTTCAAACTGCTAAATCCACATCTAGTCCTTCAATCTTTTGGCTCCACATTAAGCATAGCAAAATTCAAGCTCATCCTTAAAGTAGATCATTTACTAGCCTTTTACTTCATGACTATACGTCAATTATAATAATCCGTGATTTTCACCCTTGAGCTAATTCATGCTATTATAACCATAAACCACAATAATTCAATCCAAGCCTTAGAATCTCACAATTACTTAATTAGAATCAAAACCAACTCCATTTAAGCTACTATACACATATTCAACACTTATACGCTTATAAAATATTTCAAAAGCCCACACCATTTCTATAGGGGTAGAGCAAGCTTAATCAACACAGTGCACTTGCCTCCGTGCACGTGGGAATCATTTTACACCTCCCTTAATACTTAGATGTACAAGCTTCAAGTGAATCTCAATGATCACTATTCATTCCAATCAAAATGTGCCCCTTGTACCATTACTATATATGTTTCTTTATATTGACTACGATAAGGATCCAATATTGTCCAATTTCTTCTCATTGACAATTATAGGCTCAAGTTCTAACTCCAATGAATGAATAAGGCATTACAGACTTATTAGTCCAGCTCCAATTTCCTCCATCTTTAATCAGAGGAATTTATTATTACATTAGCCTTTCATTAAGAGCATTTTTGCTTAAAATATTTCCAACAACAGCTCGTGTCTCGGGTGGCATCTCAAACCCGGACAACGGTACCACTTATGACCTCTGCATAATGTTAGTAAGAAGGTAGGTTACTAGAAATAGGAGTTTATATAGCCTCCTATTTATGAATTGTGCTGTAGTCACAAACCATAAACAATACTCTACATTAACTCTGACAACTCCGCTGACTGACACGAGAATCCCTAGGACTCGACTAAACCTAGAGCTCTGATACCACCTTTGTCATAGCCCAAATTCCTGGGACATAACCGGCGCATGGGCCCAATGGGCATAGCCTACCAAGCCCAAGCAAGCCTATTATGTAATCTTGCTTAACATCCCATCAACTATTATCAAGTCACCTTTCATAAGTCCAACTTATAATCACTTTAATAATGGGCTATAACAATCAAGAATTTCATTAACATAAACCCAAAATGATGCTAACATTTCAACTCATGGTGACATTAACAGTTAGAATATACATATTTCGTCTAAGACACATATCTTAGTATTTTGCATCACATGAACATACTCATAAAACAAAATGACTCTTGACTTTCAGCGGAGTGACCACAGTGAAGATGCGGCTACTGAGATGCCATAGTACCTACCAAGAAAGCGAGCATATGTGTGCAACTCAATCTAGGTCCCAACTGCCTCTAAATCTGAAAACATGAATTTTAAAAACATGAGTATAAAACTCAGTGAGTGAACATAAGAAGGGAACAAGCAATCAATAGGAAAACTTTGGAAATCATGATGCACTTGTTTCAAAAACAATGCAATTGATTTAATTTCTTACTCAAAACCCCTCATTTCATACTTTGATTAATAACCTCATAGTGTTGCAACAACCCATGATCAATCCACGAAGTTAAATGGGTGAAAAATATGTCAAAAATCGAATAGGGTAGCATGCAGGACAGAATGTTTCTCGCTACAGCGAAGTTCATTCTTGTTGCAATGAGAAATAGTATCAGTTTGCATGTGTTTCAGTTTTTCTAGCATATCTTTCGTTACAAATATCCAATTGACCTATGTTTTAGACCATTAAAAAGCTAAGAGGTAGGGATACAACTTTTATGATTACCACTTTTCCTAGTTCGGACGGCAAGGTGGTCAAAATCTTCATCAAAGTGAAGGCACTGCATTAGAACCTGAGAGTTTCTCGCTGCAGCGAGTTTCTAGCTGCCAAAACAGAATGTTTCTCGCTGTGGCCAGAAGCAGGGCACCTAAGTGTAAAAAAGACCTCTTTTGCACTAAAAATCCATTTGGTGTTGCAATGAACTCAATTTGCAAGAAAATGGGACATTCTCAAGATTCATCATGCAAAAATTTCACATGCATTACAACCATATACCAAATATGTATATATATATATATATCAATCATCATGCACACCCTCCCATCATCATCAGCTCATATGCAATGGCTAATGCACACTCTCACTCGCACATAGTCGAGTCAACAACGGCTTATGCGCACTCTTACTCGCACATAGCCGGGTCAATATCATTACACAACATTATTCATATATATATATATATATATATAACAACATAATGTAGTAGTACAATAATCCATAACAGCCACATGTCACATATAGAAACAATTTATCAAAGGCTTGTTCCCAAGGCACTAGTTTTCAAGATAAAACAAATAAAACACTTTAGGGATTCAATCAAACATACTTGTATACACATCCCAAAACCTTTTTGATGCAAGTTCACTCACCGGGATTGTTAAACCTCTAATCGACTCTAACCTCCACTAACGGTTCAAATGGGCAAGTGAGGCCTTGTTGGAACCTATACACACACAACATCACAACAAATCCAATTTACATTAATATCACTCCAAAAGCTAGTTTCTAATTCAAATTCTTCTGCTCATTTCTAATTGGCTTCCAACTATATCAAATAGCTATTCCTTGCACTACTCAATCACACTAAAAATGAATAAACAACTCAATAATAAAACAGCTCATAATCCCAATTACTAGCCATTATCAACAACTTAAAACCAGGCCTTGTTCATCACTCACCTTAGGGTTTCTTTGTAGTTGAATTCTCTTTTAATAGCTTCCAAACAATTTTGGAAAATCTCTCTTTCTTTCTCTAAACCTCCAACTAGTGAGAGAAAGTTCTGAACAAGAACTTTTTGAGGGTTTTAAAGTGAGAGAGTGAAAGAGCACAAGGGTTCCAGTCAAAAGGGCACAAAGGTATGAAAATTAGAGCTAGAGAGAGAAAGTTGTGAAAGTTTCATATCAAGCTTCCATGGAGGATGGAAGCAACGTCAGATGGAAGAAGAAGAAGGAGAAGAAGCTGCTGGAGAATGAAGAAGCTGTTGGAAGAAAAAGATATTTATAGCTCAAGTTTATCCATTCCACTTGAAATTACGAAAATGCCCTTAGCACATTAACTTGTTCTGCTTCAATCCTTGGTGCAATCTTTTTACTCTTTTGATACTCAAACAAGTCTATAATGGTCTAGACATGCTTGGGTTTACAAAACTTAAAAATTTTGACTCGAGGTGAAAAATGACCATTTTTCCCATATGGTGAAAATTATTGAAACTTCTAGTTTTCTTTGTGTTTTCATCATTACACATTATTTATCCGATTTTATGCCTATTTAGACCTTAAAATATCATAAAACCTTCTTCTAGGAGCTTTTTAGATAAAATGATGAAACTAACCCTAGCTCGTGTTATTGCGTCTATGCATAGTTGTGAGCCTATAGGGGTTAAGGTCTCACAAAAATATTGGAGATTATTATCAAGAATATAGTACTACCGGTTACTGAATTTGAATCATCTGTAATGTTGAATATATATGAAATAGATAAAATGTTTTGATCCTTATGTATTATGAAATGCTTGAATAGAATTTGTATGGAAGTATGTAAACCAAAAAAATAGAGATTGATTGATGATTTAGACCCATAGTCAATGGTGGGATAAATGCTTGAATATTGAAAAGTTTAATAAAAGATCAAGGTAGAGGAATTGTAAATGGTTATGTGAACACGTATGATTGATAATTTAAGGTTCATTTGATTGCGGTGCAACTAGAATTAATGGCATATTTGAATTCACTCTACAAGATGAAGAATAATATTGTTTTGATCTAAGAAGTGTAGTACACATAATTACATATATTACGACATTGTCGAGTTGTCTATAAAGATGGGAAGTTGATATAATGTATAAACCAAGATCCTATGTTAAGAATGGCCAACGAAAGTGATGTGGTAGAATCTTAGAACTTTAATTGCTCACCCTATGTTGATTTGAATTCGATGACAAATTCTATTTAAGTGAGGGAGACTATAATACCCCGTACTTTGATATGTTGACTAATAAAGCTTATCGGATTCCAATTGAGGTTAATTAGAATGTTTAAAAGTGAGTTGGAAGTGAATCGGAGCATAATAAAACCTTTTGGGCTCCAAGGAGACAAGTGAAAATTTTTGAAATAAAATAATATTAAAATATTAATATTTTATTCAGTGTCAAAATTTATCCATGAAGAAGGAGTATATGGTCAATCTAAGTGGGGGAGAAGAGGAACAAGGAAATTTCAGAGTAAGATGAGGTTAATGGGGCCCATGTGTCCTTATTAAATAAAGCTCACGCGGGTAAGTAAATATTTAAATATTTTGATGATACCGCGTTGAAGCATAAACTTGATATTTTATTGAAACAAGTGTTAAGGAAGAAAAATGGAAAGAAATTGGAATTAAAAGATTGTGGAAGCATACAATTAAAAAGGGTGAAAAGCTTGGAGAGCAAAATGGCAATTTTGCCATTAGTGGTCAAAGCTTCCAAAGGAAGCTTTGACTCTTCATCCTTATCCCATGGCTGGTTCTTATCTCCAGCCAAAAGATATTTTCTCCTCCACCTTCATGCTCTCAATGCCATTTTCACCCACCCAACACCATTTTCATGCTCCCATGCCATTTCACCTTGCCACCATGCATTTGAAAAGAAAAATAGAGAGAATCGGCCTAGGAAAGAAAGGAAAGAAAAGTAAGAGACTTTGGTAGTGAGTTATTCAAGAGTAATTGAAGAAATATCAAGTGGGTCTCAAGATTCAAGAAACATAAGGTAAGGATTTTTGTGTTTTAAACTCATGGTTGGTTAAATCTTTGGAGAAATAATGTGTGAACCATTTTGTGGAAGATATGGTGGCCATGGGTGTAAGGAAATTATGAATTTTGTTGGGTTAAATCCAAGCTAAATCCAAGTGCTAAGCTTAATGCTACAATTTAAAGCCTATGACTGGTTTAATATGGTGAGAATGATTGTGTGCAATATGTAGGGGTATCATGATGTCATGGGTATGGATGGAATGCAATTATATTAATTGTAAGCTTGGAAATAATTGAGTAAAAGTGAGGATGATTGTTGCTACCATATATGTAGATTATGTGTGAAAATATAAGATGAATTTGAATGAAAATGGCTAGAAAAGGTTAATAGGGTGCTAGAGTCATAATTAAGTTACCGGTACTTATAATTTAAAGAATTACGCAAGTAAAGGATAAAGGAAACTAGTGTAAAAATGTGTCAAGATATAAGTTAGTTGAATAAGGATTCATGATTGAAGGAAAAAGAGAAGTAGAAACAATGTACACTAAAAATATTGAATTTGGATTGTTGCTAGGAAGTGCAAAAGTAAAGATAGTAGACTGTGGTGGCGTGTCGGAGGAAATAATGAACGACCGGCAAGTAGAAATAGCTAGATACACCTCCGAACTAATAGCGATGTAATATCCCGCTATTGTAAGGTGAGTGAACTTGCATTAAAATGTTTTGGGATAAATGCATACGTGTTTAATTGAATCACCTGAAATGTTTTATCGGACTTTTCTTTAAAACGTGCATGGGAACAAGCCCTTGATGAAATGTTTTTATGTGGTAAAATATGTGATATAATGAAACCATGTGTTCCTATATTATGTGGATATGTGTGTTATGCTTTGAGTGATAATGCTGTATAATAACTATAATCATGCATGTGCGGTGTGGGAATGCACGTGACGGTGCCAGTAGTGTGCGGTGTGGGAGTGCACATGCTGGTAATGACATGGGCGGGAGTGTGTGTGATGATATTGAAATGTGTGTGTAGGGAGTGCACATGATGATATTGCCTTGTGTGTGTAGGGAGTGCACATGAGCTGAGTAAGGCGGCGGTGGTGTACATGTATATATATATATATGCTATAGACAAGTTATGAAAATAAAAAATTTAATTGTACTATACGCTATAGAATGCCTTTCCGCTGCAGTGAGATTTGCTTTGCTATGCTTGCCTTGAATTTTCTAAATGTTTTAAAATGAGTTGAAAAACAGCACGACATCAAGTTGTGTTGATAATATATAAAATTGCATTGTTTTTACACAAGTGCATCATGTTTTCAAAAAGCTCTCTGTATCGTTTGCTTGTTCCCTTCTTATGTTCACTCACTGGATTTATACTCACTCTTTTTTTAACTTCATGTTTTCAGATTTAGAGGTAGTTGGGACCTAGATTGAAGTGTCCATTTGTATTCACCATTTGGTAGGTATTAGGGTATCCTGTAGCGTCACCCATGCCCAGAGTTACTCCGCTAATAGTCAAGGTCTCTTGTCAATGTATATATTTACTAAAATGTAAATTATGAGATTGTTATGCACTCTGTATGTTGATTGATTACCCCTATCAGGTAAGGTTGAAGAATGATAACCCTATTTTGGGGATGTTATATATATATATATAGATATACACTTGTTCTCATGGTCTAATTTCGAAAGAACATTCATTAGAAATTTTGAGTAATAGATCTTAAAGAAAGAGAAGCTTGCTTGGGTCTGATGGGCTATGCCTATTGGGCCCTTGCGCCAGTCATGGCCCAGGAATTGGGCTGCGACAGGTAAATAGAGGGTCGAATCCCACAGGAATTACACCAACTTAAGCTAAGTACTAAAATTGTGGCAAACTAATTTTATCCGAGTAGTCAAAATTAAAAGATTATTTAAAAGCTAAATTAAACTAACAAATTAAAACTAATAATTGAAAGCAAAATTCACTAGAAAACCAATTAATTATGAAGTTTAGCCATCAAGAGTAACAAGAATAATAAAAGCTAAGGAAAAAGAAAATAAACAAATTTTGGCAACCTTGATCTTCAATCTTCAACCTCAACCTTTAACTTCTTGAATCTCTCTTCGGGTTTTCTTCTTACGCCTAACTTCTCATCAAGTTATCTAATTATACTCGAAACTAAACCTAATTTTCCCTAAACTGAACTACTTTAGCCTAATGACTGTTAATTTGGGCATAAAATACGTGTAGATCCTATAAGATTTAAATCAGCCCATATCCTTTTCTTTCCCACAACAACTAATTCAATTTTTTCTCTTTGACACCACAATTGTCACAGCCCAATTTTCGGGCCATGACTGGTGCAAGGGCTTAATGGGCTCAGCCTACTAAGCCCAAGCAAGCCTATTTATAAAATCTTATACATTAATCCATACTTCTTAAAAATTCAAAATTTGTAGCGTTCAAATATAGTTCCTTTGAAAAAAATTCATAAAACCCAACTATGCATTCAAAATGGCATCATCAACCATAATACACATATATAGTTTGACAAATGAATCTCAGCATTTCACAACAAGTATTCATATAAGCATAATTAGGCTTTGACCGTTAGCGGAGTGACTCTGGTCATAGTTGCTAACATTTAATGTCATGGTAAACCTACCGAGCAATGGATAGGGAGGAGTACCTTGTTTTAGGATCCAATCACCTTTAACTCAGGAAACCTAAAATATGAATTTTAAAAACGTGAGTACAAACTAAGTGAATGAACATAGGAAGGGAACAAGCAATGACAAGGAATGGTTTAGAAAATATGATGCACTTATTTAAAAACAGTGCCATTTAGTTCAAATTCTTATTAAAATCCCTCCATTAAATCCTTGGTTGTAAAATCATTTAATGATGAAGGAACCGCATTCAGCATGAAATTGGAAAGAAGGGAAATTTTCAGCAATTATCCAAGTAAGGTAGTATAAACAGAATGTTTCTCGCTGCAATAAAATCAATTTGCAAATAACAGCTAATTTTCAAGATTCATCATATGCATCTCACCCAGCTCATGTGCATTCCACCACATCGTGCACATAGCCGGACATCCTATCTCACCCGGCTCATGTGCATCCCACCACATCGTGCACATAGCCGGACATCCCATCTCACCCGGCTCTTGTGCATCCCACCACATTATGTACATAGCCGGACATCCTATCTCAGCCGGCTCATGTGCATCCCACCACATCGTGCACATAGCCGGCTAGTATCACCATCCATCTCCCTCACCACCATCATCACCGACAAGTGCACACTCACCCCGCACATGCACGGTTGCATTTGTCACATAATGGTACCATTTATGACATAGTATATATATATCAACATTATCTAAAAAAACATATGGATTCATCCTTTTACACATTTCACATTTCACAACATCAAACATTTTATCAAGGGCATGTTCCTAGGAAATTTTAAAGCAAAAATTGATAAATTTCCCAAATGATTCATTGAAACACATAAACATTTACCCAAAACATTTGCAAATGCAAGTTCACTCACCTGACAAAACTAGCACCAACAAAGTCCTAATCCAAGTAGTCTCGAAATACCATTAAAACCTATGTTTATTAATAAAGCATAACAACCTCAATTAAGTCATAAATTAAATATAATAATTCTAATAAATTTACATTAGGCAATCTACCCTTTAACCTAACATTTAACCTAAGTTTCTAGTCTAATTCACAAACCCATTTGGCCAACTACTCCAATTTAAAATTTTGTTACCTGGATGAGCTTGGAGGCATGAAGATCAACAAAAAACCTAATCTTTCCAAGAAAAATAATTTGAAGAAATTAGGGAATAAATCTAAAAATATAACCATAAATTCAAAAATTCCAAAAGTTGGAAATATATACCTTTCAACCTTGACAATGAAGATTTGAAGCCAAAAATCCAAGTGTTGTTGAAAGTGAAGTAGAAATAGAAAATAAAGGAAAGAGAGAGAGATTTTTCTTTCTCTCTCCTTGGGTTTGGAAGTGTTGAAAATTGGGGTTAGAAGTTGTAACTTTGGTGCACAAAGAGTTGGGAGAAGAAAGAAGCAAGAAGAGAAAGGAAATGAAAAGAAAATAAGGAAAGAAAATGAAAGAAAATTAACTTTCCATGGGAGAATGAGATAATGGCGTTGGAAGCTTCAAGAATGAAGAAGAAACATCTTGCTGGAAGAGATAAAGACGGTTTTGGGCAGATAAGGATGAGAGTCAAAGCTTCCTTTGGAAACTTTGACCAAACTTTGTGTAAAATTACCGTTTTACCCTCCAAGTTTTTTTTCCTTTTTTAATTTAGTCCTCCCAACACTCATTTAAATCCAATTTCATCTTCTTCTACACATGTACAAACAAAGTATAAAGTTTGTACTCCAACGCGGTGTCCCCATAATATTTAAAATATTTATTTACCCATGCTATCTTTACTTAATAAAGACACGCGGCCCCATTAATGTCATTTTTCTCCGAAATTTTCTCATTCCTCTTCTCCCCCACTTAGATTGACCATATACTTCTCCTTCATGAAAAATTTTGACACTGAATTATTGGTCCCAATAATATGTGCTAGAGGGGGGGTGAATAGCACAATTTGGCTCTTTCAAATATTGCCTCAAAGTCTATATAAGGGCGAGACAAATGAAAGAAAGAAAATGAAACAAAAATAGAGTAAAAATGATAGCAGAATTTAGAGTGGTTCGGTCTAAGACCTACATCCACTACCTTGATTATTCAACCAAGGATTTTCCCAACAAATTCACTATGAACCGGTGAAATTCACAAGCTTTCACCAAGTTTTACAATGGCTTTTACCAGGCTTAGCCAAAACCTTTCACAATAGTTTTTACCGAGATCAACTAAAACCCAAAGTGGTTTTTCAAAGGCTCAACCATAACCTTTCACAATGGTTTTTCACGGGCTCAACCAAAACCAAAGTGGTTTTTCAAAGGCTCAACCACAACCTACAACAATGGTTTTTCACGAGATCAACCAAAACACAACAACTAACTTTTCAAGGCTAAGTTAGAACTTATACACTCAATCAAGCAATCATAGCTTGAAACAAACACTTAGAGTGACTCCCTCACTCTAAGAATATAAAGAGAAGTAAAAGAAAGTACCTATGATCACAAGTTGATCTAAATGGTACAAGGTTGAGTGCAGAGTACAAATACAAGAGATGGGCGTTTGAGTGCAGCAAGGTGTAGAGAAGATTTTTTGGTTTTTTAGCTTTATATGGCTCAAATCTCCTCCAAAACTTTTAAAAACTTGTTTTTAATTGCTGGAAGACCCTTTTATACTTGTAGATGCAACTCTAATGGCAGTTTGGTAGTTTTATGTCTGTTGGAAACAATTGAGGATGAGTTCTAGCCGTTAATCTGTCTTGTAGTGCTCTGGTTTAATTTACAGACAGAGAGCTCTTAGTCAACTAACTTGGTTGACTAAGCTGGTTCTGTTTTAGGTTACAGATTTTGGCAAAGAGCACTTTGATTGACTTGGTCGACTAAGTTGGTTCTATTTCTCAAACTCTTCAACCCGTCATTCCTCTAATTTGAAACTTGGTCAACCAACATTTTTCCTTGTTTCACCAATAAGCTTCTTCCTTGTTAGACAATTACATCTTGTTATTTTTATCCCTCTTTTTCTTTTGATATACTCTTTGAAGAGTTAAATAATTAATTTCATACAATAATTTTCATGTACACTCAAGTAAAGGCATTAGACACAAATAAATGGGAATGTTTTATTCTCATAAAAAACATATAGAGTCAACATTCTCTATCTATTATTTTTTATGATCACGAAACACTCCTAGATTAAGAATGCAATGTCTATGTTCAATATGAATGCTTCAAATCCTTATGTGTAATGAGTTGCTCCCCCTTAGTCAATGCATCTAGTTTTCTTTACATAATTTTCAACAAAACCAAAACTAAGCATCACACATATAAATTAAACATGAAGTCCATTAAACTCTATTTAACTGAGTCTTCCTTCTCTCCTTTTTCTTTTTCATCATTAAACAAGATATTCAAAACTCCCCCTTAATGAGTGCATCAAGATTTTCCTTTAATCTTTAAATTAACCTTTAATGAATGAGAATCATAAGCACTCAAACACCTAAGTCATACAAGCTTATAAATATAGTTCAATAATTTTAAGAGTCAAGCTTGTGTCAATGTAAGAACAAGTGTATGGGAGTTAAATCATTTTAAGAAATTATCAAGAATTACTCAAATAATGCTCAAGCAAAATTGATCATTTTGTCATAATCAAAACTATAATAATTTTAAAGCTAACATGAACAAAATATTAATATTTTAATATTATTTTATTGTAAAAATTTCCACTAGTCTCTTCTTGGCTCCTTGGTACACAAAATACCTTATTATGCCTCAATTCATTTCCAAATCACTTTTTATCTCTTAAATTCTTCCTCGATAAAATATTATTATTTTATTATTATTTTATCGCGTTTGGAATATTTTATCCCAAACTATTCCTTTCATCTTTGATCACTTTTAAACATTACAATTAACCTCAATTGGCATCCGATAAGCTTTATTAGTCACCATATCAAAGTACAGGGCATTACAGTCTCCCCCACTAAAATAAAATTCATCCTCGAATTTTCCTCAACGTCAAGTTATTAATCTCCCTCAATGATCTTATTCCATTTCCTTCTTCATAGGGAATTTTGATTTACACATTTCATTACCTTCAATTTGACTATAACACTTTACAAGATTAGGGTACGTGTCTTATATCTATTACCATCTTTGAGTCAAAACCACGGTACCCTTCTCAATTGTTCTTTCTTATCACTAAGATCCCAAGTATGCCTTTAATTCCATCACTAACCTCAAACATATCTTTATTTCGATTCTTGTCAAACCTCCAGTCATTCATTCACCTCGTTTACCTCCAATTCGACTAAAATGCTTCACTTATGTCTATTATCATTCTTTAGAATCAAATCAATGGTAGCTTTCACGATCATTATCTCTTATTTTAAGACATTGAGTATGCTGTTATCCCCATCATTAAATTTGAACCATAACTCCATCTTAATCATATTGATTTCAATCACATTTTATACTTACTTATGTATACCAATCACCATCTTATTACTTCATTCCTTGTCAAACTTCTCGACATTCATTCATTCTTCCTATCCTCATACACTATTATGTAGCTTACAACATCATTAACATGCCATATTCATTCTTGTACGTATTCTCAACGTTGGGGGAGGTTAATGGCTTCAATTATTCCCACATACTCATGTTTACCTTCAATTTCTGCAACTTCAATCTTCTTTATTGTATTAGTCCATCTTGTATGGCTTAACCACGTTATAGATTACATTTCCTTGGTATCATTTCTTTGACTATTTCTCCAAAATTTCTTATATCAATATAGCTCAACTTCTGATGGGATACTTTATCGTTGCATTATCTATGCAACTCATCAATTATTGAGTTCAAATCTCATATTACTTAGAACAATTCTTCACCTCAGTTGGTCAAGTCATCAATTTCACATATATGTATGTACATGCATTTCCAAATGTCAACATCAGTCGTTACCCATAGGGATCCATGTGTTCGCGTGCCTTGGACTACATTTCCCTTTATTCATCCCCATCTCTATCTAAAATTCAATATAATAATCCTCATAGTGCATGTCAACATTCTTGTTATGCCTATGCATAACTTCATATCGTTTATATCATTTCTCATTTATATGCTTGAGTTTCATCGTACTATATATATCTTTGCATCATAATGTCATTAATCACATCTCACTTGCTAAATGTCATTTGCATTAAATTGCAATCCGGTATTCATATATGCTTCATAATCTCGTTGATCTTTCAAAGGTTTATCTTTATTGGATCATTGCATCTGATGCAATACCACAATCCCTAAAAGGCATCCTTATTTCTCAATTATTCTTCGTAACTCTAACATACATATACTATATCCTTATTGCATTTCGACTTTAATGAGTCACCTAAAACTTAGACTCATTTGAATTGTGCATGCCTCAAGCATTTTCGAGTTCTAATTTCCATACTACATTAGGAAGTTTTCATTATCAGATTTCATTATCTAGATTATCTTCAATCATCCTTTGTTCTATTCTTCCATACTAATGTGACATCATTCTCTCTGGACCAATCGGCAGTTTGTAGTTGAACTATAAGACTTGAAACAAGTTCCTCCTAAAGTACTTTTCAATGTCAATACGAATCTCACTTTCAGCTTGCGGCTTCCTCTTTATAACCACATAACTTAATGCTTTCTTTCACAAAATCCATAGTAAAACTCCTCTTGAGTATTTCCTTGGGGATACCTATCTTAAACTTATGTCTCACCGCATGTGATCACTTAACCCATGACTTAGCCATTAGGCTCCTCAGAAAGTTTCAAAAATCCCACATTTTATACTTGCCGTGTACGATTAGTAATTCCTTCTCAAATATGTTTGTGCATTCCTAAAACACTTATTCTCCTATTTGCTCCTCAACATCTCGAGCATATCGTCCTATAAACATGCACTTATTCTTAAAGATATATAAATACATACTCGTCCATTCAATCCCCAATTCATCTTCATAGGTTTCTGGTGTGCCACACAATTGGCCTTGTGTCGTTACTAACCCTTTTCATTTAGCTAAGTCAAGACAAGAATTGTAAATTCTCATAACGATATTCTGGATAAACCCATTTGCTATACCACTCTTGTAGTCCTTCATTCACACTTTCATCACTTGGTATTGACATCCCTTATCAATATCTTATACATTCATCTAACTTTTCATTCAATTTTTCTTTAGCCTTTAACAAGGCTTAATCTCTTGTCTCCTTTATTTCTTAGGATTTGACTTTGGTCAACATATTATTCATCCTAATACTTCACATGGTATCTTATCTCAATGTAGCCATCTCAAGAATCTTTCAACTTCTCTTTCAATTATATGCCCATATACAAGGCAATAAAGAAACTTTTCAATTCATTCATGTAAACATTCTCCAGAACATTTAAAACTCCCAAATAACAAAACTCAATGACCAATGACCATAATTCAGCTTGTAAGCTCATTATCGTGCTACTTCCATCTTACTCATGCATCCTAGACATGAGGTGTCCCAACACTGTGGCATTGGACAGTCAGTGCTACAGCGTCGCGGTTGCTAGACCTGGGAGAGTTTCAAAGCTACAGTGCTAAAGAGTTAGTGCTGTAACGTTGTGGCTGCTGGAAATTTCTTCCACGAATAAGTTCTTCCATCTTTAAAGTTACTACAAGGATCATGCTCAACCATTTGGCTTTCCTCCAGGCCTATTCCATAATTTTTCATGACCATGTGTATCTTCTCTTTTGTTTATCATATGTACTAAGCTGAGTCATCATTTTTCAAACTCATTTTATCCTTTAACACTTATCTTGTCAAGCCCAGCTCTATTATATACTTGCCATGTCATTCATGTACTTGATAGCATGTCTGCATACTTGAATGCCTCGAAAAATCATTAAAAGTCGGTATCGTACCTAGTGGTACAATTAAGTCGATTAAAACCTCGAACTAGTTCAAATAGAGACTTTATGATGTATTTGAGAGTTATTAAACCTTAGAATGTCTTCAAATGGTGATTCGGAGTTCGAGGATTAATTTAGAATCTAATCGGGAATTTTAATAACGTAGGGGCAAAATGGTCATTTTGCCACCTGAGGGTAAAAATTGGAATGTTGGACGAGATTTTTGACCAAGTTTGATGATTTAGAGCATAATTTGAAATTGAAAAGTGAAAAATTCCAATTTTGACATTTTTCCGAGCATCAGGGCAAATCGGTCATTTCACGTGTCCATGAGGATGTAATTTGAATTTTTAAAATTTTACACCACCGTGACACTTGTCAAGCCCATGAATTTCACCTATTATCATTTTTATACATTGGATATGTCAAGCCCAACTCTATAAAATATTTTCCATGTCATTCATGTGCTCGATAATATGTTTGCATACTTGGAAAGCCCCGAAAAATTGTTAAAAGTTGGTGAACCTAGCGGTACAACTAAGCTAAATTAAGCCTCGAACTAGTCCAAATAGAGATTTTAAGATGAAATTGAGAATTTTAAAAATCCAGAATGACTTAATATGGTGATTTAGAGTTCTAGGATTGATTTGGAGTCAAATTGGAATTTTCATGACATAGGGGCAAAATTGGAATTTTACACCACCCAACACTTGTCATGCCTAAGGATTTCATCCATTAACATTTTATATTATGGAAAATTGAGATATTTTATATGGTGGTGAGAGAAAGCTTAGTTGTTAAGTGCTAAACATGGACCAATGGAATGGTGACAAGTGGCAAGCTTTCATTTCTTTATAATTTACAATAAAAATCAGCACAAGACTTTCCCATTCCACTCCCATATGTTCAGCCTCACCAAGGAAAAGAGGAAAGAAAGAAGAACAAAACCCTAGTAGAAAAATTCAAGGGAAAATTGGTGGATTTCAAAGAATTAAGCAAGTAAAGGTAATATTTCTTGAATTTAGCTTGTGATCTACCTTTCCTATACATTCTTTTTCATTTTCCATGGTTGAGAATCAAGTTTGCATGAAGATACCTTTGCTGGCCGGACATGGGGCGAGGGGTTTTGATCTTGGATTTAGCTAGATTACATGTTATTCTAGTGTTTTTAGTTGGTTGGTGATGTGTAGCATGAAAAGCAAACAAGAAAAAATTCATGTTCTTCCATCACCTTCATTGGCCGAATCTTCCTTATGGTATGTTGATGGTAGATTTGATTTTATTTCAAGTGATTTGGTTAGGAACTAATGATTTATGGTGTAAAAAAATCAAGTATGAAAAACCATAGTGTTTATGCACCCACCATGGCCGAATTTCATAAGGAACCTAGTGATAATGATTCGTGATATCTTGTGTTATTTAGTTAGAATTTCATGAATGGTGGTGATGGAAATCGAAAATGGTAATTTTAAAGTATAGTTCTTTTAGTAAATAAGTTGAATAACAATGAGAAAGTCAAGCTCATTGAGGCACTTTGGTGTATTTTGGAACATTGGAAGTGTGATGAATATAATTGGAGTCAATTTGGATGTTTTGGTTAAATCAAAGGTGGAGAGTTCCAATTAGGTTGAAAACCGATCCATTCCGATCACAATTGAACCAACGTGTAACCCCGTCTTTAAGTGACTATCCAAACAACGTCATGCATTCATATAGAGCCTGAAATAGATTTATAATGACATGACACAATATATTGAATTATTTGTCGTGTATTGTGTATAGGTTGTGAAACTTCCGATAAGGGTAAGGAGATTGTACCTGAAGACCGGGACTAGGAGTACTTCGACTCTCGATATCGTGAGTAACCTTATTATCGTCTTAATTATCTAAAGTAGTTTTTATTATTTTTTATGATTTTATAGAAAAATGAGTTTAAATGGTAAATCCTTATGTTTTATAAGAAAAATGTGATTAAATGAAATGAGTTTTGTAAATCATTTTGAAATTGAATGATGATTTTAGAAATTGAGTAATTGGAGACTGTTTGATTGTGTTATAAATTTATAATTTGAATTGAATGGCTTATGGTGATATTGGCATGAATGGTTGAATTGGAAATTGTGTTGAAATTGTATGAATTGTTTGTTTTGCCTTAACAGGTTGGATAGTATTATATTAGCCATGTTATGCCGCCAAAATGTTATTGGTTTAGTGGGTTATGTATTTAGCTTACTATAGTGGGCGGGTTTCCATGGAATAGCCTATTAGAGGGGCACGGTAAAGTCCGTTATATTTACCTTAGTACGAGAGGCGCGGAGGGTATCTCCTGAGGTAAAGCTTTAGAGTTCACTACACGCTAAACCACCACGTGAAGGTGAACTCAGCCAACGCCAAGGAACGACTATGCTTTTAAACAAAAAAAAATGTGTTTTATGCGTATATGAACTTTTCTTTAATAGCCTTGACGGACTCGGTTAGATGCCTCGCCCAAGGTATCCCCGAGAATAAGTTTTGTTACGAGCCAAATTTTTAAGAAATTCATAAGCCATGTTGATTATTTGAATGAAATGAAATTATTTTATTTAGTTGAAATGAGTTAGAAACGTTATGAATCATAGTACGATGAACTATTTTAAATTGTCTCCATTTACTTGACTTTAGATATTTTAGATGATGTTTGTTTACTCACTGAGTTTATATAAACTCACCACCCTCCTTTCCACTCATTCCAAGCTCAAGATAGTCTGTAGATAGCTGATTTCGTCGAGGGCTACAATTGGATTTGCATCCTCAAAAACCGTAGGTTCGCAGCCTTCATTACTTTTGGTCATTCGGAGGCCCACATGTCATTGTAAATTAAATTACATATTCTGGCTCACTGTGTTACTGTATGTACGAATTTATTTTGCTTTTACGCTACAAAAATTATTTACGGATATCTTTATAAATATTGTTTAGTAAGAAAATGGAATATTTTATTTAATATTTTATTTTATTCTAATAGCTATCATTTCACTTTAAATGAATGTTTTAGACATCTAAACTTATTTTTGGTTATGAAATACGTATCTTTCACTCATAACTACATTTTTAGATAGTTTCAAAATTTTTGAGAAAAAATGACCAAAATACCCTTGCGAAACGAAAATTATTTTTTTATTGTTTTGATTTGGAAATAGTTTATATTCCCTTAAAACATGATATTTAGTAACTATTGGTCACAGGGGAGATGTAAAACTGATGCGAGAGCCTTGCGAGGTTTCGGTTGACATTTCGGGTAATGAATGTCTATCAAGACATCGAGGGGGATGTCATGGGCTCGAAGAAAGTACTGGGTCGTGATATTTCTATTAGTATCAGAGCTTTTGGATTTAAAGTTGTTTTAAAAATTACAGTGTTAGTGTGGCCCCAAGTTAAGTTAGGTTAGGTTGAGTTGAATACATGCATCAACATATAGAACTTGAGGTTGTCTAAACTCACTTTGTCTCTTCTTATAGATCATTATGCCTCCTCGACGTGGAAGGCCACCTCTCTCTAGATTCGTCGGGAGGGGAAGAGGTCATTCTTAACATAGTCAGCCAGATCCTGTAGAGGGGGAATCGGTTGCATCTACTATTCGGGCAACACCCGCTGTTGAACAGACTAAGACTCCCCCACATCCTCCACCTCCTCCACCACCTACTAGTATTCCTGCCATGCCTCCTGAGGTAGTTCAGGCATTGACAACTTTCCTCACTACTATTACTGGCCAGGCTCGGGTTGGTCAAGTTCCTCCTGCTGTTCCTCCGGTGTCTCCTTTAGTGCCACCACCACCACCTCTTATTCCACCACCAGTGCCGGATGTCTCTATTTCTAAGAAGCTTAAGGAGGCTAGGCAACTTGGTTGCGTTTCTTTTACAGGTGATTTAGACGCAACCGCAGCTAAAGATTGGATTAATCAAGTTTCGGAGACACTTTCTAATATGAGGTTGGATGATGACATGAAGTTGATGGTGGCCACAAGATTACTTGAGAAGAAGGCCCGTACATGGTGGAATTCAGTAAAATCTAATTCTACTGCTCCTCCGACTTGGTCAGATTTTCGAAGAGAATTTGATGGTTAGTATTACACTTATTTCCATCAGAAGGAAAGGAAGAGAGAATTTTTTAGTTTGAAATAGGGAAACTTAACTGTAGAGGAGTATGAGGCTCATTTTAACGAGCTAATATTATATGTGTCGGATCTGGTGAAAACTGAGCAGGATCAGGCCAGTTATTTCGAGGAAGGGCTCTATAATGAGATTAGAGAGCGGATTACAGTGACAGGTAGGGAGCCGCATAAAGAAGTGGTACAGATAGCTTTAAGGGCTGAGAAGCTAGCAAATGAAAATATGAGAATGCGAGCTGAGTTTGCAAAAAGAAGGAATCCTAGTATATCTTCTAGTCAGCCAGTAAAAAAGAGCAAAGACTCATCTGCTTCAGGGAGTACTACCTCTACTTCTGTAGCATCTTCCCAACCCCCATTTCCACAGCCACAACAGAGGCCTCCGAGATCTAGTAGGTCTGCAATAACTTTTCCTGGGAAGAGTTCCAGAGGTTTTGATAGATGCAGAAATTGTGGGAGAAATCATGTTGAGCTGTGTAGGGGGCCTGTACGATGTTTTCATTGTGGTTAGCCGGGTCATATGAGGAGTGATTGCCCACGTTAGGACGAGCCACTACTACTGCATCATCTCCACCAACTCGCACGGATATGCAGATGAGAGATGCTTCTGGGTTACCACCGAGACAAGGAGTAGCCATACGGTCCGGTGTGAAGAGTAACACCCCGGCACATCCACCCTCTAGACCACAGACTCGTTCTTCGACAAGAGTTTTTGCTGTGACGGAGGATGAGGCACGGGTCTGACCTGAAGTAGTGACAGGTACTATGTTTTTATTTGATAAAGATGCTCATGTCCTAATAGATTCGGGCTCGGATAAGTCTTATGTGAGTACGACATTTGCATCATTTGCTGATAAAAACCTGTCACCATTAGAGGAAGAAATTGTAGTTCACACCCCTTTAGAAGAGAAGCTAGTTAGAAACACTTGTTTTAGAGACTGTGGGTAATGGTTGGTAAGGAAGAATTTAGGGGTGACTTAATTCCTCTAGAAATCCAGGATTTTGATTTAATATTAGGTATGGGCTAGTTAACTGCACATCGGGCGAACGTGGATTGTTTTCAAAAATAAGTTGTACTTCGAAATTCTGAGGGAGCAGAGATTGTATTTGTAAGGGAACGTCGACTAGTACCGTCTTCTGTAATCTCGGCCATCAAAGCTCTGAAACTAGTACAAAAAGGGTATCCAGCATATTTAGCACACGTGATCAATACTTCAAAGGGGGAACCTAAGTTAGAGGATGTTCTAATAGTAAGTGAGTTTTCTGATGTATTTCTTGATGATTACCAGGACTACCTCCTGATCGAGAGCTTAAGTTCCCTATTGATCTACTTTCGGGTACCGCACCTATTTCTATCCCTCCGTATCGAATGGCTCCGATGGAGTTGAAAGAATTGAAAGTCTTGTTGCAAGATTTGGTGGATAAGAGTTTCATTCGCCCTAGAACTTCTCCTTGGGGAGCGCTAGTCTTATTTGTAAAGAAGAAGGATGGCACTCTTCAATTGTGTATCGATTACCGTCAGCTGAACCGAGTGACCATCAAGAATAAATACCCTCTACCCCAGATCGATGATCTTTTTGATTAGTTACGAGGTGCTATGGTGTTTTCTAAGATTGATTTGAGGTCTGGGTATTATCAGTTGAAGATTAAGGAGCAAGATGTACCCAAGACTGTTTTCAAGACGCGTTATGGGCATTATGAGTTTCTGGTTATGCCGTTTGGTCTGACTAATGCCCCGGTAGCTTTTATGGATCTTATGAACAAGGTGTTCCATCCATACTTAGATAAGTTCGTGATAGTATTCATAGATGATATTCTTGTCTATTCGAAGAATGATGACAAACATGTTGCCCATTTGCGCATTGTGCTGTAAACTTTGCGCGAGAGACAACTTTATGCCAAGTTCTTTAAATGTGAGTTCTGGTTGAAGGAAATGGTTTTCTTGGGACATGTTGTGTCTGGAGATGGAATTTATGTCTATCCCAATAAGATTGAAGCAATCTTACAATGGGAGCAACCGAAAACGATAACAGAGATTCGTAGTTTTCTTGGCTTAGCCGGTTATTATCGGAGGTTTGTTCAAGGATTCTCATCGATAGCTGCTCCTCTGACTCGTTTGACTCTTAAAGGAGTTAAGTTTGAGTGGGATGATGTCTGTGAGAGTCGATTTCAAGAGCTGAAGAACCGATTAACCTCTGCTCCCATTTTGACACTTCCTGTTAATGGGAAAGAATTTATGGTGTATAGTGATGCCTCTAAATTGGGATTAGGGTGCGTGTTAATGCAAGATGAGAAAGTGATAGCTTATGCTTCCCGACAGTTGAAGAAGCATGAGACAAATTACCCTACCCATGATTTGGAGTTAGCAGTAGTAGTCTTTGCATTGAAGATTTGGAGGCATTACTTATATGGTGAGCGTTGTCGGATTTTTACCGACCATAAGAGTTTGAAATACTTGCTCACCTAGAAAGAGCTTAACTTGAGACAGAGACGATGGTTAGAGTTGATTAAGGATTACGACTTAGTGATTGATTATCACTCTAGGAAGGCAAATGCTGTAGCAGATGCTTTAAGTCGTAAATCATCATCTTCATTAGCAGCACTTCAGAGTTCTTATTTTTCGATATTACTTGAGTTGAAATCTCTAGGGATCTAGTTGAATAATGGCGAGGATGGAACCCTACTTGCTAGTTTCATTGTGAGACCTTTATTGTTGAATCAAATCAGAGAATTGCAAAAATTTGATGATGAGTTGAAATAGGAAGTTCAAAAGCTATAAAATGGAGAAACTAGTGAGTTTAGACTCAGTGATGATGGTACTTTGATGCTTAGAGACCGAATTTGTATCCCTAAAGATAACCAGTTGAGATTAGCTATTTTAGAAGAAGCTAATTCTTCTGCCTATGCTTTACATCTCGAAACACCAAAATGTACAGGACTATCAAGGAAAGTTATTGGTGGCCAGGTATGGAACGAGACGTAGCAGAGTTTGTAACGAAATGTCTCACATGCCAACAAATCAAGGCAGAACATTAAAAACCATCAGGTACTTTTCAGCCTTTACCTATTCCAGAATGGAAGTGGGAACACGTGACCATGGACTTTGTATTGGGTTTACTGCAGACGTAGAGTGGGAAGGATGCTATTTGGGTGATTGTGGATAGATTGACTAAGTCCGCCCATTTCTTGGCTATCCATAGCACGTATTCCATTGAGAAACTGGCTATACTTTATATAGATGAGATAGTGAGATTACATGGAGTCCTAGTTTTTATCGTGTCAAATCGAGACCCCCAGTTTACTGCTCGATTCTGGCTGAAATTCCAAGAAGCTCTCGAAACTAATTTGAGATTTAGCACTGCCTTTCATCCGCATACAGATGGTCAATCTGAGAGAACTATTCAGATCTTGGAAGATATGTTACGGGCTTGTGTCATTGACTTTATTGGGAGTTGGGACAGACAGTTGCCATTGGTGGAGTTCACGTATAATAATAGTTTTCAGTCTAGTATTAGGATGGCACCATACGAGGCTCTGTATGGAAGAAAATGCCAAACTCCGCTCTGTTGGGATGAAGTGGGTGAAAGGAAATTGATTAATGTATAATTGATTGACTTGACTAATGACAAGATCAAGATTATCCGAGAGTGATTAAAGACAGCTCAAGATAGGCAGAAGAGTTATTCTGATAGACGGAGGAAAGATTTGGAATTTGAAATCGATGATAGAGTTTTTCTTAAGGTTTCACCTTGGAAAGGTAATAATTTGAAAATTTAAGTATTAAATCTTATTTGATTACATTATTATGATAATTTGTGGTATTTATTAGATAATGAAATGTGCGATTCGATTCGCGAAGCGAGGAAAGCTCAATCTGAGATATATTGGACCCTTTCGTATCATTGAAAGGATTGGGCCAGTGGCTTATAGACTCGAATTACCCCCGAAGTTAGATTGGATTCACAATGTTTTCCACGTCTCGATGCTAGAGAAGTATGTACCTGATCCTTCCCATATCCTCGAGGCACCTCCGATTGAGTTACATGAAGATTTAAAGTTCGAGGTGCAACCTGTATGCATTCTAGATCGAAAAGATCTAGTGTTGAGGAAAAAAAGCATTCCTTTGGTTAAAGTGTTGTGGAAGAATGCTCGAATAGAGGAGATGATGTGGGAAGTCGAGCATCAAATGAGAAACCAATACCCACATCTTTTCTTTGAATCCGGTAAGTGAAATTTTGAGGTCAAAATTTTATTTTAAGGGGGGTAGTGTTGTCAAGCCCAACTCTATAAAATATTTGCCATGTCATTCATGTGCTTGACAATATGTTTGCATACTTGGAAAGCCCCAAAAAATTGTTAAAAGTCGGTAGTGAACCTAGCAGTACAACTAAGCTGAATTAAGCCTCGAACTAGTCCAAATAGAGATTTTAAGATAAAATTGAGAATTTTAAAAACCCAGAATGACTTAATATGGTGATTCGGAGTTCAAGGATTGATTTGGAGTCAAATTGGAATTTTCATGACATAGGGGCAAAATGGTCATTTTACCACCCAAGGGCAAAATTGGAATTTTACACCACCCAACACTTGTCATGCCTAAAGATTTCATCCATTAACATTTTATATTATGGATAATTGAGATATTTTATGCGGTCGTGAAAGAAAGCTTAGTTGTTAAGTGTTAAACATGGACCAATGGAATGGTGACAAGTGGCAAGCTTTCAATTCTTTATAATTTACATTAAAAATCAGCACAATTGTCACGACCTAGTACTCCCCTCGAGCCCGTGACAACCGCTGCGGTGTCTCGATCGACGCTCATTATCCGAAATGTCAATCGAAACCCCGCAAGGCTTTAATATCAGTTTTTGCACCCACCTATGAGCAACAGTTGTTAAGTATCATGTTTTCATAGATTATAAACTATTTCCAACTGAAAACAATAGAAAAATAATTTTTTTCTCATAGGGGTATTTTGGTCATTTTTCCTTAAAAATCTCGAAACTAGCTAAAAATGTAGTATGCGAGTGGAAAACACATATTTCATAATAAAAAATAAGTTTAGATGTCTAAAACATTCGTTTAAAGTGAAACTATAACTATTTGAATATAGTAAAAATATTCAATAAAATATTCTATTTTCTTATAAAACAATATTTATAGAGTTACCGGTAAATAATTTTTGTAGCGTAAAAGATAAATAAATTCATACATACTGTAACACAGATAACCAAAGCATAAGATTTAATTTACAGTGACACGTGGGCCCACGAACAACCAAAAGTAATGAAGGCTATGAACCTACAATTTTTGAGGATGCAAGTCCAACTGTAGCCCTCAATGAAATGAGCTATCTATCGACTATCCTGAGCCTGAAATGGGTGGAAAGGAGGGTGGTGAGATTATATAATCCCAGTGAGTAAACAAATACCATCTAAAATATCTAAAGCTGAGTAAATGGAGACAAATTAAAATAGATTATCATACTGTAATTCATCACCTCTCAACTCATTTCAACTAAATAAAATCAATTCATATAAATCGAGTATTCAACATGGCTTATGAATTTCTTAAAAGCTTTGGCTCATGGCAAAATCATTCTCATACTCAGTTATCAGGGATACCTTGGCCTGGGGCTATCCCAACCGAGTCCGCCAAGGCTGTTAAAAAGTCATGTACGCATAAATCATGTTTTTATTTTGAAAACATAGTCGTTCCTTGGCGTTGGCTGAGTACACCCTCACGTGGTGGTTTGGCGTGAAGTGAACTTTAAAGTTGTACCTGGGGAGTTACCCTACACGCCTCTCCGACCGAGGTAGGAATATAACAAAGTTACCGTGCCCCTCTAATAGGCTGGTCCACTGAATCCGTCCACTGCAGCAAGTTAAACCCACCAATTCAATAAAATCTCAACCGCATGACATGGCAATTATATCACATTCCAGCCTCTCAAGGCTAAATACACAGTTCATATATATCAACACAAATACCAATTCAGTCATTCAAGCAAATATTGTCATAAGCCATTCGATTCAAACCATGAATTTACAACAAATGAAAACAGTCTCCAATTACTCTATTTTCAAACCATCATTTCATTTCAAGACAATGTTATAAAATCATTTCATTAAATCACATTTTAATTATAAAAACACAAAGATTTACCATTTAACTCATTTTTCATAAAATCACAAAATCGAATAAAAACCACTTTAGATAATTAAGATGATAGTAAGGTTACTTACTACTTCGAGAGTCGAATTTCGAGTACTCCGATTCTTGATCCTCGGGTACTATCTCTTTACTTTTGTCAGAATGCTCACCACTTAGACATAATGCACAATAAGCCATTTACTACATTTGTGCTAAATTGTTATAAAACCAATTCAGGCTCTATACAAATGCATGAAATGGGATGTGAAATACTCAGGTAACTATTTAAATATGGTGTTCAATATAAATTCAATTATGTACCTAAATAAAACGGTATTGGCCTAATTCGATCTATCACCCGATTAATTGGCTAATACGTCCAATTCAACTCCAAATAATTCTATTTTTCTCCCAATACTCCAAATCATCAAACACAAATTAAATAACTTGAAATATGGCAAAATCATCCTCACATTTTCTCTTGGAAAATTCGGCCATGGTGGGTGCATCAACATTATAATTTTTCCTACTTGATTCTCACACCATAAATCACTAATTCCTAACCAAATCACTTGAAATAAAATCAAAATCATCCTCAATATTCCACATGGAGAATTCGGCCAATGATGGGTGATGGAAGAACATGAATTTTTCTTGCCTGATTTTCATGCTACACATCACCAATCAACTAAAAACACTAGAATATCTTAAAATCTAACCAAAACAACCATCAAAATCTCTCTCTAAGTGTTCGGCCAGCAAGAGACCCATCATGAAATCATGTGATTCAACCATGGAAAATGCAAAAGAATGCATGGGAAAGGTAGATCACAAGTCAAAATCAAGAAATTTTACCTTTGATTGCTTGATTACTTGAAATCCACCAATTTTCTCTTGAATTTTCACCCTAGGGTTCTTTTTCTTTCTTTTCTTCCTTTGTTCTTGCTTTGGCCGGCCATATGAAGAGAAATGGGCTGATTTTGTGCTGATTTTTAAGCCAAATAATAAATGGATGAAAATTTGACACATGTCACCATTCCATTGGTCCATGTGTCATACTTACCCATTATGCAATCTCTCTCCACCACTTAAATTTTCTCAATTATCCATGATAATATTGGGTAAAATCCATGTGTTGGACAATTGTTGGGTGGTGTAAAATTACAATTTTCCCCCTGAGGTGGCAAAATTACTATTTTGCCTTTATGCTCGAAAAAATGCTGGAATTAAAATTTTTCACTTCTCAAACTCAAATTTTGTTCTAAATAGTCAATCTTGATCAAAAACTTCTTCCAACATTCCAATTTTAACCTCGGGTGGCAAAATGACCATTTTACCTCTAGGTCATGAAAATTCCAATTTAACTCCAAATCGGTCCTCGAACTCCGAATCACTATTTCAAGTCATTCCGGGATTTTAAATTTCTCAATTTCATCTTAAAATCTCTATTTGGACTAGTTTGAGGCTTAATTCAACTTAATTGTACCATTTGGTACATTGCCATCCTTTAACGATTTTCGAGGTACCCAAGTAAGCAAACATGCATTCTTATGTAGGAATGGCATAATAAACATATTGTAGAGGTGGGCTTGATAGCACTACCCCCATTAAAATAAAATTTTGACCTCAAAATTTCATTTACTGAACTAAGAGAAAATGTGAGGGTATTGTTTTCTCATCCAATGCTCGACTTCTTATGTCCTCCCCTTTATAGGGAATTTCGATTTGTTCACCTCATTTACCTCCAATTCAACTCGAGTACTTCACTTATGTCTATTATTATCCTTAAAATCAGATCAACAGTAACCTTCACAATTATGATCTTTTATATCGAGACACCAAACATGCTTCTATTACTATCATTAAACTTGAACCATAACTCTATCTCAATCATACCAATTTCGATCGCATTTTATACTGATTTAGGTATACCAATCACTATCTTATTACTTCATTCCATGTCAAATTTCTCGACTTTCATTCATTCATCCTATCCTCATACACTATTGTGTAGTTTACGACATCATTAACATGCCATACTCATTCTTATACATATCCTCAACGTTAGGGAAGATTAATGGCTTCAATTATTTCCACATACTTCATGTTTACCTTGCATTTAGGAAATTCCAATCTTCTTAATCCTATTAGTCCATCTCATATGGCTTAATCGCACTATGGATTACATTCCCTTAACTATTTCCCCAAAATTCCTTAGGTTGCCATAAATATACTTTTGATAAGATTCTTGATCGTTACATTATCTATACAACTGATCAAATATATTGAGTTCAAATCTCGAACCACTAAAATCATTCTTCATTTTAGTTGGGTACATCACTAACTCCACACATACGTATACACACACATTCAAATGTCCATATTCCTCATTATATATACGGGTCTCTGTTTTCAAATGCCTTCAGACTAATTTCTCTTTGTTCATTCCCATCCATAACCAAGATTCAATAGAATAATCTTCATAATTCATACAAATTCTCATCATGCTTGTGCATAGTTTCGCATCATTTACATACTTATACTCTCTTCTTATCATTTCCAATTATATGCTTAAATTTTCTTATACTATATATCATTGCATCACAATGTCATCTCCATTGAATTATAATCTATTATGCGTGTATGCTTTATAATCCCATTGATACTTCAAAAATTTTCCTTGACTTGATCATTGCATGTTATGCAATACCACAATTCCTAAGAGTCATCCTTATTCCTCGATTATCTTTCATGCCTCTTACATATATTGTATCCTTATTGCATTCCAATATTGATTTGTCACTTAAGACTCAGACTCATTTGAATCATGTATGCCTCAAGCATTTCGAATTCCAATTTTCATAATATATTAGGAAAGTTTCATTATCTGACTTCATTATCAAGGTCAACTTCAATCATCTTTTGTTCCACTCTTTCATTTGAACATAACATCATTCTCCCTTAGCCAATTTACAGATTGTACTTGAAATTACAAGACTTGAAACTAGATTCTCCTTAAGTATTTTTCAATATTAATAGTAATATCACTCTCAGCTTACAGCTTCCTTTTTATAACCACATAACTTAGTGCTTGCTTTCACGAGATCCATGGCAGAACTTCTCTTGAGTATTTCCTTGGGGATATCTACCTTAAACTTATGTCTCACAACATGTGATCACTTAACCCGTAACTTAACCATTTATGTGGCATCCTCTTCGAGGCCCACTCCAAGGTATTGTTATGTCTAGATCCCCCTCACTTGACTTACTCAGAACCCCGCGCCTAAGGGCGGCACGACAGGCCCTGCAGGACCTTCTCTCCAAGTTTCGAACCCCAAACCTTTTGTTCCCCCCCCCCCCGAAGGGAACGCCTTTAACCATTTCAGCTTTAACTTATTCATATCGATACCTTCCAAAACCTTAAAACTCCAGTTAACAAAACTTAGAATCAAGTTCAATGACTTTAGGTCAACTCGTAAGTTCATCTTCACATCTATCTCATTTTATTAATGCGTCCTAGACATGAAGTGTTCTTAGCACCGCGACACGGTGGCTGTTGGAGTTTACTTAATCAATGTTATTCATCTATATTTAAGGTTACTACACTAATCATTCTCAACCATTTGGTTTCCCTCCAAGCTTACGTCACAATTTCCATAACCATTTATATTCTCTTGTGCTTATCACATATAATAGGTAAAGTCGATATTTTCAAATTCATCTCATCCTATAACACTTGTCAAAAATCAATAAATCCCACTTTAGAATACTCTTTCCATATTGTATAGTAACTTCATTATATAGTATCACGGCACTATGTTCCTCCATTCTACTATCATGCATACTCTACAAAAATTAATTAAAAGATTTACGTACCTTAACTAATGCTAATTCCATTTAATCATATCTTAAATACTCCAAACTTGTAAATTACAACTCCAAGTGTATGTCCGTAGATTGATAATCTTTATATAGTTCATGATAATGAAAACTACAACTTACAAACTAGCTTTCGATTATATGCACACTATTAGAACATTAATTTCAACATGTTTAATTCTCCTTTGGTGGTATGTTAAGATTATTCCTAGATACATTTCCATATTAACATTGATATGCCTTTACCATAGCATTTAGTACAAATTTGATGAAGGAATTATCTCCAAATAACTCTTAAATACATAATTATCAAATTGTTTACCACTAAATGTTAAGATCTTGACTTTATTCATCAATAACCAATCACATTTATTAAGTGAATAATTTACTTAGTTATTACACCTTGCCTTTGCGATCATAAGATCAAAGTTGTCCTAAACTTAGGATGCAGAAGTTCTCTCTCTTAGAGTATATCCAAACATTAACATTTTCTAAATTCCTTACTCTGGGGAGATCACCTTCAAGACTGATCATTCGTATCATAGGCCACACTTTGAACCGAATAAACTTTTAAATTGATCTTTCAAGTAATTCGTATATTAGTCTCAATTATAGAACTTCATATGGCACTTAAACTAGATTCAAAATTCTCAAGTCATTTAACCTCAAGCTGCCAATTCCACATCTAGTCCTTTAATCCCTTGGCTCCCCCTACTATGCATAGCAAAGTTCAAGCTCATCCTTAGAGCAGATTTGTTTACTAACTTCTTACTTCATGACCACACATCAATTATAGTAATCATTGATACTCACTCTCGAGTTAATTTACGTGCTTATATCCATGAACTATAATAGGTCCAATCAATTCTTGAAATCTCACAATCACTTAATTGAAATCAACATCAGTTCCCTCTAAGCTGTTGTACCTATTCAACACATATTCACATATAAAATATTTCAAAATCCCAACACCACTTTTATATGGGCATAACAAGCTCAATTAACATAGTGTTCTTATCTTCATGCACATAAGTATGGGTTTACTCTTACCTCAATGCTTAATTTATACACTCCAAGTGAATTACAACCATCACTATTCATTCTAATCAAAGTGCGCCCTTTATTACCATTATCATACGTGCTCCTTTATATTAACCCCAATACAATCCATAGTCCCCAAATCTTTTTCCAATTGACAACCATGAGTTCAATTATAACTCCACCAAATGAATAAACTATCATGGCCTATTAGTCTAACTCCAAATTTCTCCATCCTTAATCGGAGGGATATATCATTTCATTAATCTTTCATTAGAAGCATTCGTTTTAAGATCTCTCTAACATTGGTTCGTGTCACGGGTGGCATCTTGAACTCGGACAACGGCCCTACTTATGACCTTTGCATGACATTAACAAGAAAGTGGATTACTGGGAATAGGAGTTCATATAGCTCCTATCTATGACATATGCTCCCATAAGATATATAAGAAGAAACAGAACGAGTCTAAACAACTTCAAATTCTATATGCAGATGCACGTATTCTATTCTATCAAACCTAACTTAACTTAACTTAACTTGGGCCACATTGATACTGTAGTTTTTAAAACAACTTTAAAACAACTGTAAACCCAAAAGCTCTAAACTTTAAAACCAAAAGCTCTAATACCACTCTAATTGTCATGACTCGGTACTCCCCTCGAGCCTATGACAACCGTCGCGGTGTCCCAATCAACACTCATTACCCGGAATGTCAATCGGAACCCTACAAGGCTTTAATATCAGTTTTTGCACCTCCCTTGTGAGCAACAGTTGTTAAGTATCATGTTTTGAGAGATTATAAATTATTTACAACTCAAAACAATAGAAAAATAATTTTTTTCTCACAGGGGTATTTTGGTCATTTTTCCTTAAAAATCTCGAAACCAGCTAAAAATGTAGTATGCGAGTGGAAAACACATATTTCATAATCAAAAATAAGTTTAGATATCTAAAACATTCATTTAAAGTGATACTATAACTATTTAAATATAATAAAAATATTCAATAAAATATTCTATTTTCTTATAAAACAATATTTATAGAGTTACCGATAAATAATTTTTGTAGAGTAAAAGCTAAATAAATTCATGCATGTTGTAATACAGATAATCAAAGCATAAGATTTAATTTACAGTGACACGTGGGCCCACGACCGACCAAAAATAATGAAGGCTATGAACCTACAGTTTTTGAGGATGCAAGTCCAACTGTAGCCCTCAATGAAATGAGCTATCTACCGACTATCCTGAGCCTGAAATGGGTAGAAAGGAGGGTGGTGAGATTATATAATCCCAGTGAGTAAACAAATACCATCTAAAATATCTAAAGCTGAGTAAATAGAGACAGATTAAAATAGATTATCATACTGTAATTCATCATCTTTCAACTCATTTCAACTAAATAAAATCAATTCATATAAATCGAGTATTCAACATGGCTTATGAATTTCTTAAAAGCTTTGGCTCATGCCAAAATCATTCTCATACTCAGTTATCAGGGATGCCTTGGCCTGAGGCTATCCCAACCGAGTCCGCCAAGGCTGTTAAAAAGTCATGTACGCATAAATCATTTTTTTATTTTGAAAACATAGTCGTTCCTTGACGTTGGCTGAGTCCACCCTCACGTAGTGGTTTGGCGTGAAGTGAACTCTAAAGTTGTACCTCGGGAGTTACCCTACATGCCTCTCCGACCAAGGTAAGAATATAACAAGGTTACCGTGCCCCTTTAATAGGTTGGTCCACTGAACCCGCCCACTGCAGCAAGTTAAACCCACCAATTCAATAAAATCTCAACCGCATGACATGGCAATTATATCACAATCCAGCCTCTCAAGGCTAAATACACAGTTCATATATTTCAACACAAATACCAATTTAGCCATTCATGCAAATATTGTCATAAGCCATTCGATTCAAACCATGAATTTACAACACATGAAAACAGTCTCCAATTACTCTATTTTCAAACCATCATTTCATTTCAAGACAATGTTATAAAATCATTTCATTAAATCACATTTTAATTACAAAACACAAAATTTACCATTTAACTCATTTTCCATAAAATCACAAAATCGGATAAAAATCACTTTAGATAATTAAGATGATAGTAAGGTTACTCACTATTTCAGGAGTCGAATTTCGAGTACTCCGATTCTTGATCCTCGGGTACTATCTCTTTACTTTTGCCAGAATGCTCACCACCTAGACATAATGCATAATAAGCTATTTACTGCATTTGTGCTAAATTGTTATAAAACCAATTTAGGCTCTATACTAATGCATGAAATGGGATGTGAAATACTCGAGTAACTATCTAAATACGCTGTTCAATATAAATTCAATTATGTACCTAAATAAAACAGTATTGGCCTAATTCGATCTATCACCCAATTAATTGGCCAATATGTCCAATTCAACTCCAAATAATTCCATTTTTCTCCCAATACTCCAAAGCATCAAACACAAATTAAATAACTTGAAATATGGCAAAATCATCCTCACATTTTCTCTTGGAAAATTCGGCTATGTTGGGTGCATCAACATTATAATTTTTCCTACTTGATTCTCACATCATAAATCACTAATTCCTAACCAAATCACTTGAAATAAAATCCAAATCATCCTCAATATTCCACATGGAGAATTCGGCCAATGATGGGTGATGGAAGAACATGAACTTTTCTTGCTTGATTTTCATTCTACACATCACTAATCAATTAAAAACACTAGAATATCTTAAAATCTAACCAAAACAACCATCAAAATCTCTCTCTAAGTGTTCGGCCAGCAAGAGACCCATCATGAAATCATGTGATTAAATCGTGGAAAATGCAAAAGAATGCATGGGAAAGGTAGATCACAAGTCAAAATCAAGAAATTTTACCTTTGATTGCTTGATTACTTGAAATCCACCAATTTTCTCTTGAATTTTCACCCTAGGGTTCTTGTTCTTTCTTTTCTTCCTTTGTTCTTGCTTTGGCCGGCCATATGAAGAGAAATGGGCTGATTTTGTGCTGATTTTTAAGCCAATTAATAAATGGATGAAAATTTAACACATGTCACCATTCCATTGGTCCATGCGTCATACTTACCCATTAAGCAATCTCTCTCCACCACTTAAATTTTCTCAATTATCCATGATAATATTGGGCAAAATCCATGTGCTGGACAAGTGTTGGGTGGTGAAAAATTACAATTTTGCCTTTAGGGTGGCAAAATGACTATTTTGCCTTTATGCTCGAAAAAATGCCGAAATTAAAATTTTTCACTTCTCAAACTCGAATTATGTTCTAAATAGTCACTCTTGATCAAAAACTTCTTCCAACATTCCAATTTTAACCTCAGGTGGCAAAATGACCATTTTGCCCCTAGGTCATGAAAATTGCAATTTGACTCTAAATCGGTCCTCGAACTCTGAATCTCCATTTTAAGTCATTCTGAGGTTTTAAAATTCTCAATTTCATCTTAAAATCACTATTTGGACTAGTTTGAGGCTTAATTCAACTTAATTGTACCATTTGGTACATTACCGTCCTTTAACGATTTTGAGGTACCCAAGTAAGCAAACATGTATTTTTATGTAGGAATGGCATAATAAACATATTGTAGAGCTAGGCTTGACAACAAGACTCTCCTATTTCACTCCCATATGTTCGGCCTCACCAAGGAAAAGAGGAAAGAAAGAAAGAACAAAACCCTAGTAGAAAAATTCAATGGAAAACTGGTGGATTTCAAGGAATTAAGCAAGTAACGGTAAAATTTCTTGAATTTAGCTTGTGATCTACCTTTCCTATGCATTCTTTTTCATTTTTCATGGTTGAGAATCAAGTTTGCATGAAGATACCTTTGCTGGCCAGACATGGGGGGAGGGGTTTTAAACTTGGATTTAGCTAGATTAAATGTTATTCTAGTGTTTTTAGTTGGTTGGTGATGTGTAGCATGAAAAGCAAACAAGAAAAAATTCATGTTCTTCCATCACCCTCATTGGCCGAGTCTTCCTTATGGTATGTTGATGGTAGATTTGATTTTATTTCAAGTGATTTGGTTAGGAACTAATGATTTATGGTGTAAAAAAATCAAGTATGAAAAACCATAGTGTTTATGCACTCACCATGGTCGAATTTCATAAGGAACCTAGTGATGATGATTCTTGTGATATCTTGTGTTATTTAGTTAGAATTTAATGAATGGTGATGATGGAAATCGAAAATGGTAATTTTAAAGTATAGTTCTTTTAGTAAATAAGTTGAATAACAGTGAGAAAGTCAAGCTCATTGAGGCGCTTTGGTGTATTTTGGGACATTGGAAGTGTGATGAATATAATTGGAGTCAATTTGGATGTTTTGGTTAAATCAAATGTGGAGAGTTCGAATTAGGTCAACAACCGATCCATTCCGATCACAAGTGAACCAACATGTAACCCCGTCTTTAAGTGACTATCCAAACAACCTCATGCATTCATATAGAGCCTGAAATAGATTTATAATGACATGACACAATATATTGAATTATTTGTCGTGTATTGTGTATAGGTGGTGAAACTTCCAATAAGGGTAAGGAGATTGTACCCAAATACCGGGACTAGGAGTACTTCGACTCCCAATATCGTGAGTAACCTTATTATCGTCTTAATTATCTAAAGTAGTTTTTATTCGTTTTTGTGATTTGATAGAAAAATGAGTTTAAATGGTAAATCCTTATGTTTTATAAGAAAAATGTGATTAAATGAAATGAGTTTTGTAAATCATTTTGAAATTGAATGATGATTTTAGAAATTGAGTAATTGGAGACTGTTTGATTCTGTTGTAAATTTATGGTTTGAATTGAATGGCTTATGGTGATATTGGCATGAATGGCTGAATTGGAAATTGTGTTGAAATTGTATGAATTGTTTGTTTTGCCTTAATAGGCTGGATAATATTATATTAGCCATGTTATGCTGTCGAAATGTTATTGGTTTGGTGGTTTATATATTTAGCTTACTGCTGTGGGCGGGTTTTCGTGGACCAGCCTATTAGACAGGCACGGTAAACACCGTTATATTTACCTTAGTACGAGAGGCACGGAGGGTATCTCCTGAGGTAAAGCTTTAAAGTTCACTACATGCTAAACCACCACGTGAGGGTGAACTCAGCCAACGCCAAGGAACGACTAAGCTTTTGAACGAAAAAAAATGTATTTTATGCGTATATGAACTTTTCTTTAATAGCCTTGGCAGACTCGGTTAGATGCCTCGACCAAGGTATCCCTGAGAATAAGTTTTGGTACGAGCCAAATTTTTAAGAAATTCGTAAGCCATGTTGATTATTTGAGTGAAATGAAATTATTTTATTTAGTTGAAATGAGTTTGAAACATTATGAATTATAGTACGATGAACTATTTTAAATTGTCTCCATTTACTCGACTTTAGATATTTTAGATGATGTTTGTTTACTCATTGAGTTTATATAAACTCACCACCCTCCTTTCCACTCATTCTAGGCTCAGGATAGTCTGTAGATAGTTGATTTCGTCGAGGGCTACAGTTGGATTTGCATCCTCAAAAATCGTAGGTTACTTTTGGTCATTAGGGGGCCCACATGTCATTGTAAATTAAATTACATACTCTGGCTCACTGTGTTACTGTATGTACAAATTTATTTTGCTTTTACGCTACAAAAATTATTTACGGATATCTCTATAAATATTGTTTCATAAGAAAATGGAATATTTTATTTAATATTTTTATTTTATTCTAATAGCTATCATTTCACTTTAATTGAATGTTTTAGACACCTAAACTTATTTTTGGTTATGAAATACGTTTCACTCATATACTAAATTTTTAGATAGTTTCGAAATTTTTAAGAAAAAATGACCAAAATACCCCTGTGAGACGAAAATTATTTTTTTATTGTTTTGGTTTGAAAATAGTTTATATTCCCTTAAAACATGATATTTAGTAACTATTGCTGACAAGGGAGATGTAAAACTGATGCGAGAGCCTTGCGAGGTTTCAGTTGACATTCTGGGTAATGAATGTCTATCGAGACATCGCGACGGATGTCACGGGCTCGAAGGGAGTACCGAGTCGTGACAGGATAATTAAGGTATTATATGTAGTGGTAAGAAAATGCTTAATAGTTAAGTTTTAACTGTGCACCATTCACACGTTGACATGTGTCAAGCTTTAATTCTTTTATAATTTTCTTTATAAACCAACATAAACCTCTCCCAATTCTTCTTTCATTGCCGTGCAAGCCAAAGAAAAGGGGGGAAAGAATAGAAACAACCCTTGAGGAAGAAAATTCAAGAGAAATTCATCGGTTACTAAAAAACAAAGCGATCAGAGGTAAGATTTTGTGATTTTAGATTAAGATTCACCTCTCCCATGCTTTCTTTTTCATTTTCTATGGTTCAAACCCAAACTTTCATGAAGGAAGTCATGTTGGCCGAATCAAGGGGGGGAGGTTTTGATGATGGTTTTTGTTAGATTTCATGCTATCTAGGTGTTTTTAGTTGTTTTGTGATATTCGGTATGAAAACAAGCAAGAAAACCACATGTCCTTCACTAAACCCTCCTTGGCCGAATTTAATAGGGGATATATTGATGATAAATTTTGTTATATTTCATATTATTTAGCTCGTATTTGATGATTTATGGTGTCGGATATCGTTATTAGTTATCGAAAAGTATAGTGCCTTTAGTAAACGACTTGAACGACAACGAGAAAATCTTGGCAAATGGACTTGAATTTGATTTCTAATGATATATACGGACTTATTGGACTGTGTTGACACTGATTAGAACGTTAGTTCGGAATTGGAATGAGCTTCAGATGTGATCATTTAAGTCACAATCAAGTTCATTGAGGTACTTTAGGTGTATTTGGAGTACCGAAAGTGTAATGAATCTATTTGGAGTTGAATCGGATGTTTTGGCTAATTAAACAATGTATAGTGTGAGTTAGGTCGAATACCATTTCAGTCCAATAACAATTGAACTTATGTAGAACACCATCTTTAAGTGATTATTTGAACATTTCTCATTCAATTTCATGCATTCATATAGAGCCTGGAATAGTTTTATAACAGTTTGGCACAAATGTATTGAATTACTTGTTGTGTATTAGGTATAGGTGGTAAGCCTTCTAGTAAGGGTAAGGATATCGTACTCGAGGACCAGGAGTAGGAGTACTTTCGTTATTGTGAGTAATCAGGCTATCATCTTAACTATCTAAAGTAGTTTATACTCGTTTTTATGATTTTAAAGAATAATGAACTTAAATTGTAAACTATTATGTTTTAGAACTGAAGTGTTGATTAAATGAAATGAGATTCATAATTTTGTTTGAAATTGAATCTTGGTTTTGGAAATTGAGTAAGTGGAGACTATATACTTGTGTTATATATATATGTTTTGACTATTGTTAGTTATGCCGACCCTGCTTTGTAATAAATGTATCGGCATAACGGGATTTGTAATTAACATATGGTTTGAATTGATGGCTTATGACAATGTGATGGCATGAATGATTGGATTTGTGTTTGTGTGGAATATATAAACTGTTTTGTTTTACCTTGACAGGCTAGGTAATATCATATTAGCCATGTCATACTGTCGAAATTTTTATTAATTTGGTGGGGTAATTGATTAGCTTACTGCAGTAGGCGGGTTTTCGTGGACCGACCTATAAGAGGGGCATGGTAAACCCCGTCATATTTTACCTTAGTATGAGAGGCACGGAGGGTATCTCCTAAGGTAGTTTAGAGTTCACTTAACGTCGAACCACCACGTGAGGGTGAAACTCAACCAACGCCAAGGAATGGCTGTGTTTTTAAACGTAAAAACATGTTTTATGTGTATATGTTATTTTAACAACCTTGGCGTACTCGGTTGGATGCCCTGCACAAGGTGTCACCGAGTACAAGTTTTGGCACGAGCCAAGTTTTTAAGAGAGTCATAAGCCTTGTTGATTTTTTTTGATGAAATGTAACTCTTTTATATGGGTTGAACTGAGTTTTAATGTTATGAATCATATTATGATGAGATGTTTTAAATTGTCTCCATTTACTCAGCTTTAGATGTTATAGATGATCTTTGCTTACTCACTAGGTTTATAAAATTCACCACCCTTCTTTCACCCATTTCAGGCTCAGGGAAATCTGTAGACCGTCGATTTTGTTGAGGGTTTCCTTTTGGATTCGCACCCTTAGAAATCGTGGGTTTACAGTCGTGTTTATTTTTGTTATTTTGGGGCTCACATGTCATTGTATAATTTTTTGGATACCTTGGAGCAATGTGCTATTATATATACGAATTTATTTTGTTATTACTTTTCATTAGCTGTTTACGTAGAATTTTATAAATATTGTTTTATATGAAAATGAAATATTTTTTTCAATATTTTTATTTAGTTTGATTAGCTATAATTTCACTTTAAATGGATGATTTAGATACCTAAATTTATTTTTAGATATCAAATGTATATTTTTCATTTATATATTATATTTTTAGTAGGTTTCGAAATTTTTGAGTAAAATGACCAAAATACCCCTATGCGGTAGAAATTACTTTTTGATTGTCTTTGATTTCAAAATCGTCTATATTCCTTTAATATATGATATTTAGTAATTGTTAGTCACAAGGGAGGCGGAGAACTGATGCTAGAGCCTTGCGAGGTTTCAGTTGACATTTCGAGTAAGGTATGTCTATTAGGACATTGCGGCGGTTGTCACGGGCTCGAAGAGAGTAGTGGGTCTTGACAATTCAATTGGTATCAGAGCCATTGGTTTTAAAGTTATTTAAAAAAAAAAACAACGGTGTCAGTGTGACCCCAAGTTAAGTTAGATTGAGTTGAATGCATGCATCTGCATATAGGACCTGAAGTTGTCTAAACTCGTTCTGTTTCTTCTTATAGATCATTATGCCTCTTCGACGCAGACTCCCACTTCTCACTAGATCAGTTGGTAGGGGAATAGGCCATTCTCGACATCGTCAGCCAAATCGTGTAGAGGAGAATCTACTACGTCTAATTTTCGGGCAGCACTTGCTGCTGAACAGACTGAGACTCCTTCACATCCTCCACCTCCTCCACCACTTATCGGTATTCCTGGTATTCCTACCATGTCTCCTAAGGCAGTTCAGGCATTGGCAGCTTTCCTCACTACTATTATTGGCCAGGCTCAAGCTGGTGAAGCTCCTTTAGCCGCACCTCTAGTGCCGCCACCACCACCATCTCTGGTTCTGCCACAAGTACCTGATGTCTCCATTTCTAAGAAACTTAAGGAGGCTAGACAGCTCTGCTACATTTCTTTTAAAGGTGATCTGGACACAACCGCAGCTAAGGACTGGATCGTTCAGGTTTTTGAGACATTTACTGATATAAGACTAGATGATGATATGAAATTGATGGTAGCTACTAGACTACTTGAGAAGAGGGCCCATACTTGGTGAAACTCAATGAAATCTAGTTCTACCACTCTTCTGACCTGGTCGAATTTTCTGCGAGAGTTCGATGGCCAGTATTATACTTATTTTCATCAAAAGGAAAAGAAGAGAAAATTTTTGAGTCTAAAATAAGGGAGTTTAACAATAGAGGAGTATGAGGCTTGTTTTAATGAGCTAATGTCTTATGTGCCCGATCTGGTGAAGACTGAGCAAGATCAAGCTAATTACTTTGAGGAAGGGCTCCGGAATGAAATCAGAGACCATATGACAGTGACGGGTAGGGAGCCGTATAAAGAGCTTATGCAGATGGCTTTGTGGGCTGAGAAACTTGTGACTGAGAATAAGAGAATTTGGGTCTAGTTTGCTAAGAGGAAGAAAACGAATACATCTTTCAATCAGCCATCGAAAAAAGGGAAGGATTCATCAGCTTTAGGGAGTGTTATCACTACTTCAGTAGCATCTAACCAACCCTCATCTCAATAGCCGCAACAGAAGTCTTCTAGATTCAATAGATCAATGGTGAGTGTTTCTGGGAAGAGTTTTAAGGGTTCTGACAGATGCCAGAACTGTGGGAGATCACATGCCGGGCCATGTAGGGAGCCCATGCAGTGTTTTCATTATGGTCGGCAGGGCCACTTGAGGAGTGCTTGCCCGTAGTTAGGACGAGCTACTACAGCTGATTCATCTCCCCAAGCTCGCCAGATATTCAGAGAAGAGATTCTTCGGGTCACAACTGAGACAGGGTGTAGCGATGCGGTCTGGTGTGGGGAGTAACACCCCAGTGCATCCACCCTATAGATCGCAAACTCATACCCCGACAAGAGTTTTTGCTGTGACAGAGGAAGAGGCACGAGTCCGACCCAATGCAGTGACGAGTACCATGTTTTTATTTGATAGAAATGCTTATGTCTTAATTGATTCTGGTTCGGATAGATCATATGTGAGCACGACATTCGCATCCTTTTCTGATAGAAACTTGTCATCCTTAGAGGAGGAAATTGTAGTTCATACCCCTCTAGGAGAGCAGTTGGTTAGAAACACTTGTTATAAAGACTGTGGAATAAGAGTTGGTGAGGAAGAATTCAGGGCTGACTTAATTCCCCTAGAAATTTGAGATTTTGATTTGATATTGTGTATGGATTGGTTGACTACACATCGGGCGAATGTGGATTTGTCACGACCCAAATTTCGGGCCATGACCGGTGCAAGGGTCCAATGGATGTAATCCACTAAACCCAAGCAAGCCTATTATTTATCTTACTTATAATTCCATCTAATATCACTAAGTCATATTTCATAAATTTGAATCAAAGTAGTGATATACATTGCCAACTCGTATTGGCATTACTCCTTAAAAATTTACATACAATGTTTACAACATGTAATCTAATAATTTACATTAAGTTCATCTATACAAAACAAAATAACACTCGACTTCCAACGGAGTGACTCGGATGAATATACAGCTACCAAATGCCGAGACACCTACCAAAAGATGGACACAGGTTTACAAGGACACCTCGTCCTAGTTACCGACTACCTCGTGATCTGAAAACATGAATTTGAAAATGGTGAGTATAAACCTAGTGAGTGAACAAGGAAGGGAACAAGCAACAACAACAAGGGAGAATTTAAAATCATGATGCACTTGTTTCAAAACAATGCAATTTAGTTCCATTCATATTAAAAACCCCTCATTTTAAACTTAACTCATTTTGTCCTAAATGTTGGAAGTCCATGCTCAGATATGGTAGCAAAGAAGTGAAAAATAGGGCAGTAATTGGACAAGATATGAGACAAAACAAAAAGTTTTTCGCTGCAGGGAGCATGAATTTCACTGCAACGAAATTGTTATCCAGAAACAGAAAGTTTTTCGCTGCAGCGAGATGCTATAGAGACTATCTCGCTGCAGCGAGATTCATTTTCGTTGCAGCGAGAACCAGTTCTGGTGAAAGGTCCTCAAACTCGAGAGTTTCTCGCTGCAGCGAGCATGAATTTCGCTGCAGCAAAAACAAAGCAACAAGAGAAACATTTTCCCTCACTCAACAAAAAGCCATCCTGCTAAACTAACAAAATCAACATAAAACTCATGAAAATTCTCTAAGTACAATGTGTCAAATTTCGCATATATGTCAACCATAGATCACATTCATGAGCTTTCATTTCATAAATCTAGATATGCATAATTACATAGACAAACATCCATATCATCATAATCACTCTCGGCTCATGTACATCCCCCCACATTGTGCACATAGCCGGCACCATCGTGTGCATCCCCCCACATCGTGCACAATCAGTGCTATCATGTACATCCCCTCACATTGTGCACACGGGCACTATCATCATCTATCTCTCATGCCACCATCATCATCGGCATGTGCATTCTCCACATCGTGCACACACACGGTTGTAGTCATTATATACAATATCATTCATCATGCACAACACACACACACACACACATATATATATATATATATATCATCATAATACAATAGTGCATGAATGCATAGCAATCACATATTACAACATAAAACCATTTTTCAAAAGCTTGTTCCCAAGGCACTTGTTTTCATGAAAAACTTGATAATTCATTCAAATGGGTGGCAATTACATTATATTTCCCAAAACAAGTTTTGAAGGCAATCCACTCACAAGTGTCGAAAATTCGAATTTCGGGTGCACTCGGACTAATAGTCCTCAAGCGTAATTCCTTTGCCTTTTTCGGACGTCTCACTACCTTGAAAAATAACAAAGTTGAGGAATTTACTATATTGTCCCTAAATTGATACAAACTAATTTAAATTACTAATGCTTAATATGTAAATGCAAAAATACGTCCGATTACCGCTTAATCGCGGTATCGATTAAATTCGACTGATCACCCGATTAATTGGCGATTGTGTCCAAATCACCTCCAAATTAATCCATTTCTCCTCTAATACCTTAATTTACCACATACCATTTAAATAAAGCTAAATTCAGTATTAGAACCCTCACAGTTCCTTATAGAAACATTCGGTCATTTGGTACACTAGCACCAAAATTTTTTTTCCACATAACCGTTTCACCTTAATTCATCATTTTCCAAGCCATTTTCCTTCAAATAAAAACAATCCCCCATTGATATTCAGCCCTCATGGTTCGACCAACAAGGAACCCTAGAGAAATTGAATATTTCTTTTGTATTTTTGTTCATAACCATGCTTAACTATCCCTAAACACTAACATAGTCTAAAATCAAATTATTCCAACTACAATTCCTCTTCCATACCCATTTTTCAGAATTGAATTCATCATGATAACTCAATATTCAACCATGGAAATTAAGAACAAAAGCATGGGTAAGCTTGGTATCAAGGAGAATTAAAGAAATTCTAACTTACCTAGCTTGTTTCCTTGATTTCTTCACTTTTTCTTTGAATTTTCACCTAGGTTTTCTTATTTTTCCCTTTGTTCTTCCTTTGTTCTTGTTGCTGGTTGCCTAGGCCGAATATGGTGAGAGAATTGGGGATTTAATGGGCTGATTTCTATAGAAAATAATAAAATAATCAAGCATGCCACGTGTCACACGCTTATTGGCATAATTTTTTTAACTTTTTGACTTTTTCTTCTTAATTTTCCACCACAAATATTCTGGTATTTATCCAATCCTACCGCAATTAAAATCCCTTGGTCTTGACAAGTGCTGGGGTGAAAAATTTATCGATTTGCCCCCGAGGTAAAAAAATTACGATTTTGCCCCTATACTCTGAAATGTACCGAAATCACACTATTTCTACTTTTCAATCACAAATAACACTAATATTGATCAATATTAACCAAATGGGGCAAAAATCATTTTATAAAAATTCCCGTTTAGTCCTCTAGTGGTAAAATTACCATTTTACCCTTGTACTCCAAAAATACCGAGAATCATAATTTTTTACTGCTAAACATCATTTTATACTCCAATAATCATAATTATATTTCATATAATTATTCTTGGTCAAATGTGATCAAATCTTGGCTAAAAATCTCCATTTTATCATCAAATGGTAAAATAACCGTTTTGTCTCTAATCGGTCAATTTTCCTAATGGACTCCAAACTAGACCTTGAACTTCGAATCACTATTCTAAGCCAGTCTGTGGGCTTTAGAATTTTCAAATTCCTCTTAGAATTTATATTTGAACTAGTTCAAGGCTCGATTTAACTTAGTTGTACCACTCGGTACAATACCGTCTTTTAATAGAGCTTCACAGGGTTTCACAGGATTGTTTCAAGAAGGAAGTTATACTTCAGAATTCTAAAGGAGTAGAAGTTGTATTTGCAGGGAAACGTCGAGTATTACCATCCTGTGTAATCTTGGCTATCAAAGCTTTGAAACTAGTGTAGAAAGGGTATCCGGCTTATCTCGCACATGTGATTGATACCTCAAAGGGGGAACTTAAGTTAGAGGATGTCCCAATAGTAAATGAGTTCTTTAATGTATTTTTGAATGAATTACCGAGACTACCTCCTGATCGAGAGCTTGAGTTCTCTATTGATATACTTTATGGTACCGCACCTATTTCCATTCCTCCGTATCGGATGGCTCCGGCGGAGTTAAAGGAGTTGAAAGTCCAACTGCAAGACTTGGTAGATAAGGGTTTTATTCGCCCTAGTACTTCTCCCTGGGGTGCGCCAGTCCTATTTGTAAAGAAGAAGGATGGCACTCTTCGGTTATATATTGACTACAGTCAGTTGAACCGAGTAACCATCAAGAATAAATATCCTCTACCATGGATTGATGATCTTTTTGATCAGCTACAAGGTGCTACAGTGTTTTCTAAGATTGATCTAAGGTTTGGGTATCATCAATTGAAAATCAAGGAGCAGGACGTACCCAAGACTGCTTTCAGAACTTGTTATGGGCATTACGAGCTTCTGGTTATGCCTTTTGATCTGACTAATGCCCTAACAGCTTTTTTGGATCTTATCAACAAGGTGTTCCACTCGTACTTGGATAAGTTCGTGATAGTGTTCATAGATGACATCTTGGTGTATTTGAAGGGTGATGATGAACATGCTATCCATTTACGCATTGTGCTGCAAACTTTTAGCAAGGGACAACTCTATGCCAAGTTCTCCAAATGTGAGTTCTGGTTGAGGGAAGTAGTTTTCTTAGGACGTGTTGTGTCGAGAGCTGAAATTTATGTCGATCCCAAGAAGATTGAGCCAATCTTACAATAGGAGCAACCGAAAACGGTGACAGAGATTTAGAGTTTCCTTTGTTTAGCCGGTTACTATAGGAGGTTTGTTCAGGGGTTCTCATTAATAGTTGCTCCTCTGACTCGCTTGACTCGTAAAGGAGTCAAGTTTGAGTGGGATGATGTCTGCTAGAGTCGATATCAAGAGCTAAAGAATCGGTTGACGTCCGCTCCCATCTTGACACTTCCTGTTAGTGGGAAAAAATTTGTGATGTACAGTGATGCCTCTAAATTGGGATTAGGGTGCGTGTTAATGCAGGATGAGAAAGTAGTAGCTTATGCTTCTTGGCAATTGAAGAAGCATGAAACGAATTACCCTACCCACGATTTGGAGTTGGCAGCAGTAGTCTTTGCATTGAAGATCTAGAGGCATTACTTATACGGTGAGCATTGTCGGATCTTTACCGACCACAAAAGCTTGAAATATTTGCTCACCCAGAAAGAATTCAGCCAGAGATAGAGACGATGGTTAGAGTTGATTAAGGATTACGACTTAGTGATTGATTATCATCCCAAGAAGGTAAATGTTGTAGTAGATGCCTTGAGTCTTAAATCCTCATCTTTATTGGCATCACTTCAAAATTCTTATCTTTCGATGTTACTTGAGATGAAATCTCTAGGGATCCAGTTGAGTAATGGCGAGGATGGAACCCTACTTACTAGTTTTGTTGTGAGACCTTCACTATTGAATCAAATTAGAGAATTGCAGAAGTCTGATGATGAGTTGAAACGGGAAGTTCAAAAGTTACGAGATGGAGAAACTAATGAGTTCAGACTCGGTGATGATGGTATCTTGATGCTTGGGGACCGGGATTGTGTCCCTAAGGATAATCAGCTGAGACGGGCTATTTTGGAGGAAGCTCATTCTTCTGCCTTTGCTTTACATCCCGAAAGCACCAAAATGTACAGGACTATCAAGGAAAGTTACTGGTGGCCAGGTATGAAACAAGACATAGCCGAGTTTGTGACGGAATGTCTCACATGCCAATAGATCAAGGCGAAACATCAGAAACCATCGGGTACTCTTCAACCTTTACCTATCTCTGAATGGAAGTGGTAACACGTGACTATGGACTTTGTATTGGGTTTACCGCGGACGCAGAGTGGGAAGGATGCTAATTGGGTGATTGTGGATAGATTGACTAAGTCTACCCATTTCTTGGCTATCCATAGCACGTATTCCATTGAGAAACTAGCTAAGCTTTATGTAGATGAGATAGTGAGATTGCATGGAGTCTTATTTTCTATCATGTCAGATCGAGACCCCCAGTTCACTTCTCGATTCTGGCTGAAATTCAAAGAGGCTCTTAGAACTAATTTGAGGTTTAGTACTGCCTTTCATCCACAGACAGATGGTCAGTTTGAAAGGACCATTCAGACTTTGGAGGATAGGCTACAGGCTTGTGTCATTGACTTTACTGGGAGTTGGGACAGACACTTGCCGTTGGTGGAGTTCGCGTATAACAACAGTTTTCAATCTTATAATGGGATGGCACCATACGAGGCTCTGTATGGGAGAAAGTGCTGAACTCCACTTTGTTGTGATGAAATGGGTGAAAGGAAATTGTTTAATGTAGAGTTGATTGATCTGACTAATTACAAGATCAAGGTTATCCGAGAGTGATTAAAGATAGCTCAAGACAAGCAGAAGAGTTACTCTGATAGACGTAGAAAAGATCTAGAATTTGAAGTTGATGATAGAGTCTTTCTTAAGGTTTCTCCTTAGAAATGTGTGATTCGGTTTGCAAAGCAGGGAAAGCTCAATCCGAGATACATTGGACCCTTTCGTTTCATTGAATGGATTGGGCCAGTGGCATATAGACTAGGATTACCCCCGGAGTTGGATCGGATTCACAATGTCTTCCACGTCTCGATGCTGAAGAAGTATGTACCTGTCCCTCCTATATCCTTGAGGCACCTCCGATTGAGTTGCAGGAAGATTTGAAGTTTGAGGCGTAACTTTTACGTATTCTAGACCGAAAGGATCGAGTGTTGAGGAATAAGAGCATCCCAATGGCTAAGGTGTTGTGGAAGAATGCTCGGATGGAGGAGGTGACGTGGGAAGTTTAGCATCAGATGAGAAGCCAATACCCACATCTTTTCTTCGAGTCCGGTAAATGAAATTTTGAGGTCAAAATTTTATTTTAAGGGAGGTAGTGTTGTCAAGCTCATCTCTATTATATACTTGTCATGTCATTCATGTACTTGATAGCATGTCTGCATACTTGGATGCCTTGAAAAATCGTTAAAAGTCGATATCGTACCTAGTGGTACAATTAAGTCGATTAAAACCTTGAACTAGTCCAAATAGAGACTTAGGATGTATTTGAGAGTTATTGAACCATTAAATGTCTTAAAATGGTGATTCGGAGTTTGAGGATTAATTTGGAATCCAATCGGGAAATTTTATAATGTAGGGGCAAAATGGTCATTTTGCCACCCGAGGGTAAAAATTGGAATGTTGGACGAGATTTTTGACCAAGTTTGACTATTTGGAGAATAATTTGAATTTGAGAAGTGAAAACTTCCAATTCCGATATTTTTTCGAGCATAAGGGCAAACCGATCATTTCACTTGTCCATGAGGATGTAATTAGAATTTTTAAAATTTTACACCACCGTGACACTTGTCAAGCCCATGACTTTCACCTATTATCATTTTTATACTTTGGATAATTAAGGTATTATATGTGGTGGTAAGAAAATGCTTAATAGTTAAGTTTTAACCATGAACCATTCACTCGTTGACACGTGTCAAGCTTTAATTCTTTTATAATTTTCTTTATAAGCCAACATAAACCTCTCCCAATTCTTCTTTCATTGCTGTGCAAGCCAAAAAAAAGGGGGGAAAGAATGGAAGCAACCCTTGAGGAAGAAAATTCAAGAGAAATTCATCGGTTACCGAAAAACGAAGCGATCTGAGGTAAGATTTCGCGATTTTAGCTTAAGATTCACCTTTCCCATGCTTTCTTTTTCATTTTCTATGGTTGAAACCCAAACTTTCATGAAGGAAGTCATGTTGGCCAAATCAAGGGGGGGAGGTTTTTATGATGGTTTTTGTTAGATTTCATGCTATCTAGGTGTTTTTAGTTGTTTTTTGATATTCGATATGAAAAACAAGCAAGAAAACCACATGTCCTTCACTAAACCCTCCTTGGCAGAATTTAATAGGGGATATATTAATGATGAATTTTGTTATATTTCATATTATTTAGCACATATTTGATGATTTATGGTGTTGGATATCGACATTGGTTATCGAAAAGTATAGTGCCTTTAGTAAACGACTTGAACGACAACGAGAAAATCTTGGCAAATGGACTTGAATTTGATTTCTAATGATATATACGGACTTATTGGACTGTGTTGACATTGATTAGCACATTAGTTCGGAATCGGAATGAGTTTTGGATGTGATCATTGAAGGCACAATCAAGTTCATTAAGGTACTTTGGGTGTATTTGGAGTACCGAAAGTGCAATGAATCTATTTGGAGTTGAATTGGATGTTTTAGCTAATTAAACAGTATATAGTGCGAGTTAGGTCAAATACCATTTTAGTCCAATAACAATTGAACCTACTTAGAACACCATCTTTAAGTGATTATTCGAACATTTCTCATTCAATTTCATGCATTCATATAGAGCCTAGAATAGTTTTATAACAGTTTGGCATAAATGTATTGAATTACTTGTTATGTATTAGGTATAGGTTGTGAGCCCTCTAGCAAGGGTAAGGATATCGTACCCGAGGACCAAGAGTAGGAGTACTTTCGTTATTGTGAGTAATCAGACTATCATCTTAACTATCTAAAGTAATTTATACTCGTTTTTATGATTTTAAAGAATAATGAACTTAAATTGTAAACTATTATGTTTTATAACTGAAGTGTTGATTAAATGAAATGAGATTCATAATTTGGTTTGAAATTGAATCCTGGTTTTGGAAATTGAGTAAATGGAGACTATATACTTGTGTTATATATATGTTTGACTATTGTTAGTTATGTTGACCTTGCTTTGTAATAAATGTATCGGCATAACGGGATTTGTAATTAACATATGGTTTGAATTGATGGCTTATGACAATGTGATGGCATGAATGACTGGATTTGTGTTTGTGAGGAATATATGAACTGTTTTGTTTTACCTTGACAGGCTGGGTAATATCATATTAGCCATGTCATACTGTCGAAATTTTTATTAATTTGGAGTGGTAATTGATTAGCTTACTGCAGTGGGCGGGTTTTCGTGGACCGGCCTATTAGAGGGGTACGGTAAACTCCGTCATATTTTACCTTAGTATGAGAGGCACGGAGGGTATCTCCTAAGGTAGTTTAGAGTTCCCTTCACGCCGAACCACCACGTGAGGGTGAAACTCAACCAATGCCTAAGAACGGTTGTGTTTTTAAACGTAAAAACATGTTTTATGTGTATATGTTATTTTAACAACCTTGGCAAACTCGGTTGGATGCCCTGCACAAGGTGTCACCGAGTACCAGTTTTGGCACAAGCCAAGTTTTTAAGAGAGTCATAAGCCTCGTTGATTTTTTTTTTATGAAATGTAACTATTTTATATGGGTTGAACTGAGTTTTAATGTTATGAATCATATTATGATAAAATGTTTTAAATTGTCTCCATTTACTTGGCTTTAGATGTTATAGATGATCTTTGCTTACTCACTGGGTTTATAAAAACTCACCACCCTTCTTTCACCCATTTCAAGCTCAAGGCAATCTGTAGACCGCCGATTTTGTCGAGGGTTTGCTTTTGAATTCGCACCGTTAAAAATCGTGGATTTACAGTCATGTTTGTTTTTGTTATTTTGAGGCCACATGTCATTGTAGAATATTTTTGTATACCTTGGCGCAATGTGCTATCATATATACGAATTTATTTTGTTATTACTTTTCATTAACTATTTGTGTAGAATTTTATAAATATTGTTTTATATGAAAATGGAGTATTTAATTAAATATTTTTATTTAGTTTGATTAACTATAATTTCACTTTAAATGGATGATTTAGATACCTAAATTTATTTTTAGATATGACAAGTATATTTTTCATTTATATATTATATTTTTAGTAGGTTTCAAAATTTGGGTAAAATGACCAAAATACCCCTATGCGGTAAAAATTACTTTTTTTTGTCTTTGATTTCAAAATAGTCTATATTCCTTTAAAATATGATATTTAGTAACTGCTAGTCACAAGGGAGGAGGAGAACTGATGCTAGAGCCTTGCGAGGTTTCGGTTGACATTTCGGGTAAGGTATGTCTATCGGGATATCGCGACGGTTATCACAAGCTCGAAGAGAGTATCGGGTCACGACATATCTTCAACCAATAAGTCCCATCTTAGGACAATCTTGCCATATTGTGCAAAAAATTCTCAATATATAATACCATACACAAAATTATTCACCATTTATGACATTCCACTATTCCTTAACATTCTTAATTAATTATCTTTCTTGTCATGTAACTCAAATAGTTTTGTTGACTTTCAGCACAAATGACCATGAAAATAGTTCATCTTTCTCCACGCTCTACATTCACAATCTTTATTAAATCAAGGATTCACCTTCTCCCAAGTTCCATAATTTGCCTCCCTTAGTCTATATTTGTGCCAAATTATCATCTTATAATGTCATGGCATCATTTTGTAGTTCCCTCCATACCTAGATTTTTACAATCCTTGACTTAATCACATCATCCATTCTAAGTGTCACCTATAACCTCAATTGATTTCTCCCATATCCTTTCAAATTGTAACTGCAACTGTGATTTCAAATTTCACCTTTCCACGATTAATTGGTAATCATTTGTCAAGCCTCGTAGTTGTTTGTACCATTAATGACTTTCTATGTCAATCCTTAATAATTATCTAAGGCAACCAACCATGCCACTAAGGTGAATATCTTTCCTCAATAATTGTATTGCTAGTCTACCTCTATCATACCAAAAGATTCTTATACACATCTAGTTATTTAAACAGCTACTTTATAATCCGTTCAAGTCATACACAATATAAGCCAACTCTTAACTCTTTTGTATAGATAACTACTATTTCCCTTACACCACATCTACCTAGAATTAAAGTGATACAAACTTCAACGAAGGTATTAAGTGTCTCTAGGATCCTTGTCACCTTGATCCGAGCACATCGACGGATCCTCTTCCAAGTCCTCCTCTTCCTCCTGAGATTTTCTCATTTTATCCTCAACCTAAGCTTGCTGTATCCTTTTGTATTCCTCACTACTCATAGGCCCAGCACCTATTCCACAACCAGGAGGAAAGTGTCGGACAACAAATACTTTCCTGGGACGAATATTCCCCTTTGCAATTGCCTTTTTCGTTCTTTCCCTATGCCATTCCTCAAATCTTTTCAAAAGGAAATTTCTTACTGCTTCCTGAATGTCAGAGCTGTCCTCACTTTCAAGACTCTCATTACTCTCAAGGCTTTCCTTATCACAAAACCATTCTTCTAATTCCAGTGGAATCCAATTAATAGAAGTCCGGGATGGGCCACTCCTTGAACTACCTAAATCAGGGCGCCATTGGCTCCTAGCAGTGGAATCTAATGATCCTTTGCTAGCACTGTGAAAGGCATCAGGACTACCGTTTTTTTTAGACATGGTGCGTGCAACAGGCGCACTTTTGAACCTATATGCAACTAAGCATTGATTACGTATCTATTTATACATCATAAAAATAGGTAGGTTTCTAAAAAAGTAGGGGCCCATGTAGCTTACCGTCCTTGACTTGCGTTGCACACCCACAATCCAAGGACAAGACTCTACACGGACTCCAACAACTCCGCTGACAACACAAGATTCCCTAGCATTCAACTAAACCTAGAGCTCTGATACCACCTTTGTCACAGCCCAATTTTTGGGCCATGACCTACGCAAGGGCCCAATGGGCTCAGCCCACTAAGCCCAAGCAAGCCTATTTATATAATCTTATACATTAATCCATACTCCTTAAAAATTCAAAATTTGTAGCGTTCAAATATAGTTCCTTTAAAAACAATTCATAAAACCCAACTCTGCATTCAAAATGGCATCATCAACCATAATACACATATATAGTTTGACAAATGAATCTCAGCATTTCACAACAAGTATTCATATATGCATAATTAGGCCTTGACTGTTAGTGGAGTGACTTTGGTCACAGTTGCTAACATTTAATGTCATGGTAAACCTATCAAGCAATGGATAGGGAGGAGCACCTTGTCCTAAGATCCAATCACCTTTAACTCAGGAAAACCTAAAACATGAATTTTAAAAACGTGAGTACAAACTCAATGAGTGCTCATAGAAAGGGAACAAGCAATGACAAGGAATGGTTTAGAAAACATGATGCACTTATTTAAAAACAATGCCATTTAGTTCAAGTTCTTATTAAAATCCCTCCATTAAACCCTTGGTTGTAAAATCATTTAATGAAAAAGGAACCGCACTCAGCATGAAATTGGAAAGAAAGGAAATTTCTTGCAATTATCCAAGTAAGGCAGTATAAACAGAATGTTTCTCGTTGCAATAAATATAATTTGCAAATAACGGTAAATTTTCAAGATTCACCATATGCATCTCACCCAGCTCCTGTGCATCCAACCACATCATGCACATAATCAAACATCCTATCTCACCCAGCTCATGTGCATCCCACCACATCGTGCACGTAGTCGGACATTCTATCTCACCCAGCTCATGTGCATCCCACCACATCTCGTACATAGTCGGACATCCCATCTCACCCGGCTCATGTGCATCCCACCACATCGTGCACATAGCTGGACATCCCATCTCACCCGGCTCATGTGCATCCCACCACATCGTGCACATAGCCGGATAGTATTACCATCCATCTCCCTCACTATTGTCATCACCGGCAAATGCACACTCACCCCGCACATGCACGATTGCATTTGTCACATAATGGTACCATTTATGACATAGTATATATATATATCAACATTATACAAAAACATATGGATTCATCCTTTTACACATTTCACATTTCACAACATCAAACATTTTATCAAGGGCTTGTTCCTAGGAAATTTTAAGGCAAAAACCGATAAATTTCCCAAATGATTCATTGAAACACGTAAACATTTTCCTAAAACATTTAGAAATGCAAGTTCACTCACCTGACAAAACTAGCACCAACAAAGTCCTAATCCCAGTAGTCCCGAAATATCATTAAAACCTATATTTATCAATAAACCATAACAACCTCAATTAAGTCATAAATTAAATCTAATAATTCTAATGAATTTACATTAGGCAATCTACTCTCTAACCTAACATTTAACATAAGTTTCTAGTCTAATTCACAAACCCATTTGGCCAACTACTCCAATTTAAAATTTCATTACCTGGATAAGCTTGAAGGCATGAACATCAACAAAAAACCTAATCTTTCCAAGAAAACTAATTTGAAGAAATTAGGGAATAAATCTGAAAATGTAACCATAAATTCAAAAATTCCAAAAGTTGGAAATATATACCTTTCAACCTTGAAAATGAAGATTTGAAGCCAAAATCCAAGTGTTGTTGAAAGTGAAGTAGAAATAGAAAATAAAGGAAAGAAATAGAGATTTTTCTTTCTCTCTCCTTGGGTTTGGAAGTGCTGAAAATTGGGGTTAGAAGTTGTAACTTTGGTGCACAAGGAGTTGGGAGAAGAAAGAAGCAAGAAGAGAAAGGAAATGAAAGAAAATTAACTTTCCATGGGAGAATGAGAGAATGGCATTGGAAGCTTCAAGAATGAAGAAGAAACATCTTGCTGGAAGAGATAAGGACGGTTTTGGGCTGATAAGGATGAGAGTCAAAGCTTCCTTTGGAAGCTTTTACCAAACTTTGTGTAAAATTAACGTTTTGCCCTCCAAGTTTTTTTTCCCTTTTTAATTTAGTCCTCCCAACACTCATTTAACTCCAATTTCCTTCTATTATCTTCTTCTACACATGTACAAACAAAGTATAAAGTTTGTACTCCAACACGGTGTCCCTATAATATTTAAAATATTTATTTACCCGCTTTATCTTTACTTAATAAAGACACGCGGCCCCATTAACGTCATTTTTCTCTGAAATTTTCTCATTCCTCTTCTCCCCCACTTAGATTGACCATATACTCCTCCTTCATGAAAAATTTCGATACTGAATAAAATATTAATATTTTAATATTATTTTATTAATAAAATATTATTTTATTGTAAAAATTTCTTCTTGTCTCCTCTTGTCTCTTTGGTACCCAAAATACCTTATTATGCTTCAATTCACTTCCGAATCACTTTTTATCTCTTAAATTCTTCCTTGATAAAATATTATTATTTTCTCGCGTGCGAAATATTTTATCCCAAACTATTCCTTTCATCTTTCATCACTTCTAAACATTATAATTAACCTCAATTGGCGTCCGATAATCTTTATTAGTCATCATATCAAAGTACGAGGCATTACAACAATACACCTCATCTTAGCCACGACACATCCCTAGGCTTCAAGCCTTCTCTTGCTAAATGTTGCACTCCACTAACTTCCAATGTGATTTTCTCCATCTTCGAGGCCGAAATTGTAACACTCTTGATTTTTTGACATGGCTTATATGTGATGTTGGCCAAGTGACTTGAATATTTATTTAAGTTTTGAAGAATATGATTATGTCTAGAGATAAATGACTATAAATGTGGGGGGTAAATTAAGATTCTTAATGAAATTGTGCAAATGTTTGGCACTTTGACATCTTAGTATGTCATTAAGGTAAATATTAATGAAAATGATGAATTAATCCTATAGATTGAGGATGTGATTTAATTTGATGCACATTTGAAGATGTATGTAAGAGGATTTTGAATTATTTAAGTTATCCGAGGTACAAGATTAACAGGGAATGGATTTTTGGGTGTTAAGTTGGATTTTTGGAAGTTTTGGAAGACGTAAAACTACTTACAAGGGAAAATGTATCGATACATCCCCCATGTATCAATGCATTTGTGGTAGGAAGAACAATATGAAGTGTTCTAGAGGAATTCTATTGATACATTTGAAGATGTATTGATAGATTTGGCATAAGATGAACATGTATCGATACATTGCCTTAATGTATCGATACATTTAGAGCAAAAAGCACTCAGAACCATTCCGCCCTAAATGTATGGATACGTTGCCTTAATGTATCGATACATTTATTCAAAATTAAGGCAGATGCATCGATACATTTCCATATGTATTGATACATCAAAGAGAAAAGGAAAAAATAAAAAGGGGTAAATAGGCATTCTGCCCTATCTCTTTTTCAACACTTTTGTCACGACCCGGAACCTCCCTCGGGCCCATGACAACCGTCGCGATGTCCAGATTGATACTCATTACCCGAAATACCAATCAGAACCCCACAAGGCTTACATATCAGTTTTAAACAATTTTCAGTCGTTTTCGGCTCAAGTAAATCAAAAGACAAAAATATAGCATTTTTATATAAAGCAATATTTATAGAAACACGTGTAAGTAACCTTTTGTAGCGTAGAAGTAAAATAAATTCATACTTACAATAATTTACAAAGTTATAATGTACAATAATAATTACAATGACAAGTGGCCCATAACTACACCAAGTGTTGGTGATAGTAACCTATTGTCTGTGTGATAGAGGGGTCAACTGGAATTCTTGACAAAATCGGGTATCTACAAGCTACCATAGGCTTGAAATATTTGGAAAGGAGGTGGGTGAGATTTTGCAATCCCAATGAGTAAACAGACATTATCATAAATATCTAAAGGCGAGTAACATGGAGGCAAGTTTAAACAACAAATCACAAACCATTTCATAAGGTTTTCAATTTATTTCTTAAACCATAAAATATTTGTAATTTACCAAAACAGTTGTTAAGGCTTATAACTTTTATTAAAAACAGGGCTCAAGCCAAAACTAGTCATCGGGGATACCTTGGCGGAGGCATCTAACCGAGTCCGTCAAGGTTGTTAAGATTTTTACATGTGAAACACATTTTTATTTTTAAAACAAGTCGTTCCTTGGCATTGGCCAAGTTACACATTCACATGGGGGTTCGACGTGAAGTGAGCTCTAACACTACCCCGAGAGTTACCCTCCTCGCCTCTACTATCGGAGTAACTATATAACTAGGTTTACCGTGCCCCTCTAATAAGCAGTGCATGGAAACCCGTCACTGCAGTGACTAAACCCACCAACTTTAATAAAATTTCAACAGTATAACGTGGCTTTTATTTATTTACCCAACCTGCATAGTAAAAGACAGCTTACATAAATTCTCAATGCAATTATCAAATACAGCCACATATATACTCATATATCATAAGCCTTTCATAGGAAAATATATTTTTCAAGACAATTGGCAGCCTCCAATTACTCAATTTAATAGTCAAAAGTTTCTTATTTCAGAAAATCAAGACAATATATTTATTTGTCACATTTATTTCTAAAATATCAAAAATCCCATTTTAATCTCATTTTCCTTTCATAAAATTCATGAAGAGTATTTAAAAATAAACTCTAGATAATTTACAATAATAATAGGTTTACTCACCATTTGTACAAATTAAATGCTTTCTAGGTGCCCCGATCACTGTTCGTCGGGTACGACTTCCTTGCCTTTACCAAAAGGCTTTCCTCCTAGACACATTGCAAAAATTACACAATTCACCACATTGATGCTAAATCACTATATAATTGACTTAAATCCTATACTAATGCATGGTATGAAATGCAATAGCCTAAAATGGCTTAAATGCGGTATTAACCTATTTTTAGCACTTTACCCGATAAATTGCTAACGCGCTCCATTTTAGCTCTAAATTATCCCATTTTCTCTCCAACATTTCTAACCATTAAATATCAGCCAATAACTCACTAAAATCACTAAAATCAGCTCACTTTCATCCTTTGAAAATTCAGCCAAAAATGGAACATTAATTTGGTATATCTTCCACTTTGTTTTTCTATCACATTTAACCATTTTTCATCATTTTCTCTTCATTTCTCTTAGAATAAAAATCAGTTCATCATCATTGTACATCATTGAATATTAGGCCAAGGGTGGGTATTGTGAAAATTTCATGCTTTCTTACCCAATTTGACTTCTATACACATTTAACTAACTAAAACTACCAATTTAACTAAGAATCAAAACCTAAAAATTTCAAAATCTCTCCCCTTGAAATTCAGCCAGCTCTTGGTTTCACCTTTTGATCTCTCTCCTCAAGCATGCTAAATGGAAATAAAGGCATAGGAAAGGTAGAAATCAAGCTAAAGTCAAAAAATCTTACCGTTAGACGCGTAAACGGTCGAAAAACTCAATTTCCCCTTTGAATTTTCTAGTTTTCCTTTGGTTTTTCCCTTTTCTTCCTTTCCTCTCTATTTTCTCTCTTGTTCTCTCCTTATGGCCGGCCATCACTTAATATGGGGTTTAAATGGGCTGACTTTTCATTAAAATAATATTAAATCATTAAAAAGTGCCATGTGTCACTTTCCCATTGGCCCGTTTCAAAATTTCATCCTTTAAACTTCAATTTTTCACCACTTAACATACCATATTTATTCATACCAAAAATAAGTAAATCCTATGATTTTGACAAGTTTTGGGTGGTGAAAATTACAGTTTTACCCCTGGGGCGATAAAATTACCGTTTTGCCCCTATGTTTCTAAAATTGCCGGAATTGAAAATTTTCACTTCCTATCATTAAATTATACTCCAAATAGTTAATCTTGGTCAAAAATTTCACTCCATGATCAAATTATTATCTTAGGTTGCAAAATGACGATTTTACCCCTAAACATCAAAATTTTCAATTTTTCCCCAAATGAACTCTCGAACTCCAAACAATCATTTTTAGTCATTCTTGGATTGTAAAATATTAAATTTCATCCTACGATTCCTATTTGAACTAGTTCGAGGTTAAATCAACTCAAGTGTACCGTTAGGTACAATACCGAGTTTCGTCTATTCTTAGGACTTTCCTAGCTTAATAACATGCTACTCAGTGCATGTATGTCATGACATGTGTTTATAGGGTCGGGTTTTACAATTCTACCCCCCTTAAAATAAAATTTTGACATCAAAATTTCACTTACTAGATTCGACAAATAGATGCAGGTATTGGTTCCTCATCTGATGCTTTACTTCCCATGTCATTTCCTCCATTCGAGCACTTTTCCACAACACTTTGACCATTGAAATACTCTTGTTCCTCAATACTCGATCTTTTCAATCCAAGATACTCACAGGTTGCACCTCGAACTTCAAATCGTCATGCAACTCGATCGGAGGTGCTTTGAGGAAGTGAGAGGGGTCTGGTATATATTTCTTAAGCATGGAGACATGGAAAACGTTGTGGATCCTATCTAACTCCGGAGGTAGTTCTAACCGATAAGCTACTAGTCTAATTCTCTCAATGATTCGGAATGGTCCAATATACCTCGGGTTAAGCTTTTCCCGCTTCGCAAATCGAATCACACCTTTCCACGGAGAAACCTTAAGAAAAACTCTCTCATCGATCTCAAACTCCAAGTCTTTTCTCCGTTTATCTGCATAGCTCTTCTGCCTTTCTTAGGCTACCTTTAGCCTCTCTCGTATAACCTTGATCTTGTCATTAGTTAGATCGATCAATTCCACACTAACTAACTTTCTTTCACCCACTTCATCCCAACAAAGTGGAGTACGACATTTCCTTCCATATAAAGCTTCGTACGGTGCCATACCAATGCTAGACTAGAAGCTGTTGTTGTAAGCAAATTCCACTAACGGCAAGTGTCTATCCCAACTCCCAAGAAAATCCATGACACAAGCCCTCAACATATCCTCCATAGTTTGGATAGTCCTCTCTGACTGACCATCCGTTTGTGGGTGAAAAGCAGTGCTAAATTTCAATTTGGTTTCGAGAGCTTCTTGAATTTTCAGCCAGAATCGAGAAGTGAATCGAGGATCTCGGTCTGACACTATAGAAACGGGAACTCCATGTAGCCTCACAATCTCATCTATATATAGCTGAGCCAGCTTCTCAATAGAGTGTGTACTATGGACAGCTAAAAAGTGAGTGGACTTAGTCAACCGATCTACGATCACCCAGATCGCATTCTTTCCCCTTTGTGTCCGCGGGAGTCCCAAAACAAAATCCATAGTTACATGCTCCCATTTCCACTTGAGATAGGTAAAGACTGAAGTGTACCTGCTGGCCTCTGATGCTCCACCTTAACTTGTTGACATACGAGACACTTTGCTACGAATTCTGCTACGTGTCGCTTCATACCTAGCCACCAATAATTCTCCCTGATAGTCCTATACATCTTGGTGCTTCCAAGATGTAATGCATAGGCAAATGAATGGGCTTATTCTAAAATAGCTCGTCTCAACTGATCATCTTTAGGGACACAAATTCGGTCTCTAAGCATCAAGGTACCATCATCGTTAAGTCTAAACTCACTAGTTTCTCCATCTTCTAGCTTTTGAACTTCCTGTTTCAACTCATCATCGGATTTCTGTAATTTTTTGATCTGATTTAACAATGAAGGTCTCACAATGAAGCTGGCCAATAAGGATCCATCCTCACCATTTCTCAAGTGGACCCCAAGAGATTTCATCTCTAATAATGCTGGAAAATAACTACTCTAAAGTGCTGTTAAAGATGATGAAGACTTACGACTTAAGGCATCAGCTACAACGTTCGCCTTTCCCGGATGATAATTTATCACCAAGTCATAATCTTTTATCAACTCCAACCATCGCCTTTGCCTCATATTAAGCTCTTTTTGAGTGAGCAAATATTTTAAACTCTTATGATCCGTAAATATCCTACAATGCTCACCATACAAGTAATGCCTCTGGATTTTTAAAGCAAATACCACTGCTGCTAACTCTAAATCATGGGTAGGGTAATTCGTCTCATGCTTCTTCAACTACTGAGAAGCATAAGCTATCACTTTCTCATCTTGCATCAACACACACCCTAATCCCAACTTTGAGGCATCACTATATACCACAAATGTTTTTCCATTAACAGGAAGTGTTAAAACGGGAGCGGAGGTTAATTGGTTCTTTAGCTCCTGAAATCGATTCTCACAAACATCATCCCACTCAAACTTAACTCCCTTACGAGTTAGACGGGTCAAAAGAGCTGCTATTAAGGAAAACCCCTTAACAAACCTCCGATAATAACCGGCTAATCTGAGGAAACTACGAATCTCCGTCACCGTCTTAAGTTGTTCCCATTGTAAAATTGCCTCTATCTTCTTAGGATCAACATATATTCCAGCTCCCGATACTACATGTCCCAAGAATACCACTTCCTGTAACCAAAACTCACACTTCGAAAACTTTGCATACAACTGTCTTTCCCGTAAAGTTTGTAATACTATACGCAAGTGGGTAGCGTGCTCATCATTATCTATCGAGTAAACCAGGATGTCATCAATGAACACAATAACAAACTTGTCCAAGTAAGGGTGAAACACCCTGTTCATGAGATCCATAAAAGCTACCGGTGCATTAGTTAACCCGAAAGGCATGACCAAGAACTCATAATGATCATATCGAGTCTTGAACGCTGTCTTGAGTACATCCTGTTCTTTGATCCTCAACTGATGATACCCAGACCTCAAATCAACCATAGAAAACACTATAGCTCCCTGTAATTAATCAAAAAGATCATCAATCCTTGGTAACGGATACTTGTTCTTAATGGTCATTCTGTTAAACTGTCGGTAATCTATACATAACCGAAGTGTACCATCTTTCTTTTTCACAAATAAAGTCGGTTCTCCCCACAGAGATTTACTAGGGCGTATAAAACCCTTGTCCACTAACTCTTGCAATTGTACTTTCAACTCTTTCAACTCTGCCAGAGCCATTCTATATGGAGGAATAGAGATAGGAGCAGTACCCAAAAGTAAGTCAATGGTGAATTTGAACTCACGATTGGGAGAAAGTCCCGGTAATTCATCAGAAAATACATCAGGGAACTCACTTACTACGGGGACATTCTCTAACTTAGGTTCTTCCCTCGATATATCAACATGTGAGCCAAATATGCCGAATATCCCTTTCGCACCAATTTCAAAGCTTTGAGGGCCGAGATTACACAATACGGTAATACTCGACGCTCCCTTGTAAATACAACTTTTGCTCCCTTTAAACTCTGGAGAATCACTTCTTTCTTAAAACAATCCACCTTTGCTCGATGAGTGGACAACCAATCCATACCCAAGATCAAATCAAAGTCCCGAATCTCCAAAGGGATTAAATCACCCATAAATTCTTCTTCCCCAACTTTAATACCACAATCTCTATAATACGTATTTCTTACTAACCGTTCGCCCAGAGGAGTATGCACTATAATCTCTTCCTCTAATGATGACAAGTTTCTATCTGAGAATGATGCAAATGATATGCTCACGTATGATCTATCGAAGCCTGAATCTATCAAAACATGTGCATCTATATCAAACACAATCATAGTACTTGTCACTGTGATAGGTCGAACCTGGGCTTCATCCTCAGTCACTGCAAAAACCCTTATCGAAATCTGGGGCTGCTTTCTGGAAGATGGTTGCTTTAGTGTATTACTCCCCATGCTTGACCATATCACTAGGCCCTGTCTGGACTGTGATCCTGAAGTGTCTCTCCGTGGTATACTAGGACGAGTCAGAGGAGTAGAAGTAGCTATTGTACCCCGTCTCAACTGAGGACAATCTCTTTTGATATGCCATTGTTGGCCGCATTGAAAACACATTACAGGCTTTCTACATGACCCAACATGAAATCCTCCGCAATTATGGCATCTGTCCAATCCTCCTGAAGTCCCCCCTAACGACTCCTCACTGGCCGATCAAATCTAGAACATCTCGGCTGTCACTGCTGAGATGGAGGTCTACTGGATGCCACAGATGCTAAGGTAGTACTTCTTGCAGCAGATGTTGAATCTTTGCCTCTCTTTGAAGATTGACCCTGAAACGTAGGCAAATTCCTTCTTTTTGCAAACTCAGCTCGGATCCGTCTATTCTCAGTGGTGAACTTCTCAGCCCGTAAGGCCATCTACACAACTTCCTTACACGACTCCTTGCCAGTCACTATCATACGCTCCCGTATCTCATTACGGAGTCCTTCCTCAAAGTAGTTTACTTAGTCTTACTCCAATCTCACCAACTCAGGTACATAAAGCATAGCTTATTAAAACGAGTTTCATACTCCTCAATGGTCAGGTTCCCTTGTTTCAAGCTCAGAAGTTCTCTCTTTTTCTCTTTCTGATGGAAATAAGTGTAATACTGACCATCGAACTCTCGGAGAAAATCCGTCCAAGACAGCGGTAAAGGAGAGCGAGACTTTACTGAATTCCACCAGGTACAGGCTTTCTTCTCAAATAACCGTGTAGCCACTTTCAATTTCATCTCATTATCTAATCCCATATCTGTCAGTGTCTTCGATACTTGAATAACCAAATCCTTAGCTGCGGTCATATCCAACTCACTAGTAAACGAGACGCAATCTAACTGTCTAGCTTCCTTCAATTTCTTAGAAATGGAGACGTCCGATGTCTGGGGTGGAATAGGAGGAGGTGGTACTGGGGCTATTACAAGGGAAACAGCGGGTGGAACTGGACCAGCCTGAGCCTGGCCCGTAAGAGCAGCGAGAAAAGTCTCTAATGCCTGAGCTGCCTCGGGTGACATGGCAGGTACGCCAAGAGTAGCAACAGGTGGTGGAGGAGGTACAGGAATGTCCGTAGACTCAGCAGTAGGAACTGCTCTAAAAGATGATGCAGCCGACTCTTCTTCTATGGAATCTAGTCGACTCTGTCTAGGGCGACCTCTTCCCCTACCGGTAGATCTAGTGATAGGTGGTAGCTCACGTCGAGGAGGCATAATGATCTACAAAAAGAACATAATTGGTTTAGATGACTTAAGGCTCTATATGCAACAACATGCAACTAACTAATCTTAACTAGGCCACACTGACATTGTAAATTATTTTAGAATAACTTTAAATCCAAGAACTTTAAAAATAAAAAACTTCTTTCAAAACCATAAGCTTTTAAACCAAAAGCTCTGATACCAACCGAATTGTCACGACCCAGAACCTCCCTTGAGCCCATGACAACCGCCGCGATGTCCCGATTGATACTCATTACCCGAAATACCAATCGAAACCTCGCAAGGCTTACATATCAATTTTAAACAATTTTCAGTCATTTCCGACTCAAGTAAATCAAAAGAAAAAAATATAGCATTTTTATTTAAAACAATATTTATAGAAACACGTGTAAGTAAAATAAATTCATACATACAATAATTTACAAAGTTATAATGTATAATAATATTTACAATGACAAGTGGCCCCTAAGTACACCAAGTATTGGTGATAGTAACCTACTGTCTGTGCGATAGAGGGGTCAACTGGAATCCTCGACAAAATCGGTACCTACAAGCTACCACAGGCTTGAAATATTTGGAAAGAAGGTGGGTGAGATTTTGCAATCTCAATGAGTAAACAAACATTATCATAAATATCTAAAGGCGAGTAACATGGAGGCAAGATTATACAACAAATTACAAACCATTTCATAAGGTTTTCAATTTATTTCTTTAACCATAAAATATTTGTAATTTACCAAAACAGTTGTTAAGGCTTATAACTTTTATTAAAAACAGGGCTCAAGCCAAAACTAGTCCTCGGGGATACCTTTGTCGAGGCATCTAACTGAGTCCACCAAGGTTGTTAAGATATTTACATGTGAAACACATTTTTATTTTTAAAACAAGCCGTTCCTTGACATTGGCCGAGTTACACATTCACGTGGGGGTTCGACGTGAAGTGAGCTCTAATACTACCTCGGGAGTTACCCTCCTCGCCTCTACAACCGGAGTAATTATATAACCGGGTTTACCATGCCCCTCTAATAGGCAGTCCACGTAAACCCGTCACTGCAGTGACAAAACCCATCAATTTTAATAAAATTTCGACAGTATAACGTGGCTTTTATTTATTTACCCAGCCTGCATAGTAAAAATAGCTTACATTTATTCCTAATGCAATTATAAAATATAGCCACATATACTCATATATCATAAGCCATTCATAGTAAAATATATAATTTAAAATAATTGACAGCCTCCAATTACTCAATTTCATAATCAACACAATATATTTTTATTTACCACATTTATTTCTAAAACATCAAAAATCTTGTTTTAATCTCATCTTCGTTTCATAAAATACATAAAGAGCATTTAAAAATAAACTCTAGATAATTTACAATAATAATAGGTTTACTCACCGTTTGTACAAACTAAATGCTTTCTAGGTGCCCCGATCACTGTTCGTCAGGTACGACTTCCTTGCCTTTACCGGAAGGCTCTCCTCCTAAACACATTGCAAAATTTACCCAATTCACCACATTGATGCTAAATCACTATATAATTGACTTAAATCCTATACTAATGCATGGTATGAAATGCAATAGCCTAAAACGGCTTGAACGCGGTATTAACCTATTTTTCGTACTTTACCCGTTAAATTGCTAACACATTCCATTTTAGCTCTAAATTGTCCCATTTTCTCTCCAACATTTCTAACCATTAAATATCAGCCAATAACCCTCTAAAATCACCAAAATCAGCTCACTTTCCTCCTTGGAAAATTCGGCTAAAAATGGGACATTAACTAGGTAAATTTTCCACTTTGTTTTTCTATCACATTTAACCATTTTTCATCATTTTCTCTTCATTTCTCTTAGAATAAAAATCAATTCATCATCATTGTACATCATTGAAGATTCCGCCAAGGGTGGGTATTGTGAAAATTTCATGCTTTCTTATCCAATTTGATTTCTATACACATTTAACTAACTAAAACTATCAATTTAACTAAAAATCAAAACCTAAAAAATTCAAATTCCTCCCCCTTGAATTTCATCCAGCCCTTGATATCACTTTTTGATCTCTCTCCTCAAGCATGCTAAATGGAAACAAAGGCATAAGAAAGGTAGAAATCAAGCTAAAGTCAAAAAATCTTACCGTTAGACGCGTAAACGGTCGAAAAACGCAATTTCCCCTTTGAATTTTCAAGTTTTCCTTTGGTTTTTCTCTTTTCTTCCTTTCCTCTCTATTTTCTCTCTTGTTCTCTCCTTATGGCCGGCCATCACTTAATATGGGGTTTAAATGGGCTGACTTTTCATTAAAATAATATTAAATCATTAAAAAAATGCCATGTGTCACTTTCTCATTGGCTAGTTTTTAAAATTTCATCCATTAAACTTCTATTTTTCACCACTTGAAATACCATAGTTATTCATACCAGAAATAAATAAATCCTATAATTTTGACAAGTTTTGGGTGGTGAAAATTACGGTTTTTACCCCAAAATGACAAAATTATCGATTTGCCCCTATGTTTCGAAAATTGCCAGAATTGAAATTTTTCACTTCCTATCATTAAATTATACTCGAAATAGTTAATCTTGGTCAAAAATTTCACTCCATGATCAAATTATTATCTTAGGTGGCAAAATAACGATTTTGCCCCTAAACATCAAAATTTTCAATTTTACCCCAAATGAACCGTCGAACTCCGAACAATCATTTTTAGTCATTCTTCGACTGTAAAATATTAAATTCCATCCTACGATTCCTATTTAAACTAGTTCGAGGTTAAATCCACTCAAGTGTACTGTTAGGTATAATATCGGGTTTCGTCTATTCTTAGAGACTTTCCTAGCGTAATAACATGCTACTCAGTGCATGCATGTCATGACATGTGTTTATAGAGTCAGGTTTTACACTGCCTCTCTTTGAAGACTGACTCGGGAACATAGGCGGATTCCTTCTCTTTGCAAACTCAGCTCGAATCCGTCTATTCTCAGTGGCGAGCTTCTCAGCCCATAAGGCCATTTGCACAACTTCCTTATATGACTCCTTGCTAGTCACTATCATATGCTCCCGTATCTCATTACGGAGTCCCTCCTCAAAGTAGTTTACTTGATCTTGCTCCAATCTCACCAACTCAGGTACATCAAGCATCAGCTCGTTAAAACGAGTTTCATACTCCTCAATGGTCATGTTCCCTTGTTTCAAGCTTAGAAATTCTCTTTTTTTCTCTTTCTGATGGAAATAAGTGTAATACTGACCATCAAACTCTCGGAGGAAATCCATCCAAGTCAGTAGTATAGAAGAGCGAGACTTTACTGAATTCCACCAAGTACTGGCTTTCTTCTCAAATAACCGTGTAGCCACCTTCAATTTCATCTCATCATTTAATCCCATATCTGCTAGTGTCCCCGATACCTGAATAACCCAATCCCTAGCTGCGGTCGCATCCAACTCACTAGTAAACGAGACGTAACCTAATTGTCTAGCTTTCTTCAATTTCTTAGAAATAGAGACATCCGGTGTCTAGGGTGGAATAGGAAGTGGTGGTACTGGGGCTATTACAGGGGAAATAGCGGGTGGAACTGGACTAGCTTGAGCCTGACCCGTAAGAGCAGCGAGAAAAGTCTTTAATGCTTGAGCTACCTCGAGTGACATGGCCGGTACGCCAAGAGCAGCAACAGGTGGTGGAGGAGATACAAGAATGTTAGTAGACTCAGTAGTAGAAATTGCTCTAAAAGAAGACACAGCCGACTCCTTTTCTATGGAATCCGATCGACTCTGTCTAGGGTGACCTCTTCCCCTACCGGTAGATCTAGTGATAGGTGGTAGCTCACGTCGAGGAGGCATAATGATCTACAAAAGAACGGAATTGGTTTAGACAACGTAAGACTCTATATGCAACTACATGCAACTAACTAATCTTAACTGGGCCACACTGACATTGTAAATTATTTTAAAATAACTTTAAATCCAAGAACTTTAAAAATCAAAAACTTCTTTCAAAACCATAAGCTTTTAAACCGAAAGCTTTGATACCAACCGAATTGTCACGACCCGGAACCTCCCTCTGGCCCATCACAACCGTCGCGATGTCCCGATTGATACTCATTACCCGGAATACCAATCGAAACCCCGCAAGGCTTACATATCAGTTTTAAACAATTTCCAGTCGTTTCCGGCTCAAGTAAATCAAAAGACAAAAATATAGCATTTTTATATAAAATAATTTTTATAGAAACACGTGTAAGTAATCTTTTGTAACGTAGAAGTAAAATAAATTCATACTTACAATAATTTACAAAGTTATAATGTACAATAATAATTACAAAGACAAGTGGCCCATAACTATACTAAGTGTTGGTGTTAGTAACCTACTGTTTGTGTGATAGAGGGGTCAACTGGAATCCTCGACAAAATCGGGTATCTACAAGCTACCGCAGGCCTGAAATATTTAGAAAGGAGGTGGGTGAGATTTTGCAATCCCAATAAGTAAACAGACATTATCATTAATATCTAAAGGCAAGTAACATGGAGGCAAGTTTAAACAATAAATCACAAACCATTTCATAAGGTTTTGAATTTATTTCTTAAACCATAAAATATTTGTAATTTACCAAAATAGTTGTTAAGGCTTATAACTTTTATTAAAAACAGGGCTCAAGCCAAAACTAGTCCTCGGGGATACCTTGGCCGAGGCATCTAACCGAGGCCGCCAAGGTTGTTAAGATTTTTACATGTGAAACACATTTTTATTTTTAAAACAAGTCATTCCTTGGCATTGACCGAGTTACACATTCACATGGGGGTTCGACGTGAAGTGAGCTTTAACACTACCTCGGGAGTTACCCTCATCGCCTCTACTATCGGAGTAACTATATAACCGGGTTTATCGTGCCCCTCTAATAGGTAGTCCACGAAAACCCGTCATTACAGTGACTAAACCCACCAACTTTAATAAAATTTCGACAGTATAATATGACTTTTATTTATTTACCCAGCCTGCATAGTAAAAGATAGCTTACATAAATTTCCAATGCAATTATCAAATATAACCACATATATACTCATATATCATAAGTCATTCATAGGAAAATATATTTTTCAAGACAATTGGCAGCCTCCAATTACTCAATTTAATAATAAAAAGTTTCTTATTTCAGAAAATCAAGACAATATATTTATTTGTCACATTTATTTCTAAAACATCAAAAATCCCATTTTAATCTCATTTTCGTTTCATAAAATCCATGAAGAGCATTTAAAAATAAACTCTAGATAATTTACAATAATAATAGGTTTACTCACCGTTTGTACAAACTAAATGCTTTCTAGGTGCCCAGATCACTGTTCGTCGGGTACGACTTCCTTGCCTTTACTGGAAGGCTCTCCTCTTAGACACATTGTAAAAATTACACAATTCACCACATTGATGCTAAATCACTATGTAATTGACTTAAATCCTATACTAATGCATGGTATGAAATGCAATAGCCTAAAATGGCTTAAACGCGGTATTAACCTATTTTTAGCACTTTACCCGATAAATTGCTAACGCGCTCCATTTTGGCTCTAAATTGTCCCATTTTCTCTCCAACATTTCTAACCATTAAATATCAGCCAATAACTCATTAAAATCACTAAATCAGCTCACTTTCGTCCTTGAAAAATTCAGCCAAAAATGGGACATTAATTCGGTAAATCTTCCACTTTGTTTTTCTATCACATTTAACCATTTTTCATCATTTTCTCTTCATTTCTCTTAGAATAAAAGTCAATTCATCATCATTGTACATCATTGAATATTCAACCAAGGGTGGGTATTGTGAAAATTTCATGCTTTCTTACCCAATTTGATTTCTATACACATTTAACTAACTAAAACTACCAATTTTACTAAAAATAAAAACCTAAAAATTTCAAAATCTCTCCCCTTGAAATTCTGCCAGCCCTTGGTTTCACTTTTTGATCTCTCTCCTCAAGCATGCTAAATGGAAATAAAGGCATAGGAAAGGTAGAAATCAAGCTAAAGTAAAAAAATCTTACCGTTAGACTCGTAAACGGTCGAAAAACGCAATTTCCCCTTTGAATTTTCTGGTTTTCCTTTGGTTTTTCCCTTTTCTTCCTTTCCTCTCTATTTTCTCTCTTGTTCTCTCCTTATGGCTGGCCATCACTTAATATGGGGTTTAAATGGGCTGACTTTTCATTAAAATAATATTAAATCATTAAAAAGTGCCATGTGTCACTTTCCCATTGGCTCGTTTTTAACATTTCATCCTTTAAACTTCAATTTTTCACCACTTAACATACCATATTTATTCATACCAAAAATAAGTAAATCCTATGATTTTGACAAGTTTTGGGTGGTGAAAATTACGGTTTTACCCCCGATGTGACAAAATTACCGTTTTGCCCCTATGTTTTGAAAATTGCCGAAATTGAAATTTTTCACTTCCTATCATTAAATTATACTCCAAATAGTTAATCTAAGTCAAAAATTTCACTCCATGATCAAATTATTATCTTAGGTGGCAAAATGACGATTTTGCCCCTAAGCATCAAAATTTTTAATTTTTTTCCAAATGAACCATCGAACTCCAATCAATCATTTTTAGTCATTCCTGGACTATAAAATATTAAATTTCATCCTAGGATTCCTATTTGAACTAGTTTGAGGTTAAATCAACTCAAGTGTATCGTTAGGTACAATACCGGGTTTCGTCTATTCTTAGGACTTTTCTAGCATAATAACATGGTACTCAGTGCATGTATGTCATGACATGTGTTTATAGGGTCAGGTTTTACATCTTTTTTTCTTTCTCTCTCTACTCTCCTTTAACCCTAAGCCCTAAATGCCATTTGGAGCCCATTTGAGCTAGATCCAAGCTTGAAAAATAATCCGGAGGTAAGATTATTCGTTTTTACTGATTGATTTTTATTTAATTGATTAATAACCTTGAAATCTAAATATTTTAAAGTTTGCCCAAACTCTTTCCCCTTGAGTTTATTTGAGATTTGGAGTGCAGATTTGGGCAACCTAACTTTTAAGGCACGGGTTTAGCTTATTTGTTGGAAGGTTGAGCTTATATATTGAATTTGGTTATTTTTAAAAAGTTGTGATATTTTCGAAAGCTAGGAAATAATTATGATTTTGATGTTTTGATGTGTCTAAGGGGAATGGAGGCTATTGATGCATTTGCAAGTAGGAGGATGGCTAGAGGCTAAAGGTTGAGCTTGATTGCAATGTGCCTCTGATTGTCAAAGTGAGTGGGATTTGAATTAAATGCACATAATGCATAACGCACGATACATGCACTACCATGGTACTAGGATAAAATATTCATTCCTAGACGAATGAACCTAGACTAGAAAACTTTTATATGCGTGTATAAGGTATGCCTAGATGAGAATTCCTAGGCTAGAGAATTGATGTATGTATATGTATGTTTGTCTAGCGGTATGTGCCTAGCCTAGAGAACAATTATGATTGTGTGGCTGGATGAAGATGCCTAGGCTAATTTGTTACCTAGAATAAGAAATTTGTGTTTGTGTGATTTATGGTAAGCCACAAGGTGGCATTGTGTTGGAACCCATGCTATGTAGGACTTTGAGTAAGAAGCCTACACATGGTGCAATATGAATTGTGTATTAAGGATTGTGACAAATTATGATGAATGGACTGCCCAATTAGGTATATGGGCGTAGTATGTATTTCGGTTAATGGCACAATGATTGAATGATACTAAATATGTGGGGTCGAAGGGCCATGATTGCTTATGGACAAGATTTATGTGTGAATGCCCACATATATATGGTTGATTTGAGGATAAGCATAAGGCTGTTAAGCCATGATCGATTGGATTGAATATGATTAATACCATGTGGGGGTTAAAAGGCATGAGAGCTTATATATTTATTATGTTTTGTTTGATGATGCCTTAGAGATTTGAAGGCACTTAGAATAATATTGAGCTTAGATGTCACGACCCAAGACTCCCCATCGAGCCCGTGACAACCGCCGCGAAGCCTCGACAAACATTCTTCACCCCGAATGTCGATCGAAACCTCGCAAGGCTCTCGTATCAGCTTTCGCACTTCCCCGGTGAGTAATAGTTATCAAATAATCAAAATACGAAGAATTACAAATTATTTCCAAATCATAACATAACACTTTTTTTTGCTCATAGGGGCATTTTCGTCATTTTTGTCAAAAACCTCGAAACTTGCTAAAAATGTAGTAGGTAAGCCAAAAATATATATTTAATGATTTAAGAAAAAAGATTAAGTATCTAAAACGTTTATTTGAAAAGAAAATTTGACCATTTGAATATAATAAAAATATTTAATAAAATAAACTATTTTCTTATACAATAATTTTCATAAAACTATCGGTACATAATTCTTATAGCGTAAAAGTTAATTATATTCATATATACTATAAAGCAAATAACCAAAGCATAAAATTTCTTTTACAGTGACACGTGGGCCCACCTCTAACCAAAATGCATCGGAAGCTGAAAACCTACAACTTTTACCGATTCGAGTCCAAATGAAGGTCCTTGTCAAGTCAGCTAATTATGGAATTCCCTGAGCCTGAAATGTGAGGAAATGAGGGTGGTGAGATTATAAAATCCCAGTGAGTAAACAGATACCATCTAAACTATCTAAAGTCGAGTAAATGGAGACAATTAAAATAAATCATCATATTGTAATTTCATTACCTTTCAACTCATTTCAACCAAATAAAATCAATCCATAAAAATCGAGTAATCAACTTGGCTTATGAATTTCTTAAAACTTTGGCTCGTGCCAAAACTCATACTCGGTGATACCTTACGCAGGGCATCCAACCGAATCCGCCAAGGCTGTTAAAATTTTGTATACACTTAAATTATATTTTTAGTTTGAGAAAAATACAGCCGTTCCTTGGCGTTGGCTGAGTTCCCCTTCACGTGGTGGTTTGGCGTGAAGTGAACCCTAAACTTTAGCCCAGGAGATACCCTACGCGCCTCTCCGTTCGAGGTAATAATATAATGGAGTTTACCGTACCCCTCTAATAGGCTAGTCCACGGAACCCCCTTTGCAGTAAATAATTAATATATCATCCACCAATCAATAAAATTCATTCTAGCATGACATGGCAATTTATCGCAACCTAGCCTCTCAAGGCTGAATACACAGTATAAATAATTCTAACACCAAAATCAGTTTAGCCATTCATGCTCATTTATTATCATAAGCCATTCAATTCAAAACCATAATTTTGCAACACAAACTAGCAGTCTCCAATTACTCTATTTTCAAAACCAATATTCGATTTTCCAGAAAATTTATAAAATCATTTTATAAAATCACAATTTCTCTTAAAACATGGTAATTTACCATTTAAACTCATTTTCCATAAAATCACACAGTTGTATAAAAGTACTCTAGATAATTAAGACGATAATAAGTTCATTCACTGTTCTAGGAGTCGATGCACTCCTAATCCTAGTCTCCAAGCACAATCTTCGTACTTTTACCAATGTACTTTGTTCACCACCTATCCATAATGTACAATACATAATTCACCACATCAATACTTGACCATTATAAACTCAATTCAGGCTTGGTATATATGGATGATATGATATACAACTTATCAGACTACTGCTTAAATGCGGTGTTGACCTAATTCGGCCTATTATCTCCAATTTAACTCCAAATCAGTTCTTCTCACTTTCTACACTCCAATTTTACTTAAATTACCTTAGTGACTATGAATGAGATTCAATTTATCAGTCTCGGTAGCAAATTACGAAGGTACCCCTAGTGGGTAAAAATCGTATTTTTGCTCGTAAAATTTCCATTATTTTTCTAGGCTCATAATTCATCATTTCTTAACCAATTATCCTAAAATGAAAATCAAATTTATCCTCACTCAATACATGATAAATTCGGCCATTAATGATTGTGGGAGAAAATAAGTTCTTTTCTTGTTGTTTTGTTTCTAAATATGCTAAACTAACTTAAAACACTAACATAATTTAAAATCAAATTAATCTAGCAAGTTTCTCTCTCCTAACCAATTTTTTCAGAATTGAATTCATAATGAAAACATGTAATTTAATCATGAAAAATAAAGAGAAATGCTTGGGAATAAGAAAACTCAAGCTTAATAGAAAAAATCTTACATTTTTCACTTAATTTCCTTGAAAATTCACACTTTTTCTTTGATTTTCTCTCTCTAGGGTTTTGTTTTTGTTTTCTCTCTCTTCTTGCTGGTTTGGCCAGCCATGGGGTGGAAGATGGGCTGATTTTATGCCTTTTTATAAAGAAATAATAAAATAATAAAGGTATGACACATGGCATCATGTCATTGGCCCGTTTTTAAAATTTTAAAAATTTTAATCCTTTTTATCTCCACCACACAATTAGTCAATGGTCAAAATGAGGATAAAGGAAGACCATGTGCTGGAAAAATGTCCTGGTGGTGGAAAATTACAATTTTGCCCCTAGGGTGGCAAAATTACCATTTTACCCTTTTACTCCAAATTATATCGAAATTAAAATTTTTCACTTCTAAACCTCAAATCTTACTCCAATAAGTCAAATTATACTCCAATAAGTCAAATGGGGCCAAAACAATCTTTTCTAAAATTCTCATTTTGTCCCTAGATGGCAAATGACCATTTTTCCCCTAGATAGCGAAAATTTCGGTTTGACTCCAAATTGATCTTCGAACTCCAAATCACCATATTAAACCATTCTGGGACTTTAAAATTCTTAATTTCATCATAAATTTTCTATTTGATCTAGTTCGAGGCTTAAATCAACTTTGTTGTACCTCTAGGTACAATATCGACTTTTGTAAATTTTTCGAGACTCTCCTAGCATGCAAACATGCTATCCATCACATGTATGTCATGACAAATATTTTTATAGAGTCGGGCTTGTCATCTTCTCCCCTACTTGGATCAACTATATGATCCTTCTTCTTGATTGACTTCGACATCCGGCTAAATATTAATATTTTAATATTATTTTATTAATAAAATATTATTTTATTCTAAAAATTTTATCTTGTCTCCTTGGTACCCAAAATACCTTATTATGCCTCACTTGACTTCCAAATCGCCTTTTATCTCACAAATTCTCCTCCGATAAAATTATTATTATTTTATTGTTATTTTCTCACTTGTGGAATATTTTATCCTAAACTACTCCTTTCGTCTTTTATCACTTTTAAATATTTTAATTGACCTCAATTTGCATTCGATCAACTTTATTTATCACCATGTCAAAGTATGGGGTATTTCAATCTCCCCCACTTAAATAGAATTCGTCCTCGAATTCCCGTCGATGTTGCGTTATCAATCTCCTTCTATGATCCTACTCCTTGTTCCTTCTATACGGACATTCAATTTATTCACCTCGTTCACCTTCAGTTCAATTAAATGCTTTATTTATGGCAATTATCATCTTTTGGAACCGGATCAGTAATACTTTTCACAACCATGATCTCTTATATCAAGACACTAAGCATGCCTTTATCACCATTATTAAATTTGAACCATAACTTCATCTCAATTATACCGATTTCGATCACATATCATACTTACTTATGTATACCTATTCATCATTTTATTAATTTGCTCCATACCAAATTTCTCAACCTTGATTCATCCATCTTATACTGGTCCAAACCCTTCCTTTAATAGAGTTCCATTAAGAACTTAAACAATCCAAGGTTTACCTTCAAAGTCATTCATAACTTTAATCGTTCATTACATGTCCGTTAACACTTTAGCTCACTAACCTCTCTGGACACTATTTCAAAATCTCCCAATTACTGAGAACCATTCTTCACTTCAGTTAGTAAGATTATCAATTTCATATATACATATATACATGCATTTTCAAATGTCAACATCTCTCTTTATATATAGGAATCCATGTGTTCACATGCCTTGGACTACATTCCCCCTTTATTCATCCGTATCTCAATCCTAGTTTCAATATAATAATTCTTATAGTGCATGTAAAACCCGACCCTATAAATACATGTCATGACATACATGCACTGAGTAGCATGTTATTATGCTAGGAAAGCACCTAAGAAAAGACGAAACCCGATATCGTACCTAACGGTACACTTGAGTTGATTTAACCTCGAACTAGTTCAAATAGGAATTGTAGGATGAAATTTAATATTTTATAGTCCAGGAATGACTAAAAATTATTGTTCGGAGTTCGAGGGTTCATTTGGGGTAAAATTGGAAATTTTGATATTCAAGGGCAAAATCGTCATTTTGCCACCTAAGATAATAATTTGATCATGGAGTGAAATATTTTACCAAGATTAACTATTTGGAGTATAATTTAATGATAGGAAGTGAAAAAGTTTAATTCTGGTGATTTTTGGAGTGTAGGGGCAAAATCGTAATTTTACCATCCACGGACAAAATTTGAGATTTTGAGAGAATTTAGATCAAATTTGACAAATTGGAGAATGGTATGAGTATAAGGGATGAAAAATATGTCTATGGGCAATTTTTCAGTTTTTTGGGCAAAAATGTAATTTTTCGCTTTTACGGGGGTAAAAGTGTAAATTTTAAAATTACTCCACCGAGACTTTGGATGAGTCTGAGAATTTTATCTAAGCTATGAATATATGAGACAAGTGTATGATGAAAATTTGGAAACAAATGGATGAAATTTTAAAAATGGGCCAATGGGAAAGTGACATGTGGCATTTTTTAATGATATAATATTATTTTAATGAAAAATCAGTCCATTTAAACCCAAATTTTAAGTTCTGGCCGGCCATAAGGAAGAACAAGAGAGGAAATAGAGAGGAAAGGAAGAAAAAAAGAAAAACCAAAGAGAAACAAGAAAATTCAAAGGAAAATTCGCGGTTTTCGACCGTTTACGCGTCTAACGGTAAGATTTTTCGATTTTAGCTTGATTTTTACCTTTCCTATGCCTTTATTTCCATTTAGCATGCTTGAGGAGAGAGATCAAAAAGTGATATCAAGGGCTGGACGAAATTCTAGGGGAGAGAAATTGAAATTTTTAGGTTTTGATTTTTAGTTAAATTGATAGTTTTAGTTAGTTAAATGTGTTTAGAAATTAAATTGGGCAAGAAATCAGTAAATTTTCACAATACCCACTCTTGGCTGGATGCTCAATGCTGTACAATGATGATGAATTGATTTTATTCTAAGGAAAATGAAGAGAAAATGATGAAAAACGATTAAACGTGATGGAAAAACAAAGTAGAAAATTAACCGACTTAATGTCCCATTTTTGGCCGAATTTTCCAAGGAAGGGAGTGAGCTGATTTTTTTGTTTTTAGAAGGTTATTGGCTGATATTTAATGGTTAGAAATGTTGGAGAGAGAATGGGATGATTTAGAGCTAAAATGGAGCGCGTTAGCAATTTATCGGGCAAAGTGCCAAAAATAGGTTAATATCGTGTTTAAGCCATTTTAGGCTATTGCATTTCATACCATGCATTAGTATAGGATTTAAGTTAATTATATAGTGATTTAGCATCAATGTCATGAATTGTGTAAATTTTTGTAATGTGTCTAGGAGGAGAGCCTTCTGGAAAAGGCAAAGAAGTCGTACCCGACGAGTAGTGATCAGGGCGCTTAGAAAGCTTTTAGTTTGTACAAACGGTGAGTAAACTTATTATTATTGTAAATTGTCTAGAGTTTATTTTAAATGCCCTTTATGTATTTTATGAAAATGAGAACGAGATTAAAACGGGATTTTTGATGTTTTACGAATAAATGTGATAAATAAAAATATATTGTATTGATTATGAAATTGAGTAATTAGAGGCTGTAAATTGACTTGAAAAATATATATTTTCCTAGGAATGGCTTATGAGAAATGAGTATATGTGGCTATATTTTGTGAGTGCATTTGAGAAATTTATGTAAGTTGATTTTACTATGCAGGCTGGATAAATAAATAAAAGCCACGTTATACTGTCGAAATTTTATTAAAATTGGTGGGTTAGTCACTGCAGTGACGGGTTTCCGTGGACTGCCTATTAGAGGGGCACGGTAAACTCAGTTATATAGTTACTCCGGTTGTAGAGGCGAGGAGGGTAACTCCCGGGGTAGTATTAGAGCTCACTTCACGTCGAACCCCCACGTGAATGTGTAACTCGGCCAATGCCAAGGAACGACTGGTTTTAAAAATAAAAATGTGTTTCACGTGTGAATATTTTAACACCCTTGGCGGACTCGGTTAGATGCCTCGGCCAAGGTATCCCCGAGGATTAGTTTTGGCTTAAGCCTTGTTTTAATAAAAGACATAAGCCTTAACAACTGTTTTGGTAAATTACAAATATTTTATGGTTTAAGAAATAAATTGGAAACATTATGAAATGGGTTGAAATTTGTTGTTTAAACTTGCCTCCATTTTACTCGCCTTTAGATATTTATGATAATGTCTGTTTATTCATTGGGATTTTATAATCTCACCACCCCCCTTTTCACCCATTTCAGGTTCAGTATAGACTGTACATAGCTGATCTCATCGAGGACTACCATTGGATCTGCATTTTTCAAATTGTAGGTTCACAGTCCTCTTTACTTTTGTTTATTCGGGGGCCCTCTTGTTATTATAAATTAAATTAAATATTTTGGCTTACTGTATTTCAGTATGTATAAATTTATTTAGCTTTTACGCTATAAAAATTATTCACGTATAACTCTATAAAATATTGTTTTATAAGAAAATATAATATTTCCCTTAATATATCTTTTATTTTCTTATTATATTCAAATAACCGTAATTTTGTTTTAAATGAAGATTTTAGACTTTTAAACTCATTTTGAATATGAATTATGTATTTTGTACTTGTATATTACGTTTTAGCCAGTTTTGAAATTTTTGAGAAAAAAATGACCAAAATACCCTTGTGTGGCGAAAATTTTATTTTGATTGTTTTTGATCTAAAATAGTATATATTCTCTAAAAACTCGATATTTAACAATGATTGCTCACAGGAAAGGAAAGAAACTGATATGTAAGCCTTGTGGGGTTCCGGTTGGCATTCTGGATAATGAGTGTCAATCGAGACGTTGCGGGGATTGTCATGGGCCTTTGAGGGAGGTTCCGGGTCGTGACAGTGCATGTCAACCTTCTTATTATACTTGTGTATAACTTCATATCATTCATATCATTTCCAACCATATGTTTGAGTTTCCTTATACTATATATCATTCATCACAATGTCATTTCCATTGAATTATAATCTATTATGCGTGTATGCTTTATAATCCTATTGATGCCTCAAAGATTTATCTTATCTTGATCATTGCATCTCATGCAATACCACAATTCCTAAGAGTCATCCTTTTGTCCTTAATCATCTTTCATGCCTCTATATTACCTTGTATCTTTCTTGCATTACGATATTGATTTGTCACTTAAGACTTGAACCCATTTGAATCATGTATGCCTTAAGCATTTTTAAATTCCAATTTCCATAATATATATTAGGAAAGTTTCATTATCTGACTTCATTTTCAAGGTCAACTTCTATCATCCTTTGTTCCACTCCTTCATATGAACATAACATCATTCTTTCTTAACCAATTTATAAATTGTACTTGAAATTGTAAAACTTAAAACTAGATTCTTCTTAAGTATTTTTCAATATTAATACTAATATCACTCTCAGCTTATAGCTTCCTTTTTATAATCACATAACTTAGTGCTTGCTTTAACGAGATCCAGAGTAAAACTTCTCTTGAGTATTTCCTTGGGAATATCTATCTTAAACTTATGTCTCACAGCATGTGATCCCTTAACTTGTGATTTAGCCGTTAGGCTTCTCAGCAAGTTTTAAAAATTTTACGTTTCATACTTGCTGTGTATGATTATAATCTCTTCTCAAATATGTTTATGTATTCCTAAAACACTTAATCTTAAAGGTACATAAATACGTACTCATCCATTCAATCCCTAACTCATCTTCATAGGTTTCTAGGGTGTCACACAATTAGCCTCATGTTGTTCCTAACTCTTGTCATTTTACTGTATCAAAACAGATATTACAAATTCTCGTAATAATATTCTATATAAACTGATTTCCTATACCAGTCTCGTAATTCTTCCTTCACACTTTCATTATTTGGTATCTCATCTCAATATAGTCACTTCAAGAATCTTTCAATTTTTTTCTTTTAATTATATGCCTATATACAAGGCAATAAAGAAGTTTTTCAATTCATTTGGGTAAACATTCTCCAGAATATTTAAGACTTCCAGATAACAAAACACAATGACCAACAACCAAAATTCAATTTGTAAGCTCATTATCGTGTCACTCCTATCTTACTCATGCATCATAAGCGTGAGGTATTTGGAGCAGTATAGCGTTGAACATTCAATGCTGAAGTATTGTAGCTATTAGAAATTTTCTCATCAAAGCTATTTCTCTGCATTCAAAGTCACCACATCAATCATTCTCAACCAGTTGTTTCCCTTTTAGATATATATCATGAGTTCCATAAGTATAGGTATCTTCTCTTTTCTTGTCATACACATTAAGCCAGATTAATACTTCCATCTCATGTCATCTTTTGACGTTTATCAACATTCATAAAATTCCACCTCAAAACATCTTTTCCATATAGTGTAATAAATTCATGATACATATACCACTCCATACATAAGTTACTTACTATCTACAACTTTCCTCAAATTTATTGTCATCCCTATCCAATTATCTTCTTTGTCTTATACTCCAATAATCTTATTGACTTTCGGTATAATTAACTACGAAAACAGCTCAGCTTCCTCCTTACTTTATTCTCGCAATCCTTATTGAATCAAAATTTTATATTCCCCATATTCCATAATTTAACTTCATTGGGTTATATTTGGCCCAACTATTGCCTTATAGTGTCATAACATCACTGAATAACCCCCTTCATGCTTAAATTATAATCATTAACGTAATCACATTATCCATTCCGAATGTCATTTATAACCTTATTGCTTCCTTCTATAACTTTCCTCAATAATTATATCACCAATTTATCCCTATCATACTAAAGATTCCCATATACCTTCAGTTACTTAAACAGCCATTTTATAATACATTCTAGTCATATACTTTTAAAAGCCAAACTATTTTTAATTCTTTGTACAGATAATTATTATCTCTTTTACACGACATCTACTTAGAGTTAAGGTAGTGTAAAATCCTACGAAAATATTACATGTCCTTGGGATCATCATCTTAATCTGATCTTATCGAAAGATTCAACTCCGAGTCCTCCTGAAGATCCTTTTTCGGGTTTTCCTCCTCTTGAGATTTTTTTTTCTTTGCTCCTCAATCCAGGCTTGTTGTATTCTCCTATATTCTTCATCACTCACCGGTGCAGCATTTCTTCCACAACCGGGAGGAAAATGTCGTACACCTGACACTTTTGTAAGGGGTTTACTCGCCACTGTTACTTTCTCCTTATCCTTTTCTGGTTGTCCCCTTACATTTCTCCCACAGCCTGGTGGAAAGTGTCGGACTACTGTCACGCTCTTCCTAGAACGAATACCTCCTTCAGCTATCCTTAATTTCCCCCTTTCTTTAGCATGTTCCTTAGATTCTCTCAAAAGGGAACCTCTCATGCTTACACTAATATTATCACTATCTGTACTTTTTGGACTACTCGATTCGGACTGCTATCGGCTCTTAACAGTAGAATTTAGCGATCCCTCGCTATCACTATGAGAGGTATCGAGACTACCACCTCTTCTAGACATGGTGTGTATGTCACTAGTGCACCTCAAAACCTATATGCAATCAAATAGTAATTGTTTAATTATTTATGCATCTCAAAAGTAGATAGATTTCTATATGTAGATGCATATATTCTATTCAATCCAACCTAACTTAACTTAACTTAACTGGACTTGGGGCCACGTAGTGTTAGTGTAGATTTCTTAAAACAACCTTAAAATCAAAAACTTTAAAATCCAAAGCTTTAAAATCAAAATATCTTATCTTTAAACCATGCTCTGATACCAATCTAAATTGTCATGACCTAGAACTCCCCATCGAGCCCATGACAACCGTCGCGAAGCCTCGACAAACATTCTTCACCCCGAATGTCGATCGAAACCTCGCAAGGCTCTCGTATAAGCTTTCGCACTTCCTCCGTGAGCAATAGTTATCAAATAATCAAAATACGAAGGATTACAAATTATTTCCAAATCATAACATAACATTTTTTTTTGCTCACAGAGGCATTTTCGTCATTTTTGTCGAAAACCTCGAAACTTGCTAAAAATGTAGTAGGTAAGCCGAAAATATATATTTAATGATTTAAGAAAAAAGATTAAGTATCTAAAACGTTTATTTGAAATGAAAATTTGACCATTTGAATATAATAAAAATATTTAATAAAATAAACTATTTTCTTGTAAAATAATTTTCATAAAACTATCGGTACGTAATTCTTATAGCGTAAAAGTTAATTATATTCATATATACTATAAAGCAAATAACCAAAGCATAAAATTTTTTTTACAGTGACACGTGGGCCCACCTCTAACCAAAATGTATCGGAAGCTGAAAACCTACAGCTTTTATCGATTCGAGTCCAAATGAAGGTCCTTGTCAAGTTAGCTAATTATGGAATTCCCCAAGCCTGAAATGTGAGGAAATGAGGGTGGTGAGATTATAAAATCTCAATGAGTAAACAGATACCATCTAAATTATCTAAAGTCGAGTAAATAGAGACAATTAAAATAAATCATCATATTGTAATTTCATTACCTTTCAACTGATTTCAACCAAATAAAATCAATCCATAAAAATCGAGTAATCAACTTGGCTTATGAATTTCTTAAAACTTTGGCTCGTGCCAAAACTCATACTCGGTGATACCTTGCGCAGGGCATCCAATTGAGTCCGCCAAGGCTGTTAAAATTTTGTATACACTTAAATTATATTTTTAGTTTGAGAAAAATACAGCCGTTCCTTGGCGTTGGCTGAGTTCCCCTTCACGTGGTGGTTTGGCGTGAAGTGAACCCTAAGCTTTACCCCAAGAGATACCCTACATGCCTCTCCGTTCGAGGTAATAATATAATGGAGTTTACCATGCCCCTCTAATAGGCTGGTCCACGGAACCCCCTCTGCAGTAAATAATTAATATATAATCCACCAATTAATAAAATTCATTCTAGCATGACATGGCAATTTATCGCAACTTGGCCTCTCAAGGCTAAATACACAGTATAAATAATTCTAACACCAAAATCAGTTTAGCCATTCATGCTCATTTATTATCATAAGCCATTCAATTCAAAACCATAAATTTGCAACATAAACTAGCAGTCTCCAATTACTCTATTTTCAAAACCAATATTCGATTTTCCAGAAAATTTATAAAATCACAATTTCTCTTAAAACATGATAATTTACCATTTAAACCCATTTTCCATAAAAGCACAAAGTTGTATAAAACTACTCTAGATAATTAAGACGATAATAAGTTCACTCACTATTCTTGGAATCGATGTACTCCTAATCTCAGTCTCCAAGCACAATCTTTGTACTTTTACCAGTGTACTTTGTTCACCACCTATCCATAATGTACAATACATAATTCACCACATCAATACTTGACCATTATAAACTCAATTCAGGCTTGGTATATATGCATGATATGATATACAACTTATCCGACTACCGCTTAAATGCGGTGTTGACCTAATTCGGCCTATTATCTCCAATTTAACTCCAAATCAATTCTTCTCACTTTCTACACTCCAATTATACTTAAATTACCTTAGTGACTATGAATGAGATTCAATTTATCAGTCTCGGTAGCAAATTACGAAAGTAGCCCTAATGGGTAAAAATCGTATTTTTGCTCTTAAAATTTCCATTATTTTTTCTAGGCTCATAATTCATCATTTCTTAACCAATTCTCCTAAAATGAAAATCAAATTTATCCTCACTCAATACATGATAAATTCGGCCATTAATGATTGTGGGAGAAAATAAGTTCTTTTCTTGTTGTTTTGTTTCTAAATATGCTAAACTAACTTAAAACACTAACATAATTTAAAATCAAATTAATCTAGCAAGTTTCTCTCTCCTAACCCATTTTTTCAGAATTGAATTCATAATGAAAACATGTAATTTAATCATGGAAAATAAAGAGAAATGCTTGGGAATAAGAAAACTCAAGCTTAATAGAAAAAATCTCACCTTTTTCACTTAATTTCCTTGAAAATTCACACTTTTTCTTTGATTTTCTCTCTCTAGGGTTTTATTTTTGTTTTCTCTCTCTTCTTGCTGGTTTGGCCGGCCATGGGGTGGAAGATGGGCTGATTTTATGCCTTTTTATAAAGAAATAATAAAATAATAAAGTATGACACATGGCATCATGTCATTGGCCCGTTTTTAAAATTTTTAAAATTTTAATCTTTTTTATCTCCATCACACAATTAGTCAATGGTCCAAATGAGGATAAAGGAAGACCATGTGCTAGAAAAATGTCCTGGTGGTGGAAAATTACAATTTTGCCCTTAGGGTGGTAAAATTACCATTTTACCTTTTTACTCCAAATTATACCGAAATTAAAATTTTTCACTTCTAAACCTCAAATCTTACTCCAATAAGTCAAATTATACTCCAATAAGTCAAATGGGGCCAAAAAAATCTTTTCTAAAATTTCCATTTTGTCCCCAGATGGCAAATGATCATTTTGCCCCTAGATAGCGAAAATTTCGGTTTGACTCCAAATTGATCCTCGAACTCCGAATCACCATATTAAACCATTCTGGGACTTTAAAATTCTTAATTTCATCGTAAATTCTCTATTTGATCTAGTTCGAGGCTTAAATCAACTTTGTTGTACCTCTAGGTACAATATCGACTTTTGTAAATTTTTCGAGACTCTCCTAGCATGCAAACATGCTATCCATCACATGTATGTCATGACAAATATTTTTATAGAGTCGGGCTTGTCATCTTCTCCCCTACTTGGATCAACTATATGATCCTTCTTCTTGATTGACTTCGACATCCGGCTAAATATTAATATTTTAATATTATTTTATTCTAAAAATTTTATCTTGTCTCCTTGGTACCCAAAATACCTTATTATGCCTCACTTGACTTCCAAATCGCCTTTTATCTCACAAATTCTCCTCCGATAAAATTATTATTATTTTATTGTTATTTTCTCACTTGCGGAATATTTTATCCTAAACTACTCCTTTCGTCTTTTATCACTTCTAAATATTTTAATTGACCTCAATTTGCATTCGATCAACTTTATTTATCACCATATCAAAGTATGGGGTATTTCATTAGAGATGACTAAAGCTTGTTAAATTTGAATATGATTTAATGTGGACACATTGAATGTCACAAGCAAAATTGCTTGATTTGTGGATATGTGTTTCGTCCAATAGATGAATTCCGGGCATTGATTTGATTTGAGGTGGAGTTAGGTCCCACACCCTGTGACTTTGTGTGCCGACAGGGATGGTGGTAAGCAGGGACAGTGGCACTAATCCTGCTTGTGATTCCCACCTGTTGTGCTTTGATGCCACCCATTGAGATTACTCTGGGTGATGCCGACATCGAGAGTTTACTCTTATCAATGATCTATTCTCTGCCCGTTGCTTTGGCACGTGTATGATATGTTCTCTACCTGTTGCTTTCACAAGTGCGTGATCTGTTCTTCGCCTGTTGCTTTAGGATGCTCGTGATCTATTTCTCCACTAGTGGCTTTGCCATGAGCATGATCTGATTCTCAGCCGGTTGGCCACCATGCGTGATTCAATTGTGTCCAGGGCAAGACCATTCATTTGATTTCGTTCAACTATGATAACATGCATCGAAGATGGCTTGATTTGATTTGAGTATAAGATTATGGTGACTGACTATGAATGATACCTGATGGAATGCTTTGGAATAAGCAATTGTTTTTAAATGAAATTTGAGGTTTTGCTCAGCAACTAAGGTGTGCGTAAGAATCTTAGCTTGATGATGACGGCTTTAAGGATATGCCTTGAATTGATAAATGTAATTTGTGCTATGTTGTGGGCATAAAACTTGTGAATTGTGGATATAATACACTGTTGAGATGTGATACAACAAGATTTTATATTATGAGTTGTGCATGTAGGATACTAGGATGATCCTTGCATCTTTTGAATTGGAGATGTTTAAATATGAATGTATTATGGCTAGATAAGCCTAAATATACTTTATATGTAAAAATATTAATATCCGATAGGATCCCCTCAGTAAATATTAGATGATTCATCTGTCTGTTGTACCATGTGCAGATAAGATAAGCTATAGGGTTACGTGGCAAGTGTCGTCAATTGGACAAACACATAATTGGCATCCGATAGGTCTCCCTCCCAATGTGTCACTTCGCTGAGTTTCTGTGGGCCTTCCGCCTTCCAATTTGATTAGTTTGTGAAATATGCCAGGCACAACGTGCCATTTAAATTGTTTAAGAGTTGTTATGTACGAACACAAATTTGACGGCTACTGTATGGCCTTATGTATAATTGTATGGATTGCGAGCTAGGGATAATATAATACATTCAAAATTGTTACGAATATTTGATTATAAATCCCTTGGCATTTGTGTTATATGATTTTGGATTTTGAGGCTTGCTTGGGTTTAGTGGGTTTGCCTACTGGACTAGTGCGCCAGTCACAGATCCCAGATTTGGGTTGTGATAGAAATGGGCAAAGTGATCTTCATGATATTTGTAAATCTATCTCTTAGCTTTCTAATGGTCTAAGAATCACCTCATTTTAACATCTAGATTGGAAGTTATGCTTAAAATACCACGACATGTATAAACAAGCGTGTACTCTTTAAACACTTTTATTTACCAAATCGGGCCTTATTCCTTTAAAATCCTATAAAAACATAAAAAATAAAAAATAATAACTAAACTAAGGTAAATAAATATAAAATTAGCATAAAACAAAATAACTTAATAAAGTTAAACTAATTAGAAAAATAACTAAAATAATTAAATCTTAACATAAACTCAAGAACGTAGCTAACTTTTAAGAATAATTTCAAATAAAAATAATTCTATAAAATAGCATTATCAAAAGGATTGAGAAATCTTGACTTTTGAAGAATTTTAAAGATTGAAAATCATGATTTTAAAACTTAAACAAATTTCTGACTTTAAGGTGCAAGAGTCAGTTCTTATGTGACTGGAATCAATTCTTTGTGGCCTAGTTTTTTAAAACTTTTGCGATTCTTTTTGAGAATTGATACTTGAAATTTAAAGGGTCGATTCTTTGAATTTTTGAATTATTTTGAAAAACATTCTATATTTGAAAAATCGATTCTTTAAAAAGAAAAAGTCAATGCTTGAACTTTGTAATCTTGAAAAACAAAGATTTTTTTATCCTAATCAAATACAAGAAATCTTTTAAGAAGAATTAAGTTCAATACACATTTATGTTGGTTTTGAATGATACATGTGTATGAAATGATATGCAAATCTTATTGTAGCAACTACTATTCAAAAAAGATTATCAAAAACATCAATCATTCAAATTATAAATCCTAAGAATTAATTTTTATCCAGAATGCATTTCAAGAATGATTATCAACTAAATTCAAGTTATGATCAACACCATTCAAGCAACACTAAACAATCAACTAAAAAGTATTTAATCAATCAAAAATTCATCTTCCATAAGCAATTTATTTTTGGAATAGATATTACTTGATTTTGTTGTAAGCTCAATCTATGCATTCTTGCCTTGATTTTTCTTTTAGCTTATGGCTTCACCCTATCACTTGAAAACTCAAACTTTGGATTTTGGTACTGAAGCTTTCTTGGGTCCATGAATGTTAGTCCTTCCAAGATTGGTTTTACTTGGAACCTCAAACCTTTAACAATTCTTCTTCAGGAGGGTTTGATATTTTCTAGAACTCACAACTTTTTAACAATATTTTCTTTAGGGGGTGTCTTTCTAAGAAGACAAAAACATATGGAATGACCCATCTTATGACCATAAATACATAAATGTGATGCACCATGTTTTTCATTTTAATTTTCTAAAAAAGTCTTTATATTTTTCTCTCTTAGTGTCCTATCATATCCTAAGCCTTCTTTGTCAAAGAAAGCTTTTTGAGCTTCAAGCATGTCATTTAGCTTGTGAGCTCATATTCCATTTAGAGAATGATTCGTTTAATTGCTCATTTTTTTCAAGGCATTCACTTCATTCTATAAACTATTTACCTTATTTCTAGCTCAAATATAATTTTATTCATGCAATCATTTTCAACCTTAATTTTAGAAATGACCTTTTTTATATTTCAAAGTCTTATGCTCAAATTCACATACTAACTCATCATATCCATCCTGAAGCTCATCAAATGTATATGTATCATCATTATAATCATATGAGCAAGAGACAATATTTAAATAAATTTTATTCCTAATTGGAAGTTTCTACGACATAATAAACAAATCGGTGACCCTTGGAAAGAAAAGGGGACAAAGCTTTTTCAATGTTCTTTGATTTCAAAAAAACATTATCAATCATGTAAAAAATCAAACAAATAGAGAAAGCCGGCTATCGGAATCGAACCGATGACCATCGCATTACAAATGCGATGCTCTAACCTCTGAGCTAAGCGGGCTCAAATAATAGAAATTTTGTATCCATAGGAATTCAACAAACTATTACGATCTTATCTATTGACTATCTATTAGTTATTCATAATTAATATGAATTATAGACTAGAATTTATAAAAACTAGAATTTATAAAGTTTGCAGTTTCCTCTTTCTTCCTCATTTTGGGATTCATCATTGTCGCTGGACACACCAACCATTGCTTTCTTCTTGGAGTTTTCTTAATTGTTTTTCTTGAGTTCTAGAAATTCATATTGGGTATGACCAGGTGTCACAGCCTAATTCTCGAGCCATGATTGGTGCAAGGACACAATAAGTGTGGCCCACTGGGCCCAAGCAAGCCTTTTTATGAAAACTTGTTAATTAGACCATCTGTCCCTCTTTTACTTCTACGGTTCTTAATTCATTGTTTTCAAAAATAATTTCCTTTCGAAAGTAAGTCATGGCAACTGAACAATACCCTTCACAAAATAATATTACTATTTGCCAACTTGTGGTAACATTATCATGCAAACCAAGCATATAATGTTTACAACAAATCCAATGAATTACATTTAAATAACCATATACACATACAAAGATCTTGACTATCAGCGGAGTGACTCTAGTGTGGATACTATATGGAGTGTTTTGGTAAACCTACCGTAAGATGAACAGGAGGAAGCGCCTCTACCTGAGGTCCAACTATTTACGAACCTGAAAGCTAAAACATGAAGTTGAAAAAGATTAGTATAAACCTGATGAGTGAACATAGGAAGGGAAGAAGCAAACGATACGGAGAGCTTTTTGAAAACATGATGCACTTGTTTAAAAATAATGCAATTTTGTATATTATGAACAAAACTCGATGCCATGCTGTTTTTCAACTCATTTTAAAACATTTAACAAGTTCAAGCAAGGCAAGCATAGCAGAACAAATCTCGCTACAGCAGAAAGCGAGAATGAATTTTCGCTGCAGCGAACTTCAGGGCCAAATTTTGAACCAACTACCCAAGAGTTTCTCGCTACAACAAGAATGCATTTTTGCTGCAGCAAAAATCTGGGCAGGCAATTTACCCAACCACCTGAGAGTTTCTCGCTGCAGCAAGAATTTATTTTCACTGCAACAAATTCTAGAGCAAGGGTTAAGGCCATCCACCGAGAGTTTCTTGCTGCAGTGAGAAGGCATTTTCGCTATAATGAAATTTCTAGGCAGATGAAATTAGGGGAATTTCCACTGCTATAGAAATCCAATCTTGTTACAACGAAAATCAAATTAAACACATTTGATAATAATCAAGTTTCAACAGTCAATGCAATCACATATTAGTTCCAAACCTTTCATGACCTGGTACTCCCCTCCAACCCGTGACAATTGTCGCGACGTCCCGGTAGACATTCGTTACCCAGAGTGCCAACCGGAACCCCGCAAGGCTTTAGTACCATTTTTTCATCTCCGCTATGAGTAATCATCCCCAAACCTCATTTTTAAAGAATTTTAAGTTTTTTTCCTTTCAAAATCGTGGAAAAATAATTTTCGCCTCACAGGGGCGTTTTTCGTCATTTTTTCTCAAAATTTTTCGAACCCGACTAAAGATGTAGTAGATGAGTGGAAAACACATATTTCATGATTTGAATTAAATTTGGGTGTCTAAAACATTTATTAAAAATGATATTGCAACTATTTGAATAAAAAAAATATTCAAAAAAAATTCTAATTTCTTGTAAAACAATATTTATAGTCATCGGTAAATAATTTTTGTAATGTAAAAGCTAAATAAATTCATACGTACTATAATATAGATAACCGAGATATGAAATTTACTTTACAGTGACTCGTGGGCCCACAAGGAACAAAAGTGCACAAAGGCAGTAAACCTACAGTTTTTGGAGTAGTAAAGCCGACTATAATCCTTGACAATATCTGCTATCCACAAGCTACCTCGGGCCTGAAATGGTTGAAAAAGAGGGTGGTGAGATTATAAAATCCTAGTGAGTAAACATATACCATCTAAACCATCTAAAGTCAAGTAAATGGAGACAGGTAAAATAGTTTAACATACTGAAATTCATCACCTTTCAACTTGTTTCAACCAAATAAAATCAATTCATATAAATCGAGTAATTAATATGGCTTATGAATTTCTTAAAACTTTGGCTCGTGCCAAAATCATTATCATACTCAGTCATCAAGGATACCTTGGCTGAGGGCTATCCCAAACCGAGTCCGCCAAGGCTATTAAAAAGTTATGTACGCATAAATCATGTTTTATTTTGAAAACATAGCCGTTCTTTGGCATTGATCGAGTTCACCCTCACATGGTGGTTTGGTGTGAAGTGAATTCTAAAGTGATAACCTCAGGAGTTATCCATCCGTGCCTCTCAAATTGAGGTATGAATATGACCAGGTTCCGTGCCCCTCTAATAGGCTAGTCCATAGAACCAGCTCACTGCAGCAAGCTAAACCCACCATACAATAAAAATTCAACAGCATGACATGGTAATTTTATCATTATCCAGCCTATCAAGGCAAACAACAGTTTATACATTTCAACACAAATACCAATTCAGCCATTCATGCCAATATTGTCATAAGCCAATCAATTAGAACCATAAATTCACAATACATCAAATGGTCTCCAATTACTCTATTTGAAAAGCCATTATTTAATTTTAAAATAATTTTATGAAATCATTTCACTACATTACATTTTGTTTATAAAATCGAAAAATTAAGCATTTAATTCATTTTTCATAAAATTCACAAAATCAGATAAAACATACTTTAGATAATTAAGACGATAGTAAGGTTACTCACAGTACTAGGAGTCGATATACTCCTATTCGCGATCTTCGGGCACACTCTCTTTACCCTTGTTAAAGGGCTCACCACCTATACATCATACATGACACGAATTTCAATAAATTGTGTCAATTTATCATAAACTATTTCAGGCCCTATAAATCTATATGAATGCACGAAATGTGATGCATGTAATACCCCGCACCCTCGTTGGAAACAAATAAGACCTTATTGATCAAACGAATGATTGTTTGATGTGAATTTTTGTGCTAAAGAGCGACAAAGGATGAAAGGAATGTTCAAGAATAAAATGCTTCGCGTGTGCAGAAACAACAATTAAATAATATGTTTGTTGGAGATGAATTAGTAAGCTAAAGGAGGATTCGGAAGTAAACCGAGATGTAATGATGTGTTTCAGGACCAAAGAAGGCAAGTGAAAAATTTTGAAATAAAATAATATTAAAATATTAATATTTTATATGTTGTCGGAATTAGACATGAAAAATGGAATATGACTAATTTAAGTGGGGGAGATGAAGTAAAGAAGAATTTTGAAGGAAAACAACGATAATTGAGTTAGCGTGATTTTATTAAATTGAGTTAACGCGGGTAAGTAAATATTTAAATATTATAGTGACACTGCGTTGAAATGCGATCTCGATATTTGGATTATACACGTGTAAGAAAAGGAAGATAGAAGGAAATTAGAATTTTTACACATGTTGAAAGAATTAATTTTAAAATATGAAAATTTGAAGGAGGTGTGTTAAATAAAATGAAGTTAAGGCATAATATGTAAATTTTATTGTTTTGAAGAAATAAAAATAAAATGAAAATAAAATGGATGATAAAATAATGAAGAAAAGATGTTGAAAAGTCAAGCAATATTTTTATATGTACATGAGTGGTCACATAAGTCAAGGATGGGAATGAAGAAAAGTCAAAGTCAATTGGAAGAATACTAAATTGGAACCAAGTGAAGTGAATGGCCGGTTGAACAAAGGAATCAAAGAAAGACAAAAAAGTAAAGAAAACAAAAGAGAGGAGTGTAGAAAGGAAGGTGGAGGCCGGCCATGTGAGGAAAGAAAAAGGAAGAGAGAAAAGTTAAGTCGGTTAGTGAAGAAGAAAAATAAAAGAAAAAAGAAATGAAGAGAAAAATGGAGAGAAAGAACCGTGAGAGAGGAAGAGCAAAAAGAATGGTTTTGTTGCACTTTGAGGAAAGAAAAGAGAGCTTTTTTCTGCAATTTTTGGAGGAAGAAGAAAGCTGAAAATTTTAAGGTAGGAAAGCTGATTTTTTTTAAGTTAATTGTTGGAATTTTTGAGGTTTTTATGGCTGATTTTGGTGCTTAAAATTCAAGGTGTTTGTTGCTGAAATTGTGTGAATTTGCAACTGGAAATTTTGGAGGTTTTGCTACCATTAAAGGGCAGCAAAGTGCTGCCAATTTGTACAAAAAAATTGGAACTATTTGCTACCAATTTGTGCAGAAAAATTGTGCAAAACAATTGGAGCTGTTTGCTGCCAATTTGTGCAGAAAATTAGACAGCTTTGTGCTGCCAAAATTGAGGAGTTTTGTTGCTGGAAATGGAGCTGAAAATCTACTGATTTTAGAGCAAAAAATGGCAGCAAAAAGGATGAGAAAATAAGGCTTTTGGTGATCGATTTTGAGAGGAAAGGAAGAGAGGAAGCCTCGGTGATGAAGAGAGGAAGCCATGGTGGTGAAGAGAGGAAGCCACGGTGGTGAAGGGAAGCCACGGGCTGGAAAGAAAAAAAAAAAGAAGAAGAAACATGGAAGAGAGAAAAAGAAAGAAAAAAAAATGAAATGAAATGAAAAAATAAATAAATAAATGGGCATGACCCAATAGAAAATAAGTGGGCATGGCCTAATAAGAAATAAAAATAAATGGGCTTAGCCCAAATAAGGAAAATGGACAAGCCCATGAAGGGGGGCCTAAAGGTCATAAAGAAATGAAAAAGGCCCAATGGTAAGTTAATGTTATATTTTAAGATTTATTGATAGTTTAATATTGTGCATATTTTGGATCAAAAATATGCAAGTTGTTTAGGATATTTTTAATTAAGTTGCTACCCATATAAATGTGTGATTAAGTATATTGAGTTTAAATTGTTGCTAGGAAAGTTTGTCGTGGAGGCGTGCCAAACGAAGTATGTGATTGACAACTATGAATACCTATATACGCATACGAATCAATAGTGAAGTAATATCTCACTATTATGAGGTGAGTAGGGGGTGTCAATTTTAAAAATTTCGTATATATATACATGTACGTATATTTTATGTAAAGTGCAAAATTTATGGAAAACATGCGTTGATAGAATTTTAAGGAATTGTGGGTGTAAGTTATTTTTAGAAATCATTTGGAATATATATATATATTATATGTAAAGTGTTTTAAACCGGGAAACAAGCTTTTTGAAAAGATTTACATCAAAGGAAATTGTGCGTTATTGTTAGTGTGGTGTGCATTCATGAAATTTATTACATATTCACCATGCTATTTTGATACAAAATATCATGCAAATATTTACAATGAACATTTTATGAAAAGAAAGTTTTAACGTGATGTGGGGATCGATATTTTGAGAAAGATTTAAAATATCCCCTTGAAGATGAAATTTGAATTCTTTTAAAAGGTGATTTCATTTTAACCAAGAAATTCAAGAGTAATTGGAGATTACTATTTGTTGTGTTATAAAGTGTATTTCGAATCGAATGGCTTATGATAATGTAGGCATGAACGGCTGGATTGGTATTTGTATTGAAAGTGTATAAACTGTTATTTGCCTTGATAGGCTGGATTGTGATATAATTGCATGTCATGTAGTTGAGATTTTATTGTATGGTGGGTTAGCTTGCTGCAGTGGGCGAGTTTTGTGGACCAGCCTATTAGAGGGGCACAGAATCCAGATATATATATGTACTTCGATCGAAGAGGCGCGTAGGGTATCTCCTGAGGTATGGATAGAGTTCACGTCATGCCAAACCACCTCGTGATGATGAACTCCGCTAACGCCAAGGAACGACTATGTTTTCAAAATAAAAAAAAACATGATTTATGCATACATAACTTTTTAACAGCCTTAGCGGAATCGGTTTGGGATAGCCCTCCGCCAAGGTATCACTGACGATTGAGTATGAGAATAATTTTTGGCATGAGCCAAGTTTTTAAGAAAGTCATAAGCCATGTTATTTATTTTTGACAAAAATGTAATGGTTTTATATGAGTTGAAATAAGTTTTAATATTATGAATTATATTTCTTTGCATGGTGGAAATAAAATTAAACGATTTTTCGTAGTTTCCCTATTTGTTTATCTGTGAAATGAAACTGAAATTCTTCGCATATGTGGCGAGTTATGATTTGTGCATGATTTTAAATATTATTTGGTTTTGCGGAAGTTTGCTAAATTTTATTGATTTGATTCGAAAATAATTATTAATATATTTCGATGCGAAAATTTTATTACCTCGATTATTTATACTTTATAAGAAATTTTTTATTTTTATATAAGGTACAAATCCCCGTTTGAAACAATTACTTTTATGATCCTGCATTTCTATATTCAACTGATCTGCCATTTGTTTGTTTCCCATCTACGCCCTATTCGCTGAGTCGATGATTATCACTGTGTCTATGAGACTCACACCCCTTTATTTTCCCTTTTGCAGATAGGGATCAGCCTAGCGTGTAGTCAGTGACTCATTCGGTCCACCGTGAATAGGTAAAGGCATCTCCTAACATTTTATTCGGAGTCGCTTCGCTATTAGAGGTCAAGTCGTAGTATTTTATTTATTAACTTGTAAACGAATTCTAAATTTTTATATAAGCATTAATTTGGAGAGTATAGATTTTAATGCATATACTTACAAATAAAAACAGAAAAGTTTGTATTGATTTTTATATTTATGATTCAATTTAGTATATGAAAATATCAATATTATATGGTGATTGAATGTAGTGGATTAACGAGCAAATTCTAGACAAGCTTGTTCGAGACTTGGCAGGTCTTTTTCGGAAGTCTTGGACGCCGGCAGCGATCGGGAAGAGGTCGTTGCAATGCAAATGTCCGAATAGCTGTTTAAATACGATATTCGACCTAATTCATACTATTCTTGGTGTAATTGGCTAAAAGCTCCAATTTAACTCCAAATCGATTTCTTTCACTTTCTACACTCCAATTATACTTAAAATACCTCAATGACTGTGAATATGATTCAATTTATCAGTTCGGACCATAAATCGCACATGTCTATACATTAGGTAAAAATTCAAATTTTCATGCCAAAATTTCTCATTAAATTTCTAGCCTCACCAATCATTAAATACCACAAAAATATCATGAAATATCATCAATTTTAGCCTTAATATCCTCCCTAGAAACTTTGGCCTCTTGTGGGTTTGTGAAAAACAAAGTGATTCCTTACTAGATTTTCATACTTTCCATTACCAAACAACCAAAAACACTTAATTAGCTTGAAATCTAGCAAAATCAATGCTCAAAACCTTTCCTCTCAAATTCGGCCAGCATGGGTTCATCATGCAAACTTGAGTTCTAAGCATGAAAAATGAAAAAGAAAGCATGGGTAGTGTAAATCACAAGATAAAATCACAAAATTTTACCTTTATTAGCTTAATCCCTTTAAATCCCACACTTTTTCTTCAATTTTCCCACCTAGGGTTTGTGTTCTTTCCTTTCCTCTTCACTCCATGCTTTGGCCGGCCATATGGGTGAGACTAAGAGAGTTTTAAATAGATTTTACAAGGAAATTTTAGAATAATCCAAGCTTGACACATGGCATGTTTCCATTGGTCCATGTGTAATACTTATCCATTAAGCAATCTCTCTCCACCACATAAAATGTTTCAATTATCCATAATGTAAAATGTTAATGGCTGAAATCCATGGGCATGACAAGTGTTAGGTGGTGTAAAATTCCAAAATTCCAACTTTGCCCCCGTAAACTAGTAAAATTACTGTTTTGCCCCTAGGACTTCAAAAATGTCAGAATTTAAATTTTTCACCTCTCAAACTCAAATCATACTCCAATGAGTCAAATTTGATCAATATCTTTTTTAAAAATTCCCATTTTGTCCTTGAGTGACAAAATTACCATTTTGCCCTTAGAACATGAAAATTACAAATTGACTCCAATTCAGCCCTCGAACTCCAAATCATCATTTTAAGTCATTCTGGAGTTTTAAAATTCTCAATTTCATCTTAAGATATCTATTTAGACTAGTTCGAGGCTTAATTCAACTTACTAGTACCATTTGGTACAATATTGACTTTTGATGATTTTTCGGGGCTTTCCAAGTATGCAAGCATATTGTCAATCACATGAAGGACATGGCAAGTACTTTATAAGGTCGAGCTTGACAAAACCTCTCTATATATATATATATATATATATACACACACGAATGCCACCACCGCCTCACCCAGCTCATGTTCACTTCGACACCGCACATAGCCGGAGTCATCATGTGCACCCCTACATCGTGCACAGCTAATACCATCATGTGCACCCCCGCATCGCGCACAGCTAATGCCATCATGTGCACCCCCACATCGTGCACAACTAATGCCATCATGTACACCCCCACTGTAAAATTCAATCTTATAAACACATATCATGACATACATGCACTGAGTAGCATGTTATTACGCTAAGAAAGTCTCTAAGAATAGACGAAACCCGATATTGTACCTAATGGTACACTTGAGTGGATTAACCTCGAACTAGTTTAAACAGGAATCGTAGGATGAAATTTAATATTTTACAGTCGAAGAATGACTAAAAATGATTGTTCGGAGTTTGAGGGTTCATTTGGGGTAAAATTGAAAATTTTGATGTTCAGGGGTAAAATCGTTATTTTGCCACCTAAGATAATAATTTGATCATGGAGTGAAAATTTTGATCAAGATTAACTATTTGGAGTATAATTTAATGATAGGAAGTGAAAATTTTCAATTTCAGCAATTTTCGGAACATAAGGGCAAAACGGTAATTTTATTGTTTCAGGGTAAAAACGGTAATTTTCACCACCCAAAACTTGTCAAAATCATAGGATTTATTTATTTTTGGTATGAATAACTATGGTATTGTAAGTGGTGAAAAATTGAAGTTTAAAAGACGAAATTTTAAAAACGGGCCAACGGGAAAGTGACACATGGTATTTTTTTAATGATTTAATATTATTTTAATGAAAAGTCAGCGCATTTAAATCCCATATTAAGTGATGGCCGGCCATAAGGAGAGAACAAGAAAGAAAATAGAGAGGAAAGGAAGAAAAGAGAAAAACCAAAAGGGAAACAAGAAAATTCAAAGGGGAAATCGCGTTTATCGTTCATTTACGCATCTAACGGTAAGATTTTTTTACTTTAGCTTGATTTCTACCTTTCCTATGCCTTTATTTCCATTTAGCATGCTTGAGGAGAGAGATCAAAAAGTGACACCATGGGCTGGCCGAAATTCAAGGGGGAGGAATTTGAAATTTTTATGTTTTGATTTTTAGTTAAATTGATAGTTTTAGTTAGTTAAATGTGTATAGAAATCAAATAAAATTTTCACAATACCCACCCTTGGCTGAATCTTCAATGATGTAAAATGATGATGAATTGATTTTTATTCTAAGAGAAATGAAGAGAAAATGATGAAAAATGGTTAAATGTGATAGAAAAACAAAGTGGAAAATTTACCTAGTTAATGTCCCATTTTTGGCCGAATTTTTCAAGGAGGAAAGTGAGCTGATTTTGGTGATTTTAGAGGGTTATTGGCTGATATTTAATGGTTAGAAATGTTGGAGAGAAAATGGGACAATTTAGAGCTAAAATGGAGCGCGTTAGCAATTTAACGGGTAAAGTACCAAAAATAGGTTAATACCGTGTTTAAGCCGTTTTAGGCTATTGCATTTCATACCATGCATTAGTATAGGATTTAAGTCAATTATATAGTGATTTAGCATCAATGTGGTGAATTGGGTAAATTTTGCAATGTGTTTAGGAGGAAAGCCTTTCGGGAAAGGCAAGAAAGTTATACCCGACGAACAGTGATCGGGCCACCTAGAAAGCATTTAGTTTGTACAAACGGTGAGTAAACCTATTATTATTGTAAATTATCTAGAGTTTATTTTTAAATGCTCCTTATGTATTTTATGAAACGAAAATGAGATTAAAAGGGATTTTTGATGTTTTAGAAATAAATGTGACAAATAAAAATATATTATGTTGATTATGAAATTGAGTAATTGGAGGCTGTCAATTATTTTGAAATATATATTTTACTATGAATGGCTTATGATATATGAGTATATGTGGCTATATTTTATAATTGCATTGGGAATAAATGTAAGCTGTTTTTACTATGCAGGCTGGGTAAATAAATAAAAGCCACGTTATACTGTCGAAATTTTATTAAAATTGGTGGGTTAGTCACTGCAGTGACGGGTTTTCGTGGACTGCCTATTAGAGGGGCACGGTAAACTCGGTTATATAATTACTCCGGTTGTAGAGGCGAGGAGGGTAAATCCCGGGGTAATATTAGAGCTCACTTCACGTCGAACCCCCACGTGAATGTGTAACTCGGCCAACGCCAAGGAACGACTTGTTTTAAAAATAAAAATGTGTTTCACATGTAAATAAAAATCTTAACAACCTTGGCGGACTCGGTTAGATGTCTCGGCTAAGGTATCCCCGAGAATTAGTTTTGGCTTGAGCCCTGTTTTTAATAAAAGTCAGAAGCCTTAACAACTGTTTTGGTAAATTACAAATATTTTATGGTTTAAGAAATAAATTGAAAACCTTATGAAAATGTTTGTGATATGTTGTTTAAACTTGCCTCCATTTTACTCGCCTTTAGATATTTATGATAATGTCTGTTTACTCATTGGGATTGAAAAATCTCACCCACCTCCTTTCCAAATATTTTAGGCCTGTGGTAGCTTGTAGATACCTGATTTTGTCAAGGATTCCAGTTGACCCCTCTATCTCACAGATATTAGGTTACTAGCACCAACACTGGGTGTATTTTGGTCCACTTGTCATTGTAATTATTATTGTGCATTATAACTTTGTAAATTTTTGTATGTATGAATTTTTTTTACTTTCACGTTACAAAAGATTATTTACACGTGTTTCTATTTTATATTGTTTTATATAAATAAATTCAAAAATTCAAGGGTTGAAAATATATAGCTTTTAGCCTTAAAAATGAAGATTTGAAGCCAAAAATCCAAGTGTTTTTTAAAGTGGAGTAGAAATAGAAAACAAAAGAAAGGAAGAGAGATTTTTCTTTCTCTCTCCTAGGGTTTAGATGTGCTGAAAATTAGGGTTAGAAGTTGCAAGTTTGATGCCCAAGAAGTTAGGAGAAGGAAGGAGCAAGAAAAGAAAAGGAAAGAAAGAAAACAAGGAAAAGAAAATGAAAATCTTGAATTTTATGGGGGAGGAACAAAAATGGCGTTGGGAAGAGATAAAGGAAGAAGAAGATGCCTTGGACACAATGGCCGGCCATGGGATAAGGATGGAGAGTCAAAGCTTCGATTGGAAGCTTTGACCAAGCTTTATGAGAAATTACCGTTTTGCCCTCCAAGGTTTTCACCCTTTTTAATTGTATCCTCCCATAATCTTTTAATTCCAATTTCTTCCCATTTTTCTTCCTTAACACTTGTACTAATAAAATATCAAATTTATGATTCAACGCGGTAACACCGTAATATTTAAATATTTACTTACTCGCACTAGCTTTATTTAATAAAGGCACGCGGGACCCATTAACGTCATTTTTCTCTAAAATTTCCTTGTCCTTCTTCTCCCCCACTTAGATTGACCATATATTTCTCCTTCATGAAAAATTTCAGCACTGAATAAAATATTAATATTTTAATATTGTTTTATTCCAAAATTTTCCACTAGCCTTATGGGGCTCCAAAACATCTTACTTTGCCCCGATTCACATCCAAATCACCTTATATCTCACAAATTCTTCCTCGAAAAAACTATTATTATTTTTTTATTATTTCTTCACGTGCATAATATTTTATCTTAAAATACTTTTTTCACCCATCTCCATCCTTTGGCACTTAAATCAGCATCCATTGACCCTTTGTCTCGTTGATAAGGTCATATTGACTTCTATAAGAGGGTATTAGGTGTCATAGTCTCCCCCACTTAAAAGAATTCGTCCTCAAATTCTCCTCGACGTCGGGTTGTTAATCTCCCTCAATGATCCTATTTCATTTCCTTCTTCATAGGGACTTTTGATTTATGCACTTAGTTACCTTCCGTTCGACTAAAACACGTTACAAGGTCAGGGTACGTAGCTTATCTCTATTGTCATCTTTGAGTCAGAACCACGGTACGCTTCATTATTGTTCTTCTTCTTATCATTAAGATCCTAAGTATGCCTTTAATTCTATTACTAACCTTAAACATATCTTTATTTCAATTCTTGTCAAACCTCTTGACATTTATTCACCTTATCCCCCTACACTATTGCATGACTTATGGTATCATAAGCACACCCTATTCATTCCTATACATTTTTCCAACATTATAGGGAGTTGAATCTTTCAACCATTCCCCCATACTTCATATTTATCTTGCATTTACGCAACTTAAATCTTCTTAATCATATTAGTCCATCTTGTATGGCTTAACCACGCTATAAATAACATTTCCTGGACATCATTTCTTTGACTGTTTCTCCAAAATTTCTTATATCAACATAGCTCTACTTCTTACGGAATTTCTTATCATTGTATCATTCTACTATATATCCTTGCATCATAATGTCATTAGTCACCTTTTACTTGCCAAATGTCATTTTCATTAAATTGCAATATGGTATTTGTATATGCTTTATAATCTCATTGATCCTTCAAAGATTTATCTCTTACTTGATCATTGCATCTTATGCAATACCACAATCCCTAAAAGTCATCCTTATTTCTCAGTTTTCTTTCATGCCTCTAACATATAGATATTAACATCTTATGCAATATCCTTTTTGCAATTCGATATTAACCAGTCACTTAAGACTTAGACTCATTCGAATCATACATGCCTCATGCATTTCCGAATTCTAATCATACATTAAGAGGTTTTCATTATTTGACTTCATTATCAAGGTTACCTTCAATCATCTTCTACGCTACTCTTTCACACAAATATAACATCATTCTCCCTTAGCCAATTGACTATATGTACTTCAAATTATAAGACTGGAAACAAGATTCTTCTTAAGTACCTCTCAATGTCAATGAGAGTATCACTCTTGACTTACAACTTCCCTTTTGTAATCACGTAACTTAATGCTTGTTTTCATAAGATTCACAGCAGGATTCGTCTTGAGTATTTCCTTAGGGATACCTATCTTAAAGTTATGTCTCATTGTATATTATCACATAACCCGTGGTTTAGCCATTAGGCTCCTCAGCAAGTTTCAAATTTCCAGATGTTATACTTGCCACGTATGATTGGTAATTCCTTCTCAAGGATGTTTATGCATTCCTGAAACACTTAATCACTTATTGGCTCTTTAACCTTCTGAGCATATCATTCCAAAAAGGCATGCACTTATTCACCAAGATATTTAAATGCATGCTCATCTATCCATACTTCAATTTATCTTCATGGGTTTCTAGCATGCCACATAATTGGCCTTGTATTGTTATTAATCCTCTTCATTCAACTAAATCAAGACAAGATCTGTAAATCTTCATAGCAATACTTTATATTAACTCATTTGCTATGCCACCCTTGTAATCCTTCATTCACAATTTCATCACTTGGTATTGACATCCCTTGTCGATGTCTCATACATTTATCTAACTTTTCATTCACTTCCTCATCAGCCTTTAACAAGGCTTAATTCTCTTGTCTCCTTTATTTCTTAGGATTTGACTTAGTCAACATACTATCCATCTCAATGCTTTACAAGGTAACTTACCTCAATGTGGCCATCTCAAGAACTCTTTAACTTCTCTTTTACTTACTTGCTAATATATAAGGCAATAAAGAAACCTTTCAATTCACTCATGTAAACACTTTCCCACACACTTAAAACTTCAAATAACAAAGCTCAACATCAAGACCAATGACCATAATTCAACTTGTGAGTTTCATCTTCATACCACTCACAATTTGCTCACCCTTCCTAGCCATGAGGGGGTTTTAGCGCGGCAGCGCTGGGTAGTCAGTGCTGCGACATTGCAGCTATTGGAATTTACTTTATCAATGCAATACTTCTACCTTTAAAGCTACAACGCTAATCATTCTCAACCGCATGGCTTTTCTTTAAGCCTATACCATGGTTTCCATCAGCATGTGTATCTTTATTATGCTTGTCATATGCATTAGGCCAAGTCAATACTTTCAACTCATATTATCCTTTAACACTCATCATCAATCATTAAGTCCCACCTTAGGACATCCTCTCCGTATTGTGTAATGACTTCACAAGATACATATACCACACCACACACATAATTATTCATTATTTATGGCATCCCATAATTCTTATCATCCATCATTAATTGTCTTTCTTGTCTTGTAACTCAAATAGTTTATTGACATTTTAGTACAAACGACCATAAAAATAGTTCATCTTTTCCACACCTTATACTCACAATCCTTACTAATCAAGAATTCATCTTTCTCAAGTTCCATCATTGACCCTCAATGGTCTATATTTGTGCCAAATTATCAATTTATAATGTCATGGCACCATGTGCCTCCATTCTTACCACCAATCGTACTTTATAAGAAACAATTAAAAGACTTACATACCTTTTTCTTCTTTTGTGCATTGCACAACTCTTTAGGACCTACTTACGCACTACAGATACTTGACCAACGAATTATCCTTTTTGACGCTTTTCCTGTTTATCTAGCATATACCCTTAACATTTCTCATCCACAGGAATATCGAGTTACAATTTCCACAAAACCTAAGTTTACAATCCTCAACTTAATCACATTAACCATTCAAAGTGTCATCTATAGTCTCATTAATTTCTCTCATATCCTCCCGAATTGTAATTGCAATTGAGATTTCAAATTACACATTTCCACTATTAATCGGTAATCGTTTTTCAAGTCTTGTAGTTTCTTGTACCATTAATGACTTTCTATGTCGACCTTTAATAATTATCTATGGTTACCAACCACACCACTAAGGTGAATATCCTTCCTCAATAATTATATTGCTAGTCCACCTCTATCATACCAAAAGATTACCATATGCACCAAGTCATTTAAACAGCTACTTCATAATCCGTTCTAGTCACACAAAAATAAAAGCCAAACTCTTAAGTCCTTTGTACAGATAACTACTACTACTTCATTTACACCATGTCTGCCTAGACTTAAGGTAATACAAAGTTCAACAAAAATACTAAGCATCCTTAAGATCTTCGTCGCCTTGATCCGAACACATCGACGGATCCTTCTCCGAGTCCTTTTGAGGATGTTCTTCCATCTCTTAAGGTTTCTCCATATTATCTTTAATCCAAGCTTGTTGTATTCTTATGCATTCCTTTTTACTGACAGATGCATCACCTCTTCAACATCAAGGAGGAAAGTGTCGAACAACGGATACTTTCCTAGGATGAATATCTCCCTTTGCAATTGCCTCTTTCATCTTTTCCTTATACCATTTCTCAAGTACTTTGTTTATGTCTTCCCAAGTTTTAAAGTTGTCCTTGCTTTCAAGGCTTTCACTACTTTTGAGACTTTCCTTACTGCAAAACAATTTTTCCAATTCCAGTGGAATCCATGTAATAGAAATTTGGGATTGGCCACTTCCTTGACTCCCTGGATTAAGGCGCCATTGGCTCTTAATAATGGAATCTAGTGATCCCTCGCTAGTACTGTAAGGGGTATCGGGACTACCGTATCTTCTAGACATGGCATATGTAACAAGCGCACCTCCAAACCTATACATGACCAAGCGTTAATTACTTAGCCATATATACATCATAGGAATAGGTAGGTTTCTAATGAATTAGGGGCCTATGTAGCCTCCTGTCCTTGACTTATGTTGCGCACCCACAATCCAAGGACAAGACTACACGGACTCCAACAGCTCCGCTGATAGACATAAGGATCCCTACGACTCAACCAAACCTAGATCTCTAATACCAAGTTTGTCACAGCCCAATTCCCGGGCCATGACTAGCGCAAGGACCTAATAGGCGTGGCCTACTGGACCCAAGCAAGCCTTTCTATGGAAACCTGTTCATTAGACCATTTGTCCCTCTTTTACCTCTATGGTTCTTAATTCATTATTTTCAAAAATAATTTCCTTTCGAAAATAAGTCATGGCAATTGAACAATACCCTTCATAAAATAATATTACTATTTGCCAACCTGTGGCAACATTATCATGCAAACCAAGCATAAAATTGTAAGATCTCGACCTCTATAGGCTCGTAACTAGGCATAGACGCAATAACACGGGCTAGAGGTAGTTTTTTCATTTCCTTAGTAAGCCCTTAAAAGTAAGTTTTAAACACTATTAAGGCCTAAGTAGGCCTAAGGCATAAATGAATGATGAAAATATGGGTAAAATGATGAAGAAAATAAAAATGATGATGATTTCCACGATATGGGCAAAATGGTTATTTTTCACCTCGGGTCAATTTTTAAGTTTTCGCCAACTCGAGAATTTCTAGACCATTATGGACTTTGTTTCAGTGTCAAAATAGTAAAAAGATTGCATAAAGGATTGGAGGAGAACAAGCTAACTTGTTGAGGGCATTTTGGTAATTTAAGTGGAGTGGATAAGCTTGAGTTATAAATATCATCTTTCAGTAGTTTCTTCTCCCATTTTCCAGCAGCTTCTTCTTCTTCTTCCTTATTCTCTTTCACGTTGCTTTCATCCTCCATGAAAGCTTGATATGAAACCTCCATAACTTCTATCAAAATAGCTCAAATTTTCAAGATTTTGTGCATTTTTACATAAAACCCTTGTGCTCTGTCACTTTCTCAGTTTAAAACCCTTAATAAGTCTTACTTCCATACTTTCTCTCACTAGCTAGATGTTTTAGAGAGAGAAAGAGGGAGTTTCAATAACAGCTTGAAAGTTTTTGGAAAGAATTTCAATTTTAAAGCTACCAAGGTGAGTAGTAAATTAGAGTTGAATTTTAAGTGTTGAGAAGGGCTAGAGATTAGACTTGTGAATATTTGTAGTTGAGGTTGTTCATTCACTTTAGAGTGATTATAATAGTGAAAATAGATAGCCAATTAGATGTCACTTGGAAGCTAGTTAAGAGATAGCTTTTAGAATTTTTAAGTATTGAAATTGATTTAATTGTGATGCTAATGTGATGATTAGGTTCCAACAAAGCCCCACCATCCCATTTGGACCATTAAGGAAGTAGAGTCGACTAAAGGTTCAACAAAATACCAGTGAATGAACTTGCATTTCAAAATTATTTTGGGAATGTAAATGTATTTGCACAAAACCTTTGAATGATTTTATCGAACTTTTCTTAAAAAAACGGGTGCCTTGGGAACAAGCCCTTGATAAATTGTCTCTATGTTGTGACTTGTGGTTGTTATGGATTCATGCACTATTACATTGTGTTGGTATATATATATGTTGTGCATGGATGGTTGATATTGTGTGATAATGTAAACCGTGTGTGTGCACGATGTGGAGGGATGCACATGCTAGTGATGATGGTGTTGAGGGAGTTGGATGATGAAACTGCCTATGTGCACGATATGGGGGGATGCACACGATGGCACTAATTGTGCACTATGTGGGGGGATGCACACAATGACACTAATTGTGCACGATGTGGGGGGATGTACATGATGACCCCGGCTATGTGCACGATATGAGGGGATGCACATGAGCTGGGTGAGACGATGGTGGTATTGGTGTTTTTCTATGTATATATGTATATATGTATATATATGTTTATGAAATAAAAGTTCATGAATATGGTATATGATTGTAATGCATATGAAAATTTGCCATGCTGAACTTTGGGAATTTTTAAGTGTTTCATGTTGATTTTGTCATTTTAGCAGGATGGTCTTTTTCTTGAGAGAATGGAAACTTTTTTTTGGTGCCTTATTTCTCGCTGCAGCTAGAAACTCGCGAGTTTGAGGGGTCTGCCTGACCTGGTTCTTGCTGTAGCGAGAATGCATTCTTGCTGTAGTGAGAAAATTTCTAGAGCTTCTCGCTGCAGCGAGATTGAGAAACATTCTGTTTTGGCCACTTGAATTTCACTGCAACGAGAAATTTTCTGTCCAGTATGCTATCTTGCTGATCCTTGCCATATTTTTCCATTTCATCTACACCATAGTTGATCATGGACTCCCAACATTTAGAGGTTTATTTAATTAAGTTTGAAATGAGGAATTTTAAAGAGAAACCCTCGTCCAGCTAATAACTTGAGCCAAATTTCGCTGTAGCGAGAATACCTTTCCGCTGCAGCGAAGACCCATCATTTTATATGACTAGCTTGTATATCACTGAAGCTTTCATTCTTCAAATTCTTTGTTATGTATGGAATCATTACTCTCAAGTGATTAATCATTTAAGGGTTTAACGAGGGGTTTTAATAAGAATGAAACTAACTGGCATCGTTTTGAAAATAAATGCATAATGATTTCTTTAAACTTTCGCTCTTGTTTGCTTGTTCCATTCTTATGTTCACTCACTGAGTTTATACTCACCATTTTCAACTTCAAGTTTTCAGATCAGGAGGCAGTCGATAACTAGGTTGAGGTGCCCTTGTAGATTCGTCTCTTTGGTAGGTATCTCGGTATTCAATAGCTGTACGTCGCCCAGGTCTCTCCGCTGGAAGTCGAGTACTCTTTTGCTGTGTATAGACAAACCAATGTAAATTATTAAAATATATGTTTAGACAATAGATGTACACTTTGATTGGTATGCCACTATGAGTTGGCAATGCTTAGTATTATTTTGATTCAAAGTTATGAAATGTAACTTAGCAACTTGATGGAATGATGAACAGGTCATATTAATAGGCTTGCTTGGGCTTAGTGGATTACGTCCATTAGGCCCATGCGCAGGTCATTACCAAGATTTTGGGTCGTGACAAAAATGTTTACAACAAATCCAATGAACTACATTTAAATAACCATATACACATACAAGGACCTTGACTATCAGTGGAGTGACTTTGGCATAGACACTATCATGGAGTGTTATGGTAAACCTACCATAAGATGAACAGGAGGAAGCACCTCTACCTAAGGTCCAACTATCCATAAACCTGAAAGCTAAAACATGAAGTTGAAAAAGATGAGTATAAATCTAGTGAGTGAACATACAAAGGGAACAAGCAAACGATACGGAGAGCTTTTCGAAAACATGATGCACTTGTCTAAAAACAAGTAATTTTGTATATTATGAACAAAACCCGATGTTGTGCTATTTTTCAACTCATTTTAAAACATTTAGCAAGTTTAAGCAAGGCAAGCATAGTAGAGCAAATCTCGCTACAGCGAAAAACAAGAATGAATTTTCGCTGCAGCGAATTTCAGGGCAAAAGTTTGAACCAACTACCCAAGAGTTTCTCGTTGCAGCGAGAATGCATTTTTGCTATAGTAAAAATCTGAGCAGGCATTTTACCCAACCAGCCGAGAGTTTCTCACTGCAACAAGAATACTTTTTTGCTGCAGCAAATTCCAGAGCAAGGGTTAAGGCCATCCACTTGAGAGTTTCTTGCTGCAGCGAGAAGGCATTTTAGCTGTAGCGAAATTTTTGGGCAAACAAAATTAGGGGAATTTCCACTACTATAAAAATCCAATCCTATTGCAACGAAAATCAGATTAAACACATTTGACAATAATCAAGTTTCAACAGTCAATGCAATCACATATTAATTCCAAACCTCTCTATATAGTAAATATATATATATACACGTATGCCACCACTGCCTCACCCAACTCATATGCACTCCCACACCGCACATAGCTGGAGTCATCGTGTGTACCCCCACATCGCGCACAGCTAATACCATCATGTGCAACCCTGCACCGCACACAGCTAATGCCATCATGTGCACCCCCACATCGCGCACAGGCAATATCATCATTCACACTCTCGCACCCCGTCATTGCCGACATGTGCACTCCCATACCACACATGCGCGGTTATAATTATCAAACAATATTAACTATCAATACACAACATATATATATTAACATAATATAGAAGCACAAGGATCCATCATATTACACATTCACAACATACAACGTTTCATCAAGGGCTTGTTCCCATGCATATCTTGAGAAAAGTTCAGTAAAATATTTCAAGTGATTCAACCAAATACATATGCATTTATCCCAAAACAATTTAATGCAAGTTCAATCACCTTAATGCCACCTTACAAAACTAGTGCCCACAAAGTCTCAATCCAGGTAGTCTCGAAATACCGTTAAAACCTATATTTACCAATAAGCCATAACAACCTCTATCAAGTCATAATTTGAATTTAATAATTCTAATAAATATACACTATACAATCTACACTCCAACCCAACTTTTAAACTAGAATTCTAGTCTAATTCATAAACCCTTTAAACTAATTGTTCAACTTTGAAGTTTCTTTACCTTGGTGCTTGAAGGTATAAAGATCAACCAAACCTAGCAAATTTCAAGGAAAGGAAATCTGAAGAAACTTAGAAAATAAAGTCTAAAAATTACAAACCCATAAATTCAAAAATTCAAGGGTTGAAAATATATACCTTTTAGCCTTGAAAATGAAGATTTGAAGCCAAAAATCCAAGTACTGTTGAAAGTGGAGTAGAAATAGAAAACTAAAGAAAGGAAAAAAGATTTTTCTTTCTCTCTCGTAGGGTTTAGATGTGCTGAAAATTGGGGTTAAAAGCTGTAAGTTTGATGCCCAAGAAGTTAGGAGAAGGAAGGAGCAAGAAAAGAAAAGGAAATAAAGAAAATAAGAAAAAGAAAATGAAAATCTTGAATTTTATGGGGGAGGAACAAAAATGGCATTGGGAAGAGATGAAGGAGGAAGAAGATGCCTTGGACACAATGGTCGGCCATGGGATAAGGATGGAGAGTCAAAGCTTCCTTTGGAAGCTTTGACCAAGCTTTATGGGAAATTATCGTTTTGCCCTCCAAGGTTTTCACTCTTTTTAATCGTATCCTCCCATAATCTTTTAATTGCAATTTCTTTCCATTTTTCTTCCTTAACATTTGTACCAATAAAATATCAAATTTATGATTCAACGTGGCAATACTGTAATATTTAAATATTTACTTAACTGCGCTAGATTTATTTAATAAAGACACATTAACGTCATTTTTCTTTAAAATTTCCTCGTCCTTCTTCTCCCCCACTTAGATTGACCATATGTTTCTCCTTCATGAAAATTTTTGACATCGAATAAAATATTAATATTTTAATATTATTTTATTACAAAATTTTCTAGTAGCCTTCTGGTGCTCCAAAACATCTTATTTGCCCTAATTCACATCCAAATCACCTTTTATCTCACAAATTCTTTCCTAACAAAAATATTATTATTTTATTATTATTTCTTCGCGTGCAAAATATTTTATATTAAATACTTTTTTCACCCATCTCCATCCTTTGGCACTTAAATCAGCATCCATTGACCCTTTGTCTCGTTGATAAGGTCAAATTGGCTGCTATACGAGGGTACTAGGTGTCACATCAAGCTTTTTACATTAATAGCAAATGATATGATCTTTTCCATTATCATCTTTTGGAATATCTCTCCTCAAATTTCTTTTTTATCCATCTCTTTTAAAAGGTTTAACATCTTTTCTTCTCTGTTTGCTTCTTTAAAATTTATTGAATTTTCTAGTCAATAAAGCAACCTCTTCATCATCTTCCTCTTCATTATCACATTCAAGATTCTTTTCATCTTCTTCCTTAATTGCCTTGAGAATAATACTCTTTCCCCTTATCTCTCCTTTAAGAGCTTCGTCCCTTTTTTCTTTATGTCTACATGTCATCTCATATGTAAAAAGGGATCTTAAAAGCTCATCAAGCTTAAGAACATTTAAGTCTTTAACTTCCAATATGGTAGTTACCTTAGGTTTGCATGACCTTGGTAAGTAGTGGACAATTTTCTTCACCAGTTGTGCATTTGGAAATTCTTTTCCTAATGCTTTTAGTTTTTTTATGATCTTTATGAATCTCTCATACATCTTCTTGATGGATTTTCCATCTTTCATCTTGAATAACTCATAATCAAGTATCAACATGCTGATTTTTTATTCCTTTACTTGACTTGTTCTTTCATAGTAATTTTTTAATGTATTCCAAATTTCTTTTGTTGAAGTACACATGGCTACCTTGTTGAATTTACTGTCATTAAGAGCACATAGAAAGGCTGTAATAGCTTTGTGATTTAGTTGCATCAACTTTTTATCATTATCATCCCATCAACTTTAGTCTTCATGTACCTTTCACTATCTATGAACTTGCTCAGAATATGAGGTCCTCCAATGATAATATCCCATAAATCTAAATCAATAGATTGAATAAAGTTCTCAAACCTCATTTTTTAAAATGGATAAATTTCATCGATGAATAGAGGTGGTCGCATCATTAACTATCCTTCACCGATGAAGCTTGTAAATGTCACCTTTGTTACTTTAAGCTTTTCTTCAAGATATCTTAAAGGTTCTTAAACTTGCAAAACATGAGAACTTGCTCTGACACCAATTGTTAGGAATTAATACAAAACTAAAATAAGTACTAAACTAGCTAACATAAATTAATTATACTTGAGAAAGACAATAAACTAAAAACCTAGGATTATGGGTTCATTCAACACTTCATCTAATACCAGCTTCACTAATTATATATCTTTTTAGGTGGTTTTACTAACCTAGGATCCAAAACTAGGTATAAGTCTCTGTCGAGATGCTTGCACAAATACTAACTTAATTAATTCACTATATGTCTATAGGAATCAATTAAATTAAGTTCATTAAGCTAGCGTCCTAATTTGGCTATGTATGGCAATTGGCGTATGTCTTCCCGAATCACAAACCAAATCACTTAAGTGACGTGAACATTGTCACGACCCAAATTTTGAGCCATGACCTGCGCATGGGCCCAATGGACGTAGTCCACTAAGCCTAAGCAAGCCTATTAATCTTACGTGTTCACCATCCCTTCATAAACTGGTAAGTCACATTTTATAACTTAGGATCAAAGTAATATTAAACATTTCCACCTCATACTGACATACTAAACAAGTGTATATACGTTGTCTACAACTTGTATCTTAATAATTTACATTAGGTTTGTCTATACACAACAAAAGAATACTCGACTTCTAGCGGAGAGACTCGAACGAATGTACAACTACTGAATGTCGAGACACCTACCAAAAGATGGATACAAGTCTACAAGGACACCTCGTCCTAGTTATCGGCTGCCTCGTTATCTGAAAACATGAAGTTGAAAATGGTGAGTATAAACCCAATGAGTGAACAAGGAAGGGAACAAGCAACAATAGGGAAGAATTTAAAATCATGATGCACTTGTTTTAAAACAATGCAATTTAATTTCATCCATATTAAAATCCCCTCATCAAACCCTTAAATGATTAATCACTTGGTAATGATGAACCCATACATAACAAATAATTTTAAAAATGAAGGCTTCAGTGATACGCATACAAGTCAAATGCGACAACGAATCTTCGCTGCAACGGAAAGGCATTCTCGCTACAGCGACATTAGGATTTAAGTTATTAACCGAACGAAGGTTTCTCAACTGGCTGAGGGTTTCTCACCAAACCTCCCTATTTTAAACTTAAATCATTGATTCCGTAATGTTGGAAGTCCATGCTCAATTATGGTACCAAAGGAATGGAAAATAGGGCAACAATTGATCAAAATGTGAGATAAAATGGAAAGTTTTTCGCTGCAGCGAGAATAAATCTCACTGCAGCGAAATTCCTGCCCCAAGATAGAAACTTTTTCACTACAGCGAGAATGCTACAGTATTTTCTCTCTACAGCGAGAATGCATTCTCACTGCAGCGAGTTTTCGGCCAACCACCCTCCAAAAACCTGAAAGTTTCTCGCTGCAGCAAAATGAATCTCGCTATAGCGAGAAACAGAGCACCAAGAAAAAGGTTTCTCTTCACTCAATAAAAGGCCATCCTGCTAAACCAACAAAATCAACATAAAACACATGAAAATTCCCAAAGTGCAATGTATCAAATTTCACATATATGTCAATCATATATCATATTCATGAGCTTTCATTTCATATGTATAGATATGCATAATTACATAGATAAACATCAATATCATCATAATCACACCCGACTCATGTACATCCCCCAACATCGTGCACATAGCCGACGGCATCGTGTACATCCCCCCACATCTTGCACAATCAGTGCCATAGTGTACATCCCCCCACATTGTGCACATGGGCATTATCATCATCCATCTCTCACGCCACCATCATCACCGACATGTGAATCCCCCCACATCGTGCACACACACGGTTACAGTCATCATACACAATATCAATCATCATGCACAACACACACACACATATATATATATATATCATCATAATACAATAGTGCATGAATCCATAGCAATCACATATCCCAACATAAAACCATTTAGCAAAAGCTTGTTCCTAAGGCGCTTGTTTTTATGAAAAACTTGATAATTCATTCAATTGTGTGGCAAATACATTGCATTTCCCAAAACAAGTTTTGAAGGTAGTTCACTCACCGGTATATTATCGAGCTTTTAGCTGACTCTAATTCCCCTAATGATCCAATTGAGGTGATGGGGCTTCGTTAGAACCTACCATCAAATTAACATTACCATAATGTCAATTCATAATTATAAACCCTACAAGCTATACCTTAGCAAGCTTTCAATTGCCACTTTAAATGGCTATCTATGTTCACTATCTTAATCACTATAAAATGAATGAATATCTTCAACAATAAAACAGCTCATAAATCCCAATTACTAGCCATTATCCACCGCTAAAAACCAAGCTTAGTTCACCACTCACCTTAGGGTTTCTTTGTAGTTGAATTCTCTTCTAATAGCTTCTAAACAATGGGCTAATTCTCTATTTCTCTCTCTAAAATGCCCCACTAGTGAGAGAAAGTATGGAAATAAGATTTATCAAGGGTTTTGAAGTGAAAGAGTGAAAGAATACTAGGGTTCTAGTCAAAAGGGCACAAAGGTATGAAAATTAAAGCTAGAGAGAGAAAATTATGCAAGCTCCATATCAAGCTTCCATGGAGGTTGGAAGCAATGTGAGATGGGAAGAGGAGAAGAAGAAAAAGAAGCTGCTGGAATTTCAAGAAGCTACTGGAAGGAGAAGATATTTATAGCTCAAATTTATCCACTCTTTTAGAAATTACGAAAATGCCCTTAGTAAGTTAGCTTGTTCTTCACCACCCCTATATGAAATCTTTTTATTTTTTTGACACTGGGACAAGGTTCGTAATGGTCTAGAAATGTTCGGGTTCATGAAAACTTAAAAATTCTAACTCGAGGTGAAAAATGACCATTTTGCCCCTATTATGAAAATCATCAAAATTTTTGTTTCCTTGTCATTTTACCTATATTTTCATCATTCATTTATGCCTTAGGCCTACTTAGGCCATAATATTATTTAAAATCTTACTTTTATGGGCTCACTAAGAAAATGATGAAATTACCCCTGATCAAAGATATCGCGTATACTTCTATCTACGAGTCTATAAAGGTCAAGGTCTCACAAACATACACTTTTTAAATCTTAGTCCAATCTAAAATCTCTTTGTTGAGTCTCAATTAGATTCACAAATCAATTAATCATTAGCTAGACAATTAAAAGCATTAAGAACAGATTAAATAAGCAAGACTATACCCTTTCATAATAAATAAAAGAGTAACTAATATTCAAACTACATGTTGAAATCCACCACCATCCTAGAAAAATAGTTTAACTCATAATATCTAATAAAAACAATATCCAAATAAATTTAGCCATGAATCCAAGTCAAAGAAAATAAGAGAAATACAAAAATAGAGAAAGAAACTAATTATTGAAGCTTTGCAATCTCAATTCTCTCTCAAATTCTGTTATTTTCTTCCTTTGTTCTTGGCTCCTTCTTTCTAGAATAGTTGTTTGATGCCTTCCCCTTAAAACCTTTGAAAAAGGTCCCTTAAATAGGCTCTAAACAACCTAATTTCCAAAATCTTGTCAAATTTTTATTTTTGGAAAATCATCGAGCACTGCGGCCTTGGGTTCCTTGGCATTGTAGTGTTGCCCCTTTCACTACAATAACGTTGCGATCTTCCTCTCATTAGCACCATGGTGCTCTAGTCTCAGGAATTTTCAAGATGCCTTCAATTGACCAGAGTTGTTGCCTTGCTCTCCTCAGTGCCACAACCTTGGCTTCCTTGATGTTGCAGCCTCGAGCAACTCAAGGTCATGGCCTTCCTCCACATGCTGCCTTGTGAAAAACTACAATAGTCCAACATCTTCCAATGCAATTTTCATCTCAATTTGATTCTAACTGGGCAAAGTAGTAAACATAAACATTTTATCTCTGTATCTTAGCTTTCCAATGGCTTAATAATCACCTCATTTGGTGATCTTTAGAAAAAGTTATGATCAAAATACCAAAGCATGTTCAAAAATTTTTGCACTTAATTATCCTTGCTCGGTTCACCTCCATGAAGTTTTATGCACTTGCAGACCTTCAAAACAAGGACTAAATTAGCGATGGATCAAATTATGACTTTTAACACAAAAATGAGCCAAAATTACTAAAATTAAAATATTCCAACATGTATTAAACTTAATAACAAAAAGAATAAAAATAACCTAAAATTACTTGAAAACACAAGGACTTAGCTATTTTTAATAATCAAAATGTGGCAAAATAAATCTATATCATAAAGTTATCATTGAACTAGTTATGAATTAAAAATTTCTTCTTTCTAAAAAAATTTAAAAAATGTAGCAGAAATATGAGAAATAAAGCAGAAAGATAAATAGTACTCAGTTAGAGTTTTGTAAAGGTTCGACCTTCTAAGGCCTACGTCCTTTCCCTTGATAGCATAAGAAATTTGAATGCACCATCAACTTTCCTTTTCAACAAGGTCAGACGTAACCTTTACAACATGCCTTTTAATAATATTAGGTGTAACCTTCAAAACATGCATTTTCATAGGATCAAGCGTAACCTTAACCAAAACACTGACTTTTTCAGGTTCAAGCATAAACTTTACACAAGATACAACCTTTTAAAGGATCAAGTAAAGCCCCTCTACCTTTTGCTTGGAGGTATAACCAATAAAATAGTGGATTTTTAAAAAGAATCAACTTAAAACCTCTATGAAGGCTGATAAGATGTTTAGGTTCAGAAAGATAAGAGCTTTCTAAAGATAAATGAATGATGAGATGAAGTTTAGGCTCAACTATCTGGTAAAGGATAAAAATGTGATCTTTAGGTTCTACTATTGCTCAGAGATTAGATTTTTCTACTCTTTACTCTCTTACTTATTTTCTTTCTTTTTGGTTCTTCAAAATTTTTTCAAAATTGTTCAAGATTACTGAAAATCACTACTTTAATGTCCTCAAAGTGGATATTTATAGGCTCTATGATTTCTTGCCCATTGGATTGAAATTTGAATCAGTTTTCAAATGTTCCAACTAGCTTACACATTTCTGTCGCACATGGAGAACTGATTCTTTGATCTTGAGTTGTCGGTTCTTCATAAAGTCTATAACTTTTGTCTCTAAAGAATCAATTTTTTTTTTTGAGATGTCATTTCTTTCACAATTTTGTTCAAAGGTGACACCTTTACATTTTTTTGAGAATTGACTCTTTTTCTTCAAGGTGACGGTTCTTCACCATTGACTAGCTCCAAAATTTGAATTTTAGCTTAACTTTTGATGCTTCAATCTTATCCATTCATGCCATCTCTTTCTTAATGACCAAGTTTTTGATTTTTTCTTTTTGTGCTTTAAGAATCAATATCTTCTCCATGTAGAATCAATTTTTTTTTTGTCTCGAGACTGTTGTTCTTTAGTTCATTCTTCACTCAAAACTGACTTTTACTATATGGAGAATCAATTCTTTGTTCTTCACATTTCTGCCTTCTGCATTCTATTCTTTTAGAATCAATTCTTTGACTCTGAGGTGTCAATTCTTCTCAATTTTAGTAGTTTCAAGAATTGACTTCTTCTTCTCTCAGAATCGATTCTTCATTGTTTTTATCTGCTAAGAACTGGCTTCTCCCATCTTTAGAATCGACTCTTCCTATGATAAAGAAATAAATTTTGCTTTCTTCTCATTTAAGAATCAAATATTTGCTTTTAAGAATTTGATTTTTAGGCTGGCACTTTGAGTTTGAAAACAATAAATTTTTGGGAAAACTTAAAAGCAGTTTTTGAAGTTCAAGAGTATTATCATTCATTTTCAAAACATATTCAATCAATCTTAACATTTCAATATATCTTTCATTTTAAGAACAGCTTCAAAACATCCTTGAGGATTTTCTTAACATTCAAAAATATCTTTCATTCATTTTCAAGGAATATTTAGTTCAATTAATTTTGTCATTTTAAAACAAAATAAAGCTAACGAAGAAGAAAGGGACGAAGTCCTTAAAGAGACAAAGAGAAAGAACATTGCTCTTAAAGGTATTGAAGAAAATGATGAAAAGAATATTGAGAGTGATGAAGAAGAAGAAAATGATGAAAAATTAGCTAATAACTCTATGATGTAGAGTTATTTAGTCTTAATTTTGATTAATAATATGCTATGTTCTTGAGTGTTATCTTAAATTTTTAGGTGTTTTTAGCTATTTATTTTAATTTAAGTCATTTATGTTCATTCAATTGAATTTAGATTATTTTAGGCTAGGTTAATTGTTGATTTGTCTAAGTATGGATTTTATTGAATAAATTTTGCTTTTAAAGGTATGTTATGTTGAAGGACTTTTAATTGAAGTAGGAGAGTGCATTCTAGGTATAGACTTCCATTGCACATGTTGTGGTATTTTGAGCATACCTTTCACTACAGAAGTCCAAATGACATGATTCTTAAATCATTGTAAAGCTAAGAGGTAGAGACACAAGTTTCATATTTACCACTTTGCCTTGTTTAGCTTTAAAGAAGGAGAAAATTGTATCATAAGTTGAAGTAGTGCAGTAGAACCTGAGATTTCAAGACAGAACAAAGAGGGCCATGGCCATGGAAGGAAGTAGTGCTGCAATGCCCCGACAAGCAAAGATTCTTTAGGCACACAGAGGAGTCAGTGCTGTAGCCACCAAGGAGGCAGCACTGCAATGCTTGAAGAGAAAAATTGAAAAAAAATTAATAAGACTTAGCATCGCAGTGTCCAAAAGAGGATGGCCGTGATGCCCATACATTAGAAAAGACTTCTTGTGCAACCAGAATTCTATTTCAATGCAAATTTGATCTTTATTTAATTCCCCTTGCAAAAGCACATTTAAAAAAGAAATAAGCAAGGTTTTTCTAAGGAAAAAGAGGCATTCAAGCTAACAAGAAAGTAAGGAAAGTATAGAAGATTGTGAATCGAAGGCTTTATAAATATTAGAGTTTTTTCTTTTCTTGTTATCTTTATCCTTTCTTGTTTAGTTTGGATGGTTAAATTTCTTTTTTGGATGATTTTTTTTTTGGAATTATGTTGAACTAAGTTTTTTTATCTAAAATCACAATTGAACCTAATGCGTAGTTTGAATTTTTAATATTCTTTCTTACTTATGATTGATAGTGTTTAAGTTGTTTATTTCAATCTTGTTCTTAATGCATCTGACTACCTAATCACTAATTAAATTGATTTGGAAACCTAAATAGAATTAGAAGAGGGAGTTTAGTGTAAGCCATGGATGAAATAGCATATGTCCAATACAAATTGCATGAGATGATTGATTTGTTTGGGTAAGACTACACTGACATGTCATTTATAGCCAAGATTAAAGTATGTTTGTAATGAGTCTTTCTTGATTTCAATTTACATAGGAATATAGTAAATTGGTTAAGAAAGATATTTTTATAAGAACATCGAAGGAGACTTATAAATAAATTAGATATCTAGGTTAACAACTTAGGCCTAGCTAGTAAGTATGAATGTCTAAGTATCAAAAGGAGCCAAACCAAAGATTTCAAAAAGAAAATGATGATTCCTGCATGGAGTGACTGTGATGATCACAAAATGAGGAAGAAGAAAAAGTTGTTAATCTATGCTTCATGGGAACATAAGACTCCAAGGTATGCTCTTCCAATATTGCCTCTTGTTCTTATAATTTAAATGATGACTCATATACATTTGATGAACTTCAAGATGCATATGATGATTTGGCATTTGAATTTAACCATATGACTTTGAAATACAAAAAGACCATTTCCAAACTCAAGGTTGAAAATGATTATCTTGATAAAGTCAATGCTTTAAGGATGAAGTACGTAATCTGAAAAAGAAAAATGAGCAATTGAGTGAATCATTCTCAAAATGGAATATGAGTTCACAAAAATTAAATGAAATGCTCAAAACTCAAAAGGCTTTCTTTGATAAGGAAGGTATAGGATATGATGGAACACAAAGTGAGACAAAAATGAAAACCTTCTTTGCAAAGGAAAATGAAAAACATGGTGCATCACATTTATGCATTTGTTGTCATAAGATTGGTCGCTCTATATACTTTTGTACTCTTAGAAAGATATCTCTTAAAGAAAAAGTGATCAAAAAGGTACGGGTTCCAAAAAGAACTAAACCTACTTGTCGAAGAATTATTAAGATTAATGAGGTTCAAAAAACAACCAAAATAATGAGCACTAACACATGTGGACCCAAGAAAGTTTAGGTACCAAAATCAAAACTTGAATTTTCTTTTTGTAGGTTGAAGGCATGTGTTTGAAGTCAAATGCTAAATATTTACGTTTATGGTATCTTAAAAGCTCAAATTTTGATCTTCATGCTTATTCAGATGCTAACTTTGGTGGATGTAAAATAGATAGGAAAAACACTTCAAGAACTTGCCAATTTCTTGAAAAAATGTTAGTCTCATAGTTTTCTAAGAAGTAGAACATTGTAGCACAATCAACAACTAAAGTTGACTATGTAGTTGTTGGTAGTAGTTGTGCGCAGATTCTTTGGATGAAACAACAATTACAAGACTATGGAATAACTTTTAGAAAGATTCCCACAAAATGTGATAACACTAGTGCAATAAATTTGACTAGGAACCCTATCTATCATTCTAAGACAAAACATATAGAAATAAGACATCAATTTATTAAGGATAATATACAAAAAAGAAGACATAGTTTTAGAATATGTTAGCACACAAAATCAACTAGAAGATATTTTTACTAAGCCTTTAGATATAGAATAATTTTGTAGGATTAAAGCTAAACTAGGATTTACGAATATGCCTTGATATTTTCTTCTGAATGATATATTTATTGTTGGGATTATATTGAATGATAATTGTTGCATTTGCATATCATTTCATGCATAAACATCACTCTAACCCAAAAAGTGCCTCATGATGAACTTAATTCTTATTTTGAAAGGTTCCTTGTATTTGATTTGAGTTAAAATTTCTCGTTTTTCAAGACTATCAAGTTCAAGTACCGACATCTTAATTTCATAGAATCGATTCTCGTACTTAAAAAAATCTATTTTTGCCTCCCTTGATACTCAAGAATCAACTTCTCATTTCTAAAGAATCGATTTTTCAAACACAAAATGTCTTCAAAGCTTTTTAGATTTTCAAAGAATTGATGTTTTCTAAATACAAAGACTTTGACATGTTTTCGAAAGCCCTAGAATCAATCTATCAATTTTTTTTCAAGAATCAATTCAAAGACTTCCAGAATGTTTATTTAGATCCTCACAAGTCATATAACTTACATCTCCTTATTCCAAAATCGATTCTTCAAAACAAAAAAAAAAATGTTTGAAGTTAAGACATAAAGAATCAATTCTACTGACACAACAAGTCGATTCTTCACCTTTTAAAAGTGAAAATGCTTACTCATCAGACTTCAAAAACACCATTCTTCAACTTCGAAAATCAATTCTTGAGTTGCGATTCTTCACTCATCTGTCCAAAATGCACCTTTTCTTCAAATGTGTTGATTTTAGAGCAAAATTGTTGAAGCTTCTCAACAAATCCTTCGTTTCTCACTTGTTTATATTGGATTTTTAGCCAAAACTCCTGAAAATACAAAACCTTTAGAGAAAAAGTTGGTTCAGCACATTGTAAGAACCAACACCTCATTTGCAAAACCCTCAATTCTTCTTTTTAACAAAACGTTCAGAGTTAAATATTTGATTCAATGGCTCCTAAAGGGTCAAGGGAAGAAAAAGGAATGGCTCCTACTACATCTTCCAAGAAACAAAAAAAGTTGTCAAACTGACCCTCTTAACGTACATTTTTTGATAGAAGATGGAAGAAAGCTGCTTGATGGACACTATGCTCCAAAGAAGGTACTTCCTAATCAAGTCATTAATCTCGTTTGGTTTGAAAATGAATTCAAGTGTCCATATATTGAAAATTTGATGGAATTAGACTAGTATGAATATCTGAATATGAAGAAGGTTGTATATAAAGAATTAGTCAAAGTTCTCTACTTAAATGGAACTACATTTTAACAAGGTGATTATAATACCCCATACTTTGATATGGTGACTAATAAAGATTATCGGATGCCAATTGAGGTTAATTATAATGTTTAAAAGTGATGAAAGATGAAAGAAATAGTTTGGGATAAAATATTAAGAAATTCGAGGAAATAATAATAAAATAATGATATTTTTATCGAAGAAGAATTTGTGAGATTAAAAGTGATTCGGAAGTCAATTGAGGTGTAATAAGGTATTTTGGGTACCAAGGAAACAAAAGGAGACAAGAGGAAATTTTTGGAATAAAATAATATTTTATTAATAAAATAATATTAAAATATTAATATTTTATTCAATGTTGGAATTTTCCATGAAGAAGGAGTATATGGACAATCTAAGTGGGGGAGAAGAAGAATGAGAGAATTTTTGGAGAAAAATGACGTTAATGGGGTCTCGTGTCTTTATTAGGTAAAGATAGCACGGGCAAATAAATATTTTAAATATTATGGGGACACCTCGTTGGAGTACAAACTTCATACTTTGTTTGTACATGTGTAGAAGAAGGTAATAAAAGGAAATTGGAGTTAAATGAGTGTTGGGAGGACTAAATTAAAATGGAAGGAAACAAAAAGGGCAAAACGATAATTTTATGTGAAGTTTGGTCAAAGCTTCCAAAGGAAGCTTTAACTCTGATTTTTTTTCAGCCCAAAACCGCTCTTATCTCCTCCAGCAAGATGTTTCTTCTTCATTCTTAAAGCTTCCAATGCCATTCTCTCATTCTCCCATGGAAAGTTAATTTTCTTTCATTTTCTTTCCTTGTTTTCTTTTCACTTCCTTTCTCTTCTTGCTTCTTTCTTCTCCCAACTCCTTGTGCACCAAAGTTAGAACTTCTAAACCTAATTTCTAGCACTTCCAAACCCAAGGAGAGATAAACAAAAATCTCTCTTTCTTTCCTTTATTTTCTATTTCTACTTCACTTTCAACAACACTTGGATTTTTGGCTTCAAATCTTCATTTTCAAGGTTGAAAGGTATATATTTCCTGCTTTTGGAATTTTTGAATTTATGGTTATATTTTCAGATTTATTCCCTAATTTCTTCAAATTATTTTTCTTGGAAAGATTAGGTTTTTTTATTGATCTTCATGCCTCCAAGCTCATCCAGGTAACGAAATTTTAAATTGGAGTAGTTGGCCAAATGGGTTTGTGAATTAGACTAGAATTTTAGGTTAAATGTTAGGTTAGAAGGTAGATTGCCTAATGTAAATTTGTTAGAATTATTATATTTAATTTATGACTTAATTGAGGTTGTTATGGTTTATTGATAAATATAGGTTTTAATGGTATTTCGAGACTACTTGGATTAGGACCTTGTTGGTGCTAGTTTTGTCAAGTGAGTGAACTTGCCCTAAAATGTTTTGGATAGATGTACATATGTTCGATTGAATTACTTGAACTGCTTAAATTGTCTTTTCTGCAAAATGTATGGGAACAAGCTTTTAGTGAAATATCTTTGTGATGTGGAACATGATTGTAATGAAACTATATACCTCTATATGATGCTGATATGTATGTAACGATATATGATGTGTATTGTTAAACAAAATAATTTTGTATAATGGATGTAACTGTGCATGTGCGGAGTGGGCAGTGCACATGCCGGTTGAATGATGAGGTTTCGATAGTTACAACCGTGCATGTGCGGAGTGGGCAATGCACATGCCCGTTGAATGACAATGTTGCGATAATTACTACCGTGCATGTGCGGAGTGGGCAGTGCACATGCCAGTAATGATGCACATGAGTTGGGTAATGTCACGACCCGATACTCTCCTCGAGCCCGTGACAACCGCCGCGATGTCCCGATAGACATTCATTACTCGAAATGCCAACCAAAATCTCACAAGGCTTTAATATCAGTTTTCTCACCTCCCTTGCGAGCAACAGTTGCTAATATCGTATTTTAAAAGATTATAAGCTATTTCCAAACCAAAATAATAAAAAAATAAGTTTCGTCTCTTAGGGGTATTTTGGTCATTTTTTCTCAAAAATTTCGAAACTAACTAATAATGAAGTATGCGAGTGCAAAACACATATTTCATAATCAAAAATAAGTTTAAATATCTAAAACATTCATTTAAAGTGAAATTATGACTATTTGAATATAATAAAAATATTCAATAAAATATTTCATTTTTTTATAAAACAATTTTTATAGAGTTATCTGTAAGGAATTTTTGTAGCGTAAAAGCGAAATAAATTCATACATACTGTAATACAGATAGTCAACGTATGTAATTAAATTTACAATGACACGTGGGTCCCAAAATGACAAAAGTGAACGAAGGTTGTGAACCTACGATTTTTGAGGAAGTAAAGCCAACTGTAGCCTTCGACGATATCAGCTATCTACAAACTATCCTGAGCCTGAAATGGGTGGAAAGGAGGGTGATGAGATTATATAATCCTAGTGAGTAAACAAATATCATCTAAAATATCTAAAGTCGAGTAAATGGAGACGATTAAAATAGATCATCATAAGATGGTTCATAACATCAAAACACATTTCAAATCATCTAAACCAGTTACATTTCATCCAAAATATACTACGAGGCTTATGAATCTCTTAAAAACTTGGCTCGTGCCAAAACTCATTCTCGGGGATACCTTGGCCGAGGCATCTAACTGAGTCCACCAAGATTGTTAAAAAGTCATATATGCACAAAACACATTTTTACATTTAAAAGCACGATTGTTCCTTGGCATTGGCTGAATTCATTTTCATGTGGTGGTTCTGCGTGAAGTGAACTCTAAACTTTACCCTAGGAGATACCCTACGCGCCTCTCCAACAAAGGTAAGAATATAACCGGATTTTGTGCCCCTCTAATAGGCTGGCCCACAAAACCTGCCACTGCAATGACCAATCTATAACCCACAAATTCAATAAAAATTCAACAGCATGACATGGCAATTTTAGCATCATCTAGCCTATCAAGGCAAACAACAGTTTATACATTTTCAACACAAATACCCATCCAGCCATTCATGCCCACTTTATCATAAGCCATTCAATTCAAAACATAATTTACAATACAATAAGTAGTCTCCAATTACTCCATTTCCAAGTCATCATTAAATTTCAAAACAATTTATAACATCATTTCATTTAAACACATTTTCCATAAAATTACAAAATCAGATAAAAACATACTTTAGATAATTAAGACGATAATAAGGTCACTCACAATATCGAGAATCGAAGTACTCCTAGTCTCGATCTTCGGGTACAACTTCTTTGCCTTTATCGGAGGATTCACCACCCAAACATAATGCATAATCAAGCAATTTACCACATTGGTGCTAAACCGTTATAAAACTAATCTAGGCTCTATATGAATGCATGAAATGGAATGTGAATTGTTTGGATCATCGTCTAAACATGGTGTTTTACATAAATTCAATTGTGTACCTAAATAAAATGGTATTGGCTTAATTCGATCTATCACCCGATTAATTGGCCAGTATGTCCAATTTAACTCCAAATAACTCCATTTCCCTCCCAATACTCCAAATCATCAAACTCAAGTCAAGTAACATAAAATTTAGCAAGATCATCTTCACATTTCTTCTTGGGAATTTCGACCATGGTGGGTGCATGAACACTATGGTTTTTCCCACTTGATTTTTACACCATAAATCATTAATTTCTAACCAAATCACTTGAAATAAAATCAAGTCCACCATCAACACACCATAGGGAAGATTCGGCCAATGGAGGGTGATGGAAGAAAATGAATTTTTCTTGTTTGCTTTTCATGCTACACATCACTAACTAACTAAAAACACTAGAATATATTGAAATCTAACCAAATTAACCATCAAAACCTCTCTCTATATGTTCAGCCAGCAAGAGATCCATCATATAATCATGAATTTCAACCATGAAAATAAGAAAGAATGCTTAGGAAAGATAGATCTCAAGCTATAATTGAAAAATCTTACCTTTTGTCACTTGATTCTCTGAAATTTTGTGAATTTCTCTTGAATTTCTTAACTAGGGTTTTGTTCTTCTTCTTTTCTTCCCTTTTCTTCCTTTGGCCGATCAAGAGAAATGAGTTGGGAGGGTTTATGTGCTGGTTTTTAATGTAAATTATAAACAAATGTAAGCTTGCCACTTGTCACCATACCATTGGTCCACATTTTACACTTAACAATTAAGCTTTCTTTCTCCACCACATAAAATATTTCAATTATTCACCATATAAAATGTTAAGGGATGAAATCTATGAGTATGACAAGTGGTGGGTGGTGTAAAATTACAATTTTGCCCTCAGGTGGTAAAATGACCATTTTACCCCTACGTCATGAAAATTCCATTTTGACTCCAAATCGATTCTCGAACTTCGAATCACCATATTAAATCATTATGAAAATTTAAAATTCTAAATTTCATCTTAAAATCTTTATTTGGTTTAGTTCGAGGCTTAATTCAACTTAGTTGTACCATTTAGTACACTACCGTCTTTTGACGATTTTTCAGGGCTTTCCAAGTATGCAAGCATATTGTCAATCACATGAATGACATGGAAAGTATTTTATAAGGTCGGGCTTGACAGGTAAAATGGGGTGTCCGACTATGTGCACGATGTGGAGGGATGCACATGAGCCGGGTGAGGTGATGGTGGTGTATGTGCTTATATATATATTTACTATATAGAGATGTATGGATTTAATATGTGATTGCATTGACTATTGAAAACTTCAGTATTGTCAATGTGTTCAATTTAATGTGCAATGTGGCATGAGTGGAATTTTCCCGATGGCAGTGAAAGCCCCTTGGATTTTATCTGGCCAGAATTTCATTGCAGCGAGAATGCCTTTTTGCTACGGTGAAAGTCAATCTATTATGCTTGACTTGCTTGAATTCTACTAAAGTTTTCACTTCTCAACTTCTTTGTTGTTCATGAGTCTTTTGTCATCAAGTGACTAAACGACCAAGGGTTTGAATAAGGGGTTTTTAAATAGAAATAAACTAAATTGCATTGTTTTGAACTTAAGTGCATCATGATTTCTAAACCTTCCTTAATGTTCCTTGTTCCCTTCCTATGTTACCTCACTGAGTTTATACTCACGTTTTCAACTTCATGTTTTCAGATTCAGTGGTGGTTGATAAGTAGATTGAGGTGTCCGCGTACCCCTATCTTTTGGGTAGGTATCTTGACACTTAGTAGTCACATCTCCCATCCAAAGTCACTCCGCTAACGGTCAAAGTCTTTGTATATGTTTAATGTAAATTGCAAAGATATATCGGCAAACTATCTATGTATGATTTGAATTATGATGCTAATGTGAGCATTCACTTGGGTTTTATGAGATGCGTTGAAGAAATCGACATTTGAACACTATTAAGCTTATTCTTAAAGAAATATGCTAGATAGATGGGTTAATATACAAGTGCATATTGAGAGGCTTACTTGGGCCTAGTGGGCTATTCCTATTGGGTCCTTGCGCCGGTCATGGCTTGGGATCTGGGCTGTGACAATGATGATGATGAGAAATAAGTAAATCATGATGATTCATTCTTCACCTCTATTGTTGGTAAGCACTACATCATCACTTATACATTAAATGTAACACCCTTAATATTTTGACCAAGCTTATTGTCACAGCCCCAATCCCGGGCCATGACCAGTGCATGGGCCTAATGGGCATAGCCCACTAAACCCAAGCAAGCTTTTTTATGCAATTCCGATCATCATTCCCAACCATCATTTCTAAAACCACATATTGTAATTCTCTACTAAAATATTTCAGTAACATTTTATAGTCACCCAATACTTACAATTTTATTATGTCAAAATAATGTCACCCGTTTGCCAACTCCTAGTGGCAACAGTAATCAAATATACATATTTGACTTATATTATGGATACTAGCGGATTTCATTACATATGCGTATTCACAACTAACAGACTCTTGACCGTCAGCGGAGTGACCGTGGGTGAAAGTATAGCTACTGAGATGCCATAGTACCTACCAAGAAGGCGAGCATACATGGACAACTCAATCTAGGTCCCAACTACCTCCGAATCTAAAAACATGAAGTTAAAAGCGTGAGTATAAAACTCAGTGAGTGAACATAAGAAGGGAACAAGCAATCGAAAAAGAGAACTTGGAAATCATGATGCATTTGTTTCAAAAACAATGCAATTGATTTAATTTCTTACTAAAAACCCCTCATTTCAAACTTTGATTAATAACCTCATAGTGTTTCCAAAAACCCATGATCAATCCATGAAGTTAAATGTGTGAAAAATATGTCAAAATCAAGCAAGATATCAAGCATGACAGCAAGTTTCTCGCTGCAGTGAGAAACAGTCTTAGTTTGCATGTGTTTCTGTTTTTCAAGCATATCTCCCACTACAGAAGTCCAATTGATCTGATTTTTGAACCATTAGAAAGATAAGATGCTAGGATACAACTTTTATGTTTACCACTCTGCCCAGTTCTAACCGGAAGGTGGTCAAAATTGTTGTCAAAGTGGAAGCACTACACAAAAATTTTGGGACTACCAAAGAGTTTCTCGCTATAGCGAGAATCCATTTTCGCTGCAGTGAGAATTCTTTTTCACTGCAGTAAGAAACAGGGCTGGTTTGTGAGCCCACCACTCAAGAGTTTTCTCGCTACAGTGAGATTCAAGGCAGATGACAATTTAGGGATTTTCACATGCCACAAAATCCATTCCTACCATATTGCACATCAAAGTGAACACATTGACAATAATCAAGTTTCTCATTATTCATTTCAATCACATATTATAATCATAAACTTTCTATCACATATACAAATATAAACATATATAAACACGTACACCACCCCATCTTCACCAGCTCATGTGCATCCCCCCACATCGTGCACATAGCCGGAGTCATTACGTGCATCCCCTCACATCATGCATAGTTAATGCCATCGTGTACATCCCCCCACATCGTGCACACGGGCAATATCACCATCCATCTCCCTTACCACCGTCATCACTAGCAGGTGCACACTCACCCCACACATGAAAGGTTGTATTTGTCATGCAATGGTACTATTTATGACATAGTATATATATATATATATATATATATATATATATATATATCAACATTATACAGAAACATATGGATTCATCGCACTATCCATTTTCACAACATCAAAACATTTTATCAAGGGCTTGTTCCCAAAAATAATTTAATGAAAACCAAGTAAAATTATTTAAACGCTTCATCCCAACACATATGTAATTCTCAAAAACACTTTGATGCAAATTCACTCACCGATATTTGTTGAATCTTTAATTGACTTTAACTTCGATTATTGCTTCAAACGGACATGTGAGGCCTCATTGGACCCTATCACACACAATATAACCATAAAAAATATAACAGGCCACAATTCTAATTATTAGCCATCTCTAACCACCTAAAATCAACCCTAACTCATCTCTCACCCTAGCGGACTTATTGTTGAACTCCTTTTCAAGAGTTTTCAAGCTACTATGGCAAGTCTTTCTTTCTCTCTCTTAAACTTCCAGCTAGTGAGAGAAAGTGCTGAACAAAAACTTTTGAGGGTTTTAAGGTGGGAGAGTGAAAGAGCAACAAAGATTCTATGAAATAATGCTCAAAAGCATAAAAATTGAAGCTAGAGAGAGAAAGTTATGGAAGCTTTAAGGGAGGCTTCCATGGAAGGTAAGAAAATGTGAGAAAGGAAGGAGAAGAAGAAGAAGTTGTTGGAAATTTGAAGAACTTGCTAGAAACTTAGATATTTATGCCTTATGTTTATCCATTTTCTCACGTAATTATCAAAATGCCCTTAACAAGGTCATTTTCTTTTTCTATTGCCTTTATACAATTTTTTATTTCTTTGACACTAAGACCAGGTCCATAAGAGTCTAAAAATACTCGAGTTCACAAAAACTTAAAAATTTTGACTCGAGATGCAAAATGATAGTTTTGCCCCTACCATGAAAATTATCGATATTTCTATTTCCTTCATCATTTTATCCTTATTTTTATCATTCATTTATATCTTAGGCCTAATTAGGCCTTAATAATATTATAAAACCCACTTTTAGGAGCTCACCAAGAAAATGACCAAACTACCCCTGCTCCACATCATAGGGTCTACCTCTGCTACATGTCTGTGAAGGTCAAGGTCTCACACTTATATGTGATAAGGCTAAATTATTGAAGAGCAAATTTAAACCCTGATATGTACACATGCAGAGTATATGTATGAACTATATTGTAGAGAGAATGATCATGAAATTGTTATATATTTGAAGACTTCTTTAATGATATCTTGTAACACCCCTGATTTTTGGTATGAACTATGTAAGGCGAACCAGGCCAATTGATGAACTAAATTGAACCTTTGGTGTATATGCTTAAGAATTCAAGGAATACTTATGTCCATATAGAGATGGTCAAGGAATGTATGAGTATGTAAAAGCTAAAATGATGTTGTGCATACAGTTGGCACATGAATGATATTGTGCATATGTTTGGCACTAAAATGAGTATGATATGTATGCAAATTATGCCATGTTAAGTGATATGCTATGTGACATGGAGCATGAATGAGAATTGATGTGTATAATGGACTTGTGTGTTGATTTAAATGAAATATGAATGATTGAAGGTTGTGGGGAAGACTTAGAAGGAGTTTCGGCTTCAAAAGAACCAATTGTTATGAATTTGGACCTAAGGATTCGATCCTAGTACGTGTAGGATCAAATCTGCGAAGTAAAGATTAGGGGTAAATAATAGCATTAGCCCAAGATCGAGAATAGAACCTTCGTAGTCAATCTTAAGGTAGGAAATGAGACTTAGGGTAAACAATCTAGTCCAAGATCGAGTACCAAACTCCCATAGTCAATCTTGAGGTGTCAGATAAGCAAATATCGAGCTTAAAAGCCCTAAAATTGAAAAATCCTTCATTTTCTCCTATTTCTTCATTCTCTCATCTGATTTCTCTCAAATTTTACCCCACTCAAAACCTTCACACTCCAATGCTAAATCTTGGATTCGAAGAGCTAAAAGTGGGAGATTTCACTCCAAAAAGCTTAGTTGGTGATTTTTACTTTCTCTCTCTAAACCTAAAACTCTAGCTTCCAAGAATGAATTTTTGAAGCACTTGGAATTGTTTGGAGTAAATATGGAGCTAGGGAATGCTTCTAGAGGTAAGATTGAGCACTTTGATTGATTGATTTTCAATTTGAACAATTGAAAACTAAGATTTAAATTGATACAGCATTGGTGGAAAAAAAAAAGTTACCCCTTTGAGTTGGTTGAATAATTAGGGTAAACAATAGCATAATCCCACTTCTAAGGTATGGATTAGTTCATTGTTGAAGGATTTAAGTTTATTTGTTAATATGCTAAAGACTTAGCTATTTTTGGAAAAGTTGGAAATAATCTGAAAGCCCAGATTTGACTATAAAAGGAAAAGTTATGGCATAAATATTAATGCTCATGTATTGTTGATGTTACATGATCATGAGAATGAGAATGATGCTCAATTACTAAGTGTACAAATTGAAGCTAAGGCATAAGTAAGTTGCAAGTACAAGTGTTGATAAAGAACCCTTGAATTGTCAAAAGGAATGAGAAACTTTTATGCATAGGAGCATAATGACTAGGGTGCATGTATGCTTCAATAATGATAATGCATAATGTATGCTATGTATGAACTATAAGCACGTCTAAAGGTAGAATTCCAAGACTAGAGAATATGTGAGAATGATGTGATACGCCTAGAAGGATTATGGCTAGGCTAATAATGTTAATGTGAATATGAGTTAATGTAATGGAAATGATGACACTATGTTGAATGTCTATATGGTCAACATGTCAAGAAATGTTATGTCTAGACTAGTGAATGTTGTGGGACTTACATGATATGCTTAAAAGGATTATGCCTAGGCTAATGTTGTTAATACGAATGTGTATATGATAAATATGTCTAGAAATTCTATGTCTAGACTAGTGAATGCTATGAGAATTATGTGAATTGCCTAAAAGGATTGTCCTAGACTAAGTAATTAAGGTGCCAATGATTATGTTCTTGAGATGAGAAATACGACATGATTACGAATGATTGAATATGTCATGATGACTAGTATGATGAATTATAATTGTGTTAAGGAATATGTACCATTCGTGGATGGTTCCGGACGATGGTGTGATATGAGATATGTATGTTCCGTCCAAAGATGATTTTGGACAATGATATGATGTGAGATATGTCTGTTCTGTCCGTAAATGATTCCGGACAATGATATGATGTGAGGTATGTATGTTCCATCCATGGATGATTCCAGACGATGTTATGATGTTGATTATGCATGTTCTATCCGTGGAGGAATTTCGGACGATGGATATTATGAGGTTGAGTGTGTCCACATCCTTGTGACTATGTATGTTCCATTGGCAGGGATGGTGGTTTTGTCTTGTTTGTGATTCTCGCCTGCTGTGTGATGATAAGTATATCTGTGCCTCAAAGACGATGGTAAACAGGGGCAGTGGTTGAAATCCCGCTTGTGAAATCATACCCAACTCTGGTAATGCCATCCATTGGATATTGCCTTAGATGAGGATTGTGATGCCATCCGTGGAGCGATTGTTCCGGACGATGACTTTGATATTTCACCAATTGCTTTGGCATTGGGTGTGATTTGCTTCTCTGTCAGCTGGCCACTGTGAGTGATTTGTCAACGTCCAAGGGAGGACCAATCTATGATATGATATGATGACTACGTTGTGGCATGCCTTAGGTTTTGAAATGTGAAATATGTTATATGATGTCATGATATGATGATTTACACAAAGGCTTGAGGTAAAAGCCATATGTAATTGATATATGATTATAATGTGTTGTATGCTCAAGGAGTTTATGATTTAGCATTGAGGTGAGCACTTTAAGGTATGTATGCGAAGCCATGTATGTAGACGGCCTTATGGAGGGCCAGTTCATACAGTAGATTATATTGATAAACAATTATATGGGTAATGATGTTGAATGAGTAAGGTGAGGATGATTATACCACCTTAGTAAGTTAATAGCCAGAGATATGCAACGTAGTACAGCTACCATGATATAACAGACTATGTTCGATAAGTGGACGATAGACTTGTCTTATATGTATATGTATTATGATGTATGAGATGCATGCATGATAGAGGATATGTGTAGCAACTATCCATGCACATTTACAACCGTTTTATGCTCCCACTCACTAAGTACTAGTGTCACTCACCCATTTCAATTATATTGTGCAAATAAATAGACAAAAAGAATTGGTGGCTATGTTGTCATTTAGACAAACACGCGATTTGACAGCTAGTAGGTTTTTCACTGATGAATACTCAATTGTGTCATAGTCTGAGTCATAGCTATGTACGCTTCCGCAATGTAGACAAAATATGTCATAAAGGAAATATGTCGACATGAAGTTGCCTTATGTTATGTAATGAGATGTTAAATGACTAGTTAAACTAGCCAATGCATGCCTACATGCATGTTATGTTTAAGTCCTGAACGTTATTATGAGCCGAGGGGATAATGTTGAATTGTAAAGATTAGAGTTTAATGAAATGATGTTGGCCATGAGGCCTTATGATTATGAATTATGATTAATAAGACTTAATTACGTAGGCTTCCTTGAGTTTGGAGGACTTGCCTGCTAGGCTTATGCTTGTTGATAACGGACTCTTAGATTTGATTCGTGACATATCTAGATGTGTTAAGTGTAGGAAGCATGTCTTATCATACTTAAGCAACCATTTATTGAACATGTTTGAGGAATCCAAAGGTGTGATGCTTAGATTGGGGCCTTGATCTTATGTTTGAGTATTTGAATCATATATGAATGGTTTGAGGTTGTTGTCATAGCCCAAATTCTGGGCTATGACCGGCGCATGGGCTCAGTGGGCATAGCCCACTAGGCCCAAGCAAGCCTCTTTATGAGATCCTGTTCCTCATTCCATCCATCATTTTTAAAACCATGTGTTGTAATTCTCAACGATAAATGTTTCAGTAATATTTTATAGCAACCGAATATTCATATTTGTATTATCTCAAAGTACTGTCATTCATTGTCATCTTATAAGGGCATCATCATCAATCCAACATATTCATATTTCATTTATAACATGACTCTTAGTAGTTTACATTACATATACATGTACACAGACAAAATACTATCAACTGTTAGCGGAGTGACTTTAAGTGAAGGTACCGCTACTGAGATGCCATAGTACCTACCAAGAAGACGAGTATAGATGGACACTCAATCTAAGTCCCAATTGCCTCCAAATCTGAAAACATGAAGTTTAAAAACGTGAGTATAAAACTCAGTGAGTGAACATAAGAAGGGAACAAGCAATTGATAAGGAGAACTTGAAAATCATGATGCACTTATTTCAAAAACAATGCAATTGATTTAATTTCTTACTAAAAACCTATCACAACCCAAATCTCGAGCCATGACCGGCGCATGGGCCTAATGGGCATAGCCCACTAAGCCCAAGCAAGCCTTTTTTTTTCTTTTTTTTTTTGTAATCCCAATCATCATTCTCAACCGTCATTTCTAAAACCACATATTACAATTCTCAATTATAAATATTTTAGTAACGTTTTGTAGCAATCCAATATTCACATTTGTATTATGCTAACATAGTATCACTCATTTGCCAACTTATAGTGGCATCAGTAATCAAATATACATATTTGATTTTTAACATGAATCTTAGTGGTCTTCATTACTTATACATGTACACAAGCATAAGACTCTTGACCGTCAGCGGAGTGACCGTGGGTGAAGGTACAGCTACTAAGATGCCATAGTACCTACCAAGAGGACGAGCATACGTGGACACTCAATCTAAGTCCCAACTACCTTTGAATCTGAAAACATGAAGTTTAAAAACGTGAGTATAAAACTCAGTGAGTGAACATAAGAAGGGAACAAGCAATCGATAGAAGGAATTTGGAAATCATGATGCACTTGTTTTAAAAACAATGCAATTGATTTAATTTCTTACTAAAAAAAACCCCTCACTTCAAACTTTGATCAATAACCTCATAGTGTTGCAAAAACCCATGATCAATCCATGAAGTTAAATGGGTGAAAAATAGGTCAAAATCAAGCAAGGTAGCAAGCATGGCAATAAGTTTCTCGCTGCAGCGAGAAACAGTCTTAGTTTGCATATGTTTCAGTTTTTCTATCATATCTCCCACTAAAGAAGTCCAATTGACCTGATTTTTGGACCATTAGAAAGATTAGAGGCAGGGATACAACTTTTATGTTTACCACTTTTACTAAGTCAGACGGGAAGATGGTCAAAATCTTCATTGAAGTGAAAGTATTACACTAGATCCCGAGAGTTTCTCGCTGCAGCGAGAATCAGGCCAGTGTGACCCCCAAAACCCGAGAGTTTCTCGCTGCAATGAAAATGAATCTCGCTGCAGAGAGAAACAGAGCATTTTTATTGAAATGAGTCTTATTACATCAAAAGCCATTTTCTTGTTGACATGAAAAGCAATTTGGGAGCAATTAACAATGCCAACACACAACACAATCACAATTATTTTCATAAACTTTCTATAACATATATATTTGCATATACATACATTATCATGCATACCATCCCGCCACACTCAACTCATGTACATCCCCCCACACCGTGCACATAGCTGGAGTCATCGTGTGCATCCCCCCACATCGTGCACAAGCAATATCATTGTGTGCATCCCCCCACATCGTGCACAAGCAATATCATCACCCACATTCCCATACCCCATCATCACCGGCATGTGCATCCCCCCACATCGTGCACATGCACGATTATAATTATCACACAATATCAACTATCAATGCACAACATATATATATACCAACATAATGTAGTAGTACATGAATCCATAACAGCCACATGTCACAACATAGAGTGTGATACCCCATATTTTGAAACAGTGATTAATAAAGTTGATCGGATGCAAATTGAGGTCAATTATAATGTTTAAAAGTAATGAAAGATGAAAGGAATAGTTTAGGATAAAATATTCCACACACGAGGAAATAATAATAAAATAATAATATTTTTATCGGAAAAGAATTTGTGAGATAAAAGGTGATTCGAAAGTCAATTGAGGTATAATAAGGTATTTTAGGTACCAAGGAAACAAGAGGAAATTTTTAGAATAAAATAATATTACAATATTAATATTTAACCGGATGTCGAAATCAAAATCAATCATGAAGAAGGATCATATGGTTGATCCAAGTGGGGGAGAAGAAATACAAATAAATTTTTGGAAATGAGCGACGAAAGTGAAATACGTGTGTTTTGCTAAGTCGAGCCAATGCGGATAAGTGAATATTTAAATATTATGGTAATACCGCGTTGAAGTGCAATTTTGATAATTTGGTAGTGCACGTACAGAGAAAGGAAGATAGATGAAAATTGAAATTTTTAGACATATTAAAAGGATCGAATTTGAAATATAAAGATTGAAGCATATGTAGTGGAATTAATGAGAGAAATAAAATGAACATATAGTAAAATAATAATAGTATATAAAAAAATATAGATAAAGATAGACCAACATAGGCAGCCGCCCATGTGGTCAATAAAAAGAGTCAAAAGACTTTTTGATTTGTTTGATGGAGGGAGGCTGGCCATGTGGAATAAAATGGAGAAGGAAAGAAAAATGGGGGGGTCGACCAAATTGGAAGAAAACAAATTGGAAGATTCATGAAACAATATAAAAAGTAAAGTGAAGAAGACATAGAAGAAGAGAGAAGTCAGTTGTGAGGGAGAATAAAAGAGAAACAAAAGAACAAAGGAAAGAAAGAAGAAAAAGCAGCGAAGAGAAAATAGAAAAAAAGAAAAGAAGAGAAAGCCGAGCGTGAGAAAGAAGTGAGAGGAGAGAGAGATGAGTTGAGGGGAAGGTTTTGCTACAAATTTTGGAGGAGGAAAGAACTAATTTTGAGGAAGGAAGGAGCAGCTTTGGCTACTAATTTTTGAGGCTTTAACTGCTGATTTTGAAGGCTGAAAAGTGTAGTTTTTGCCGTTGATTTTGAAGGCTAAACAGTATGGTTTTGGTTGCTAATCTTTGTAGCTTTGGCTGCTGATTTTTGAAAGGAAAATAGAGCAGCTTAGCTACTAATTTTGAAGAGAAATAGAGTAGCTTAACTGCTTATTTTGATGTGTATATGAGCAACTCCAGCTGCTAAAAATTTCTTGGTTGAAAGACAAGTAGTTGTGGCAGGCGGTGAGAGGGAGAGAGATGAGGAAATTATGGACAGCTCTTGTACTTGAGAAAGGAAAAAGAAAGACAAGCAAGAAGCTGCTGGTCAGCTGGAGAGAAGAGGAAGAGAAAAAGAAAAAAAGAAAAGAAAAGAGAAGAAAATATATATATATATATATATATCTACATATATGCATATAAATGGACATGACCCAATAAGGAAAGAATAGGCATGGCCCAATTAGAAAGAGATGGGAAGAGTCCATGAAAAAGGACCCAAAAACAACAAAGGAAGAAAAGTCCAAAAGAGAAAGAAGGTGGAGACTTGGGCTAACCTAGCCTAATTTGGTAAAATTACTTTACTCTTCTCCATGGCTTATTGGGAAATTGGACTGTTCGGAGGCTAGCTCATTTTATTTAATTATACATTGGTTATTTGGTGATATGAATTAAATTTAAATTACTTTAATAGAACATTTAAATATTTTATTAAGAGGTGTCATAGGACTAAAGTAAAGAAGAAAATGTGAAATTTACGAATAGTGCTCGAATGAAGTTAAGAAATTTTAAATGATTCGTTGTGAAGAATTATTGATGTCAGAGAAATTTAGATGCATAATTTGGTTGAGAGTGTTAAGTTGAATGGTAAAATATTGGAAGAAATGAGGAGAAATAATGTAGATTTATGATTGAATGAGAGAGAGAAGTGGAATTGATGCACTAAGTATATTGGATTTAAATTGTTGCTAGGAAAGTTTGTTGTGGGAGCGTGCCGAACGACGTAGGTGACTGGCAAATAGGAATAATTATATGAGTACGAATCAATAGCGACGTAGAAATCTAGCTATTGTGAAGTGAGTAACCTTATCATCATTTTGATTATCTAAAGTGGTCTTTTTATTCGATTTTGTGAATTTTATGGAAAATGTGTTTAAATGAAATGAATTTATAAATTGTCTTGAAATTGAATGATGACTTTGAAAATAGAGTAATTGGAGACCACTTGATATATTCTAAATTTATGGTTTTAATTGATTGGCTTATGGCAATATTGGCATGAATGGTTGAATTGCTAAGTGTACTGAAAATGCATGAATTATTGATTTGCCTTGAGAGGCTGTAAAATAAAATAATTGCCATGTCATGCTATTGCAAATTTTATTATATGGTGGGTTTAGCTTGCTGCAGTGGGTGGGTTCTGTGGACCAGCCTATTAGAGGGGTACGAAATTCGGTTATATTCATACCTCGGTCGGAGAGGCGCGTAGGTATCTCCTGAGGTATGGTTAGAGTTCACGTCACGCCGAACCACCTCGTGATGATAAACTCTGCTAACGCCAAGAAATGGCTGTGTTTTCAAAACGAAATAAAAATATGTTTTACGTGTATACGAGATTTTTAACTGCCTTGGCGAGCTCAAGTGTACGCCTCTGATCAAGGTGTCATCGAGTACTATTTGATGGCATGAGCCAAATGTTTATGAAAGTCATAAGCCTTAATGAGAAATTAAATGAAATATAACAGTTTGCATCGATTGGGATGAATTTTCAAATTGTGATATACGTAATGCGATGGGATATTTTGATTGTCTCCTTTTACTTGGTTTTAGCTTATTTAAATGATGTTTGTTTACTCACTGGGATTTTATAATCTTATCACCCTCATTTTCATCTATTTCAGGCTCAGAATAGACTGTAGATAGCTAGTATCGTCGAGGACTACAGTTGGACTTGCATCATCAAAAAATTGTAGGTTCATTTCTTATGATACTTTTGGTCATTCGTGGGCCCACGTGTCACTGTAAATTAAATTTTATACTTTGGTTATTTGTATTACAGTATGTATGAATTTATTTAGCTTTTACACAACAAAAATTATTTACCGGTAACTCTATAAATATTGTTTTATAAGAAAATAGATTATTTTATTGAATATTTTTGTTATATTCAAATAGATATAGTTTTGTTTAACATGAATGTTTTAGACATCTAAATTTATTTTTGATTATGAAATATGTGTTTTCCACTCGTATACTACTTTTTTAACTGGTTTCAAGATTAGTGTGGAAAAATGACCAAACTGCCCCTGTGAGACAAAATTTATTTTTCTATTGTTTTGATTTGGAAATAGTTTATAACCTCTCAAAACATGTTATTTTACAATTGTTGATCACAGGGGAGGTGAGAAAACTGATATTAAAGCCTTGCGAGGTTCCGATCGGGGCATTCCGGGTGATGAATGTCTATCGGGACATCGAGGCGGTTGTCACGGGCTCGAGGAAAGTACCGGGTCATGACATAGAGACAATTTATCAAGGGCTTGTTCCCATGCATAATTTAATGAAAAGCCAAGTAAAATCATTTAAATGCTTCATCCCAACACATATGTATTTCCCAAAAACACTTTGATGCAAGTTCACTCACCGATATTTGTTGAATCTTTAATTGACTCTAACTTTGATTGTTGCTTCAAATTGACATGTGAGGCCTCATTGGAACCTATTGTCACACACAACATCAAAACCAACCCAAATTGGCATTAATATAATTCCAAAAGCTCTTTCCTAAATCAAGTTCCACTAGTTATTCCTAACTAGCTTCCAATTGCCATTAAATGGCTATCTATTCTTTCTACTCTAGTAACTCTAGAAACAAATAAACAGACATCAATAATAAAACCACTCACAACTCCAATTACTAGCCATTATCAACAACCTAAAATCAATCCTCATTCATTACTCACCTTGGTGGATTTGTTTAGTATTGGGCTGTGACATTATGGTTTAGTATTGCTTGTGATTCCCACCTATAGTGCCATGATGCCGCCCATAGGGAGATTATTCCAGGTTATGCCGCTGACTGGAGATTACTTCGGGCGATGCCATCCATCAAGAGATTACTCCAGTCGATGATTTGATTCTCTACTAGTTGCATCGACACTGAGCATGATTCGTTCTCTGCTCGTTGCTTCAGCACGCGTGTGATTTGATTTTTCGCCAATTGACCATCGAGCGTGATTTGACTGTGTCCCAAGGAGGACCACTTTATGATTTGATTTGATATGCGTATGATGTGAGATAGCCTTAGTGAGGCTTAGATATATTTGATTTGAAATTGATATGATACTCCGATGACTAGATTGTGTCGTAGAAAGTGATCCAAATGACATGAATAATTTTAATGATAAGTTATAGGAATTGTTTAATAATATTGGAGACTATAGGGATGATGATATGCTCCTATAATTAGAGATGTCTATTAGACCATGTGTATGCACCAGTAGTGCAATATTCATTATATGACTTATATATGTATGATTTTAATTGTCAGCACCACTCCCTTATTATTATAGTACTCACCTATTTTGTACCATGTGCAGATAAGTAGGCCACTAGATAGAGCGTGGCAAGGATTGTCTATTGATAGACCAATTTTGGCATCTGGTAGGTCTCCTATTTTGGTCACTCCACTTAGTCAGGTCCATATTAGCTTCCGCACTCAAAATTTTAAGTTTAGAAAGTAATGTATTCTAGATATCATAGGCACTAAGTGCCATGTAATATTGTGTACAAAGGGTTGTTATGTATGAACCCGTCTTGAATGGTCAATGCATGGCCTTATGATAATCATGTGAATTATGTCCCAGGGTTGGTGTAATATGTTGAACTTGAATTTTATTTATGAATATGACATATGAAGTCCCTTGGCTATGTGCTATTTGATTTTGAACTCTAAGGCTTCATCAGGGTTTAGTGGGCTTGCCTACTAGGCTCGTGCGTCGGTCATAGACCTCCGGGTTTGGGTCTTGACAAAGTTGGTATCAAAACACTTAGGATAGGGAGTCTTAGGTAAATTTATGTCTGTCAATAGAGTGTCGAGATTAGTGTAGGGTCTTGTTCATGGTTTATGATTGTAGCACTAGTTATGAACAGGAGGCTACATTAACTCCTAAGTCTTAGTAAACCTATCCAAGAGATTTTAGATTTTGAATCTTGAAAATTGTATTGCTTTCTCTTGGTACAAGATGCCACATAAGATGAGAATTGTCTCAAGGGCCACAATAGAGCAAGTTACCCTAAATGAGCCTATGGAGCCACCACGAGTGTCCACGTCAAGGAGCGATTGTAGAAATAGAACAACTAGACATTCTCGAAATGTGGATCCTAATTGTGTGCTAATTAGTGATGAGTATGTGGGAGTTGGGGATAATTACCCTACAATAGAAGGTGTCACCTTAGAGGACTTGGCAGTAGGGTTACAAAGTTTGGCTAATGAATTTGTTGATTTTCGCAATAGAAGATCGACACAATCCGAGGAATGGGTTGACTCTAGTTCACAAGATCCAGATTATGTGCCTTAATGTGAACATCCGAGAAGGCTATTGAGGTTTCTTTGACTGATTTCATGAAGTTAAAGCCCCCATCTTTTATTAGTTCTGATGTGAAAGAAAATTCGTAAAGATTTTTAGAAAACATGGAATGTATTTGTTCTGCTTTGGGATGTTCCACACATTGGTCAGTATAATTGGTGGGATTTAGATTAATAGATGTTGCAAGAATATGGTTTGTGTCACTTAAAAGAAGTAAACCATCAAGGTCAACCACAATGTCATGGGAAGAATTTGTCCAAGCTTTCCTAAATTGCTTTTTGCCTGAGAGCATGAAAGACGCTAAGGTATAGGAGTTTGAGACTTTGAGACAGATCCCGATATGACAATGACGGAGTATGATGGCTGCTTCACCCAATTATTGAGACATGCTCCTAACTTGATCTTAACTGAGCAAAAGAGGATCAAAAGATTCATTAAGGGATTAATTAAGCCGTTATTTGGAGTTCTTGCCACTGAGCGGTTTGCCACCTATGCACTAGTGGTGGACACAGCTCCAATGATTGAAACCAAGAGAATGGAATATAGAATGGATAGAGGAAGGGGTCAAAGAGCTCGAATACAAGGCCAACAGAGCCATAGAGATTCTAACGCAAATAGAAGTCCCACATTTATATGCCATCAAAGTTGTGAGGGCATTTTTCCTACATGCAGGCCACCAAGAAATAATGATTCATTTAACCAACCATTTTGGTGAGAGTAGTCTAGCAGAGCATCTAATCTAGGCCCAAGCAAAAGAGTTTTTTGTGTAATTATTGTGGAAAGGCACATGGTGGACTGTGCCACAGGGTAGCTGGTTTGAGTTTTGGATATGGTCAATCTAGGCATTTGATGAGAGATTTCCCAATACCAAAGCAGTCCGCTAAAGGTGATCATGGATATGGAGGGCGAGTGACTAACACCCAACCTAGAATTTTGCTGACTAGGAGGTGTCTTAGAGGCGATAAAGGTAAGGGTGTAGCTTCATCATCTCGAGGTGGACCAACACAATCAGGTAATGATGGAGGAGGTCAAGCGCAGGTGTTTGCTCTAACACCGTAAGATGCTCAAATGTCACGACCCGGTACTCCCCTCGAGCTCGTGACAACTGTCACGATGTCCCGATAGACATTCATCGCTTGGAATGCCAACCGAAACCTCGCAAGGCTTTTATATCAATTTTTCTCACCTCCCCTGTGAGCGACAGTTGTTAAATATCATGTTTTGAGAGATTATAAACTATTTCCAAATCAAAACAATAGAAAAATAATTTTTGTCTCACACGGGCATTTTGATCATTTTTCCTCAAAAATCTTGAAACCAGCTAAAAATGTAGTATGCAAGTGGAAAACACATATTTCATAATCAAAAATAAGTTTAGTTATCTAAAACATTCATTTAAAGTGAAATTATAACTATTTGAATATAATAAAAATATTCAATAAAATATTTTATTTTCTTATAAAATAATATTTATAGAGTTACCGGTAAATAATTTTTTTGTAGCGTAAAAGCTAAATAAATTCATACATACTGTAATACAGATAACCAAAGTATAAAATTTAATTTACAGTGACACGTGGGCCCACCAACGACTAAAAGTATTAAAAGCGGTAAACCTACAATTTTTTAAGATGCAAGTCCAACTGTAGCCTTCAACAAAGTGAGCTATCTACCGACTATCCTGAGCCTGATATGGCTGGAAAAGAGGGTGGTGAGATTATATAATCCCAGTGAGTAAACAAATACCATCTAAAATATCTAAAGCTGAGTAAATGGAGACAGATTAAAATAGATCATCATACTGTAATTTATCACCTTTCAACTCATTTCAACCAAACAAAATCAATTCATATAAATCGAGTAATCAACATGGCTTATGAATTTCTTAAAACTTTGGCTCGTGCCAAAATCATTCTCATACTCAGTTATCAAGGATACCTTGGCTGAGGACTATCCCAACAGAGTCCACCAAGGCTATTAAAAAGTTATGTACGTATAAATCATGTTTTTATTTTAAAAACATAGTCATTCCTTGGCATTGGCTGAGTTCACCCTCACGTGGTGGTTTGGCGCGAAGTGAACTCTAAAGTGTTAACCTCAGGAGTTATCCATCCGTGCCTCTCATACTGAGGTATGAATATAATAGGGTTACCGTGCCCGCTCTAATAGGCTAGTCCACGGAACCCGTCCACTGCAGCGACTAATCAATAACCCACCAATTCAATAAAATTTAATAGCATGACATGGCAATTTTATCATTATCCAGCCTATCAAGGCAAACAACAGTATATACATTTTCAACACAAATACCAATTCAGCCATTCATGCCAATATTGCCATAAGCCAATCAATTAGAACCATAAATTCACAATACATCAAATGGTCTCCAATTACTCTATTTTCAAAGCCATCATTCAATTTCAAGACAAGTTATAAAATCATTTCATTTAAACACATTTTGTTTATAAAACATAAAGATTTACCATTTAAACTCATTTTCCATAAAATCACAAAATCAGATAAAAATCACTTTAGATAATTAAGACGATAGTAAGGTTACTCACTATTTCGGGAGTCAAATTCCATGTACTCCGATTCTTGATCCTCGGATACTATCTCTTTACTTTTGCCAGAATGCTCACCACCTAGACATAATGCACAATAAGCCATTTACTACATTTATGCTAAATTGTTATAAAACCAATTCAAGCTTTATACTAATGTATGAAATGGGATGCAAATTGTTCGGATTATCATCTAAACACGGTGCTCTACACAAATTCAATTGTGTACTTAAATAAAACGGTATTGGCCTAATTCGATCTATCACTCGATTAATTGGCCAATATGTCCAATTTAACTCTAAATAATTTCATTTTTCTACCAATTCTCCAAATCATCAAACACAAATTAAATAACTTGAAATATGGCAAAATCATCCTCACATTTTCTCTTGGAAAATTAGGCCATGGTGGGTGCATCAATGCTATGATTTTTCCTACTTAATTCTCACACCATAAATCACTAATTCCTAACCAAATCACTTGAAATAAAATCAAAATCATCATCAATATTCCACATGGAGAATTCGGCCAATGATGGGTGATGGGAGAAAATGAATTTTTCTTGTTGGCTTTTCATGCTACACATCACTAATCAACTAAAAACACTAAAATACCTTAAAAACTAACCAAATCAAGCATCAAAACTCCTCCCCCCATGTCCGGCCAGCAAGGGTATCCTCATGCAAACTTGATTCTCAACCATGGAAAATGGAAAAGAATGCATAGGAAAGGTAGATCACAAGTTAGAATTAAAAAATCTTACCTTTTATCACTTGTTTCCTTGAATTTTCACACTTTTCCCTTGAATTTTTCCACCTAGGGTTTTTGTTCTTCTTTTCTTCCTTTGTTCTTCCTTTGGCCGGCCATATGAAGAGAAATGGGCTGATTTTGTGCTAATTTATAAGGAAAATAATAAATGGATGAGAATTTGACACATGTCACCATTCCATTGATCCATGTGTCATTTTTACTCATTAAGCAATCTCTCTCCACCAAATAAATTTCCTCAATTATCCATGATAATATTGGGTAAAATCCATGTGCTGGACAAGTGTTGGGTGGTGTAAAATTATAATTTTGCCCATGGGGTGGCAAAATGACTATTTTACCCTTATGCTCGAAAAAATGCCAAAATTAAAATTTTTCACTTCTCAAACTCTAATTATGTTCTAAATAGTCAATCTTGATCAAAAACTTCTTCCAACATTCCAATTTTAACCTCGAGTGGCAAAATGACCATTTTGCCCCTAGATCATGAAAATTCCAATTTGACTCCAAATCAGTCCTCAAACTCTGAATCACCATTTTAAGTCATTCTAGGGTTTTAAAATTCTCAATTTCATCTTAAAATCTCTATTTGGACTAGTTCGAGGCTTAATTCAACTTAAATGTATCATTTGGTATAATACCGTCCTTAACGATTTCCAAGGTACCCAAGTAAGCAAACATGCATTCTTATGTAGGAATGGCATAATATACATATTGTAGAGCCGAGCTTGACATCAGACTTCCAATGCAGTGGTCACAAGTACACTTTTTATTTATGGTACTAAAGCTCTAGTTTTGTTGGATCTTGGATCAACACATTCCTTTATGTCCCTACACTTTGTGCCAAAATTAGATCAATTTTATAGTAACATGGAGGAACACTTGATTATGACTACTTCCTTAGAAAAGATATTTGTGGCAGAATATGTGTATAAATCTTGTGTGGTCCGCATAAAGCACAAGGACACATTACCTAACTTGGTGTTGTTGTTAACTTTAGATTTTGATATCATTTTGGGTATGGTCTGGTTAGCGTCCTGTTTTGCCAATGTAGATTACTATCGTAAGCTTGTGAAGTTTAAGTTTTTAAGGGAACCTTCATTTATGATATACGAGCATGGTAGCCTAGTGTTGGTAGAAGTTGTGTCAAATATAATCGCCAAACCAATGCCAAGGCAAGAAGGCCAATGGTACCTGACGATGACAAGAAACACTTCAATGGATGATAAGAGTGTGGATTGTGTACCGATAATAGGTGTGTATTCAGATGTATTTCTAGCTGAATTACCCAAATTTTCTCTCGAGTGGGAGATTGAATTTTACATTGATTTGATTCTGGATATGCAGCCAATTTCTTTTCCTTTTTATAGAATGGCACCAGCTAAGTTAAGGGACCTTAAAGCGTAATTGGAGGACTTATTGAATAAGGGCTTTATGCACCCCAATGTTTCACCTTAGGGAGCTCCGATGTTATTCGTAAAGAAGAAGGATGGTAGCCTTCGATTATGCATCGATTACCTATAATTAATTAAGGTCACTATAAAGAATAAGTACCCACTTCCAAGGATTGATGACTTGTTTGATCAATTATAGCGTGTCACATTGTCACAGCCTAATTCTCGAGCCATGACCGGTGTAAGAGCCCAATGGGCTCAACCCACTAAGCCCAAGCAAGCCTATTTATATAATCTTATATATTAATCCATATTTCTTTGAAATCCAAATTTCGTAAGGTTTAAATATGGTTCCTTTGAAAACAATTCATAAAACCCCATTTTGCATTCAGAATGGCATCATCAACCATAATATACATTTATAAACACAAATACCACCACCTCACTCAGCCAATGTGCACTCCCTGCACGCACAAGGCAATATCATCGTGTGCACTCCCTACTCGTACACTTCAATATCATCGTGTGCACTCCTTACTCGCACACATCAACATCATTGTGTGGACTCCCTACTCGCACACATCAACATCACCATGCTCACTCCCTACTCGCACACATCAACATCATATTGTGCACTCCCTACTCGCACACATCAACATCACCGTGTGCACTCTCTACTCACACACCTCAATATCACTATCCACACTTCCACACCCCATCATCACCGGCATGTGCATCCCCCACATCGCGCACATGCACGGTTATATTTATCACACAATATTAACTATCAATACGAAACATATATATTTATATCAACATCATATAAGGCACAAGGATTCATCATATTGCACACACAACGTAAAACGTTTTAATAAAGGCTTATTCCCATGTATAATCTTTAAGGAAAAATCAAATAAAAATCATTCACACGCTTCATCCAAATACCAATACATTTCCCAAAATATTTTCAATGCAAGTTCACTCACTTGACAAAACTAGCACCAACAAGGGTTTAATCCAGGTAGTCCCAAAATACCATTAAAACCTATATTTATCAATAAACCATAACAACCTCAATTAAGTCATCAATTAAATCTAATGAATTTACATTAGGCAATCTACCCTCTAACCTGACATTTAACCTAAGTTTCTAGTCTAATTCACAAACTTATTTGGCCAACTACTCTAATTTAAAATTTCGTTACCTGGATGAGCTTCGAGGCATGAAGATCAACAAAAAAACCTAATCTTTCCAAGAAAAATAATTTGAAGAAATTAGGAAATAAATCTAAAAATATAACCATAAATTCCAAAATTCTAAAAGTTGGAAATATATACCTTTCAACCTTGGAAATGAGATTTGAAGCCAAAAATCCAAGTGTTGTTGAAAGTGAAGTAGAAATAGAAGATAAAGGAAAGAAAGAGAGATTTTTCTTTCTCTCTCCTTGGGTTTAGAAATGCTGGAAATTAGGGTTAGAAGTTGTAACTTTGGTGCACAAGGAGTTGGGAGAAGGAAGAAGCAAGAAGAGAAAAGAAAGGAAATGAAAAGAAAACAAGGAAAAAAATGAAAGAAAATTAACTCTTCATGGTGGAAAATGAGAAAATGGCGTGGGATGGAGAAGGAAGAAGAAGAAAATCTGGTGGGAGAGGATAAGGATGATCGTGGCTTAAAAAGAAAGGAGTCAAAGCTTCCTTGGGAAGCTTTGACTAAGCAAATGGTAAATTTATCATTTTGCCCTCCAAGGTTTTTACCCTTTTTAATTGTATCCTCCCACCACTCATTTAACTCCAATTTCCTTCTATTACCTTCTTTTACACATGTACAAATGAAGTATAAAGTTTGTACTCTAACGCGATGTCCTCATAATATTTAGAATATTTATTTACCAGTGCTATCTTTATTTAATAAAGACATGCAGGCCCCATTAACATCATTTTTCTCTTAAATTTTCTCATTCTTCTTCTCCTCCACTTAGATTGACCATATACTCCTCCTTCATGGAAAATTTTGACACTGAATAAAATATTAATATTTTAATATTATTTTATTCCAAAATTTTCTCTTGTCTCTTTGGTACCCAAAATACCTTATTATGCCTTAATTCACTTCTGAATCACTTTTTATTTTGCAAATTCTTCCTCGATAAAAATATTATTATTTTTTTATTATTTCCTCGCGTGCAAAATATTTTATCCTAAACTATTCTTTTCATCTTTCATCGTTTTTAAACATTATAATTAACCTCAATTAGCATTCGATAAGCTTTATTAGTCACCATACCAAAGGACAGGGTATTACACACATGCTTATCTAAGATTGATTTACACTCATGGTATCACCAATTAAGAATAAAAGAATGTGATGTACCCAAAGCAACGTTATACACACATTATGGGCACTATGAATTTCTGGTGATGTCGTTTGGACTCACCAATTCACCTGCAGCATTTATGGACTTAATGAATAGGTCTTTTGGCCACATTTGGATAAATTTGTGGTTGTATTTATCGATGATAATTTGGTGTCCTTTAAGAGCTTGAATGAACATGCACGACATTTGAGAATTGTACTTCGGACCCTATGAGAGCATAGGTTATATGGTAAATTTTTGAAGTGTGAGTTTTGGCTGAATAAAGTTAGTTTCTTGGGACACGTTGTGTCTAAACAAGAGGTAGAAGTAAATTCCAATAAAATGAGAGCTGTGGAGAATTGGCCGAGGCTAACGTCTGTAAAAGAAGTTTGAAGTTTTTTGGACTTAACCGGATAGTACAAACGATTTGTACAAAACTGACCCAAAAAAGAGTTACGTTTGTTTGGTTCAATGCATGTGAGGATATTTTTAAGAGAATTAAAACTTGTCGCACTTTTGCACCTGTGTTAAGCTTATCGTGTGGATCCGAGAGGCCATACTGTGTAAAATGATGCATCATGGGTTGGATTGGGTTACGAGTTGATGCAACATAAAAAGGTTATGGCGTACGCCTCCCGACAACTGAAAAGGCATGAGCAGAACTATCCTACGCATGACCTAGAGATGGCCACAATCGTATTTGCTTTGAAAATTTAGCACCATTATCTTTATGCTGAAACTTGCAAAGTATATACCAATCACAAGAGTTTGAAGTATATATTTCAACAAAGAGATTTAAATTTGAGACAACGTAGGTGATTGGAACTGTTGAAAGATTATGACTACACCATATTCTACCATCCTAGCAAAGCCGATGTGGTGGCAAATGCCTTAAGCCATAAATCAATAAGGAGTTTGGCACACATGACAATAAAGAAAAGATCTTTGGTACAGAGTTTGTATGATCTAGGCAATATGGGTGTACACTTTGAGGTTAATGATTCTAATGCCTTGTTGGTGCATTTTAGAGCTTGACCAATGATATTAGATCGGATTAAATTTGCCCAGGATCAAGATGAATATATGGTGAAAATATTTGGAGACATAAACAAAGATAAAGTTCAAGACTTTGTGTATGACACAGATGGTTTAATGAGATATCGATCTCAAATTTATGTTCTGAATATGGATAGTTTGAGAAATGAGATTTTAGAAGAGGCGTATATGGCCGATTATACAATACACCCTATAGCCATTAAGAGGTATCATGATTTGAAGTCTATGTATTGGTGATCAAGATTTAAAAGAAATGTGGCTAATTATGTCTTTAAATGTTTGACATGTTAGAAGTGAAGGCTGAACATCAAAAGCCTTTGGGATTACTACAACCATTACCGATTCCTAAGTAGAAATGGGAACATGTAGCAATGGACTTTACAACGGGTTTACTGCGAGCTAGGGGTAGCTATGATGCCATTTGTGTGATAATTGATCGACCAATAAAGTCTACTCACTTATTACTTGTCAAGACTAAGTATGGAGAAACTCGGTATACCCAAACATACATTAATGAAATTGTAAGGCTATATGGTGTTCTAGTAACGATAATGTCCTACAGAGGACCATAGTTCATGAGTCAATTTTGGAGGAGATTGCAAGAGGCCTTAAGCACAAGATTGGATTTTCATACGGCCTTTCACCCATAGACGGATGGTCAATCCGAGCATACCATCCAGATGCTCAAGGATATGTTGAGAGCTATTATGCTTGACTTTGGAGTTTTATGGAATCATTACATGCCTCTGGCCAAGTTCTTTTATAACAAAAGCTATCAAGCCATAATCAGTATGGCTCCATATAAAGCTTTGTATGGACAAAGATGTAGATCGCCTATTGGTTGGTTTGAGGTTGGAGAAAAAAAACTCTTAAGGCCGACATGGTCCAAGAAGCTGAGCTATGCATCCATATAATTCAAGAAAGGATGTTAATTGCTCAAAGTCTTCAGAAATCTTACGCCGATAATAAGCGAAGACTCTTGGAATTTAAAGTTGACAATTATGTGTTTTTGAAAGTTTTGCCTACCAAAGGAGTAAGAAGATTTAGAAAGAAATGAAAATTGAGCCCCAGATACATCAAACCCTTTAAAGTGTTAAAGCGCATTGGCACAGTTGCTTATCACTTGGCGTTGCTGCCTAATCTATCTAATGTTCATCCGATCTTTCATGTGTCCATGCTTAGGAAGTATGTTCCCATCCATGTGATTTGATATGATGAAATCTAGTTACAACATAGATTTAGTTATAAGAAGTAGCCCATAGCCATATTGGATCGGCAAGCAAAACGGCTTCGCTCTAAGGATATTGCTACGATGAAAGTATTGTGACAAAGCCATTCGGTTGAAGAAGCCATATGGGAACTCAAGGAAGAAATGAGGGAGAAATATCCCTATCCTTTTAAGGTCTAATATGTGTTTTAAATTATGGTGTGTAATTAAATTTGAGGACAAATTTTCTATAAAAAGGGAAAAATGTAACACCCTTGATTTTTTGATATGGCTTATATGTAATAGGGGCTAAATTATTGAAAAGTAAATTTGAACCCTGATGTGTATGCATGTGGAGTATGCATATGAACTATATTGTAGAGAAAATAATCTTAAAATTATTTATTTTTGGAGACTTCTTTAATGATATGTGGATGTGTTAAGTGTAGGAATCATGCCTTATGGAACTTAGGCAACCATTTATTGAACATATTTGAGGAATCCAAAGGTGTGATACTTAGATTGGTGCTTTGATCTTATGTTTGAGTATTTGAGTAAGGATTTGAGTCATATATGAATGGTTTGTGGTTTTAAAGGAGATTTAGAATGGGTTTAGGCTTTAAAAAATGCAAGTTTTGCAAATCGGGACCAAAAAGGTCGATCCTAGCGCATAAAGCTCTATAGTCAATCCTATGAAGTAAAATGCAGGGGAAGTCATGCATTCTGGCCTAGGATGGACTATGGGCCCTTTATAGTCAATCCTAGGAAGGAAAAATGGGAGCAAATGTGAACATTCTGGTCCAGGATCGACTATAGACCCTCCATAGTGGATCTTGTGAAGAAAAATCAAATAAAAACGGGCATTCTAGTCCAAGATCGACTATAGACCTCTATAGTCAATCTTATGAAGGGGACAAGAGATGAAACACAAACTTTCTAAACCAAGATCAACTATAAACCCTCCATAGTCAATCCTAGGATGCCCAGTCAACTTAAAAAGGGGTTAAAAGCCCCAAAATCGAAATTTCCTTCATTTTCCCTAACTCCTCAATCCTCCACCCATTTTCTCTCAAATTTCAAACCCTTTAAAACTTTAAACTCCATCAATAAATCTTGGATTTTAACTACCGAAGGTAAGGATTTCACTCCCAAAGACTAGGTTTTGAAGATTTATATTCTTTTTTTACCTATTTAAAACCCTTAGCCACAAATGGATTCTTAGAGATATTTGGAGTGATTTGGAGCTAATATGAGCTTGGGAAAACATTATTGAGGTAAGATTAAACTTTTTTATTGATTATTTCTCAATTTAATCGATTAATAACTTAGATTTAATTTGGTCCAACTTTGAAGAGATTTTCCCCCTTGAGTTTACTAGGAAATTTAGAGCTAAGAATCATGCAATATAACCTCTAAGGTATGAGTTTATCTCATTATTGAAGGATGATCTTATACATTGGATTGCTAGAGATTTGATTATTTTAAGAAAGTTGGCATTTTTCGAAAGCTAGGATTTAATTAGTTTTATGATGTTTTGATGTGATTAAGGGAAGATTGAGTCATTTGGGCATGTTTATGAGCTGAAACACAATTAGAGGCTAAGGATTGAAGCTTGGTTGTGGAGCACCTCTAATTTGTCACAGTGAATGGGTTAATTAAATGCATGTGATGCAGAACGCATGGAAAATGCACTGCACTAGTACACCAAAGAGTGAAGCCTGGTCATTGCAAATATGAAAGTACAAGTATCAAAAAGAGCCACACCAAAGATTTCAAAAAGAAAGCAATGATTGCTGCATGGAGTGATAGTGATGAGTCACAAATGAGGAGGAAGAAGAATTGCTGATCTATGCTTCATGGGAATAGAAGACTCCAAGGTATGCTCTTCCAATATTGCCTCTTGTTCTTATAATTTAAATGATCACTCATCTACATTTGATGAACTTCAAGATGCATATGATGATTTGGCATTTGAATTTGAGCATATGCCTTTGAAATACAAAAAGATCATTTCAAAACTCCAGGTTGAAAATGATTATCTTGATAAAGTCAAAAGTGAGCTAGAAGGTAAAGTCAATGCTTCAAGGATGAAGTAAGTAATCTGAAAAAGAAAAATGTGCAATTGAGTGAATCATTCTCAAAATGGAATATGAGTTCACAAAAATTAAATGAGATGCTCGAAACTCAAAAGGCTTTCTTTCATAAGGAAGGTATAGGATATGATAGAACACAAAGAAAAACAAAAATAAAAACCTTCTTTGCAAAGGAAAATGAAAAACATGGTGCATCACATTTATGCATTTGCTATCATAAGATTGGCTACTCTATATAACTATGTCCTCTTAAAAAGATATCTCTTAAAGGAAAAGTGATCAAAAAGGTACAGGTTCCAAAAGAAACTAAACCTACTTGTTGCATAATTGTTGAGATTAATGAGGTTCCAAAAAGAACCAAAATAGTGAGCATTAACACTCATGGACCCAAGAAAGTTTAGGTACCGAAATCAAAACTTGAATTTTCTTCTTGTAGGTTGAAGATATGTGCTTGAAGTCAAATGCTAAAAATTTAGGTATATGGTATCTTAAAAGCTCAAATTTTGATCTTCATGCTTATTCAAATGCTAATTTTGGTGGATGTAAAATAGATAGGAAAAGCATTTCAATAACTTGCCAATTTCTTGGAAAAATGTTGTCTCATAATTTTCTAAGAAGTAGAATAATGTAGCACAATCAACAACTAAAGTTAAGTATGTAGCTGCCGGTAGTAGCTGTGCATAGATTCTTTGGATGAAACAGTAATTACAAGACTATGGAATAACTTTTAGAAAGATTCCTATGAAATGTAATAACACTAATGCAATAAATTTGACTAGGAACCTTATCTTTCATTCTAGGACAAAACACATAGAAATAAGACATCAATTTATTATGGATCATATATAAAAAGAAGACATAGTTTTAGAATATGTAGGCACACAAAATCAACTAGAAGATATTTTTACTAAGCCTTTAAATACAGAACAATTTTGTAGGATCAAAGCTGAACTAGGATTGATGAATATGCCTTGATATTTACTTCTCTATGATATATTTATTGTTAGAATTATATTGAATGATAAATTGTTGCATTTGCATATCATTTCGTGCATAAACATCACTCCAACCAAAAGAGTGCCTTATGCTAAACTTAATTCTTCTCTTGAAAGGTTCCTTGTAATTGATTTGAGTTAAAATTTCTTGTTTTTCAAAATTCTCAAGTTCAAGAACCAACATCTCAATTTCATAGAATCGATTCTCGTACTTAACAAAATCCATTTTTGCCTCCCTTGATACTCAAGAATCGACTTCTCAATTCTAAAGAATCAATTTTTCAAACACAGAATGTCTTCAAAGCTTTTTAGATTTTCATAGAATTGATTCTTCATTTTCAAAGAATCGATGTTTTCTAAATACAAAGACTTTGACATGTTTTTAGAAGCCCTAAAATCGACTTATCATTTTTTTTCAAAAATCGATTCCAAGACTTCCAGAATGTTAATTTAGATCTTCACAAGTCAAAGAACTCGCATCTCAATATTCTAAAATAGATTCTTCAAAAAACAATAAAAATGTTTGAAGTTAAGACATAAAGAATCAATTCGAGTGACACAACAAGTCGATTCTTCACCTTTTAAAAGTAAAAATGCTTATTCATCAGACTTCAAAAACACCATTCTTCAACTTCCAAAATCAATTCTTGAGTTGTGATTCTTCACTCTTTTATTCCAAAGTGCACTTTTTCTTCAAATGTGTTGATTTTAGAGCAAAAAGCTTTAAGCTTTTCAACAAATCCTTTGTTTCTCACTTTCTTATATTGGATTTTAGCCAAAACTCTTGAAATACAAAATGTTTAGAGAATAAGTCAGTTCAACACATTATAAGAACCAACAACATTTTCCCAAAACCATCGATTCTTCTTTATAAAAAAAGTTCAAAGCTAAATATTTCATTCAATGGCTCCAAAAAGGTCAAGGGAATAAAATGGAATGGCTATTGCAACATCTTTCAAGAAACAAAAAAGTCATTAAACCGACCTTCTTGACATACATTTTTTGATAAAAGATGAAAAGAAGTTGTTTGATGAACACTGTGCTCCAAATATGGTACTTCCTAATCGAGTCATTAATCTCATTTGGTTTGAAAATGAATTCAAGTGTCCATACATTGAAAATTTGATAGAATTAGGCTAGTATGAATATTAGAATATGAAGAAGGGTGTATATGAAGAATTAGTCAAAGTTTTCTACTTAAATGGAACTAGATTTTAACAAGGTGAATATGAGGAGGAAGAAATAAATCATGATGATTCATTCTTCACCTTTATTGTTGGTAAGCACTACATCATCTCTTACATTAAATGTAACACCTTTGATTTTTTTTATATGGCTTATACGTGATAAGGGCTAAATTATTGAAGAGTAAATTTGAACCTTGATGTGCATGCATGTGGAGTATGTGTATAAACTATATTGTAGAGAGAATGAACTTGAAATTGTTATATATTTCGAGACTTCTTTAACGATATGTGGATGTGTTAAGTGTAGGAAGTAGGCCTTATGATACTTAGGCAACCATTTATTGAACATATTTGAGGAATCTAAAAGTGTGACACTTAGATTAAGGCTTTGATCTTATGGTTGAGTATGAGTACGGATTTGAGTCATATATGAATAGTTTGAGGTTGTGGCGGATATTTAGAATGAGTTTATGCTTTAAAAGGAGCAATTTTTATGAATCAGGACCTAAGAAGTCAATTTTAGTGCATAGAAGGTCGATCTTATGAAGTAAAATGCAAGGAAAGTCATGCATTTTGTCTCAGAATCTATTATAAGCCTTTTATAGTTGATCCTAGGAACGAAAAATGGGAGAAATGCGAACATTTTGGTCTAGGATCACTTATAAACCCTCCATAGTCGATCTTGTGAAGCAAAATCGAATAAAAACAGACATTCTGATCCAAGATTGACTATAGGCCCTCTATAATCGATCCTATGAAGGAGAAAAGAGGTGAAACATAAACTTTCTAGTCCAAAATCAACTACAGACCCTCCATAGTCGATCCTAGGATGTTCCAATTAACTTAAAACAAGCTTAAAAGCCCAAAAACCAAAATTTCCCTTATTTTCCCCTAACTCCCCATTCCTCCACCCATTTTCTCTCAAATTTCAAACCTTTCAAAACCATCAAACTCCATCAATAAATCTTGGATTCCAACTACGAAAGGTAAGGATTTCACTCCCAAAAACTAGGTTTAGATGATTTATGTTCTTTCTTTACCCATTTAAAACCTTAAGCCACAAATGGATTTTTGAAGCTATTTTAAGTGATTTGGAGCTAATCCAAGCTTGGGAAAACATTATTGATGTAAGATTAAATCTTTTTACCAATTATTTCTCAATTTAATCAGTTAATAACTTAGATTTAATTTGGTCCAACTTTGATGAGATTTTCCCCCTTGAGTTTGCTAGGAAATTTGGAGTTAAGAATCGTGTAATCTAGCCTCTAAGGTATAGGTTTAGCTCATTTTTGAAGGATTTAAGCTTATACGTTGGATTGCTAAAGATTTGATTATTTTTAGGAAAGTTGGCATTTTTCAAAAGCCAGGATTTAATTAGTTTTGTGATGTTTTAATGTGATTGAGGGGAAGATTGAGTCATTTGGGCACATTTATAAGTTAAAACACGATTGGAAGCTAAGGATTGAAGCTTGGCTGTGAAGCACCTTCAATTTGTCACTGTGAGTGGATTAATTAAATGCATAACGCATGGAAAATGCACTGCAGTGGTACTATATTATGAATGTAGGCCTAGTTGATCATCTTTAGGCTAGAGAACTGGTACTATATTATGAATGTAGGCCAAGTTGATCATCCTTAGGCTAGAGAACTATGCATGTATAAATGTGAATGTGATTGCCTAGATGGGTGTGCCTAGGCTAGTATCTTGTTAATGTACATGTTAGTATATGTGTTTGCTTGTGAATGCCATTGGGAAGCATGAGCTGTTTGACATTTAGATGATGTGTGATTTTAATGGCTACTGGAAATGTTGTGACTAAACCAGTGTAATGGTGATACTACGATGTGGGACTAGATTGCCCATTTGTTGATGGAATATTGATGTATGATCTAATGTGATATTATTCATGTATATGTGCCCATTTGGTGATACTACTTAGAACTTTAATGAGCTTATTGACAAATGAAGCTCAAAATATATGATTGTTACTATGTTGTGGACATATGGAAATATAGAGACATGATAGTCTCATTACGAAATTGTGTTTTGTTCGAGGAATGAATTTCAAAAATTGATTTGACTTAAGGTTGAGTGGATCCTATTACCTCTTGACTATTTGTGTGCATGTAAACATGGTGCTAAATAAGGGCTATGGTTTAGTCTCGCTTGTGATTCCCACCTACAGTGCTGTCGACGAGAGATTTCTCCAGGTGATGCCGACCATCAGGAGATTACTTCGGCCAAGGATTTGATTCTCTACTAGTTCCTTCGACACTGAGCATGATTTGTTCTCCACTCGTTGCTTCAACATGCGCGTGATTTGATTCTCCGCTAATTGGCCATCGAGCATGATTGGACTGTGACCAGGGGAGGACCACTCGATGATTTGATTTGTTATGCATACGATGTGAGATGGCCTTGGTGAGGCTTAGATATGTTTGATTGGGAATCGATATGATACCCCAATGACTAGAGTGTGCCACAGAAAGTGATCCGTATGACACGAATAATTTTGATGATATGTTAAAGGAACTGTGTGATAATTTTCAAGATTGTAAGGATGATGATATGCCCCTATAATTGGAGATGTCTATTAGACCATGTGTATGCACCGGTAATGAAATATTCATTATATGACTTACATATGTATGATTTTAATTGTTAGCATCACTCACTAAGTATTACAGTACTCACTCATTTTGTATCATGTGAAAATAAATAGGCCACTAGACAGAGCGTTATAAAGGTCATCTATTGACAGACAGAGCGTCACAAGGGTCGTCGTAAAGGTTGTAAAGGTCACTTGACTAGGTCACATCCACATTAGCTTCCACACTCAAAATTTTAAGTTTAGAAAGTCAGTAGCGTTTGGCATGAAGGAAGTGGGAGCACATTCCCTGCAATGTGTCCAATTAAATTACAGTGCAGTGTTTGTTTTACAATAGACCACTGCAATGTAAGATTGCAATGCGATCACATTACAGCTAAGGGATGTAATGTGATTGCAATCCAAAACCAATGCAATCACATTACATTGCACTCTGCAATATTATTAAAGATATTTTTACCCTTCAACTTTATTGCTTTGTTAAAAACATTTTGTAATACTATAATTAAAATAAAAAATTAGAATAAATATATAACATAAGAATTAGAAATTAAAATAAAATAAAATATAAGAAATTAAAATTTATATAATATAGGTAAAAGAAATTAAAATAAAATATATAATATAAAAAATTATATTAAAGAAATGAAATAAAATAAATAATATTATAATAAAAATAAAAATAAAATATATGACATTAAAAATATTATTTAAGAGATGATATTATATAAAAATTAACAATACAAAATACAAGTAAACTTGTATTTTAATAAATAGGGGTAATTTTGAAAATTAACATTACATTCCTAGCAAAGTACTTGTAAACCAGAAGATGAAATGTTATCTTCCCTGCATTTTAATCATTATTTTGTTTGTATACCAAATACTATAATGTTATTTTCTCTACAATCACTTTGCTTGCAATCACATTACTTGCAATCACACTACCTGTAATCACATCGCATTGAAAAATACCAAATGCCACCGTAATGTATTCTGGATATTGTAGGCACTAAGTGCCATGTAATAGTGTGTACTAAGGGTTGTTATGTACGAACTCGTCTTGAATGGTCAGTGTATGGCCTCATGATAATCGTGTGAATTATGTGCCAAGGCTAGTGTAATATGTTGAACTTGAATTTTATTTATGAACATGACATATGAAGTCCCTTGGCTATGTGTTATTTCATTTTGAACTCTAAGACTTGCTCAAGTCTAGTGGGCTTGCGCCGGTCACAAACCCCGGGTTTGGGTCATGACAACTCTATAAGGTATTGAAGCTAAAACTAGTAAGCAAAACCGCTATTACATAGATAGAAGAAGACAAAGTTATTCTTGAAAATGAATTGATTGATGAATTTTTAGTTGGGCCAATCACAAAAATTAAGTTCCCCAATACCGTATCCAAATTGAGCATCAATGATAGGATCCCGCATCTTATATTGGCTCACAACATTAGACCTTTTGGATCAAAACATGTAGTTGTGACAATAAAAGAAATTTGGTTCATGCACCACATAAAAAGAAAGACACCAATTGATCTTGCTCAGTTCATCTTCAAAGATATGATAACTTTGATCAAAGGAGCAAGAAACAATCTAGTATATAGAATGGCAACCTTAGAATTGCTAGATAAGTTGAAAGTTGACACCAGCACTAATAAGCTCATAATGCAAAATAGAATAAAGTTCTTGGATAAGAACATTGTAATGCCTCGTGACCTAAAACGGTGGTTAATACGACTGTAAGAATAAGATTGAGACCTATAAAGGTCAATTTAAGAGTTTGAGAGTGTGAAAGAGGAATGGAATATTCTGAAATAAAATATTTCATACGTAATAAATTAATAATATTTTAATAATATTTTATTAAGGTCGTCGTAATGGAGTAAAGAGGAGCAATGGAGCTAAACCGAGATAAATTAAAATGTTTTGAAACCTTGGAAGCCAAATGGAGAATTTGGGAATTTAATAATATTTTATTAGTAAAATATTATTAAAATAATATCAAAATATTTCTATTGTGAGTGGTGGATAAACTCACATAATCTACACTTTGAACTTAAGTGGGGGAGTTAAACCATAATTTTGATGATTTGATGGATAAAATATTATTTTATTGATTCTAGAGTATTATTTTAATAAATAAAATTTTAGTGATGTAAATACTAATACTAGTATTGTAAGTTTGGAAGGAATGGAGAAATGAAAAATTATGTGGGATAATGAGATGTGTATGTGAATTCACTATCACATGCAAATTATTGCATGCAAAAAAGAGAAAGTTAGTGGGGAACATGTGGGACCCCCCACCTTGTGGAAGATGGCAAAGAGAAAAAGAAAAAAAAGTATTTAATTGAACGAAAACCATGGTTTGGCAAAGATAGCCCATGGTAAACAAAGCAAGATTGGTAATGTGACTTGAAAAGAAAAAGGCATAATCATAATATTTAATGGAAAGAAAAAAAATAAGGAAATTTGAGTTGATGGGGAACTTGGGAGGATCCGCCCATACAAGTGAAAAAGTAAGGTTTTAAAGCTTTTTGCCTTGTGATATTTACCCACATAAAAGAAAAAGAAAAATTCCAAAAGTTACCAAGCCTTGGGCAATCCGCCCATGAAAGAAATGGAAAAGAAATGGGAACTTTCACAAGGCCATTTCAAGCTCATTTCTTGTTATATCCGCCCATACCAAAGAAAAAGCAAACAAAGTGAGTTTGCCTTGAGAGATCCGCACCTTTGAGAGAAAAGAAAGAGAATCGACCTTTAAAGCAAAAAAAGGGAAGGAAGGAGAAAAAAGAAAAAGGCTTAAAGGAGGCTTGATTTTAGGAAAGATTGGAGAAAAATCGAAAGGCTGTCTCTTGCATGCCATTGTTGGAGCTTGTAGGAGAAAGTGGAGGTTCGGCTTGGTCATTCTAAGGGAAGAAAGGTGAAAGTTATCATTCTATTAAATGCATGCCTTGTGAATCAAATGTAATATGGGATTGTGCTTGTGATAGCAAGAATCTTCAAGGATTCAAAGGAACCAGGTGCATGCATGTAGGTGGATTTTAGAAATATGGTGATTTTAAGCGAGACAAGTGATGGGTAAGTGTTTTAATATTGAGATCATAAGTGGAAAGAAAAAATGAGATGTGTATTAATTGTTTATGCTTGTGGCAGCAATGGTGACCGAGGATGTGAGAAGATTGTGAGCTATATCCGGAATTCAAGATAAAAATCAGAAGGTAAGCATGCAATGTGAGTACATTATGTTATATTGGACTTGATTGGTTAAAAGTTCATAAGATTGCATGTTAGATTATTGTGAATAACAAGGATGAAAAATGTGAAGCTAGATTAAAGATTCATTGATTGAAGTGCTACCCATATATGTGTACAATTAAGTATATTAAGTTTAATTTGTTGCTAGGAAGTGTGTAAGTGAGGAAGGTTTGCCGTGGTGGTGTACCGAAGGAGATAACGGGTGACCGACAAGTAAAATTAGCTAGAGATGCACCCGAACCGATAGTAATGTAGCATCCCACTATTGTGAGGTGAGTAGGGGGTGTCTATTTCAAAAAAATTCCATAAACTATATATATCGATATGCATTTAATAGATGTGTTGGTTTTCTTTAAGTGAAATTGTGGACAGCATGAGTTGGTAGAATGCTAGGCATTTGTGAATGCCATGCTTTTAGAAAGGTTTTGTATATATATAAACTATATATGTAAAGCATTTTAGAATTCAGGAAACAAGCTATTTACCACGATTTATGTCAAAATGTGCCTTATTTGTTTGTGTGATGTGTATTCATGCATAAACTATATGTTCACCATGTTGATTTGATATTTAAAATCAACACAAAGGTTATGATGTCACCATGGTTCGTATTTTGGAAATAGATTTGAAATAAGCTTTTAAGAACCGAACTTGCTTTTAAATGGTTTTGTCAAACCGAAAGATTCGAGAGTAGGTCGAATGTTACATCGAGATAGTATGATCCTTGTACACAAGTGAGCTCTAGTTAAAGAACCTTTGGGTCACCGACGGGCTGTTAGATGGGGATAAGCCACGATATGTGATATATATATATACGTGGCAAGGCCACGGGATGATATACGTGGCTAGGCCACCAGTTGATATACGTGGTTGCGACCACATGATTTCTCCGATGTCGGCTATGAGACCTCAACCCCTATAGGCTCATAACGAGGCATAGGCGTAATAACTCGGGCCACAGGTAGTTTTGACATTTCCTCTAATAAGTTCCCAGAAGGAGGTTTTATGATATTTTAAGGTCTAAATAGGCATAAGATCTAATAAATAATGTGTAATGATGAAAACACGAAGAAAACTAGAAGTTTCAAAAATTTTCACCATAGGGGCAAATTTGTCATTTTTCACTTCGGGTCAAAATTTTTAAGTTTCATAAACTCAAGCATGTCTAAACCATTATGGACTTGTTTTAGTATCAAAAGAGTAAAAAGATTACACCAAGGATTGAAGGAGAACAAGTTAATGTGCTAAGGGTATTTTCATAATTTTAAATGGAATGGATAAGCTTGAGCTATAAATATCTTTTTCTTCCAGCAGCTTCTTCATTCTCCAACAGCGTCTTCTCCTTCTTCTTCTTCCATCTCACGTTGCTTCCATCCTCCATGGAAGCTTGATATGAAACTTTCACAACTTTCTCTCTCTAGCTCTAATTTTCATACCTTTGTGCCCTTTTAACTAAAACCCTAATGCTCTTTCACTCTCTCACTTTAAAACCTTCAAAAAGTCCTTGTTCAGCACTTTCTCTCACTAGCTAGAGGTTTAAAGAGAGAAAGAGAGATTTTTTCACAATTGTTTGAAAGCTATTGGAAGAGAATTCAACTACAAAGAAACCCTAAGGTGAGTGATGCACTAGGCTTGGTTTTAAGTTGTTGATAATGGCTAGTAATTGGGATTTTGAGCTGTTTTATTGTTGAGTTGTTTATTCATTTTTAGTGTGATTAGAGTAGTGTAAGGAATAGCCATTTGATATAGTTGGAAGCCAATTAGGAATGACTAGAACAATTTGAATTAGAAACTAGCTTTTGGAGTGATATTAATGTAAATTGGATTGGTTGTGATGTTGTGTGTGTATAGGTTCCAACAAGGCCTCACTTGCCCATTTGAACCATTAGTGGAGGTTAAAGTTGATTAGAGGTACAACAATACCGGTGAGTGAACTTCATTTCAAAACTTGTTTTGGGGAATATAATGTATTTGCTAAACACTTGAATGAATTATCCAGCTTTCCATAAATACAAGTGCCTTGGGAACAAGCCTTTGATAAATTGTCTCCATGTTGTGACTTGTGACTATCATTGATCCATGCACTACCACATTGTGTTGATATATATATGTATATATATATATATATACGAATAATGTTGTGTAATGATATTGACCCGGCTATGTGCGAGTAGGAGTGCGCACACGCCGATGATGACCCGGCTATGTGCGAGTAGGAGTGTGCATACGCCGATGATTGACCCGACTATGTGCGAGTAGGAGTGCGCATAAGCCAGTGATGACCTAGCCATGTGCTAGTGGGGAGTGCACATGAGCTGATGATGATGGGAGAGTGTGCATGATGATGATGGATATATATATATATATATATACATATGTAAATATGTGTGTTATAGGAAGTTTATGAGTAATGGTATATGGTTGTAATGCATGTGAAATTTGGCATGATGAATCTTGAGAAATTCCCATTTTTTTGGAAATTTATCTTTATTGTAGCACCAAATGGACTTTTGTGCAAAGGAGGCCCCTTTTTCACTTAGGTGCCCTGCTTCTCGCTGCAGCGAGAAACATTCTGTTTTGGCGGTAGAAAACTCGTTGCAGTGAAAATAAATCTTGCTGCAACGAGAAACTCTCAGGTTTTGATACAGTACCTTTATTTTGATGAAGATTTTGACTACATTTCCATTCGAACTGGGAAAAATGATAAACATAAAAGTTGTAGTCCTACATCTTAGCTTTCTAATGGTCCAAAAATAAGGTCAATTGGACTTCTATAGCAGATGATATGCTAGAAAAACTGAAAAATACGCAAACTGATACTGTTTCTCATTGCAGCGAGAATGAACTTCGCTGCAACGAGAAACATTCTGTCCTGCATGCTACCCTATTCGATTTTTGACTTATTTTCACCCATTTAACTTTGTGGATTGATCATGGGTTGTTGCAACACTATGAGGTTATTAATCAAAGTTTGAAATGAGGGGTTTTTAGTAAGAAATTAAATCAATTGCATTGTTTTTGAAACAAGTGCATCATGATTTCCAAATTCTTCCTATTGATTGCTTGTTCCCTTCTTATGTTCACTCAATGAGTTTCGTACTCATGTTTTAAAAAATCATGTTTTCAGATTTGGAGGCAGTTGGGACCTAGATTGAGGTGCACACATATGCTCACTTTCTTGGTAGGTACTATGGCATCTCAATAGCCGCATCTTCACTGTGGTCACTTCGCTGGAAGTCAACAGTCATTTTGTTTTATGAGTACGTTCATGTGATGTAAAATACTAAGATACGTGTCTTAGACAAAATATGTATATTTTAACTGTTAATGTGTCACGACCCGAAACTCCCATCGAGTCTGTGACAACCGTTGCGATGTCCCGATAGACATTCATTTACTTGGAATGTCAATCGAAACCTCGCAAGGCTTAACATCAGTTTTTATTGCTTCCCCTATGAGTATTGGTTACTAAAATCATGTTTTGAGAGATTCTAAACTATTTCCAAATCAAAACAATAGAAAAATAATTTTTTCTCACAAGGGCATTTTGGTCATTTTTCCTCAAAAATCTCGAATTTCGTTAAAAATATAGTATGCGAGTATAAAACACATAATTCATAATTAAAAATAAGTTTAAACATCTAAAACCTTCATTTAAAATGAAATTATGATTATTTGGATATAATAAAAAAAATAAAAAAAATATTCAATAAAATATTCTATTTTCTTATAAAACAATATTTTTAGAGTTATACGTAAATAATTTTTTGTAGCGTAAAAGCTAAATAAATTCATACATACTATATACAGTAAGCCAGAGTATTTAATTTAATTTATAATAACCAGTGAGCCCTCGAATAACCAAAAGTAAGGAAGACTGTGAACCTACAGTTTGAAGGATGCAAATCCAATGGTAGCCTCGATAAAATATGTTATCTACAGCCTATTCTGAGCCTGAAATTGGTGAAAAGGAGGGTGGTGAGATTATATAATCCCAATGAGTAAACAAATACCATTTAAAATATCTAAAGCTGAGTAAATGGAGACAAATTAAAATAAATCATCATACTGTAATTTATCACCTTTCAACTCATTTTAACCAAATAAAATCAATTCATATAAATCGAGTAATCAACATGGCTTATGAATTTCTTAAAACTTTGGCTCGTGCATAAATCATTCTCATACTCAGTTATCAAGGATACCTTGGTCGAGGGCTATCCCAACAAGTTCGCCAAGGCTATTAAAAATTTCGTATACACATAAACATATTTTTATTTTGAAAACATAGCCGTTCATTGGCGTTGGCTGAATTTACCCTCACGTGGTGGTTTGGCGTGAAGTGAACTCTAAAAGTGTACCTCGGGAGTTACCCTACACGCCTTTCTGACCGAGGTCAAAATATAATGAGGTTACCGTGCCCCTCTAATAGGTTGGTCCACGAAAACCCGTCCACTGCAGCGACTAATCAATAACCCACCAATTCAATAAAATTTAACAGCATGACATGGCAATTTTATCATTATCCAGCCTATCAAGGCAAATAACAGTTTATACATTTACAACACAAATACTAATTTAGCCATTCATGCTAATATTGCCATAAGCCGATCAATTAGAACCATAAATTCACAATTCATCAAATGGTCTCCAATTACTCTATTTTCAAAGCCATCATTCAATTTCAAGGCAATTTATAAAATCATTTCATTTAAACACATTTTGTTTATAAAACATAAAGATTTACCATTTAAACTCATTTTTCATAAAATCACAAAATCGGATAAAAACACTTTAGATAATGAAGACGATAGTAAGGTTACTCACTATTTCGGGAGTCGAATTTCGAGTACTCCGATTCTTGATCCTTGGGTACTATCTCTTTACTTTTGCCAGAATGCTCACCACCTAGACATAATGCACAATAAGCCATTTGCTACATTTGTGCTAAATTTTTATAAAACCAATTCAAGCTTTATACTAATGCATGAAATGGGATGTGAAATACTCGGGTAACTATCTAAATACGATATTCAATATAAATTCAATTATGTACCTAAATAAAACGGTATTGGCCTAATTCGATCTATCACTCGATTAATTGGCCAATATGTCCAATTTAACTCCGAATAATTCCATTTTTCTTCCAATTCTCCAAATCATCAAACACAAATCAAATAACTTGAAATATGGTAAAATCATCCTCACATTTTCTCTTGGAAAATTCGGCCATGGTGGGTGCATCAGCACTATGATTTTTCCTACTTGATTTTCTCACCGTAATTCATCATTTCCTAACCAATTCACTTACAATAAAATCAAATCCGCCATCCACACTTTACATGGAAAATTTGGCCAATGATGGGTGATGGGAGAAAATGAATTTTTCTTGCTTGATTTTCATGCTACACATCACTAACTAACTAAAAACACTAAAATTCATTGAAATCTAACCAAATCAAGCATCAAAACCTCCCTCTAAGTGTTCAGACAGCATGGGTATCCTCATGAAATCATGTGATTCAACCATGGAAAATAAGAAAAAATGCTTAAGAAAGAGAGATCTCAAGCTTAATTGAAAAATCTTACCTTTTGTCACTTGTTTCTTTGAATTTTCACACTTTTCCCTTGAATTTTTCCACCTAGGGTTTTTGTTCTTCTTTTCTTCCTTTGTTCTTGCTTTGGCCGACCATATGAATGAGAAATGGGCTGATTTTGTGCTAATTTATAAGGAAAATAATAAATTGTTGAAAATTTGACACATGTCACCTTACCATTGGTCCATGTGTCATACTTACCCATTAAGCAATCTCTCTCTACTACTTAAATTTTCTCAATTATCCATGATAATATTGGGTAAAATCCATGTGCTGGACAAGTGTTGGGTGGTGTAAAATTACAATTTTGCCCCTAGGGTGGCAAAATGACTATTTTGCCCTTATGCTCGAAAAAATGCCGAAATTAAAATTTTTCACTTCTCAAACTCAAATTATGTTCTAAATAGTCAATCTTGATCAAAAACTTCTTCCAACATTCACATCTTAACCTCAGGTAGCAAAATGACCATTTTTCCCTTAGGTCATGAAAATTCGAATTTGACTCCAAATTGGTCCTCGAACTCCGAATCACCCTTTTAAGTCATTCTGGGGTTTTAAAATTCTCAATTTCATCTTAAAATCTCTATTTGGACTAGTTCGAGGCTTAATTCAACTTAATTGTACCATTTGGTACAATACCATTCTTTAACGATTTGCGAGGTACCCACGTAAGCAAACATGCATTCTTATGTATGAATGACATAATAAACATATTGTCGAGCTGGGCTTGATAGCACTACCCCCCTTAAAATAAAATTTTGACCTCAAAATTTCATTTACTGAACTCAGAGAAAATGTGAGGGTATTATTTTCTCATCTAATGCTCGACTTCTTATGTCCTCCCCTTGTAGGGAATTTCAATTTGTTCACCTCATTTACCTCCAATTCAACTCGAGTACTTCACTTATGTCTATTATTATCCTTTAAAATCATATCAACAGTAACCTTTACAATTATGATCTTTTATATCGAGACACCAAGCATGCTTCTATTACTATCATTAAACTTGAACCATAACTCCATCTCAATCATACCAATTTCGATCGCATTTTATACTTATTTAGGTATACCAATCTCTATCTTATTACTTCATTCCATATCAAACTTCTCGACTTTCATTCATTCATTCCTATCTTCATACAATATTGTGTAGTTTATAGTATCATTAACATGCCATACTCATTCTTGTACATATCCTTAGCATTAGGGAAGATTAATGGCTTCAATTATTTCCACATACTTCATGTTTACCTTGCATTTAGGAAATTTCAATCTTCTAAATCATATTAATCCATCGCATATGGCTTAATCACACTATAGGTTACATTCCCTTAACTATTTCCCCAAAATTCCTTAGGTCGCCATAAATCGACTTCTGATAAGATTCTTGATCATTACATTATCTATACAACTCATCAAATACTTTGAGTTCAAATCTCGAACCACTAAAACCATTCTTCATTTTAGTTTAGTACATCACTAACTCCACACATACGTATACACATACATTCAAATGTCCATATTCCTCATTATGTATACGGGTCTTTGTTTTCAAATGCCTTCAGACTAATTTCTCTTTATTCATTCCCATCCATAACCAAGATTCAATAGAATAATCTTCATAATTCATACAAATTCTCATCATGCTTGTGCATAGTTCCACATCATTTACATACTTATACTCTCTTCTTATCATTTCCAATTATATGCTTAAGTTTCCTTATACTATATATCATTGCATCATAATGTCATCTCCATTGAATTATAATATATTATGTGTGTATGCTTTATAATCCCATTGATGCCTTAAAGATTTATCTTAACTTGATCATTGCATCTTATGCAAGACCACAATTCCTAAGAGTCATCCTTTTTCCTCGATTATCCTTTATGCCTCTACATTACCTTGTATCCTTCTTGCATTCTGATATTGATTTGTCACTTCAAACTCAGACTCATTTGAATCATGTATGCCTCAAGCATTTTCGAATTCCAATTTCCATAATATATTAGGAAAGTTTCATTATCTGACTTCATTATCAAGGTCAACTTCAATCATCCTTTGTTCCACTCTTTCATATGAACATAACATCATTCTCCCTTAGCCAATTTATAAATTGCACTTGAAATTGCAAAACTTAAAACTAGATTCTCCTCAAGTATTTTTCAATATTAATACTAATATCACTATCAACTTATAGCTTCCTTTTTATAACCACATAACTTAGTGCTTTCTTTCACGAGATCCATGGCAAAACTTCTCTTGAGTATTTCCTTGGGGAATCTATCTTAAACTTATGTCTCACAGCAGGTGATCACTTAACCCATGACTTAGCCGTTTGGCTCTTTAGCAATTTTCAAAGTCACGCATCTTATGCTCATCACGTATAACTTATAATTCTTTCTCAAAGGCATTTAAACATTCTTGAAACACTTAATCACTTATTTGCTCTTTCATACTCTGAGCATATCATTTCCATAAAGACATGCCCAACTACTCATGCTTCAATTTATCTCCAAGAGTTTCTAGCATACCACGTAGTTTACTTGTGTTGTCACTAATCCTTTCCTTTCAACAAAGTCAAGTCAAGATTTGTAAGTTCTCGTAACCATATTCTATATAAACTCATTTGCTATATCATTCTTGAAATCTTTATTCACACTTTCATCACTTGGTATTGACATCTCTTATCAATATCTCATACATTTATTTAACTTTTCACTCACTTTCTCTTTAGTCTTTAACAAGGCTTAATCTCTTGTCTTCTTTATTTCTTAAGATTGGACTTCAGTCAACATATTATTCATCTTAACACTCCACATGTTAATTTATTTTTATGTAGCCATCTCAAGAATCTTTCAATTTCTCTTTTAATTATATGCCCATATACAAGGAGATAAAGAAACTTTTCAATTCATTCAGGTTAACATTCCCCAAAACATTTAAAACTCCCAAATAACAAAGCTCAATGACCAATTACTGAAATTCAACTTGTAAGCTCATTATCATATCACTCCCATCTTGCTCATGCATCATAGACATGAGATATTCGTAGCATTGCAGCGTTGGACAATCAGTGCAGCAACACTGTGATTACTAGAAATTCCCTCATCAAAGTTATTTATCTGCATTCAAGGTCACTACATCAATCATCCTCAACCATTGGGTTTCCCTTCTAGGCATATATCATGAATTCCATAAGCATAGGTACCTTCTATTTGCTTGTCATACCACACTGTCTCCCATTATCCTGTGCAATTACAACACACTGAACCCGCTTATTATAACATAGTCCCCTAGTTCAATGTGTTTGCTCGGGAATCATCTTCTCTGATACAATTTGTCTCATAAACCAAAATTTTATTTATTTAGCTTTGCATTCGGAATCATATCAAAAACTCACATACTATGATAAGTAATAATTCCGAACAAACATCATCAATTCAAATGACCTTTTATACCTCGTCAAAATCTAGGGTTATCACTTTAAAAGTTCATCACGTTAATCGGTGTCCATTTCTTAGTACTACAAAATATATTCATTGCTAGATCTGGTAATTGCTTGAATCATTAAAGACTTTCCACATCAGTCTTTAGTAAATATTTAAGATGGTCAACCATGCCACTAAGATAAATATCTTTCCTCAATAGTCATAGTGCTAGTCCATTTTTGTCCTACCAAAAGATTCCCATATACATCCAGTCACTTAAACAACTACTTTATAATACATTCTAGTCATTCACTTTAAAAGCCAAACTATTAACTTCTTTGTACAGATAACTATTATCTCCTTTACTGTACATCTACCTAGAGTTAAAGTAGCACAAAATCCTACGAAAATATTACATGTCATTAGGATCATCATCTTAATTTGATCTTATCGAAAGATTCTACTCCAAGTCCTTTTTAAGGTCTTCTTCCGAGTTCTCCTCCTCTTAAGATTTTTTCCTTTGTTCCTCAATCTAGGCTTGTTGTATTCTCCTACATTCCTCCTCACTTACCGGTGCAGAATTTGTTCCACAATCGGGAGGAAAATGTCATACAACGTTCACCTTCCTATAAGGATAACTTGCAATAATTATTTTCTCCTTATTCTTTTCCTATTGTTCCTTTACATTCATCCCACAGCTTGGAGGATAGTGTCGAACAACTGACACGCCCTTCCTAGGACGAATACCTCCCCTTGCAATTGCCTTCCTCGCCCATTCTCTATAGCACTCTTCAAGTTGTTTCAAAAGGAAATCTTTTACAGTTTTCAGAGTATCGGAGCTGCTCTCACTTTCAAAATTCTTGCTATTCTCGAAGCTTTCCTTCTTACTATCAGCACTTTCTAGACTACTTGGCTCGGGTTGCCATCGGCTCCTAGTAGTAGAATCTAATGATCCCTCACTAGCACTATGAGGGGTACAGGACTACCGCCTCTTCTAGACATGGTGTGTGTGTCACCAGCGCACCTCAAAACCAATACGCAACCAAGTAATAATTACTTAATCATTTACGCATCACCAGAGCAGGTAGGTTTCTATATGCAAATGCATGCATTCGACTCAACCTAACCTAACTTAACTCAAGGCCACACTGACACTGTAAATTTTAAAACAACTTTAAACCCAAAAGCTCTGATCTTGAAAACCAAAAGCTCTAATAACACTCTAATTGTCACGACCCGAAACTCCCATTGAGCCCGTGACAACTTCCACGACGTCCCGATAGACATTCATTACTCGGAATGTCAATCGAAATCTTGTAAGGCTTAACATCAGTTTTTCTCGCTTCCCCTATGAGTATTAGTTACTAAAATCATGTTTTGAGAGATTATAAACTATTTCCAAATCAAAACAATCGAAAAATAATTTTTTCTCACAGGGGCATTTTGGTCATCTTTCCTCAAAAATCTCGAAATCCGCTAAAAATGTAGTATGCGAGTACAAAACACATAATTCATAACCAAAAATAAGTTTAAACATCTAAAACCTTCATTTAAAATGAAATTATGATTATTTGGATATAATAAAAAAATAAAAGAAATATTCAATAAAATATTCTATTTTCTTATAAAATAATATTTTTAAAGTTATACGTAAATAATTTTTGGTAGCATAAAAGCTAAATAAATTCATACATACTGTAATACAGTAAGCCAAAGTATTTAATTTAATTTACAATAACCAATGGGCCCCCGAATAACCAAAAGTAAGGAAGATTGTGAACCTACAGTTTGAAGGATGCAAATCCAATGGTAGCCTCGATAAAATCCGCTATCTACAGCCTATTCTGAGCCTGAAATGGATGGAAATGAGGGTGGTGAGATTATATAATCCCATTGAGTAAACAAATACCATCTAAAATATCTAAAACTGAGTAAATAGAGACAAATTAAAATAAATCATCATACTGTAATTTATCACCTTTCAACTCATTTTAACCAAATAAAATTAATTCATATACATCTGGTAATCAACATGGCTTATGAATTTCTTAAAACTTTGGCTCGTGCATAAATCATTTTCATACTCAGTTATCAGGGATACCTTGGTCGAGGGCTATCCCAACTGAGTCCGCCAAGGCTATTAAAAATTTCGTATACACATAAACATATTTTTATTTTGAAAACATAGTCGTTCCTTGGCGTTGGCTAAGTTTACCCTCACATGGTGGTTTGGCGTGAAGTGAACTTTAAAAGTGTACCTCAGGAGTTACCCTACACGCCTCTGACCGAGGTAAGAATATAATAGGGTTACCGTGCCCCTCTAATAGGCTGGTCCACGAAAACCCGTCCACTGTAGCGACTAATCAATAACCCACCAATTCAATAAAATTTAACAGCATGACATGGCAATTTTATCATTATCCAGCCTATCAAGGCAAACAACAGTTTCTACATTTACAACACAAATACCAATTCATCCATTCATGCCAATATTGCCATAAGTCGATCAATTAGAACCATAAATTCACAATTCATCAAATGGTCTCCAATTACTCTATTTTCAAAGCCATCATTCAATTTCAAGACAATTTATAAAATCATTTTATTTAAACACATTTTGTTTATAAAACATAAAGATTTACCATTTAAACTCATTTTTCATAAAATCACAAAATCGGATAAAAACACTTCAGATAATGAAGACGATAGTAAAGTTACTGACTATTTCGGGAGTCGAATTCCAAGTACTCCGATTCTTGATCCTCGGGGTACTATCTCTTTACTTTTGCCAGAATGCTCACCACCTAGACATAATGCACAATAAGCCATTTACTACATTTGTGCTAAATTGTTATAAAACCAATTCAGGCTTTATACTAATGCATGAAATGGGATGTGAAATACTCGGGTAACTATCTAAATACAGTGTTCAATATAAATTCAATTATGTACCTAAATAAAAAGATATTGACCTAATTCGATCTATCACTCGATTAATTGGCCAATATGTCCAATTTAACTCCAAATAATTCTATTTTTCTTCCAATTCTCCAAATCATCAAACACAAATTAAATAACTTGAAATATGGTAAAATCATCCTCACATTTTCTCTTGGAAAATTCAGCCATGGTGGGTGCATCAACATTATGATTTTTCCTACTTGATTTTCTCACCGTAATTCATCATTTCCTAACCAATTCACTTAAAATAAAATCAAATCCGCCATCCACACTTTACATGGAAACTTCAGCCAATGATGGGTGATGGGAGAAAATGAATTTTTCTTTCTTGATTTTCATGCTACACATCACTAACTAACTAAAAACACTAAAATTCATTGAAATCTAACCAAATCAAGCATCAAAATCTCCCTCTAAGCGTTTGGCCAGCATGGGTATCCTCATGAAATCATGTGATTCAACCATGAAAAATAAGAAAAAATGCTTAAGAAAGAGAGATCTCAAGCTTAATTGAAAAATCTTACCTTTTGTCACTTGTTTACTTAAATTTTCACACTTTTCCCTTGAATTTTTCCACCTAGGGTTTTTGTTCTTCTTTTCTTCCTTTGTTCTTGCTTTGGCCGGCCATATGAATGAGAAATGGGCTGATTTTGTGCTAATTTATAAGGAAAATAATAAATGATTGAAAATTTGACACATGTCACCTTACCATTGGTCCATGTGTCATACTTACCCATTAAGCAATCTCTCTCCACCACTTAAATTTTCTCAATTATCCATGATATTATTGGGTAAAATCCATGTGCTGGACAAGTGTTGGGTGGTGTGAAATTACAATTTTGCCCTTAAGGTGGCAAAATGACTATTTTGCCCTTATGCTCAAAAAAATACCGAAATTAAAATTTTTCACTTCTCAAACTCAAATTATGTTCTAAATAGTCAATCTTGATCAAAAACTTCTTCCAACATTCACATCTTAACCTCAGATAAAAAAATGACCATTTTGCCCCTAGGTCATGAAAATTCCAATTTGACTCTGAATCGGTCTTCGAACTTCGAATCACCATTTTAAGTCATTCTGGGGTTTTAAAATTCTCAATTTCATCTTAAAATCTCTATTTGGACTAGTTTAAGGCTTAATTCAACTTAATTGTATCATTTGGTACAATACCGTCCTTTAACGATTTTCGAGGTACCCACGTAAGCAAACATGCATTCTTATGTAGGAATGGCATAATAAACATATTGTCGAGCTGGGCTTGACATAATGCCACCATGAGTTGAAATGTTAACATCATTTTGGGTTTATATTAATGAAATTCTTGATTGTTATAGCCCATTATTAAAGTGATTATAAGTTGGGATTATGAAAGGTGACTTAAGAATAGTTGATGGGATGTTAAGCAAGATTACATAATAGGCTTGCTTGGGCTTGGTGGGCTATGGCCATTAGGCCCATGCGTAGGTCATGGCTCGAGAATTTGGGCTGTGACATCGGCCAACATTGACGAGATTACCATGGCTGTGGGAATCCGGGGCCTCCCGGATGTTATTACATGGAAATGGGTCCACGAGTTAATTACTATGATTACCTACTCGAGAGTGATATCTCTTTGGGTTTTCAAACATGCATTCTTCCGCATGGTGAGAATCATAAGTTTTCCACAGCTCCTTTTCATATGATGATTTTATATTTAATTCCTCGAGGATGAGTTGATTTATAAGCTTACGTATAAGCTTTGATAATGCTTGATTTTACGGGAGCATGCATGCTTACACTGGTTTGACTTGAGTAAGGAGGTTAAATGAATTCAGAGGATAGACATCTTTCACTTGCACTGGTTTTGATACATTGATTGAAATGATTACTTTGCATTAAAATTCTTGGTTTTACATATAAGGCACAAATCTTCCTTTAAGTTAAATTTTTTATATATACTCTTATGTTTTAATATTCAAATCTTTTATCCCTAGCTTGTTTCCTATCTACGCCCTGCTCACGGAGCCGATGATCACTGAGTCTATGAGACTCACCCCCTTAACTTGCTTTTTTGCACATAAGTGATCAGCTCAAGTGTATTGCCCCAGCATATTTTGACTTGTTGCGACGTAGGTAATGCATCTCTTAGACTTCCACTCTGAGTCGCTCCGCTACATAGGGGTCACGTTGGGTAAAATAGTTAGACTTATAAAAATTATTAAGTTATCAAAAATGTATTTGTAACACCCCATACCCCCGTATAGTAGTCAACATAACTGTATTGATAGGACGAAGGGCCAAATGACGCGAATTTAAGTGTCAAAGAGCGGTGACAGGTGAAAGGAATGTTTTGGAGTAATATATTTTGCACACAGGGAAATAATAATTAAATAATAATATCCTTATCAAGGATGAATTAGTGAGTTGAAAGGTGATTTGAAAGTGAATCGGGGCATAATAAGACATTTTGGGACCCAAGGAGATAAGTGGAGAATTTTGTAATAAAATAATATTTTATTAATAAAATATTAATATTTTATCCTTTATCAAAATTAGTCATGAAGGAAGATTATATGCCCAATCTAAGTGGGGGAGAAGAAGAATGAGAGAATTTCAAAGAAAAACGACATAAGTGGGGCTCGCATGCCTTTATTTAAAGAGCAAAAGCAGGTAAATATATATTTAAATATTATGGTAGCATGTTGGTGAAGTGCAAATTATATATTTAATTGTATACATGAAAAGGAAGAAAGATAGAAAGAAATTGGAGTTAAAAGAAATGATTGAGGACCAAATTGTAAAGGATGAAAAGTTTGTTGGGACAAATGGTAAATAAGAAAAAGTTGAGGACTTATGTGCAATTACCACATTTGAAGTTAAATGGGAATTTACTAACCAAGAGAAGTTAGATTATATGGGATGATGAAATTTACATGCAAAAATTCTCTATTACATGCAAATGATAGCATGCAAAAAGGAGGAAGTTAGTGGGGAACATGTAAGACCCCCCACTATGCATAGTAAAAGTAAGACTAAATTTATTTTTGCATGAAATGGGATTGGTGCATTAGGTGGCCAAATAATGAAAGAAAAATGTGATGTGCATGTGACTTAAATAATTTAATGAAAAACCAAATAAAATATAAGATAAAATGTGATTGGAGGAATAAGGTAGTGCATGGAATAAAGAAATAAAGCAAGGAAGGATGAGAGAATGAAGTGGCGGATGGAGAGAGAATGAAGATAGATTTTGGGCCAATGCACAAGAAAGGAAATTGGTGCATGAAGCACCATTGGATGGCAAAATGGCCAAATGAAATTAAAAGGCAATGGGTGCATGAATTGTGATTGGTTTGAAAGTTGGCCAAATGAAATAAAAAGAAAACGAATGCATGCATGGTGATTGGTCTAAATGAGTGGCCATGTAATACAAAATTTAAAAAGTAAAGGAGAAATGAGAAATAAGCCTTGGTGAGAGAGAAGGCCAACCATTTGGAGAACGAAAAGAAAGGAAAGAAAGCCTTGGAGAGGTTCCACCCGAGGAAAGAAAAAGAAAAAAAAAGAGAGAAAGGAAAGGGAAAAGCTCAATTTTTGCACAATATCAGGAGGAACCATGAGGTTCCCTCCCTCATCTTGAAGATTTGTGTTGTTTCATCACCCAACGAGCCTTCAATACTCAAGAGAGAAATCGTGGAGTGTTAATGGAGGTATTAAGCTCGGTTTTGTGATTCAAGCAAGGAAAGGTAAGGATTTTTGTTTTTAGGTTGAGTAATCTTTGAAAATGAGTTGGTGATTAAGAGAAATGTCATGTGGTAGCAAATATGGGCTTGATTGGAGGAAATTTGGTGACATGTAAGCCATCAAACCCGTGGGTGCATAATGGGTTCAAAGTGAAAGAAAAGTGGTAAGCTTGACACAACATTTTAAGGTCTATGGTTATTTTAATATTGTGAGGAATGATTGTGTAATTGTTGGTAGCTTGGTGAGTGAAATATTGGAAGAGCATTGAAGTTGCATGCAAGGTCAAATTCACCACAAAGGTAAGGCATGCAATGTGTAGTGTTATTGTGATGTCTCGAGCACGGCTAGAAAGCAAGTATGTTAGTTGGAAGCTCGAAAAAATGTAATGTGTGGATATGTGTTGTTGTGAAAGGCTTAAAAGGTTATGATTGTTGGTGTGCATGAACGAATATTAATCTTATGCTTGGTGGCAGCATGTAAATGTAAATTGTGGTGCATGTAAACTTAGAAAATGCTTGATGAAAGTAGATTTATAATTGCTACCATGTGCAAGGTTAATGGTGTGAAAATGATAGATGAACTTGATAAATGTCATTGGAAAAGATTGATATGTACGCTAAAGTTATAAATAAGTTGCCGATACTTATAATCGAAAGAATTACGCAAGAAAAGGATGTGAATAACCTTAGTAAAAATGTGTCGAGATGTATATGAATATGCAAGGTTAAGTGAGGAAGAATGGTGAATCTAGTAAGATGTAAGTTAGAAGAATGATGATTAATGTTCGAATGAGAAGAAAAAATGGGAATGATACACACTAAATATATTGAGTTTGAATTGTTGCTAGGAAGTGCAAAAGTAAAGATAGTATGCTGTGGTGGCGTGCCAGAGGAAGTGACGAGCAACCGGCAAGTAGAAATAGCTAGATATAGATCCGAGTCAATAGCGACGTCGTATCCCGCTATCGTAAGGTGAGTAAGGGGTGTCGATTTCCAAATTTCCATGCTATTTATATAGATATATTGCTATATAATCAATAGATGTGTTGATTTACTTTACGTGCAATTTGTGGACAGCATGAGCTGATAGATATCCTAGGAAATTGTGAATGCCAAAGTGTTTGAAGTTGTTTTGACCATATATATATATATATATATATATATATAAGTTATATACATAAAGGATTTTAAAAACGAGAAACAAGCTTTTTAACACGATTTATATCAAAATGTGCTTTATTGATTGTGTGATGTGCATTCATGAATGAATTTCATATTCACCATGCTGATTTTACATCTAATCCTCATGCAAAAGGTTTTACATTGCAAAGTTTTACAAAAAAGGGTTTTAGTACGCTACCATGATTAGTATTTTGAAAATGATTTGAAATGATCTTTTGAGAACCCAATTTGGCTTTCAAGTGGTTTTATTAAACCAGGAGATTCAAGAGTAGGCCGAATGTCACATCGAGATAGTGTGACCCTTGTGCACAAATGAGCTCTAGCTAGAGAACCTTTGGGTCGTCGATGGGCTGTTAGGCATGGTTGGGGCCATGGTCCGTGATGTATACGTGCCAAGGCCAAGGGATGATATACGTGGCTAGGCCACAGGTGATATACGTGGTTGCGACCGCTTGATTCTTCGATGTCAGCCAACATCGTTGAGACTACCATGGCTGTGGGATCTAATGGAGCGAGACTCCCAAATGTTATTATGTGGAAACGGGTCCACGAGTTTTTATTTCTATTACCTACTCGAGAGTGATATCTCTTTGGGTTTTCGATACTTATCTTCTCGCATGATGAGAACTATAAGAGTTTTCTACAGCTCCCCTATTTATACGATGACGTTGGATTTAACTCCTCGCGTACAACGTGATTTAGGAAATTGCATAAAGGCTTTGTAAATGCTTGATTTTACGGGAGCTTGCAAGTTTACACTGATTCGTTTTAAGTAAAGTGGTTAAATGATTTCGACGATAGAAATCTTTATTTGTATTGGTTTTGATATTTGATTTGAATGATTATATTGCACTAAATTCCAGGTTTTACAAGTAAGGCACAACTGCTTCATTTAATTTTTAAACGGTTTATGAATACTCTCACATTTTTAAAATCCGAATCTTCTACGTCATGCTTGTTTCCCATCTACGCCTACTCACGGAGTTGATGATCACTGAGTCTATGAGACTCACCCCCTTATTTCCTTTTGTAGATAAGTAGTCCGCTCAAGTTCATCGTACAGCACACCGAGATTTACTGCAACGTAGGTAATGACACCTCTTAGACTTCCATTCCGAGTCACTCCGCTGTTAGAGATCGAGTCATGGTAATTTGTTTATTTATGTAAAGGAATATTGGTCGTAATATAAATATTCATTTGGAGATTTTAGACCATGATGTCTTTACTTACAATTATATAGTTTAAAGAACAAGTTGATTATTTGTGCTTATTATTCAAATCATGTCACGAGAGTGATACAGTTAAAGTAATAACATGGAATGGTGAATGACTATGATGAATTAACAAGGAATTTCTAATAAGGCTTGTTCGGGACTTGACTGGTTTTTCCCCGAAGGTTTCGAACACCAGTAACGATCGAGGAACGATCATTACAGTATTACTAAAAACCTAGAGGTTGTGTAATGGATTCTAAGTGTGATGTTTGAATTTATCTTGAAGTTTACTAGAATTGGATATTGTTACGTTTTAATTACAACTTCTTATTCAGTTTAAGTAAATGAAAGTATTATTACAAGTCAATTCATTTACACAGTAAAGTGTTTGAGTGGTTAACAAGAATCTCAATTAAGGCTTGTTTGAGATTTGGTGGGTTCTCTCGCAAGTCTCAAACACCGATAACTATCAGGAAGAGGGTCGTTACAAACACTTTTGAAAGAATGGGATATGAGTATAGTGCTCAGTCAAATAACTGGGTGAAAAACAGTAGAGTGCAAGATAGAAATAAGCTGAACAAGCAATGCGTGATGTTCCATCTATACAGACTATAACTGCTTCCTCTCGACAAATTGATATGCCTCAACCTATTTTAGGATTATCTAGCCAACCTAGTAAAATGTATATGGGTTAAAGTGCCTATCAGTTCTTGAGTGCCAAAGATGAAAATCAAGGAAGGATGGTTGAACAAAATCTTGAGAAGATTGAGCAGAAAATTGAGGATGCAATTGCAAAATTTGTCCTTCAGTTCCAAAGTATGTTTGATCATTACTATCACTCAATCAAAGAGATGCAAGAAGACATCAACAAACTTGAAGTAGCAATGAAATAATTGGTAGACAATCAAATAGACATAGCTCACAATCAAGAAAAACTCAATGATAGGATGAACAAAACCTCTTCCACAATCATCCATGACCTTGATGAAAGCTTTGAGTCTGACTCTAATTCACTTGAAGCATAAAAAAATCTGCACTACATAACATGTTTGCCTTAAGTTACATCATGTTTTGATTTGACAAACGTCACATATTATCTTGAACTTAATGTCAAGCATTCAAAATTGTCTCAAATATATTTTTAATCCCCTAAGGTTACATAATTGTTTGAAAAGCCATGCATCATTAGAAAACATCATAAAAGCTTTCAAATAATGCATATTCAGCTTAGAAAACAATGGCAAACATGCCTTGAAATGTTATTTGAATGTAAGAACAAGGCAAGGAAGATATAGTTGAAGAAAAGTGCTAAAAAGTTAAGAAAACCTCATGACACAAGTCAAGAGTAGACCCTAGAAAAGCTTGAGTCAATCCAAAGGCAAAAAAATTGTAAAACCTGAAGAATATAAAGCCATAGTCGACACTAAAATGTCTATAGTCAACCATGTTCCACAAAGCAAAAAAAAACGTTGTTTTGAATAGACATAGTCGACCTTGGCTCAAGTATAGTCAACCCTAACAAGTCAAAAGCATGAAAAACTTGACTTTACACAGACATAGTCAACTCTAGAGGAGGCATAGTTGACTATAGCAACTCAGATGTGCAAAAAACATGCACTCAGGATTTAGATCTAGTAGAGGAAGGTTATACTCGACTATGGAACCTTACTTTGAGAATTTTGAAGAACATAATCGACCATAGGAGCGTTGTAGTCGACCCTCAAGCTTCATCAATGGTCAGATTTGATTCAAACTTATGTCTAACAACTCCAAACTTCACGCCAGCTATAAATAGCGGCATTTGAGCTATTTGGAAGTGAAAGAAAACCCGAACCAAAGCTTCAAACCCTAATGAGACCTTTAAAAGCTTATCCTCACTCTCTAGCTTCATTTTAGTCTTCCTTCAAGGTTACAAAAGTTGAATACTTGCTTAATTTGAGCTGATGTTTCTTCTCTCACTACACTCAAGCTTAAAGTCTTAGCACTTAGCCTTTGTAGAGGCATTTTCTTGCTATACCTTGTGCTCATCTTGTAAAGGTTCAAACTTAACCTTGAAAAGCTATTTGTAAAGGTATGTGGTTGAGCTCGTAAAAAACATTATTGGTGGATTATCGCTTGATCCCATTAAAAACAAGTATAGTCCCTTTATGGATTGTATAAAGGTTATCGCTGATCTTGTGAAAAAGCCAATGTATGGGTTATCACTTAATCCCGTGAAAAAGCTATTGTGAGGGTTACCGCTTCATCCCGTTAAAAAGCAAAAATATTTTTAGTGGATTGAAAATTCTGTGTTTATTAAGGAAGTGGATGTAGGCATAAAAAAAACGAACCACTATAAAATCATTGTGTCTCCTTGAATTTTTCACATTATTATTCATTGCTTATACTTGCCTTAGGAAAATAGTTTTATATTGATTTATCATTTTACACTTAAGAAAATATTTTCATTTTATTATTAATAACTAGTATTTAACTTAGGAAAATATTTTACTTTCATATATTATTGTCACGACCCAATTTTCGGGTCATGACCGACTCATTGGCCCAATGGACGTAGTCCACTAAGCCCAAGTAAGCCTATTAATCTAACATGTTCATCATTCCATCATAAACTGCTAAGTCACATTTCATAACTTAGGATCAAAATAATATTAAACATTTGCCACCTCATACTAGCATACTAAACAAGTGTATATACATTATCTACAACATGTACCTTAATAATTTACATTAGGTTTGTCTATACACAACAAAAGAATACTCGACTTCCAGCGGAGGGACTTAGACGAATGTACAGCTACTGAATGCGAGACACCTACCAAAAGATGGATACAAGTCTAGGAGGACACCTTGTCCTAGTTACCGGCTGCCTTGTGATCTAAAAACATGAAGTTGAAAATGGTGAGTATAAACCTAGTGAGTGAACAAGGAAGGGAACAAGCAACAACAAGGGAGAATTTAAAATCATGATGCACTTGTTTCAAAACAATGCAATTTAGTTCCATTCATATTAAAAACCCCTCATCAAGCCCTTAAATGATTAATCATTTGAAAATCATGAACCCATATAACGAACCATTTGAAGAATGAAAACTTCAATGATACGCAAGAAAGTCAAATACGACAACGAATCTGGGATTAAGTTATTAGCTGGCCGAGGGTTTCTCAACTGGCCGAGGGTTTCTCACTAAACCTCCTCATTTTAAACTTAACTCATTTAGTCCTTAATGTTGGAAGTCCATGCTCAGATATGGTAGCAAAGAAGTGAAAAATAGGGCAGCAATTGGACAAGATAGGAGATAAAATAGAAAGTTTTTCGCTGCAGTGAAATTTTGGGCTTCAAAATAGAAAGTTTCTCGCTGCAGCGAAAAGCTATAGTAACATTCTCGCTGCAACGAGATTCCCAGCCAGCACCACCCCTCCAAACCTGAGAGTTTCTCGCTGCAGCGAGAATCAGAACATCAAGAAAAAATGTCCTTTTCCCTTAAAACAAAGCTATCCTACTAAATAACAAGCAACATGTAACACATGCAAACTCTCAAATTTCAACAAATCAAATGCTCACACTTTTGCATTTCAACCATATGCCATATATGTATATATATATACATATTAATCATCATGTACACCACCCCGTCATCTCATCATGCACATCATCCCATCATCCCTAACTCATGCGCACTCCCTACTCGCACATGGCTAGGTCATCACCGGGTTATGCGCACTCCCTACTCGCACATAACCAGGTCATCATTGACTTATGCGCACTCCCTACTCGCACATAGCCAAGTCAATGTCATTACACAACAATGTATTCATATATATATATATCAACACAATGTCGTAGTGCATGAATCAATAATAGTCACATGTCACAACATGGAGATAATTTATCAAAAGCTTGTTCCCAAGGCACTTGTTTTTATGAAAAGCTAGATAATCCATTCAAATGTTTGGCAATTACATTATATCCCCAAAACAAGTTTGAATGCAGTTCACTCACCGATTTATTGTAGAGCCTTTAGCTTACTCTAATTCCCTTAATGATCCAATTGGGGTGATGGGGCTTCTTTAGAACCTAGAATCACATTAGCATCAGTAATAGGTCAATTCACATACTATAAACCCTAAAAGTTATCTCTTAGCTAGCTTTCAATTGCCACTTTAAATGGCTATCTATGTTCACTATCTAAATCACTATAAAATGAATGAACATCCTCAACAATAAAACAGTTCATATTCTAAATTACTAGCCATTAACCACAGCTAAAAACCAAGCTTAGTTCATCACTCACCCTAGGGTTTCTTTGTAGTTGAATTCTCTTCTAATAGCTTCCAAACAAATGGGGTAATTCTCTCTTTCACTCTCTAGAATGCCTAACTAGTGAGACAAAGTATGGAAATAAGATTTATCAAGGGTTTTGAAGTGAGAGAGTGAAAGAATACAAGGGTTCTAGTCAAAAGGGCTCAAAGGTATGAAAACTAGAGCTAGAGAGAGAAAATTATGCAAGCTCCATATCAAGCTTCCATGGAGGTTGGAAGCAACGTGAGATGGAAGAAGAAGAAGAAGACAAGCTGCTGGAAATTCAATGAAGGAGAAGATATTTATAGCCCAAGCTTATCCATTCCCTTGAAATTACCAAATTACCCCTCCACAAATTAGCTTATTCTCCTCCAGTCTTTTATGCACTCTTTTTCTTCTTTTGACATTGGGACAAGGTCCATAATTGTCTAGACATACTCGGGTTCATGAAAACTTAAAATTTTAACCCGAGGTGAAAAATGACCATTTTACCCCTATTGTGAAAATCATCAAAATTTTTGTTTCCTTTTCATTTTACCCCTAATTTCATCGTCCATTTATGCCTTAGGCTTACTTAAGCCATAATATTGTTTAAAATCTTACTTTTATGGGCTTACTAAGAAAATGACGAAATTACCCCTAATCAGGGATATCACGTATTTTACTAACTATGAGTCTATAAAGGTCAAGGTCTCACAATTATTTTTATTTTTAGCGATTTATTGTTGAAAGCTTGCTCTTGATACTAGAAAATTTTTTTGGGTTAAAAAGTTTTAATTTTTATACTTAATCTTTTAAAAAAAGGAATTTATAAATACCAATTTACCTTTCCCCCCTTTTTGGTATATTGCCTTTGAGACTTCTACACTAACATAACGTTTGCATACATATTGCACTGTTCATTTGTTTTATGATTGTATTGTAAATGTTATTTTGTAAATCTTTCAATAAATTAATGAAATATGTCTTTTGTTTCCTTTACTTGTGCGCATATTTGATATACTCTCGCTATTAACCTTATGTTGTCTTGATGAACTATATATATGGTATACTCTGTTTTCTGTTCTTTTTTTATATAACAAAAAAGGGCAGAATTTTTTGAGTAAATTTGCCAAAGCTTTGATTGATTTCCATGGTTGGATCATTTCTTAAAAATACTTTAATGATTTAATGCTTTTAAAATTTTATAAAGTCTTTTTTAAAGTAAACATAAATCCAAGGGAAGTTCTTCAAGAAGCAAATTTAGCTCTTAATTTTGTCATATCAAAAAAGAATGATTATTAGCTTTATCCTAGTTTTGAAATGAAAAAATTGATTGATCTAAACATACTTTGGAAATTCTTAGAAAATGTTTTTAAACTTGAAGAAAATCCTTAAGAGTTTTGAAGTCAATTATGCAAAGAAATATTTTTTAGACAAACTCAAACTCTAAATTACCAGCCTGAAAAATTGACCTTTTGAAAATAAGGAATCGATTCTCAACTATATAGAAAGCAAAATCTATTTTCTTCTTACAAGAAGAATCGATTCTCTGAAAAGAAAAAGTCAATTTTGGAAAGTACAGAAGCTATTGGAAAAAGGAAGAATCGACAACTCAGAGAAAAAGAATCTGTTTTGGAGAAACCGAAAGCAAAATTATGAAGTTCAAGCATGAAATAATTGATTCTCCATGAAGTAGACATCAGTTCCAAGTAGAGGATGAGTCACCAAGCACAAGTCTGAAAAGAAGAATTGATTCTCAAAGAAGTAAATGTCGATTCTTGAAACTCTAAAGAGAAAAATCACAAACTTGGAGAAGAAGAATGAAATGAGGTGAATGGATAAGAATGGAACGTCAAAAACCATCTTCAAATTTTAAAAGTTGGTGCCTGACTACAAAGAAGAATCAACACCTAGTGAAAAAAAAGTCGATTCTCAGGAAAACCAAAAAGGTGCAACCTTTAAATCAAGCCGAGAAGAATCGACGCCTTGAAAATAAAAAATAGATTTTCAAGAAACAAAAAGTACCAAACTTTAAAGTGACATAGAAGAATCGACTCGTCAGGCATAAAAAGTTAATTCTGTCAAAAATCATATTAAAGCAAATATTGATTCTCAGTATGGAAGAATTGATTCTTCAAGTACAACAGACTAGGTCCAATTGGCCAAAACGTTCAGAAAATCATTTCATATTTACCCTCATAGGTAAATGCTTTCAAGGCTATAAATAGCATAGCTCTTAGAAATCATTAAAAAATATCAAAAGCAAGAAAAGAGAAAGAAAAGAACAAAAAAAGAACAACAAGAGAAAGAGAAGAAAACAAAGATAGGGTAGAAGCAAGAACAACTAAAAATCCTTTCTTTCTTCTGAAAAGAGCAAATATCATAGCGAGATCATTCTTTTCTTTATCTTCATAATCCTCTGAGCTGAAACATTCCTTTATCAATTCTTACCACTCAAAAATCTCTCATCCTTTTGCACTTAAATTGTTTACCAACCTTGTTAGAGGTCTTAAGCTTCATATGCTTCCTAGAATCCATTGTTGTTGGTTATAACTCCACATAAAAGGTAGTGTTAAAGGTTATGACTTCTCTTGAAAAGGTAAAGTTTAGTTATACCTCCATTGAAAAGGTAGAGAGGTGGTGCTTAATCCTTAAAAGGCATTTGGTTGTAAAGGTTGTGCTTGATCCTAAAAAGGCAGTGACTTTTGTAGAGGTTGTGCTTGATCCTAGAAAGGCTATAATTTTTGTAAAAGTTATGCTTAATCCTTGAAAAGCAGTGGCTTGTAAAGGTTGTACTTGAATCTGTGTTAAAAAGGCAATTGATAATGGATTCAAACTCCTTGTGCTATCAAGGAAGAGGACGTAGGCTTCAAAAGTCGAACCTTTATAAAAACTTGGCTAAGTACTTGTTGTTGATTTCTCACGCAAGTGCACGTATCGTTAACAAGTAATATAATAGTAAATAGAATTCATTCCCATGGAGAATTGAATTAATTACTAATTGCTAACTACTAAAATTGTAACAACTTAATCTTATCCAAACAATTAAACTTAAAATTATTAAGGAAAATTTGAAACTAATAACTAAAACTAATCTAAAATCTATCAGCAAAATTATTTTATTTAATTCGAGTGACTACCAGACCTAAGATTATGATGTCCCTTAATACTTCATCTGATTATTGTCTCTCTCTCTTAACTTAGTTTAATGGATTAAGTTACTAACCTAGAGTCCTAAATTATTTACAAGTCTCTGTCGAGTTTCTCAGAAAAATACCTCTCCCAATTAATTTACTATATGTCTATGCAAATTATATTGAAGAAAGATTCATTAAGTTTGTGCTCTAGTTTTGGCTATGTATGGCTTATAGGTGTATGTCTACCCTATATGCAAATCAAACCACCTAATCAACTAAGTGTATTCGATCATACGCTATTCTATTCAAGGTCTACCTAAATCTCTTTCGTCGAGGTTTAATCTAAATTTCCAATTGAATCTAATTGGTGGCCAGTCAACTAGAAGCATTAAGAACAAAATAAAATAAACAACTTAAATCCCTCAAACATAAGTAAAAGAGAGATGAATAATTCAAACTACATATTGAGTTCAATCATAATCTTAGATTAATGAATTAGTTCCCCATCAAGTCACACATCATCATTGAATAAAATTTAAACATTAAAAACAAAACCAAGAGAATAAGAGACTAAAAAAATAGTAAAACTCAATAATTGTATTCCTGATCTCCAAATGTCCTTGGATCCTTCAAATTCTTCTTAGCTTCAATGACTCTGTGGCTTGACTCTCAACGATCAATCTGATGTTTTTCGTTTTTCTTTAAAAGTCCTCCGAAAGGTTGTTTTTGTCACGACCCAATTTCCCGGGGGCAATGACCGGCGCATGAGCTCAATGAGCATAGCTCACTAAGCCCAAGCAAGCCTATCCATTTACCTTTGCTTAACAAATTTATCATATCATGCATACACACACACCTTTTCTCGGGTGTGAACATAGCCAAAACACAATGGCATTATCGATAATAATATACATGCACTATACCAGTCATGTATTTAGCAATTTACATTGCATACACATATTCATATTGTTAGATTATTTTCACAATACAAAAGGACCCACGACTTCCAGCGGAGACATTTACAATAAAAGGGATTACTATCGAATGCCAGACACATACCCAGGATATGCACTACGGGGACTCCTCGATCTAGGGTCCAACAGTCACCTGATCTGAAAACATGAATTTTTATAAAACGTGAGTACAATACTCAGTGAGTGAACAAGGAAGGGAACAAGCATACCATAAGGAATGTTTATTGAAATCATGATGCATTCGTTTTCTCAAAACCATGCAATTGTTTTAGCTCTTTAAACCCCTCATGTAAATCCCACATGAGTAAATCACTTTACAAAAATCAATGCTCAACTATGGTACCAAAGAAATGGGAAATATGGCAAAAACCCACAAGTTAGCAAAATGGACAGAAAGTTTCTCGTTGTAGCGAACTTCATTCTCGCTGCAACGAGAACCAGAACATTAAGGAGAAAAAAAAAGGTCTTCTTTTTCCCTTAAAACAAGTCATCCTGCTAAAATAACAATAGCAACATGTAACACATGTAAACTTCCAAATTTCAACAAAACAAATGCTTACATCTTTGCATTTACAACCATATACCCATCATCAACATGCACACCATCCCATCATCATCATCATCATGCACATCATCCCATCATCATCATCTCATATGCAATGTCTTATGCTATTGTCACTAGAGGGTGGGAGATCATGAAGCATCCCCCCCTTCACTCGGCAAGAGGTGCACTTCACTCCGGATCACGAAGCAACGGAGCAGTCCCTTCCCTCCTCTTCCAAGCTTTCCCCCCCCCCTTCACTTAGCAAGAGGTGCACTTCACTCCGGATCACGAAGCAACAGAGCAATCCCTTCCCTCCTCTTCCAAGCTCTTGGGCGGAGAGTCATACTTCGCCATAGATCGTACCTATCAAAGCACTCATAGGGTGGAAGATCACGAAGCATCCAGCCCTATAAGCTACGGAGGCAACAACGGCTTATGTGCACTCCTACTCGCACATAGTCGGGTCAGCAACGGCTTATGTGCACTTCTACTCGCACATAGCTGGGTTCAAATCAACATGTAAAGAAGCATCCAATGCATATCATGCATTTTATCATATTGTGATAACACATAAACCTTTGTATAGCGCATTTTCACAATATAAAATCATTTTACTAAAAGCTTGTTCCCAAGGTACATTTTCTAAGACAAGTTAGATAGAATCTTTCATATTCCCCAAAACAAGTTTGAAATGCAAGTCCACTCACCGGTATCAAAAATCCAAATTCCGAGTGCACTCGGACTAATAGCCCTCAGGCGTAATTCCTTTGCCTTTTCCGGACGTCTCACCACCTTGACAAATAACAAAGTCGAGGAATTTACTATATTGTCCTTAAATTGATATAAATTAATTTAAATTACTAATGCTTGATATGTAAATGCAAAAATACGTCCGATTATCGCTTAATCACGGTATCGATTAAATTCGACCGATCACCCGATTAATCGACGATTGTGTCCAAATCACCTCCAAATTAATTCATTTCTCCTCTAATACCTTAATTTACCACATACATTTAAATAAAGCCAAATTCAGCATTAGAACCCTCACAGTTCCTTATAGAAAAATTTGGTCATTTGGTGCACTAGCATCGAATTTTTTCTCTACATAACCGTTTCACCTTAATTCATCATTTTTCATGCCATTTTCCTTGAAATAAAAACAATCCCCCATTTATATTCAGCCCTCATGGTTCGGCCAACAAGGAACCCTAGAGAAATTGAATATTTCTTTTGTGTTTTTGTTCATAACCATGCTTAACTATCCCTAAACACTAACATAGTCTAAAATCAAATTATTCCAACAACAATTCCTCTTCCATACCCATTTTTCAGAATTGAATTCATCATGATAACTCAATATTCAACCATGGAAAACAAGAACAAAAGCATGGGTAAGCTAGGTATCAAGGAGAATTAAAGAAATTTTAACTTACCTAGCTTGTTTCCTTGATTTCTTCACTTTTTCTTTGAATTTCCACCTAGGTTTTCTTGTTTTTCCTTTTGTTCTTCCTTTTTTCTTGTTGCTGGATGCCTAGGCCGAATATGGTGAGGGAATTGGAGATTTAATGGGCTGATTTCTATAGAAAATAATAAAATAATCAAGCATGCCATGTGTCACATGCTTATTGGCCCAATTTTTAACTTTTTGACTTTTTCTTCTTAATTTTCCACCACAAATATTCTGGTATTTATCCAATCCTACCACAATTAAAATCCCTTGGTCTTGACAAGTGCTGGGGTGAAAAATTTACCGATTTGCCCCTAGGGTGAAAAAATTACTATTTTGCCCTTTTACTCCGAAATGTACCGGAATCTCATTATTTCTACTTTTCAACCTAAAATAACACTAATATTGATCAATATTAACCAAATGGGGCAAAAATTGTTTAAAAAAATTTTCGTTTAGTCTTTTAGTGGCAAAATTATCATTTTACCCTTGTGCTCCATAAATACCGAGAATCATAATTTTTCACTGCTAAACATCATTTTATACTCCAATAATCATAATTATATTTCATATAATTATTCTTGGTCAAATGTGATCAAATCTTGGCTAAAAATCTCAATTTTATCATCAAATGGTAAAATGACCGTTTTGTCCCTAATTGGTCAATTTTCTGATGGACTCCAAACTGTACCTTGAACTCCAAATCACTATTCTAAGCCATTTTGTTGGTTTTAAAATTTTCAAATTCCTCTTAGAATTTCTATTTGAACTAGTTCAAGGCTCGATTTAACTTAGTTGTACCACTCGGTACAATACCGTCTTTTTATCGGGCTTGACAGGGTCTTACATTCTCCCCCACTAATAAAAATTCGGTCTCCGAATTTAAATTCAATGTAGAGTGGCTTACCTTTACATATCGAAGAGGTGTGGATGCTTTGTCTACATCTCATCCTCAGCTTCCCACGTTACCTCTTCGCTAGTGTGATTCCGCCACAACACTTTCACTGAGGCTACATCCTTTAAACGGAGCTTTTTAACTTGCCTATCAAGGATAGCTACCGGTTGTTCCTCATAGGTTAGATCATCTTGCAACTGAATGGTTTCATACCGTATTACATGTGATGGATCTAGGTTGTACTTCCTAAGCATGGACACATGAAACACGGGATGAATATTTGAAAGGTCTGGCGGTAATGCCAAACGATGCCACTGCTCCAACCTTTTCTAAGATCTCGGACGGCCCTATATACCGAGGACTTAACTTCCCTTTCTTGCCAAACCTCATTACCCCTTTAGTTGGCGAAACTTTCAAAAATACATGATCTCCTACTTGGAACTCCAAGTCTCTCCGTCGGGTATCAGCATATGATTTCTGTCTACTTTCTGCTGTTAACATCCTCTGACAGATCATGTGTATTTTCTCGGTTGCATCCTGCACCAATTCAGGCCCCAAAAGTTTCCTTTCTCCCACCTCTAGCCATCCAATGGGTGACCTACATCTTCGTCCATATAAGGCCTCAAATGGTGCCATTTGGATGCTAGTTTGAAAACTGTTGTTGTAGGCAAATTCCACTAAAGGTAGATATTGTTCCCTCCTGACACCAAGGTCTATCACACAAGCCCTCAACATATCCTCCAATGTCTGTATGGTCCGTTCAGACTGTCCATCAATCTGAGGGTGGAAACCTGTGCTGAAATCCAACTTAGTGCCTAATGCTTCTTGCAACTTTCCCCAAAACCTACTAGTAAACTGAGCTCCTCTGTCAGATACTATAGAAATTGGAATACCATGTAGTCGCACTATCTCATCCACCTAAACTCGAGCATATTGGGTAGCCCCATAAGTAGTCTTAACCGGAAGAAAATGAGCTGACTTTGTTAACCGGTCCACTACTATCCAAATTGAATCATATCCCCCACTGGTTCGAGGCAAACCCGTTACAAAGTCCATAGCAATATGTTCCCACTTCCACTCGGGTACTGGTAATGGCTGTAGTAGCCCTGCAGGCTTTTGATGCTCGGCCTTAACCTGCTGACAAACCAAGCACTTGGAGACAAACTCAGCTACATCTCTCTTAAGTCCTTCCCACCAATACACCTCTTTCAAATATTGATACTGTCACGACCCAATTTCCCGGGCCATGACCGGCGCATGAGCTCAATGAGCATAGCTCACTAAGCCCAAGCAAGCCTATCCATTTACCTTTGCTTAACAAATTTATCATATCATGCATACACACACATTTTTTTCGGGTGTGAACATAGCCAAAATACAATGGCATTATCGATAATAATATACATGCACTATACCAGTCATGTATTTAGCAATTTACATTGCATACACATATTCATATTGTTAGATTGTTTTCACAATACAAAAGGACCCATGACTTCCAGCGGAGACATTTACAATAAAGGGGATTACTATTGAATGCCAGACACATACCCAGGATATGCACTACGGGGACTCCTCGATCTAGGGTCCAACAGTCACCTGATCTGAAAACATGAATTTTTATAAAACATGAGTACAATACTCAGTGAGTGAACAAGGAAGGGAACAAGCAACAATTAGGGAGAATTTAAAATCATGATGCACTTGTTTCAAAACAATACAATTTAGTTCATTCCTATTTAAAACCCCTCCAAACCCGAGAGTTTCTCGCTACAGCGAGCATGAATTTCGCTGCAATGAAAACAGAGCAACAAGAGAAACATTTTTTCTCACTCAACAAAAAGCCATCCTGCTAAACTAATAAAATCAACATAAAATTCATGAAAATTCTCAAAGTATAATGTGTCAAATTTCACGTACATTACAACCATAAATCATTGTCCATCAATTTGCTATAACACACACATTTACATATGTATATATATATATATACCCATCATCATCATCTCACCAACCCATCATCATCGTCACCAGCTCATCATCATCACCAGCTCATGCGCACTCCCTACTCGCACATGGCTAGGTCATCACCGGGTTATGCGCACTCCCTACTCGCACATAACCGGATCATCACCGGGTTATGCGCACTCCCTACTCGCACATAACCGAGTAATCCTCGGCTTATGCGCACTCCCTACTCGCACATAGTCGAGTCAACATAATTACACAACATTATATTCAAGCATATATGTATATCAACATAATGCAGCCACATAGAAATCCATAATAACCACATTTCATAACATAAACCTTTTCTCAAAAGCTTGTTCCCAAGGCATTCATTTTCATGAAAAATTGCATAAAATCATTCAAACACTTTGTTCAAAACAGTCATATTCCCAAAACAATTTTGATAGGCAGTCCACTCATAGGTGTCGAAAATCCGGATTCCGGGTGAACTCTGACTAATAGTCCTCAGGCGCAATTCCTTTGCCTTTTCCGGACGTCTCACCACCTTGACAAATAACAAAGTCGAGGAATTTACTATATTGTCCCTAAATTGATATAAATTAATTTAAACTACTAATGCTTGATATGTAAATGCAAAAATATGTCCGATTACCGCTTAATCACGGTATCGATTAAATTCGACCGATCACCCGATTAATCGACGATTGTGTCCAAATCACCTCCAAATTAATTCATTTCTCCTCTAATATCTTAATTTACCACATACATTTAAATAAAGCCAAATTCAGCATTAGAACCCTCACAATTCCTTATAGAAAAAAATTTGGTCATTTGGTGTACTAGCATCGAATTTTTTTTCTGCATAACCATTTCACCTTACTTCATCATTTTCCATGCCATTTTCCTTGAAATAAAAACAATACCCCATTGATATTCAACCCTCATGGTTCGACCAACAAGGAACCCTAGAAAAATTGAATATTTCTTTTGTGTTTTTATTCATAACCATGCTTAACTATTCCTAAACACTAACATAGTCTAAAATCAAATTATTCCAACAACAATTCCTCTTCCATACCCATTTTTCAGAATTGAATTCATCATGATAACTCAATATTCAACCATGAAAATCAAGAACAAAAGCATGGGTAAGCTAGGTATCAAGGAGAATTAAAGAAATTTTAACTTACCTAGCTTGTTTTCTTGATTTCTTCACTTTTTCTTTGAATTTCCACCTAGGTTTTCTTGTTTTTCCTTTTGTTCTTCCTTTTTTCTTGTTGCTGGATGCCTAGGCCGAATATGGTGAGGGAATTGGGGATTTAATGGGCTGATTTCTATAGAAAATAATAAAATAATCAAGCATGCCATGTGTCACATGCTTATTGGCCCAAATTTTTAACTTTTTGACTTTTTCTTCTTAATTTTCCACCACAAATATTCTGGTATTTATCCAATCCTACCACAATTAAAATCCCTTGGTCTTGACAGGTACTGGGGTGAGACATTTACCGATTTGGCCCCGAGATGGAAAAATTATGATTTTGCCCCAATACTCCGAAATGTACCGGAATCTCATTATTTCTACTTTTCAACCTAAAATAACACTAATATTGATCAATATTAACCAAATGGGGCAAAAATTGTTTTTTAAAATTTTTTGTTTAGTCCTTTAGTGGCAAAATTACCATTTTGCCCTTGTGCTCCATAAATACCGAGAATCACAATTTTTCACTGCTAAACATCATTTTATACTCCAATAATCATAATTATATTTCATATAATTATTCTTGGTCAAATGTGATCAAATCTTGGCTAAAAATCTCAATTTTATCATCAAATGGTAAAATGACCGTTTTGTCCCTAATTGGTCAATTTTCTGATGGACTCCAAACTGGACCTTGAACTCCAAATCACTATTCTAAGTCATTCTGTTGGTTTTAAAATTTTCAAATTCCTCTTAGAATTTCTATTTGAACTAGTTCAAGGCTCGATTTAACTTAGTTGTACCACTCGGTACAATACTGTCTTTTAATCGAGCTTGACAGGGTCTCACATTCTCCCCCACTAATAAAAATTCGGTCCCCGAATTTAAATTCAATGTAGAGTGGCTTACCTTTACGTATCGAAGAGGTGTGGATGCTTTGTCTACATCTCATCCACAGCTTCCCACGTTACCTCCTCGCTAGTGTGATTCCGCCACAACACTTTCGCTGAGGCTACATCCTTTAAACGGAGCTTTTTAACTTGCCTATCAAGGATAGCTAACGGTTGTTCCTCATAGGTTAGATCACCTTGCAACTGAATAGTTTCATACCGTATTACATGTGATGGATCTGGGTTGTACTTCCTAAGCATGGACACATGAAACACGGGATGAATATTAGAAAGGTCTGGCGGTAATGCCAAATGATAAGCCACCGCTCCAACCTTTTCTAAGATCTCGAATGGCCCTATATACCGAGGACTTAACTTCCCTTTCTTGCCAAACCTCATTACCCCTTTAGTTGGCGAAACTTTCAAAAATACATGATCTCCTACTTGGAACTCCAAGTCTCTCTGTCGGTTATCAGCATATGATTTCTGTCTACTTTGTGCTGTTAACATCCTCTGACGGATCATGTGTATTTTCTCGGTTGCATCCTGCACCAATTCAGGCCCCAAAAGTTTCCTTTCTCCCACCTCTAGCCATCCAATGGGTGACCTACATCTTCATCCATATAAGGCCTCAAATGGTGCCATTTGGATGCTAGTTTGGAAACTGTTGTTGTAGGCAAATTCCACTAAGGGTAGATATTGTTCCCACCTGACCACAAGGTCTATCACACAAGCCCTCAACATATCCTCCAATGTCTGTATGGTCCGTTCAGATTGTCCATCAGCCTGAGGGTGGAAAGTTGTGCTGAAATCCAACTTAGTGCCCAATGCTTCTTGCAACTTTCCCCAAAACCTACTAGTAAACTGAGCTCCTCTGTCAGATACTATAGAAATGGGAATACCATGCAGTCATACTATCTCATCCACATAAACTCGAACGTATTGGGCAGCCCCGTAAGTAGTCTTAACCGGAAGAAAATGAGCTGACTTTGTTAACCGGTCTACTACTATCCAAATTGAATCATATCCCTCACTGGTTCGAGGCAAACCCGTTACAAAGTCCATAGCAATATGTTCCCACTTCCACTCGGGTACTGGTAATGGCTGTAGTAGCCCTGCAGGCTTTTGATGCTCGACCTTAACCTGCTGACAAACCAGGCACTTGGAGACAAACTCAGCTACATTTCTCTTAAGTCCTTCCCACCAATACACCTCTTTCAAATCTTGATACATCTTTGTAGCCCCTAGATGTACCACATAAGCTGCCATGTGAGCTTCCTCCAACATTTCTCTCCTCAACCCGTCACCATCAGGCACATAAAGTCTGGTTCCATACCTCAACACTCCATCTGTGCCTTGCGGTAGGCTTAACACTGGAGCTGTGGTGAAACATGCCTTAAGCTTCTCAAAACTATTCTCACAAGCATCAGACCACTCAAATTTTGTATCTTTACGTGTCAGCTTAGTCAAAGGGGCAACTATTTTGGAGAAGTCCCTCACAAAGCAATGATAATAGCCAGCTAAACCCACAAAGCTTCTAATCTCCATAACTGATGTTGGCCTTGGCCATTTTTTTCACTGCTTCAATTTTCTTTGAATCAACTTGTATCCCATCCTTAGATACCACATGCCCCAAGAATGCAACACTTTCGAGCCAAAACTCACACTTGGAGAACTTAGCATACAATCGATGTTCTCTCAAAATTTGGAGCACTATCTTAAGATGCTGCTCATGCTCCTCTCGACCCTTTGAATATATCAAAATGTCATCAATAAACACCACCACAAACTTATCCAAATAAGGTTTGAACACTCGGTTCATCAAATCCATAAAAGCTGCAAGAGCATTCGTGAGCCCAAATGACATCACTAAGAACTAATAGTGCCCATATCTTGTTCGAAATGCGATCTTGGGTATATCTTCGTTCCGAATTCTCAACTGATGGTACCCAGATCGCAGATCTATCTTAGAGAAACATTGTGCTCCTTGTAGTTGATCAAATAAATCATCTATCCTTGGGAAAGGATACTTATTCTTCACCGTCACTCTATTAAGCTGTCGATAATCAATGCACAGCCTAAGTGACCCATCTTTCTTCTTCACAAATAACACTGGTGCTCCCCATGGGGATACACTAGGTCGTATGAAACCTTTATCCAACAAATCCTCTAACTGATCCTTAACCTCTTTAAGCTCCGCAAGTGCCATTCTATATGGGGGTATGGATATAGGTCTAGTGTCGGGAATCAAATCTATGCAAAACTCAATCTCTCGTTCAGGAGGCAAACCTGGTAGCTCCTCAGGAAATACATCCACGAACTCCTTCACCACCGATACTTGAGTTACATCTCCAATCTTCACCTGAGTATCCTTTACAACAGCCAAGTAACCTATACAACCCTGTCGTAATAATCTTCTGGCAGATATGATCGATATCAAATTGGTTGGAGCATTACTCCTATCCCCCTGAATACTAAATGATGGTTCACCGGGGAAATCAAATCTAACCAATTTATGATAGCAGTCCACACTAGCATGGCAGGGTGATAACCAATCCATCCCCAAGATTACATCAAAGTCTAAGATGTCTAGCACCACTAGATTCACCGAAGTGTCTTTGTCCTTGACTCGCACTACACAGGACTCATATTCCCACTTGGCCACAAATATCTCCTTTAAAGGAGTAGGTACCACCAAGTATTCTTCTCTCCTAACACGATTCTTACTCAATCGATGTGCAAAATATGTAGAATTAAGCAGATGGGTTAAACCAGGCTCAAACAACACCCAAGCATTCATATCACAGATAGGAAAAATACCTGAGACCACTGCATTTGAGGTCCGAGCCTCTTAGGGAGTTATAGCATACACCCTCGCTTGGCCTCCACCAACTAAACTCTGACGTCCGGACCCAGATGGCCTGCCTTGAGAGGAAGTACTAGCACCTCGACCTTTGAATCCATTAGCTTTCCTATCAGACGAGGCGGCGATTGAAGGAGCAAACGAAGCTGGCTGGGTGGAACCATGAGCAGAATCTTGTGATTGATGAGCCATCGTACAATCCCTCTTAATATGCCCAGGTTTACCACACTTGAAACAAACTCCCGTAGCACGAAGGCATCTTCCTCTATGTCGTCCCCCACAAGTATGGCAAGGAAGGATAAGTTGACTTCCTTGCCTCGTATCTTGCTGTCTTCCAACACTGAAGGTTCTTTGTCCCGCCACAATACTAGCACTAGGTGAGTCACTCCACTGCTGGGGTAATCGTGAGTCCCTTTGTGGACCCTAACGGCAAAAAAATGAACCACCACTACTGAAATCTCTGTGGCCTTGATAACCCTCTGTTTTGACCATTTTTGCTCTATCCCTCACAACCCTACTCTCACTGGTCCTCATTTCAATTCGTTGAGCACAATCCACGGCCGCAGAGTAAGTGTTGAAATCTCGGGAGGCCACAGCCTGAAACAATGGTTCCACTAATCCATCAACAAACCTTTGGATTTTCATCTCCTTTGTGGAAACCAAGTAAGGTGCATACCGAGACAGCTGCGTAAATTTTATATCATACTCCGACACCGTCATGCCCGGAGTCTGCACCAATGCCTCAAACTCTCTGGCTCGGGCATTTCACACACTGTGCGATAAAAATTGATCTATGAAGGTTATACTAAATTCACTCCAAGTCAGTGGTGTAGCATCTGTCGACCTACCCCTTCGCAAGGAGTCATACCATTCCTGTGCTACATCCTTCACTTGAAAAGCTACTAACTCCACTGACCTAACGCTAGAACACCCCATAGCATTACAAATCTTCTCTGATACATCTGACCCCGTAAATGAGGGAGGCTTAAGCTTCAGAAAGTTAGTGAGTGAAACCTCCATCTGACCTCTGTCACCCTCGAGAGGTTGGCGATCTGTCTAGCCTTGGGAACTATGGGACTCTTGCTCCACATGTCTCACCTCTACTATCTCCTATATATCCTCCATACGGGTTGCCATCATTTCTACAACCCAATTGACTCCCTGCAGACCCGTCGCCAAGTCCTCAACAGTAATGCCTCTCGCCGGTGGCCTAACAGTATCACCTAAGGGCTGTCCCTCATCTCTCCTATTCATAGGCATACTCGCTCTCACCGGCCTAGCGACCCTACCACGTCTACCTCGCCCCCTACGGGTGGGTGCCCGTGGCCTATTAGTCATCTCAGTAGGGGCATCTTGCTCCCCTACTTGTCTAAAGGTGGCCCGTGTCTTAGGTGGCATTCTTACCTAGACAAGAGCAAACACCTGTCATTAACCACAGTTAAAGAGATAAGGTGGTTTCTAAGATTGGGAATCTATGCGATCCCTTGGTCATAAAATGTGCCGCAGTTCACACTTCACAACCGAAGGTCCCACATAAAAACCCGACACTCCGCTGGACCAACAAATGAAAGCCCTAGGACCTATACAAACCTAGAGCTCTGATACCAAGTTTGTCACGACCTAATTTCCCTGGCCATGACCGGCGCATGAGCTCAATGAGCATAGCTCACTAAGCCCAAGCAAGCCTATCCATTTACCTTTGCTTAACAAATTTATCATATCATGCATACACACACATTTTTTTCGGGTGTGAACATAGCCAAAATACAATGGCATTATCGATAATAATATACATGCACTATACCAGTCATGTATTTAGCAATTTACATTGCATACACATATTCATATTGTTAGATTGTTTTCACAATACAAAAGGACCCATGACTTCCAGCGGAGACATTTACAATAAAAGGGATTACTATTGAATGCCAGACACATACCCAGGATATGCACTACGGGGACTCCTCGATCTAGGGTCCAACAGTCACCTGATCTGAAAACATGAATTTTTATAAAACATGAGTACAATACTCAGTGAGTGAACAAGGAAGGGAACAAGCAACAATTAAGGAGAATTTAAAATCATGATGCACTTGTTTCAAAACAATACAATTTAGTTCATTCCTATTTAAAACCCCTCCAAACCCGAGAGTTTCTCGCTACAGCGAGCATGAATTTCGCTGCAATGAAAACAGAGCAACAAGAGAAACATTTTTTCTCACTCAACAAAAAGCCATCCTGCTAAACTAATAAAATCAACATAAAATTCATGAAAATTCTCAAAGTATAATGTGTCAAATTTCACGTACATTACAACCATAAATCATTGTCCATCAATTTGCTATAACACATACATTTACATATGTATATATATATATATACCCATCATCATCATCTCACCAACCCATCATCATCGTCACCAGCTCATCATCATCACCAGCTCATGCGCACTCCCTACTCGCACATGGCTAGGTCATCACCGGGTTATGCGCACTCCCTACTCGCACATAACCGGGTCATCACTGGGTTATGCGCACTCCCTACTCGCACATAACCGAGTAATCCTCGGCTTATGCGCACTCCCTACTCGCACATAGTCGAGTCAACATAATTACACAACATTATATTCAAGCATATATGTATATCAACATAATGCAGCCACATAGAAATCCATAATAACCACATTTCATAACATAAACCTTTTCTCAAAAGCTTGTTCCCAAGGCATTCATTTTCATGAAAAATTGCATAAAATCATTCAAACACTTTGTTCAAAACAGTCATATTCCCAAAACAATTTTGATAGGCAGTCCACTCACAGGTGTCGAAAATCCGGATTCCGGGTGAACTCTGACTAATAGTCCTCAGGCGCAATTCCTTTGCCTTTTCCGGACGTCTCACCACCTTGACAAATAACAAAGTCGAGGAATTTACTATATTGTCCCTAAATTGATATAAATTAATTTAAACTACTAATGCTTGATATGTAAATGCAAAAATATGTCCGATTACCGCTTAATCACGGTATCGATTAAATTCGACCGATCACCCGATTAATCGACGATTGTGTCCAAATCACCTCCAAATTAATTCATTTCTCCTCTAATATCTTAATTTACCACATACATTTAAATAAAGCCAAATTCAGCATTAGAACCCTCACAATTCCTTATAGAAAAAAATTTGGTCATTTGGTGTACTAGCATCGAATTTTTTTTCTGCATAACCATTTCACCTTACTTCATCATTTTCCATGCCATTTTCCTTGAAATAAAAACAATACCCCATTGATATTCAGCCCTCATGGTTCGACCAACAAGGAACCCTAGAAAAATTGAATATTTCTTTTGTGTTTTTATTCATAACCATGCTTAACTATCCCTAAACACTAACATAGTCTAAAATCAAATTATTCCAACAACAATTCCTCTTCCATACCCATTTTTCAGAATTGAATTCATCATGATAACTCAATATTCAACCATGAAAATCAAGAACAAAAGCATGGGTAAGCTAGGTATCAAGGAGAATTAAAGAAATTTTAACTTACCTAGCTTGTTTTCTTGATTTCTTCACTTTTTCTTTGAATTTCCACCTAGGTTTTCTTGTTTTTCCTTTTGTTCTTCCTTTTTTCTTGTTGCTGGATGCCTAGGCCGAATATGGTGAGGGAATTGGGGATTTAATGGGCTTATTTCTATAGAAAATAATAAAATAATCAAGCATGCCATGTGTCACATGCTTATTGGCCCAAATTTTTAACTTTTTGACTTTTTCTTCTTAATTTTCCACCACAAATATTCAGGTATTTATCCAATCCTACCACAATTAAAATCCCTTGGTCTTGACAGGTACTGGGGCGGGAAATTTACCGATTTGGCCCCGAGATGGAACAATTATGATTTTGCCCCAATACTCCGAAATGTACCGGAATCTCATTATTTCTACTTTTCAACCTAAAATAACACTAATATTGATCAATATTAACCAAATGGGGTAAAAAATGTTTTTAAAAAATTTTCGTTTAGTCCTTTAGTGGCAAAATTACCATTTTGCCCTTGTGCTCCATAAATACCGAGAATCACAATTTTTCACTGCTAAACATCATTTTATACTCCAATAATCATAATTATATTTCATATAATTATTCTTGGTCAAATATGATCAAATCTTGGCTAAAAATATCAATTTTATCATCAAATGGTAAAATGACCGTTTTGTCCCTAATTGGTCAATTTTCTGATGGACTCCAAACTGGACCTTGAACTCCAAATCACTATTCTAAGCCATTCTGTTGGTTTTAAAATTTTCAAATTCCTCTTAGAATTTCTATTTGAACTAGTTCAAGGCTCGATTTAACTTAGTTGTACCACTCAGTACAATACTGTCTTTTAATCGAGCTTGACAAGGTCTCACAGATACATCTTTGTAGCCCCTGGATGTACCACATAAGCTGCCATGTGAGCTTCCTCCAATATTTCTCTCCTCAACCCGTCACCATCAGGCACATAAAGTCTGGTTCCATACCTCAACACTCCATCTGTGCCTTGCAGTAGGCTTAACACTGGAGCTGTGGTGAAACATGCCTTAAGCTTCTCAAAACTGTTCTCACAAGCATCAGACCACTCAAATTTTGTATCTTTACGTGTCAGCTTAGTCAAAGGGGCAACTATTTTGGAGAAGTCCTTCACAAAGCGACGATAATAGCCAGCTAAACCCACAAAGCTTCTAATCTCCGTAACTGATGTTGGCCTTGGCCATTTTTCCACTGCTTCAATTTTCTTTGTATCAACTTGTATCCCCTCCTTAGATACCACATGCCCCAAGAATGCAACACTTTCGAGCCAAAACTCACACTTGGAGAACTTAGCATACAATCGATGTTCTCTCAAAATTTGGAGCACTATCTTAAGATGCTGCTCATGCTCCTCTCGACTCTTTGAATATATCAAAATGTCATCAATAAACACAACCACAAACTTATCCAAATAAGGTTTGAACACTCGGTTCATCAAATCCATAAAGGCTGCAGGAGCATTCGTGAGCCCAAATGACATCACTAAGAACTCATAGTGCCCATATCTTGTTCGAAATGCGGTCTTGGGTATATCTTCGTTCCGGATTCTCAACTGATGGTACCCAGATCGCAGATCTATCTTAGAAAAACATTGTGCTCCTTGTAGTTGATCAAATAAATCATCTATCCTTGGGAGAGGATATTTATTCTTCACCGTTACTTTATTAAGCTGTCGATAATCAATGCACAACCTAAGTGACCCATCTTTCTTTTTCACAAATAACACTGGTGCTCCCCATGAGGATACACTAGGACGGATGAAGCCTTTATCCAACAAATCCTCTAATTGATCCTTAAGCTCTTTGAGCTCTGCCGGTGCCATTCTATATGGGGGTATGGATATAGGTCTAGTGTCGGGAATTAAATCTATGCAAAATTCAATCTCCCACTCGGGAGGTAAACCTGGTATCTCCTCGGGAAATACATCCACGAACTCCTTCACCACCGACACTTGACTTACATTTCCAACCTTCGCCTGAGTATCCCTTACAACAGCCAAGTAACCTATACAACCCTGTCGTATTAACCTTCTGGCAGAAATGACCGATATCAAATTGGTTGGAGCATTACTCCTATCCCCCTGAATACTAAATGATGATTCACCGGGGAAATCAAATCTAACCAATTTATGATAACAGTCCACACTAGCATGACGGGGTGATAACCAATCCATTCCCAAGATCACATCAAAGTTTAAGGTGTCTAACACCACCAAATTCACCAAAGTGTCCTTGTCCTTGACTCGTACTACACAGGACTCATATTCCCATTCAGCCACAAATATCTTCTTTAAAGGAGTAAACACTACTAATTGTTCCTCTCTCCTAACATGATCTCTACCCAACCGAGATGCAAAACATGGAGAGATAAAAGAATGAGTAGCACCAGGATCAAATAGTACCCGAGCATTCATATCACAACTTGAAAGAATACTTGAGACCACGGCATTGGATGTCTGGGCTTCCTACTGTGTTAAAGCAAACACCCTTGCCTGGCCTCTACCAACAAAACTCTGATGTCCGGATCCAGATGACCTGCCTTGAGAGGAAGTACCAGCACCTCGACCTTTGGATCCACTAGCTCTCCTATCAGATGAGGCGACGATTGAAGGAGCAAACGAAGCTGGCTGGGTGGAACCACGAGCAGAATCTTGTGATTGATGAGCCATCGTACAATCCCTCTTAATATGCCCAAGTTGACCACACCTGAAACAAACTCCCGTAGCACGAAGGTATCTTCCTCTATGTGGTCCCGCACAAGTATGGCAAGGAAGGATAAGTTGACCTCCTTGCCTCATATCTTGCTGTCTTCCAACACTGAAGGTTCTTTGTCCCACCACAATACTAGCACTAGGCGAGTCACTCCCCTGCTGGGGTAATCGTGAGTCCCTTTGTGGACCCTAACGGTAAAAAAATGAACCACCACTACTGAAATCTCTGTGGCCTTGATAACCCTCTATTTTGACCCTTTTTGCTCTATCCCTCACAACCCTACTCTCACTGGTCCTCATTTCAATTCGTTGAGCACAATCCACGGCGGCAGAGTAAGTGTTGAAATCTCGGGAGGCCACAGCCTGAAACAATGGTTCCACTAATCCATCAACAAACCTTTGGATTTTCATCTCCTTTGTGGAAACCAAGTAAGGTGCATACCGAGACAGCTGCGTAAATTTTATATCATACTCCGACACCGTCATGCCCGGAGTCTGCACCAATGCCTCAAACTCTCTGGCTCTGGCATTTCACACACTGTGCGATAAAAATTGATCTAAGAAGGCTATATTAAATTCACTCCAAGTCAGTGGTGTAGCATCTGTCGACCTACCCCTTCGCAAGGAGTCATACCATTCCTGTGCTACATCCTTCAATTGAAAAGCTACTAACTCCACTGACCTAACGCTAGAATACCCCATAGCATTACAAATCTTCTCTGATACATCTGACCCAGTAAATGAGGGAGGTTTAAGCTTCAGAAAGTCAGTGAGTGAAACCTCCATCTGACCTCTATCACCCTCGAGAGGTTGGCGATCTGTCTGGCCTTGGGAACTAGGGGACTCTTGCTCCACATGTCTCCCCTCTACTATCTCCTATATATCCTCCATACGGGTTGCCATCATTTTTACAGCCCAATTGACTCCCTGCAGACCCGTCGCCAAGTCCTCAACAGTAATGCCTCTCACCGGTGGCCTAACAGTATCACCTAAGGGCTGTCCCTCATCTCTCCTATTCACAAGCGTACTCTCTCTCACCGGCCTAGCGACCCTACCACGTCTACCTCTCCCCCTACGGGTGGGTGTCCGTGGCCTATTAGTCATCTCAGTAAGGGCATCTTGCTCCCCAAATTGTCTTAAGGTGGCCCGTGTCTTAGGTGGCATTCTTACCTAGACAAGAGCAAACACCTGTCATTAACCATAGTTAAAGAGATAAGGTGATTTCTAAGATTGGGAATCTATGCGGTCCCTTGGTCGTAAAATGTGCCACGGTTCACACTTCACAACCGAAGTTCCCACATAAAAACCCGACACTCCGCTGGACCAACAAGTGAAAGCCCTAGGACCTAGACAAACCTAGAGCTCTGATACCAACTTTGTCACGACCCAATTTCCCGGGGGCAATGACCGGCGCATGAGCTCAATGAGCATAGCTCACTAAGCCCAAGCAAGCCTATCCATTTACCTTTGCTTAACAAATTTATCATATCATGCATACACACACACCTTTTCTCGGGTGTGAACATAGCCAAAACACAATGGCATTATCGATAATAATATACATGCACTATACCAGTCATGTATTTAGCAATTTACATTGCATACACATATTCATATTGTTAGATTGTTTTCACAATACAAAAGGACCCATGACTTCCAGCGGAGACATTTACAATAAAAGGGATTACTATCGAATGCCAGACACATACCCAGGATATGCACTACGGGGACTCCTCGATCTAGGGTCTAACAGTCACCTGATCTGAAAACATGAATTTTTATAAAACGTGAGTACAATACTCAGTGAGTGAACAAGGAAGGGAACAAGCATACCATAAGGAATGTTTATTGAAATCATGATGCATTCGTTTTCTCAAAACCATGCAATTGTTTTAGCTCTTTAAACCCCTCATGTAAATCCCACATGAGTAAATCACTTTACAAAAATCCATGCTCAACTATGGTACCAAAGAAATGGGAAATATGGCAAAAACCCACAAGTTAGCAAAATGGACAGAAAGTTTCTCGCTGTAGCGAACTTCATTCTCGCTGCAACGAGAACCAGAACATTAAGGAGAAAAAAAAAAGTCTCCTTTTTCCCTTAAAACAAGTCATCCTGCTAAAATAACAATAGCAACATGTAACACATGTAAACTTCCAAATTTCAACAAAACAAATGCTTACATCTTTGCATTTACAACCATATACCCATCATCAACATGCACACCATCCCATCATCATCATCATCATGCACATCATCCCATCATCATCATCTCATATGCAACGTCTTATGCTATTGTCACTAGAGGGTGGGAGATCATGAAGCATCCCCCCCTTCACTCGACAAGAGGTGCACTTCACTCCGGATCACGAAGCAACGGAGCAGTCCCTTCCCTCCTCTTCCAAGCTTCCCCCCCCCCCTTCACTTAGCAAGAGGTGCACTTCACTCCGGATCACGAAGCAACGGAGCAGTCCCTTCCCTCCTCTTCCAAGCTCTTGGGCGGAGAGTCATACTTCGCCATAGATCGTACCTATCAAAGCACTCATAGGGTGGAAGATCACGAAGCATCCAGCCCTATAAGCTACGGAGGCAACAACGGCTTATGTGCACTCCTACTCGCACATAGCCGGGTCAGCAACGACTTATGTGCACTCCTACTCGCACATAGCTGGATCAGCAACGGCTTATGTGCACTTCTACTCGCACATAGCCGGGTTCAAATCAACATGTAAAGAAGCATCCAATGCATATCATGCATTTTATCATATTGTGATAACACATAAACCATTGTATAGCGCATTTTCACAATATAAAATTATTTTACTAAAAGCTTGTTCCCAATGTACATTTTCTAAGACAAGTTAGATAGAATCTTTCATATTCCCCAAAACAAGTTTGAAATGCAAGTCCACTCACCGGTATCGAAAATCCAGATTCCGAGTGCACTCGGACTAATAGCCCTCAGGCGTAATTCCTTTGCCTTTTCCGGACGTCTCACCACCTTGACAAATAACAAAGTCGAGGAATTTACTATATTGTCCCTAAATTGACATAAATTAATTTAAATTACTAATGCTTGATATGTAAATGCAAAAATATATCCGATTACCGCTTAATCACGATATCGATTAAATTCGACCGATCACCCGATTAATCGACGATTGTGTCCAAATCACCTCCAAATTAATTCATTTCTCCTCTAATACCTTAATTTACCACATACATTTAAATAAAGCCAAATTCAGCATTAGAACCCTCACAGTTCCTTATAGAAAAATTTGGTCATTTGGTGCACTAGCATCGAATTTTTTCTCTACATAACCGTTTCACCTTAATTCATCATTTTTCATGCCATTTTCCTTGAAATAAAAACAATCCCCAATTGATATTCAGCCCTCATGGTTCGGCCAACAAGGAACCCTAGAGAAATTGAATATTTCTTTTGTGTTTTTATTCATAACCATGCTTAACTATCCCTAAACACTAACATAGTCTAAAATCAAATTATTCCAACAACAATTCCTCTTCCATACCCATTTTTCAGAATTGAATTCATCATGATAACTCAATATTCAACCATGGAAAACAAGAACAAAAGCATGGGTAAGCTAGGTATCAAGGAGAATTAAAGAAATTTTAACTTACCTAGCTTGTTTCCTTGATTTCTTCACTTTTTCTTTGAATTTCCACCTAGGTTTTCTTGTTTTTCCTTTTGTTTTTCCTTTTTTCTTGTTGCTGGATGCCTAGGCCGAATATGGTGAGGGAATTGGGGATTTAATGGGCTGATTTCTATAGAAAATAATAAAATAATCAAGCATGCCATGTGTCACATGCTTATTGGCCCAATTTTTAACTTTTTGACTTTTTCTTCTTAATTTTCCACCACAAATATTCTAGTATTTATCCAATCCTACCACAATTAAAATCCCTTGGTCTTGACAAGTGCTGGGGTAAAAAAGTTACCGATTTACCCCTGGGGTGAAAAAATTAGTATTTTGCCCTTTTACTCCGAAATGTACCGGAATCTCATTATTTCTACTTTTCAACCTAAAATAACACTAATATTGATCAATATTAACCAAATGGGGCAAAAATTGTTTAAAAAAATTTTCGTTTAGTCTTTTAGTGGCAAAATTACCATTTTGCCCTTGTGCTCCATAAATACCGAGAATCACAATTTTTCACTGCTAAACATCATTTTATACTCCAATAATCATAATTATATTTCATATAATTATTCTTGGTCAAATGTGATCAAATCTTGGCTAAAAATCTCAATTTTATCATCAAATGGTAAAATGATCGTTTTATCCCTAATTGGTCAATTTTCTGATGGACTCCAAACTGGACCTTGAACTCCAAATCACTATTCTAAGCCATTCTGTTGGTTTTAAAATTTTCAAATTCCTCTTAGAATTTCTATTTGAACTGGTTCAAGGCTCGATTTAACTTAGTTGTACCACTCGGTACAATACCGTCTTTTAATCGAGCTTGACAGGGTCTCACAGTTTTTATGGGGCTTTGAAGTTAGGCCAAGTTAGGTGAAGGAAAAAGTCAATTTTGGCTAGGATTTCCCTTTCAGACTATGTGAGCCGCAACCTTGCCTAATTAAAAATCATAATTGTTCTAGGACTACTACAGTATGTCAACTTTGACAAGAGTTTTAACCACTTTTCAGGCCAAACTGGGCAAAATGGTAAACATAAAAGTTATAACTTTTTCTCTTATCTTTCCAATGGTTTAAGAATTGCTTCATTTAGAGCCTGTAGAGAGAGTTATGGTTGAAATACCAAAACATGTGCAGTGAAAGTCTACATCTCAAAATCGCTCTCTTTCTTTGATTAAAATTTTTCTTTCATCAAATACCTACAAAAGCACAAATAAATCAATAACAACTTATCTTAACCATATTAACACCAAATTAAGCATAAAATTAACTAAGATTAGATTGACTCACCTAAATTAACTAATTTAAAATAATTAAATAGAACTTACTAATTTCTATGCATTACTACAAGAATTAAGCTAAATTGCTATCAAAATTAAGCCCAAATAACTCTATATTATAGAGTTATCAATACTCTTTACTTTTTACATTTTCTTTACTTAACTCATACTCTGTTTTTTAAATATTCATATATCTTTTTTATCTTTAAAAAAAAGAATTTTTACTTTATAACTAATTCACCCCTCTTCTTGGTTATTTTCCTTTAAGTTTATTTATCAACACATACCAACAAATTATTAACAAATTTCATTTTTGGATATTTCCATTATCAATCAAATAATCAATTCCTCTTTTAGGGTGGACAAGATAATGAACAACATTTGGATATGTTATATCAACTTGGCCATGGTTAAAATCATCTCGAACAAAATTTGTTTCGATATTTTTTTTTATCTTTAAATAATGCTTGATAAAGTTCAATTAGATGTTTTAACATATGAGAGATATGCAACCAATGGTCTTTCATGCCATATCGATTATAGACATTTCTATATTCATTTTATTCTGTCCACTTTTATCTTTTTCTTATATCTTTTCACTAATCACCAAATTCTTCTGGTAAATAAAAGTATCCATTCACTTTCGATGGGTAAAGGTATATGTCAAGCCCTACTCTATGATATACTTGTCATGTCATTCATGTGCTTGATAGAATATTTGCATAAGTGAATGTATCAGAAAATCGTTAAAAATCGGTATTGTACCTAGTGGTATAATTAAGTTGATTAGAGCCTCGAACTAGGCCAAATAAAGATTTTATGATGTATTTGAGAGTTATTGAATCTTAGAATGTCTTATTATGATGATTTAGAATTCGAGGATTGATTTGGAGTTAATTCGAGAATTTTCACAACGTAGGGGCAAAATGGTCATTTTTCCATCCAAGGGAAAAATTGGAATGTTGGATGATATTTTGACTAAATTTGATTAATTAGAGCATTATTTAAATTTGAGAAGTGAAAATTTTCAATTTCGATATTTTTTCGAACATAGGGGCAAAATGGTCATTTTACGTGTCCACGAGGACGTAATTAGAATTTTTAGAATTTTACACCACCATGACACTTGTCAAACCCATGAATTTCACCCATTATTTTTTTAAGTGAGAGATTATATGTGGTGGGAATGAAATGCTCAATTGTTAAGTTTTAAGCATGGACCAATTACATGGTGACACATGGCAAATTTTAATCCTTTTATAATTCCCTTTAAAAAACCAGCACACACTCCTCCCAAATCACTCTTATGGCCGGCCAAGCAAGGGAACAAAGAGAAAAAGAGAAGAACAAACCCTAGGAAAGAAAAATTCAAGAGAAATTGTTGGATTTCAAGGAATCAAGCAAGTAAAGGTAAGATTTTTTAATTTTAGCTTGCGATCTACCTTTCCCATGCATTCTTTTTCATTCTCCATGGCTGAAATTCAGGTTTTCAAGAGGGAACTTTTGCTAGCCAAATCTAGAGAGAGAAGTTTTGGTGATGAATTTTGCTAGATTTCATAATATCCTAGTGTTTTTAGTCATTTTGTGATGTTTGGAAGGAAAAACAAGCAAGAAAATCACATGTTCTTCAATAACCCTCATTTGGCTGAATTTTCTATAGGGCATGTTGATGATGGATTTGGTTGTAATTCATGTTATTTAGCTAGGAATTGATGAATTATGATATTGGATATCGAAATCGGAATGAATTTCGATTACGGTGAATTAAGTCACAATTAAGCTCATTGAGGTACTTTGGTGTATTTGGAATATTGAAAGTGTAATGAAGATATTTGGAGTTGAATTCGATGTTTTGGCTAATTAAACAAGGCATAGTACGAGTTAGGTCAAATGCCAATTTAGTCCGATCATAATTGAACCCACGTAGAACACCGTCTTTAAGTGATTCTTTGGACAATTCTCATTCAATGTCATGCATTCATATAGAGCCTGAAATAGTTTTATAATAGTTTGACATAAATATATTGAATTACGCGTCGTGTATTATGTATAGGTGGTGAGCCCTTTGATAAGGATAAAGATATTGTGCCCGAGGACCAAGAATAAGAGCACTCCAAACTCTTACTAATGTGAGTAATCAGACTTTCATCTTAACTATCTAAAGTAGTTTATACTCGTTTTTATGATTTTAAAGAAAAATGAGTTTAAATTGTAAATTATTATGTGTTAAAATTGAAGTGTTGGTTAAACGAAATGAGATTTATAACTATTTTGAAATTGAATACTGGTTTTGGAAATTGAGTAAGTGGAGACTGTATACTTGTGTTATATATATGTTTTGACATATGGTTTGCATTGATGGCTTATGACAATGTGATGGCAAGCATGGTTGGATTTGTGTTTGTGTGGAATATATGAACTGTTTTGCTTTACCTTGATAGGTTGGTAATATTATATTAGCCATGTCATGTTGTCGAAAATTTTATTGAATTGGTGGGTTATTTGATTAGCTTACTGCAGTGGGCGAGTTTTCGTGAACCAGCCTATTGAGGGGCATGGTAAACTCGGTTATATTTTACCTTGGTACGAGAGGCGCGGAGGGTATCTCCTAAAGTAACGTTAGAGTTCACCTCATGTCAAACCACCACATGAGGGTGAAACTCAGCCAACGCCAAGGAATGGTTGTGCTTTTAAATGTAAAAGAAAAATGAGTTTTATACTCATATGTTATTTTAACAGCCTTGGTAGACTCGGTTGGATGCCTCGGCGTAAGGTGTCACCGAGTGTAAATTTTTGGCACGAGCCAAGTTTTTACGAGAATCATAAGCCTTGTTGATTTTTATGAAATGAAATTGATTTATATGAAATGAAATGAGATTTGATGTTATGAATCATATTTTGATAAGATATTTTAAATTATCTCCATTTACTCGACTTTAGATGTTTTAGATGAAATTTGCTTACTCACTAGGTTTATAAAAACTCACCCCTTCTTTTTACAATTTCAAGCTCAGGATAGTCTGTAGACAGCCGATTTTGTCGAGGGTTACTTTGGATTTGCATCTTTAGAAATTGAAGGTCTACAGTCTTGTATATTTTCGATTATTTTGGGGCCTACATGTCATTGTAGAATATTTTTGTATACCTGGTTTAGTGTGCTATTATATATATAAATTTATTTTGCTCTTACGCTACAAAAATTGTTTATGAAAGATTCTATAAATATTGTTTTATAAGAAAATGAAATATTTTTATTTAATATTTTTATTTAGTTTGATTAGCCATAATTTCACTTCAAATGGATGATGTAGACAACTAAACTTATTTTTAGATATGAAATGTATATTTTTCATTTATATATTATATTTTTAACAGGTTTGAAATTTTTAGGTAAAATGACCAAAATACCCCTATGCAGTAGAAATTACTTTTTGATCGTTTTGATTTGAAAATAGTCTATATTCTTTCAAAACATGATATTTAGTAACTGTTGCTCATAGGGGAGACGTAAAATTGATGCAAGAACCTTGCAAGGTTTCGGTTGGCACTCCGGGTAAGGAATGTCTATCGAGACATCGCGACGGTTGTCACGGGCTCGAAGGGAGTACCGGGTCGTGACAGTATCCATCCACTTCCGATAGATAAAAGTATCCTTAGAATAGTGATTAGTGTAATCACAATGATTGCAATTATTATGGCAACCTTTTCCACTTCCATGACCATAATTATTAAATTATGTCGCATTCATTTCAAATAATGGACGAAGTTCATGATTTTTCATCAATAACTCATTATTTTGCTCAACCATGAAAAGACATGAAATTCAAAACAAAATGTATTTTTTAGATTACCTAATGTATAGTATTTTTCACTTGTTACAAAATAGATATCATACAAAGTCAATTTCATATTTTCTATTTTAAAATATCTTATGCGAAACCTCATAGTATCAAAAATATATTTATATATGTTGAGTAAAACAATGGTTGGAATTCAACAAACAAATCATATAAATATTATATATATTTTCATGCTCAATTTGATTTAATAAATCAAGGGACAAAATAAGATAAATACTACATGATAGCAAAATTCACATTAAGGTTTATTTTCAGGGAATGAAAACACCAAAAAGATATCAAGTTACTTAACTGATTTGTTAAACCAAAAGTCAAAGACCATGTGAGACCTTGACCTTTATAGACTCATAGATAAAAATATACGCGATACCCCTAATTAGGGGTAATTTCGTCATTTTCTCAATAAGCCCATAAAAGTAAGTTTTAAACAATATTATGGCTTAAGTAGGCCTAAAGCATAATGAATGATGAAAATATGGGTGAAATGACAAGGAAATAAAATTTTTGATGATTTTCATGTTCTAGGGGCAAAACGGTAATTTTACAAGTTTACGGGGGCAAAGTTGGAATTTTGGAATTTTACATCACCTAACACTTGTGGATAATTGTGGAATTTTACAAGCCCATGGATTTCAGCCATAGATTTCAGCCATTAACATTTTACATTGTGGATAATTGAAACATTTTATGTGGTGGAGAGAGATTGCTTAATGGATAAGTATTACACATGGACCAATGGAAACATGCCATGTGTCAAGCTTGGATCATTCTAGAATTTCCTTGTAAAATCTATTTAAAACTCTCTTAGTCTCACCCATATGGCTGGCCAAAGCATGAAGTGAAGAGGAAAGGAAAGAACACAAACCCTAGGTGGGAAAATCGAAGAAAAAGTGTGGGATTCCAAGGAATTAAGCAAGGTAAAGTGAAAATTCTTTATTTTTACTTGAGATTTACAATACCCATGCTTTATTTTCTTATTTCTATGGTTGAGAAACATGATTTCATAGTGAATAAGTGGTAGGCAAAATGGGTATGGAGAGAGAATGATCTTGGATTGGTTTGATTTTTAGGTATGTTAGTGTTTTTAGGTGATTAATGATGTGTAGCATGAAAACAAGTGAAGAAAACCACCAAAGGTTTGGTGCCCATCAATAGCCGAATTCTCTAAGTGAATAATGAGGAAGAATGGGATGTTATTCTAGGTGATTTGATTAAGAAATAATAGTTTTTCGTGTAGGAATTAATGAATTATGGTGAGAAAATTAAGTAGGAAAAATCACGGAGTTAGTGTACCATTGTTGGTCGAAAGTTCCAAGAAGAAAAATGAAGCTAAATTTTTCCTAATTGTGTGTTAATTAGTTTGTGCTTGGTGAATTGAGGGATTGGAAAAGACATGGAGCAAGTTGGAGTGAAATTGGACGCATTGGCCAATTTATCGGATGAAAAATTGACTTATGCGAATACCGGGTCTAGATGGCTACTCGTGCATTTTTCATTTCATATCATATATATATCGAGCCTGAAATAGCTTATGACTGTTAGACATAATTTAATTGGAATATGTGTCATGGATTATGGCTAGATGGTGAGTCATTGGATATTGGTAAAGTACTGTACCCGCGAACTGAAAATAGGAGTATTTCTACTCCTAATACCGGTGAGTGGACTTGCATTTCAAACTTGTTTTGGGGAATATGAAAGATTCTATCCAACTTGTCTTAGAAAATGTACCTTGGGAACAAGCTTTTAGTAAAATGATTTTATATTGTGAAAATGTGCTATACAATGGTTTATGTGTTATCACAATATGATAAAATACATGATATGCATTGGATGCTTCTTTGCATGTTGATGTGGACCCGGCTATGTGTGAGTAGGAGTGCACATAAGCCATTACTGACCCGGCTATGTGCGAGTAGGAGTGCACATAAGCCGTTGCTGACCCGGTTATGTGCGAGTAGGGAGTGCGCATAAGCCGTTGCTGACCCGACTATGTGCGAGTAGGGAGTGCGCATAAGCCGATGATGACCCAATTATGTGCGAGTAGGGAGTGCGCATAACCCGGTGATGACCCAATTATGTGCGAGTAGGGAGTGCGCATAACCCGGTGATGACCTAGCCATGTGCGAGTAGGGAGTGCGCATGAGCTGGGAATGATGATGATGGGATGGTGTGCATGATGATGATGGGTATATGTTTGTAAATGCAAATATGTGAGCATTTGATTTGTTGAAATTTGGGAGTTTACATGTGTTGCATATTGCTATTGTTATTTTAGCAGGATGGCTTGTTTTAAAGGAAAATGAGACTTTTTCCTTGATGTTCTGACTCTCGTTACAGCGAGAAACTCTCGGGTTTGAGGGCCTTCACCAGACTTGGTTCTCGCTACAGCGAGAATGAAGTTCGCTGCAGCGAGAAACTTTCTGTCCATTTTGGCTAACTTGTGGGTTTTGCTATATTTTTCGATTCTTTGGTACCATAGTTGAGTATGGATCTTTTAAGTGATTTACTCATGAGGGGTTTACATGAGGGGTTCTACTAAGAACTAGAACAAATTGTATTGTTTTGAGAAAATGAGTGCATCATGATTTCGATAAACATTCCTTATGGTATGCTTTTTCCCTTCTTATTCACTCACTGAGTTTATGCTCACCGCTTTCAACTTCATGTTTTCAGATTAAGAGACAGCCGGTAACTAGGACGAGGTGTCCTCGTGGGCTTGTATCCATCTTTTGGTAGGTGTCTCGACATTCAGTAGCTGTACATTCGTCCAAGTCTCTCCGCTGGACATCGAGTCTCCTTTTGTTGTGTATAGACGAACCTAATGTGAATTATTAAGATACATGTGCAGACAGTGTATATATACTTGTTTGGTATGCCAGTATGAAGTGGCAATGCTTAATATTATTTTGATTCTAAGTTATGATATATGACTTAGTAGTTTATGATGGAATGATGAACATGTCAAATTAATAGGCTTGCTTGGGCTTAGTGAACTACATCCATTGGGCCCATGCGCCGGTCATGACCCGAAATTTGGGTCGTGACAAACTATTAAAATCCTTTTGAAGCTCGAAGATGATGAAAATTAAATAATACCAAAACTTAAGACATTAGAGAACCGTGCTAATAACATATTATGAAATATAAACTGAAAGAACAACTATGAAAGAAACAACTATGAAAGAAAAGTATTAGTAAAATAAAAAAGATCTTATTCAAGTATGTATTCACAAATGAAGTGATGGCTTACTTATAGGCTAATAACTCTTTAAATCCTAATCTTAATCCAATTTAAACTATATATACATATATATAATCAAATGTAAGAGTTTAAATCAAATTATACTTCTTATGTCTAGCCTGTTACGTTGTTTAACTTGTTCTAAACTTCTTGGATCATAACATTATAAACATTCACATATATTCGTAACAAATCAAACTATTTAAATTTTTAGACAAAATAAATCAATTTAAATTATATTATGAACAATGTATTTAATTTGGACTATTTTGTTTTTTCTAACTCAACTCCAACGAAACATCAATTTAATTTGTTTTCTGAGTTCCTCTTGATTTTCACCCCATATTGTTAGTTTTGTCCCTTTCTTAAACCATGCCACCATTAATATATAAAATCTCGATTAACTTAATTAATCACAAAAAATTCATTAAATCAAATTATGTATCTTTTTTGGTACATGTAAAATCCCAATAAGGTTGGGGTATACAATAGATAGTAGCCTCCCTTATCCTATAAATCCCCTTTCTTCCCCATTATTTAAAATTTCGAATATGAGATCCTTTAATTGAAAATTCAAACTCTAATTATTGGAATGTTCCTTTATGAGAAATACTAATTATTTTATTATTTTATTGCCAGATGACAAAAAAAGAGAGGTAAGATAGGATGGCCATTTTCATTCCTCTTTCTTTTACAATGTAATACCTTGTGTTGACTAGTATTATGAAGGTGTCATATACTCATCAAAAACAATTGAAGGTGTCATGATTCATATATATATGTCATAACCTGGCACTCCCCTCGAGCCCGTGACAACCGTCGCGGTGTCCCGATCGACACTCATTACCCGGAATGTCAACCAGAACCCTACAAGGCTTTAATATCAGTTTCTCATTTCCCTTGTGAGTAACCGTTGCCAAATATCATGTTTTGAGAGATTATAAACTAATTCCAAATCAAAACAATAGAAAAATAATTTTTCGCTCATAGGGGCATTTTGGTCATTTTTCCTCAAAAATCTCGAAACCAGCTAAAAATGTAGTATACGAGTGGAAAACACATATTTCATAATCAAAAATAAGTTTAGGTATCTAAAACATTCATTTAAAGTGAAATTATAACTATTTGAATAAAATATAAATATTCAATAAAATATTCTATTTTCTTATAAAACAATATTTATAGAGTTACCGATAAATAATTTTTGTAGGGTAAAAGCTAAATAAATTCATACATACTGTAATACAGATAACCAAAGTATAAAATTTAATTTACAGTGACATGTAGGCTCACGAACGACCAAAAGTAATGAAGGCTATGAACCTACAGTTTTTGAGGATGCAAGTCCAACTGTAGCCCTCAACAAAGTGAGCTATCTACCGACTATCTTGAGCCTGAAATGGGTAGAAAGGAGGGTGGTGAGATTATATAATCCCAGTGAGTAAACAAATACCATCTAAAATATCTAAAGCTGAGTAAATGGAGACAAATAAAATAGTTTAACATACTGTAATTCATCACTTTTCAACTCATTTCAACCAAATAAAATCAATTCATATAAATCGAGTAATCAACATGGCTTATGAATTTCTTAAAACTTTGGCTCATGCCAAAATCATTCTCATACTCAATTATTAGGGATACCTTGGCCGAGGGCTATCCCAACCGAGTCCGCCAAGGCTATTAAAAAGTTATGTACGCATAAATCATTTTTTTATTTTGAAAACATAGTTGTTCCTTGGCGTTGGCTAAGTTCACCCTCACGTGGTGGTTTAGCGTGAAGTGAACTCTAAAGTGTTAACCTCAGGAGTTATCCATCCGCGCCTCTCATACTGAGGTATGAATATAATAGGGTTACCGTGCCCCCTCTAATAGGTTGGTCCACGGAACCTGTCAACTGCAGCGATTAATCAATAACCCACCAATTCAATAAAATTTAACAACATGACATGGCAATTTTATCATTATCCAGCCTATCAAAGCAAACAACAGTTTATACATTTTCAACACAAATACCAATTCAGCCATTCATGCCAATATTGTCATAAGCCAATCAATTAGAACCATAAATTCACAATACATCAAATGGTCTCCAATTACTCTATTTTCAAAGCCATCATTCAATTTCAAGACAATTTATAAAATCATTTCATTTAAACACATTTTGTTTATAAAACATAAAGATTTACCATTTAAACTCATTGTCACGACCCGGAACACACATCGAGCCCATGACAACCGTCGCGACGTCCCAAAAGACACTCATTACCCGGAATGCCGATCGGAACCTCGCAAGGCTTAGCATCAGGTTCCGCATTTTCCCGGTGAGCGACAGTTATTAAATCTCTCATTTCAAGAAATCATAAGTCATTTCCAAATCAAAACAATATAATATTATTTTTTGGCTCACTGGGGCATTTTCGTCATTTTTCTTCGAAAATACCAAAACCCGCCAAAAATATGGTGTGTGGGTGAAAAACACATGTTTCATAATTAAAAGTAAATTTAGATGTCTAAAATAATTATTTCAAATGAAATTATAATTGTTTGAATAAAATAATAATATTCAATAAAATATTCTATTTTCTAAATAAAAATAATAATATTTATAGAGAAATCCGTAATTTATTTTTTTTAGTGTAAAAGCTAAATATATTCATACATACTTTAAAGCAGATAACTGAAATATAAAATTACTTTTACAGTGATACGTGGGCCCCCAACTAACCAATAAGGTGCGAGTCTGTGAACCTACAATTTTGTCGATGCAAGGCTAATTGAAGTCCTTAATGCAATCGGCTATCTACCAGCTATCCCGAGCCTGAAATGTGGGGAATTGAGGGTGATGAGATTATAAAATCCCATTGAGTAAACAAATACCGTCTAAACCATTTAAAATCGAGTAAATGGAGATAAGTAAGATATTCCATTCCGGTATGTTTTTCATAACATCAATAATCAATTTACTCAAATAATCAACTTGGCTTATGTATTTCACAAAACTTGGCTTCTGCCAAAATCATTCCCGGGGATGCCTCGGCCTAGGCATCTGACTAAGACCACCAAGGTTGTTAAATGTCTTTACATCCGAAATTCTAGCCATGCCTTGGCGTTGGCTGAGTCTCACTCTCACGCGGTGGTCCACGTGAAGTGCACTCAAATCTTTACCTCTAGAGAAACCCTACACACAGCTCTCTAATCGACGTAAGGTATATCTGATTCTATGACCCCTCTCTTAGGTTGGTCCACAGAACCTCCACTGCAGGGATTATGAATTATTTTATCTACCACCTGATTTATAAAATCCTTTTCTGCATGACATGGCAATTTATCACAATCTAGCCTCCCAAGGCTGAATACATAGTATATAAAATTTTGATACAAACACAGACTTTGACATTCATGCTCATATATTGCTATAAGCCATATAATTTAAAACACAATTTATAACGTAAGTGGGCAGTCTCCAATTACTCTACTTTCAAAACCAGTATTCAATTTTCTAGAAAATTTATAAAATCATTTTATAAAATCACAATTTTTCCTAAAATATAGCAATTTACCATTTAAACCCATTTTCTATAAAATCACACAATTGAATAAAACTACTCTAGATCATTAAGACGATAATAAGTTTACTCACAGGTTTCAAAAGTTCAGATTTCAGGTGTACTCAACTTAGTGATCCCCAAGCGTAATTTCCTTGCCTTTGTCGAAGGGCACACCTCCTTGACACAGTATAAAATCAAAGAATTTACTACGTTGCCCTTAAATTGAAATAACTAATTTAGATCACTAATGCATGGTATGAAATGCAAAAGGTCTAAATTTTGCCTAAACACCATATTGACCTATTTCGGTCTTTTACCCGATAAATTGAAATACGCATCCAATTTAGCTCCAATTGATCCCATTTCTTTTTCTAATGCTTCAAATTACCAATGTCCAGCCAAAAAACCCAAAAATCAGCAAAGCCACATTCATATTCCTTCTTAGAAAAATTCAGCCAAAATGGTGCATCATTGTCACAATTTTTCCTACTTGATTTTCTTTCCATAATTCATTAATTTCCATATCAAAAACCATGATTTCATAATCAAATAACCTAAAATAACATCACATTCTTTCTCACCATTGACTTGAATACTCAGCTAAGGCTAGGTAATGGGAAAAATGAATGTTTTTCTACATATTTTGTTTACTAACATGCTAAACTAACACTAAACACTAACATATATCAAAATCAAATCAATCCAACAATTTTCTCTCCCTAGACCCCTATGACCAGCCATGAAATCACCATGAAAACATGCAATTTAATCATGAAAAATAAGGAGAAAAGCTTGGGAATAAGAAAACTCAAGCTTAATAGAAAAAATCTTACCTTTTTCACTTAATTTCCTTGAAAATTCACACTTTTTCTTTGATTTTCTCTCTCTAGGGTTTGGTTTTTGTTTTCTCTCTCTTCTTGCTGGTTTGGCAGACCATGGGGTGGAAGATGGGCTGGTTTTTGTGCCTTTTAAAAAGAAAAAATAATAAATTAATAAAGGCATGACACGTGGCATCATGTCATTGGCCCGTTTTTTTTTTTTTTACTTTTCACTTTAATTTTCCACCACACCTTTATTCCATCTTTGGCCATTCCCACCATAATTAAATTCCACAAATTTGACAAGTGTTGGTGGTGCAAAATTACCATTTTGTCCCCGATATGGCAAAATTACCGTTTTGCCCCTATACTCTAAATTATACCAAAATTAAAAATTTTCACTTCTAAACCTCAAATCATACTCCAATAAGTCCAATGGGGCCAAAAATCTTTTCTAAAATTTCCATTTTGTCCTCAAGTGGCAAATGACCATTTTACCCCTAGATAGTGAAAATTTCGATTTGACTCCAAATTGATCATCGAACTCCAAATTACCATTTTAAATCATTCCTGGACTGCGAAACTCTTAGTTTCATCTTAAAATTTCTATTTGAACCAGTTCGAGACTTAATCGACTTAATGGTACCATTGGGGCAATATCGTCTTTTAATAATTTCTTAAACTTCCTAAATATGCAAACATTCTATTGAGCATGTAAATGACGTCGTAATTATTTTATAAAACAGGGTTTGACAACACTACCCCCCTTAAAATAAAATTTTATCCTCAAAATTTCACTTATCAAGCTCAAAGAAAATGCGGGGTATTATCTTTTTATTTGATGCTCAACTTCTCTTGTTATCTCCTTTATAGGGAATCTTAATTCGCTAAAAATCATTCTTCATTTTAGTTTATCACAATATCAACCCCACATATGTGTATATGCCTTATAATCCCATTTATGCTTCCAAGATCTATCTTGATTTAATCATCAAATACGATGCAGTATCACAATTCCTCAGAGTCATCCCTTTGTCCTCAATCATCTTTCATGCCTCTATATTGCTTTGTATCCTTCTTGTATTTTGACATTAATTTGTTGCTTAAGATTTAAATTCATTTGAACTTTGTATACCTCAAGTATTTTTGAGTTCTAATTTCCACAATATAATAAGAAATTCTTACAGCAATATTCCATATGAACTCATTTACTATATTATTCTTGAAACCTTTATTTACATTCTCCTTGTTTGATATTAACATCCTTTGTCACTATCTCACATTTCATCTAACTTTTCACTCACTTTCTCTAGGTTGGACTACTGCTTCATCTTCCATTACAGCAAAAACTCTTGTCGAAGAACGAGTCTATGGTCTAGAAGGTGGATACACTGGAGTGTTACTCTCCACTCCAGATTATATAGTCACACCTTGCCTCTGCTATGATTCAACAAAATCTCTCCCCTGTATATCCGTATGAACTAGTGGGAATGGAGGAGCTATAGTAGCCTGTCCTAATTGGGGACAGTTACTTCTAATGTGACCAGGTTGATCACAATGAAAACATCGTACCGGCCCTCTGCACAGCCCTACATGATAATTCCCACACGTTCTGCATTTATCAGAACTTTGGGATCTTTTCCTAAAAATAGTCATTTTAGACCTACCAAATCTCGAAGGCCTCTGCTGTGTCTGTGAAAATGAAGGTTGGGAAGATGTTACTGGAACAGAGGTATTACTTCCTGATACAAGTGAATCCTTGCCCCTTTTGGTGGCTGGCTGAAGGATACACTCGGATTCCTCCTCTTTGCAGACTCAACTCGCATTCTCCTATTTTCATTTGAGAGCTTCTCAGCCCTTAAAGCCATTTGCACTACTTCCTTATGCGGCTCCTTACCAGTCACTATCATCCGCTCTCTAATCTCATTACGGAGCCCTTCCTCAAAATAATTGGCCTGATCCTGCTCAGATTTTACCAGATCTAGCACATATAACCTTAACACATTAAAACGAGCCTTGTACTCCTCTACCGTTAAATTCCCCTGTTTCAAACTCAAAAATTCTCTCTTCTATTCTTTCTGATGGAAATAACTGAAATACTGACCATCAAATTCTCTTAAAAAGTCTGACCATATCTGAAGAGTAGTGGAACGGGACTTCACCAAATTCCACCAAGTACGAGCTCTCTTTTCTAGCAATCTCGTAGCCACCATCAACTTTAGGTCATCATCCAACCTCATATCAGATAGTGTCTTCGAAACTTGATTAATCCAATCTTTGGCTACGGTGGCATCCAAATCGCCCGTAAAAAAAGCACAACCTAATTGTCTAGCCTCCTTCAACTTCTTGAAAATAGATACATCTTGTACTGGCGGAATCGAAAGAGTAGCTGGAGGCACTATAGGTGGAACCTAACTAGTCTGAGCTTGACCAGCCATTGCGGTGAAGAAAGCTACCAATGTCTGTGCTGCCTCAATAGGCATGGCGGGAATACTAGTCGGTGGCGAAAGAGGTGGATGTGGAGGACTCTCTACCTGCTCAGCAGCAGATGCTGCTCGATATGTGGATGCAGCTGATCCCTCATTTACTGCATCTTGCTGACGAGGTTGGGGATGACCCCTTCCTCTCCCCGCTGATCTAGTAACAAATGGGCGAAAGAGGCATAGTGATCTATAAAGATAAATAACACAATCTTAGGCAACCTCAAGTTCTATATGCAAATGCATCCTATTCAATCTAACCTGACTTAACCTAACTCAAGGCCACGCAGTGTCAGTATGGATTTCTTAAAACAACTTTAAAATCAAAAACTTTAAAATCCAAAGCTTTAAAACTAAAATCTCTGATCTTTAAACCATGCTCTGATACCACTTTAATTGTCACGACCTGGAACACCCATCGGGCTCATGACAACCGCCGCGACATCTTGATAGGCACTCATTACCCGGAATGTCAATCGAAACCCCGCAAGGCTTAGCATCAGCTTCCGCATCTCCCCGGTGAGCGACAATTATTAAATCTCACATTTCAAGAAATCATAAGTCATTTCCAAATAAAAAACATATAATATTATTTTCTTGCTCATTAGGGCATTTTTGTCATTTTTCTTTGAAAATACCAAAACCTGCCAAAAACATGGTGTGTGGGTGAAAAACACATGTTTCATAATTAAAAGTAAATTTAGATGTCTAAAATAATTATTTGAAATGAAATTATAATTGTTTGAATAAAATATTTTATTTTTTAAATAAAAAAATAATATTTATAGAGAAATTCGTAATTTAATTTCTGTAGTGTAAAAGCTAAATATATTCATACATACTTTAAAGCAGATAATTGAAATATAAAATTACTTTTACAGTGACACGTGGGCCCCTAACTAACCAATAAGGTGCGAGTCTGTGAACCTACAATTTTGTCGATGCAAGGCTCACTGAAGTCCTTGATGCAATCGGCTATCTACCAGCTATCTTGAGCCTGAAATGTGGGGAATTGAGGGTGGTGAGATTATAAAATCCCAGTGAGTAAACAGATATCATCTAAAGTCGAGTAAATGCAGACAAGTAAGATATTCCATTTCAATATGTTTTTCATAACATCAATAATCAATTTACTCAAATAATCAACTTGGCTTATGTATTTCACAAAACTTGGCTCCTGCCAAAATCATTCCCGGGGATGCCTTGGCTTAAGCATCTGACCGAGACCACCAAGGCTGTTAAATGTCTTTACATCCGAAATTCTAGCCATGCCTTGGCGTTGGCTGAGTCTCACTCTCACGCGGTGGTCCACGTGAAGTGCACTCAAATCTTTACCTCTAGAGAAACCCTACACACGGCTCTCTAATCGATGTAAGGTATATCTGATTCTGTGACCCCTCTCTAAGGCTGGTCCACAGAACCTCCACTGCAGGGATTATGAATTATTTTATCTACCACCTGATTTATAAAATCCTTTTCTGTATGACATGGCAATTTATCGCAATCTAACCTCTCAAGGTTGAATACATAGTATATATAATTTTGATACAAACACAGACTTTGCCATTCATGCTCACATATTGCTATAAGCCATATAATTTAAAACACAATTTATAACGCAAGCAGGCAGTCTCCAATTACTCTACTTTCAAAACCAGTATTCAATTTTCCAGAAAATTTATAAAATCATTTTATAAAATCATACTTTTTCCTAAAATATAGCAATTTACCATTTAAACCCATTTTCTATAAAATCACACAATTGAATAAAACTACTCTAGATCATTAAGACGATAATAAGTTTACTCACAGGTTTCAAAAGTTCAGATTTCGGGTGTACTCAGCTTAGTGATCCCCAAGCGTAATTTTCTTGCCTTTGTCGAAGGGCACACCACCTTGACACAGTATAAAATCAAGGAATTTACTACGTTGCCCTTAAATTGAAATAACTAATTTAGATCACTAATGCATGGTATGAAATGCAAAAGGTCTAAATTTTGCCTAAACACCGTATTGACCTATTTCAGTCTTTTACTCGATAAATTGAAATACTTATCCAATTTAGCTCCAATTGATCCCATTTCTTTTTCTAATGCTTCAAATCACCAATGTCCAGCCAAATAACCCAAAAATCAGCAAAGCCACATTCATATTCCTTCTTAGAAAAATTCGGCCAAAATGGTGCATCATTGTCACAATTTTTCCTACTTGATTTTCTTTCCATAATTCATTAATTTCCATATCAAAAACCATGATTTCATAATCAAATTACCTAAAATAACATCACATTCTTCCTCACCATTGACTTGAAAATTCAGCTAAGGCTAGGTAATAGGAAAAATGAATGTTTTTCTACATATTTTGTTTACTAACATGCTAAACTAACACTAAACACTAACATATATCAAAATCAAATCAATCCAACAATTTTCTCTCTCTAGACCCCTATGACCAGCCATGAAATCACCATGAAAACATGCAATTTAATCATGAAAAATAAGGAGAAATGCTTGGGAATAAGAAAACTCAAGCTTAATAGAAAAAATCTTTCCTTTTTCACTTAATTTCCTTGAAAATTCACACTTTTTCTTTGATTTTCTCTCTCTAGGGTTTGGTTTTTGTTTTCTCTCTATTCTTGCTGGTTTGGCCGACCATGGGGTGGAAGATGGGCTGGTTTTTGTGCCTTTTAAAAAAGAAAAATAATAAATTAATTGTCACGACCCGGAACTCCCATCGGGCCCGTGACAACTGTCGCGACGTCCCGATAGGCACTCATTATCCCGAATGTCGATCGGAACCCCGCAAGGCTTAGCATCAGCTTCCGCATCTCCTTGGTGAGCGACAGTTATTAAATCTTGCATTTCAAAAAAATCCTAAGTCGTTTCCAGATCAAAACAATAAAATATTATTTTCTGGCTCACAGGGGCATTTTCGTCATTTTTTTTCGATAATATCGAAACTCGCCAAAAACATGGTGTAAAAGCTTAATATGTTCATACATATTTTAAATCAGATAACTAAAGTATAAAATTACTTTTACAATGACACGTGAGCCCCCAACTAACCAATAAGATGCGAGTCTGTGAACTTATAATTTTGACAATGCAAGGCTAACTGAAGTCTTTGATGCAATCAGCTATCTACCGACTATCCCGAACCTGAAATGTGAAGAATTGAGGGTGGTGAAATTATAAAATCTTAGTGAGTAAACAGACACCATCTAAACTATCTAAAGGCGAGTAAATGGAGACAATTAAAAAATAATTAACTTTAGCAAATTTTTCACATCACGAATATTCATTTCAACCAAATAATCAATATGGCTCGTGAATTACTCAAAACTTGACTCCTGCCAAAATCATTCTCTCGGGTACCTTCGTCAAGGTATCCCACTAAGACCGCCAAGGCTGTTAAATGTCCCATACCCATAAACATGTTTTTGGATCTGACACACAATCGTTCCTTAGCGTTGGCTGAGTCTCACTCTCACGCGATGGTTAACGTGAAGTGCACTTAAAAAGCCCACCTCAGGAGATACCCTACGTGCTTCTACGACCGAGGTGAGAATATAAAGGAGTTTACCGTGCCCCTCTAATAGGCTGGTCCACAGAACCCCCCACCACTGCAGTGACTATGGATTATTTTATCTACCAACTGATTTATAAAATCCTTATCTGCATGACATGACAATTTATCGCAATCTAGCCTCTCAAGGCTGAATACATAGTATATATAATTTTGATACAAATACCGACTTTGCCATTCATGCTCACATATTGTTATAAGCCATATAATTTAAAACATAATTTATAACACAAGCAGGCAGTCTCCAATTACTCTATTTTCAAAACCAGTATTCAATTTTTCAGAAAATTTATAAAATCATTTTATAAAATAACAATTTATCCTAAAATGTAGCAATTTACCATTTAAACCCATTTTCTATAAAATCACACAATTGTATAAAACTACTCTAGATAATTAAGACGATAATAAGTTTACTCACAGTTTTCGAAAACTAAATTCGGGTACTCCAGCTATTACTCCCCGGGTGCGATTTCTTTGCCCTTGCCAGAAGATTCGCCACCTTGACAAATTGCACAATTAAGAGGTTTACTACTTTGGTACTAAACCAAAATAAACTAATTTATACTACTAATGCATGATATGAAGTGCAAAATGTCTAAATTTTGCCTAAACGAGATGTTAGCCTATTTCGATCTTTTACCCGATAAATCGATATACGCGTCTGTTTAAACTCCAAATTAATTTTTTTCAATTTCTATACCTCAATTGCACCCAAATTGACTTAATGTTCCTCAGTGTGGTGCAAATTATCAGTCCCGATAGCAAATTACAAAAATATCCCTAGTAGGTAAAAATTCGTATTTTTGCTTCGAAAATTTCCATTATTTTTCTAGGCTCATAATTCAACATTATTCATCATAATTCCTCAAATAAACATCAAGATCAGCAGCCAATATTCCCCTAGAAAATTCAGCATAATGGGTTTCAATGGGAGAAAATTATTTCTCTAGCTTATTTTTGCTATATTTCAATATAACCTAACTAAAATCACTTAATTCAATTAAAATCAACCAAAACTCAAGTTCAAAACTCATCCATGGAGGTTTGGCCAGCATGGGTGTCCATACCCACTTTCTAATTTTGCATGGAAATGAGAAAAAAATGCATGGGTAGTGAAAATCACAAGAAAAATCAATGAAATTTACCTTTTTAATGCTTGATTTCTTGATTTCTCTTGATTTTCCCCAAATTTTTTTCAGCTAGGGTTCTTATTTCTTTTCCCCCTTTTTCTCTCCTGGTTTGGACAGCTGAAGAAGATGAGAATTCTGAAATTTTGACATTTTTAAAGGCTAAAATAATATAATATTATTTTTTTATTTTTTTTGTTTTATTAATTCCTTAAATTCTAGCCATCCATTTATTTCCAAATTTTTGCCATACACTTGTCCCACATATCCATAGCTTAGATAAAATTCTCAGACTTATCCAAAGTCTTGGTGGAGTAATTTTTAAAATTTACACTTTTGCCCCTATAAAAGTCAAAAATTACATTTTTGCCCCAAAAACTGAAAAATTGCCCATAGACATATTTTTCATCCCTTATACTCATACCATTCTCCAATTTGTCAAATTTGATCTAAATTCTCTCAAAATCTCAAATTTTGTCCGTGGATGGAAAAATTACGATTTTGCCCCTACATTCCAGAAATCACCGAAATTAAACTTTTTCACTGCCAAACCCTCAAATTATACTCCAATACTTAAATCATACTCCAATAAGTTAAATGGGGCCAAAAAAAATCTTTTCTTAAAATTCTCATTTTGTCTCCAAGTGGCAAATGACCATTGTGCCCCTAGATAGTGAAAATTTTGATTTGACTCCAAATTGATCATCGAACTCTGAATTACCATTTTGAGTCATACCTGAACTGTGAAACTCTTAATTTCACCTCAAAATTCCTATTTGAACTAGTTCGAGGCTTAATCGACTTAAAGGTACCATTATGGGCAATATCGTCTTTTAACGATTCTTCAAACTTCCTAAACATGCAAACATTCTATTGAGTATGTAAATGACATTGTAATTATTTTATAGAACAGGGTTTGACATTAATAAAGGCATGACACGTGGTATCATGTCATTGGCCCGTTTTTTTTTTTACTTTTCATTTTAATTTTCCACCACACCTTTATTCCATCTTTAGCCATTCCCACCATAATTAAATTCCACAAATTTGACAAGTGTTGGTGGTGTAAAATTACCATTTTGTCCCCGATATGGCAAAATTACCGTTTTACCCCTATACTCCAAATTATACCGGAATTAAAAATTTTCACTTCTAAACCTCAAATCATACTCCAATAAGTCAAATGGGGCCAAAAATCTTTTCTAAAATTTTCATTTTGTCCTTAAGTGGCAAATGACCATTTTACCCCTAAATAGTAAAAATTTCGATTTGACTCCAAATTGATCCTCGAACTCCAAATCACCATTTTAAATCATTCCTGGACTGTGAAACTCTTAGTTTCATCTTAAAATTTCTATTTGAACCAGTTCGAGACTTAATCGACTTAATGGTACCATTAGGGGCAATATCGTCTTTTAATAATTTCTTAAACTTCCTAAATATGCAAACATTCTATTGAGCATGTAAATGATATCGTAATTATTTTATAAAACAGGGTTTGACACTCATTTTCCATAAAATCACAAAATCAGATAACAATCACTTTAGATAATTAAGACGATAGTAAGGTTACTCACTATTTCGGGAGTCGAATTCCAAGTACTCCGATTCTTGATCATCGAGTACTATCTCTTTACTTTTGCCAAAATACTCACCACCTAGATATAATGCACAATAAGCCATTTACTACATTTGTGCTAAATTGTTATAAAACTAATTCAGGCTCTATACTAATGCATGAAATGGGATGTGAAATACTCGGGTAACTATCTAAATACGGTGTTCAATATAAATTCAATTATGTCCCTAAATAAAACGGTATTGGCCTAATTCGATTTATCACCCAATTAATTGGCTAATACGTCCAATTCAACTCCAAATAATTCCATTTTTCTTCCAATTCTCCAAACCATCAAACACAAATTAAACAACTTGAAAAATGGCAAAATCATCCTCACATTTTTTCTTGAAAAATTCAGCCATGGTGGGTGCATCAACACTATAATTTTTCCTACTTGATTCTCACACCATAAATCACTAATTCCTAACCAAATCACTTGAAATAAAATCAAAATCATCCTCAATATTCCACATGGAGAATTCGGCCAATGATGGGTGATGAGAGAAAATGAATTTTTCTTGTTGGCTTTTCATGCTACACATCACTAACTAACTAAAAACACTAAAATATCTTAAAATCTAACCAAATCAAGCATCAAAACTCCTCCCCCCATGTCCGGCCAGCAAGGGTATCCTCATGCAAACTTGATTCTCAACCATGGAAAATGAAAAGGAATGCATAGGAAAGGTAGATCACAAGCTAGAATTAAAAAATCTTACCTTTTGTCACTTGTTTCCTTGAATTTTCACACTTTTCTCTTGAATTTTTCCACCTAGGGTTTTTGTTCTTCTTTTCTTCCTTTGTTCTTCCTTTGGCCAGCCATATGAAGAGAAATGGGCTGATTTTATGCTGATTTTTAAGCCAAATATTAAATGGATGAAAATTTGACACATGTCACCATTCCATTGGTCCAGTGTCATACTTACCCATTAAGCAATCTCTCTCCACCACTTAAATTTTCTCAATTATCCATGATAATATTGGGTAAAATCCATGTGCTAGACAACTGTTGGGTGGTGTAAAATTATAATTTTGCCCTTGGGGTGGCAAAATGACTATTTTTCCCCTATGCTCGAAAAAATGCCGAAATTAAAATCCTTCACTTCTCAAACTCAAATTATGTTCTAAATAGTCAATCTTGATCAAACACTTCTTCTAACATTCCAATTTTAACCTCGGGTGGCAAAATGACCATTTTGGCCTTGGGTCATGAAAATACCAATTTGACTCCAAATCGGTCCTCGAACTCCGAATCACCATTTTAAGTCATTCTGGGGTTTTAAAATTCTCAATTTCATCTTAAAATCTCTATTTGGACTAGTTCGAGGCTTAATTCAACTTAATTATACCATTTGGTACAATACCGTCCTTAACTATTTTCGAGATACCCAAGTAAGCAAACATGCATTCTTATATAGGAATGGCATAATAAACATATAGTAGAGTCGAGCTTGACAATATATATATGATCACTATGTGTAGCATTCAATACAATATTCAAATGTAATGAAAGGTGTCAAAAACGATGTATTTTAGTTACATTTTCTTTGAATTTTTATTTAAATGACTTATAATATGATTATTATCTTTGTTTAAGAGATTTATCATAAATTCAAAATCATGATTATGTCTATATCCATTAGGTTTTTTTGTCCCGTGCTTTACACAATTAGTTTTTATTTTTTTATAGATATAAAAATAATATATATATATATAATAACTTTCTAAAGTCTAAAGAATTTCTCTTATATAAACAATTTACTCATATTGCTTCATTGTAATAAAAAAAATTAACAAAATTTCAAGAAAATATAAACAAAAAAAGAAGCCAATAAATAAAATATCAATCATATAGAAGAAAGAAAAACAAACTTCATATCCAATTGTAGCCTCGCCATCTAACCTACAAAAGAAACGGAGTTGAAATATTAGTGACACGAAACCTTCAGCCTCATTCACCACAACAAATCTGTATATAGATTCAATAAGATCACAAGTCACAAAATTACCAATAAATAACCATAAAATTAGTATGCACTCGAGCATTTGGCTCATTGGTTGGTGCATTATCTCCCTGTCTAAAGAGTAGGGCTCTAATCTCTCCTCCTCCAATTATAAAAAAAAAAACCATAAAATCAATATAATAGTTGCAAAGCTGATAAATAATTGGTAGTATAAATATATTTTTTGTCATTTATTGCTGATACAGAATTACAAAACCTAATTACATTGAATAAAACCTACATCATTTTATCAAACATCATACACAAAATTCAAGTAAAAGTGATCTAATTATTCTTTTCTCCAAAAGTTTGTTTTGCAAATCATTAATTAGTAGAATATTAAAGTAGTGAAATTAATATTACAATATCTTATTCTACCATTCAAATTAATTATTTAGCAGAATATAAAAATTTGAGTAGAACACTCTAAGCTAGCTAGAAGTAGAGCACTCTCCCTACTGACTTGTTAGTTGTTACTAAAGCTACTCAAGTTAATTTAGCTCAACTTGATATTGATATTGAACAAATTGAATTTGAGTAGTTGAGTATGTCTTGAGTTGCACTTGAATAACTTACTCCATTTATATTTTTATAGACGGTTTGGAAGTACAATAGTTTTAACAAAAAAAAAACATAAATACTTAAAAAATTTTAAACTATTTTAAAAAATTTAAATAAATTTTTATTTTTTATTGCATTTACTAAGTTTTTGTATTTTTATTTGGAGTTATATAAGCTTATGATTAACGGTTGGTTAATTATTGTTAATTAAAACATCACTTGTAATTTTATTCATCTGATGTTGTTAACATTATATGTTGACATGATGTAATGACATAGTCATATGGCATAATTCATTCGTCATGTCAATAATACATCAACATCACATAATATAAAAATGATAAATAATATTTTAACTAATGATAATTAGTCAATCGTTGATCATAAAAATCTGTTTGATTGAAAATAAAAATATAAAAATTTATTTAATATTTTTTTAAAAAATTAAAATATTATATTAAAATAACAACTATTACCATTTTATTTAACGGGAACTGAAAAAAGTTCTTTTCAAATTAAGAAGGTTAAGAAAGAATAAATAAGAAAGCTTGTGCCTTTCCTTCCATTGAGGTTACCTCTCATCAAATTACTCTACTATCCTTCATTTGTCCCTTTAGGCGTCAGCCGGAGCCGATTCACCGAAAAGCGGGAGGAAGGCAAAAGGCATGGAACGTGGAGACACGGGAAGGGCACGTGCTGGGCAAAAGCTACACACGAGCGTGGGTAGCGACATTAGTGCTTAATTCAGCAACTGAGAATTCAAAGGCAGGCTGTTCCCCCATTCACCCCTCACCTCACGTGATGACAAGGTACGGACGGCATGGATTAAGCCCCCTACTTCCTAAAACTAACCTAAACCCCTTTTCTCTGCTTAAATTAATCACTTCATTAATGCTGGTCCACAACGCGGGAAATTTAAATAATCAGAGCCCTCCACTCTCTTCTTTGGCGCGTAACTGCCACCGTTCTAGCAACGGGTGCCAGATTATAGGCAGTCCGTTCCGGGCTTTTGTTCAGAAAGACACCAATATAATTATAATTATAATTTGGGTATGTTACCAGAAATTAATTTTTAAGTATTATGATATTTCAATTTTTTTAAAAAAAGTTAGCCTAAAAATGTTGACAAAGTAATATTCCTTTTTTCATTATTTTAATCAATAATCTTTCGTATATATCATTACATTACACCATGATAGAATGATGAGATACCAAATGCCTCTCTTATGTTGCAGCAATTAAGAAAGAAGAGAAAAAGGTGAGAATAATCCAATATCGTTGGAGAATGAGAAACCCGTTTTCACGGTATGAGGTCAAGCATAAATCCCCCCGCGGGGGCGCTTCGAATTCCGTTTTCACATCCGCCAAAAAAACAGCGACTTCTCTGTCCTCCCCGAAACGCTGTTCGGTAGAACGTCCCCATCATCCCTCCGTGGCAATCTCATATTGTAAAACACCAAATAAACAAAATAAAATCTGATTAATTGAAAAGAAATTATATTAAATTCCCATTGTTCCATTCATAACAGAAATTTGAGTTCTCCCACAAGCTTAAAATCCAAACTCCCTCCCTTGTGCAAAACCCTTCCCCCTCTCTCTTCTTCATGTTGCCTTCTTTTGGCCGTGGTTTAGCACTGCATGGGCGGTGGCCGCGCTCCAAAAGACCCGCCGGACAAGGAGGAGGAGCGACCCTCACCGTCGTCGTCTCCATGGCTGCCTCCTTCGTTGGCCGGTGTACGGCTCGCCGATGCTCCTATACTTCTCCTGGTTTACTTCCATGAGGCTATACGCACAGAGCTTTCTGAGCTACGGCGCGTGGCAGTTGCTGCTGCTGCGGATGAGAAGAGTGAGTCACACTCGCGGGAATTTGCGGTTGAGCTGTCTGGAAGGTTCGAGTTTCTTAAGCTTGTTTGTAAGTATCACTGCGCTGCTGAAGATGAGGTGAGCTCTGGTATTTGCATTTTTATTCTGTTTGGTATGCTTGCCAAGAAAAAGGAGAAACACCGGAGTCGTCCTTTTCAGATAAAAGGAACAAATAGCGTTCTGTTGTCCTCTTTGGATAAAATCTTTGAAATTTTCCTTTTCCCTCCATTTCTCAGAAGCCAAACAGAAGGCTCTGGATTTTAATTAAATTATTTGTTACAGATTCTTTTTAAATTTTACGATTATAAGATGATCAAGAATTTAACTGAGGATTATGCAACAAACACTCTTTTTTGTTCAATTATCAATTATAAACAAAAGACTTTTTGTGTAACCACAACAAAAGTTGACTTCTCACATCTAATAATTCATATGTATCATCCATATAAAAATGGCCGCTAATTATTTAAGTAATAAATTCAGATAGTCAACTAGATAATGCATTTGAATGAGGCCAGTTTCATTTCTATTTCCTAGAGTATTGAGCAAAGCTTTATATAAGTAGCTAATAAAGAATTGATCCTTAAACTTATTAAGAAACCTTACTATTATTGTTGAATCATTTTGTTGGTTTCATACTCTTCAAACAACTTGCTCTTTTTGCAATATATTTCATAGAATGTGTCTATGTATTTGTATGTATGTATGTATGTATGTATGTATGTATGTATGCATGTGTGCATACACATGGATGTATGAGTTTCTAATAGACATCTACAGTTCCATGAGTATCAATGAAAAATTGGTGGCAGGTTGTCTTTCTAGCACTGGATGCACATGTTAAAAATGTGGCTTGTACATATTCGCTGGAGCATGAAAGTATAGACGATCTCTTTGATTCTGTTTTCTGTTGCTTGAATGTATTCGATGGAAGTAAAAGTACCTCCAAAGCATCGCAAGAACTCGTATTTTGCATTGGCACCATCCAGTCTTCTATTTGCAAGCATATGTTGAAAGAAGAAAAGCAGGTTATTCTCTTTTTTTTTGTCATTAGTTATCCTATGTAGCTTTTCCTTTTTCTTTTTGCATTGTTACTTTTTCCTTTCTTGAGATATTTGTACAAGTAATAATTATTATGCTAAAACTACATATTTTTACTCTTACTGATTTTAGGTTTATAATGTGGAACTAATTTAGATGAGAGAACTTTACTGTCACCATATTTAAATTCTCAAAAAAAGAAAAACACAAAGAGCAGATACTTAGATAGAGGGTTAAGATTAAATGCATATATATAATAATTTAGAGGATAATTCTACAAACAGTGGTGGAGGTTTTAAACTCAATATGTAGGTTTAAATTCATGCCATGTGTCCATGGCTGATTGTAAAGAAATTATTAGCCTATATTTTTATAGAGTTTAAAAACTTCACGAACTGTTTCATACATTTGTCACATGCCCATCTGACTATAAATAAGGAAGTCAAAACAAGTTGCACCAAGTGAGGACAATTGTGGTTTTCCCTTGTTCTGTTGGTCTACGAATTGCATAACGGCAATTTCTACTCAAATACCTTTAACATTTGTAATTAGATGTCCTTACCAAAACTAGCATGCAAAATAAGGAAATCACTATTCTATGAATAAGCAAGTTCTATGTCATCACAAATGTTTAGCCTGGAAAACATGGCAATATTGATGATTAAATGGCTTTTGTTTAAGTTAGCATGTCTTTAAGGCAATTGGCAGATGTGTAAACAGAGGAGATTAGAATTAGAAGAAATAATGAGGGATATGAATGACATGAAATTGCAACCTTCTCCTTTTATGCTGCTGTGTCGCTACTTCGTTTCTTTATCTTTCAACTTTTAGCACAATACTGAAAAACTCTTTAAAGATGATACTCTCAAAATATTTAAAGTAGAGTGTGGGGTAGTTTAGTAGCAGTTACAACAATTCATTCTTGATATGCTTGTGTTCTTTATGTTAAACATGTCAATACATACTTGACTAACCAGCATGTTACAATCTTATGCACTGCTTGCAGGTTTTCCCTTTGCTGGTAAAGCAGTTTTCTTCCCAAGAACAAGCTTCTCTGGTGTGGCAATTCATTGGGAGCATCCCTATAATTCTGCTGGAGGATTTTCTACCATGGATGATCTCCTTTTTTCATCCAGATGTGCAAGAAGAAATTACAAATTGTATAAAAGATGTTGTACCAAAGGAAAAATCATTGCAGGAGGTAGATCCCTTGTTAAATTCTTAACACAATTTGGCTAATCTTGGTGATGGTAACAAAATTAAAATCAATTTTTGAAGGTGGTAGTATCCTGGCTTGGTAAGAAACACCAGACCACGTTTGGGTTTCACACTGAGCTTGCAAAAGGAGTTCAACCTCTTGATGGACCAGCCACTATCAAAGGAAAATTCAATTTCAATTTCATTAAGAGGCCTCTTGGATGGAAGAAGGTGTACTGTTTCCAAACAAGTGTTGGAAATAATCCAGTTGATGGTCTTCTTCTCTGGCACAGTGCCATTCAAAAAGATTTGAAAGAAATTCTACTAGAGCTGCATCAAATAAAAATATCAAGCTGCTTTCAAAATATAGATTTTGTTGTTCACCAACTGAAATTCCTTGTAGATATCATAATCTTTTACAGGTAATTAATATATTTCCTGAAACATTTTATTTTGATTTTATTTAAACTTATTTGACCAAGGTGCCTACTTTAACATCTCTGTCTTTGCCAGTGAATTCCTCTATTTATCACTCCTTATATATTTATTTTAACAGCATGTCTAAACTTTCAGAAGTTGTTTTTTTAATTGCAGCAATGCATTGGAGAAGTTCTTTTACCCTGTCCTAGTTGATGTTTCCAACAGTCAGCTGTCTCTACCCACCCAACATCTCTATATTGCGTGTCATATTGAGCATTTACAGTACTTGCTACACTATAATGATCAAAAGGGGTGGGCAACAAATGAGTTTGCGGAGAAGCTGTTCCAGAAACTGGAGTCCTTTGTGATGAATGTTGACAAACAATTTGGGTTACAAGAAAAGGAGGTATAAATTGTTTATTTTATCACCATTCTTATATAGCGGAAGTAAGACAAGATGAGCTCTATTGAAGCTAGGGTTTTCAGTCATGATAAAGTTTTATCTCTTGGTTATTAGATAGCAACCACATTTCCAATAATAGCTTACTGAAGCTTTGTCTGAATGACTGTCATTAACCAATTACTACAAAATGTTTGCCTCATTGTCCTTTGACACTTTTCCAGTTTTTGTCAGGTATTCTCCATTATTAGCAAGAATTGCAGCCAAGAAATGCAGCAGCAGCTTCTGTGCATGAGCCTTCATGTGTTGCCACTTGGGTTGTTAAAACTTGTGATTACCTGGTTTGCAGCTCATTTATCTGAGGATGAATCTAGGTCCATTCTGCGGAATATAAACCAGGGAAGTTCCTTGGTCAATAAATCTTTTGCATCCCTCCTATTGGAGTGGTTCCATATAGGTTATTCAGGAAAAACCTCAGTTGAAAGTTTCAGGAGGGACTTGGAGAAAATGTTCAGCAGCAGATGCTCTTTTCTTCCTGAGCCGATTAAGGAAGATGCTGAATCCTCTTGCTTACTTTCAGATATGTTACTTTGTAAAGGACCTAAATCTGAGCTAGTTAAACCAGTTTTTGTCAACAAGGAAAAGAAGGGTTTCTCTTTTTCTTCTGCTGACTCCCATGGCATTAAGCAGTTTGATACATCATACTGCAGTGGAATCAATCTGCATATATTTTTTCCCAAAACAATAAGGGCATCATACTCTTTTTCAAAATTTCCAGGTGAAAAGAGTTGTGTTGATTCTGCTGTTACTGAACCATTACCAATGGATCTAATTTTCTTCTTCCATAGGGCTCAAAAGAAAGATTTAGATTACCTTGTCCTTGGTTCAGCTCAGCTGGCTGAAAATGTTGGGTTTCTCATGGAGTTCCGCCAACACTTCAATTTGATACAGCTCTTATATCAGATCCACAGCGATGCAGAAGATGAGATTGCCTTTCCAGCTTTGGAAGCAAAGGGGAAACTCCAAAACATCAGCCACTCCTACACCATAGACCATAAACTGGAAGTTGAAAACTTCAGTAAAATATCCCTCATTTTAGATGAGATGTATGAATTGCACATTACACCTTCTAATGGTGAATCAAAGACACTGGACAGGGTGGTGAGGCACCAGCAGCTCTGTGTTAATCTCCATGATGCATGCAAATCAATGCATAAGTTACTATCTGATCATGTGCATCGCGAAGAAGTTGAACTTTGGCCCTTATTTAGAGAATGTTTCTCCCTTGAGGAGCAAGAAAAGATCATAAGAAGCATGCTTGGAAGAACAGGAGCAGAAATATTACAAGATATGATACCCTGGCTTATGGCATCTTTGACTCCCGATGAACAGCAATCTGTTATGTCCTTATGGCACAAAGCTACGAGAAATACAATGTTTGATGAATGGTTAGAAGAATGGTGGGAAGGACATAAAATAGCCAAGGCAGCAGAGGAATCAACTACTCCTTCTTGGACAACAGATCCATTGGAGATTATCTCAACATACTTGCCTAAAGTCCTTGATGAACAAGAAGCCATTTGTGACAATTTTTTAAGTGCTAATTCCATTGGTGCTGATATTGAGCGGTTAGGAATGTCCAATTTAGATCATAAAGCAAAGGCTTTTAAAGGAGATGAAAAGTTTTCTGAATGTTCAGGACTGTTTAGTAGGAGCAATGACAAGAAAAGCAATGAAGTAGCTGATTGGATGAACAGGACCAACAAACCATGTCAAAATTTTCAAGTGACTGAGAACTCTGGGCAATGCAAGCATGTCCTGACAATGAGTCAAGAAGATCTAGAGGCTGCCATAAGAAGAGTGTTCTCTGACACATCCTTCGATCCTGAAAGGAAAGCACATGTGATGCAGAACTTGCTAATGAGGTTGGTAGCAAGCATTCCTTATTTATTAAATGGTATCTTATCTTTTAAATTTTTAGGATAAGATTTGTGGTCCTTGTTGGCTACTTTCAGAATTATCTAAAGGTACAGGCACTTCTTTCACCTATATATAATTGGCTTGGTAGACTGAAAATCCTATCTGCAAAAGCCTATCATCTAATACATTAGTCTCCATGTCAAACCAATTAATTCTTGTTCACAACTTTGCTCACAGCCAATTGGATGAATATTTAAATTAATTTTCACAGAGGTAGTTTTGTGAACAAATTCTGGTAACTCTAGACATCAGGAAGCCAATGACAGGAACAAATTACTAGGATGTGCATTGGAAATATTACTGCCAGTATTAGGGAGATGGACAAATTTATTGACTGAAGTGACTTTGATTCCTAACTTTCAAAAAACAAATGACTCTGATTCCTTGGGACTAGGTGTTTTTGAAACCATGGCCTGGTAGTAAGGATTCTTGCTTAAATGAGACAATATGCTGCTAGAACATATAACTAACACCAGACATTTTATTTTTGTATCTATTTTTTCTTTTTTTTGGTGCTTATATGTTTTCTATATGTTCATAGAATTTGACGCTAGTTTACACTGGTTCAGCCGTTGGATTCTTAAGCAACAGGTATATAATTTAGAAGTAAACAAATCACATAATGGAGGAGAATTTCCCGGTCAGCATCCATCTTATCGGGACCCACGAAAACTAGCTTTGGGTTGCAAACACTACAAGAGGAACTGTAAGCTTTTTGCTGCATGTTGCAACCAGCTCTATACATGCATTCGTTGCCATGATGAGGTGGCTGATCATTCATTGGATAGGTATTCACACATTACGTCAAATACTTGCTGTTATTCTTTAAAATTTCTTGGTTTTCTTTCTCCTCATCACATTTTTGCTGCTTCCAAAATATATGCAGAAAATCTGTCACAAAAATGATGTGCATGAAATGCTTGATAATTCAGCCAATTGGATCCATGTGCTCAACCGCTTCCTGCAATGATCTATCCATGGGAAAATATTATTGCAGAATATGCAAGTTATTTGATGATGAAAGGTGATGTACTTTTTAATGGTTCTCATGTAATGTTTTCACTTTGTTGAAGGTAAATTTTAAAATCATTACTGGACACCTAAATGTGATGCAACAAAACTCTAAATCTCTTTATTGCCACCATGACTTATTAGCTCTGCCTTTGTTCAGCCAACAAACTTAATAGGTAAGAATCAGATATAAGAGTATTGTTCCATCATGGCCAAACTGGCATTTGAAACATATAACTTCTGTTTATATGCTAGAATATGCCCTACACAAAACTCCTATGCAAAGGTAATCCCAATGCACAATTAGAATTTACTTTTGATGTACTTTGATATGCTTTTTCTCTAGTTTACTTTACAATTTTAAATGCTTGTTCTTAATATGCAGTCATTGGTGGGTTGTTGATTACATTTGCAGTTACTGAACATTCTCTCTTTACATAAATGAATGAACAAAAGTGAATTGATTACAAATGTTTGAGATTATGACATTTTAAGGATGACTATGTTATACACATCCAACTGTCAGAGAAGTGGTTTTGGACAAGTTGATTTTGTAAACATCCTGAAACATATACTTAATGATTTACTGTATTATATATAGCTGTGTAAAAGTCATTGTTCATCAAGGACCTCATTAAGTTTTACCAAGGGATCTTAGAACAATTTCTTGGAGCAGATGTAAAGGGAATTGAGCATTATCCACTGCAAAATCCTAATAACTTAGGCTCCTACTTACATAAATGAAAAAGGACAATACTAGTTCAGAAATGAATATTTTAAATAATCAAACAGTAGAAGGTATAAACACTAAAGTATTATGGTCATTCTGAATTCCAAATTGTGTTATTATTTCAATTATTCTTCCCTCAATTTCCCGGATGAATCTTTATCTAGGGAAGTTCAAAGCTTCTGTGCAGTACCTATCAATGTAGATGTAGAGGGTTAACTTCTTGATTCTACATTTACGAAGTGTTTAACATGGAAAAATTTCAACAGGCAAATTTATCACTGCCCTTACTGTAATCTCTGTCGAGTGGGGAAGGGATTGGGTATTGACTACTTTCATTGCATGAATTGCAATGCCTGCATGTCACGATCTCTATCACTGCACATATGCAGAGAAAAGAGTTTTGAGGACAATTGTCCTATTTGCCATGAAGACATCTTCACCTCCAGCGCTCCAGTAAAGGCACTTCCATGTGGGCATTTAATGCATTCAATTTGTTTTCAGGTACTTCTGAAGCTCCCTCTTTTTCCCCTATAACTATCACCCATATTCAGCCAAATATTATTTGCTTCTCATGCTGTTGCTAGGACTATACTTGTACACACTACACGTGCCCAATCTGTAGCAAGTCACTTGGGGACATGCAGGTCAGTTACGAAATTGCTTCTCCTTATCTCTTATCTCAATGAATGTTATTGTAATAGTGCTGAGCTGACTATGTCACACTAATCATGTCAGCAAAAATCTATTCTTCTTTCTGAAATTACCTTTGCATTTGATGCAATTTTTGGAAAGGAATTCTTATGGTTTCTCATACTTGTGCTTCATTGATGAAAGCAGTTTTAGCTATGGTAATTCTTCCCTAAAGTGAACCTGTTTGGAATCAAAATCATCTGCTTAATGCTTAAAACAGATTGTTTAGAGTCAAAACATTTCTGTAATTACAAATTATTTATCCTGCAGTTACTACCTCCTTGCTGGTCATTATTTCTTTGGATGCTTGGCAACATGAAAGATTATCTAAAAGAATTTTTTTGATTACTGCTTCAAGATATCTAAGTAGCCGAACTTTTCACACTATGATGGTGGACTTCTAGAATCAGCAATCAGTCCCTTGCTAAATCGATGAATAAAGAAAACTACAGATGCAAAAATGCCTCTCCTCTCATGCATAACAGATTGATCTCAAGTTTCAGTTTCAATTAGTCTTCCCTTGGCACTGGGATTATGTTAGTAGTATTGATAGATATGAACAACAAGCTAGCAGCTAAGATGATTGTAGTTATTCAATTTCATCACCTTGGATTTCCCTTGACTTGAACTTTTATCTGGTCCTTACTTTCTTTTATTTGCTGTTCCTTACTTTAATGATAACAACAATAAAATTGGAGATTCAGTTTAGCTGTTTGTTTGATTTGATTATATCAAGTGCACTGGAACTGCTCTAGTTGATGACTTGATGCTTTGGGGGGTTCAATGATCCTTAAACCTTAAGGATGTTTTGCAGGTCTATTTTAGGATGTTGGATGCATTGTTGGCTGAAGAGAAAATCCCAGATGAATATCATGGCCGAACTCAGGTTGGTCATTGCTTTTTGTCCCGATCTATCATACTGACTCTTCTTCTAGTGGTATGGAATATATGTTTTGACTAAATACAATACAAATTATTCCAGGTCATACTATGCAATGACTGTGAAAAAAAAGGAACTGCTCCCTTCCATTGGCTATATCACAAATGCTCAAACTGTGGCTCATATAACACCAGGGTTCTCTGACTCTGTTCCACCAGATGATTGCTTCTCGAGATATAAGAAGGTGAGTTTGATAAAATGGACACAGTTACTGTCATATTAGTTTCGAAATCAGTCAGAATATTCAAGATCTTAATTTCTCCTCTTGTTGTATATCCCTTTGATATTTCTACCCTGCATTCTGAATGAAACCATTCTTGCTATCGAACTATGCTTAATCAACTGCATTTCCAGATTCTGCTTAAAAAAGAATGCCCAGACTTTCCTGGTGGGAAAGGATGTTATCTGTTGTATGATTCATGGCATTATTTGTCAGGTTGTTTGGTTTGATGGTGAAGAAAATGATATGTTTCTTGTGCTATAACCTGGCAAACGTATAGTACTACAAAAAAGTTGAAAACACGTTGGTTAACAGCTAGGGGAACCCAGAAACTGTTGAATTGCCATTGGGCCGCCATTATTGGTGTTATCGTTATATGCCAAAAGGATGTTGAAGCCACAGGATTTCCAAAATTTTCTCCTTGAGAGTCCTTGTAAGAAGAGCTATAACCAACATTATTATTGCTATTCTCGTAAGACTGCAAAGCAGACACTACTGTGGTGTAAGGCTGGAACTCAATTGAGGAGAGGAAGAGCATTAATAGTGATAGGCGGGGCCATGCAGGTCGTTAGGCATGGAAGAAATCTGATGCTGTTGCCTCTACATCTCAAGGTGTGCATGCACTGCATGAAAAGATGACCCTCGAGCATCCACATGTCTCTGAGCAATGGCTTGCTACTTGATAGAACACGTGGCCTCACCCTGCTGGGCAGGATCCATATTCTTTAATATCTTAAGAATGTGATCATGGCTGGCGGACAAGGTGCAAGATCGCTTGTGGTACTTGCATGCAGCGCAGGCACTGGTGGTGCCACCCACCATCCAAATTATACATTAACAGTATACATATAAGGAAATACTTCTAGTGTGTGTGTGTGTGTATACATACACGTATATACAAGTAAAGAGGCATCAATGGTCAAACTCGGGCGAGAGAAGTAGCACTGTAGTGAAAAAAAAGGAAATGTGAATGAAAGGGTAGGAAGAGAGGAGACTGTTATGACTATGCCCCTCTCTATTCCTATCCTAGAAACACAAAACAATACAAGTAAAGAGTTACACCGACCCAGCAATTTGAATTTTTGTTTAAAAAAAAAAAGAAAAACGCTAGTTTATTTTCTCTCTCCCCCAAGTACAACAGTAATAATTAAACATGTAAAAAAGGTAATGCTAGTGATAAAACATGGAATATCAAGGGGTGGAAGTGAAGCAGTGCATGTTTTTCTTTTCTTTGTATACCTTTGCTGATGGATAATGGAATACAGATTACAAAGATGAAAGGCTTTGCGTCACATGGCATGACATGCTCAGACAGCACTGCAGATATTATTATAATATCAAATAATAACATGCAAGGCTGAAATTCTGCATCAATATAAAAGCAAAAGGAGGGAAATTGGGATTTGGGAGAGAGGACTTGCAAGTAACTAGAATTTTTCTTGAGATCCGACAAAAAATCACTATGTAATGTATGTATGTATGTATGTATGTATGTAACCCCATCAGCATCAGCATCAGGATTCAGGTTGACAACAAAACTTCACTATAAGCTGGAATTTGAAGAGTAGAAGACCCTAGGGAAGGTCCCCTGATGTTGATCTATACAGAACCTCTGTCAAATATTGGGGGAAATAATTTTGGACAGAAAGACAATCTAGCACAGTTTCTGAATCTACTAACTTCCCCCACTTACAATTGCTATATCCTCCTGGCAATGATCTTCAATGCATTCATTGGCCTGCCAATCACATACAATTTTTCTCAACCAAATCCACCTTATTAATTGGGAAGTATTTCGAGGCAGGAGTATCAATAAACCAACTTCATGCTCTTCCATTATCTGATTTCCTCATAATTTAAAACAAAATCTCTTTCCTTACATCATTTCTTCCCTCAAAAGACCACTTTCTCCTACCAAAAACTCGTTGAATTTCAAAACTCTTCATTTTTATATCACATCTCTGTTTTTGTAACAAAACTTCTCAAACTTCCTGTTGAACGAATTTTGCATGCTTTTACTGTATAAACTGCAATGGGTGTAAGCTGCAATGTGACTATGAACAACACCTTGCCACCAACAGCAATCAGATGCCAAACCCTTTTTAAGCTCAATGCTATCCGGTGTATAAATAATGTGACAAGATTCCACCAAAATTTGTTAATTTACAGCTTCAAAGAAAAGAACCTGTGGTTGCAAGCGCCCTTGTTCACACATTTTAACAACATCAGCCCAGCCACCAATTACCTGGACATCAAAAATCAGATTGTAATACCAGAAATAAGGGAATAAATTGGATATCATACTTGACAATAGAACACAAACTGACCTTTACAGTTTTGTCATCATACTTTATCCATCTCTCATGATCATGACTATAGGCAAAACAATGATAATGTTGCCCATAATAGCAAACCTGAGAGTTTAAGAAGAAATATGAAAAACACAACAAAATCAAACCTTACAACCAATATGCAATAATCACCTCTTTCTTCATTTTAAATTTTGTGTTCACAAATAAAACTCAAACACACATACACAAGAGAGAGAGAGAGAGAAAGAGAGAGAACATATACATACCACCGAGACTAGGTGATGCTTATTTTTTGGATCTAGACCACGATAAAGGACACTGATATCTATTTCATTATTTAAGGCAGCCAGTGTTGCTGCTATGTCATCAGCACATTCACTTGTATTCTGCCAACCAAGAACTGCAAGACCAAAAATGATAATGATTTTAAAAGTATAAACTACTGATTAGCTAAGTATAAATTCATTTAACAACTTCAAGGACAACCTGTTGTGAAAACATGCGGAGGATTTGAGAGAATGTGATGGATACAGTTGAGCCTCCGACAGCCACCAGCCTCTGGATCACAAGCTAACTGATGGTTCCTCTCAACAAGATTTAAAAGCTCATCAAAGGAGCTTTCTGCACACAAAACCTGAATGACAAACAAATTTGGTAGGAAGAACCAAGAAAAGAATTTAACAGGAATTCTAGCACAAACTTTTTTGTAAAGGATGATACCTTCATAGTTCGCAGCGCACTGGCATTTATATTATGAAAGAAAGAAGTGTACTTCAAACGTCTGGACTCCACACCACACTTGTAGCAATTCATTCGTTCAAAGATATCCATTCCAAAAAGGGAATGCACCATACAAGCACTGTTTGCACAATCCCAAGAGCCTGTGCAGTTGCTGTCCGCAGAATCAGCATTAGAAACACTCGAACCAGAAGTAAAAGATCGATGAAGGCAATCAAATATTACAGCCAATACTTCAGAAGCATCGTTCATCTGAGCCTGTAAATTGCTACAATTTTGTAAGAACTTTCCAACACAGACATCCCTCTAAAATCCTAATTTATAGCTAGTGATGAGAAATCTACTAGTTAGGAAAGCCAAGCTGTAAAATAAAAACTGAATTTACCTCTTGGAAAAAGTTACTATCTGGATACAAGTTGCTAAGAGCTACTCTAAGTGATGTAGGGGCAACTGGTTCTCTCCGTGCATCAGTAGATGAAATGTTCAGGGCAGAGAAAATTTCATATAGTGCACAGACAACACATGGATCTCCCACATGAACATGATCTGATGTTGATCTCCGCAAGAATTCATCACGAAACCGTCTCAAATGCCACAAGGACTGAGCTTATACCAAAGGCAACAAACAATTTAGCAAGAGAAGATTTCATATAAAGCCAAGTTCAAAAATGGTGGGCTGTAAGAGACCATAAATCACTCATACAAAGAAAAACCAACCTGTATTATAACATTCAGAAAGCAATTGTATTCACCAACTTCATTCTGCAGGCCTGTACCAAGCACATCAGTTTCATTCAAATTTTCACTTGAGACCTCATTTGGTGAGACACCGTGGTTATTTACTTGCAAAGGTACCCTTGGTGCTGTTCTCAAACTTGAACCCAAGGGCATTTTTTGTTGTGCTTGGTATGTGTCTGAAAGATGACATAACACCAGGTTAGAAATCTGCTGAAGTAGCCAAGCTACTCAAGGTAAGTGATAACTAGGAATTAACACCAAGTCCATGCTTAAACAATTTGCCTAATTTCCTGGCCAAGCTGCTATCAATCCTATAGAAGAATGGTATACAACTGAACATAGAAACTACAGTAGTAGATAGGTATACAAAGAAAATTGCAATATTTAGGCTTAAACTATATGGAATCCAATTCATACAAGTAAACCTTCTTTCAGCACCTACTGAAGCATTCATGTTAACATATACATGCAACTACGCAATAGACTACCAAATACACTGATAAACACTCGCTAGGATTGAGCCAAAACTACCAAGTTAAATGCTGATGCACAACATGGCAGTTCTCATCCAAAACATTTCAAGCATTAGCCAATCAGATTGAGGACTCCAATACTTAACCCTTGTAACAAATACCCAGCAAAAGAACTTTTGTCCAAGTTTGTCTCAACATAAACCTTATAATAGCAGTTTATAATGAACGCAAAATGTTCCTTAAATAGATGAAACCAATTTTTTTTTGCCACTCAAAAGTTCACAGGTGAAATCATTTTACAGTTTGTTCATAAGATATTATGGAGAAAATGAGTGCCCAAGACAAATCACCAAACATACACTAAAATGGTTCTTTTAGGTTCACCAAGTACAACTAGTAACTTGTTTCAAGACACCAATCCCAAGCACAACACTTGTAAGAGTAGCATAAAGATATGAAGCATGCATAAATAAATGCAGTCAGAACATTACCAAGGCTTTGGCGAACAGCCTGCTTAAGGTCAGCTTGGAACCTTTCTTCGTCATCTTCCTCAGCTTGCAGTTGTCTTAAAGTCTTTGTACCACCTTCTACAGAGATAGGAGCAACTAATTCCACAGAAGTACCCATATCAACTTAGTTCCAAAAACATGGACAAAAATCTGATAAACAACTTACACTATAAAACTTAAAACAGTAATAATAGTAATATAAATTTACACCGACAGATGGCCTGTACCCATTATGGCATGGAGATAAAAAAAGCATGGTCAATGGAGGAATCAGATGCATATGTTAAGGGCAAACTGCAAAAAATGATATTAACAATGCACTTTATTTCTTGAATTCTAAAGCTTACATATGCTTTTCCCCCTTATATATTATAGATAATAAGAAAACATGCGTGTAATGGGTTAACGTAATATAACTGCTACAGTTTACAAAATTAAGCAGGAATTTGTAATTTTCCAAAATAAAATGTGGTAAGTGTAATTTCAGTACAACCTCATGGTGAACTTTCTAGATTTACCAAATACTATGACATAGTAGTCAGAACAACATTTTGAATAAGCGAAACACTGAACGGGGTTTGAACAATGGCATAATACACACAGGCAACATCAGAAAAGAAATTTCACAGAAAATATGCCAATAGCCATGAGGACATGTGTAGACAGGATATCCAGTAAATTAAAAAACTCCAGCTCAAGCACCTATTGGTCAAAGCTTAGATCTAATGCAATATCAAAATATCACTTGCTTCAATATGACATCACGTGACATGTGACACAAGAGTAAATGCAGAAACAAAGAAGGCACTTAGAAGATGTCTAAACTACTTTTCGAATATTAATTTTACATAAACAACGGAATATTATATGCCAGAGGAATTTCTCAGATGCCAAAGTCAAGTAAGCATTCAATGAAACAAGAACCAAGTGGTATGTTACTGAAAGATATAATTCCTGTGGTAGCATAAACGCATCCAATAATGTGAACAGTTCAATGTCAAGACATTATCAAGAAAATCCAGCAATTTGTTTCAAGTTTTAAGACATCCATGCAAAATTCATATTGAAGAAAGTAAATTTAATCTCTCCTTTTTTTTTCTTCTGTCACCACAAATTAAGTGAGGAAAAAAAAAAAGGACAACTGACTGCTTCCACAGTTTATATCTGAACCCTCTTTCAATCACCATAGAACCATTTGTCCATTCATACAGACCTCTTGGTTTGTAAACATTTGCACAGAGTTAAGCAATGCAAAATATAACATTCTAGAACATAAAATGTACAAAATGTATGCAAAACTTACCACTGTCCATGGGGAAACCATCAACGTATCTAACTTGCTCTTCCACATTGCCATGAGAGCTTCCAACTTGAATGCTTTCCTTTTCAGATGGAATGACTTGATACTTTCCATCAAGAAATTTGTTGGAACTCTTATGTCGTCTACCTCTTCTTCCTGCCCGTCGATCACCAGGAAAAAGAGCATCCTCTGGGACTGCACCATTAGATAGTCCTGCATAGCATAAAAAGATTATGAGATCTACCAAGTACTACGGCACACACTAGCCTCTTTCACAAACCTTGCTATATTGCTAACCTTGTTTAAATTTTGCGTAAGTGCCAGAAGTATTCGAAGTCACTGCCACAGCTGAACCATTTGCAGTGCTCAGTGGTATGCTATCCAAATTGTCCGTGACTCTGTTACTTATTGCCAAATGTTCCTGAAAGGAAAGTTTGTATAGTTTTTGGATTATCTCATTATGCTTCCTCTAAAAGTAACAGCATAAAGCACATCTCAGCACAAAAGCTCTGACCAACCATCTCATCATGTATAAAAGGAAATAGTCAACAATGGAATGCTTACCTGAATATCTAGATCACTGGCTTCCCAGTAAGCATCACGCAATCCATTTGCTGCTATCTCTTCAAATACTTGATTAGTTTTTTTATGTTGCTCGGCAAGGTGCTTCTGCTTAGCCTCATTCTCAATCCGTCTTTGATACTGCAAAGTCTCTTCAAGCTTTCTTTCCTCTGCTTCAAGCTCAATTTTTCGTCTAAATTCCTCTTCTTGTTGTTTTAAGTCATCACCATTCACAGAAACAACTTCAGAATCCAGATGGTCACCATCAGAAGCAACTGCAGAAGAACTGCAAGAAAACACACACGAAAATGTACATTAATATTAGACTACACAAAAAGTAGTACTAGCACTCGTGCGAAGAGCAGAATGCTTTAGAATAGATAAATGAGAATCTGCAAAGACAGAACAGGAGGAAACATACACTTGCTCAGCAGTCTCATCATTAAGCATATGCTGCTCATTTGCACCAGAAGCCTGAAACACTAAGAAAACATTAGACCTGTGTCATGGAATATGTACCTTAAATAACTTCCAGCTGAATATAAGAATTCGGTAAACCATACCTTTGAATCCTTGGATTTTCTGAGCTCCTTGTTCTTTTTCTTATCCTTGCTTTTCTCCTGAGCATGTCTCGAATTATCGCTTCCCCCCCGACTACCCTTCTTAGAATCACATGCAAGCTCAGCTAAAAAAGCTTCTCTTGCAGCATCAGACTTCTCAGTGGCATCTTTCTCCGCCAGATCCTCCAAGTGTGCCTGAATTTAAAAATTTTAATCAAGATATATACATTGGTCTAGAAGAACATCACACAAAGTTCAACTAGTTTAATACAAACCCTCAAGTATGACTTCACTAAAGGCAGCATTATTAATCGATAATCATGTGCAGATGCAGGCTCAAGTTTGAGTTCCAACTGCTGCATCCCAGTAACATTTCGCATAATTCGTGCATCAATTTTGCTCAGCTGCTTGGCAAAAAAAAAAAGAAACAGTTAAGAACGGCAAGTTAAGAATCAATTCTTTATATTGAAACTTGCAACTTAAGCAAAAGACAAACCTCTAGTGATAATTGTTCCTTCTGCCTCTGAATGGCAACTTCTATGCAGGTATCCACTTGATGCAAATAATCCTTAGTTCTCCAGTCATCACCTTCACCAGATTCCAAGTCACATAACTGAGAAGTCACACCAGCATAAGTATCCTCATAGCCAAATTGATTGACATTCAGTGCTTCTGCTTCTTTTAAAACATTTGATATAGCATCTAACTCAAATCTACTGCTGAGGAACATAACATCATTCTCACTCTCAATAAGTTCCTCTCTTCGCTTTCTGAGGACAGATTCATAGCTTCGATAAACAAATTCAGTTGCAGTCTCCCTCTTCTTACCTTCTTCAAGACAGAGATCCTCCACAGCCTGCAATGCTTCCTCATAGCTTATATGGTCACATTTTTTCTCACAGAGACTCTGTAGGTGATAAAACTCTTTCTCCAGCATCTGAAGAATTTCCAGTCCTTGCTGTGTTTTCTCTTCTTTTTTGCGTATCCATGATGCCAATTGATCCCCACTTGAGGGGCCTGCAAAGATCCAGGACAGCAGAGCATCAGCATCCTGTACAAACCCATAATTATTGCTACCGTTAGCACTTGCAAGAGCAGCCTCTTGGATTGCCACATCAGGCAATAAACGTTCATCCAGGAGGAGACATGAAGCATCTCCATTAAGAACAATCTTCTCTTTAACCTCAAGAATCTGACTGGCTCGATTCACATCATCCACAGGGGCGGTCTTCTCAGAGTATCTAGTCAAACCACAAGAATGAGATAAGTCCTGCAAGAATTTGAGGATTTTTCTAAGCTGCATAGCTCCCAGAAAACAGATGCACATGGAAGTTTGATCTACACCATGATTCAGAAGTTGAGATCCAGAGACCAAACTCTGCAACTCATCCATTGTGAATTGTATCACCTTGTTAAGATGGCTTGCAGCAAGGTACTTATGTCTAATAAGCAGTTCAAAAGTAGCATGAATTCTTTCAAGCAACTTTGCGCGCTCAGCATCATCCACTGTTGGCCAACTATCCACATGGGGATATGCTACAGAACCCTGGTTTCCATCACATTCTTTGCACTCAATGCTAGAAACTTTGTCACAATTTTTGCCCTCTACGCTAGTACAATTGTATTGATCCCCCAAATGTTCCTTCTCAGGAGATGAACTCCATGCATCTTTGAAGCAATCATCACACTCCTCATTATGGTTATCTGAGTAGAAATCCTCGGAAAACTCTGAGTCCCGGCATTTAGACTCATTCCCAATCATTTTAACAGCAGCAGAAATATCCAAAGGATTCCAAGAACAGTTAAGGAGCATCTCAATCCACTCACTGTCAACACTCTGTGGCAAAACGGTCTGCATCTTTGGCATGAGGTTACCCATATGTTCCTGAACAACATGCTGCATATGAGACTCTGAAACTGCAAACTTCTCACTACACCGACAACAAACCCAAAATTTCCAAGTCTTATTAAGCTCAGCAAATGCTAAAGCCTCTGATAAAACCTCACTCGCCAACCCATCTTTCAACAAACCAAAATACTCCTTGAGATCACTAACCCTAATCCTAAGCAAATCTTTCTTTGAATCAACGCTCATTGAATTCCAAAAGGATCGAACCCAATCTTTCCTTTCAGCAGTAGAACCAATCTTCCTCCTCCTTTCCACTCCTCCTCTTTGTCCACTTCCTGATGTCAAATCGAGTCCATTCCTCTCTCCCTCGCTTTGCAACAGTGCTGAAGAAGCTGCCTCAGATTTCTGCTGCTGCAACAACCTAGCAGCAGCAACTCTAACCTCAATCTCTTTCCTCCTTTCTTCCGGAGTCTTTGTAGCTTTCTTAATCTCATTAGGCCTTCTCGTTTGCACTAACCTAACCTCCATTGGATCCTCAGTTACTCTCCGAATCGGAATTAACCTAAACTTCTCTTCTCCATTCCCTAAATTCTTCATCCACGTAGAAATAGAAGCGATATTCGATTTCTGAATTAACGACCTAAGCTCACTTTGCACGTGCAAAATCCTTGCCTCCGCCGTTGATATTTTCTGTTGACTCTCTTCTTGTAAGCTTTCTTTGGCGGGATCCACCGGATTCTCAATGGCCAACGCACGTTCGCATTCTTGAACCACTTCTTCAAACTCTTTCCCATCGTTGGCCGCTTCATACAGTAAATTAGCATAAAAATGAGAAAATTCGATCGAGTTGGGAGATAATTCCACGGCTTTTTTTGCCGAGTCGATTGCATTTTTCAAATGCCGGTGTTTGGCGTTAGGGTCGTCGATGATGGAAGCCACTTTCACGCATACCGTGCCTTGAACGCGGTGGATTAAGGCCGCGTGAGCCGAGTTCTCGTGACAAGTACACGATTCTTTCATCAACCGAAGCGCTTTCGTGTGGTTGCCACGTCGGAGAGCCGTTAGGGCTCGCTCGCACTCAATCTTAACCGCCGCATAGGACGAGGAAGACGAAGCGTCAGATTCAACGGCAACAGCCGCAACCTCGATCTTGGCATTATTCCCAGTCAGCTCGCGTTCAGCTGAATCGTTAATGACATCCACCACCGTTGTGGCAGCCACCGGCGGCGGCTGCGACGACGGTCGTTTAGAGCGTGGAGCAGCGTTCTTCTTTTTGTGCCCCATCTAATTTTATCTCGAGCGAATCAACATGCATAACATATCATATATATTGTGTTATCTGTTTGTTTCGAGGGAAAGAAATTGGGATGGAGAGAGGGAGGGGCGAAGAGAATAGCGAACGGACTTACTGGAAATGTGCGGGGTAAAGTTGGAAATTCAGAGGGGTAAAGGAGAAGGATCGGCGACGAAATCGAAGCGAGGAGCTAAGAGTTGGGGAAGAATCGCTGCTTCTTCTTGTTGGTCCTGTGAGTGAGCGTGACGGACAGACAGGCACCTACCCATGGCAAGAGGGTGAGCGTGAGGCGTCTAAAATGGGGATTAAGCAATTGCTTGTTTTGATTTTCCTTTTTTTTTTCTTTTTTTTTTTCCTTTTACTTGTGGGGGTTTTTAGGGAAAATGTTTGGGATTATTGGGGATTCGGATCATGGCTTACGGCCGAAACTAATATTAAGATAAAAGGTCAAAAAAAATAAAATAAAAGGGTGAAAGTGTGTTTCACACCAAAATGAAGGGTAGGTAGGTGTAACTTGTAAGCAATTCTACCTTTTAATCTGTATTAGGAAATAAAATATATATATATATATATATATTAGCATAAATATTTTTAATTAAAAAGAATATTCAATATTTTCTTATCTCTTGCCAAATTAAGTGCATCTTTATGTTTGACTCTTTGTGTAGTAATTGTATAATTGAGAATTTTGTAAATCCTAGTATAAGTTTAATATGAAGGTGAACTAACTCAAAAACTTGTCCTACAAGACAGGTTATAATTAATAAACATAAATATTTCAGTACATAAGATTTTATAGATTAGGTATGATCACATGATATTTTTACTTCATACGTTAATGTTAAATGTAATAAAAAAAATTTTAAAAAAATTTAATAATTAAAATTTTTTTTAAAACATTATGTCAATTTTAAATAATTTTATTTCACTTTAAAATCAAAACCCGCAAAAGAAAATGATTAATGAACAGGAAACCGAAAAGCCAGTCCCAATCCAATAAATCATGTCAGCTCATCTTCCCTAATTATTCACCTCTTTCTTACTTCATAAATTATTGTCAAAACATAACTTGGATAATTAAAAGCCTAATTAGACTTTTAAATTTTTTCTTTATACTAGCTAGTTCAGGTCTCCGAAGTCAAGGATAATAACAACACAATAACATAACAAATTTCTTGAAATTAATTTGTTCTCCCTATTCTCTTCTGTTTTTGGGCACTAGTATAATGCTATCATATCATGATTGAAATTACAAAATCTGTGAAAGCAATTTGATTAGGTGTTGGAAAATGAAAATTGTTACCTAGAATGGCCAATGCTCTGCTATCTGCTGCCTGCATGCACTCCATTTTCTAAGATTGGTGGGAAGTCGGATACTAATGATACGGGGGCATGGTCATCGCGCAACACTTTTCCCTGCCCAACAGCCAGGAATGTTTTTCAGTGAGACCCATCTACCATTTGCAAGCAAGGTTGGAGACGGAAGCTCATTTAGTACAAGGCAGCCTGCCACAAACGGGTAAACAATCACTAGGACAAGCAGTTAGAACAAGGTTTTTCTTAACCCAAAAAATGTCATCTTCAGTTATTTGATGCCGAATGCGGTTGCCACACCAGCAAAATATTGACATCTCCAATTCTGGTTGATGCCTACTTACAACTGAACGGGAAAGGGATGTCCCATTACCAATATATCAACTGGGACGTTTTGATTGACAGTGTTGCTGTTGCCCAAACAAAATCAGAGTAAAAGCCTTTGAGAGATTGGCTAGGGAGTAGGACCCTTTTTCCATGGGACAGGCGGAGTAATAAGCCCCAACCACCCCAACCGGTCATGAAGAAGAAGAAGATGTTGACTTCACTGGTCAAGCATGTGAATTCAAATATAAACGTGTCGAAAGGAAGAAATAAGGTTTTATCATCCCATAATGAGAATATGGAGATGAAATTGCTTGTTACTTTTGGACAAAGTTTCATCAGTCATGGCACGGCCAATGAAACAGTGCAACTACCATATCTAAAATTTCCACCATTCTCTCTGGTTTTGCTTGTGAAGTCAATGGCTCAATGCCATCTCCTTTGGGCATTCGGAAGTTTAAAATTTTCCTTCCCATTTGGAAACACAAGTAGTTTCAACAGAGACCATAATATTATAAGTTTGAGAAACAGGACTAGGAAACCAAGGCCTTGCGAAAACCAAACAAGTTTAACCCACTTCAGTTCTAGCAGCCGCCCCATCAACCTTGACAGCACTCGTACTTATAACCCATAACCTACAATCAACAAGTCAGCATAGCATCCAAACAGAGAAAAGAAGCAACAGAGCTGATGGCAAGGTTAAAATCATAGGTTGAAGTAGGAAAGGTGAAAAAAAATGAAAAAGCTATTTTCAGTAGATCATGCAAAAGATAAACAGAAAGCAGAATCAAACAAAGTAAGCTGAATATAAATGACAATGATCAACTGACTTTTCCAATCTCTTTCTTAACAAGTTGTATTCAAGTGTTTTGAAGGTTAAGGTTACGGATAATTGCTTAACAGCCAAAATAAAGACAACAAGGTAGGAGAATAGATCTACTCAGCCAAAAACTTTGGCCATTAACACCATAATTTTCCGCTGCTCAATTGACCACCACTAGTTCATTGCAGGTGGATCCAAAATTACAGCGAGGGCTGCAAAAAAGGGGGAGAAAAGGCACACATCCTATATTCTTAGTGCACCAGTTATGTAATCACAATTTTCAATCAAAAGCTGATATAAACTGTAACACAATCAAAAGCTGCATCAGCTCCTCATTTAACGTTAAATTTTAAAAAGCTGCAATCATTCATATACACACAACCTCTTCTAGTTCCTGCAACAAAACTCTGTTTATGCTACAATGACGGCAACTACAGTAAATGCATCCGCTCCACATATGATTGAAGTAACCATCGGTTAAGAGGCTCTCCACACCCCACAAAACACCCAGAATTTCCATTCTCGGTAAAAAATGGAAAGCTAAAAATACTGAGAAGATCCTGAACTGCCTGTCTCACGAGTGATGATCCTGTAACCCTGCTCCGCCGCCCCCATCCAGTCACTATATCAATCCTGCTGGGACTGATCCCAGACACTAGCATTTGCTGGCGAAACCAGGCAAGTGTCCTAGATAGTGCTGTTACAGCAGTACCATCTGACATCACATGAAGGTTGATCAGCCAATAACACGAGCTTTTCTCTCTAACAGCATCTGGATACACATTCTTCTGTGCAGCTACCTCCCAAACAGATCCAGCCTCCTCCTTGAGCCCTGATTTGTGAAGAAAATCCACCACAGAATCCACAAGTCCCCTCTTGCTCTCTCTATCCTCACTGTGCATCATATCCAAGAACTTACCCACATGATCCCGCACGTTTTGACCATCAGGTCCTGCTGAAGGCATGGACAACAGAAACATATGTGCAGGATGACCTGTGACTGCCATGAGCTGGCAACAAAACCCCATATCATACGGTGACCTGGCTTCTGTACAACAGCTCAGGAGCAAGGTATAAGTTTGCAAAGAAGGATTTAAACCCAAAGCCACCATGTTTTGCAGCAAGTTATAAGCATCTGACAACCTGTGCACTCTAAGGAAAGCACTGAGCAAAGAATTGCAAGTAGGAACATTGGGGCGCAGCCCTGCATGTAGCATGGCCTGATACCACTGCCAAGCCTTTTCCACATTACCAGCCTTTCCCCATAAGTCAACTAGCAGACCATAAACAGGTTCATCAGGCACCCAGTTTTTCTTTTTCATCTCAGCAAAAATTGATTCTGCTTCATCCAGATAACCATAGTGTCCAAGCACCTCCATTACTATGCTGTATGTAACCTTGTCAGGATCAAATCCGGCATTCTGCATATCACGATAAAGTTTTAATGCACTCTCATAATTCCTAGCCTTTGCTTGTAAAGCAATCATGATGTTGTAGGTAACTAGATTAGGAACACAACCCTGACCAACCATCTCACAAAACAGCCTGTGGGCAGCAGGTAAGTGCCCAGCCTTTCCAAGGCAGTTGATTATCACACTATAAGTGAACGTATCAGGAGAAAGGCCAACTGCTTGCATTCTTTGGTACAAGTCCATAGCAACATCAAGAAACCCAGCTTTGGCATGGATATCAATAAGAGTACAATATGTGACACGATCAGGTTCACAACCTGCTTCCTGCATTTGATTGAACACATTGATAGCTTCTTTCAAGTAGTTTGCACGTCCATAACTATGAATAAGACGATTGTATGTCACAACATTTGGCTGACATCCATCCTTCACCATCTGATCAAGTAATCTATTTATTGCCCCAAACTGCCTTGCACGACCAAGGATACCCACCATGGTGGTGTATGTATGACCATCATGCTTGAATCCAGCCCGCTGTTTTAACCAATAGAAAAAGCCAAGAGCAACTGTGTGATCTTGTATTTGCTTCAGTACTTGGTTCGCTTGATATGCATCCATTGAGAAGTTGAGATTTTCAAGTGCCTGTTCAGCAGCAGGACCCCAGTTCAGCTGTTGCAATATGTGGGAAACACTTTCAGTGACATGCCGAGTGCCTGCTAAAGGCCTGGTCATAGGAACAACTCCTGTTGGCATTTTCATGTCCCTAAAGGATTTTTTAAAACCTTCCGTGCCAGAATCTGAAAATTTTGCATCTGAAGGTAGGACATTGGAGTTAAAATTTGACATGAAGCGATGAGAATGAGCTTTCACTCTCTGTGGCATAGGCTTCCCCTTATCACAAGTATTTGCAGATGTTCTATGAGTTTCGGATGAACCCACTGATGCAGCATTTGAAACTTGCTTGTAACCTCTAACAAAATTGGGCTTGTTACCTCTATCTTTTGTACCATGGTAGCTAACTGTTGATTTTGGCCCTGCTGCTATTTCAGATGATGGTTTTGGATAGACTTTAGCAAAGTTCTCTTTTTTGATAGGTTTGACAGCTGGAGATTTTATATTTGGAAGTTGCCTCGATGATTCAACCACACAGTTTTTTGGTGAGCTTAACATTACACCCCCATCTGATAAAGGAAGCTTATAATTCATCATGTCAGACAAGAATGACACAGCTGCAATGCCAGCTTTAACAAATTGGTCAGAAATAGGAGCTGATGCCTGCCCATCAAGTTGAGCAGCATCAATGTTGACGTCATAATTTACATTGCCAGATCTATGCAAAGGAATAGGACTAGAGACAAGCTGTGGTGCTCTCTCAGCTTCATGAGAACCAACAGCTTTGGATGCAGTCCCCAACGCCAGGGTTCCCCTACCTGAGGATTTGGACAGAACTTCATTTCTTATGCTCCGCTTTCTGGAAACACAGGACTCATCTTCAGGGCACGTGCATGAATTTCCATCTGATGCGCTACATCGTGACCCACTAAATAAAAATGACCTTGCACTACTTGAGAGGTTACCAATATGCTTTGCTCGTAACATGATCTGCACAAACCAGAAGATTTTCAAAGAAGAGAAAAAGTTTTATACCACATATATCAATCAATTAAAAAGATATTGGTAATTCAAAGCTGTGGCACTTAAACAAACCAATGGCAAAAGGGGATAATCTACATCCTTGCTACAAAAACAGAAAATCAAGTATAACAATACATGCCACCAGATGCAAACTATATATTTTGCAACACATGCAAATCATATGGACAATTCTGCTTCCAGCAATGCCCTTGATATCTTCACTGACAGCTGGAAAAGTGAGGTATAGGAGTTGTTATACATCCCAGATTAGGAGATGTAATTACATTTATACATCATATAGCATTTCTGCACCATGAAATTCAGAATAGGAATCACAATAAGTTAACAACTTCAAACTACTCAACGGAATAAACAAGGGCCTGCCCTTTAAAAGATGTTTTCTGTGACTTGGACATTTCCGAAAGGTTTTTCAGGCTCTAAGCCTCTTTATCAATTCCAAACGGGAGCACCGTATGTGCCTTTGACATTTCCACCAGCAATATTAACCATTCTGGATACTTTATTATACTCCAGAGTTGCCAGGAAGACAAGGTAGTCTCAAGTTGCAACTATAGAAAAATGGTTTTGAGGAGGCAATAGCATCAAGCTGATGATAATGCAAGTATCCCAGAGGTGATATTCACTCGCATATAAAGTGACATTTGTACATAATGGGTACACAGAAATAGGCCATATAAGCGATGTGACAATGGCCTATGAAAAGTAAGACATTTTTTCTGTCAAAAGAAATAAACCATACTCATCCATGCTCCATGCCAACACTTCAAAATCCATTGGAAAACAAATTAGATGCTATTCTACCTTGTCAATCTCCAAAAAAAAGCAGTAGAAAACTTAAAATGCAATGCTCCAATGGATAGAAAATAGGAAAATTAATTGAACTTCATCTGAGAATTATATGATTTACGGTCCTTTCCCTTCGTTCAGCAGGCAATTATCTACTCACTTCAGACTCAAACTAAGGAAGGGTACAACAATAAATGCCAACAAAACCGCAGTCACCAGGAAAGAGACCAATCAAGTACTGCAAATGACTTCAACTAACATCGTGCTCTCTTTTGCACAACAAATCAATAAAAATAACAGAAAAGAGCCAACCAAACACCCCCTTAAAAAATGCAGTCCTATCGCAGCTTTTTTCTTTTCCCTTGACTAATCTCATAATGCTTTTTTGCACATCAAGCCATCTAGTTCTTCATCTTTTTTTTTACCAAAAAAAATAACAATTTAAACCCAAGATACGATGAACACAATATAATGAAAAAAAGGGCAAAAAAGAATATCAATTTCCTCCACATCTGAGAATGAGCCAACATAGCTAAGTTCAATAATCAAAATAAAGAAAGAAAAACACCCACAAGTCAAAGAACCAAAAAGATTAAAGAAAAAATGGTGCAATATGAAAAAAAACAGCTTAAACCCACTAAACAATGAGAAGATTATAATGCAAAAAACCAAAAGGAGCATGGTTTGTGGGGAGACAGGCACCTGAAAACGGAGTTCAAAACTTCTGGGTCTGTTTCCAGAGAGAGAGAGGGAAAATGAAAATCTTTTTAGAGAGAGAAACGGAGGCGGCTTCTCTTCTTTTCTTTCTCTGTGTTGTCAACCCTGTTTTTTTCCAAGCAAGTTGGGGAGAGGCTGTGACGGTGCTTGCTTGTCACAGCTTTTATCTCCTGCCTTTCCTTTTGGCCTGCTTTGTAAATTGTGAACGTTGATTTTTTTTTCCTACATCAGAAAAAAAAATAAATGGCCTGCTTAATTACAAGTCAAATTTATAAATATGGATTTTTTATAGTAAAAATAAGAGTTTATTCATTCATATTATTTGCCACCCATATTCTCAATCTCTAACTATTTACTCAATTTTAATTGAGTGTCTAATTTATTTTTTTTAATTGTGTACATTTTTGTCAATGTTATTCAATTTGTTATAAGTAAAATGTTGTGAAAGCAAAAAAGTAAATACTGGTCCAATAAAAAGCAAAAAAAGTAGTCTTAATCATCTGAGAAGCAAAAATAGTAACAACATTTTACTCAACTATTAATAAAAAGAATCTATTTTATCAAAAATAAAAATATACAAATTTAATTGATAATTTTATTTAATAATATAAGAATTTTTTTAAAATATTATATATATATATTTTGTAACATGTTAGTTAAATATGATAATAAGGAGAAAGATCACAAGTTATAAATAAATACAGAACGTGATAATTGATAAGCGACTAAAACATTGTATTCATCCTGTTATATAGCAAAATGAAACTAATAACAATATCCAATTACTAGTAATTCAATTCATTTTGCGGGTGTCCGAACCCAAGTCTAGTCTTGTTTTGAATTGGTCTTGTAACATTTTTTATTAGGCAGATTGAGTCATCAAATACGACATACTTGGGCTACTTACACCCCTTTCTTTATTGCACTTTGATAAAAAAAATTAAAAATTAAAATAAAAAACTCTTTTCTAATATGGACTGGACAGTGGGTCAGTGTTTTTATTTATTTATTTTTACTTTGAATTATGATTGTGTACAAAGTCAAGCATAGCGTGACAGAAGATTCTAGCGATGGAACGGCACTGACACTGAGGATGTAACGGAGGACGCGTGGGCGAAGAGCATTGGAACACTTACGCCTTAAAAATGTCGACGTGCAACTATAAACACCTCATCAATAATATTAATAATAATAATTATAATAATAATATAGCTGTGGAATGTTTCTTGGCTTGGCTTGGTGGTCAAGGCAGAAGCAGGATCTTGCGTTGGGGCCTTTGTAGTAAATCTGGCGAATCCAGGGCGGGCAGCGACAAGATACTTTTGTTAATTCTGTTGCTAATTAGACCTTGAAAACGAGTATACGCGCCTACAAGAGCCACGTGTTTAACATAACAGAGTACGTACCAGTTCGGACTGAGCCTGGCTTCAGCCCTCCACCGTCAAAAGGCCACGTCATCCCACTTTCCAGTTTGAGTTTCTCAGCCACCAATGCTGAAAGTTCTTTTTTCGCCACTCTCGTTTTGAACAAGGAAATTTCTTTTTTATAAATTAAATTTTACCAGTTAATAAAAAAATTTATATTCGTTAATGTAAATGTTTTACTTTCGAAAAAAACGTAACATATTTTTTATTGTTTGTTTCCAAATAGATTTCATTTAGAGAATATTGACTCTCTTTTCACGAATGATCTCACAAAACAATAAAATAATAGAGTATTATTGTTTTTTGTTTCTTTATTTATTATCTTTTTAATAAAATATTATCAATTATTTAATAAGAATCATATTACTATAATTATTTTTATTAAAATATTATAATATTTAATATAATACAAAATAATTAAGGTCAAATAATAAAAAAATTTATATAAAATAGAAATAAATTTCTCACACGTAAAAATATTTCTTTTCTTTTAATTTCTAGTTTATGATTATTCACTTAATAAATTAATTGGTATAATAATATGATGAGAAATAAATAAATAAATATAAAAAATTAAATATTATTTATATATAATATTTTTAATATTGAAAAAATGTTTTTGATATATTGCATAATTAATTAATATTAATATTTTTAGACATAATATTCAAAAAAGTCCTTAAACTATTCAAAAAAATTTAAATAAATCTTCTTCTATTATGTTCAATAAAATCCCTATATTTATACTTTAGATCAAATAATCACTTATTACTAATGGTTGACTAATTGTTATTAATCATTTGTCATTTTATATTCACATGACACTAATACGATGTTGATGTGGAGAATTAAAAATGTCACTAGGTCATATTATCATGCCACATTAGTATGTTACATTATCATAAATTATAATATGTCAACATGTCACATTATTATCAATCTGACATAATGATATGCCACGTCAATGCTATGTGATATAAAATAACAAATTATATTTTCATTAAATCATTCATTAATTATAAAAGCTTATTTAATTTAAAATAAAAATATATAACTTATTTGGTTCAAAATAAAAGTATAAGAATTTAATTGAATATAATTATTTTTTAATTAACTATATAAAATGATTTTAAAATTTATTTAAAAAAATCAATGATTATACACTCTAACATTTGACTTTAATTGCCACATGTTCTCATTACCTTCCTCAATTAAAAAAAAAAGGTGTTGGATTGAGTTTTAAGAAAATTAAAAAATCGTAGAAAAAGCACGAAAAAAATCTACTATGATGAACAAGATTGAAATGGAAACTTATTACCTTTTTCTGTTTTTCCAGATCAATAAATATGTCCTTTGCATTGCAGCGTGAATTTGAATGAATTCATTTTCAAAAGTTTGAACCTTTTGTCATTAAAAAGAGTAGCTTTTTCATGAGAAAATTGTGAGAAATAACCTTCTTCATAAACCTAATTCAAAAATATCATTTTTTTTTATAATTTTAACTATTTTTGATCAATTTTTGGCATGACTTGACAATAATATCCTTTAAACAATTTCAGACAAATTAAAATGGTTTCAGTTTTCTCTCTCCCGCCATCTAGATAAAAATTTCAAAATTAAATATCGATTTCTCTCTCTACTCAAATATGTCTATCTCGCCATCTAATTCGCAGAGATGACATCAAGCTCTTTCTTATTTTGTTTTATTTTTTTGGATGGTGGATCTTGGGGTTCTTAAGGGCGATAAACAGCGATTTTGCTCTTTGCAAGCAGCGATTTTGCTTAGGGAGAAAGAACAGCTAAAGCATGTTTGATGGGTTTTATAGTGGTTCACGGTTTTGTTGTGTCTGGGATTGGGATGATTGTTAAGCATGTTTGTTAGGGATTTTGATTTTTTTTATAGGATTTTGAGTTGAAATTGTTTAGGGAATATTTTGTAAAGAGGATATATTTTATTTTTGTATAAAGGGAGTAAGCAAGGCCTTTCGATAGGGATATATTTTCTCTTACTTTGGAGGGTTATGGAGTTTTGTAATCTATCTTTTATGAAATGCACAATTTCATAGCTTAGCAAAAAAAAAAAAGTATGTATTTTAGGTTCTTGAGTTTATTGGTTTATTCATAGAATCTCAAAATTGAGTTTACTGATTTTTAGGTATTGCGTGACTTAATCACTGTGTGACTAGTTTTTAGGTATTACGTGACTAGTTTTTAGACATTACGTGATTGATTTTTAAGCAATGCCTAAGTCACGCAATGCCTTACTAACTAGTCACGCAATGCCTTATCAGAAACTAGTTACGCAATGCCTTATTAAAAACTAGTCATGCAATGCCCAAAGTTAGTCACATAATGCTTTATCAGAAACTAGTCACGCAATGCTTTATCAGAAACTAGTCACGCAATGCCTTATCAAAAACTAGTCACGCAATGCCTATCAACTAGTCACGTAATGCGTTATCAAAAACTAGTCACGCAATGCCTTATCAAAAATTAGTCACGCAATACCCAAAGTCAGTAATGCAATATCCAAAGTCAGTCACGCAATACCTAAAAACTAGTCACGTAATTCTCAAAAATCACCAAAACTATTGAATTCCATTTAACAAGATCAACAATTTCAAACGATACACCATATTCCATTTAACAACATAATTAATGAATATGAATGTTCAAAAGTTTTTCTTCATATATAAAAAATACTCTAAAATGCTTAAAAATGCTCAAAACGCTCACAGATTTTCTTCGTGTATAAAAAACTACTCCAAAATGCTCAAAATGCTTAAACGTTTTTTTTTTCTGGTAAGAAATACTCCAGAGATGAATAGTCTGGTGAGGAAAGTTCAAAAAATATGAGTCAGTTTGAGATGCAAATCTAAACATACTTGACTCGCAAATAGATTTCGGGTTGAGACGCGGAGCCAAATAAATGGGTCAATTTCATTAAAGGTAATTTTATCCAAATTTTAATTCTTTTGGCTAAAAATAGTTAAAATTATGAGGAGGTCTATTGTCAAAAACACGTTATGCATAGGACCTATTTAAAAAAAGAACTCATTTTTCATTGTAAACCCAACCCAAAAGCACACAGAACCAATAAAAAAGAAAGTAACTAATGAAATTATATATAAAAAAAGGAAAAGGAAAAAAAGAGAGAAGATGGGTCATAGTTTCAAGCTTGTTGTTGAGAGACAGAGAGAGTGAAGAAATCTATCAGTAGTAGCAAATGAATGTGAAAGTAGAGAGAATGCTTTAGACTGCTCTCCTCAGTATACAAAATCTTGAGCACTTTGTAACTTGCCACCTACATTCGCAAGTTTAACATCAATTTTGGGCTGATATTGATTGTGTAAAACCCGACCCTATAAATACATGTCATGACATACATGCACTGAGTAGCATGTTGTTATGCTAGGAAAGTACCTAAGAAAAGACGAAACCCGATATCGTACCTAACGGTACACTTAAATTGATTTAACCTCGAACTAGTTCAAATAGGAATTGTAGGATGAAATTTAATATTTTATAGTTAAGGAATGACTAAAAATGATTGTTTGAAATTTGAGGGTTCATTTGGGGTAAAATTGAAAATTTTGATGTTCAAGGGCAAAATCGTCATTTTGCCACCTAAGATAATAATTTGATCATGGAGTGAAATTTTTGACCAAGATTAACTATTTGGAGTATAATTTAATGATAGGAAGTGAAAAAGTTTAATTATGGTGATTTTTGGAGTGTAGGGGTAAAATCGTAATTCTACCATCCGTGTACAAAATTTGAGATTTTGAGAGAATTTAGATCAAATTTGACAAATTGGAGAATAGTATGAGTATAAGGGATAAAAAATATGTCTATGGGCAATTTTTCAGTTTTTTAGGCAAAAATGTAATTTTTTACTTTTACGGGGGTAAAAGTGTAAATTTCAAAAATTACTCCACCGAGACTTTGGATAAGTCTGAGAATTTTATCTAAACTATGGATATGTGGGACAAGTGTATGGTGAAAATTTGGAAACAAATGGATGAAATTTTAAAAATGGGCCAATGGGAAAGTGACACATGGCATTTTTTTTAATGATATAATATTATGTTAATGAAAAGTTAGCCCATTTAAATCCCATTTTAAGTGCTGGCCGGCCATAAGGAAGAACAAGAGAGGAAATAGAGAGGAAAGGAAGAAAAAAAGAAAAACCAAAGAGAAACAAGAAAATTCAAAGGGGAAATCGCGAATTTCGTCAGTTTACGCGTCTAACGGTAATATTTTTCGATTTTAGCTTGATTTCTACCTTTCCTATGCCTTTATTTCCATTGGGCATGTTTGAGGAGAGAGATCAAAGAGTGACACCATGTGCTGGCCGAAATTCAAGGGGGGGAATTTTGGAATTTTTAGGTTTTGATTTTTAGTTAAATTGATAGTTTTAGTTAGTTAAATGTGTATAGAAATTAAATTGGGCAAGAAAGCATGAAATTTTCACAATACCCACTCTTGGCTGGATGCTCAATGCTGTACAATGATGATGAATTGATTTTATTCTAAGGAAAATGATGAAAAATGATTAAACGTGATAGAAAAACAAAGTAGAAAATTAACCGAGTTAATGTCCCATTTTTGGCCGAATTTTCCAAGAAAGAGGGTGAGTTGATTTTGGTGATTTTAGAGGGATATTGGCTGATAATTAATGGTTAGAAATGTTGGAGAGAAAATGAGACAATTTAGAGCTAAAATGGAGCACGTTAGCAATTTATCGAGTAAAGTGCCAAAAATAGGTTAATACCGCGTTTAAGCCATTTTTGGCTATTGCATTTCATACCATGCATTAGTATAGGATTTAAGTCAAATATATAGTGATTTAGCATTAATGTGATGAATTGTGTAAATTTTTGCAATGTGTCTAGGAGGAGAGCCTTCCGAAAAAGGCAAGGAAGTCGTACCCGACGAGTAGTGATCGGGGCGCTTAGAAAGCTTTTAGTTTGTACAAACTGTGAGTAAACTTATTATTATTGTAAATTATCTAGAGTTTATTTTTAAATGCCCTTTATGTATTTTATGAAATGAAAACGAGATTAAAACGAGATTTTTGATGTTTTAGGAATAAATGTGACAAATAAAACTATATTGTATTGATTATGAAATTGAGTAATTGGAGGCTGCAAATTGACTTGAAAAATATATATTTTCCTAGGAATGACTTATGAAAAATGAGTATATGTGGCTATATTTTGTGAGTGCATTGAGAAATTTATGTAAGTTGATTTTACTATGTAGGCTAGATAAATAAATAAAAGCCATGTTATACTATCGAAATTTTATTAAAATTGGTGGGTTAGTCACTGTAGTGACAGGTTTTCGTGGACTGCCTATTAGAGGGGCACGGTAAACCCAGTTATATAGTTACTCCGATTGTAGAGCCGAGAAGGGTAACTCTCGGGGTAGTATTAGAGCTCACTTCACGTCGAACCCCCACGTGAATGTGTAACTCGACCAACGCCAAGGGACGGCTTGTTTTAAAAATAAAAATGTGTTTCATGTGTGAATATTTTAACACCCTTGGCGGACTCGATTAGATGCCTCGGCCAAGGTATCCCCGAGGATTAGTTTTGGCTTGAGCCTTGTTTTAATAAAAGACATAAGCCTTAACAACTGTTTTGGTAAATTACAAATGTTTTATGGTTTAAGAAATAAATTGGAAACATTATGAAATGGGTTGAAATTTGTTGTTTAAACTTGCCTCCATTTTACTCGCCTTTAGATATTTATGATAATGTCTGTTTACTCATTGGGATTGCAAAATCTCACCCAACTCCTTTCCACCAATTTTAGGTTCAGTATAGACTGTAGATAGCTGATCTCATCCAGGACTACCATTGGATCTGCATTTTCCAAATCGTAGGTTCACAGTCTTCTTTACTTTTGTTTATTCGGGGGCCCTCTTGTTATTGTAAATTAAATTAAATATTTTAGCTTACTGTATTTCAGTATGTATAAATTTATTTAGTTTTTACGCTATAAAAATTATTCACGTATAACTCTATAAATATTGTTTTATAAGAAAATAAAATATTTCCCTTAATATTTCTTTTATTTTCTTATTATATTCAAATAACCGTAATTTCGTTTTAAATGAAGATTTTAGACTTTTAAACTCATTTTGAATATGAATTATGTGTTTTGTACTTGTATATTACATTTTAGCCAGTTTCGAAATTTTTGAGAAAAAATGACCAAAATACCCTTGTGTGGCGAAAATTTTATTTTGATTGTTTTTGATCTAAAATAGTGTATATTCTCTAAAAACTCGATATTTAACAACAATTGCTCACAGGAAAGGAAAGAAACTGATATGTAAGTCTTGCGGGGTTCCGGTTTGCATTCCGGATAATGAGTGTCAATTGAGACGTCGTGGCGATTGTCATGGGCCTGAGAGAGGTTTCGGGTCATGACAGATTGCATCTCATCATTTTTCTCTTTGGGTTATGGATCTCAATGTTGATATGACCTTGCAAAATTTGAACTGGGCCTTGGTCCTTGAGGAATGGTACCAATGCTTGCCCAAGCCTTTTATTTATTCTTATTTTTTTTGGTCAAATATCTTAAAAGGTCTTTAAATTATTTGAGAAAATTTGAATAAGTTTTTATATTTTTATTGTATTCGATTAGGTCTTTATACTTTTAATTTGAGTTAAATAAGTTTTTATATTTTTATTTTAAATCAAATAAGTTCTTATAACTAATTATTGATTTAATCAAAATACGATTTCTCATTCTATACCGTGTAGCGCTAACATGACATGCTAAATATCATAAATAATGATAATGTGACATGTTGACAGATCATAATTGATGATGATGTAACATGCTAATTTAATGTGATAACATGACCGTGTAGCATTTTTCACCTTCCATATCAATATAATGTTAGTATCATATGGATATAAAATGACAAGTGACATTTTGACTAATGACAATCAGTCAATCATTAGTCATAAGAGTTTATTTGATTTAAAAATAAAAATATAAGGATTTGATTAAATGCAATAAAAGAATAAAGACTTCTTTGAATATTTTTGAATAGTTTAGGAACTTATTTAAAAATTATACCTTTTTTTCTCAATCAAAGTGATTTTATTACAAACTTTCAAAATAGGTGATTGAATTTATGCAAATTGTGAAATTTCTTTGAAAAAATATTTTATTACAAACTTTCAAAATAATAAATATATTTTTCAAGTAATGAATGTTATATATCAAGCATGTTTATAGACAATAAATAAGAATATAAAAATCTATAAGTAGGTGCAAAAACTTAACCATGAACAAAAATAGTTGGTAGTTATATGAGAAAAGCTGTCACGACCCGAAACTCCCCATCGAGCCCGTGACAACCGTCGCGAAGCCTCGACAAACATTCTTCACCCCGAATGTCGATCGAAACCTCGCAAGGCTCTCGTATTAGCTTTCGCACTTCCCCGGTGAGCAATAGTTATCAAATAATCAAAATACGAAGGATTACAAATCATTTCCGAATCATAACATAACATATTTTTTTTTTGCTCACAGGGGCATTTTCGTCATTTTTGTCGAAAATCTCGAAACTTGTTAAAAATGTAGTAGGTAAGCCGAAAATATATATTTAATGATTTAAAAAAAATTAAGTATCTAAAATGTTCATTTGAAGTGAAAATTTGACCATTTGAATATAATAAAAATATTTAATAAAATAAACTATTTTCTTGTAAAATAATTTTCATAAAACTATCGGTACATAATTCTTATAGCGTAAAAGATAATTATATTCATATATACTATAAAGCAAATAACCAAAACATAAAATTTCTTTACAGTGACACGTGGGCCCACATCTATCCAAAATGCATCGGAAGCTGGAAACCTACAGCTTTTACCGATTTGAGTCCAAATAAAGGTCCTTGTCAAGTCAGCTAACTATGGAATTTTCCGAGCCTGAAATGTGAGGAAATGAGGGTGGTGAGATTATAAAATCCCAGTGAGTAAACAGATACCATCTAAACTATCTAAAGTTGAGTAAATGGAGACAATTAAAATAAATCATCATACTGTAATTTCATTACCTTTCAACTCATTTCAACCAAATAAAATCAATCCATAAAAATCGAGTAATCAACTTGGCTTATGAATTTCTTAAAACTTTGGCTCGTGCCAAAAGTCATACTCGGTGATACCTTGCGCAGGGCATCCAATCGAGTCCGCCAAGGCTATTAAAATTTTGTATACACTTAAAATATATTTTTAGTTTGAGAAAAATACAGCCGTTCTTTGGCGTTGGCTGAGTTCCCCTTCACGTGGTGGTTTGGCGTGAAGTGAACCCTAAGCTTTGCCCCAAGAGATACCCTACGTGCCTCTCCGCTCGAGGTAATAATATAATGGAGTTTACCGTGCCCCTCTAATAGGCTGATCCACGGAACCCCCTCTGCAGTAAATAATTAATATATAATCATCAATCAATAAAATTCATTTTAGCATGACATGGCAATTTATCGCAACCTAGCCTTTCAAGGCTGAATACACAGTATAAATAATTCTAACATCAAAATCAGTTTAGTCATTCATGCTCATTTATTGTCATAAGCCATTCAATTCAAAACTATAAATTTGCAACACAAACTGACAGTCTCCAATTACTCTATTTTCAAAACCAATATTCGATTTTCCAGAAAATTTATAAAATCATTTTATAAAATCACAATTTCTCTTAAAACATAGCAATTTACCATTTAAACCCATTTTCCATAAAATCACACAGTTGTATAAAACTACTCTAGATAATTAAGACGATAATAAGTTCACTCACAGTTCTAGGAGTCGATGTACTCCTAATCTCAATCTCCAAGCACAATTTCTATACTTTTACCAGTGTACTTTGCTCACCACCTGTCCACAATGTACAATACATAATTCATCACATCAATGCTTGACCATTATAAAATCAATTCAGGCTCGGTATATATGCATGATAGGATATACAACTTATCCGATTACCGCTTAAATGCGGTGTTGACCTAATTCGGCCTATTATCTCCAATTTAACTCCAAATCAATTCTTCTCACTTTCTACACTCCAATTAGAACTAAATTACCTCCATGACTGTGAATGAGATTCAATTTATCAGTCTCGGTAGCAAATTATGAAAATAACCCTAGTGGGTAAAAATCGTATTTTTGCTCCGAAAATTTCCATTATTTTTCTAGGCTCATAATTCATCATTTCTTAACCAATTCTCCTAAAATGAAAATCAAATTTATCCTCACTCAACACATGATAAATTCGGCCATTAATGATTGTGGGAGAAAATAAATTCTTTTCTTGTTGTTTTGTTTCTAAATATGCTAAACTAACTTAAAACACTAACATAACTTAAAATCAAATTAATCTAACAAGTTTCTCTCTCCTAACCCATTTTTTCAGAATTGAATTCATCATGAAAACATGTAATTTAATCATGGAAAATAAAGAGAAATGCTTGGGAATAAGAAAACTCAAGCTTAATAGAAAAAAATCTCACCTTTTTCACTTAATTTTCTTGAAAATTCACACTTTTTCTTTGTTTTTCTCTCTCTAGGGTTTTGTTTTTGTTTTCTCTCTCTTCTTGCTGGTTTGGCCGGCCATGGGGTGGAAGATGGGCTGATTTTATGCTAATTAAATAAATTAGTTAATTATGTAATGTAATGTGTTATAATTAAGTAATTAAGTAATTAATTAAATTAGTAATATTATATAAAATCTTATTTATTTAAATTGATTAAGGTTTTAGGGAATTAATTACATAATTCTACTAATTATAAAAAACATGTATTAGTAATTAATCAATTACCTTAATTTAGTCAATTTAGTAAATTTTAAAATTATTTAAATTAATTAAGGGTTTAGGGTAAATTAATTAAATAATATTATATATTTTTAAATTCATTTAAATTAAGTAAGATTTTAATAAAATAATATGTTGATAAAAAATAAAAATTTTATAATTCTAGCATTATAAAATAATCGTTTCAATTAATGTTTGTGTTAACATCTGTTAACGAACGATATTATATGTCTGTTATAATATTTTTCTCAAAATGGAATGAGATTGGAGTTAGATGTATTCTTGAGTCGATTCAAGTAGATTTTTTAGGACAGAATTTGTGAATGGCGTAGATGAATTTATTTCATTTGCGTTCAGTCAACCAAAGTATGTGATTGAGAATAAAATCAAATGTCCTTACTCTCGGCTATTGATAAAGTTCGAGAGCACTTATTTTGTAAAAGGTATATTGGTGCGTACACAATATGGGATGTTGGACAATCATTCCATATTTGACAATCATCGGGACATTTTTTTTATGAGTAAAATGAAGGAGTTAATGAAGTCAAAGGAGAAAACCCATACGCTGAAATGGTTATAGATGCTTTACAATTAGAGTTTCAGTTCAATGATGAGACCTGAAATGAACCTGTCTTTCCTAAAGATCCAAAGATGTTCGAGTAGATCTTGTTCATGAATTGGTCGAAATTAGACACAACTTGATTTTTACTAGCAATGATCCTTTTGTTTTAACTGAACAAGCAACTCAAGTATACTACACTTTGTATCCATCAAACAAAAGAGATTGACGTGATTGGTGGCCAATGTTCAAAACGAAGGGGTGTATCAATAAGATGAAGTTACCTTCAATTCATGATTTGATCATACTTTGATTGACCTTGACAATAATACAATTCTTGGTACTAGTGAATATAAATAGGTTAATACGTTTATGTATGTTGAACATAATGAAAAAGATGATAAAGTTGATCAAGTTGAATGAGAATACAACGAGATAAAGGAAATATCAAGCAAATAAAATGAAAACAATATCAATAATCAAGAAGATGAAAATGAAGAAAATGAATTCACTTGTTCGAATGAAGATTGATGGAAGTTTATTTTTTTTATAAAATAAGTACAAATTTATTTGTTGCACTTTGACATTTAAACTTTATGAAGTTGTTTCATTATATATATATATATATATATCATGCTGTATATTTTTTCATAGTTAAATTAATGTTTATATCCATATAAATATTTCTTTTATAGTTATACTAATGGTTGTACATTTTTTTTTCTTATTCGATAGACATGGTTAAGCTCAAAAAGAAGATGAAAGAAGGCTATCAAGGACACACTAGTAGTGATGGCCTTTCGATTGATCGACCTCTTATATTGCATCATCAGTCACATCTTCCCCCTAAACTACGGAGTCCCACTTCAGTGGCAGATACCGATGTAGAGCTAGAGGTACTAATGCTGAGTTCAACTACTCTAGTCAGAACCCCCTCTCTGGACGCTACTATTGCTTCCAATAACATGTCGTAGGCTAAGAACTGAGGGTCGAGTCTCAACTTGCTTACTCCAACTCATCCGGACCAATGGTTACTTCTACATCCTTTCAGAGAGAGGTAATTTCCTATACTCCAATTTATATCATTAATTATACGTAGTAAATTTAGTAAATTAGTTTATGCGTTTTACTAACAATAACTCTATTTTGTAGTGTTGGCTCCATTAGTTTTTTATGATAATAAAACATTCCCATTTATTTGTGTCTAATGCCTTTACTTAAGTGTGCAGGAAAATTAATATATGACATTAATTAATTAACTCTTCAAAGAGTATATCAAAAGAAAAAGAAGGATAAAAATAACAAGATGCAATTGTCTAACAAGGAGGAAGCTTATTGGTGAAACAAGGAAGAATGTTGGTTGACCAAGTTTCAAATTGGAGGAATGACGGGCTGAAAAGTTTGAGAAACAGAACCAACTTAGTCAACCAAGTCAGTCGACTAATTGCTCTCTGTCAGAATCTGTAACCTGAGACAGAACCAACTTAGTCGACCAAGTCAGTCGACTAAGAGCACTCTGTTTGCAAATTGAACCAAAGCACTACAAGACAGATTAACGGCTAGAACTCATCCTCAACTATTTCTAACGGACATAAAACTGCCAAACTGTCATCAGAGTTGCATCTCTAAGTATAAAAGGGTCTTCCAACAATTAGAAACAAGTTTTAGAAGCCTTGAATGAGATTTGAGCTATAGAGAGTTGAAAAACCAGAAAATCTTCATTGCACTTGTATGCACTTAAACGCCTACTCTTTGCATTTGTATTTTGCACTTAATCTTGTACCAATCAGATCAACCAGTGATCATAGGTACTTTCTTTTACTACTTTTCTTGTATTCCTAAAGTGAGGAAGTCACTCTAAGGGGTTATTCAAGCTTGGGATAACTTGATTGTTGTAGGTTGTGGTTGAGCCTTGGAAAACCATTTTGGGTTTTAGTTGAGCCCGTGAAAAACTAGTGTAAAAGGTTTTGGCTAAGTCTTGAAAACCCATTATAAAGCTTGGTGAAAGCTTGTGAATTTCACTGAATCTTAGTGGATTTATAGGGAAAATCCTTGATTAGATAATCAAGGTAGTGGATGTAGGTCTTGGACCGAACCACTCTAAATTGTTGTGCATTATTTACTCTGTTTTTATTTTCTTTGTTCTGAAAATTGGTTCCTCATCTTGTCAAGAGCCGATTTGTGCTATTCACCCCCCCTTTAGCACATATAATTAGGACCAACAAGTGGTATCATAGCTAATTCCCTGTTATTAAGGCTTAACATCTTTAGGGAGGATCCAAATGGCTTTTCAAAAATTAGTAGTGGTTGAGGGACAATCAACAAACAGACCACCTCTATTTGACGGCTCTAATTACTCTTATTAGAGCACTAGAATGTCAATTTACATTAGAGTTATAAATTATGAAATGTGGGATGTCATAACTGATGGACCCTTTATGCCCTCAACCGTGAATGTGGTGACAAATGAGTTGATGCCTAAGCCAAGGTTTGAGTGGACCGAAGCTGAAACTAAGAAAGTTCAAATAAACTTTAAAGCCATCAACACATTGCATTGTGCATTAACCCCCACTGAATTTAACAAAGTCTCAAGCTGTACAACAGCTAAACAAGTGTGGGAAAAACTTAGAATAATCCATGAAGGGACTTCTCAAGTAAAGGAGTCCAAAATTGCTCTCTTAACACATAATTATGAAATGTTCAAAATGGAGCCTAGTGAAGACATCACCAGCATGTTTGATAGGTTTACAAACATCACAAATAAATTGAGGCAGCTAGGCAAGCCTATCCCTAAACATGAATTAGTAAAAAGACTACTTAGAAGCCTATCAAAATCTTGGAAGCCAAAAGTGATTGCCATTAGAGAGGCTCAAGATTTGAACATCATCACACTCGATGAGATTTGTGGTTCTCTTCTTACTCATGAGCTGGAGCTTAAGGAAGAAGAAAAAAAAGACCGAAGGGAAGCAAAGGAAAAGAAAAAGAGTATTGCACTTAAAGCCAGCATCATTGAAGAAGAGCTGGAAGAACTTTTCTATGATGATGATGAAGAATTAGCTCTGGTTGCAAGAAAATTTAGAAAGTTAATGAGCAAAAGAAACCGAAGGCTAGCTAGAAGAGGTTTCAGGAAAGACCAAGGTGCCTTATGGAAAAACAAAAACAAAATTGACTCCAACAAAAAGGAGGAGCTCATTTGCTATGAGTGTAAGAAACCTAGCCACTTCAAGTCTGATTGCCCATTGCTGAAAAATGAAACTCTCAAGAAAAATAAGAAATCTAAGAAAGCAATGGTGGCTGCTGCATGGTCGGACAATGACACTTCAAGCTCTGAAGCTGAAGATGAAAATTCTGAGGAAAGAGCCAATACTTGTTTGATTGCACAAGATGATGAAACAGAGGTATCCTCATCCCCCTGCAATAATTTTTTTGATGACTTACAAGATGAGTATGAATGCCTTTACGATGAATTTGAAAAGCTTTTTTCAAAATATAAATCATTAAAGAAAAAGGCTACATTACTTGAAAATGATTTTGAACAAATCAAGCAAGAGTTTACTTCTATTTTTGAGCAAAGATATATTTTGCAAGTTGAGTTAGAACACTCAAAAACATACTTTGAGGTTTTAAAACAAGAGCTGGAAAACAAGTCTGAAGCTTTGTAAATAACTCTTGATGAAAACACAGCTCTTAAAAGTTTGAAAAATGAATTTCCAAAAAGAGATGTGTACAAAAAGAAAAATTCTGCTAATGCATCACTAAGATGCTACATTTGTAGTAAAATTGGTCATTTATCACATGACTGTTTTAAGAAAAGAAAAGTGCAAAAAATTAAGAAAATCTGGGTTCCTAAGGGATCTTTTATTGCAACTAACATTCAAGGACCCATCAAAGTATGGGTACTTATAATGAAAAACTGAAATTCTGTTTTGTAGGTTGAGCTGGACTTAAAGGAGATATGTTCAAGAGCTCAACTCAAGAAGAAACAGCTTTGGTACATGGACAGTGGTTGTTTACGGCACATGACAGGACATGAAATGCTGTTTGCTCAACTGAATAAGAGAAAGGGAGGAATCGTATCCTTTGGAGATGATTCAAAAGGCAGAATCCATGGTATAGGTATGGTTGGTAAGAATTCTCAAACTCAAATTAGTCATGTGTTGTTGGTTAAAGGCTTAAAGCATAATTTACTAAGTATTAGTCAATTATGTGATAAAAGATTTAAAGTATGTTTTGATTCAACTAAGTGTGAAGTGATAGATATGAGTACAAATAAAATCTTATTTATAGGAAAAAGATTGAAAAATATGTATGTAGTTTTTCTTCAAGATCTTGAAGTAAATAGTGAAGTATGTCTTGTTGCAAATATTGAAAATGATAGTTGGCTATGGTATAGGAGATTAAGACATGTGAGCATGCATATTATGTCAAAATTAATTAAGAAAAATCTATTTGCTGGACTGTCGGAGTTAAAATTTGAAAATTATAAGATATGTGATGCTTGCCAACTAGGAAAACAATTAGAACAACCTTTAAGACTAAGAAGATAGTGTCAATATCTAGACCTCTTGAATTGTTACACATTGATCTATTTGGTCCAATAAGCACAACTAGCTTAGGAGGAAAATCTTATGGCTTTGTAATTGTTGATGACTATTCTAGATATACTTGGGTGTATTTTCTTGCTCATAAGCATGATGCTCTGTAAGCATTCTTAAATCATTGTAAGAAAGTAGAAAATGAAAAAGGACTAGCCATAGTTAGCATAAGGAGTGATCATGGAGGAGAATTTGAAAATGATGAGTTTGAAAAATTTTGCAATGAAAAGGGGTTGGATCACAATTTTTCTGCAATTAGAACACCCCAGCAAAACAGAGTTGTAGAGAGAAAAAACCGAACTCTAAAAGAAATGGCTAGGACTATGCTATGTGAGAACAACCTACCTAAATATCTTTGGGTTGAGTCTGTAAATACAGCAGCTTATATTCTTAATAGAGTCTCAATAAGACCCTTAATTTCAAAGACTCCATATGAACTTTATAAAGATAGGAAACCAAATATTTCTCACCTTAAGAGTTTTGGTTGTAAGTGCTTTGTATTGAACAATGGAAAATAGCCCTTAGGGAAGTTTGATGCAAAAAGTGATGAAGTAATATTTTTAGGATATGCATTAAACTCAAAGGCCTATAGAGTTTTTAACAAAAGGACCTTAACCGTTGAAGAATCAATCCATGTAGTTTTTGATGAGTCAAATGCTTTATAAAAAGAACTTCATGATGATGATGATGATGTAGAAATCTTAGAAAAATAAATAGAGGAAATGAGCTTAGAGAACAACAAAAATAATGAAGAAAGCTCACTTAGAAGAGAAAATGAAACTCCACGTCTAGAAAATCTGCAAAGAGTAGAAAATCAGCATGATGATCTACCAAGGAGTTGAAGATTTGTAAGAGATCACCCACAAGACCAAATAATAGGTGACATTTCACAAGGAGTTAGATCTAGGAAAGCAACTAGAGAAACTTGTGAGTTTTCAGCTTTTATATCTTAAATTGAACCTAAAAACTTTGAAGAAGCTGAAAAAGAGAAAAGTTGGATAATGGCCATGCAAGAAGAACTTGATCAATTCACAAGGAATCGTGTATGGTCATTGGTACCTAGACCTTTAAATCACCCTATTGTTGGTACAAAATGGGTATTTAGAAATAAGGTAGATGAGCAAGGAAATGTAGATAGAAATAAAGATAGGCTAGTAGCAAAAGAATACAACCAAGAGGAACAAATAGATTATGATGAAACCTTTGCTCCCGTTGCTAGGATTGAAGCCATAAGGTTGTTGCTAGCTTTTGCATGTTTCATGAATTTTAAACTGTTCCAAATGGATGTAAAAGGTACATTCTTAAATGGATTAATTCAAGAGGAAGTATATGTAGAACAACCACTTGGTTTTGAAGACTTTGAAAAATCTGATCATATTTTCAAACTTCATAAAGCCTTGTATGGATTAAAACAAGCTCCTAGAGCTTGGTATGAGAGGCTTTCAAAATTTCTAGTTGAAAAAGGGTATGATAGAGGCAGCATCGATACTACATTGTTCATTAAGAGATATCTAAATGATTTAATTGTTGTGCAAATATATGTGGATGACATTGTATTTGGTGCAACTAATGAGGCTTTATGCAAGAACTTTGCTAAGGAAATGTAGGGTGAATTTGAGATGAGCATGGTGGGAGCGTTGAAGTATTTCCTTGGTCTTCAAATTAAACAAAGTGAGGAAGGAATCTTCATCAATCAAGGAAGATACATTCAAGATATGCTCAAGAAATTCGATATGTTGAAGTTGAAATCAATTTTCACACCATTGAGTCCATCCACCAAACTCGATTTAGACGAAAAAGGTAAGGATGTAGATTAAAAGCTCTATAGAGGTATGATCGGCTCTCTTCTCTACTTAACAGCAAATATACCAGATATTAAGTTCAGTGTGTGCTTGTGTGCTGGATTTCAGTTATAGCCTAAAGAATCACACCTGATAGTTGTTAAGAGAATTTTTAGATACCTCATGACACTAAAAGACTAAGAATATGGTACTCTAGAGACTCAACTCTCAGCTTAGTTGGATACTCAGATGCTGACTTTGCTGGCAGTAGAACTGACAGGAAAAACACTAGTGGAACATGCCAATTTTTTGGAAGCATGATTGTGTCTTGGTTCAGCAAGAAGCAAAATTCAATAGCTTTGTCAACAGCCGAAGCAAAGTATGTATCATTAGGTAGCTGTTGTGCACAAATTCTTTAGATCAAGCAACAATTAAAAGACTATGAAATAACTATGCATAACGTACCAATATACTGTGATAACACAAGTGCAATCAATATATCAAAAAACCCTTGCAGCACTCTGGGACAAAGCACATTGAAATTAGACACCATTTTATTAGAGACCATGCAGTGAAAAATGATATGAAGATAGAATTTGTGAACACTTTACATCAATTAGCAGACATTTTTACCATACCTCTAAATGAAGATAGATTCTGTGAGATTAGAAGAAATTTAGGGATGATTAGTATGAAGGAATTATAGGAAAACCTTTGGCTCTCACATAGAAAATAGAGTGCATTCAATCGACTAAGGAAATCTTAGTCAACTAAGAGTGGTCTGACAACATTAAATAATAAGACTCAGTTAGTTTAGAGAAAAATAAGTAAAATGAGGTAAAAATTGGGTTTCTCGAGTGCAAACAGAATGAAGCAAAACTGCTAAAGGTAAATAACCAAAATTTTAGAGGGAATTTTGAAATTATGAAGAAATAAAAGTAGGGCAGTACTTAAGGGAAGGTGAGCAGTTTTTCTAAGAAATAATTGCTAACAACCTCTTCTTTTCTCTTTCCTAAAACCCGTTGCTCTAAAAACAAAACCCAAATCTTCCTGTTTGCCTCTGAAACTGACTCAAACCTTAACTATTAAAAATTTCTGAAATTAAAATGGCAAGAACATCTTAGAGTAAAGAGATATCAGAAAAGAAGAAAAGGAAAAGGCCAATGAAGAAAGGCACAAAAACAGAAAGTCTGAAGAACAAACAGAAAATATGCCTGCTTCAGTGAAAGAAATATCCGAGAAACTAAGAGAAAAAAAGTAAAAAACTAACAAGAAAAAAGATACAGAATTCTCATTCCACAAAGGTACTAGTTCTTCTTCTTCGAAGTTCAGTAATAAGTTGCATGAATATAGGTTCAAAAATATTGAGAAATCACTAATCTCCTGTGGCAAATTTATTGATTGAAAGAGTTTTGATGAAAATGTAGAAATCCAGATTAGTTTATTGATTGGCTCCATTAGTTTTTGATGATAATAAAACATTCCCATTTATTTGTGTCTAATACCTTTACTTAATTGTGCAGGAACATTAATATATAAAATTAATTAATTAACTCTTCAAAGAGTATATCAAAAGAAAAAGAGGGATAAAAATAACAAGATGCAACTATCTAACAAAGAGGAAGCTTATTGGTGAAATAAGGAAGAATGTTGGTTGACCAAGTTTCAAATTGGAGGAATGACGGGTTGAAGAGTTTAAGAAATAGAACCAACTTAGTCGACCAAGTCAGTCGACTAACTGCTTTTTGCCAGAATCTGTAACTTGAAACAGAACCAACTTAGTCAACCAAGTTAGTCGACTAAGAGTTCTCTGTCTACAAATTGAACTAGAGCACTACAAGACAGATTAATGGCTAGAACTCATCCTCAACTGTTTCCAACGGATATAAAACTGCCAAACTGCCATTAGAGTTGCATCTCCAAGTATAAAAGGGTCTTCCAACAATTAGAAACAAGTTTTAGAAGCCTTGAATGAGATTTGAGCTATAGAGAGTTGAAAAACCAGAAAATCTTCACTGCACTTGTCTGCACTTAAACGCCTACTCTTTGCATTTGTATTTTGCACTCAATCTTGTACCAATCAAATCAACCAGTGATCATAGGTACTTTCCTTTATTACTTTTCTTGTATTCCTAGAGTGAGGAAGTCACTCTAAGGGGTTATTCAAGCTTGGGATAGCTTGATTGTTGTAGGTTGTGGTTGAGCCTTGAAAAACCACTTTGGGTTTTAGTTGAGCCCGTGAAAAACTAGTGTAAAAGGTTTTGGCTGAGCCTTGGAAAGCCATTATAAAGCTTGGTGAAAGCTTGTGAATTTCACCGAATCTTAGTGGATTTGTTTGGAAAATCCTTGGTTGGATAATCAAGGTAGTGGATGTAGGTCTTGGATCGAACCACTCTAAATTGCTGTGCATTGTTTACTCTGTTTTTATTTTCTTTGTTCTGAAAATTAGTTCCTTATCTTGTCAAGAGCCGATTTGTGTTATTCACCCCCTCTAGCACATATAATTGGGACCAACATGTAGTACTTTTGAGGGGACTGACGTTACTCCTATAGTTACGCGGATTATCAAGAGTAACTTCAATGGATCTTCGTCAACACGGAGGTCGGTTCCTCAAGAGCACAAAGATAACATGTGGTGTAAATTCGAGGTAACGTAAGGATATACTATTAGTGTATATTTATAATAATTTTCCATACTAATATAAATTTTTCTTAGAGCTAGGAATCTTTTAAATGGGCTGATGCAAATGTGACGAAGGTATGGTCCATATGAGAGAAGAATTGCAAGGATCACCTTAAGGATCTATTATGGGATGAGTGCAACAAGGCCAAGAGGGAAGCAGGTGACCCTAACGTCGATCTCCTATTAACGAAGGGTAAGGTGCGACCTTGGATCATTGCTAAGGTATGGGATTAGCTTGTTGATAACGTATGGCCCATGCTGAAATGGTAGTCACCCTCATGCAAAAGCACGCAGAGCTGCGTATAGAGAAGGAAGGCAACGTTGCAAAACATACAGGCAGCTCCTTGATTTTCACCGTACACTAGAAGAGGATGGTACGTGGTTTTATTTTAATGCTACAAAAATCATTTACTTTAATAATACAATTCTTTATGTTGTTAATGATCACAATACATTTAATGATGTGTTCTTTATGTTGAAATGGCATGAAACTCATAGATAACAATTATCATATGCAGTGGAAAATAAAAATTTTAAATGTACCATGCCATGTCGCCACTCGTGGATCACCTTGGTGATTTTAGGACAAATAAAATTTAAGAGGAGTAATAAATAAATATTATCCAGCCAAGTGTAGTCGTAATCACGATGGCAAATCCTCTTGAATGAGAGAAGATGCGGCACTACTCTTGTTTCTACTCAAGCCCGTGTATACCACAAAGGGAGGAGAACCCAAACCACCAAAGTGTTTGGCTTCCAATAGTTGCACACACAGTTGCACTTGAACCTTCACAAGGAGGGAGCTTTCTCAACTATGCCTTTGTGCTAGCAAGGTGGACAACAACTAGTCCTTTTCACATAATCACACTCTTTTTAGCCTAATCACAAAGTTGGAAAACTATATTTCAAGTCACTTAAGAAAGTGTGCAACTAGGCTTTCTTGTTTATTATTTGACAACTCAAAAAACTAACTTTTGTGTTTTACTTGTATTATGAGGAGTAGCTAAAAAGTTATGTTTATATCTAGGTTAATTAACTTCTTAAATTGCAAATAAGGCCTCAGTATTATGACCCTTAATAATATTAGCCCAACACTTACGCTGCAGAAAAAAAACCTTACGCTGCAAGTATTACCGATGAAATTTATCTATTGACGACGGAATTCATTAATTATTGACAAAATCATCGATGAAATTCTTCCTTTATTGATAGAGTTCATATGAGATACAAATGGAATATCGATGGAATTATTGCCATTGTTGACAGATATTGATTGTAACTTTCAAAGCCAGCTCTTTTGGCTGGCCATCGGTAATTTCATCAATACTCACTAATGGAATTTATCGACAGATCTTAATCCATCGATACCTTTACCGATGGAGTTTCCCCTTTATCGATGAGATAATGACCAATGGATTCAAGCCTTTGCTAATGGATTTACCGAACGGATCAATCAGTCAATATTTTAATGACAAAATAATCCATCACCTTACAGATTTGCCATTACCAACCATCGTATCTTTGATTGAGTACAAATTGAAAATTTCATAAATAATTCCATTAGAAATGTAACATACTGACGGAATTTTAATCGTGGATGAATTTTTTTGCAAGTAATGCCCTATTTTTTGTAGTAAATTTTGAGCTTCCAGGTAAGGTTTGTTTGACACTATTACAACCAAAAATCTTGCACACTGTCAAACCTTGGTCAATGGTTTTTTTTGTTAGCCTTACCCTTAATGTTTTTTGTGTGTTGATCAATGCCTTGATAGGAGTTGAAATAACCAAGTTGTCTATCGATCTAATTGCAGCTAGTTTTGTGATGGTAGCACCAATTAATTTTTCTACTTGTTGACCAAAAGTAAGCATTTGAATCCTGCTAATTTGATCTTCCATGATAAGCTCTAAAAATTTTTCTATAGGAAATATATAAAATGATTGTTAGTTTGTTTATTTATGATACAATTGTTCTCACTGAACTTCAGAAAAAATATAGTTGAGTCTACTCATGTTAAAATTACTATCTTTTCATCATGTGTTAGACACCAAAATTTTTAGACACAGAATCACAAGCCTACTGCACATTAGTTGCAAGCCTTATAATACCATCCAATTAGTGTTTCCACATTCACAATTGTTGCAGTGAGTTCAAACTTGCTCTACTGTGAAAGTTGAGTATACAATACCACACATGTCATTGGGAATTTTAAGCCTTATTGATGAGAATTGTCTAAGAAATATTTGTTATAAGTCTTATGGTGGCATAAAGGGAAAATTCTACCATTGTTTTTCTTTTCTCCATTGCTAGCATTTGCAACAGTAACCTTCGACATTCTAATTGGTTGATTGAGCTGCAACTGGCTTTCAGTTTCCAATGGTTGGAGCTGTGGTTGAATTGGTTGTTATTGGTAGTTGACAATTAGTTTTTATTGGAAAAAATTATATAGCTTTAAAGGTAGTTGTTAATTGTAAACTTAAATAATACAATGTGTGTTAACATTACCTTGCCTTCACTTCATTGACTTCTGAAATGTCAAGGTTAATGTACATTCTTGTTGCTGAATAGGAAGAGGCATATAGTGATCATACAAAGAGTATATAGTAAAATGTTTATGTATTTTGTATATGAAGTTCTCATTGCGATAAGTAAAAATGTTTTCTAGATTGTACTTACACATGTAACTTTTGATTATCACTCCAACAAAGATAAGCACAATATTTGTGCTTCGATAAAGCAATTTTTGTTCTTCAATGTTCAATGCTAAGCCCCGTATAATACATCTTTCAAAGTTTGATAGTTGTTTGAATATATTGAAAAGCTAAGTAAGTTAGGTAAGCTGATAAACGATATCAATGAAAAAGATGAGTGTTTGTTTGTTTTTTCATTTACCTCGTGTTTTGAATATATATGTCTTGCTTCTGCACAAACAAATCTTTGTTGTTCAACTAGACTTTTGTTACAAGACTCATTGTCTTTAACAATCCAATAATATCTACAATATTTTCATGGAAATAAGAGAACACGATGATTAAAGTATCAGTTACAATATAAAGTAGTATCAAAAAGAGGTTTATTTGTAACACCTGTCAAGACTTTCTTTTGATGTATTCTGTCATGAAGGGCACTGTACTATATGAAGTTGGAATGATAGAAATGATATCTAATAACATGGTCATGGACTTCTTTCACTATTGCCAGTCTTGAAAAGATAACCATTATATCTCTGAGAAGAGCATTTAAGTTGTTCTTAGCTTTCATCGCTTGAAATTTGTCAATCAAATAAATAGATCTTTCTTTCAGTACAAATGCAAACTGTGGTGCATCTGATCCTCTGATCATTGCTTGGATTACATTTTTCTACAGTGAAAAGGATCAATAAATTGTTATTTTAATGTGAGTTTGAACAATTGTATAGATTACATTGACATCTGCAAGTATAAGGTTAAGGCTGATAAGGTTTTCAAGATTGTCAAGTGTCATTGATTGCAAAATCCTTAGCACTTTGACTTGTATGGCATTTGCTAGTTTGAACAACTGTAGATCATTCAACTATTCTAAGTCATTTGTATCTGAGGACAAACATTTAAGAACATTAATTTATTACATTTTAAATAGTCTTGAAAAATTGGACTTGTAGTACTCATTGCTCTTTATATTTTTGGACATGATGGTCTCAAACCATACATAAGCAACAGTTGGAAGAAACAACATTATGTGGGATTATCTATAAGTTCAAAGATAGATAGTCGAAACTAAGAACATTTACATAATATAAACAGAAAACACGTTAAGCTCCAAACAATTTTCTTTAAACAAAAGATAATTGTCACGACCCAAATTCTGGGCCATGACCAGCGCATTGGCCCAATGGACGTAGTCCACTAAGCCCAAGCAAGCCTATTAATCTGACGTGTTCATCATTCCATCATAAACTGCTAAGTCATTTTTCAAAACTTAGAATCAAAATATTATTAAACATTGCCATCTCATATTGGCATACTAAACAAGTGTATATACATTTGTCTACAACATGTATCTTAACAATTTACATTAGGTTCGTCTATACACAATAAAATAATACTCGACTTCCAGCGGAGGGACTCGGACGAATGTATAGCTACTGAATGCCGAGACAACTATCAAAAGATGGATACAAGTCTACAAGGACACCTCGTCCTAGTTACCGGCTGCCTCGTGATATGAAAACATGAAGTTGAAAACAGTGAGTATAAACCCGGTGAGTGAACAAGAAAAGGAACAAACATACCATAAAGAATGTTTAACGAAATCATGATGCATTCTTTTTCAAAACAATGCAATTTATTTTTGACCTTATTAAACCCCTCATGTAAACCCCACACGAGAAAAATCACTTATTGGAAGAAGTCCATGCTCAACAAAGGATTTGGAGAGTGAAAACTTTAATAGCATTCATGCGAATCAAGTCAATAAACGACGGGTCCTCGCTACAACAAAAAGGCATTCTCATTGCAGCGTAGCTGCAGCGAGAATGAATTTTTGCTGCAGCGACACTTGATTTAAATTATCATCTAACCGAGGGTTTCTTGACTGGTCGAGGGTTTCTCACCAAACCTCCTCATATTAAGCTTAATTCACTTATTCCTTAATGTTGGAAATCCATGTTCAAATATAGTAGCAAAGAAGTGGAAAATAAGGCAACAATTGATCAAAATGAGGTGAAAAACAGAAGGTTTATCACTACAGTGAGATTGAATCTCGCTGCAGCGAGATTTTGGTCATAAAACAGAAAGTTTTTAGCTACAACGAGAATGAATCTCGCTGCAGCGAGAAGCTACTGTACCTTCCTCACTACAGCGAAAATGGATTCTCGCTGCAACGAGTTTTCGGCCAGCCTATCTTTTCAAAACCCAAGAGTTTCTCACTGCAACGAGAATCAGAACATCAAGAAAATGGTTTCCTTTTCCCTTAAAATAAAGCCATCCTGCTCAATAACAAAAGCAACATGTAACACATGCAAACTCCCAAATTTCAACAGATCAAATGCTCATATTTTTGCATTTCAACCATATACCATATATGTATATATATATAGATATCAATCATCAAATACACCCTCCCATCATCAACATCTCATATGCAACGGCTTATGTGCACTCCCACTCGCACATAGCCGCGTCAGCAACGGCTTATGTGCACTCCCACTCACACATAGTCGGGTCAGCAACGACTTATGTGCACTCCTACTTGCACATAGCCGGGTCCACATCAACATACAAATAAGCACCCAATGCATATCATGCATATTATCATATTTTGACAACATATAATCCATTGTATAACACATTTTCACAATATAACATTACTTCATCAAAGGCTTGTTCCCAAGGTACATTTTCAAAGACAAGTTAGACAAAATCATTCATTCTCCCCAAAACAAGTTTGAAATGCAAGTCCACTCACCGGTATATTATTGAGCCTTTAGATGACTCCAATTCCCCTAATTGTCCAAATGGGATGATAGGGCTTCCTTGAAACCTACCATCACATTAGTATAAGCAATATGTCAATTCACACACTATGAACCCTAAAAGCTATCTCTTAGCTAGCTTTCAATTACCACATTAAATGACTATCTATGTTCACTATTTTAATCACTAAAAAGTAATGAACATACTCAACAATAATATAACTCATAATCTAAATTACTAGCCCTTATCCACAGCTAAAAATCAAACTTAGTTCATCACTTACCCTAGGGCTTCTTTGTAGTCAAATTCTCTTCCAATAGCTTCTAAATAAATGGTGTAATTTTCTCTTTCTCTCTCTAGAACGTTCAACTAGTGAGAGAAAGTATAGAAATGAGATTTATCAAGGGTTTTGAAGTGAAAGATTAAAAGAATACAAGGGTTCTAGTCAAAAGGGCTCAAAAGTATGAAAACTAGAGCTAGAGAGAGAAAATCATGCAAGCTCCATATCAAGCTTCCATGGAGGTTTTAAAGAAACGTGAGAGGGAAGGAGAAGAAGACAAGCTACTAGAAATTCAAGAAGCCACTGGAAATTCAAGATATTTTATAGCCAAACTTATGCACTCCCTTAAAATTACCAAATTACCCTTCCACCAATTAACTTACTCTCTTCTAATCTTTTATGCAATCTTTTTGCTCTTTTGACACCGAGACAAGGTCCATAATGGTCTAGACATACTTGAGTTCATGAAAACTTAAAATTTTAACCCAAGGTGAAAAATGACCATTTTTCCCTACCATGAAAATAGTCAAAATTTTTGGTTTCCTTTCCATTTTACCCCTAATTTCACCATCCATTTATACCTTAGGCCTACCTAGGCCATAATATTGTTTAAAAATCTTACTTTTATGGGCTTACTAAGGAAATGACGAAATTACCCTTGATCAGGGATATCGTGTATATTTCCCTTTACGAGTTTATAAAGGTCAAGGTCTCACAATAATAAGAAATGATAAATAACACTACACAGAGTAAATGCAGTAAACAATGGTTTTGTAATAGCTAAAGTTTTACTAACCTAATAAAAGATTTTTAACTACAAACAATTCTATTAAACAGAGGAAAAGATTACTATAACCTTTTTGTAAGTTTTCAAATATTTCTTTATAGACTATATTTTGGTTTCATTTGACTATTGTTTGTCTTCATTCAAAATTAGAATCTTCAATCTTTGTCGAGATGTCACTCTTGATAAAGCCACAAACAATTGACCATTCGTAAAAATAGGTTTTCGTAAATACAAACTAACAATATCAAGAGTTTGTCCTCGACTTTTGTTTATTGTCATACTATAACAAAATCTAATTGGGAATTGTTTTCTTTGGAAAATAAAAGGCCATTTTTGTTGTTTGATTGTCATGACTATTCTTGGAATAAATACTATACTTTTTGCAAAAGCTTTTGGTATTATTTTTCCTTCTATAACATTAATAGCTAGTTGAGTAACCAAAACTCTAGTTCCATTGCATAAACTAGAGCTTTGGTTTATGTTCCTTAATAGCACAATAGCTGTACTTACCTTCAGATCCAATTGATGATTAGGAATACCAGGAAAACTAAGTGAGTTTAAGAATTCTACCGGATACAATAATTTGTGTTTTGTATAATGATCTGATGCTTTTAATATTTGATCAATGCTATAATAGGACATTAATGTACATGGAATAAGATCAAGCAAATATGAGTTTATTGAATCCACAATTTCATTATAAGGAGTTATTATTGACTTTTGTTTTAGATAATCTAAGTTAGCAAAATTGTCTTCAAAACTATCATACACAATTGACACAATAGTTTTATAATACCCCGTACTTTGATATGGTGACTAATAAAACTTATTGGATGCCAATTGAGGTTAATTATAATGTTTAGAAATGATGAAAGATGAAAGGAATAGTTTGGGATAAAATATTCTGCACACGAAAAAATAATAATAAAATAATGATTTTACGAGATAAAAAGTGATTCGGAAGTCAATTGAGGCATAATAAGGTATTTTGGGTACCAAGGGGATAAGAGGAGACAAGAGAAAATTTTTGAAATAAAATAATATTTTATTAATAAAATAATATTTTATTAATAAAATAATATTAAAATATTAATATTTTATTCAGTGTCAAAATTTTTCATGAATAAGGATTATATGGTCAATCTAAGTTGGGGAGAAGAAGAGTGAGAGAATTTTGGAGAAAAATGTTGTTAATGGGGCTACGTGTCTTTATTAAGCAAAGATAGCGCGAACAAATAAATATTTTAAATATTATGGGGACACCGCGTTGGAGTACAAACTTCATACTTTGTTTGTACATGTGTAGAAGAAGGTAACAGAAGGAAGTTGGAGTTAAATGAGTGTTGGGAGGACTAAATTAAAATGGAAAGAAATAAAAAGGGTAAAACGATAATTTTACTTGAAGTTTGGTCAAAGCTTCCAAAAGAAGCTTTGACTCTAATTTTTTTCAGCCCAAAACCGTTCTTATCTCCTCTAGCAAGATTTTTTTCCTCTTCTCCTTCATGCTCCATGCCATTCTTGAAGCTTTCATGCCATTTTCTTTTTATCCACCATGAAATCAAGTTTTCTTCACTTTCCTTTCCATGTTTTCTTTTCCTTTCTTCTCCAAACTTCTTGAGCACTAAATTTACAGCCTTTAACCCCAATTTCCAACACATCTAAACCCTAGAAGGAGAAGAAAGAAAAAGAGAGAAAGGAAGAAAAAGCTTGGTTTTGATGATTTAAGCAAGGAACGGTAAGAATTCTTGTTTTTGGCTTGAGTAGTCTTTGAAAATGAGTTAGTGACTTAGAGAAATGTCTTGTGGCAGCAAAGATTGGCTTGATTGGAGAAAAATTGGTAACATGTAAGCCAATAAACCCATGGGTACATGAAGGACTCAAAGTGGAAAAGGAAAATGGTAAGCTTAACACTATGTTTTAAAGCCTACGGTTAGTTGAATATTGTGATGGAATTAGGGTTGTTGAAAGGATCTATTTGCATAAGCTAGTTGAAAATTGTTAAGATTGTGTGGCATGTTGTTTGAAAGAAATAAAAAAGGAATATTGTGGATGGAGGATTGAGAAACAAAGTATTGAAAGTTAGATAGATAATGATGCATGTAAACTAGGAAATAATCAAGTGAAAGTGAGAATAATTGTTGCTGCCATATACGTGGATTATGTGTGGAAATATAAGATGGATTTGCGTGAAAATTATTTAGAAAGGTTGAAGTAGGCACGTGACATCGTAAATAAGTTGCTGGTGATATAATCTAAGGAATTTCGTAAGCAATGGATGTAAGTAATTTTGGTAAAAATGTATTAAGATGTGAGTTAATGGAAGATGGTTTCATGATAGGATGAAAATATAAATTTGAGTAAGGATTAATTGATTGAAGTGCTGCCCGTATATGTATGTAATTAAATATATTGAGTTCATATTATTGCTAGGAAGTGCAAAGATAAAGTTAGAGAACTGTGGTGGCATGTCGGAGTAAATATTGAGTGACCGGTCAGTGAAAATAGTTAGAGACACCTCCGAACAAATAGCTACTTAAAATCTCATTGTTGCCAGATGAGTGAACTTGCATTAAAATGTCTTGGGATATACATGTTTATGTTTGATTGAATCCTCTAAAACGTTTTATTGGTTTTTCTTCAAAAACTTGCACTGGAACAAGCCCTTATGAAATGTTTTTATGTTATGAAATGGATAGTGTGATGAATTCATATGTTTCTGTATAATGATATATATATATATATATATATATATATATATATATATATATATATATACTATGTCATAAATGGTACCATTGTGTGACAAATGCAATCGTGCATGTGCGGAGTGGGCAGTGCACATGCCGGTAATGATGCTGTGGTGATAATTACAACCGTGCATGTGCGGAGTGGGTAGTGCACATGCTGGTAATGATGCTGTCATGATAATTACAACCGTGCATGTGCGGAGTGGGAAGTGCACATGCCAGTAATGATGCTGTCGTGATAATTACAACCGTGCATGTGCGGAGTGGGCAGTGCACATGCCAGTAATGATGCTGTAGTGATAGTTACAACCGTGCATGTGCGGAGTAGGCAGTGCACATGCTGGTAATTATGATGTCGTGATAATTACAACTGTGCATGTGCGGAGTGGGCAATGCACATGCTGGTAATGATGCTGTCGTGATAATTACAACCGTGCATGTGCGGAGTGGGCAGTGCACATGCTGGTGATGATGTACATGAGCTGGATGAGGTGTGGTGGTATATTAATTGATATATGCTTAAGCATATGTATATGCAATAGAAAGATTATGATTATAATATGTGATTATATGGCATGATAAATCTTGAAAATTTCCCATTTACATGTTAATTGATTTTATTGCAACAAGAACATTCTATTTATACTGCCTTGCTTGGATGATTGCTGGAAATTTCCTCTCTTTTCGATTTCTTGCTAAATATGGTTCCTTCATTATGAAATGATTTAATAACGCGGGGTTGATGGAAGGATTTTAATAAGAACTTGAACTAGGTTGCACTGTTTTCAAACTTAAGTGCATCATGATTTCTAAATCATTCTTTGTAATTGCTTGTTTTCTTCCTATGTTCACTCACTGAGTTTATACTCACGTTTTTAAAATTCATGTTTTAGGTTTTTTGAGTTAAAGGTGATTGCATCCTAGGACAAGGTGCTCCTCCCTATCCATTGCTCGATAGGTTTAACATGGCACTAAATGTTAGCAATCGTGCCCAGAGTCACTTAGCTGACGGTCAAGGTTTAATCATGCGTATATGAATACTTGGTGTGAAACACTAAGAATAATTTGTTAATCTATATATGAATATAATGGTTGGTGATACCATTATGAATGCATGATTGGGTTTTATGAATTGTTTTCAAAAGAACGGTATTTGAACATTACAACTTTCGGATTCTAAAGGAATAAGGATTTATGTATAAGATCAATAGAGTAGGCTTGCTTGGGCTTAGTGGGCTGAGCGCATTGGGTCCTTGTGCCGATCATGGCCCGGGAATTTAGGCTATGACAAGTTTCCATTGAGTTTTTAGTATATGAAACCAACAAATCTTGTGGTATCTGTATCTAGCATGGCTCCTCCTTAAGATCATAACTAGAAGCACTAAATTTTCCTTCTTTTATATCTAGTAACTACAAAGCAAAATTTGAAATTTCAAACCTGGTTTGTTCTTCAACATAAAATTGGAAAAACCTCATGTTCGTTGTCAAACAATAGATGTGGCAATACTTCCATAAGAATGGTTGGTTTATAGATGCATTTAGAATTTCAGATTTTGTTCTACCATCCACAACAGGTAAAATTTGCCTAAATCTCTTCTTAACAATACTGTTTTCCCACCAAAAGGCTTTTTCACATTTTCAGAATGATGATTAGTAAGTACATCCCCTAAGCTTTTATCCAAAGCTTCAAAATAGTGTCTATGCATCGTAAGAGCTTCATCCCAAATAATAAGACTGGTATTCTAAATCAAGTCAGTAAGTTGTGTACCTTGTTTTATATCACCAGTTGAACATTCATTAACGTTCAAAGGGATTTTGAATCTGGAATGTGTTGTTCTACCTTCTAGTAACAATAGAGATGCAATTCTAGATGAAACAACAAAAAGAACAATTTTTCTCGTTGATCTAATTTCAAAGATTATCATATTCAACAATTACATCTTACCTATACCATTTTGGCCATACACAAACAACAGTCAACCTTTATTGTTTGACAGTTTGATAAACATCTAATTGTTTGACATTCAGGTTCACCAAGCATTGTAAATGTTGCTATTGCGGTTCATGTAAATCATAGTTGATCTTTTCATGAATCAGTCTATTCTGCATTGTGTACATTAAACCTTCTATTGGTTTTAGCAGATTAAATTATGAAAATGAACTATAATTTTATTGAAAAGTTATTCTAAAGCAACCAAAGTGTAGTTCTTGAGATCTCTATTTGGAATTTCACAATTAGCAGCACCAAAAGCCTGCCTCAATTTATAGCTAATGTCCTCGCTAAAAAGTTTCAAATTGTTTTCCCACAGTGATAATGGATTAGGAACTTCACATAGCATAATAATGATGAAAAAAAGTTGTAATTGTTCACTAGTTGCCCATTCTGAAACCTGTATAATCGCATCTGTCCATTCTCGATCATCTTCTAGCAAACCTAATGCTTCACATGCTGCTTGAAATGTACTGGGAACTACACCTTCAACTGTTTTTATTTCTTCAAAAGTCCTTGGACCTTTCACAATATTCAACAACAACTTAATATAGTAAAGTTCTCCTACGGTTGGATGAATATATGCAATCTTTTTATTGACTTACCTCTTTTTTGTTTCTCCCAAGTCGTTTCAAACTTTGACTAAACCTATTTTGTTGGGAAGTCAACATAGATCAATTCTCTTACCTTCGTATACAGTTGATTTACATACATCCACTCTGTGAACATTAACTTTCTTACATCAGGTCTTAAATGACTCTAGACAGATCGTCATTCTCATTGAAATATACATTTTGTTCATCTAGCAGATGGATGACTAACTTTTTAACTATTGGTTCATGATGGTGTATGTCAAACCAAAAATTCTCCAGCAAGATTCATACGCAGATAAGTATTTGCAATCCAAATACACCTCAATTTCATCAATATCATTTCCTATATTTTGCTATTCTGCATTACTACTCATATTATTACTCACAATTACTGCTCTCACTCTATCTGGTTCGTTATTAATATACTTGAATAAGTATTTGATAGATCTTGATCGATTACATAGTTTTACATTAATATGGGCATAATATTTCACAATTAAATCAACATTATGAGCTACAACAAATCTGTTGCTTACTTCAACATTATTTTTAATCGCAAGACACAAATCATTGCTTACCTGTCTTCTTTTGTAAATAACAAAACTATATTCATTAATGGTAATTTTCGATTGATACTGTTTGGGCAAAAATTTGGAACATTTACCTTTAACCATACATGGAGAAGAAAGGATTGAGACCAACGCATGGTCCATGTATCATAAAATTTGTGACAGCTTCATATCTAACTGAATCGCCCTCTTTATTCAATATTTAAGCAGATATTATCTTATTAACATCATTAGCGTCTAAACATTTTGAAGTAAGATCTAGCCAAAACAATATATGAATGTGTGGGAGGCCATGCTTTTGGAATTCAATGGTATATGTAACTGCAACATATGATAACAAAAGATAGAAGAAAATTGTTAGTGACATGAAATAATAGGTAAAAATCATAATTCACAACACAATCAGTATCTTTAACAAGTTCAAAAATGTTACCTCGGAATGTGAATCCAAAATGTTTCACCCTAGAGTAAAATTGTCAGTAACATATAAAAATAAGTTGAGATTAAAGTTTACTCTTATATGGAAAAAAAATAAGTTGAATAGATAAAAAATGTTGACTTATTGATATCGGTCCGAAGTGCTTCTTTATAATAAAATCTTCCATGAAATAACGAAGCTTTAATCTAAACACTCTTGAAACTACACCAGGTCTATCTTGTGCTCGCTGAACAGGAACTATAAATAAAGCTTCCTTTATTTCTAATCATTTCACATTATAAGGAAATGTGATGAACAAATTTAGACAACTATAATATCGACAGATTGCCATTACATTTTGATAATTTTGGAATATGAAGCAAGCACTTCTAGTAAATGTCGTAAGTAGAATTACCTGTTTCCTATCTGTACTACCTTGCACATCTCCTCTCGACACAGCATCTCTCAAACATTTATGAACCTTAAACCTTAAACTCTTCTGATTATCTCTTATGAATTGTAATCCCATTTCTTCAATTGTAGATAATGCATCAACAATAAATTTTTGAAGCAGTTTGCTACCTTTTAACAAAGTACTGTGCGTAGGATCACGTTATTGAATGATATAGGCATAATATTTCCTCATTAACACATGTTAGCTTGAAAATGATTATAGTTTTGATTATGACAAAATGATCAAATTTGCTTGAACATTATTTAAATGGTTCTTGATAAGTTTTTGAAATGATTTAACTTTCATACATTTGTCTTTACATAATTACAAGTTTGATTCTTAAAGTTATTGAACTATATCTATAAGCTTGTATGATTAGTTGCATGAGTTTATAATCACTCTAACATTTATCCTTTAGATGTTAAAACTACAAGTTAGGTTCACAAGTGGTGGAGATTATCCCAAAGCAATCAAAGATTATGAATCTATACTATACCAAGTTTGTTTCAAGTCAAGAAACTCAATCATCACTCAACATTTGATCACAAGGAAGATATGGCCAAAGATATATGCTAAATGTCATGGAATCTTCAAAAAACAAAGCTCCAATCGATCTTATAGCAAGGCAAGTTGATATTATGATAAAACGAGTAAGAACGAACTAGAAAACTTGAAGAACAAAAAGCCATAGTTGACCTCTGTACACCTATAGTCGACCTTGAGGCAGAGAGCTCATGGAAATGAAGTTCTTCAAAGCCATAGTTAACCTCAACACATGTGTAGTTGACCCTGATGAGCCAGATGTGTGAAAATAAGACTTTTCAAAGCTATAGTCAACCCTTTAAGGTCTGATGTAAAAAAAAAAAGTTTTTTGGAAGTGGATTGACAAAAATACAACTTCTATACTTGACTATAGATGACTGTTGGACACAAAATTCAAAAGGAAAACAACTAGTTTCTTACCTTAATCACCTCCAACAGCTCCAAGACTTCTCCAACTATAAAATGGATCATTTGGAAGCATTTCAAAGTGATGAAAAAGAAAGAAAAAGGGCCAAACTATTGAAAATCATGGTCTTGGAAAGAAAAGAGAGAAAAACAAGCAAAACCAAGCCTACTTGAGCTAAACCTTCTTTGTGCTTACATTTCAATCTTTATATCCAATATATTTATCCATTATTAGGCATTCTTCCTCTATTGTACCAAACTAGCAAAATCCACCTCTTAAAGGTAATTTTTCTATTCTTTATAAAAGTTCTAACTCATCCTTGAAAAGTTAGTGTGGGTTTGTAGTTGAGCTCATTAAAAACCATGGGTTATGCGTGCTCTCAGTAAAAACCATTTGTAAGGTTTATGATTGATCTCATTAAAAATCATGGTTTATGTTTGCTCCAGGTAAAAGGCATTGTATGGGTTCCACTTGATCCCGTTAAAAAATGTTGTAAGAGTTATGGTTGCCTCGTAAAAAGCCTTTGTAAGGGTTTAATGCTTAATCCTGTAAAAGCATATTTTGTTAAGTGCATTTGAATTTCCTTGGTGAGCTAAGGGAGTGGATGTAGGCATTTAAGAAAGCCAAACCATTATAAAATTCTTGTGTCTTAATTTATTTTTGTGCATTATGATTTATTTATGAAAACTTGTTTTAGAAAATCATTTACTTTGTCTTTGACACAACTAGGAAATTTATTTTTGAAAAAAGGTTTGATTTTTACTTAATGTTTTCATTCTTATTATAACTTTGTTTTGCTACATCTCACTTCATCTCCACTTTTCACATATTGATTTGCTTGTTTATTAAATCTTTTTCAACCTTCACTATTTGCCTATTTCTTGTTGAAAATACTTTTTGAACAATTCTTCTCAAGTTGTTTTTATTTGATCTACATTTGGAAAACATTTTTCTGATAAAGGATCGACTATAACTTCAATATAGTTAACTATACCTAGTTGATTTTCATTTTCTAAATTTTTAGTATCCAATTCACCCTCTCTTGGATATTCACTCTTTGAGCTAACGTTTCTAACACATGCTTTCTCTTCAACCTTTCTTTGATAGGAGTATCAACAAAGCTAATAACTAACATGTGGCCATCCTCCCCATAAGGGAATAATAGAGGATACTGCATTGCAATGAAAAAAAAGGATGCAACTCACTTATTTACTTCAGTCCATCAGTTTTGTGCTCAACAATGATGTCACAGTGACTATTAGATTCCCCTATCTCATCGACAATAAATCTAGCAAGCTTTGATCCAGCTAGGGTTGCATAAGTTCTTTCTTGGTTAATCTGTGCTCCAAGTAACTTGAGTTAGACTGGAAGGTTAGCTAATTCTTTAAACCTATCTTTCGTTGTTCTACATACTTTAACTATTTCAATAGTTTCATTAAGAATTTTTATTAAATTTTTTACTACAAATCTATCATTACATTACTGGTATTTTCATTGTTTGTGTCATATATGTAAAGTTGTGCAAACTTAGGCTTATGTCCCATAACAAGAATCAAAGAACCAATTTGATGATGATTTTGACCATTTGTTTTAAAGATATATAGACCTGGATGACTATTTATAGTATTATCTATTCTTCCTCCAATTGATGTACATTGAAATATAGAATTGTAAATGCTAATGTTATCTTTAAATTTACTACTTTTGTAACTTCCATCATAATCTGATAAATAATGTAAGAAATCTTGTGTTTGCCTAAATAAAGGTAATCGAACCATACTTTGTTGACAACACAATGTAAATGTACAAAAAGTTGTACGGTGAGTTGTATCAACTCTTTCTTCATACCACATTATAGTATTACAAAAAGGACATGTAACACCCCGTGTCTTGGAACGATAGTTAATACGACTTTAAGGACAAGATTAAGATCAATTGAGGTCAATTAAGGAGTTTAGGAGTGGTGAAGGAGGAAAGGAATATTTTAGAATAAAATGTTATGTGTAATAAAATAATAATATTTTATTGAGATCATAGTTATGGATTGAAAAGGAACGATGTAGCTAAATTGGGACAAATTAAAATGTTTTGGAACCTCGGAAGCCAAATGAAAAATTTTGAAATTAAATAATATTTTATTAATAAAATATTATTAAAATAATATTTAAATATTTTTATTGTGAATGATGGACAAACTCGCACAATTTATACGTTGAACTCAAGTGGGGGAGTTGTAATGCAATTTTGTTGATTTGATGAATAAAATATTATTTTATTCATTCTAGACTATTATTTTAATAAGTGAAATTTTAGTGATATAAGTATTAGTAAAAGTATATGTGAGTTTGGAAGAATGGAGGCATGGAGAATTAATTGAGAAAATAAGGAAATGTGGAATAATCAAATGTGCATGTGAATTTACTATTACATAAAAATTATTGCATGCAAAAAGGAGAAAGTTAGTGGGGAACATGTGGGACCCCCACCATGTGAAGTAAGAAGAAGAATAGGAATAAATCCTATTGCATGTAATAAGATTGGTGTATTAGGTGCTCAAATGAGAAAAGAAAAATGTGGGATGCATGTGTCTTGAATAGTTTAATAAATGACCAAATAAAGTACAAAGTAAACGTTGTGCATGAAATGTGATTGGATGACAAGGTGGTAGGTGAAATAAAGAATGAAAAGAGAAAGGATGAGGCAGTGAATGTGGCAGATAGAATGAGTGAATGGAGGTGGATATTGGATCAATGAATGAAGGAGAAAATTGGTGCATGAAAGTAAGTGGGTGACAAATTGGTCTAATGAGAGATAAGGAATAAAAGAAGAAAAAAAGTGAGAAAAGGCTTGGGAAACCCGTGCCTTTGAGAGGAAAAAGAAAAAGAATCAATTTTGAAAGCTTCACTCGAGAAGAAAGAAGAAAGAAGAAAAAAGCAAAACGAAAAGCTAGGAGGAGATTTGGCCTTGGAGAAGTTGGAGAAAACAGAGAGGTTTTCTTCCATCTGCCATTGTTGAAGTCTAAAGGAAAAGTGGTGGTTTGGCTTAGTGATTCAAGGGTAAGGAAGGTAAAAGCTGTCATTTTGCTTGAATGCATACCTTGTGAACCGATTGTGATGTGAGATTATGCTTGTGGTGGTAAGGATCTTCAAGGATTCGAAGAACCGGGTGCATGCATGCGGGCTAATCTTAGAAGTATGGTGGTTTAAAGCAAGACAAATGATGGGTAAGTGTTTTTAACCTTGGGATCATAAGTGGAAAGGAAAACTGAAATGTGTATTGATTATTTGTGCTTGTGGCAGCAATGGTTATCGAGGATGTGAGGAGTTATTGAGTTGCATGTGGAATTCAAGGTAAAATCGGAAAGTAAGTATGCAATGTGGGTTTGCTATGTTATATTGAATTTGGTTAGTTGAAAGTTTATGGATTGCATGTTAGATTATTGTGAATAACAAGGATGAATAATGTGAATTTAGGTTAAAGATTCATTGGTTAAGGTGCTGCCCATATTGTGTACAATTGAATATATACACGGAAGTAGAGATAATGAGAAAGGTTAGCTATAGTGAGGAATTCTTGAAAATAAAGAGAACTAAGAATATGGTAAATAAAGCAGCAAATATGTGCCGAATTGTGATGACGTTTACTAAATATATTTAGTTTAATTTGCTGCTAAGAAGTGTATAAGTGAGGATATATTGCTGTGACGGTGCACTGAAAAAGGTGACGGGTGATCGGCAAGCAAAAATTAGCTAGAGACGCACCCGAATCAGTGGCGAAGTAGCATCCCGTCATTGTGAGATGAGTAGGGGGTGTCTATTTCAAAAGTTCCGTAAATTATATAATGATATACATAGAATAAACTTTGTCAGTTTTCTTTAAATGCAATTGTGGATAGCATGAGTTGTTATCTCCAATAGGTAATTTCTAAATTGATTTGCAACCGGATTGTATTTGCAATTGTGGATAGCATATGCTGGTAGAATGCTAGGCACTTGTGAATGCCATGTTCTTAGAAACGTTTTATGTATATATATATGCTATATATGTAAAGGGTTTTAGAAATCGGGAAACAAGCTCTTTACCATAATTTATGTCAAACCGTGCCTTACTTGTTTTTGTGATGTGCATTCATGAGTAAGCTTTATGTTCACCATGCTTTGATTTAATATTTAAACCTCATCCAAAGGTTTTACATCATGAATTCTTACAAACGGATTTATAACATTGCTGTGATTTATTTTTGAAATGGATTTAAAATAAGCTTTTGAAAACTCAATTTGGTTATAAATAGTTTTGTCAAACCGAGAGATTCGAGAATAGGTCGAATGTCACATCAGAATAGTGTGACCCTTGTGCACAAGTGAGCTCTAGCTAGAGAACCTTTGGGTCGTCGATGGGCTATTAGACGTGGCTAGGCTATGGTCTGTGATATATACGTGACAAGACCATGGGTTGATACATGTGGCTAGGCCACAAGTTGATATACGTGGTTGCAATTACATGATTTCTCCGATATCGGCCAACATCGTCGAGACTATCATGGCTGTGGGAATCTGGTGGAGGAAGGCCTCTTAGATATTATTACGTGGAAGTGGGTCCACGAGGTTGATTGCTTACTCGAGAGTGATATCTTTTTGGGTTTTCAAATACGTATTCTTTTGAATGGTGAGAAATATCGATTTTTTAGTAGCTCCCTTATTTATATGATGGTTTTGTGTTTAATACCTCGAGTATGAGTTCGTTTATATGCTTGTGTATAAGCATCAGCATTGTTTGATTTTATGGGAGCGTGTGCGCTTATATTAGTCCGATTTTGAGTAAAGGATATCGATGATTTTGACGATAGAAATCCTTTAATTATACCAGTTTAAATATTTCTTGAAATGGTTACTTTACATCACTATTCTTTGGTATATATGTAAGGCATAAAGGTTCCATTTGATTTTAAATGGTTTATACATTCATATGTTTTTAATATTCAAATTTTATATCCCTAGCTAGTTTCCCAGCTATGCCCTGCTCATGAAGTCGATGATCACTGAGTCTGTGAGACTCACCCCCCTTATCTTCCCCTTTTTGCAGATAAGTGATCAGCTCGCGTGTATTGCCTCAACACATTTTGACTTGTTGTGACGTAGGTAACGACATCTCTTAGACTTCCACTCCGAGTCGCTCCGCTACATAAAGGTCATGTTTGTGTAGGATGGTCGGTTGTACTAAAATTAGTTTATCGAAATTGTATCACTGAACAACCTTGATGTTGTCTAATGGATTCTAAGTGTGATGTTTGAATGTATTTTGAAATTTGCTAGATTTGGATATTGATATCTAATTGTCGATTTTAATTAAAGTTTCTTATTCAGTTTAAGTAGACAATCATATTTATACAAGTCGGTAGAATTTTTAATAGTCGTCAGAAAGTGAAATGTTATAAGGAAAACTGAGTCGATATACGCATTAAAATGTTCGATTTAGTTAACAAGAATTTCAACTAAGGCTTGTGTAGGATTTGGCAGGTTCTCTTGCAAGTCTCGGATGTCGGTAACGATTGGAAAAAGGGTCGTTATAGGACATATGTGGTTTGGGCTTCCAAAGCTAAATACTGAGTTGTACCTTCCTATTATATAAGTACAAAATAATCAATCATTCATGACCGAATCTTACAACTAATTGGTCTAATGAAAACTTTTTTCAATTTAAACATCACTTACTTGCATGTTGACTGTACGTTAATTGATTTTATCTTTCAATATTTCGTTCATGTTGCTGAACCTCAGAACATAAAATTCTATGATCCCTTTTACGTTTTACACAGAAACAAAAAATATGAGTCCACAAAAATCATCATCATAGTAAATTATGGGACATAAAGGTATTTTAAGTAAAGTTTTTATAGAATTGTACATTTACCTTGAACATCACTTTTTCCTTCTCCATTACTGGTCAAAGGAACAGGTCGTGTAAACTGACAATCTATAATAGGCACTTGATATAGACATTTAAAATCAAAGTTATATATCCCAACAGTTTGGACTGACTAATCATCCAAAATTGGTACATCATATAGATTTTCAAATTGAAAATCACATGCTCCAGCAAGGCACTCATAACAGGTTAAACCTTCATTGTTCAAATTATTATGAATAGTAGAATTACTAATAGTTTCAATAACATCAACGTTTGTTAGGACAAGAAGTTGTTCCGTACTAAACAACGAAGATTGGGCGTCAACAAAAAAGACATTATAAAACTCATCACAAAAAGCATGACTATAGTTTGAAGACTCAGTAGTTTTTTTATATTTTGTTCTTTTTTTCATACCTTCATTTGACATTGTGTTGATGATTTCTCACGCAAGGGTATGTATCACAAACAAAAAAGATAACGATGAAGTAGAGTATTGTTCTCATAGAGAATTATTTTAATTCCTATTTCCTAACTATTAAAATGAACACATCCTAATTTTATCCAAATAATAAAATTAAATTAAGAAGCCAAATTATATTTAATAAACATAAAAACTAAAACTACTCTAAAATTACTCAGCAAAATTATTTTATTAAACTTGATTGACTACCAGACCTAAGATTATGATTTCCCTCAATACTTCATCTGAATAATGTCTCTCTCTCTCTCTCTCTCTCTCTCTTAACTTAGTTTAATGGATTAAGTTGCTAACGCAGAGTCTTAATTTATTTACAAGTCTTTATCAAGTTTCTCATAAAAATATCTCTTTCAATTAACTTACTATATGTCTGGGCAAATTAAATTGAAGAAAGATTCATTAAGTTTGTGATCTAATCCTTGCTACGTATGGCAAATAGGTGTATGTCTACCTTATATGCAAATCAAAACACCTAATCAACTAAGTACATACGATCATATGCTATTCTATTCAAGGTTTACCTAAATTTCCTTCATTAAGGTTTAACCAAGGTTTTCAGATCAATCTAATTGGTGATCAAGCAATTAAAAGCATTAAGAATAGAATAGAATAGAATAAACAACTTAAAACCATCCAAACATAAGTAAAAGAGAGATAAATAATTCAAACTACGTATTGAGTTCAATCATAATTTTAGATAACTAAATTAGTTTCCCATAATGTCACAAATCATCATCAAATAAAGTTTAAACATTGAAACCAAACCAAGAAAAATTAAAAGATAACAAAAAGAATAAAGAATCTTGAGAATTGCAATCTTGATCTCAAATCTTCTTGAATCCCTTGATTTTTTCTCATCTTCAATGAGACTTTTTCAATGATTTTGTGGCTGAATCTCAGTTTTAAATATGGTGTTTTGTGTCTTTAAAAATTTTTCGAAAGGTTGTTTTTATAAGGCTTTGAAGTTAGACTAATTTGGATGAAGAAATAAGTCAATTCTAACCAGAATTTCCTCATCAAACTACATGAGTTGCGACCTACCTCCACTAAGGTAGCGGCCTCAACCATTTAATTTGCAAAAATCTTGATCTTTTTAGGATTACTACAGTGCTTCAACTGTAACAAGGTTTTTGACCACTTTTGAGGCCAAACTGGACGAAGTCATAAACATGAATGTTGTAGATATTTCTCTTAACTTTCCAATGGTTTAAGAAACACTTCATTTGAAGTTCTGTAGAGAAAGTAATAGTCAAAATATCAAGACATGTGTAGTGAAAATCTGTACCTCAAAATTTCTCTCTTTTCTTCCATTAAAAGTCCTTTTTCAATAAACACCTACAAAGACACAAATAAATCAATAATAACTTATCTTAAGCATATAACCATCAATTTAAATACAAGATTAACTAAGATTAGATTGACTCACCTAATTAACTAACTTAAAATAATTAGATAAAATCTAAATTAATTTGTATGCATTACTATAAAAACTAAGGCAGATTGCTATCAAAATTAAGTTCAAATAACTTTATATCATAGCGTTACCACACCCCCAAACTTAAGATTCTACTAGTCTTTGAGCAAAACATAGAAAATAATGTAACTTGCAAAAAACAATTTAAATGGTGAAAACAACATAAATAAATTTTGTCTATTAGTCTTTAACTTAAGGAAAAATATAAGAATCATTCAAATTTATGTTTCAATTCTAATGTAAACACATTCTTAAATGGATTTTTGTGTGTGTGTGAAATCTTTTATCAATAATATCATGACATCCGGATGAGTTTATACCAACACAAAATTCAAATTAAAACTAGAATTCCATAAGTTTGCCTTTCATCTCTTTTTCCACTAATGTAAATTAACACAAAGCTAGGTATCAATAGGACTTTATAAAGCTTCTAATGTATAGCTAGGGTCAAGATAGGATAAAGGATATAATTGCTAGGAACGGCATGATTAGAGCATCAACACAGTGAAAAAAAATTGAAATAAAGTAAAAACCATGCCTCCTACCTTTGGATCACCTTGGTTGTTTAATGCAAAGTTATGTACCACATAAAATCAGAAAAAGAGTATTCCTTTCCAAGTGATATCGTAATCAAATGGATTCCTTTCAGTGACAAAACATGAACACCTTTGGTGTGAAATAATCCTAACCAATCAATTGCTTGGCCTCCAATGATGCAAACACGATTACAACAGATCCTTCTCAAGGAGAGAGCTTTATGCCATGGGCTTGTGCTAGCAAGTGGACAACGATTTGTCCTATTTTCTTCTTTGATTTTCAGCAAAGAATCAAAGGAGAAGTTTTTCAAAATAAAAATAAACTTCTCGAGAGTGGCATCACTCAAGAGAAAAATCTCTTCTTTTTTTTGTTTCCTTCTTCTTTCTCCCTTAAAAAAAAAGTGGCTATAATGTGATATTGATATCTAGGTTTAACTTATTATAATTTGCAAAATAAGTCCTTAATATTATAAAAATTATAATATTTAACCAATACCTAATTAAACTCTTTTAATTAGGTCCTTAATAGTTAAAACCTAGAATTTGATTTAAGTCTAACTTAAATCATCACACTCTCAATTTAATCCAAATTGCAACCTTTGTGTGTGACCCATTAGGTTCCTAACATGTTGGCAATGAAATTGAATTATAATATTATTAATTAATTAATTTAATTGAATCATATTCAATTTTAAATTAACTAATTCAATTCCATATACCATGATTGGCATCTAGCAATGCATCATGACCACCCAATTGTTAGGAGAGTCAAAGGATTCTTTGATAACCTTTCAGTGTATAGTTTTTTAATGTAATTCATTCCCTCATCATATATCCCGAAGATGATAAGAGCTTGGTGCAGTGCCTACTCTTATTGATCTCCATATTTGTTCTTGCAATTAGATCATTAGCTTTATGGATACTTATGAAACTCATTTCATAATCTCCTAATCACCTTGGCCAAGGATTTGACTAAGCTAATGTCAACCAAGAACTAATGAAATATTTCCCCTTGAATCACTTGGGATGATGATTCCTATATGATTCTTATCTTGACCATTCATTTGCCTTCATATGCTTCATACTATACTTAAAAACATCTTGTTTTGGCATCTTTGGTTAGGCACCCATAAGGATGAAATCAAAGCATAGTACTCCACATACAAAACAACTTGGTGTCTCAAGTTTAGGGAGTAGTTACACAACTGACACATGAGAAGTATTGCATAGATGCTTGAGTGAAGTACCAAATGCGCTTCTCATGGTAGGTCATGTTCAGTGAACTCGCTCTCCCATGGCAAGCACCCACATGCTAGTTCCAAGTATCTCTATACTTCAACCTATGAGAACGATTGCTTACTTCACAAGTAAGGAACATAACATGTGCCAATCTTTGAGCATTATTGATTCCTTGTCTCAATAATACAATGATCAAGAACTTTTAGGAACAATGCTTTAATGCATAAGGATCTCATAATTGTATCCCAATACAATTTCTTTGCAAGGCATATATAGTTTCGTGGGCTTTATCTACATAAGTACAAAAAGTAGTTAAATTATAAACTTATGGATAAAGAACTACCTCAATGTTATTATGAATAACAAAATGACATACATGAATATCTCAAAATTGCAATTCCTATACAACCACAGATTGGCTTGTAGGGCTTATACTAACAATAATGTGGCTCAAATCACTTTAAGCACATAATTATTCTAGGACTTATATATAGAGCTCTATTTTCCTTCAACACATACACCCTTTCTTCCACATTTGAACTTTTCTTTTGTTCAACACTTTATTCTGCTATTTTTCTCTTCCTTTTTTTTCTTTTTTTTTTTCACAATTCCAATATTTTACACCTCAAAACTTATTTCTTTGTATTGTCAGTAGTGGGGTAATTTATAATATTTTGAACTTTTTTCACATCAACATCACCTTTCTACCATATGTATTTAGCTCAATATATATACTTTGGTAATTTATAATACTTTGGTGAGGGTTGCAAAATTGAAAGTTTTATTTTAAGGCTAGACTTATTCTTATGTGCTTAAACAAAAAAAAGGGAAATTAGGCTCATAGGAGTATACTAAGGATAAAAATATATCAAGGTTAGCTTGAAAGGCTCAAACAGTCCTAAGATGGCCTAAATCATATCCCTAATTAAGTATTGTCTAGGATTTCGCCTCAAGAGATAATCAAGCAAATTCTAGAATTTATGAAATAATCTAAAATTCACTACAATATAAACCTTCTTTAGATATTCACAATAATTCAAAACAAAAAATATAGTGTGCAAAATTGTGGAAATCACATCCTAACAATGATACTAAGCAAAAGAATTTAGCATGTGTTGTCAATTTTTGTAACAACCCCTCCTTGGTCGCTACCGACGTTCGAGACTTTCGAGGAATTTTCATTAAGTCTCGAACAAGCCTCATTTAAAACTTCCGCTAGATTCATTAAATACATATAATCACGTGCGTAAGCAAATATATAAAAAAAATTAAACAATTGTCTACTCCATTCAAAATAATAACAATTCACGTTTATGAGTTGACAACATTTTCAACATCTAGCAATTTAGTTCCGACACACCCTAAGTAGTGGAGCGACTCGGAGCGAGGTTAGGAGATGCCTTTACCTACTCTACGGTGGACCATATGCATCAATGGTTACACGCTAGACTAATCTCTATCTGCAAAAAGGAAAAATAAGAGGGGTGTGAGTCTCATAGATTTAGTGATCATCATCGACCTCGTGAGTAGGCGAAGAGGGGAAACAAACATAAAGGTGGAATGTTTATAAACTCAAGAGTAAGCGTAGAAAATACATTCCATAAAACTGAGATTTTGTTTTTTATACCTTGCAGTTCTTAAGAATAATAATTCACAAATAAACATATGTGAAAACAGTTGTATTTAGAGTATTAGAAAATCTTTCAACCCCAACATCCAGTCATCATTAAATTCAATGACAAGTGAAAAATGAAAATTCTCAAATATAAAAAGGTGAATTAATTGATCATTAATGAATAGGTACATTTCACTTGCCATTAAATAAAAATTTTCAAGTATTAATGCCATGCATAGTGAAGTAAAAATCTACAAGTAAGCATTGTCCTCGGGTAGGTTTAGTATAGACCTTAGGCTTACTATCTCAAACATCATCACCTACTTGTGGGAACTGCCCACGCCACCATATGAATCGGGGCTTTAGGTCCCCCTTTACCTACTCGTGGGAGCTACCCATGTCACCAAATATTAATCGGGGCTTCAGGTCTTTGCCTACTCGTGGGAACTACCCATATCACCAAATATAAATCGGGGCTTCAAGTCCCCTTTTTTACAATCAAATATCGATAATCAACAATTCTTGCTTTGTGCACAAAGACCACACTTGACCTGGTGTGGTAACAGGTCCTACCCAGAGTATCTCAATCACGTTAAAATAAAATCATTGCAATTTAATACATTTGCATAACATGACAGATTAAAAGTCGTATAATCATAAAATGAATGTTGTGCATAATTTATTTCAAAGCATGGCATATTTACCAAATCGGCATGTTAAATGAAATAAATAATTTATCATCAACTTCTATGAATCAAAACAAAGGCCATTGGCCTAAACATCACACAAACTTGCAAGGTATGATTTTGAAGTGAAAGCTAGTCAAAAGTTTGTTTCCCTATATTTAAAAACATGTAGATATATATATATATATATATATATATATATTTATATATATTTTAAAGAAAAATAGATTTAAATCCTTGTCACAAACACAAACAACCTAAAGATTTCTACCAACTCATGCTGTCCACAATTTTGTCAACTATCAAATATGACATATATATATATATATATATATATATATATTATAGGTACATAGTTTTGAAATTTAGCACCCACTCACCTCACAATAGCGGGACGCTACTTCGCTATTGGTTCATGTGTGTATCTAGCTATTCTTTTTTTTTCTTTTTTCCCTCTCTTTCTTCTCCTCTGTCGCTGCTTTTTCTCTCATTCTTTTGTTTTTTTTCTTCTTTCTTCCCTCTCCTTCTTCTCCTTAGCCACTGCTCTTTCTCTCCTTCTTATTCTTTTTCTTTTTCTTCTTTCTTCCTTCTTCTTCTTCTCCTCATCGCCGTGCTCTCTCTCTCTTTTTTCTTCTCTTTCTCTTTCTTTTTCTTCTCCCTGAGACGCCACTCCCCCTCTCTCCTTTTCTTTCCTCTCTCCTTTCTCTCCCTCGGGTCCCCCACTCTCTTCCTTCTTTTTCCTCTTCTCTTTCTTCTTCTCTTTTTTTCTTGTCTTTTCTCCCTTTTTGGCAGCTTGACTTTTCTTCTTCTTTCTTCTTTCTTTCTTTTCTTTTTAGCCGACCCCCCTTTTTCTTCTTCTTTTTTTTTCTTCTTTCTTTTCTCTTCTCTTTCATCTTTTTCCTTTCCTTTTTCTCTTCACATGCCGGCCCCCACTTACTTTTTTTTTGAGTGAGGCGTTACAATTTTTCACATGCAAGTATATGTATCGAACAAGTAATATAGATAGTAAGTTCAGAATCGTATCTGTAATACCTTGTACTTTGATATGGTGACTAATAAAGCTTATCGGATGCCAATTGAGGTTAATTATAATATTTAAAAATGATGGAAGACGAAAGGAATAGTTTAAGATAAAATATTTCGCATACGAAAAAATAATAATAAAATAATAATATTTTTTTCAGAGAATAATTTTTGAGATAAAAAGTGATTCAGAAGTCAATTGAGGCATAATAAGGTATTTTGGGTACCAAGGAGACAAGAGGAAATTTTTGAAATCAAATAATATTAAAATATTAATATTTTATTCAGTATCAAAATTTTCCATGAAGAAGGAGTATATGGTTAATCTATGTAGGGGAGAAGAAGAATGAGAAAAATTTTGGAGAAAAATGACGTTAATGGGGCTGGGTGTCTTTGTTAAGTAAAGATAATGCGGGTAAATAAATATTTTAAATATTATGGGGACACCATGTTGGAGTACAAACTTTATACTTTGTTTGTACATATGTAGAAGAAGATAATAGAAGGAAATTGGAGTTAAATGAGTGTTGGGAGGACTAAATTAAAAAAGGAAGAAACTTGGAGGGTAAAATGGTAATTTTACACAAAGTTTGGTTAAAGCTTCCAGAAGCTTTAACTCTCATCTTTATCAGCCGAAAACTGTCCTTATCCTCCTAACAAGATATTTCTTCTTCATTCTTGAAGCTTCCAACGCCATCTTCTCATTCTCCCCATGGAAAGTTAGTTTTCTTTCATTTTTTTTCCTTGTTTTCTTTTCATTTCCTTTCTTTTCTTGCTTCTTCCTTCTCCCAACTTCTTGTGCACCAAAGTTACTACTTCTAACCCCAATTTTCAGCACATCTAAACCCTAAGAGAAAAAGAAAGAAAAAGAGAGAAAGGAAGAAAAAGCTTGATTTTGTAATTCAAGCAAGGTAAGGATTTTGTGTTTTAAGTTCATGGTTGGTTAAATCCTTGGAAAAATAATGAGTGAATCATTTTGTGGTAGCTATGGTGGCCATGGGTGTGAGGGAATTATGAATTTTGTTGGGTGAAATCCAAGCCAAAACCAAGTGGTAAGCTTCATGCTATAACTTGAAGCCTATGATTGGTTTACTATGGTGAGAATAATTGTGTACAATATGTAACGTTATTGTGGTGTCATGGGTATGGTTGGAAGGCAATTATACTAATTGGAAGTTTGGAAAATAAATGAATTGTGTGGATATATGTGTTGTTAGGAAAAGCTTAAAAGGTTATGGATGTTAGTGCGTATGAATGGATATTGATGTTATGCTTGGTGGCAATATGTAAATGAGAATAGTGTTACATGTAAACTTAGAAAGTGTTTGACGGAAGTAAATTTGTAGTTGCTGCCATATGTTAGGTAATTGTTGTGGAAATGATGGTTAAACTTGATAAATATCCTTAAACAAGATTAATATATGTGTTAGAGTTATAAATAAGTTGCCGCTGTCTATAATCTAAACAATTACGCAAGTAAAGGATAAAGACAACTTTGGTAAAAATGTGTCAAGATATAAGTTAGTTGACTAAGGATTCGTGATTGAAGGAAAAAAAGAAGTAGGAATGATGTACACTAAAGGTATTGCATTTGAATTGTTGCTAGGAAATACAAAGGTAAAGTTAGAGTACTGTGGTGGTGCGCTGGGGGAAATAACGAGTGACCGGCAAGTAGGAATAGCCAGATACACCTCCGAACAAATAGCGATGTAATATCCCACTATCGTAAGGTGAGTGAACTTGTATTGAAAATATTTTGGGAAATGTATTGATATTTGGACAAAGCGTGTGAATGATTTTTATTTGATTTTTCCTTAAAGATTATGCATGGGAACAAGCCTTTGTTAAAACATTTTATGTTATGAGTGTGCAATATGATGAATCCTTGTGCCTTATATGATGTTGATATAAATATATATATTGTGTATTGATAGTTAATACTGTGTAATAAATATAACCATGCGTGTGCACGATGTAGGGGGATGCACATGCCGGTGATGATGGGGTGCAGAGGTGTGGATGATGATATTGCTTGTGCACGATGTGGGGGGATGCACAAGATGATGATATTGTTTGTGCACGATGTAGAGGGATGCACACAATGATGATATTGCTTGTGCACTATGTGGGGGGATGCACACAATGATGTCATTGTTTGTGCACGATGTAGGGGGATGCACACAATGATGATATTGCTTGTGCACGATGTGGGGGGATGAACACAATGGTATTAGCTGTGCATGATGTGGAAGGATGAACACAATGGTATTAGCTGTGCACGATGTGGGGGAATGCACACGATGACTCCGGCTATGTGCGATGTGGGAGTGCACATGAGCTGGGTGAGGTGATGGTGGTGTATGTGCTTATATATATATATTTACTATGCAGAGATGTTTGGAATTAATATGCGATTGCATTGACTGTTGAAACTTGAGGATTGTCAATGTGTTCAATTTAATGTGCAATGTGGCATGAGTGGATTTTCTTTGTGGCAATGAAAACCCCTTAGATTTTATCTGGCCAGAATTTTGATGCAGCGAGAATGCCTTTTCGCTGCGGTGAAAGTCAATCTATTATGCTTGACTTGCTTGAATTATACTAAAGTTTTCACTTTTCAACTTCTTTGTTGTTCATGGGTCTTTCGTCATCAAGTCACTAAACGACAAGGATTTGAATGAGGGGTCTTTTGATAAGAAATAAGCTAAATTGCATTGTTTTTGGAACTTAAGTGCATCATGATTTCTAAACCTTCCTTAACATTTGCTTGTTCCCTTCTTATGTTCACTCACTGAGTTTATACTCACGTTTTTTTTTAAACTTCATGTTTTAGGTTTCCTGAGTCAAAGGTGATTGGATCCTAGGACGAGGTGTTCCTCCCTATCCATTGCTCGATAGGTTTACCATGGTATTAAATGTTAGCAACAGTGCCCAGAGTCACTCCGTTGACAATCAAGTTCTAATTACGTGTATATGAATACTTGTTGTGAAATGCTGAGATTCATTTGTCGAACTATATATGTGTATTATGGTTGATGATGCCATTCTGAATGCATAGTTGGGTTTTATGAATTGTTTTCAAAAAAACTATATTTGAACGCTACAAATTTTGAATTTTAAAGGAGTATGGATTAATGTATAAGATTATGTAAATAGGCTTGCTTTGGCTTAGTGGGCTGAGCCCATTGGGCCCTTACGCTTGTCATGGCCCGGAAGTTGGGCAGTGACAGTATCCCACTAGGATTTGCTCCTAATTCTTCATTAAGTACTAAAATTATGGCAAATTAATCTTATTCAAGCAACTTGATGTTTTAGAAAATAAATTAAACCTAAATGAAAGCAACCATTAAATTAATTAACAAAAACTAAAAATTCACTTGAGAAAGGCAATATATTAAAATCTAGGATTATGGGTTCATTCAACACTTCATCTGATACTAGCTTTTCTTATTATTTATCTTTCCTGGGTGGTTTTACTAACCTAGAATCCAAAGCTATGGACAAGTCTCGGTCAAGTTGCTTATACAAATACCTAACTTAGTTAGTTCACTATATGTCTATATGAATCAATTAAATTAAGTTCATTAAGCAAGTGTCCAAATGTGGCTATGTATGGCAATTGGCGTATGTCTACCCGAATCGAGAATCCAATCACCTAAGTGACATGAATATACATTATTCAAATCTTAGTCAAATCTAAAATCTCTTTATCGAGTTTCAATTAGATTCACAAATCAGTTAATTATTGACTAAGTAATCAAAAGCATTAAAAACAGATAAGCAAAACTACACCCATTCATGATAAATAAAAAAAGAAACTAATGTTCAAACTACATGTTGAAATCCACCACAATCCTAGAAAGATAATTTAGCTCATAATAACAAATAAAAACAACATCCAAAGAAATTTAGCCATGAATCCAAGTCAAAGAAAATAAGAAAAACACAAAAGTAGAGAAAAACCCTAATTATTGAAGCTTTATGATCTCCATTCGCTCTCAAATTCTCTTGTTTTCTTGCTTTATTCTTGGCTCCAAATCTCCAAAATAGTTGCTTGCTACCTCTTCCTTAAAATCTCCAAAAAAGGTCTTTTAAATAGGCTCTAAGTAACCTAATTTTCAAAATCTCGTCAACTTTTTTATTTTTGAAAAATTGCTCAGCGCTACGGCACTACTTCTTCAGCACCGAGCTCTCGGGAAAATGTGGCGTGCTTCTTTTCACCAACGTTGTAGCCTTGTTCTCCCATTGCTGCGACAATCTATCAATTTTGAACGTGATTTTCACCTTTATCTGGTCTGAACTGGGAAAAATGAGAAACATGAAAGTTTTATTCCTATCTCTTAACTTTCTAATGGCTAAAGAATCACATCAATTGGACTTTGGGATTGAAAGATAAGATCCAAATACCGCATCATGTTCAATCTATGCATACTACTGCAGTGCTTTGAATTAGACAAATATTTTGATCAAGATCCAATTCGAACTGGGAAAAGGGCTTAACATTAAAGTTGCAGCCCTTCATCTTATCGTTCTAGTGGTCTAAGAATCACTTTATTTGGAGTTCTTTATAGAGAGATATAGTCAAAATACCGCAATATATACGAATGAAATCATTACCATACTTGCACGAATTTTCATCAAATTTCCTACAAAAGTAACAAAAGAAACCAACAATAACTACTCTTAAAGTAATTTAAAACAAAATAACATAAAATTTAACTAAAATAACTTAAATTAACTACTCAACATGTAATCAAACTTAAACTATAAAAACACCTAAAATACTACAATCCGAACCTAAAATCTCAAAGATCTAGCTACTTAAGCCTTCAAAATGTGTCAAAAATAACTCTATATAATAGAGTTATCAATATGAACCAAACAATATCCTTATTCACATAAAGCTAAAGATACAAGATAACTAGTTATCATCATGGGATAAGAAAATCATCAAAACATTTGACACAACTTTACTCTAGATTCCTAAAAAATCAAGCAAGTATGCAATAAAATTAAATATAAAACTTCCACAAAATATTCACCAACAGAAAAATAAATTAACCCCCTTAAACTTAAATTAAACATTATCCTCACTGTTAAAAAAAATAAAGGAAAAGTAAAAAATACTTCCCTGATGGTTGAATGAATCTAGAGGAGCTCTAATCCTCATCTTTTTCCTCATCATCCTCATTGTCACTTGTAGGAGGATTTTTTTCCTGAAAAAATAAATAAAAAGAGATTAATGTAGAAATATAAATAAAATAAAAATAATTGAAAATAAAAATAAGAGTTTTGAAAGCTTGGGTTGTCTCCCAAGAAACGCTTCTATATAATCACTAGCTTGACTATGGCACTCTTTTCTACACTACTATATAAGGCTCGAGATTTTTTTTATTGACCTTGACTGCTCCGGTAAGCCCACTATAAATCTCAACAACATCATAAGGATGAATCTTTACCACCTTGAAGGTTTTCCACCAAAATGTTTTAAGATTCCATGGCAAAAGATGGAGCTGTGAATCGAAAAATATTACTCGTTGTCCAACCACAAAGTCAAGATGAATGGAAGGTGGTGGTGATTGTTTCAAGAGTTGACGCTTGCTTCATTGAAGGTGGTGGAATAGGCTTACCTTTACTGCCATTAACTAAATCCACTTTATAGCAACTATCTGTATAGGGATATTGAGTTGCATTGAATAAATTAAATACTACTTCTTCCTTTTAAATTTTGAAAGTTATTTTGCCATTCTTCACATCAATAATTACTCCAACTGTAGCTAAAAATGGTCTACCCAAAATAAGAGGAATTTCAACATCATCTTCAATCTCAAGTACAATGAAGTTCACCGGGATGTACAGATGCCCAACTTTAACTAAAACATCATCTATAATCCCAATTGGGTGCCTGATTGTTTTGTTTGCTAATTGCAAGGTAACTATAATGGGTTGTATCTCCTTAAATCCAAATTTCTTGCTAGTAAACAAAGGCATTATTAAAATACTAGCACCCAAATCACACAAAGCTTTTGAAATTTTAAATGTCAAGCCCTACTCTATTATATAATTGTCATGTCATTCATGTGCTTGATAGAATGTTTGCATAAGTGAATGTATCGAAAAATCGATATTGTACCTAGTGGTACAATTAAGTTGATTAAAGCCTCGAACTAGGCCAAATAAAGATTTTACGATGTATTTGAGAGTTATTGAATCTTAGAATGTCTTATTATGATGATTCAGAATTCGAGGATTGATTTGGAGTTAATTTAGGAATTTTCATAACATAAGGGCAAATGGTCATTTTGCCACCCAAGGGCAAAATTAGAATGTTGGATGATATTTTGACTAAATTTGATTAATTAGAGCATTATTTGAATTTGAGAAGTGAAAATTTTCAATTTCGACATTTTTTCGAATATAAGGGCAAAACGGTCATTTTATGTATCCATAGGGACGTAATTGGAATTTTTGAAATTTTACACCACCATGACACTTGTCAAACCCATGAATTTCACCCATTATTTTTTTAAGTGAGAGATTATATGTGGTGGGAATGAAATGCTTAATTATTAAGTTTTAAACATGGACCAATTAAAAGGTGACAAGTGTCAAGCTTTAATGTTATTTTAATTGCCTATATAAACTCACTTAAAACCTTCACATTCACACTCTTATGGCCGGCCAAGCAAGGGAACAAAGAGAAAAAGAGAAGAACAAACCCTAGGAAGGAAAAATTCAAGAGAAATTGTTGGATTACAAGGAATCAAGCAAGTAAAGGTAAGATTTTTTAATTTTAGCTTATGATCTACCTTTCCCATGCATTCTTTTTCATTCTCCGTGGCTGAAATTCAAGTTTTCAAGAGGGAACCTTTGCTGGCCAAATCTAGAGAGAGAACTTTTGGTGATGAATTTTGCTAGATTTCATAATATCCTAGTGTTGTTAGTCATTTTGTGATGTTTGGAAGGAAAAATAAGCAAGAAAATCACATGTTCTTCAATAACCCTCATTTGACCGAATTTTCTATAGGGCATGTTGATCATGGATTTGGTTGTAATTCATGTTATTTAGCTAGGAATTGATGAATTATGATGTTGGATATCGAAATCGGAATGAATTTCGGTTACGGTGAATTAAGTCACAATTAAGCTCATTGAGGTACTTTGGTGTACTTGGAATATTGGAAGTGTAATGAAGATATTTGGAGTTGAATTGGATGTTTTGGCTAATTAGACAAGGCATAGTGCGAGTTAGGTCGAATGCCAATTCAGTCCGATCATAATTGAACCCACGCAAAACATTGTCTTTAAGTGATTATTCGAGCAATTCTCATTCAATGTCATGCATTCATATAGAGCCTGAAATAGTTTTATAACAATTTGGCACAAATATATTGAATTACGTGTTGTGTATTATGTATAGGTGGTAAGCCCTCTGATAAGGGTAAAGATATTGTGCCCAAGGACAGAGAATATGAGTGCTCCTACCACTCCAAACTCCTGCTATAGTGAATAATCAGATGTTCATCTTAATTATCTAAAGTGGTTTATACTTGTTTTAAGATTTTAAAGAATAAAGCACTTAATTTGCAAATTATTATGTTTTACATTTTAAATGTTGGTTAAATGAATGAGATTTATAAGTTATTCTAAAACTAAATGTTGATTTTTGAAATAAAGTAAGTGGAAGCTATACATTCTTATTATATATATATATACATGATTTGAATTGATGGCTTATGAAATTGTGGTAGCATGAATGGCTGAAATTGTGGTTTTGTGAATTATATAAATTGTTTTGCCTTACCTTGATAAGTTGGATAGTACTATATTAGCCATGTTATACTGCCGAAATTTTATTGATTTAGTGGGTTATGTATTTAGCTTACTACAGTGGGCAGGTTTTCATGGACCAGCCTATTAGAGGGGTACGGTAAACCCCGTTATATTTTACCTTAGTATGAGAGGCGCGGAAGGTATCTCCTAAGGTAAGTTTAGAGTTCACTTCACGTCGAACCACCACGTGAGGATGAAACTCAGCCAACACCAAGGAATGGCTATATTTTAAAAGTAAAAACATGTTTTATGAGTATATGTCGTTTTAACATCCTTGGCGGACTCGGTTGGATGCTTGAGCCAAGGTGTCACCGAGTACGAGTTTTGGCACAAGCCAAGTTTTTAAGAGAATCATAAGCCTTGTTGATTATTTTGATGAAATGTAATTCTTTTATAGGAATTGAAATGAGTTTTGAATGTTATGAGCTATATTATGATGGGATAATTTAATTGTCTCCATTTACTCAGCTTTTGATGTTATAGATGAATTTTTCTTACTCATTGGGTTTGTAAAAACTCACCCCTTCTTTTTATCCATTTCAGGCTCAAGACAGTCTATAGACAGCCGATTTTGTCGAGGGTTGCTTTTGGATTTGCATACTTAGAAATCAAAGGTCTACAGTCTTGTATATTTGCAGTTATTGTGGGGTCCACATGTCATTGTAGAATATTTTGTATACCTGGCTGCGTGTGCCACTATATTTATGAATTTATTTTGCTTTTACGTTACAAAAATTATTTACACAGAGTTCTATAAATATTATTTTATAAAAAAATAGAATATTTTATTTAATATTTTTATTTAGTTTGATTAGCCAAAATTTTATTTTAAATGGATGATTTAGATTACTAAAATTATTTTTAGATAAGAAATGTATATTTTTCGATCGTATGTTGTATTTTCACCAGGTTTCAAAATTTTTGAGTAAAAATGACCAAAATACCCTTGTGTGGCAGAAATTACTTTTGTTTGTTTTTGATTTAAAAATAGTTTATATTCTCTTAAAACATGATATTTAGTAACTGTTACTCACAGGGGAGACGTAAAATTGATGCAAGAGCCTTGTGAGGTTTCGGTTGATATTCCGGGTAATGAATGTCTATCGAGACATCACGAAGGTTGTCACGGGCTTGAAAGGAGTACCGGGTAGTGACATTTAAACTACTAATAGTGCAAGGAATAGAAAAACTCTCTGGATCTTTAAGCTTTGATGGAAGCTTATTTTAGATTATAGCACTGCACTCCTCAATAAGTGTTGCTTACTAAATTACTAAGATATTGGCTTTAAAAATTTTCTTAATTTAGCAAAGACATCATGTAAGCGCACATGGTCAACAAGTAATATAGTAGTAAGTAAGTATCGTCTCCATAGGGAATTGTATTGAAATTCTTACTAAATACTAAAATTGATCACGCTAATCTTATCCAAGTAAATCTAAATTGAAAATTAATTAAAAAAAAAACTAAAGTAAAAAGGCTAAACTAGGGAATTAAAGCTAAAAAATACTAAAGAATCGGTGAAGTAAGGCTTAGGATTGTGGAACAACTCTACTTTTCATTTGAATTTAATCTCCCTCTTTATACTTATATCAATAGGTTAATTGCTAGTGTCAAGCCCAGCTCTACAATATGTTTATTATGCCATTTTTACATAAGAATGCATGTTTGCTTACTTGGGTACCCGAAAATCGTTAAAGGACTGCAATATACCAAATGGTACAATTAAGTTGAATTAAGCCTCGAACTAGTCCAAATAGAGATTTTAAGATGAAATTGAGAATTTTAAAACCCTAGAATGACTTAAAATGGCGATTCGGAGTTCGAGGACAGATTTGGAGTGAAATTGGAATTTTCATGACCTAGGGGCAAAATGGTCATTTTGCCACTCGAGGTTAAGATGTGAGTGTTGGATGAAATTTTTGACTAAGAATGATCATTTGGAGTATAATTTGAGTTTGAGAAGTGAAAAATTTTAATTCTGACTTTTTTTCTAGCATTGGGGTAAAATAGTCATTTTGCCACTCCAAGGGCTAAATTGTAATTTTACACCACCCAACATTTATCCAACACATGGATTTTACCCAATATTATCATGGATAATTGAGAAAATTTAAGTGGTGGAGAGAGATTGCTTAATGGGTAAGTATGACACATGGACCAATGGAATGGTGACATGTATCAAATTTTCATCCATTTATTATTTAGCTTAAAAATCAGCACAAAATCAGCCCATTTCTCTTCATATGGCCGGCTAGCGCAAGAACAAAGGAAGAAAAGAAGAACACAAACCCTAGGTGGAAAAATTCAAGGGGAAAGTGTAAAAATTCAAGTAATCAAGCAATCAAAGGTAAAATTTCTTGATTTTGACATGTGATCTACCTTTCCCATGCATTATTTTGCATTTTTCATGGTTGAATCACAAGATATCATGAAGGATTCATGGCTGACCGAGTTTAGAGAGAGAAGATTTGATGATTTATTTGGTTAGATTTTGAGATATTTTAGTGTTTATAGTTGATTTATCATGTTTGGAAGGAAAACAAGTAAGAAAAATCACATGTTCTTCATGGATTCTTCATTGGCCGAATTTTCCATGTAGAGTGTGGATGATGTCACGACCCAAATTTTGGGTCATGACCGGCGCATGAGCCTAATGGACGTAGTCCACTAAGCCCAAGCAAGCCTATTAATCTGACATGTTCATCATTCCATCATAAACTGCTAAGTCACATTTCATAACTTAGGATCAAAATAATATTAAACATTTGCCACCTCATACTGGCATACTAAACAAGTGTATATACATTATCTACAACATGTATCTTAATAATTTACATTAGGTTTGCCTATACACAACAAAAGAATACTTGACTTCCAGCGGAGGGTCTCGGACGAACGTATAGCTACTGAAAGCCGAGACACTTACCAAAAAATGGATACAAGTCTACAAGGACACCTCGTCCTAGTTACCGGCTACCTCGTGATCTAAAAACATGAATTGAAAACGGTGAGTATAAACCCAGTGAGTGAACAAGGAAGGGAACAAGCAACAACAAGGGAGAATTTAAAATCATGATGCACTTGTTTCAAAACAATGCAATTTAGTTCCATTCATATTAAAAACCCCTCATCAAGCCCTTAAATGATTAATCATTTGAAAATCATGAACCCATACATAACGAACCATTTGAAGAATGAAAGCTTCAATGATACGCAAGCAAGTCAAATACGACAACGAATCTTCGTTGCAAGGGAAAGGCATTCTCGCTGCAGCTACGCTAGGATTAAGTTATTAACCGAACGAAGGTTTCTCAACTGGCTGAGGGTTTCTACTAAACCTCCTCATTTTAAACTTAACTCATTTAGTCCTTAATGTTGGAAGTCCATGCTCAGATATGGTAGCAAAGAAGTGAAAAATAGGGCAGCAATTGGACAAGATAGGAGCAAAACAAAAAGTTTTTCGCTGCAGCGAGATTGAGCGAAATTGTAACGTAGAAACAGAAAGTTTCTCGCTGTAGCGAGAATGAATTTCACTGCAGCGAGAAGCTACAATGTCATTCTCACTGCAGCAAAAATGCATTCTCGCTGCAACGAGTTTTCGGCCAGTTTACCCCTCAAAACCCTAGAGTTTCTAGCTGCAGCGAAAATGATTCTCGCTACAGCGAGAAACAGGCACCAATGAAAAATTTGCCCTTCTTCCCAAAGAAAAAACTACCTTGTTGAAATGTCCAAACAAACATGAAACGCATAACAAATTTCCAAAGTTTAACATGTCAAGTTTCACATGCATTACAACCATATACCATTTCTCATTAATTTCCTATAACACACATATTTACATATGTATATATGTATACGTATACCCATCATCATCATGCACACCATCCCATCATCATCATACACACCATCACATAATCATCATCATCACCGGGTTATGCGCACTCCCTGCTCGCACATGGCTAGGTCATCATCGGGTTATGCGCACTCCCTACTCGCACATAACCAGGTCATCCTCGGCCTATGCGCACTCCCTACTCACACATAGCCGAGTCAATATAATTACACAACACTATATTCAAACATATATGTATATCAACATAATGCAACAGCATAGATCCATGATAACCACATGTCAGAACATAAAATTGATTTATCAAAGGCTTGTTCCCAAGGCACTTATTTTAACAAAAGTTGTATAGAATCATTCAAATACTTTGTACAAAACGATCATATTCCCAAAATGATTTTGATAAGAAGTCCACTCATCGGTTTATTGTTGAGCCTTTAGCTGACTCTAATTCCCCTAATGATCCAATTGGGATGATAGGGCTTCGTTAGAACCTAGAATCACATTAGCAGCAGCAATAGGTCAATTCACATACTATAAACCCTAAAAGCTATCCCTTAGCTAGCCACTTTAAATGGCTATCTATGTTCACTATCTTAAGCACTATAAAGTGGATGAACATCTTCAACAATAAAACAGCTCATAGTCCTAATTACTAGCCATTATCCACAACTAAAAACCAAGCTTAGTTCATCACTTACCCTAAGGTTCCTTTGTAGTCGAATTCTCTTCCAATAGCTTCCAAACAAATAGAGTAATTCTCTTTTTCTCTCTCTAGAACGCCCAACTAGTGAGAGAAAGTATGGAAATAAGATTTTTCAAGGGTTTTAAGGAGAGAGAGTGGAAGAATACAAGGGTTCTAGTCAAAAGGGCACAAGGATATGAAAACTAGAGCTAGAGAGAGAAAATTATGCAAGCTCCATATCAAGCTTCCATGAAGGTTAGAAGCAACGTGAGATGGAAGAAGAAGAAGAAGACAAGCTATTGGAAATTCAAGTAGCTGCTGGAAGGAGAAGATATTTATAGCCCAAGCTTATCCATTCCCTTGAAATTACCAAATTGCCCCTCCACAAATTAGCTTATTCTTCTCCAATCTTTTATGCAATCTTTTTTCTCTTTTCACACTGGGACAAGGTCCATAATGGTCTAGACATGCTCGGGTTCATGAAAACTTAAAATTCTAACCTGAGGTGAAAAATGACCATTTTGCCCCTATTGTGAAAATCATCAAAATTTTTGTTTCCTTGTCATTTTACCCCTAATTTCATCATTCATTTATTCCTTAGGCCTACTTAGGCCATAATATTGTTTAAAATCTTACTATTATAGGCTTACTAAAGAAATGACGAAATTACCCCTGATTAGGGATATCGCGTATTTTACTAACTATGAGTCTATAAAGGTCTACATCTCACAGATGATGATTTTGATTTTATTTCAAGTGAATTGGTTAGGAAATGATGAATTATGGTGAGAAAATCAAGTAGGAAAAATCATAGTATTGATGCACCCATCATGGACGAATTTTCCAAGAGAAAATGTGAAGATGATTTTGCTAGATTTTATGCTATTTGACTTGTGTTTGATGATTTGGAGTATTGGGAGAAAAATGGAATTATTTGGAGTTAAATTGGACATATTGGCCAATTAATCGAGAGATAGATCGAATTAGGCCAATACCATTTTATTTAGGTACACAATTGAATTTGTGTAGAATATCGTGTTTAGACGATAATCCGAACAATTTGCATTCCATTTCATGCATTAGTCAAGATCCTGAAATAGATTTATAATGGTATGACATAGTATATTGAATTATGTGTCGTGTATTGTATATAGGTGGTGAGCCCTCTAACAAGGGTAAAGATGTTGTGTCAGATGACTGAGAATAGGAGTATTTCAAACTCCTGATACTGTGAGTAACCTTACTATCGTCTTAATTATCTAAAGTGGTTTTTATCCGATTTTGTGATTTTATGAAAAATGAGTTTAAATGGAAAATATTTATGTTTTATAAGCAAAATGTGATTAAATGAAATGATTTTATAAAATTGTCTTGAAATTGAATGATGGTTTTGGAAAATGGAGTAATTTGAGACTAATTGCTGTGTTATAAATCATGGTTTGAATTGTATGGCTTATGATAATATTGGCATGAATGGTTGATTTGGTAAATGTGTTGAAAATGTATGAACTGTTAATTTGCCTTGAGAGACTGTAAAATAAAATAATTGTCATGTCATGCTATCGCATATTTTATTAAATTGGTGGGTTATAAATTAGTCGCTGTAGTAGACGGGTTCCGTTGTCCAACCTATTAGAGGGGCACGGTAATCCTATTATATTCATACCTCAGTATGAGAGGCGCGCTTGGATAACTCCTGAGGTTAACACTTTAGAGTTCACTTCACATCAAACCACCACGTGAGGGTGAACTCAGCCAACGCCAAGGAATGGCTATGTTTTCAAAATAAAAACATGATTTATGCGTACATAACTTTTTAACATCCTTGGCGGTCTTGGTTGGGATAGCCCTCGGCCAAGGTATCCTTAATAATTGAGTATGAAAATTATTTTGGCACGAGCCAAAGTTTTAAGAAAGTCATAAGCCATGTTGATTACTCAATTTATATGAATTGATTTTATTTGGTTGAAATAAGTTGAAAGGTGATGAATTACAATATGTTAAATTATTTTATCTGTCTTCATTTACTCAATTTTAGATATTTTAGATGGTATTTGTTTACTCACTGGGATTATATAATCTCACCACTCTCCTTTCCACCCATTTCAGGCTTAGGATAGTCGGTAGATAGCTCATTTTGTTGAGGGCTACAGTTGGACTTGCATCCTCAAAAATTGTAGGTTTACTGCTTTTAATACTTTTAGTCGTTAGTGGGCCCACACGTCACTGTAAATTAAATTTTATACTTTGGTTATCTGTATTACAGTATGTATGAATTTATTTAGCTTTTACGCTATAAAAATTATTTACCGGTAACTCTATAAATATTGTTTTATAAGAAAATAGAATATTTTATTCAAATAGTCATAATTTCATTTTAAATGAATGTTTTAAACATCTAAACTTATTTTTGATTATGAAATATGTGTTTTCCACTCGCATACTACATTTTTAACTAGTTTCGAGGTTTTCGGGAAAAAATGACCAAAATGACCCTGTGAGGCAGAAATCATTTTTTTTATTGATTTAAGTTGGAAATAGCTTAAAATCTTTTAGAACATGATATTTGGTAACAGTTACTCACAGGGAAAATGAGAAACTGATATTAAAGCCTTACGGGGTTCCGGTTGACATTTCGGGTAATGAGTGTCGATCGGGACACCGCGGCGATTGTCACGGGCTCGAAGGAAGTACCGGGTCGTGACAGCTAGCCTAGAGTCCAATTGTATCTACAAGTCTCCATCAAGATATTGTAAACATACCTATCATAATTAATTCTCTATATGTCTATGTAAATTAATTAAGGTAGATTCATTAAGCTTATGCTCTAAATTTGGCTGCACATGGTATTTAGTTATATTTCTATCCTAAACACTAATCAAGTCACCTAAGCTCTAAGTGAAGTGAATACATGCTATTCAATCCATTGGTCTATTCTAAACTCCCTTTGTCAAGTTATATTTAGAGACCTAACTCAGTCTAATTGTTGATAAAGCAATTAGAAGCAATAAGCATAGATTTGAAATAAACAACATAATACCCATTAATAATAAGTAAAAGAGAGTTAAAATATCCAAACCACATAAGGAGATCAACCACAACCCTAGAAATATATATTTAGTTTATCATATTCTTAACAAACATCAACCATAAGAAAGAAACCATAAATATAACAAAAAAAAGTGAGAGAAGAACAAATCTAGAGAGAGAAACAAATTTCTGTAGCTTTTTATGCCTTGATCTTTCTTTCTTTCTCCTACTTTATTCTTTTGCTTATGATTCTTCTCTCTTCTGGAAGCTGCTTTAACCTACCCCTCTTGAAAACCCTCTTAAAATGGCCTATATATACCTTCTTTAAAGCCCTAGAGTCAAAAATAGAGAATTGTAGATTTTACAAACCCTGTGTGGGCATCGCGATGTTGGGTTGCTGGCGCTTCGGTGTCCAGCTCTATGTTTTGTGTGGGGGACATGTCTTCTTTGCTCTTTAAGCTGCCTAGTGCAAAACTACTACGGTCTGGTTACTTCTAACTTGATTTTGACCATGTTCTGATCTAAACTAGGCAAAATGATAAACATGATAGTTGTATCCCTTCCTCTAATCTTTCCGATGTTCTAAGAATCACGTTGATTGGACTTCCGTAGCTTGAGTTATGTCTGAAATGCCATAGCATATTTGGTGAAGTCTGCACTTGGCCAACTTGTACAATTCCTTGCCACTTGACTCTTTTTCTTTTGAGGATCTTAAAAACATAGGAACTAAATCAAACATAGCTAAAAATAGGTATTTTTACTATACAAATGAACTAAAATAACTTGAAGTAAACTCACTCAATCATGAGTTAAATAATTAAAGAAAAATGAAGAAAACTGTTTAAAGTTTTGCCTAAACTCAAAAACTTAGCCATTTTATCACTCAAAATATGACAAGATAACTCTATATAATAGAGTTATTACACTCCCAAACTTAACATTTTGCTTGTCCTCGAGCAAAACTTAAAACAAAAGAAAATAACATAAACGAAGAAAACATCTAACTAGAAGTAGTTTGCACCAAGTTAATAATCACCTTTAAATTCCTCATAAGTCATCTCATTTTCTCGACTCAAAGCAAAACATAAATATTATTGAAGTTCACATTTCAGCTCAAATGCAAGCTCATTCTCAAATGGATTCCTAGTGTGTGTGTGAAATCTCTTACAATGAACATCATGCAATTTGGATAAATTTATGCTCATGCAAAATGCAAATTAGTCTAGAGTTTCATATGTTTGCTTTTCATCTCTTTCTCCACTAATATAGACTAACACTTAATTAAGGATCTTTAAGACTTTATTCAGCTTGTAACATATGGCTGGGGTGAAGGTAGGATATGGGATATTATGCGGCTCAATTCACCCTTAGCACATAGTCAATCTATGACCTATTTAGAGCTATATTTTCCTTCACCAAGTACACTCTTTTTCCCTCTAATTTTTCTTTTGTTCAACACTTCATTCTTTTTCTTCTTTTTCTTCCCCTTTTTTTTTCTCTCAATTTCCACAGCCTTAAACTTATTTATTTTATTGGGTAGTGAGATGAATACAATTATGTTTTTGAACTTTTAATCACTTTTCATCTATACTACCTTTTTTCACTATCTAGCTCATTACACTCCTTAAATTGACTTATGCACTTAGGAGTAAGGAGAGCAAAACTTGGAACTTTTTATGTAAGGGTCTAGGCTAATAATTAAGTGTTTAAATAAAGAAAAGATTACATTAGGCTCAAAGGGGTATTTAAAGGATAAATATATATAGTAAGGTGGCTCGAAAGGCTCAATCGGTCCAAGGATGGCATAAGTCACTTCCTTAAGTAAGTATTTGTTGGAGTAGGATCTTAGTGGATTAATGTGATTGTGTAAAGCATGGATTTCAAAAATTTCTTTAACAAAGGAAGCAAGCAATCCAATTACACAAGCGGAAACACACATTATTATTATTGCAAGTAATATAATCACATCCAAAAAAAATAAAATTAGAATCTATTAAGTAAGAAAACCATACCTTTATTTTGAGATTCTTATTTTCTGATAATACCACACCAATGAATGATTTCTCGACCAAATAAGTTTACCACTTATTCTTCAAAAATACTTTCAACTTGAACCTTGAGTGGACAAGGTGTGAAATGCAAGGCTACAAGATGGCAAATAAGTTTATTCTCTTTTCTTTGGAAAAGCTTGGAAGAAGAGAAGAGAAGAGATGGCTAAAACTTTTTTTAAGAAAAAGTATGTTCTATTCTTTTCTTCCAATCTCTTATCTTTTTATTAAAACTCTTGCTTCAAACGTTTAATCAAAATGAAATACCTTTGAATCAATCTTGACCATCCATTCAGAGTTATGGAAGCATCAAACATGCTTCATAATTATCAAAATTAAAATTAAAGAATAAATAATTTAATTCTTTAATTATCATTTAGAGTTCTTGATAAAATAAAACTCTTTATTGAATAATAACTCTTATTTTATTATTATCCATATTTATTTAAAAAGAATTAATAATAAATAAAAGAGTAATAGTCAAATATAGAGTCTCTTTTTATCAACATGGATGTCTAGATTCATTTTGCAAGAATCCTCATAAAATTATCTTAATTTAAGACAACTCTTGTCTGTAATTAAGACAAAAAAATATTTTATCTTATCTAAATTGAGACAAATATGTTTTCTTAACTAAATTAAGACAAAAAATATTTTTCTTGTCTTAAATTAAGGCAAACATATTTTCTTGTCTAAATTAAGACCGAACATGTTTTCCTGTCTAAATTAAGACAAACATGTCAAAGTTGCCAATTTTGTACACAATTTAATTAAACAAATTAAAACAGACATTTCAACTTAAACAAGTTGAATTCTACGAAGCTAAGTGGGGAATCTATTTGGACATAAATATTCCAAGCTCCAATAAACTTAGAATTATTCTTAATCTCATTAAAAATAATTCAAGCTTATTAACCATGAAATCACTCCACCATAGATTCATGGTTGCACTCTTGGATTAACTATAATTACAAGAAATAATTCAATATTTGATATTAAGTATTAGTTGTCTAATTACAAGCCTTATGTTGTGAACCCTCAATACCATCCAATGATAAAAGGTGAAATTACCGTTTTACCCTTTATATCAATTTTGTCCCCTAGTCTCAAATTTCATCCAATTAGTGATTCAATACTCTAGATCTAATCTTTTGAGTATCCAAATGTGATGAGTAGCTAATTCATCAATCCACTAGGCCCAGATTAATCACCAATCTTCTTGAAATCACTAGAAGTGATGTTAATGCTATGAACTCCATTATCTGGATATATGTTCTCAAATGTTCATCTCAATTATAATCCCAAAATACGGAGTCTAGATCAACGCTTTATGATGATCATGCTCATGATAAATCAAAGATTATAAGGAGATTAAACATGAGTCCACTATCCATCAGGATTTCGGTTCTCCTATAAGCAAAAGCATAAGTGCGAGATCAAGATTTAGGTAACGGTAAAACTTAAATTTGATTCTCACATGATTCCAGTTCATGTTATAGTGTCATTACTCGAAGTCAACCATTTCGATGATTTGGGACTCATCATTCTCTTGAAATGAATCACATTCGTTTCGTTGGAAGTAATCTGGACACTACAGCCTTAACATAATAAAGTGACCAGCTTTATTATATGGCTATGAACAATTTTTAGATTCAATTAAAATACATGTCTCCTATGTATGACTCTTCATTCAAATGTATTTTAATATCTCAATAGAATCTTGGTACCTTAATAACTAGATAATGAATGCTTACTAAAACAAACTCTTCGTCTTATTATCAAAATGTACTTTCATTACAAATAAATTCAATGAATTTAAACATGAGAATATACTTGCTTTTCAGGGCACTATATTCTCAAAATTCCTAACAGTATTGCCTATGATTTCGCCTCGAGAGAAACTCAAACAAATTCTAAAACTCAAATATTATTCAAAATTTTCATTCACATAAATCTTCTTTAAAAGTACACAACAATTCCATGCAAAAGATATAATGCTCAAATTGTGGAAAATCTCATCTTACAATGATGCTTCTCACGAGAGTTTAACATAATACTCAAATAATATTTACATCTACTACGAGAAAAAGATAACAAGATAATTGATTTTGCATCATGGGATAGGTGAATCACATAAATTGATGCAACTAACTCTACTTTAGAATCTTAAAATATGTAGAAAATTAAATGGTGAACAACTTAACTAAACTTAAAGTCTAAAAACATAAAGACAATAAAGCTTAAAAATTGAAAAGTCCCCCCCCCCTAAACTTAGAATTAAAATTTTCCTTAATGTTAAAAACTAAAAAAGAAAAGTCAAGAATACTCCCTTGAGTTGCAGAGATCCTTTAACCGTCATCTTCATCCTCATTATATCCAAAGTTGTTGGGAGGATTCATTACAGTGACAAAAATTTAAATAGGAAAAAGAACAAAAACACATTAATGGGAAAATTTGAAAAAAAAAAATTCCAATAAAAGATTAAGAGTTTCAAAAACTTGGGTTACCTCCCATGAAGCGCTTCTTTATAGTCACTAACTTGACTGATTCACCGTATTCTGCATTTCTTCATCCACATCATACAGCTTGAGGCTCATTGCGTTGACCATAAGCGCTCTAGTGGCCTTATCCTCTATCTTTGTTATCCCACACAGATAAATCTTGATCACTTTAAAAGGACCCAACCATCTTGCCTTACGTTTTGATGGAAAAAGTTTAAAGCTAGAACTATTAAGTGACACTTGATATCCAACATGAAAATCAAGACAATTGAGACGTGGTGGACGATGCTCCTCAAGCGACTACTCGGTTTTGATCTATGGAGGTGGTAACTTTAACTCAAAGGTTGGTGCTTGATCACTTATAAGTGGAGAAATAGGTTTACCCTTACCCTAATCAACCACATCCATTCTAAAGCAACTAACGAAAGAAGTAGGATGCTTAATTGCATTGAAAATATTGAACTCTACTACTTTTTCTCCAACTATAAAAGTTATCTTACCTTCCTTCACATCAATAAGAGTGCTTACAGTTGCTAAGAAAGGTCGTCCTAAGATTAAAGAAATTTTCACATCTTTTTCCATCTTAAACACAAGGAAGTCAACCGAGATGTAAAGATACCCCACTTTAACCAATGCATCCTTTAGGATCCCAACAGGGTGTCGAATTATTCTGTCTACTAATTGCAAGGTTGAATGTCCTTAAGTCCTAGTAACAGATAAAGGCATCAGTAACACACTAGCACCCAAATCACACAAAGTTTTAGAAAAATTAAAACCACTAATAGCACAAGGTATAGAAAAACTTCCTAGATCCTTTAGCTTTGGTGGGAACTTCTTCTGAATAATAGCGCTACACTTTTCAATGAGTGCCACTGTCTCATACTCGCCTAACTTCCTTTTCTTTGTCAAAATATCTTTCAAAAACTTAGCATATGAAGGCATTTGTTCTAAAACTTCAATAAAAGGGATGTAAATGTGAAGCTTCTTGAATACCTCTATAAATTTTTGAAATTGAACTCCAACTTTTTCTTTTAGAAATGCTGAGGAAATATAGGAAAAGGGTGTGTTACCGGTGCATCATTGACTTGCACTTGCTTGTTATGCTTTTCGACTTCTGATTCATTTTCAATTAGCTTTTCTTGTAGCTTTTCTTGCTTACTACTACTGCCAACCTCTTTTCCACTCTGAAAAAATACTTCCATACAAGGTTCCTTGCCTTCCCTCTCAGGATTAAGTTTAATATTACTCGGTAGGGTCCCTGGAGATCTATTATTGACAGCATTAGCTAATTACCCTACTTGAGTCTCAAGATTTTTGAAAGAAGTTGCCTGACTATGAATAAGGGTATCTGTCTTAGCCATATATCGCATGAGCAGTTCTTTCATGGACGGCTTCATTTCTTACACTAGGGGTCTTGGTTGCAATGCAAAACCTAGATGAAAATTCGATCTTAAAGCTAATAAAGGGCCCTAATTGTTATTCCAAGAGAAGTTAGGGTGATTCCTCCACCTAGGATTATATGTGGTTGAGTATGGATTAATTTTTTGCCTATTATCCACAAATTGCACTAACTCCAATCCTGATGGAGGGCCTTGATTGCTTAAATGCCCCTTACCACAATAATCACAAGAAATAAAGGGACTTTGTATTGAATAAACTCCAAAAGAATCATTTTCTTAGTAAGAGTAACTACTTGAGCAGTCACAGCATTAATAGCATCCAACTCATGAACATTCGTTACCCTCCTTAGCAAGGCCTTCTCAGAATGCCATTAATAGTTGTTGGAGGCCATATTCTCCAATAGATCATAAGCATCATCAATAGACTTTAACAACCCATTATAAAATGTTTGCACTTGCAGTCATTTAGGTAGACCATGATGTAGGTATCTCCGAAGCAAATCTTTATACCTCTCCCATGATTCATATAAAGACTCAAAATCCAATTGCATGAAAGAAGTAATATCATTCCTCATCTTTACAGTCTTCACAGGAGGGAAAAACTTGGCTAGAAACTTTTATGCAATGTCATCCCAAGCAGTGATGAAGCTGGTAAGAAGAAAATTTAACCAAACTTTGGCCTTATCTTGCAATGAGAAAGGAAACAGCCTCAACCGACTGGCATCATCAGTGACCCCATTATGCTTGAAGGTGTCACAAATCTCCAAAAAATTAGAAATATGTGCATTAGGTTCATCATTTGGGAGGCCTCCAAATTGAATAGATGTTTGGATCATTTGAATGATGGCTAACTTAATCTTGAAATTGTTAGCTTGAATTACTGACCTTCGAATGCTTGAATGAAGTCCTTGGACTAATGGAACAACAAAATTCCTCAATGATCAATTATCCACTACATATCCTTGAATTTGCTGCTCACCTTGATTCTCAGCCATTATATTCGATTTATTGGAGTCTTGAGAAATTTGTCTAAGTAATCTTCAGAAAGTCTTCTTGATTTTTAGATCACAAGGGATAATTTCCAAGCTCCTTACTCTTCTCATACACTGGCCAAGAAGTACCTGAAAGTAAAGAAAACAAAGCTTGAATTAAGATTGGTTTGCTTAGTAGTAATATTAGCAAAAGAATAGAAAAACAACTCATTGGCAAAGTCGCCAAAAACTTGTTGCTTGCTAAATTACTAAGATATTGGCTTTAAAAATTTTCTTAGTTTAGCAAAAACATTATGCAATCGCACATGATCAACAAGAAATATAGTAGTAAGTAAGTATCGTCTCCACAGGAAATTGTATCTAAATTCTTGCTAAATACTAAACTTAAGCACCCTAATCTTATCCAAGTAAATATAAATTGAAAAATTAATTAAAAAAGAAATTAAAGTAAAAAGGCTAAACTAGGGAATTAAAGCTAAAAATTACTAGAGGATCAGTGAAGTAAGGCTTAAGATTGTGGAATTACTCTACTTTCATATGAATTTAATCTCCCCTTTTATACTTATATCAATGGGATGGTTGCTAGCCTAGAGTCTAATTATATCTACAAGTCTCCGTCGAGATGTTGTAAACTACCTATCATAATTAATTCTCCATATGTTTATGTCAATTAATTAAGGTAGGTTCACTAAGCTTATGCTCTAAATTTGGCTGCACATGGTATTTAGATATATTTCTATTTTAAACACTAATTAAGTCACCTAAGCTCTAAGTGAAGTGGACACATGCTATTCAATCCCTTGGTCTATTCTAAACTCTCTTTGTCAAGTTGCATTTAGAGACCCAACTCAATCCAATTGTTGGTCAAGCAATTAGAAGCAATAAGCATAGATTTGAAATAAATGACACAATACCCATTAATAATAAGTAAAAAAAAGTTAAAATATCCAAACTACATGAAGAGATCAACCGCAATCCTAGAAATAGATATTTAGTTCATCATATTCTCAGCAAACATCATCCACAAAAAAGAAATCATAAATACAACAAAAGAAAGTGAGAGAAGAATAAATCTAGAAAAAGAAACAAATTTTTGCAAGTTTTTGAGCCTTGATCTTCCTTTCTTTCTCTTCCTTTCTTCTTTTGTTTATATTTTTCTCTCTTCTAGAAGCTATTCTAACCTCCCACTCTCGAAAACCCCCTTAAAATGGCCTATATATACCTCTTTTAAAGCTTTAAAGTCAAAAATCGAGAATTATAGATTTTAAAAACCCTGTGCAAGAGCCGTGGCGCTAGGTGGCTGGTGCTGTGGAGCCTAGCTCTCTATTTTGTGTGGGAAACATGTCTTCTTGGCTCTTCAAGCTACCTAGTGCAGAATTGCTACCGTCTGGCTATTTATAACATGATTTTGACCATGTTTTGATTAGAACTAGATGACATAATTACACGAAAGTTGTAGCCCTTCCTCTTATCTTTCCAATGGCTTAAGAATCACATTGATTGGACTTTTGTATCTTGAGTTATGTCTGAAATAACAAAGTATATTTGGTGAAGTCTACACCTGGCCAGCTTGTACAATTCCTTGCCACTTGAACCCTTCTCTTTTGAGGACCTTAAAAACATAAGAAGTAAATCAGCCATAGCTAAAATAAGGCATTTTAACCATAAAAATGAACTAAAATAAACTAAGTAAACTAGCCCAATCATGAGTTAACTAATTAAAGAAAAACGAAGAAATCTATTTAAAAGTTTGCCTAAACTCAAAGACTTAGTCACTTTATCACTCAAAATATGGTAAGATAACTCTATATAATAGAGTTATCAGTAAGAGCAATTATCTCAAGTTCTTCCAATTTTCTCTTTTTGGTCAGAATGTGTTTCAAGAATTTAACATAACCTAGCATTTGTCCCAAAGCTTAAGTAAAGGAATATTAATGTGCAACTTTTTAAACACCTCAAAAAATCTTTAGAATTGTTTGTCAAGTTTTTGTTTCTGAAAACATTACAAAAAAGGTGGTGGGGGTGGGGGTGCAGGTTTTAATTGTGATTTTTCTTTTTTTGAATTTTTAATAATTTTTTCAATCACAATTTCTTTTCAGCATCTTTTTTTATTTTTTTTCATTAGATTGAATTGAAATTTCAGAATTTAAATCCTTACCACGTACCTTTTTACTTACCTTTTTTCCATTGAGGAGATTGATTGCCTTACAATGTTCCTTATTTCTCTTCTTAGGTTTGGCTCAGTGCCAGTAGGTAAGGCACCTTGAGATCTATTATTAAAAGCATTGGCAAGTTGGCCCACTTGTGTCTCAAAATTTTTATTGATGCTGCTTGACTTTGAATGATGGCATTAGTCTTTTCCATGAACATATCATTCTTTGTCATGAAGGCATCAATCTTTGTCATAAAGGCATCAGTCTTTGTCATGAATTGCATGAACATATCCTCCATTGAAGGCTTTTTCTCTGGCATAGGAGCTCTAGGTGGAAATCCATGAGGCAAGTTTGGCTTAAATGCTAATGAAAACCCTCGACTATTGTTCCATGAGAAATTAAGATGATTCCTCAAATCAGGATTATAAGTGTTGGAATAAGGATTGTTGTTCAATTGCCTATTTCCAACAAATTGATAAGATTCAGAATAAATGGGATAATTGTCATTAAAATGTCATTCTCTATAAAATTCACAAATCACAAAAGGGTTCTGAACAACATTAACACTCAATTTATCAATTTTTTTTTTGTGAGAGAAGATAATTATGTAGACAAAGAATTAATCGCATCTAATTCAAGCACTCCAATAATTTTTCTTGTATCCAATCTTTCAAAAGACCACTGATAGTTATTGGAAGCCATCTCTTGAAGCAAATCATAAGCCTCATCAATGGATTTACTCATAAGTGCACCTTCAGTGGCATCATCAATGGTAGTTCTAAAAAGTTCCAACAAACCATTATAAAAAGTCTGAACTTGCAACCACTTAGGTAATCCATGGTGAGGACACCTTTTTAACAAATCCTTGTACCTCTCCCAAGCCTTATATAGTGATTTAAAATGAAATTGCATGAAAGAGGTGATATCATTCTGCATCTTTGCTGTCTTAGCAGATGGAAAAAGTAAGAACCGGTAGGAAGCGAATTTAACCATCTGTTTGCTTTATCTCTTAGTTGAAAAGGGAAAAGCCTCAATCTTATGGCATCATCAATAACACCATTAGCCTTGAATGTGTAACAAATTTCCAAGAAATTCACAATATGAGCATTAGGATCATCATTACGTAAACCCCCAAACTGAACAGAAGTCTGAATCATTTGAATGATTGCTGGTTTAATTTCAAAGTTGTTGGCTTGAATGGTAGGTCTTCGGATACTAGAGTTAAGACCTTATACTAGTGAGACAACATATTCCCTCAAAGGCTTAGCCTTATCCCCTTGTTGATCAGCCATTGTTTTACTTGGAGTAGAAACTTGTTGATTTTTCCTCTAAAGTCTTGGAAAGCCTTTTCGATTTCTCGATCAAAAGGAATGATTTCCAAATTTTTGGCTCTTCGCATACAATGACCAAAAATACTTGAAAAATTAAAGAAAAGAAAAGTTTGAATTAAGATTAGGAATGCTTGGTATTAATATTAACAAGAAAGAATTAAAAATCAATTCCCAATCAATGGCGCCAAAAACTTGTTGATTTCTTACGTAAGTGCATGCATCGCAAACAAGTAATATAATGATAAAGTAGAGTATCGTTCTCGCAGAGAATTGTTTTAATTCTTATTTGTTGATTACTAAAATTAATACACCCTAATTTTATTCAAACAATAAAAATTAAATTTAACAAACTTCAAAACTAAAAGTAATCTAAAATTACTAAGCAAAATTACTTTATTAAACTTGATTGACTACCAGACCTAAGATTATAATTTCCCTCAATACTTCATCTGAATATTCTCTCTCTCTCTCTCTCTCTTTTTCTCTCTCTCTCTCTCTCTCTCTCTCTCTCTCTCTCTCTCTCTCTCTCTCTCTCTCTCTTAACTTAGTTTAGTAGATTAAGTTGCTAACCTAGAGTCCTAATTTATTTACAAGTCTCTATCGAGTTTCTTATAAAAATATCTCTCCCAATTAACTTACTATATGTCTATGCAAATAAAATTGAAGAAAGACTAATTCATTAAGTTTGTGCTCTAATCCTGACTATGTATGGCTTATAGGTGCATGTCTACCCTACATGCAAATCAAACCACCTAATCAACTATATACATTTGATCATACGCTATTCTATTCAAAGTTTACCTAAATCTCCTTTGTCAAGTTTCAACCTAAGTTTCTAGATCAATCTAATTAGTGATCAGGCAATTAGAAGCATTAAGTGCTTGTTTGGCCTGGCTTTTTTTCAGTTTATCTATCTCTTAAAAGTAAAAGCCAGACCAAACATAAATTTTGAGAAGCTCTAAAAAAAAGTAGTTTTTTTTTTAAAGAATAAAATTTTTAAAAAAAGAGCTTCAGGAAAAGCTTTTATGAGGAGCTTTTTCTTCTCTTCTTTTAAAAATACAAGAGAATTTTTATTTTTGTTTCAAAAATATCCTCATCTGTTAAAAATAATTACAATATTACCCTCTCAAAAAATAGAAATATCTTCTATGATAATTTTAACAAAAATTATAACTTATAAAAAAGAACTTATAAAAAGAAATTTACCAAAAAACTTTAACTTAATTTTAAAAGCTATTATTTTTCATAAGAGCTTCATAATAGCTTTTAAACTAGAAAAAAGCCAGGCCAAACAGGCTCTAAGAATATAATAGAATAAATAATTTAAAACCATCAAAACATAAGCAAAAGAGAGATAAATAATTCAAACTCTGTATTAAGTTCAATCATAATCTTAGATAACTAAATTAATTCACCATAATGTCACAAATCATCATCAAATAAAGTTGAAATATTGAAACCAAACCAAGAAAAATAAAAGAATAACAAAAAGAATAAAGAATCCTAAGAATTGCAATCTTGATCTCTAAATCTTTTTGCATCACTCGATTTCTTCTTAGCTTCATAAAGACTTTTTCAATGATTTTGTGGGTAAATCTTAGCTCTAAATCTAGCATTTCGTGTCTTTAAAAGTCCTCCAAAGTGTTGCTTTTATAAGGCTTTGAAGTTGGGCCAAGTTAGGTGAAGAAAGAAGTTAATTCTAATCAGGATTTCCTCATCAGACTATATGAGCCACAGCCTACCTCCACCAAGGTTGCGACCTCGACCATTTAATTGTTAGTTTAAGCCCGACAAGCCAATCTGTGGTTGTATGGGAATTGCAATTTTGAGATATTCATGTATGACATTTTGTTATTCATAATAACATTGAGGTAGTTCTTTATCCATAAGTTTGTAATTTAATTACTTTTTGTACTTATGTAGATAAAGCCCATGGAACTATATATGCCTTGCAAAGGAATTGTATTGGGATACAATTGTGAGATCCTTATGCATTAAAGCATTGTTCTTAAAAGTTTCTGATCATTGTATTATTGAGACAAGGCATCAATAATGCTCAAAGATTGGCACATGTTATATTCCTTACTTGTGAAGTAAGCAATCGTTCTCATAGGTTGAAGTATAGAGATACTTGGAACTAGCATGTGGGTGCTTGTCGTGGGAGAGCGAGTTCACTGAATATGACCCGCCATGAGAAATGCATTTGGTACCTCACTCAAGTGTCTATGCAATACTTCTCATGTGTCAGTTGTGTAACTACTCCCTAGACTTGAGACACCAGGTTGTCTTGTATGTGGAGTACTATGCTTTAATTTCATCCTTATGGGTGCCTAATCAAGGATGCCAAAACAGAATGTTTTTTGGCATAGTATGAAGCATATGAAGGCAAATGAGTAGTTAAGATAGGAATCATCACCCCAAGTGATTTGAGGGGAAATATCTCATTAGTTCTTGGTTGACATTAGCTTAATCAAATCCTTGGCCAAGGTACTTAGGAGATTTGAAATGAGTTTCATAAGTCTCTATAAAACTAATGATCTAACTGCAAGAACAAATATGGAGATCAATAAGAGTAGGCACTGCACCAAACTCTTATCATCTTCGGGATATATGATGAGGGAATGAATTACACTAAAAGGTTGTCAAAAAATCTTTTGACTCTTCTAACAATTGGGTGGCCATGATGCATTGATAGATGTCAATCCTGGTCTATGGAATTGAATTAGTTAATTTAAAATTGAATATGATTCATTTAAATTAATTAATTAATAATATTATAATTCAATTCCATTGCCAATATGTTAAGAACCTAATGGGTCACACACAAAGGTTGCAATTTGGATTAAATTGAGAGTGTGATGATTTAAGTTAGACTTAAATCAAATTCTAGGTTTTAACTACTAAGGACCTAATTAAAATAGTTTAATTAGGTGTTGGTTAAATATTATATTTGTTATAATATTAAGGACTTATTTTGCAAATTTTAATAAGTTAAACCTAGATATAAATAGTAAAATCTGACCCTATAAACACATGTCATGACATACATGCACTGAGTAGCATGTTATTATGCTAAGAAAAGCACCTAATAATAGATGAAACTCGGTATTGTACCTAATGGTACACTCGAGTTGATTTAACCTCGAACTAGTTCAAATAGGAATTGTAGGATGAAATTTAATATTTTATAGTCAAGGAATGACTAAAAATGATTGTTCGGAGTTCGAGGGTTCATTTGGGGTAAAATCGAAAATTTTGATGTTTAGGGGCAAAAGTCGTCATTTTACCACCTAAGATAATAATTTGATCAGGGAGTGAAATTTTTTATCAAGATTAACTATTTGGAGTATAATTTAATGATAAGAAGTGAAAAAGTTTAATTCTGGTGATTTTTGAAGTGTAGGGGCAAAATCGTAATTTTACCACCCGCAGACAAAATTTAAGATTTTGAGAGAATTTAGATCAAATTTGACAAATTAGAGAATGGTATGAGTATAAGGGATGAAAAATATGTCTATGGGCAATTTTTCAGTTTTTTGGGCAAAAATGTAATTTTTCACTTTTACGGGGGCAAAAGTGTAAATTTCAAAAATTACTCCACCGAGACTTTGGATAAGTCTGAGAATTTTATCTAAGCTATGGATATGTGGGACAAGTGTATGGTGAAAATTTGAAAACAAATGGATGAAATTTTAAAAATAGGCCAATGGGAAAGTGACACGTGGCATTTTTTTAATGAAATAATATTATTTTAATGAAAAGTCAGCCCATTTAAACCCCATTTTAAGTGCTGGTCGGCCATAAGGAAGAACAAGAGAGGAAATAGAGAGGAAAAGAAGAAAAAAAGAAAAACCAAAGAGAAACAAGAAAATTCAAAGGGGAAATCGCGAATTTCATCCATTTACGCGTCTAACGGTAAGATTTTTCGATTTTAGCTTGATTTCTACCTTTCTTATGCCTTTATTTCCATTGGGCATGCTTGAGGAGAGAGATCAAAGAGTGACACCATGTGCTGGCCGAAATTCAAGGGGGGGAATTTTAGAATTTTTAGGTTTTGATTTTTAGTTAAATTAATAGTTTTAGTTAGTTAAATGTGTATAGAAATTAAATTTGGCAAGAAAGCATGAAATTTTCACAATACCCACTCTTGGCTGGATGCTCAATGTTGTACAATGATGATGAATTGATTTTATTCTAAGGGAAATGAAGAGAAAATGATGAAAAAAGATTAAACGTGATAGAAAAACAAAGTAGAAAATTAACCGAGTTAATGTCCCATTTTTGGCCAAATTTTCCAAGAAAAAGAGTGAGCTGATTTTGGTGATTTTAGAGGGATATTGGCTGATAATTAATGGTTAGAAATGTTGGAGAGAAAATGGGACAATTTAGAGCTAAAATGGAGCGCGTTAGCAATTTATCGGGTAAAGTGCAAAAAATAGGTTAATACCGCATTTAAGCCGTTTTTGGCTATTGCATTTCATATCATGCATTAGTATAGGATTTAAGTCAAATATATAGTGATTTAGCATTAATGTGATGAATTGAGTAAATTTTTGCAATGTCTAGGAGGAGAGCCTTCCGGTAAAGGTAAGGAAATCGTACCCGACGAGTAGTTATCGGGGCACCTAGAAAGCTTTTAGTTTGTACAAATGGTGAGTAAACTTATTATTATTGTAAATTATCTAGAGTTTATTTTTAAATGCCCTTTATGTATTTTATGAAATGAAAACGAGATTAAAACGAGATTTTTGATGTTTTAGGAATAAATGTGACAAATAAAAATATATTGTATTGATTATGAAATTGAGTAATTGGAGGCTGCAAATTGACTTGAAAAATATATATTTTCCTAGGAATGGCTTATGAGAAATGAGTATATGTGGCTATATTTTGTGAGTGCATTGGGAAATTTATATAAGTTGTTTTTACTATGCAAGCTGGATAAATAAATAAAAGCCACGTTATCCTGTCGAAATTTTATTAAAATTGGTGGGTTAGTCACTGCAGTGACGAGTTTCCGTGGACTGCCTATTAGAGGGCCACTATAAACCCAGTTATATAGTTATTCCAGTTGTAGAGGCGAGGAGGGTAACTCCCGGGGTAGTATTAGAGCTCACTTCACGTCGAACCCCCACGTGAATGTGTAACTCGGCCAACGCCAAGGGACGGCTTGTTTTAAAAATAAAAATATGTTTCACGTGTGAATATTTAACACCCTTGGCGGACTCGGTTAGATGCCTCGGCCAAGGTATCCCCGAGGATTAGTTTTGGCTTGAGCCTTGTTTTAATAAAAGACATAAGCCTTAACAACTGTTTTGGTAAATTACAAATATTTTATGGTTTAAGAAATAAATTGAAAACATTATGAAATGGGTTGAAATTTGTTGTTTAAACTTGCCTCCATTTTACTCGCCTTTAGATATTTATGATAATGTCTGTTTATTCATTGGGATTTTATAATCTCACCACCCTCCTTTCCACCCATTTCAGGTTCAGTATAAACTGTAGATAGCTGATCTCATCGAGGACTACCATTGGATCTGCGTTTTCCAAATCGTAGGTTCACAGTCCTCTTTACTTTTGTTTATTCGGGGGCCCTCTTGTTATTGTAAATTAAATTAAATATTTTGGCTTACTGTATTTCAATATGTATAAATTTATTTAGCTTTTACGTTATAAAAACTATTCACGTATAACTCTATAAATATTGTTTTATAAGAAAATAGAATATTTCCCTTAATATTTCTTTTATTTTCTTATCATATTCAAATAACCGTAATTTCGTTTTAAATGAAGATTTTAGACTTTTAAACTCATCTTGAATATGAATTATGTGTTTTGTACTTGTATATTACGTTTTAGCCAGTTTCGAAATTTTTGAGAAAAAATGACCAAAATACCCCTGTGTGGCGAAAATTTTTTTTTGATTGTATTTTATCTAAAATAGTGTATATTCTCTAAAAACTTGATATTTAACAACGATTGCTCACAGGAAAGGAAAGAAACTGATATGTAAGCCATTCGGGGTTCTGGTTGGCATTTCGGATAATGAGTGCAATCGGGACGTCGCGGCGATTGTCATGGGCCTGAAGGAGGTTCCGAGTCGTGACAGAAATATCACGTTATAGCCATTCTTTTTTTCTAAAAAAGGATAAGGAAACAAAAAAAGGTTTTTTCTCTTGAGTGCTGCACTCTTGAGAAGTTTTTTTTTTTTTATTTTGAAAAACTCCTCCTTTGATTCTTTGCTGGAAATCAAATAAGAAAAGAGGACAAATCGTTATCCACTTGCTAGCACAAGCCCGTGGCATAAAGCTCTCTCCTTGAGAAGGATCCGTTGCAATCGTGTGTGCATCATTGGAGGCCAAGCGATTAAGTGGCTGGGATTCTTTCACACCAAAGTTGTTCATGTTTTATCACCAAAAGGAATCCATTTGATTACGATATCACTTGGAAATGTGCATTCTTTTTTTGATTTTATGTGGTACATAACTTTGCATTAAACAACCAAGGTGATCCAAAAGTAGGAGGCATGCTTTTTTTTTATTTTATATCAATTTTTTTATTCCGCTGCTTTGATGCTCTAATCATGCCTTTCCTAGCATTAATTTGCAAAAATCGTGATCTCTCTAGGGCTACTATAGTGTTTCAATTTTGACAAGGTTTTTTAGCACCTTTTAGGTGAAATGGGCAAAGTCATAAATATGAAAGTTGTAGTTTTTTCTCTTATCTTTCCAATGGTTCAAGAATCATCTCATTTGAAGTTTTTTAGAGAAAGTAACTGTCAAAATACATAGACATGTGTAGTGGAAGTCTGATAAATCAATAATAACTTATCTTAAACACATAACCATCAATTTAAACACACGATTAACTAAGATTATATTGACTCACCTAATTAACTAGCTTAAAATAATTGCATAAAACTTAATTAATTTCTATACATTAGTGCAAGAACTAAGCTAAATTACTATCAAAATTAAGTTCAAATAACTCCATATCATAAAGTTATCATGTTGCATCTATATGATAAATAGTACCCGTAAATTAGAATGAAAAGAAATATATGATAAATGTAAAGCATCAATAACACAAAATGAATTGATACAAAACTGATCCTATCATTTGAAAAAAACTATGAATATTGTTTCATATTGTTCAATCTCCAAATAACAATATTGGACCATGTAATTGTACTTTTGTTTTTTAATTGTGTTAATCATACTATAGAAATAAAGTTTAATGTTAATATAAAAATCACCCTATACAAGGAAAAACAACTTTCTGTCAAATTAACAGTTTCAATGTCTTGGTATACTATTCCTTCACATTACCAATATAACATGTGCACCTTCGTTCAAGAGCATAACTATAAATAAACCAAACAAGCATGTGAAAGTGTCCCAAACAAATTTGCATGTACATAAGAAAACAATGGCAAAATAAAAAAAAAAAAGGGTAAAATCATTCACATAGAATAATGCATCTTAAAAATAGAAAAACACACAATGACAACTTTGAAGTTACACCTCACAAATTGTACTTAATTGCAAACTCCTCAATAGTTGACGAACAGAACTTAACTACTATCAACAGTAACTCAAACAAATTGCAACAATAAAAGAACAAATTGAAATGATGCAACACAAATTTGGAAACCTTTACCGCAACTGTTTGAAGAAGAGACAATATGAAAGTTAAAAAGAATAATCTATGTTAAACACCTAAATACTGACATATATAATACAACCAAGTCAAATATAATATTGTACAAAGCTAAACCTAAAGCATCGAACCAACAAATACGAACATGAGGATGCTATTCAAAACCTAAACATGTAAAAACAAAATCAAACAAACAAATATATGGACATACTGTAAAGAACTCAAAACACATAAGACCATCAAAACAAAATCAACCAAAGTAAAGATAAAAAAACATTATCTTACTGTTTCAGTAACTTTAAAAATATAAGACAACACTAAAAAAAAGGAAAAAAAAAAACTGAAATATGGACAGAAAATATCATCAACCAAGGAATATTGACAGAAAATATCATGCAAATCATAAATCCAAAACCCTAAACGAATTGTAAAAAAATCATAACACGCAGGATTATCAAATCAAAATCAATAAAAGTAAACATAGAAAACATTCTATCACTGTTTCAATAATTGTAACCACGATTTGGTTACATCCTCTCCAAAAATGAATCGATCATCTCCCAAACCCTTCCAAAAATGAATTCAATTGTTGAATCGACAGAAGAAAAGGAAAAGAAAATAGCAAAAAAACCAAGTGAAATGAACTGTTCAATCAACAAAATGAGAGCAAAACAAAATTGGCAAAAATCCCCAACGACAAAACCAGAGTGACAGCTTTGGCTGAAACCAACAAAACCCCGAAAAAACAAAAACAATAGAAGCTAAGGAAGAACAAACGACAAAAACAAAAATGATGTCATCATCTCCCAAGCAACCAAAACCTTAACCCAAAACGCTGTCATTTTAAATGAAGTGGGCAGGAAGAAACCCAAACCAATCGAAACAACATTGTTTTGATCGACTGAGGGGAAAAAAAAGCTTCGAGACCCCCTCATTCAATTGGAGGACCAATGGAGGCCAACTGCAACAATAACTCCGGAAGCTACTTTTATATATAGTATTAAATATCAAGCATTACAAGTTACGCACCTTGAATAAGATGGTGAAAGGACACAAGTAACGCTTACAATTGAAAAATCAAAACTTCAAACAATTCCTACACTTAACACCATGCCTAAACTTTTTCTTTTCTTCTTTTTTTTTTCGGTTTTTGCCAAGAAAATGTATTATTTTATAACTTGCTTTACATTTCAACTATTTTTCCATTTTTAATTAATTAGTATTTTGTGCCAAATAAATTTTTTTAATGAAAGTGATTAATGGAATTAAACTTTTTATCTATACATCATATAATTCTTATTTATTAATTTATTATTATAATTGAAAATTATTTAAAATGATAATTTAAAAATAAAATAAATAACGATTTTTTTTGTCAATAAAATTTTTTACGCACATCCATACGTTTATATATAATATACTTATTTCATGTGCTATACTTGTTTTTTATTTATTTTAAAATATTATTTATCTATAAATACATATATTTATAAAATATAAAAGTTGAAATTTTATAATATTCATTTATAAATTATTTAACACTATTGGAATCAAGAAAAATATTTTTTTATGAAAGACATTCAATGTTATTCATTTTCTTATTTACAATTTAGATAAATAATATTCATAACGTAATAGTATTTATTGTCACGTCTGTTTTTACATGAATACTTACTTTTTATTTATTTTCAAATAACAATTATATTTAAAATACAAATGCTTCTAGAGTATAAAATTAATTCTATAAACAAAAGACAAATATAATTAAGAAGATTATATATAAAAGGCAATCAATGTTTCAATATATAAAATTAAAATTTTATTATATTAATCCATAAATTATTCAATACTATTAGAATGAAAAGCAATGGTTTTTGCTTTTAAAAAAAGTAATGGTTTCTAATGAAAATCATTAAATGCAATTATAATTTTTATTTTAAAATTGGAATATTTATAATGAAAGTCATTCAATATGATTAAAACTTTTATATATTTACAAATTAGAAAAATCTTATTAATATTAATAATTAAAAAATATTTAAATTGAAAATTTAAAAGTACAATGAAAGAATATGACCATTTTCGTCAATAAAATTTTTTTTCTATATCCATACTTTATGTATTATAGATATAGATAAAATTTAAAGTATAAATAATTGGAACTTTTAATATTAATTTATAAATGATTCAATATAATTAGAATTAAAAATATTTTTTAATGATTCAACGTAATTAGGATTCTTTTCACAAATTTGATAGATTTTATTTTATTTCTATAATAAAATTATTTTAATGAGAATTTAAAATATTAATATTTGTTATTACATGCAATGGGCGTGAATACTTAATTTGTAATTATTTTTTAAAAAATAATTATACAAGCATACATTTTTCTAAAGTATAAAGTTTGAAATATAAATAATTAAATTTTTATAATATTAATTTATAAATTATTTAATATTATTAGACTTAGAAAAAACATTTTTCAATAAAAAATCATGCAATTAAATGAAACTTTAATGGAGGGGATGGATATTCAAACTTCAGTCTATAAAGGGCACGTTTGGTTCGCCGAATAGATAGGAATATAATAGAATAATTATTACGTAGGAATAGAATGAGGTGAGAATATAATAGAATAAATATTACATAGTTTGATATAATAAATGGAATAGAGCAGGAATAATTATTATGACTGATTACTGTGTTTGGCTAGTAGCAATAACTTTGGAATAAAAAAAGAATAAAAAATAAAAAGATAAAAATACCTTTTATTATATATATAATTATTTATTTTTATTTTATATTTTTAATATTAATAATTTATAATTAATTAAAATATTAATAATTAATAATTTAAATATCAATATTTTAGTATAATTTAATTATTAATATTTTAATTAATAATTTTTTTATTTATAATTTAATATTATTATGATTAAAATATTAATATTTTTATTTTTTATTTATACTCATTAAAATTTTAATATATTAATAATTTAATAAATAAAACATTAACAGTTTAAAATATTTATATTTTAATATTTTAATCATATTAATATTAATAATTTTTAAATTATATATAAAATATTAATATTTTAAATTTTACAAATAATTTTTTTTTTATTCTATTTTTTCTCTTTTTCTTTTTTTCTTCTTCATGGGCCGGTTGCCGGAAAGGCGACTGGTGTAATAAAACACCGATCTGGCGTACCAGGTGGCCGGATTTGGCCACTACAATGCCAGATCGACGCTTCTCCGTGGCTGGATCTAGTCGTGCAGTGCCAGATCCAACCGTGGGATTTGGTCGAGAAGCATCAAATCCAGTGCTTCCTGCGGCCAGATCTGGCCGTTGAGTGTTAGATCTAGCTAGATCTCGGTTGAATCTTGTCGAAAAGGACTAGATCGACGCTTTTCAACCATATTCTGTAGTGAAACCGTCGCTGCCATCGCTGTCGTCGCCACCAACGTCATTGTAGCACCTTATACCTTGATATGGTGGCTAACAATGCTAGTTTTATATTATTTATATTTATTTTATATTTTTATAGGAGTAGGATCAAAAATAATTTCAATTGGTGAAGAAAGGTGCACAATGGACTGTTGCTCTATTTGCATATGTTTCAATTTTTCAAGTATCTCCCACTACACAAGTCCAAATGACATGATTTTTGGACCAGTAGAAATCTAAGAGGCAGGGCTACAACTTTTATGTTGGCCATTTTGCCCAATTTTGACAAGAAGGTGGTCAAAATCTTTGTCGAAGTGAAAGTATTGCACTAGAATAACAGAGTTGGACAGAACCTTAAGCGCTGCGACGCTGGAAACTTAGTGTCGCGGCCCTGACTATAAATTCCACCAATAACAAGTTTATGGGACTTTGGAAGCTAGGGCTTTTGGGAGGCTATTCAAGGGACATTTTTAGAGGATTTTGGACTTTTTCTCAGTGTCAAAAGAATAAAAAGATTGCACAAATGATAGGAGTAAGATAAGCCACCTCGTTCAGGGCATTATTGTAATTGCATGAAAAATTAGATAAGCTTTGGCAATAAATATCATTTTTCAGCAGCTTCTTCTCATTTTTCCAGCAGCTTCCACCAGCTTCCAGCAACTTCTTTTTTCTTCCTCCCCACCCAACGCCATATTCACCTTTACCACCATGAAAATGGAGTTTTTCAATTTCTTTTCCTTATTTTCTTCTTATTTTCTTTCTTTTCTTACTTCTTTTGTCACGACCCGGAACTCCCATCGGGCCTGTGACAACCGTCGCGGCGTCTCGATAGGCACTCATTACCCTGAATGCTGATCGAAACCCCGCAAGGTTTAGCATCAGCTTCCGCATCTCTCCGGTGAGCGATAGTTATTAAATATTGCGTTTCAAGAAATCATAAGTCGTTTTCAAATCAAAACAATAAAATATTATTTTTTGGCTCATAGGGGCATTTTCATCATTTTTCTTCAATAATACTGAAACTCGCCAAAAACATGGTGTAAAAGCTTAATATGTTCATACATATTTTAAATCAGATAACTAAAGTATAAAATTACTTTTACAATGACACGTGGGCCCCCAACTAACCAATAAGATGCGAGTCTGTGAACCTATAATTTTGATAATGCAAGGTTAACTGAAGTCTTTGATGCAATCGGCTATCTACAGGCTATCCCGAACCTAAAATGTGGGGAATTGAGGGTGGTGAGATTATAAAATCTCAGTGAGTAAACAGACACCATCTAAACTATCTAAAGGCGAGTAAATGGAGACAATTAAAAAATAATTAACTTCAACAAATTTTTCACATCATGAATATTCATTTCAACCAAATAATCAATATGGCTCATGAATTACTCAAAACTTGGCTCATGCCAAATCTTGTACTCGGTGACACCTGGATCAGGGGTATCCAACCGAGCTCGTCAAGGCTGTTAAAAATTCATATTTCGCATAAATCATATTTTTATTTTGAAACATAGTCGTTCCTTGACGTTGGTTGAGTCTCACTCTCACGCGATGGTCCACGTGAAGTGCACTAAAAAAGCCCACCTCAGGAGATCCCTACGCGCCTCTACGACCGAGGTGAGAATATAAAGGAGTTTATCGTGCCTTTCTAATAGGCTGGCCCATGGAACCCCTCACCACTGCAGTAGCTAATCTTTTATCTACCACCTGATTTATAAAATCATTTTCTGCATGACATGTCAATTTATCGCAACCTAGCCTCTTAAGGCTAAATACATAGTACAAATAATTTTAACACCAAAATCAGTTTAGCCATTCATGCTCATTTATTGTCATAAGCCATTCAATTTAAAATCATAAATTTACAACACAAGCAGGCAATCTCCAATTACTCTATTTTCAAAACCAGTATTCAATTTTCCAGAAAATTTATAAAATCATTTTATAAAATCACAATTTCTTTTAAAACATAGCAATCTACCATTTAAACCCATTTTTCATAAAATCACACAATTGTATAAAACTACTCTAGATAATTAAGACGATAATAAGTTTACTCACAGTTTTTGAAAACTAAATTCGGGTACTCCAACTATTACTCCTCGAGTGCGATTTTTTTGCCCTTGCTAGAGGATTTGTCACCTTGACAAATTGTACAATGAAGAGGTTTACTGTCACGACCCGGTACTCCCCTCGAGCCCGTGACAACCGCCGCGGTGTCCCGGTAGACACTTATTGCCCGGAATGTCAACCCGAAACCCCGCAAGGCTTTACTATCAGTTTCTCTGTTCCCTTGTGAGCAAACATTGTCAAATATCGTGTTCTAAAATATTTTAAGCTGTTTCCAACTTTAAACAAATAAAATATTAATTTTTCGTCTCACAAGGGTATTTTGGTCATTTTTCTCAAAAATTTTAAAACTGGCTAAAACGTAATATACAAGTACAAAACACACAATTCATATTCAAAATGAGTTTAAAAGTCTAAAATCTTCATTTAAAACGAAATTATGGTTATTTGAATATAATAAGAAAATAAAAGAAATATTAAGTAAAATATTCTATTTTCTTATAAAACAATATTTATAGAGTTATACGTGAATAATTTTTATAACGTAAAAGCTAAATAAATTTATACATACTTAAATACAGTAAGCCAAAATATTTAATTTAATTTACAATAACAAGAGTGCCCCCGAATAAACAAAAGTAAAGAGGACTTTGAACCTACGGTTTGGAAAATGCAGATCCCACTGTAGTCCTCGATGAGATCAGCTATCTACAGTCTATACTGAACCTGAAATGGGTGGAAAGGAGGGTGGTGAGATTATAAAATCTCAATGAGTAAACAAACATCATCCTAAACATCTAGAGTTGAGTACATGGAGACAATAAAGTAAATCATCATAAACTGGGTTATAGCATTAGAACACATTTTGTTCAAAACACGTAAAGAGGCTTATGAATCTCATAAAAATCTAGGCTTGTGCCATAAATCCATTCTCGGGGACACCTTGGCCGAGGCATCCTACCGAGATCGCCAAGGCTATTAAAATTCACATTTCACATAAATCATGTTTTTGTTTTGAAAACATAGCCGTTCCTTGGCGTTGGCTGAGTTCCCCCTCACGTGGTGGTTTAGCGTGAAGTGAACCCTAAACTTTACCCCAGGAGATACCCTACGCGCCTCTCCGTTCGAGGTAAGAATATAATGGGGTTTACCGTGCCCCTCTAAAAGGCTGGTCCACAGAAACCCCCTACTGCAGTGATTAATTAATATATAATCCACCATATAATAAAACTCAATAACATGATATGGCAATTTTGTAATTCGTAGTATTTCAAGGTAACCAAACAATTCGCATTTCAATACAATTGCCAACTAGCCAATCATGCTCGATTTATCATAAGCCAGTTAATTTAAACAATCAAATTGCCACAATTAACAGTCTCCGTGTACTCTATTTTTCAAAATCACTATTAATTTCAAAACAATTTATAATTTAATTTCATTGAAACTCATTTATTCATAAAACATGAAAATTTATCTTTTTAAATTCCTTTTTCCATAGAATTCATGAAAGCATTTAAAAACCACCCTAGATAATTAAAATGACAGTAAGTTTACTCACAATGTCTAGAATGCAGACTTTCGAAGCACTCTGTCTACTGGTCCTCGGATGCAATTTTCTTGCCTTTATCGGAGGACTCACCACCTTGACACAGTACAAAATCGAGAGTTTCACCAAGTTGGTACTAAATCAAAATTAAACTAATTTAGACTACCAATGCATGATATGGAATGCAAAAATGCACTGGTAACTATCTAAACCCGGTATTGGCCTAATTCGTCTTATCACCCGATTAAATTCCTAACGGGTCCGTTTAAACTCCAATTTAATTCTTTTCAGTTTCTATACCTCAATTGCACCCAAATTAACTTAATGTCCCTCAGTGTGGTGCAAATTATCAGTCCCAACAGCAAATTACGAAAATACCCCTAGTGGGTAAAAATTCGTATTTTTGCTCCGAAAATTCCCATTATTTTTCTAGGCTCATAATTCATCATTCCTTAACCAATTCTCCTAGAATAAAATCAAACTCATCTTCACTCACTACATGGTAAATTCAGCCATTAATGGTTGGGGGAGAAAATAAATTCTTTTCTTGTTGTTTTGTTTCTAAATATGCTAAACTAACTAAAAACACTAACATAAATTAAAATCAAATAAATCCAACAACTTTCTCTCTCCTAACCCATTTTTCCAGAATTTAATTCATCATGAAAACATGTAATTTAATCATGGAAAATAAAGAGAAATGCTTGGGAATAAGAAAACTCAAGCTTAATAGAAAAAAAACTCACCTTTTTCACTTAATTTCCTTGAAAATTCACACTTTTTCTTTGATTTTTTCTCTCTAGGGTTTTGTTTTCTGTTTTCTCTCTCTTCTTGCTGGTTTGGCCGGCCATGGGGTGGAAGATGGGCTGATTTTTTGCCTTTTAAAAAGGAAAATAATAAATTAATAAAGGCATGACACATGGCATCATGTCATTGGCCCGTTTTTAAAATTTTAAAAATTTAAACATTTTATCTCCACCACATGTTTAGTCAAGGGTCAAAGATGAAGACAAGGAAGACCATGTGCTGGAAAAAATATCCTGGTGGTGGAAAATTACAATTTTGCCCCTGAGGTGGCAAAATTACCATTTTACCCCTATACTCCAAATTATACCGAAATTAAAATTTTTCACTTCTAAACCTCAAATCATACTTCAATAAGTCAAATTATACTCTAATAAGTCAAATGGGGTCAAAAAAATCTTTTCTAAAATTCCCATTTTGTCCCCAGATGGCAAATGACCATTTTGCCCCTAGTTAGTGAAAATTCCGATTTGACTCCAAATTGATCCTCAAACTCCAAATTACCATTTTAAGTCATCCATGAACTGTGAAACTCTTAATCTCACCTTAAAATTCCTATTTGATCTAGTTCGAGGATTAAATAAACTTTGTTGTACCTCTAGGTACAATACCGACTTTTGTAAATTTTTCGGGACTCTCCTAGCATGCAATCATGCTATCATCACATGTATGTCATGAATAGTATTTTATAAGGTCGGCTTTACATTTACTACTTTGGTACTAAACCAAAATAAACTAATTTATACTACTAATGCATGATATGAAGTGCAAAATGTTTAAATTTTGCCTAAACGAGATGTTAGCCTATTTCGGTCTTTTATCCGATAAATCGATATACGCATCCATTTAAACTCCAAATTAATTTTTTTCAATTTCTATACCTCAATTGCACCCAAATTGACTTAATGTTCCTCAGTGTGGTGCAAATTATCAGTCTCGGTAGTAAATTACGAAAATACCCCTACTGGGTAAAAATTCATATTTTTGCTCCGAAAATTCCAATTATTTTTCTAGGCTCATATTTCATCATTATTCATCATAATTCCTCAAATAAACATCAAGATCAGCAGCCAATATTCCCCTAGAAAATTCAGCCTAATGGGTTTCAATGGGAGAAAATTATTTCTCTAGCTTATTTTTGCTATATTTCAATATAACCTAAATAAAATCACTTAATTCAATTAAAATCAACCAAAACTCAAGTTCAAAACTCATCCATGGAGGTTTGGGCAGCATGGGTGTCCATATCCACTTTCTAATTTTGCATGGAAATGAGAAAAAAATGCATGGGTAGTGAAAATCACAAGGAAAATCAATGAAATTTACCTTTTTAATGCTTGATTTCTTGATTTCTCTTGATTTTTCCCAAATTTTTTCAGCTAGGGTTCTTATTTCTTTTCCCCCTTTTTCTTTCCTGGTTTGGACAGCTGAAGAAGATGAGAATTCTGGAATTTTGAGATTTTTAAAGGCTAAAATAATATAATATTATTTTATTCATTTTTTTTGTTTTATTAATTCCTTAAATTCTAGCCATCCATTTATTTCCAAATTTTCACCATACACTTTTCCCACATATCCATAGCTTAGATAAAATTCTCAGACTTATCCAAAGTCTTGGTGGAGTAATTTTTGAAATTTACACTTTTACCCCCGTAAAAGTCAAAAATTACATTTTTACCCCAAAAATTGAAAAATTGCCCATAGACATATTTTTCATCCCTTATACTCATACCATTCTCCAATTTGTCAAATGTGATCTAAATTCTCTCAAAATCTCAAATTTTTGTCAGCAGATGGAAAAATTACGATTTTGCCCCTACACTCCAAAAATCATCGGAATTAAACTTTTTCACTGCCAAACACTCAAATTATACTCCAATACCCAAATCATACTCCAATAAGTTAAATGGGGCCAAAAAAATCTTTTCTCAAAATTTTCATTTTGTCCCCAAGTGGCAAATGACCATTTTGCCCCTAGATAGTGAAAATTTCGGTTTGAATCCAAATTGATCCTCGCACTCCGAATTACCATTTTGAGTCATCCCTGAACTATGAAACTCTTAATTTCACCTCAAAATTCCTATTTGAACTAGTTCGATGCTTAATCGACTTAATGGTACCATTAGGGGCAATATCATCTTTTAACGATTTCTCGAACTTCCTAAACATGCAAACATTCTATTGAGCATGTAAATGACATCGTAATTATTTTATATAACAGGGTTTGACATCTTTCTTTTCCAAACTTCTTGGGCACTAAACCTAAAGTTTTAAACCCCAATTTTCAGCACATATAAACCCTATGAGGAGAAGAAAGAAAAAAAAAGGAAAAAAGAAGAAAAGCTTGGTTTTGTAATTCAAGCAAGCTAAGGTAAGGATTTTGTGTTTTTAAACTTATGGTTGGTTAAATTCTTGGAAAAATGATGTGTGAATCATTTTGTGGCAGCTATGGTGACCATGGGTGTGAGGAAATTATGAATTTCGTTGGGTGAAATTCAAGCTAAAACCAAGTGGCAAGCTTAATGCTACAATTTGAAGCTTATAATTGGTCTAGTATGGTGAGAATGATTATGTGCATATGTAGTGTTATTGTGATGTCATGGGTATGGTTGGAAGGCAATTATATTGATTGGAAGTTTGGTGTGTAGATATGTTTTGTTAGGAAAGGTTTAAAAGGTTATGCATGTTGGTGTGCACGAATGAATATTAATGTTATGCTTGATAGCAACATGTAAATGAGGATGGTGGTACATGTAGCCTTAGAAAATGTTGATGGAAGTAAATTTATAGTTGCTTCCATATGTTAGGTAATTGTTGTGAAAATGATGGATAAACTTGATAAATATCCTTAGACAAGATTTATATATGTGCTAGAGTCATAAATGAGTTACCGATATCCATAATCTAAAGAATTACGCAAGTAAAGATAAAGGCCACTTTGGTAAAAAATGTGTCAAGATATAAGTTAGTTGGATGAGGATTCATGATTGAAGGAAAAAGAGAAGTAAAAATGAGGTACACTAAAGATATTAAATTTGGATTGTTGCTAGGAAGTACAAAAGTAAAGATAATGCACAGTGGTGGCGTGCTAGAGGGAATAACGAGCGATCGGCAAGTAGAATAGCTAGATACCCCTCCGAACAAATAGCAATGTAATATCCTACTATCATAAGGTGAGTGAACTTGCATTTCAAAATGTTTTGGGGAAATGTTTACGTGTTTCAATGAATCATTTAGAAATTTCATCGGTTTTTGCTTTAAAATTTCCTAGGAACAAGCCGTTGATAAAATGTTTGATGTTGTGAAAAGTGAAATGTGTAAAAAGATGAATCCATATGTTTTTGTATAATGTTTATATATATATATATATATACTATGTCATAAATGGTACCATTGTGTGACAAATGCAACCGTGCATGTACGGGGTAAGTGTGCACTTGCCGGTGATGACGATGGTGAGGGAGATAGATGAGATGTTCGGCTATGTGCACGATGTGGTGGGATACACATGAGCTAGGTGAGATGGGATGTCCGGCTATGTGCATGATGTGGTGGGATGCACATGAGCTGGGTGAGATGCACATAATGAATCTTGAAAATTTACTGTTTATTTGCAAATTGATTTTATTACAACGAGAAACATTCTGTTTATACTGCCTTGCTTGGATAATTGTTGGAAATTTCCTCTCTTTCTAATTTCATACTAAATATGGTTCCTTGATCATTCAATGATTTAATAACCAGGGGTTTAATGGAGGGATTTTAATAAGAACTTGAACTAAGTTGTATTGTTTTCAAATAAGTGCATCATGATTATCAACTTTTCTTACCGTTGCTTGTTCCCTTCCTATGTTCACTCACTGGGTTTATACTCACTGTTTTTAAACTTCATGTTTTCAGATTCGGAGGTAGTTGAGACCTAAATTGAGTGTCAATGTATGCTCGTCTTCTTGGTAGGTACTATGGCATCTCAGTAGTGGTACCTTTACTTAAAGTCACTCCGCTAACAATTAAGAGTCTTTTGTCCTTGCACACGCATATGTAATGTAAACTACTAAGAGTCATGTTATAAATGAAGTATGTATATGTTTGATCAATAATGATGCCCTTATGAGATGGCAATGAATGACAGTACTTTGAGGTAATACAAATATGAATATTCAGTTGTTATAAAATATTACTGAAACATTCATCGTCGAGAATTACAACACATAGGTTTAAAAATGATGGATGGAATGAGGAACAGGATCTCATAAAGAGGCTTGCTTGGGCCTAATGGGCTACGCCTATTGGGTCCATGCACCAGTCATGGCTCGGGATTTGGGTCGTAGTAATCATCTCTAATGTTGAGTGATAGTTAGAGAGAAAATGAGAGAGGAAAGAATGTGAGAAGAGAGAGAAAGAATAAGGGAAAATGAGAAGAAAAAAAAGTATTTATAAGTCTAGGATTGTAATATTTTTAAGTTATAAGGGGCATTTTAGTCTTATTACATTTTAGAGCTATTCCCTCAATCATGGAATAGCAAAACCCACGGGGAAGCTCGGGTGTAGTTATGCTTGAGTTTTACCCCATTTCAAAGAATAGCTATTACTAGATAATAGCTATTCCTTGTGGCATTGCTGTACCAAACGGAGGTAGAGCAAAACCATGGGAATAGTCAGGGAATAGCTTAGCTATTCCTTGTACCAAACGTGCAGAAAGGGGTTTGGAATATGGCTCGGCATTGGAAGAGGTCTAATCGCATTTGCACGTTCCTGGTTCAGTGTCTGCATGAATGTACCCTTACAAACAAGGAATGTCATAAGCGTCATTTATCAAATGATCCATTATGTACCCTACGTCGGTAGGAGGAAGAGTCTATGATGCATTTATTGTGTGATTGTCCATTTACAAATGCTATTTGGCTACTCCTATTACCTTAATGACTTCATGGCTTTTTTTATGAATCAAGAATAGTTGATTGGTTTGCTTTCGATCTCTCTCTGTGCAAACTAGTGATTAACGATGTCCCTTGGGCAATTATCTTTGGTATTACTTGTTGGTACATCTGAGGCAGCTCAATAAATCAAAAGTCTAAAGCAAAATATTCAAATGAGGCTTTTTTTATCAAAATTAAAAAAATTATTAAAATAAAAATAATATAACAATATAATATAAATTCTAAATTAAAGTAAAAAAATATGTAAATATTAGAATAATAGTACCTAATTGTTGAATGCTTATTGCAAACCGCAAATGAAGCTCACAACTTTATAAAGATAATAAAAAAATAGACTTCTTGTGTATTCTTTGAAGAAAAATTGAAGTTAAAAGAAAGAAAGACCAAATGAGAAAAGAAGAATTCAAAAGTATATATTATACATTGAAAAAAAATAATTGGTCTTATATATAGGAAAAAATAGCTGTTGAAAATTATTAAATGAGTTGATTAGAATTAAAAAAATAAGTGAGAAAAAAATAGTTGTTGGAGATAATTAAATATATATAACCGTTAGTTGATTGGAAATAAGAGAATATAGTTAAGAATTAATAGCATTCTAGAAATAAAAGAAGTGATAGAAGCCCCGAGCATTTGGCTCATTGGTTAGTGCATGATCTCCCTACTTAAAGAGTAAGATTCGAATCCCCCCTTCCCCAATTATAAAAAAAAAAAAGGAAGTGATAGAAAATTAAGATTTATTATACATATAATTAAAAAAGTGAAAGAATAAATAATTTTATTAATTATTTTTTACTTTTATATTTTTTTAATTTTTATATATTTATAATATAATTAATTATATTATAATTATTATAAAATTATAAATTCTCCCTAAATTTGGGGCCTCTACAAATTGGGGGCCTGAAGCCCTTGCTTGGGTGGCTTTACCCAAAAGCCGGCTCGAGGTAGGTCTTCAGCTTCCCCAACCTCCTACATTCCTCTAACGTCGCCGTCGCCACCATTCCCATTACCGCCTTCCTTCTACCACCTCTCCATCGGTTCACATTCCACCTTATGTCTCAACTTCCAATCAAGGGCTTGGCATCCACGCAAAGGCAGCTCAATAAGTTTAAAGGCCTAAAACGAAATATTCAAGTGAGGTTTTTTTTATTAAAATTAAAAAAACTATTAAAATAAAAATAATATAACAATATAATATAAATTCTAAATTAAAGTAAAAAAACTCTGTAAAGATTAGAACAATAATACCTAATTGTTGAATACTTATTGCAAACCGACAAATGAGGCTCATGACTTTATGAAGATAATAAAAGAACAGACTTCTTGTGTATTATTTAAAGAAAAATTGAAGTTAAAGGAAAGAAAGAGAAAATGAGAAAAGACGAATTCAAAAGTAGATATTATACATTAAAAAAAATTGATTTTAAATATAGGAAAAAAAATAGCTGTTGGAAATCATTAAATGAGTTGATTGGAAATAAGACAAATAAGTGAGAAAAAAAATAACTGTTGGAGATGATTAAATGAAATACCCCATACTTTGATATGGTGATAAATAAAGTTGATCGAATGCAAATTGAGGTCAATTAAAATGTTTAAAAGTGATAAAAGATGAAAGGAGTAGTTTAGGATAAAATATTTCGCAAGTGAAAAAATAACAATAAAATAATAATAATTTTATCAAAGGAGAATTTGTGAGATAAAAAGTGATTTGGAAGTCAAGTGAGGCATAATAAGGTATTTTGGGTACCAAGGAGACAAGATAAAATTTTTAGAAAAAAATAATATTTTATAAATAAAATAATATTAAAATATTAATATTTAGCCAGATGTCAAAGTCAATCAAGAAGAAAGATCATATGGTTGATCCAAGTGGGGGAGAAGATGACAAGCCCGACTCTATAAAAATATTTATCATGACATACATGTGATGGATAGCATGTTTGCATGCTAAGAGAGTCCCGAAAAATTTACAAAAGTCGGTATTGTACCTAGAGGTACAATAAAGTTGATTTAAACCTCGAACTAGATCAAATAGAGAATTTACGATGAAATTAAGAATTTTAAAGTCCCAGAATGGTTTAATATGGTGGTTCGAAGTTCGAGGATCAATTTGGAGTCAAACCGGAATTTTCGCTATCTAGGGGCAAAATGGTCATTTGCCACCTGGGGATAAAATGGGAATTTTAGAAAAGATTTTTTTGGCCCCATTTGACTTATTGGAGTATAATTTGACTCATTGGAGTAAGATTTGAGGTTTAGAAGTGAAAAATTTTAATTTCGGTATAATTTGGAGTAAAAAGGTAAAATGGTAATTTTGCCACCCCAAGGGCAAAATTGTAATTTTCCACCACCAGGACATTTTTCCAGCACATGGTCTTCCTTTATCCTCATTTTGACCATTGACTAATTGTGTGGTGGAGATAAAAAGGATTAAAATTTTTAAAGTTTTAAAAACGGGCCACTGACATGATGCCACGTATCATGCCTTTATTAATTTATTATTTTCCTTTTTAAAAGGAACAAAAATCAGCTCATCTTCCACCCCATGGCCGGCCAAACCAGCAAGAAGAGAGAGAAAATAAAAACAAAACCCTAGAGAGAGAAAATCAAAGAAAAAGTGTGAATTTTCAAGGAAATTAAGTGAAAAATGTGAGATTTTTTCTATTAAGCTTGAGTTTTCTTATTCCCAAGCATTTCTCTTTATTTTCCATGATTAAATTACATGTTTTCATGATGAATTCAATTCTGAAAAAATGGGTTAGGAGAGAGAAACTTGTTAGATTAATTTGATTTTAAGTTATGTTAGTGTTTTAAGTTAGTTTAGCATATTTAGAAACAAAACAACAAGAAAAGAACTTATTTTCTCCCACAATCATTAATGGCTGAATTTACCATGTGTTGAGTGAGGATAAATTTGATTTTCATTCTAGGAGAATTGGTTAAGAAATGATGAATTATGAGCCTAGAAAAATAATGGGAATTTTCAGAGCAAAAATACGATTTTTTACCCACTAGGGGTATTTTCATAATTTGCTACCGAGACTAATAAATTGAATCTCATTCACAGTCATTGAGGTAATTTAGTTATAATTGAGTGTATAAAGTGAGAAGAATTGATTTGGAGTTAAATTGGAGATAATAGGTCGAATTAGGTCAACACCGCATTTAAGCGGTAGTCGGATAAGTTGTATATCCCATCATGCATATATACCGAGCTTGAATTGATTTTATAATGGTCAAGCATTGATGTGATGAATTATGTATTGTACATTGTGGATAGGTGGTGAGCAAAGTACACTGGTAAAAGTATAGAAATTGTGCTTGGAGACTGGGATTAGGAGTACATCGACTCCTAGAACTGTGAGTGAACTTATTATCATCTTAATTATCTAGAGTAGTTTTATACAACTGTGTGATTTTATGGAAAATGGGTTTAAATGGTAAATTGCTATGTTTTAAGAGAAATTGTGATTTTATAAAATGATTTTATAAATTTTCTGGAAAATCGAATACTGATTTTGAAAATAGAGTAATTGGAGACTGTCTGCTTATGTTGTAAATTTATGGTTTTAAATTGAATGGCTTATGACAATATATGAGCATGAATGGCTAAACTGATTTTGGTGTCAGAATTATTTGTATTGTGTATTCAGCCTTGAGAGGCTAGATTGTGATAAATTGCCATGCCATGCTAAAATGAATTTTTATTGAATTGGTGGAGTATATATTAATTATTTACTGTATAGGGGGTTTCGTGGACCAGCCTATTAGAGGGGCACGGTAAACTCCATTATATTATTACCTCGAACGGAGAGGCGCGTAGGGTATCTCCTAGGGTAAAGCTTAGGGTTCACTTCACGCCAAACCACCACGTGAAGGGGAACTCAGCCAATGCCAAGGAACGGCTGTATTTTTCTCAAACTAAAAATATATTTTAAGTGTATACAAAATTTTAACAGCCTTGACGGACTCGGTTGGATGCCCTGCGCAAGGTATCACCGAGTATGAGTTTTGGCACGAGTCAAAGTTTTAAGAAATTCATAAGCTAAGTTGATTACTCGATTTATATGGATTGATTTTATTTGGTTGAAATGAACTAAAGGTAATGAAATTACAGTATGATGACTTATTTTAATTGTCTCCATTTACTCGGCTTTAGATACTTTAGATGGTATCTGTTTACTCATTGGGATTATAAAATCTCACCCCTTCTTCCTATACATTTTTCAGGCTCAGGATAGTTTGTAGATAATCGAGTAAGATGAGAACTAAGCTCGGAACTGCATTATAGAAAGTAAGAGTTCACAGTCTTACATCCTTTTGGTCAATTGGGGCCCACGTGTCATTGCACACTGACATTGCGTGGCCCAAGTCCAATTAAGTTAAGATAAGTTAAGTTAGGTTAGATTGAATAGAATGTATGCATCTACATATAGAAATCTACCTACTTTTGATATGCATAAATAATTAAACAATTACTATTTGATTGCATATAGGTTTTGAGGTGCACTGGTGACATACACACCATGTCTAGAAGAGGTGGTAGTCTCGATACCTCTCATAGTGATAGCGAGGGATCTCTAGATTCTACGGCTAGAAGCAAATGGCCCCCTAATACAGGTGATTCGGAAGGTGGTCCATTCCAAATTCCTAATAACAGAATTCCTCTGAACTTAGCAGAATGGGTTCATAATAAGGAAAGCTTTGAGAGTAGCCAGAATTTTGAAAGTGAGAGTAGCTCTAATATTCTGAAAACTGAAATAGATTGCCTTTTGAAACAATCCAAAGAGTACCATAAAGAACATACGAGGAAGGCAATTATAAGGGGAGATATTCGTCTTAGGAAGGGGGTGAGCATTGTACGATATTTTCCTCCCGATTGTGGAAGAAATGCTGCACCGATAAGTGATGAGGAACGTAGGAGAATACAACAAGCCTGGATTGAAGAACAAAGGAGAAAATCTCAAGAGGAAGAGGATCCATTGATGTGCCCGGATCAGGACAATGAGGAACCTAAAGATGTTTAATACTTTAGTTGAAGTTGTATTGTCATAAATCTAGGCAAGTGTCGTTTAAGGGAAAATGTAGTAGTTACTGTGTAAAGGAGTTAGGAGTGGCTTTTATTTTGTATGACTCGAACGGAATGTAAAATAGCAGTTTAAATAATTGGATATGTATGGGAATCTTTTAGTATAACAGAGATAAATTGGTGATATAATTATTGAGGAAAGTTATAGAAGGAAGCAATAAGGTTATAAATGACATTCGGAATGAATAATGTGATTACATTAATGATTGTAATTTAAGCATGAAGGGGATTATTCAGTGATGTTATGACACTATGAGGCAATAGTTGGGCTAAATATAACCCAATGAAGTTAAATTATGGAATATGGGGAATATAAAATTTTGATTCAGTAAGAATTGCGAGAATAAAGTGAGGAGAAAGCTGGGCTGTCTTCATAGTTAATTATACCGAAAGTCAATAAAATTATTGGAGTATGAGACAAAGAAGATAATTGGATAGGGATGACAATATATTTGAGGAAAGTTGTAGATAGTAGGCAACTTATTTGTGGAGTGGTATATGTATTTTGAATTTATTACACTGTACGGAAAGGATATTTTGAGGTGAAATTTTATGAATGTTGATAAACGTCAAAAGATGACATGAGATGGAAGTATTAATCTGGCTTAATGTGTATGACAAGAAAATAGAAGGTACCTATACTTATGAAACTCATGATATATATCTAAAAAGGAAACCACTGGTTGAGAATGATTGATGTGGTGACTTTGAATGCAAACAAATAGCTTTGATGAGAAAATTTTCAATAGCTACAGTACTTCAACATTGACTGTTCAACGCTGTAATGCTCCGAATACTTCACGCTTATGATGCATGAGTAAGATGGGAGTGACACGATAATGTGCTTACAAATTGAATTTTGGTTGTTGGTCATTGTGTTTTGTTATTTGGGAGTCTTAAATATTCTGGAGAATGTTTACCCAAATGAATTGAAAAACTTCTTTATTGCCTTGTATATAGGCATATAATTAAAAGAAAAAAAAATTGAAAGATTCTTGAGATAACTATTTTGAGATTAGATACCAAGTAATGAAAGTGTGAAGGAAGAATTACGAGACTAGTATAGAAAATCAGTTTATATAGAATATCATTACGAGAATTTGTAATATTTGTATTGATATAGTAAAATGACAAGGGTTAGTAACAACATGAGGCTAATTGTGTGACACCCTAGAAACCTATGAAGACGAGTTAGGGATTGAATGGATGAGTACGTATTTATATATCTTTAAAAGTAAGTGTTTTAGGAATACATAAACATCTTTGAGAAGAGATTCTAATCATACATAGCAAGTATGAAACGTAAAATTTTTAAAACTTGCTAAGAAGCCTAACGGCTAAATCACAAGTTAAGGGATCACATGCTATGAGACATAAGTTTAAGATAGATATTCCCAAGGAAATACTCAAGAGAAGTTTTGCTCTGGATCTCGTTAAAGCAAGCACTAAGTTATGTGATTATAAAAAGGAAGCTGTAAGCTGAGAGTGATATTAGTATTAATATTGAAAAATACTTGAGGAGAATCTAGTTTTAAGTTTTACAATTTCAAGTACAATTTATAAATTAGTTAAGGAAGAATGATGTTATGTTCATATGAAGGAGTGGAACAAAGGATGATAGAAGTTGACCTTGAAAATGAAGTCAGATAATGAAACTTTCTTAATATATTATGGAAATTGGAATTCGAAAATGCTTAAGGCATACATGATTCAAATGGGTTCGAATCTTAAGTGACAAATCAATATCGTAATGCAAGAAAGATACAAGGTAATATAGAGGCATGAAAGATGATTAAGGACAAAAGGATGACTCTTAGGAATTGTGGTATTGCATGAGATGCAATGATCAAGTTGAGATAAATCTTTGAGGCATCAATAGGATTATAAAGCATACACGCATAATAGATTATAATTCAATGGAGATGACATTGTGATGAATGATATATAGTATAAGGAAACTCAAACATATGGTTGGAAATGATATGAATGATATAAAGATATATACAAGTATAATAAGAAGGTTGACATGCACTATAAGAATTATTATATTGAAACTAGGATTGGGATACGGATGAATAAAGGGGGAATGTAGTCCAAAGCATGTGAACACATGGATTCCTATATATAAAGAGAGATGTTGACATTTGAAAATGCATGTATATATGTATATTTGAAATTGATAATTTTACTAACTGAAGTGAAGAATGGTTCTCGGTAATTGGGAGATTTTGAAATAGTGTCCAGAGAGGTTAGTGAGCTAAAGTGTTAATGGACATGTAATGAACGATTAAAGTTATGAATGACTTTGAAGGTAAACCTTGAATTATTTAAGTTTTTAATGGAACTCTATTAAAGGAAGGGTATGGACCAGTATAAGATGAATGAATTAAGGTTGAGAAATTTGGTATGGAGAAAATTAATAAAATGATGATTAGGTATACATAAGTAAATATGATATGTGATCGAAATCAGTATAATTGAGGTGAAGTTATGGTTCAAATTTAATAATGGTGATAAAGGCATGCTTAGTGTCTCGATATAAGAGATCATGGTTGTGAAAAGTATTACTGATTCAGTTCTAAATGATGATAATTGCCATAAATAAAACATTTAATTGAACTGAAGGTGAACGACGTAAATAAATTGAATGTCCCTATAGAAGGAACAAGGAGTAAGATCATAGAAGGAAATTGATAACGCAACATCGACGGGAATTCGATGACGAATTCTATTTAAATGGGGGAGATTGAAATACCCCATACTTTGACATGGTGATAAATAAAGTTGATCGAATGCAAATTGAGGTCAATTAAAATGTTTAAAAGTGATAAGAGATGAAAGGAGTAGTTTAGGATAAAATATTTCGCAAGTGAAAAAATAACAATAAAATAATAATAATTTTATCGAAGGAGAATTTGTGAGATAAAACGCGATTTGGAAGTCAAGTGAGGCATAATAAGGTATTTTGGATACCAAGGAGACAAGATAAAATTTTTAGAATAAAATAATATTTTATAAATAAAATAATATTAAAATATTAATATTTAGCCGAATGTCGAAGTCAATCAAGAAGAAGGATCATATGGTTGATCCAAGTGAGGGAGAAGATGACAAGCTCGACTCTGTAAAAATATTTATCATGACATACATATGATGGATAGCATGTTTGCATGCTAGGAGAGTCCCGAAAAATTTACAAAAGTCAGTATTGTACCTAGAGGTACAATAAAGTTGATTTAAGCCTCGAACTAGATCAAATAGAGAATTTACGATGAAATTAAGAATTTTAAAGTCCCAGAATGGTTTAATATGGTGATTCGGAGTTCGAGGATCAATTTGGAATCAAACCGGAATTTTCGCTATTTAGGGGCAAAATGATCATTTGCCACCTGAGGATAAAATGAGAATTTTAGAAAAGATTTTTTTGGCCCCATTTAACTTATTGGAGTATAATTTGACTCATTGGAGTAAGATTTGAGGTTTAGAAGTGAAAAATTTTAATTTCGGTATAATTTGGAGTAAAAGGGTAAAATGGTAATTTTGCCACCCCAGGGGCAAAATTGTAACTTTCCACCACCAGGACATTTTTTCAGCACATGGTCTTCCTTTATCCTCATTTTGACCATTGACTAATAGTGTGGTGGAGATAAAAAGGATTAAAATTTTTAAAGTTTTAAAAACGGGCCAATGACATGATGCCACGTGTCATGCCTTTATTAATTTATTATTTTCCTGTTTAAAAGGCATAAAAATCAGCTCATCTTCCACCCCATGGCTGGCCAAATCAGCAAGAAGAGAGAGAAAACAAAAACAAAACCCTAGAGAGAGAAAATCAAAGAAAAAGTGTGAATTTTCAAGAAAATTAAGTGAAAAAGGTGAGATTTTTTCTATTAAGCTTGAGTTTTCTTATTCCCAAGCATTTCTCTTTATTTTCCATGATTAAATTACATGTTTTCATGATGAATTCAATTCTGAAAAAATGGGTTAGGAGAGAGAAACTTGTTAGATTAATTTGATTTTAAGTTATGTTAGTGTTTTAAGTTAGTTTAACATATTTAGAAACAAAACAACAAGAAAAGAACTTATTTTCTCCCACAATCATTAATGGCTGAATTTACCATGTGTTGAGTGAGGATAAATTTGATTTTCATTCTAGGAGACTTGGTTAAGAAATGATGAATTATGAGCCTAGAAAAATAATGAGAATTTTCGGAGCAAAAATACGATTTTTTACCCACTAGAGGTATTTTCGTAATTTGCTACCGAGGCTGATAAATTGAATCTCATTCACAGTCATTGAGGTAATTTAGTTATAATTGGAGTGTAGAAAGTGAGAAGAATTGATTTGGAGTTAAATTGGAGATAATAGGCCGAATTAGGTCAACACCGCATTTAAGCGGTAGTCGGATAAGTTGTATATCCTATCATGCATATATACCGAGCCTGAATTGATTTTATAATGGTCAAGCATTGATGTGATGAATTATGTATTGTACATTGTGGATAGGTTGTGAGCAAAGTACATTGGTAAAAGTACAAAAATTGTGCTTGGAGACTGAGATTAGGAGTACATCGACTCCTAGAATTGTGAGTGAACTTATTATCGTCTTAATTATCTAGAGTAGTTTTATACAACTGTGTGATTTTATGAAAAATGGGTTTAAATAGTAAATTGCTATGTTTTAAGAGAAATTGTGATTTTATAAAATAATTTTATAAATTTTCTGGAAAATCGAATACTGGTTTTGAAAATAGAGTAATTGGAGACTGCTTGCTTGTGTTGTAAATTTATGGTTTTAAATTGAATGGCTTATGACAATATATGAGCATGAATGGCTAAACTGATTTTGGTGTCAGAATTATTTGTATTGTGTATTCAGCCTTGAGAGGCTAGATTGCGATAAATTGTCATGTCATGCTAAAATGAATTTTTATTGAATTGGTGGAGTATATATTAATTATTTACTGCAGAGGGGTTTTGTGGACCAGCCTATTAGAGGGGCACGGTAAACTCCATTATATTATTACCTCGAACAGAGAGGTGCGTAGGGTATCTCTTGGGGTAAAGCTTAGGGTTCACTTCACGCCAAACCACCACGTGAAGGGGAACTCAGCCAACGCCAAGGAACGACTATATTTTTCTCAAACTAAAAATATATTTTAAGTGTATACAAAATTTTAACAGCCTTGGCGGACTCGGTTGGATGCCCTGCGCAAGGTATCATCGAGTATGAGTTTTGGCACAAGCCAAAGTTTTAAGAAATTCATAAGCCAAGTTGATTACTCGATTTATATGGATTGATTTTATTTGGTTGAAATGAACTGAAAGGTAATGAAATTACAGTATGATGACTTATTTTAATTGTCTCCATTTACTCGGCTTTAGATACTTTAGATGGTATCTGTTTACTCACTGGGATTATAAAATCTCACCCCTTCTTCCTATACATTTTTCAAGCTCAGGATAGTTTGTAGATAATCGAGTAGGACGAGAACTAAGCTTGGAACTGCATTATAGAAAGTAAGAGTTCACAGTCTTACATCCTCTTGGTCAATTGGGGCCCACGTGTCATTGCAGATCAAAACTTATATTTTGGTTATCTGTATTTTTATTCATACAATTTTTACTTTACTTTCATGTGCGAAAAATTATTTACGAATATTTCTATAAAAATTTATTTTATGAGAAAATAAAATATTTTATTGATTATTTTTGAATAGTACTAGTTGTTAACAATTTGCTTTCAAATGAACGTTTTAGATACTTATTTTGTTTTTAAATCATTAAATATATATTTTCTGCTTACTTACTACATTTTTAGCAAATTTTGAGATTTTTGACAAAAAATGACGAAAATGCCCCTGTGAGCAAAAAAAAACAATATATTATGTTATGATTTGGAAATGATTTGTAATCCTTCGTATTTTGATTATTTGATAACTATTGCTCATCGGGGAAGTGCGAAAGCTGATACGAGAGCCTTGCGAGGTTTCGATCGACATTTTGGGTGAAGAATGTTTGTCGAGGCTTCGCGGCGGTTGTCACGGGCTCGATGGGGAGTTCCGGGTCGTGACAGATTAAATACATATGACCATTAGTTGATTGGAAATAAGAGAATATAGTTGAGAATTAATAGCATTCTAGAAATAAAAAAGTGATAGAAAATTGAGATTTATTAGGCACATAATTAGAAAAGTGAGAGAATAAATAATTTTATTAATTATTTTTTACTTTTATATTTTTTTAATTTTTATATATTTTTAATATAATTAATTATATTATAATTATTATAAAATTATAAATACTCCCTAAATTTGGGGCCTCTCCAAATTGGGGGCTGAAAACCCTTGCTTGGGTGGCTTCACCCAAGGGCCGACTCTGCGGTACATATGAAAATGGAGGAATATTTTTGTTTTTTAAGGTAAGTGGATCTCAATGGAGGGGCAACTAAATGCAATCCTAAGCTTTGCGTATCCGTAAACAATTCCTGTTATTTATATGTGGATTTTGGATTAAATGTGATCAGGAAAGAAAGATTCTGGTAATATAGACAGCTCTTCCACTAGGCTGGTTGCCATTGAATTCAGATGGCACGTTTAGAAGGCCAGTGAGGTTGTTTACTGCAGGTGGGGCGATTCAAGATTCTAATGAGGAATGGTTCAATGGTTTTACCATTAGCCTTGGAAGATGCACATCATATCGAGCTAAGTTATAGGGTGTCTATAGAGGACTTTGTTTTGCTTAGGAGTTGGGCTTTCCAAAATTTGATTTACAAGGCGATAGTAAGTTAGTTGTGCAAGCCATTACTTCTTCTAAGATTATCCTTGCTCTAATTTGGACTTAATCCAAATCATTCATCAACTTCTTCAGAGGCAATAAGAAGTTAATATGCGACACATTTTTAAAAAAGGTAATATGATAACCAATTGTATAGCTAATAAAGGTTTTGACGTAGATAATGATTATGTTTTTTATGATGTTCCTCCAGTAGATACTAGGAAGTTATTATTGAACATATGTAAGGGATTTGTTTTTCTCATCTGATTAGAGTTTAATGAATCTTTTCTTCCTTAAATTTTTTTTATTTACAAATTGATAAATCTTATTAATATTTGTAATAAAAAATTGAATTTTAATTTTTGTGTGATACTGTTACCTATAATTGTAAATATTATTTATATAATAATTGAGAATTATTTAAAATGATAAATTATAATTTAGAAATATAATAAGTAAAAATATCCGTATTTGTGAAAAAATAATTTTTTCAAACATTTATACTTTTATAGATAATTATGAATAATATTGATTTTCGTGAACTAAAAGGTTTACTAGATAAAATGTGAAGTATGGATATACATGATTGAATAGTAACTTTCCAAAAAAAACAGAAAGAGCAAGCCATGAAATCCAATGAAGGCTAATTTTTAATTGAACAAAAAAGGTTGGTAAAAAGTTGGAAAGGGTATTTGATGACAGCACATTAGGCCAATGATTAAATGAAGGGTTTTTGTGAGCTTTTGGAATTAAAAAGAGAGGCTGAAAAAGCTAGTAATCCCGCTTTATTCCCAGGCGTGGTAAAAAAGCTCCTGTTCTGTTCCAACCCATCATCAAACACAATCATGGAGGTCATGTATCTCACAGCACCCCTTTTTCGCTTTTATGGGCTCTACTCCTACCGCTATCATTGCCCTTGCCACCTCATTTAACCTCTTTCTCTATCCTTGTTTTTCACCTTTCAACACAAGCCATACTGCCCCTCTCCTTCCATCTACCTTTGAGCTCTGGCCCTTTAGCGTTAGGGTTAGGGTTCAGCCTGTTGGCTTGCAGGCAAAGCTACGTAACCCATATTTTTTTCTAGGTTTGCAACTTTTTGGTCATAATTTGTTTTGACTTTAATCTTGGAATCTTGAATTTTCCAGGTCTGTTGGGTGGTGCTATCAAGAAGGCTGATAGCTGCTTTCAAGGCTTTTGGTGCTTTGTTTCATCTTGACCAAGTCTCCACCTAATTCCGCCCATTGGAAGCAAATTCCTAATCCAAGATTCTTTGCAATTTTGTCAAAAAGACAGCATTTAAAATATTGGGATTGGAGGAGAAACGAGGGGCTAGCATTTGCATTACGCAAAGGGTTAATTACATGGCAGGCGGTGTTTGGGCCAAGGTTCAACAAAAAGTCAGTTATGGATTCTGTGAAGGAGTTCGAAGTTGATAACAAACACTTGAAGCTGAATATATATATATATAGCAATCAATTTTCCCAAGCACTTAATTGTTTTTCAGCAACCAACCCATGATGAAACGGAGGAATAACATCAATTCATGGGGGGTCTAATTGTTTGACCACTTCAATCTCACTAATTGCAGCAACTTGCAACTTGCAACCAAACCAAATACTAGTATTCCTCCTATCTTCCAAATAAGATATGTTACCTAATAACATTAAATATAAGAATTGCTTAATCAAAACAATACTACTACAAGACCAACAGATACTTATTCAAATGATTACTGTTTGATTTTATTGTAATTATCTTGAATATATCATGAGAAACAAAATTTATTATGATTAGATAGGATCCCAAATCCTACTTAAGGTCAGGGGTATATGGAAAAAAAAAAATCCTTGTAGGCCATCTGTTGCAAATGAGATTATGACAAACTTCATTGTGCATTAATTAATTACTAAATCACCAACACTATGTATTCCAAAATTAGGAACTTGTTGTACTAAGTCTGGTGTCAAATTCATTGACTAGCAGCTCCATGGAAATGGAAGAGGACGGCAGTCACAGTAATGAAATGAAATTTGTTACTTAGCTTCTAGATGGAATGGCCCCTTTCTATTCAAATTGGTAAACCACTTTCAACAACTTGAAAAGATGGACGGCTGTGATTAATGCAATCACTCTGGACAAAACACATATGTACATCGAATTAATTACAATGATGATGACGATGATCCATATGTTAAAAATATAAATATGAGCTGCAATATTATATTTACAGATTTTAAATAGTATTTTTTTTTATAATTACCAGACATTATAATATTATATAATCATGTTATTGTAAGGCATCTGAACCTTTCTTAATTGGAAATTTCAAGTAGAGGTCAGTTTAGTAAAATTACCTTAGTAATCTCTTTCTCTCACAGCTCCGCAAATCATTTCCTCCAAATTCCTCACTGATTACCCCATTAGTCACGTTAATAATTAACAGTTAAATAATCATATCCAATCATCTAAATTCTAATAATAATAATACTAAAAAACATAGGAACACTATTAAAAAAGAAAGAAATTTTCAAAACACCCAGTTTTTCTCAACTGACCCCGCGTTTTCTTCCTTCTCCTCCCTCCCTTCCCCGTCGCCACCTCTCCACCAAACCCGAAACGCCGCCGTCTTTTTTCTTTTTTTTTTTTTAATTCTTTCTGTTATGGGAAACTGTAACGCATGCGTTAGACCGGACGACAGCCCGGAAAGTAAACCGAACCGGTCCGAACACAGCCAGAGAGGTAAGAAAAAAACCCGGGAAAGGAAACCGAACCCATACGCCGAGAAAGTCCCCTCGCCGGCTCCGATCCGAGTTCTAAAAGACGTGATTCCACTGAGTCACCGAACTCGAATAGGCGACAAGTATATCCTCGGACGCGAACTCGGCCGAGGGGAGTTCGGAATCACCTACCTCTGCACGGACAGGGAAACTCGCGAAGCGCTCGCGTGCAAGTCAATCTCCAAGAGGAAACTCCGAACAGCAGTCGACATCGAAGACGTCCGACGCGAGGTTGCCATAATGTCAACGTTGCCGGAACATCCGAATATTGTGAAGTTGAAAGCGACATACGAGGACAACGAAAATGTCCATTTGGTTATGGAGCTTTGTGAAGGAGGGGAATTGTTTGATAGGATAGTAGCGAGAGGGCATTACACCGAGCGCGCGGCGGCGAACGTGGCGAAGACGATAGCGGAGGTGGTTAGGATGTGTCACGAGAACGGGGTTATGCATAGAGATTTGAAGCCGGAGAATTTTTTATTTGCGAATAAGAAAGAACACGCGCCGCTTAAAGCCATTGACTTTGGCTTGTCTGTGTTTTTTAAGCCTGGTAAGTAGGAAGATTTTAATTTTTTTCCCTTTTTTTTTTTCAGGATTTATGTGGGTTTTTTATGGTTTGGCTTGTAAATTTTGGATTTTTTTATTTTTTTAAAATTGGGCTGTTAGAATTTTTCTTTTTAGTTTTTATTTTCACTTTTCCAGTTTCTGGTTAAAGAAGGGTTTTTGAATTCATTTTTTATTTTGCTTCTTAGATATTTGTTTAGGCGTTGAATCCTGAGTTTGGGTTTCGTGAGATTTGTTTATGGTTTGTAGCTTGATTGCAGGATTGATATTTCTAATTTTGGATTTATTTTTGTAGGGGAGAGGTTTTCAGAGATTGTGGGGAGTCCATACTATATGGCTCCTGAGGTTTTGAAACGAAATTATGGACCGGAGGTTGATGTGTGGAGTGCTGGAGTGATCCTTTACATTTTGTTATGCGGGGTTCCTCCCTTTTGGGCAGGTATTCCTTTTCTTACTTTGTGTTTTTTTATGGTTGTACAGTGGCAGTGACCACCCTCATCAAGCTTTTGCATTAAAATGTTTTCTTCTTTTGAATTCTGATTTCGATTTTCGTGTTGCTTTTTTCAGAGACTGAACAGGGTGTTGCACTTGCAATTTTGAGAGGGGTCATTGATTTTAAGAGGGAACCTTGGCCTCAGGTTTCAGAGAGCGCCAAGAGTCTTGTTAGACAGATGTTAGAACCAGATCCTAAGAAGCGGTTGACTGCTCAACAGGTGCTTGGTAAGTCCTCCAGTAGTTCTTGAGATGCTGGATTTTCTGTCAGTACAACCGTATTTTCGTATTTAGCTAAAAGTATTCAGATAGCATTTTGAGTTTCCTGGGGTGCTTGCTGCCTCAGTATTAGGAATTATTATTGTTTTAAAGATTGAAGTCAGGTTAAATCGTGGGATTCAATATGAATAACAAGAAAATCGGATTAACGATCACTACTTCATATTTAACTTTAATCAAGAGCAACTGAGAAATTTCTGAAATTAATAATTCACTGGATTGAGTTTTATTGGATTTTTAGTAAACATGCGTGTAAGATCATTTTGTCATTCATTCTAATACTGGAATGGCTGAATATTACCAGAGGCTAGACTTAAAAAAAGTTGTAGTTTCTTTTATTGCTTGTATTCTTGAATTGGGAAAACTCTTGAGTCAAACTGTCTTTCTGCTGCTTTCTTTCAGGCTATTTGTTTTGATCAATCTCTAATCTTCCTCAAGTCTGTGGCTATCCTAAGTTTATGTTTTTATATGAGGTACCCCATGGTTAAAGGTTCTTGCTTGGATGGTAATTCACCAGTAGGTTAAAGTCAAATACATGCTTCCTGAAGAAATATGGGAGCTTTTTTCGCCTCCGGTCTTGCCAATACCTGTCTGAGAAGTGCTAAATCTTGGTCATTTGCTTCAATTTTTTAGGTTTTATTTTTGACCAGTCCAGTTAGATATTTTCTGCTCAAATTTTTCCCCTTTCCAAGTCTGGACCATATTAGGGAGTTCTGGTAGTAGTTGTCTCCAACTTTAGCTTAGTTTTGCCTAATGTTCTTTACAACCTGCACAATTCTTAAAGCATGTGTAATCTTGAAACAACAAATCCCTTCCATAATGATTTCAAGCAGCATGCTCACTTTATACTATGCTGCAGAGCAGTTGGATACACGGTATTTGGCATCTGATAATGAATTATACATTGTTTTTTTGGTCAAATGCTGATTGTGGCAAATGTTGACATATGTATGCATGCATTTATCTAGTCTACATGTTAATAAACTTTATTTTGAAGTGATCAAGGAAATTTATCATGAAGTGAGCATTGGGGGGCAATATCATTCATATAGATGAGGTACTTAGTGGGGAAAGGCTTAGTTTGTTGTTGTTGTTGAAGAAAGAAATTCAACCTTTCAAATAACATCTGACATAGGAATAAGCAAAATTCATTAGATGCTTACTTGCACAGTAATATTTCACCTTTTAATATTTCTATCACCAGAAATCATTTATTTTAATAGGTAATATATTAGCATTGCTAGTTTTTTGAAATCCTCACAGGATCCTGTTTCTGACTTTCCTTTTTTAAAGTAGTTGTGTTGATTTTCACTTATTAATATCTTCCTTCTTTTTCCTTTCTCTTGGGCACAGAACATTCCTGGTTGCAAAATGCAAAGAAAGCTCCAAATGTTCCATTGGGAGATATTGTGAGAACAAGGCTCAAGCAGTTCTCTGTGATGAATAGATTCAAAAAGAAGGCCTTGCGGGTAAGGGTTTTTAGTTGGATTATGTGAAATTGTTTGTTCAGGACCAAAAATCATTGCACCACCATGCAATTCGCAAGTATCTGCTGGATGATTCAATTTTGCAAATGCTGCAGGTAATTGCAGAGCACTTATCTGTAGAAGAGGTTGAAGTAATCAGAGATATGTTCACATTGATGGATACCGACAATGATGGGAAAGTTTCATATGAGGAGCTGAAGGCCGGGCTTCGAAAGGTTGGTTCACAATTAGCTGAACCAGAGATCAAGATGTTGATGGAAGTGGTATGGGTCAATTCTTGCTTACATCGAATCTGAAGTTTCATTTTTAACTTTGAGTTAAGTGCACTCGTTTTGCTTGCATGTGACTTTTATCTTGCTTGAGCCCATTTATGTTACTTTCAAGTTCTCTGTTCTGCTACATGCTTCCTCTATGTAGCATGCTGCAATTTGTGCTGAACATCCTCTACTAAATATATATTTTTTCTGTGGCTTAAATATAAAGTTGTCAAATTGATCATATTAGCATGCTAATCGAGCAAATGGTAATTGTGATTCTACTTTTTGCATGTACTTCTTAGTCCCTTTGTAGTATGATCATTCACTCAGTTTCATTATGAGATTGCCATCATAGCTTTACTTTATATCAATTTATTTACTTATTGTCAAGTTATTTTTTATTTAAGGGATTTCACATTATGCACTATTGATTGTGTATTTCAATAATTAATTGTTGGAATTATTAGGAAAGTTATACTGTCAATGGTCCTTGGCTCCTTCTAGAAGCTGTAGTTTTATTTCTTGCATGAACCAAAAAATCAGCTCAGCTCCCTCCCCTGTCTTTTTGTTCTTGAAGAACCATTCCTTAAATCATCTATTGCTGAAATTTCAAATAAAAATCATCTATTGCTGAATAATTTACCATCTTTAACAATTATATTATTAAATTTTTATCGCAAGCACTACCTCTGAAACCAAAAATTTTGTAATTCCTTTTGGCCAATGATGTTGACCTCTATTTAGACATTCATGGACTGGTTTTATGTCTCAGAAGCTACATCCTCTGTGAAGTTAAGAAATGGGATTACCTAACGGATGTATTGCATATCTACGATGATTCGTAGAATTTATTTTCTTGCATATTTTTTGAGAAAGATTTACATATTTACTTGTTTGCAATGCTTCTTATTTATTGGTTTTGAAACTTTTCTTAAAGCCATTGTTGGGCTAACAATAGGCTTTAGAAATATTGTTTTCCTTCATTATTATGTTTGGAGAGCCAAGCCTAGAGAGTAAGCTTAGGTACATGATATCATGAATTCCTAATTGAGCTATTGCAAATTCAGTAAAAGCAACTTTTATCAGAGTTTTTATTTTTGGTTGCCATGTCATATATGATCTAGAGAAACATGCACCATTGCAGTAGAACTTGAGAGGTTTTCAATAACATATGTCAACTTAACTTTAGTATTAATCACTAAACTGGATAATTGTAGTTCTGTCTACACTGTGTTTCACACGTGTAAATTTTTTTTTTTGGATAGTTTCACATGTTTAGTTAACCGAAAGATCACAACTTAACATGATACATTATTAAATTTGATTACATGTTTTTTCTATAATCTCTGTGTTGATCCAATATTTATTTGTAATAGGCTGATGTTGATGGAAACGGGGTACTAGACTATGGAGAATTTGTAGCAGTGACAATTCACTTGCAGAAGATGGAGAATGATGAGCATTTCCGCAGAGCATTTATGTTCTTTGACAAAGATGGGAGTGGATATATTGAACTGGATGAGTTACAGGAAGCCTTAGCTGATGAATCAGGTGAAGCTGATGTTGATGTGCTGAATGACATCATGCGTGAAGTTGACACTGACAAGGTTTGACTTCCTAGCCAAACTAACTCGTATTGTTTCCTATGTTCAGGATGACTCCTATTTTGCGACAATTTTCTTTTTCATAAATATCACTTTCATGGTGCTTAATTGAAACAGAAATATAAACTCTGAGTAATTATTACTTTAGAAATGTGTCAAAATAGATTCTGTTAAAAAAGGTTCAAATTTCACTGCAATTGGGACTAGATGTTGAGGATTGTTAATTTTCACTAAAATTACTAGTCCCCTCTCTCTGTCATATATTTTCTTCTGTAAGTTTGCATTTTCACCATATTAGATCAGTTATCTCATTTTTTTGTCCTTGTCCACATTTATTCAGGATGGTTGTATCAGTTATGATGAATTTGTTGCCATGATGAAAGCTGGCACTGATTGGAGAAAGGCATCAAGGCAGTATTCAAGAGAGAGGTTCAAGAGCTTGAGTCTTAACCTGATGAAAGATGGTTCTTTGCAGCTCCATGATGCAGTTACTGGCCAAGCTGTTGCTGTTTGAGCTATATATGGGATCTATGACTTTGTTATGCTTGTGCCTGCTGGATGTTTCTCTCACCCTTTTGTTGTCGATAAATGATTGTATATCTGGAAAACTAGCAGACGGGTGAGTGGCATTTAGGTTTAACAATGAGCTCTTGGAGGCAGACAGAATATTCTTTGATAACATGTTGACATGGCCGGCTTTGGTTGGTGTTTTGCTGCATGGAAGTGTGGATTAATCCATTAGAGTGGTTAGCAGATGGTAGCAAGTGAATGCATGTCCATGTATATTTGTTCATGTCATGTGGTTTGATGATTTACTTGGTATTATTTTATTTCCATTTGTGCAGAATCTAGTATAGGGTTGTTTATAAGCAATGTGAGTCCTTGGAAAAATATTCCCAATGTTGGTTATCCCATCCATTTGTGGTCTAATTTTCTCATGTAAAAGCTCCTATTGTTTGTTGGAAAAGGAAAATGAGAGAGACAGAAGAAAGGGTTGTTACTTATTGATGTTGTGATCAAGATTTATCACTGAAATGTAGGTAGGATGAGACCAACAACCCATTTAGTGGTTGCCTTCAGAAACCATATCTAATTTAAACTTAAATATTGAGATAAATTAAAAGGAGAAAGGATAATTTTACTTTTAAATCTCATCCACTTACCATTAGATTAAATATGGTTTGTAAATCTTTCAATATGGTCAATCTATTATGTCAATTTTTTTAGCTTTTATCCTTCCAACCTGCTATAATTATCTTCTAAAACGACTTAAACTGATTTGAAAGTTTATCTGATTGATTTAAACATTCCCATTTTTTCTCTTTTTTTATTATTTACATCAAAACAATGTTATCTCTCCAATTTTTTGTTTGTCACATGTTTTCTTTATTCTATTAAATTTCACAACTAAATTTCCTCAAAAAAAATAAAAAAAACATGTCTCACGCGCTATACTAACTATTTGGTATCCTTGTTAAGATCACCATGGTGATCTAAATACATTTTGATCTTGGTATGTAAAAATACAAATGCAAATAGACACCCTTGATAACTCTCTCTCTCTCTCTCTCGTGCACACACACACACACATATATATATATATATATATATATATATATATATATATAATTGATAAAAAAATTAATTTTTTATATAAATTCAAACATACAATGAACAATATTGTTGTAGAAAAAAAAATGAATTTGTTGAAATAAAAATTTACACCGACTCAAAGTTGCTTCATTTTGTTATATCTTTCTCATTCACAAAAGTATCAATATACCTTTTATGTTTATTTTGATTAATTAAAGATAAGTTAATTTATTTAAAAAGATCTATAAATTTATAGGTTAGAAATATAAGAGTAACTCAATCTCATGCATATACTTTTTGGTGGAATTTAAAAAATATCTTAGTAGATCTTATTTATATCAAATGTTAAAGTTTTTACATGAAAACTATGATCTTTTCACCTTTGTAAGAAAAAATTCAACAAAGAAAAATTTGGGTTATTATTACACACATTTGTTGAAGATCTTGAAGATCAATTTTCGTACACAATAATATTAAAAAATTCTTTATATAATTTCACGTGCATTATTAAGTAATTTACACTTATTACTCATAATCACATATTTATATGTATTTCTATATGTTAAATGAAGATAAAAACCATTTACTATATGAAAGTTAGTTTAGATTCCCTTAATTACCCGCTCTCCCACATGTTTATTGCATTGTTGATTACTTAAAAAAAAAAGAAATTTAAGCATATTCACTATCAATGTTCATAATATTCACTAATATATGCTATTTTATGAACGTTAATTACAATTGAAAGTAGATTAATTGAGTTTTCTCTATCAAAGTTCAAGTGACATCTTTCCAAGTTTGGACAATTTTTCTCCCAAATAGTCTAGCCCATCAATAATTGAGAGCTTTTTCCTTTTTGGGTACGATATAGTTGATGTATGAGCTACAGTGTTATACCAAAGGACTTAACAATTTAAAGGCTAATTAATTGCAAACTAAATTAGCCATAACTTATGCAAAGAAATTAGAATGGGTTCTTTTTAATTATAATTTTCAACATTTTTATATTTTTGATTTGGAAAGTTCATACTCTATATTCAGGATTTAAAATATTCTATTAGGAGTATATTCTTCTAGCAAGATGTAATATATTAAAAGGGTTTATATTTGATATTCTGATAATGTATAGCTTCTATATTGTGATACTTTCAATTTTTATGTAATGGTAAAACGTAAACCTACTTGGTGAGTTTAGGAGAATCTATGAACATGACACTAGTAGCGAGATTTTCTTGGAAACCCAATGTTTTTTTAAAAAGGTTTTAAGCTAAATGAGACAAGGGAGGAAAGATATAGTCAAAAGAATGAATTTTTGCCAAGAAAATTATGTTCTGTTGTAAAAGTATCGATACCTTAAGAATAGGTATCAATACTTAAGAAGATAGAATACCTTGGAAAGTATTCTATGTAAAAAGTATCGATACTTAAAGAGGAAGTATCAATACTTATTGATACCTCAAAGGGATGTATCAATACTTAATGGTCAAATGCTTTAGAAAAAGCATGCCTGATGAAAAGTATCAATACTTATAAAAAAGAATGAATACTTGAGGTGAAAAGTACAAAAATAAAACCCCCTTGGGCTAAACGCCCATTTGTTTTTCGTTTATCATAGTGTACCTCTCTTCCTTCCCTCTCCCAAGTCTTTCTTATAACCATCCAAGAGTAACTTAAACTCAAGTTTTAAATTGATTAAGGTAAGGTTTGCAACCTTGCGAACACTTTTATCGATTGGTTTTTGAATTAACTTTTCTCATTAAGAGAATTTTTATTTTTCTCTTAGTTGTGAGGATTTTCAAATTGGTTTTCCTAATGTGTGCTCACCAAGGTAAGTGAAAGCAAGCATTAAGTATATGGTAATATGAACTATGGGTTATAGAAACTTCTGAGCTAAACTAGAGTTTGAGAAATAAATGTTTTTGTTGATTACATGTGTTGATTGGTTTAGGTTCCATTAGGCTCCCAAGTTTAATAGCTAGAAGAGCTTGGGTAGGTAACTTTGCATTATGTTGGTGGCATATAAGTTGGGTGGACTTGCATTGAAAAATGTTATACTATGAAAAACATGACAAAATATGTGTTTGAAATGAATGTGCTTAGAAAATTGTTTTTGTTATGGTTTAACCATCGAGGATAGGCACATGTGTATGTATATATGTTCTCATATAATGAACTTGCATGGAAACAAGCTTTTCAAATGGCGTAGTACGTTAATGATATATCAAGTTGTGTATGGTTGTGTTTTCAAAGGTAAATTCTTGATGTTTTATAAAGTTATGTGATGTTGAACATTTTAAGGATTTGTAAAATGTTATGTGGTGATGGCAATGAAACTTTGTGAGTTGTGGACTCCTTAATGGAGGGATTCGAAATGATATGTATGTACTGAGTGGCATGGTAGTAAAGCTACATGCCTAATGATTTTTTATTATGAGAACCGTGTAAAGGACTTTATAATGGCTTACATGAGATAAATGCTTTTAGTGGAGTAGCTTAAGTGAAGGACTTTTCCTAGTTACGACATCACTAGACATTGTACGTAATAAGATCATCCTAGCTAGCCTTGTACCTGAAGGATTGCACAAGCATTTATGAGGTCATTGACGAAATGGCACTAGACCGTATCATGAGGGTTAGCTACCTAAATATCATCCTTGATAGTTGGGAGTGAAATACACTATTCGTTGGCTTAAGGTCCATGAGACCAAGTTTACACATAGTGCTTCACTAGTATGTTCCACCTAGCTACATTTGATGAGTTATGTAATAATGTTGTCATGATTTTGATTTAAATGACAAAGTAAGTTTTCAAAGGGAATAGTGTGGAATAAAAATGTTTTGAAAAATGCTTTATGATTAAATGTATATGGTTGTTGTTAAGAATTTGGGAGAAATGTTTAAGTACTTCAAAACTGTAGAATATGAAGGAAGAATTGATGCTTTTGAATAAGGTATCAATATTGTTGGTCTCAATAATATGTGCTAGAGGGGGGTGAATAGCACAATTTGGCTCTTTCAAAAATTAGCTCTAAGTTGGAACAAATGCAAGTGAAAAGAAAGAATGAAAATAAGAACAAAAACAGAGTAGATAACATAACAGAATTTAGAGTGGTTCGGTCCAAGACCTACTTCCACTACCTTGATTATCCAACCAAGGATTTTCCAAACAATCCACTAGGAACTAGTGAAATTCATAAGCTTTCACCAAGCTTTACAATGGCTTTTACGAGGCTCAGCCAAAACCTTTTACACTAGTTTTTCCCGGGCTCAACTATAACCCAACACCTAACTTTTAAAGGCTAAGTTAGAACCTTAACACTTTCAAGCAAACGTAGCTTGAAACAACCACTTAGAGTGACTCCCTCTCTTTAAGAATACAAGAGAAGAGGTAAAAGAAAGTACCTATGATCAGAAGTTGATCTAAATGGTACAAGGTTGAGTGCAGAATACAAATACAAGAGATGGGTGTTTAAGTGCAGCAAGGTGTAGAGAAGATTTTCTAGTTTTTTAACTCTATATGGCTCAAATCTCCTCCAAAACTTCTAAAAACTAGTTTCTAACTATTGAGAGACCCTTTTATACTTGGAGAAACATCTATGATGGGAGTTTGACAGTTTTCTAGCAGTTGGAGACAATTGAGAGTCGGTTCTAGCCGTTACTCTGTCTTTTAGTGCAGATTTCAAACTTGCAGGGAGAATGCTCTTAGTCGACTAAGTCGTCTTTGTTTTCTGCTCCCTGTATCTGGTAGTTACGGCAATGTGCACTTAGTCGACTAACCCATTTCTTGGTCAACTAAGTTGGTTTTGTCTTGAAGTTTAGATTTTGGCAGTAGCTTTTTAGTTGACTAACTCACATCTTGGTCGACTAAGTTGCTTATGTTTCTCAGTATTCTTCAACCTGCCATTTCTTCAATTTAAATTTTAGTCAACCAACATTCTTCATTATTTAACCAAAGTCCTTTCTTTTTGTTGATCAATCGTTTTTCTTCATTTTCATGATTTTTGATATACACATATGAAAGATTGATTTATTATTTCCATATGACTTTTTGTCCTGCACACTTAGATAGAAATGTTTGACACAAATGAAATGGGAATGTTTTGTTATCATCAAAAACTAATGGAGCTAACAATCTCCCCCTTTTTGATTATGGCAAAACATTCCTTGGTTAACAGCACAATGTCCTTTATTCTTTTTAATTTCAGCAAAAAGTAAGGATTGCTCCCCCTAAGTGTGTGCTCCCCCTTAATGTATGCATATTTAGCTTATTCATTTCAGCAGATTTCATTCATGTCATATAGAAAATGACACCGTTCATTCAGAGTATATATATATGCAGATCTTTACGATAATTTGCAGCAGATGAATGTTGACAGTTTCTCATCAAAATTTTAGTAGTGTCTGTCATTAACATACTATTACCAGATTTTGTCTATACCATTCAACAATCATCAGATACACTATACTTAGCATCCATATCCATTAACAAACATAATTTACAGTAAAGATCGGTAATCAGTATGCAAATCTGAATATCAATGTAGTGATAGACTTTCATTAACAGTAATTAAAATGTCATAAATAGCAGAATATCAACAAGGATTCAATTATCAGCAGCAACATACTATAAACATATCAGCAAAATACCATAATCATTCATAAAAATATCAACAACAAAATTAAAGTTAAGTGTTCGATTGCCATCATGGCATACCCAGCAGGAAAACAAAAACAACAGTTGATATTTCTAAAATGCCCCTGATTCATTTTTACTTCCTTTCTTTCCTAAATTCCTGGTTCCTCCACCTTAACATTTTTTTTGATTAATTTCCTAAGGTTCTGCCATACTCTCCCGTTTTGTCAGCATCAAATCAAGGGGTTTCTAGTCATCTGAGGTATCAGAGGTGTGGATTCAATGTCATAAAAAGGATTAAGAGGAAAATGAGAAGGTTCTCGTAGAGGTGATGATTTTTTAGGGGAAGGTTCTGGTGAGGATTTGTCAAAGACATTGACTAGATCTTGAGAAGAAGATACTAGAGCTAGCTTGGATTTTTCTGCCAATCGAGAATACTTTCTTCTCTTAAGAAATGCTATCTTTGTGGCCATAGTTTCTTGCCCTTGGTTTGTGGCTTGGATTTTGCTGCAGTGGCTTTCTTCTCTTGTGATGATGCAGTGACTTTTTGTTTTTCTTTTTCAGATTTGGCTTTCATTCTGGGGGTTGGTGTAGATGTTGTTTGCTGAGCTTTTTCCTTAACTGCTTCTTTCTTAGCTTGTTCCTCCCTAGCCATTTGTTGGAAGACATCCATAATGGATACTTCTTCTGAATTTGGAGTAGAGGGCTGTTGTTTCTCAGATCTTGAACCAATTATTTCTGTTCCTTGGTCTGACTTGTCCTTGCTCTAGTGTTTAGATGATAGAGCCTTAGCTGGTTGATCAACACCAAGATGTGAGTCCTCTGTTTGAAGGATAGGATTGGCAGTTCTATAAGTGGAGCCTTCAACCTGAACACCATGACTTGCTTCATGAGGAGCAGACCTTTCTGCTTGCACAGCTGAATCCTCAACACCTTGCTGTGCTGGTGCAACACTTGGTGTTTTAGAGGAATCTGTAGCAGTAGGTTTTGATGACATTTTTCGTTTTCTTTTCAATTCTTTTCCTAGTTCAGCAAATATCTCTTCAATCCTCTACAATCTAGCTCCTTGATAAGTGATTCCATCTATCCTCATCAAGAGATTGAAAATCATTTCACTAGAGAATTGTGAGGATGGTGCCTCTGTTGGTGCTGGAATTGCAGAGACCTTGGGTGTTCTAGTAAATTTCTCTCCATCCAGCTTATAACCCATTTTAGGTAGACTACCTAAGTAGATAGCCTGGTCTCTACTCTTCACCATATCAACTTCATATCTTTTTGCCCATACACCTTTTTTGGCACTAAGGATGTGATCACATTTCCATAAGGCAGATTAATTTTCTCAAGTTTGCATGCTCATTTCATCTTTTCAATCATGAATCTGCCTACATTCAGAACAACCCCATTAAAAGCATATTCCATCAGCTAAAGATCTTGAAGGCTGATGTAACCTAAACTCCCACTTCTGCCCTGGATATTTGCTGTGACAAAATAGTGCAGAATTCTTATTTGGGGATTGGTTATCAAACCAGCATTGCTATTTGATGAGTATTTCTCTCTTCTCCTAGTGATGATTTCCCACAATGAGGATGGGTCATATTTCTCTAGGAACTCAAACTCTCCCACCTCACATTCAACTTTTAATAGATTTCCAAGATCATCAGCAGTAACCATAAACTCTTTACGATTCAAAAACACATTTAATCCATTTTCAATGTAATCATCATAATCGTCTAGTTCTTCTTCTCCTAAAGCTATACTGGCATAGAATTATTTCACTAAGCTAGCACTGTAGGATCTATTCTTAAATGTGATATACTCTTTCAGTTTCAAATCATCAAAATAATCTGACATGCTAGTCTGAATTTCTGGATTTTCACTAAAACTCTCCCAATCAATGTATTTCCCGCAGGTAATGGGAGCATTCTCAATTTTCTTAAACCTTTCTTCATGCATTTTATTTCTGAATTTGGAAGAAGAAGTAGTACCTTTCTTTGGTGTAGTATCCTTGTTCTTCTTCTTCTCTGATTTATGCTTTTTTTCTTTTTGTTTTCCAGATTTCTCAATCGTTTCAGCAGACACAAATTTCTATTTCTTCTTTTGCGTTTTAGTTTCTGATCCTTCTTCCAGTGGTCTTTTTCCTTTCTTCATTTCAGTAATTTCTCTATTTTGAGAGGTTTTTGCCATTTCTATTCTGAAGCTTTTTGACTGCGATTCGAGGTTTTTGATTTTGGGTGAGTCGGTGTCAGAGGTGAGAATGTAGAGAGATTGAGTTTCAGTTTCAGGGGAGAGAAAATGTAAAGAAAAAGGAAGTTGTCAGCAGTTTTAATTTATCACGACCCAATTTCTCGGGCCATGACCGACGCATGAGCTCAATGAGCATAGCTCACTAAGCCCAAGCAAGCCTATCCATTTACCTTTGCTTAAATAATTTATCATATCATGCATACACACACACACCTTTTCTCGGGTGTGAACATAGCCAAAACACAATGGCATTATCGATAATAATATACATGCACTATACCAGTCATGTAGTTAGCAATTTACATTGCATACACATATTCACATTGTTAGATTGTATTCACAATACAAAAGGACCCATGACTTCCAACGGAGACATTTACAATAAAAGAGATTACTATCAAATGCCAGACACATACCCAAGAGATGCACTATGGGGACTCCTCGATCTAGGGTCCAACAGTCACCTGATCTGAAAACATGAATTTTTATAAAACGTGAGTACAATACTCAGTGAGTGAATATTAGAAGGGAACAAGCAATCTCAACTAGGAAATTTGACAATCATGATGCACCGGTTGAAAATAAGGCCATTTTCATCTAACTACTATTCCAAACCTTTTTTCCCTTAAAACAAGCCATCCTACTAAAATAACAATAGCAACATGTAACACATGTAAACTTCCAAATTTCAACAAAACAAATGCTTACATATTTACATTTACAACCATATACCCATCATCAACATGCACACCATCCCATCATCATCATCTCATATGCAACAGCTTATGCGCATATAGCCGGGTCAACAACGGCTTATGTGCACTCCCACTCACACATAGCCGGGTCAGCAACAGCTTATGTGCACTCTTACTCGCATATAGCCGGGTCCAAATCAATATGCAAAGAAGCATCCAATGCATATCATGCATTTTATCATATTGTGATAACACATAAACCATTGTATAACACATTTTCACAATATAAAATCATTGTACTAAAAGCTTGTTCCCAAGGTACATTTTCTAAGACAAGTTGGATAGAATCTTTCATATTCCCCAAAACAAGTTTGAAATGCAAGTCCACTCACCGGTATCGAAAATTCAAATTTCGGGTGCACTCGGACTAATAGTCCTCAAGCGCAATTCCTTTGCCTTTTTCGAACGTATCACTACCTTGTCAAATAACAAAGTTGAGGAATTTACTATATTGTCCATAAATTGATATAAACTAATTTAAATTACTAATGCTTGATATGTAAATGCAAAAATACGTCCGATTATCGCTTAATCGCGGTATCGATTAAATTCGACCGATCACCCGATTAATTGGCGATTGTGTCCAAATCACCTCCAAATTAATCCATTTCTCCTCTAATACTTTAATTTACCACATACCATTTAAATAAAGCCAAATTCAACATTAGAACTGAAATACCCCATACTTTGATATGGTGATAAATAAAGTTGAGCGAATGTAAATTGAGGTCAATTAAAATGTTTAAAAGTGATAAGAGACGAAAGGAGTAGTTTAGGATAAAATATTTCGCAAGTGAGAAAATAACAATAAAATAATAATAATTTTATCGGAGGAGAATTTGTGAGATAAAAGGCGATTTGGAAGTCAAGTGAGGCATAATAAGGTATTTCAAGTACCAATGAGACAAGATAAAATTTTTAAAATATTAATATTTAGCCGAATGTCGAAATTAGTCAAGAAGAAGGATCATATGGTTGATCCAAGTGGGGGAGAAGATGACAAGCCCAACTCTATAAAAATATTTGTCATGACATACATGTGATGGATAACATGTTTGCATGCTAAGAGAGTCCCGAAAAAAAAAATTTACAAAAGTCGGTATTGTACCTAGAGGTACAACAAAGTTGAGTTAAGCCTCGAACTAGATCAAATAGAGAATTTACAATGAAATTAAGAATTTTAAAGTCCCAAAATGGGTTAATATGGTGATTCGGAGTTCGAGAATCAATTTGGAATCAAACTGGAATTTTCGCTATCTAGGGGCAAAATGGTCATTTGCCACCTGGGGACAAAATGGAAATTTTTAGAAAAGATTTTTGGCCCCATTTGACTTATTGGAGTAAGATTTGAGGTTTAGAAGTGAAAAATTTTAATTTCGGTATAATTTGGAGTAAAAGGGTAAAATGGTAATTTTACCATTCGAAATCGAAAATTTAATTTTTTGAAAGGATTTTGATCAAATTTAATTATTTGGAGTGTGAAATGAGTATGAGGAGTGAAAATTATGCATTATGGAAAATTTTTAATTTTTGGGGTAAAAATGTAATTTTTAAAAAGTTCGGGGGCAAAAGTGTAATTTTGAAAAATTTGCTCCACCAAAACTTTGGAAAAATCTGGAAATTTCACTTAAGACTTGGATAAGTCAAAGGGAATGCATGGTGAAAAAAATAGGACAAGTGGATGGCTAGAAAAAAAAATGAATTAATAAAATATTTAAAATATGAATAAAATAATATTATTTCATTAAACAATAAAAAGGCATAAAAAAAAATCAGCCCACCCATTCTTCTTCTTCAACATTCGGCCAAGCAAGAAACAAGAGAGAGAAAGGAGAAAACAAAACCCTAGAGAGAGAAAATCAAAGAAAAAGTGTGAATTTTCAAGGAAATTAAGTGAAAAAGGTGAGATTTTTTCTATTAAGCTTGAGTTTTCTTATTCCCAAGCATTTCTCTTTATTTTCCATGATTAAATTACATGTTTTCATGATGAATTCAATTCTGAAAAAATGGGTTAGGAGAGAGAAAGTTGTTGGATTTATTTGATTTTAATTTATGTTAGTGTTTTTAGTTAGTTTAGCATATTTAGAAACAAAACAACAAGAAAAGAATTTATTTTCTCCCCCAACTATTAATGGCTGAATTTACCATGTAGTGAGTGAGGATGAGTTTGATTTTATTCTAGGAGAATTGGTTAAGGAAGAATGAATTATGAGCCTAGAAAAATAATGGGAATTTTCGAAGCAAAAATACGAATTTTTACCCACTAGGGGTATTTTCGTAATTTGCTGTTGGGACTGATAATTTGCATCACACTGAGGGACATTAAGTTAATTTGGGTGCAATTGAGGTATAGAAACTGAAAAGAATTAAATTGGAGTTTAAACGAACCCGTTAGGAATTTAATCGGGTGATAAGACGAATTAGGCTAATACTGGATTTAGATAGTTACCAGTGCATTTTTGCATTCCATATCATGCATTGGTAGTCCAAATTAGTTTAATTTTGATTTAGTACCAACTTAGTGAAATTCTCGATTTTGTACTGTGTCAAGGTGGTGAGTCCTCCAATAAAGGCAAGGAAATTGCATCCGAGGACCAGTAGACAAAGTGCTTCGAAAGTCTGCATTCTAGACATTGTGAGTGAACTTATTATCGTCTTAATTATCTAGAGTAGTTTTATACAACTGTGTGATTTTATGAAAAATGGGTTTAAATGGTAAATTGCTATGTTTTAAGAGAAATTGTGATTTTATAAATTTTCTGGAAAATCGAATATTAGTTTTGAAAATAGAGTAATTGGAGACTGCTAGTTTGTGTTGCAAATTTATGGTTCTGAATTGAATGGCTTATGACAATAAATGAGCATGAATGGCTAAACTGATTTTGGTGTTATAATTATTTATACTGTGTATTCAGCCTTGAGAGGCTAGGTTGCGATAAATTGCCATGTCATGCTAGAATGAATTTTATTGATTGGTGGATTATATATTAATTATTTACTGCAGAGGGGGTTCCGTGGACCAGCCTATTAGAGGGGCACGGTAAACTCCATTATATTATTACCTCGAACGGAGAGGCGCGTAGGGTATCTCCTGGGGTATAGCTTAGGGTTCACTTCACGCCAAACCACCACGTGAAGGGGAACTCAGCCAACGTCAAGGAACGACTGTATTTTTCTCAAACAAAAATATATTTTAAGAGTATACAAAATTTTAACAGCCTTGGCGGACTCGGTTAGATGCCCTGCGCAAGGTATCACCGAGTATGAGTTTTGGCACGAGCTAAAGTTTTAAGAAATTCATAAGCCAAGTTGATTACTCGATTTTTATGGATTGATTTTATTTGGTTGAAATGAGTTGAATGGTAATGAAATTACAGTATGATGATTTATTTTAATTGTCTCCATTTACTCGACTTTAGATAGTTTAGATGGTATCTGTTTACTCACTGGGATTTTATAATCTCACCACCCTCATTTCCTCACATTTCAGGCTCAGGGAATTCCATAGTTAGCTGATTTTGACAAGGACTTTCATTTGGACTCGAATCGGTAAAAGCTGTAGGTTTCCAGCTTCCGATGCATTTTGGATAGATGTGGGCCCACGTGTCACTGTAAAAGAAATTTTATGCTTTGGTTATTTGCTTTATAGTATATATGAATATAATTATCTTTTATGCTATAAGAATTATGTACCGATAGTTTTATGAAAATTATTTTACAAGAAAATAGTTTATTTTATTGAATATTTTTATCATATTCAAATGGTCAAATTTTCACTTCAAATGAACGTTTTAGATACTTAATTTTTTTTCTCATTAAGTATATATTTTCGGCTTACCTACTACATTTTTAGCAAGTTTTGAGGTTTTCGACAAAAATGACGAAAATGCCCCTGTGAGCAAAAAAAAAAATGTTATGTTATGATTTGGAAATGATTTGTAATCCTTCATATTTTGATTATTTGATAACTATTGCTCACCGGGGAAGTGCGAAAGCTGATACGAGAGCCTTGCGAGGTTTCGATCGACATTCGGGGTGAAGAATGTTTGTCGAGGCTTCGCGGCGGTTGTCACGGGCTCGATGGGGAGTTCCGGGTCGTGACAAGAACCCTCACAGTTTCTTATAGAAAAATTCGGTCATTTGGTGCACTAGCACCGAAATTTTTTCTACATAACCGTTTCACCTTAATTCATCATTTTCCAAGCCATTTTCCTTGGAATAAAAACAATCCCCCATTGATATTCAGCCCTCATGGTTCGACCAACAAGGAACCCTAGAGAAATTGAATATTTCTTTTGTGTTTTTGTTCATAACCATGCTTAACTATCCCTAAACACTAACATAGTCTAAAATCAAATTATTCCAACAACAATTCCTCTTCCATACCCATTTTTCAGAATTGAATTCATCATGATAACTCAATATTCAACCATGGAAATCAAGAACAAAAGCATGGGTAAGCTAGGTATCAAGGAGAATTAAAGAAATTCTAACTTACCTAACTTGTTTCCTTGATTTTTTCACTTTTTCTTTGAATTTTCACCTAGGTTTTCTTGTTTTTCCCTTTGTTCTTCCTTTGTTCTTGTTGCTGGTTGCCTAGGCTGAATATGGTGAGAGAATTGGGGATTTAATGAGCTGATTTCTATAGAAAATAATAAAATAATCAAGCATGCCACGTGTCACATGCTTATTGGCCTAATTTTTTAACTTTTTGACTTTTTCTTCTTAATTTTCCACCACAAATATTCTGGTATTTATCCAATCCTACCACAATTAAAATCCCTTGGTCTTGACAAGTGCTGGGGCAAAAAAATTTACCGATTTGCCTCCGAGACGAAAAAATTATGATTTTGCCCCTATACTCCGAAATGTACCGAAATCATATTATTTTTACTTTTCAACCTCAAATAACACTAATATTGATCAATATTAACCAAATGGGGCAAAAATCGTTTTATAAAAATTCCCGTTTAGTCCTCTAGTGGCAAAATTACCATTTTACCCTTGTGCTCCAAAAATATCGGGAATCATATTTTTCACTGCTAAACATCATTTTATACTCCAATAATCATAATTATATTTCATATAATTATTCTTGGTCCAATGTGATCAAATCTTGGCTAGAAATCTCCATTTAATCATCAAATGGTAAAATGACCGTTTTATCCCTAATCGGTCAATTTTCTTAATGGACTCCAAATTGGACCTTGAACTCCGAATCACTATTTTAAGCCATTCTGTGGGTTTCAAAATTTTCAATTTCCTCTTAAAATTTTTATTTGAACTAGTTCAAGACTCGATTTAACTTAATTATACCACTCGATATAATACCGTCTTTTAATCGAGCTTGACAGGGTCTCACATAATTTCACTTGGAAAACCGTCTGCCTCCCCCTTAAAGATTGCCTCACTTTATTTACTTAAAAATTTTAAAATTCCCTCTACATTTTGGTTATTCTCCTAGGAAGTTTTTCTTTTTTTCTTTATTGCCTAGTACACATTAGTTTATTCTTTCTTCATTTATTTGACTGAGTCTTATTATTTAAGACTAACAGAGCACTTTTAATTGACTAAGTTTCACCTTAGTCGACTAAATGCATTCTGTTTTATGAGCATAAACCAAGATTTTTCTCACAATTTTTGTTGACTAATCATACCTAAATTCCTTCTAATTTCATAGAATCTATCTTTATTTAAGGGTTTGGTAAAAATATCTGCTAATTGATGCAAAGTATTCACAAAATCAATCTTAACATCACTTTTCACTACATGATCTCTTACAAAATGGTGCTTAATCTCAATATGCTTTGTCCTAGAATGCTGCACAGGATTCTTTGAAATATTAATCGCACTTGTATTGTCACAGTATATTGGTATATTATGCATTGATAACCCATAGTCCTTTAGTTGTTGTTTAATCCATAATATTTGGGCACAGTAACTACCTAGTGATACATACTCTGCTTCTGCTGTAGATAAAGCCATTGAATTTTACTTTTGCTGGACCATGACACTAGCATACTACCTATAAATTGGCATGTTCCACTAGCTCTTTTCTGGTCAGTTTTGCTGCCAGCAAAGTCAGCATTAGAATATCCAACCAAGCTAAGAGTTGATTCTCTAGAATACCATAATCCTAAAGTTTGAGTTTTTAAGAGATATCTAAAAATTCTCTTAACAGCTGTTAGGTGTGATTCTTTAGGCTGTGACTGAAATCTAGCACACAAACACACACTAAATTGAATATCTGGTATGCTTGTTGTTAAATAGAGTAGTGAACCGATCATACCTCTATAAATCTACATTCTTTCCTTTTTCATCTAGATCAAGTTTGGTGGATGGACTCATTGGTGTTGAGATTGGTTTCAGCTTTAGCATATCGAACTTTTTGAGCATATCTTAAGTGTATCTTTCTTGGTTGATGAAGATTCTTTCTTCACTTTGCTTAATTTGAAGACCAAGAAAGTACTTCAACTCTCCTATCATGCTCATCTCAAATTCACCCTGCATTTCTTTTGCAAAGTTCTTACATAAAGCCTCATTAACTGCACCAAATACAATGTCATCCACATATATTTGTACAACAATTAAATCATTTAAGTATCTTTTAATAAACAATGTAGTATCAATGCTGCCTCTATCATAACCTTTTTCAACCATAAATTTTGAAAGCTTCTCATACCAAGCTCTAGGAGGTTATTTCAATCCATACAAGGCTTTATAGAGTTTGTAAACATGGTCTGGTTTTTCAAAATCTTCAAAACCTAGTGGTTGTTGAACATACACTTCCTCTTGAATGAATCCATTTAAAAATGCATTTTTTACATCCATTTGGCACAATTTGAAATTCATGAAGCATGCAAAAGCTAACAACAACCTTATGGCTTCAATCCTAGCAACGAGTGCAAAGGTTTCATCATAGTCTATTCTTTCTTCTTGGTTGTATCCTTAGGCTACTAACCTAGCTTTATTTCTTACTACATTTCCTTACTTATCTACCTTATTTCTAAACACCCATTTTGTGCCAAAAATAGGGTGATTTGAAGGTCTAGGTACAAGTGACTATACATGATTTCTTTTGAATTGGTCAAGTTCCTCTTGCATGGCCATTATCCAACTTTCCTGATTTTCAGCTTCTTCAAAGTTTTTAGGTTCAATTTGTGATATGAAGGCTGAAAACTCACAAGTCTCTCTTGTTGCTTTCCTAGTTCTAACACCTTGAGAAATGTCACCTATGATTTGGTTTTGTGGATGGTCTTTTGTGAATCTCCAACTCCTTGGAAGGTCACTATGTTCAATTTCTGTTCTTTGCAAATATTCTAGAGGTAGAGTTTCATTTTCTCTTCTAGGTGAGCTCTCTTCATTATTCTTATTGTTCTCTAAGCTCATTTCTTCCATTTGTTTTTCTAGGATTTCTACATCATCATCATCAACATGAATTTCCTTTTGTAAAGCATTGGACTCATAAAAAACTACATGGATTGATTCTTCAATAGTTAAAGTCCTTTTGTTAAAAATCCTATAAGCCTTTGAGTTTAATGCATATCCTAAAAATATTGCTTCATCACTCTTTGCATCAAACTTTCCTAAGGGTTGTTTTCCATTATTCAACACAAAACATTTACAACCAAAACTCCTAAGGTGAGAAATATTTGGTTTCCTACCCTTGTAAAATTCATATGGTGTCTCAGATATCATGGGTCTTATTGAGACTCTATTAAGTATATAAGCTGCTATGTTCACTGCCTCAGCCCAAAAATATTTTGGTAGGTTATTCTCACATAGCATAGTCCTAGCCATTTCTTTTAAGGTTCGATTTTTCCTCTCTACTACTCCATTTTGCTGGGATGTTCTAGGTGTAGAGAAATTGTGATCCAACCCCTTTTCGTTGAAAAATTTCTCAAATTCATCATTTTCAAATTCTCCTCCATGATAACTCCTTATGCTAACTATGGCTAGTCCTTTTTCATTCTCTACTTTTCTACAATGACTTATAAAAGCTGATAGAGCATCATTCTTAGCAGCAAGAAAATAAACCCAAATGTACCTAAAATAGTCATCCACTATTACAAAGCTATAAGATTTTCCTCCTAAACTAGTTATGCTTATTGGACCAAATAGATCAATGTGTAACAATTCAAGAGGTCTAGATGTTGACACAATTTTCTTAGTCTTGAAGGATGTTCTAACTTGTTTTCCTAGTTGGCAAGCATCACATATTTTATCATTTTTAAATTTTAAATCCGGAAGCCCAACAACTAAGTTCTTTCTAATCAATTTTGACATAGTATGCAAGCTTACATGTCCTAATCTCCTATGCCATAACCAGCTGTCATTTTCAGCATTTGCAACAAGACATATTTCACTATTTATTTCAAGATCCTTAAGAAAAACAACATACATATTCTTCAATCTCTTTCCTATAAATGACACATTGTTTGTACCTATGTCTATTACTTCACACTTATTTGAATCAAAACATATTTTGAATCCTTTGTCACATAATTGACCAATACTCAATAAATTATGCTTTAAACCCTTCACTAACAACACATGACTAATTTGAGTTTGGAAGTGCTTACCAACCTTACCTATCCCATGAATTTTACCTTTTGAATCATCACCAAAGGATACAGTACCTCCCTTTTTTTTGTATAGTTGAGCAAATAACATTTCATCTCCTGTCATATGCCGTGAGCAGCCACTGTCCATGTACCAAGGCTGTTTTTTCTTGAGTTGAGCTCTTGAACATGTCTCCTTTAAGTGCAGCTCAACCTACAAAACAAATTTTCAATTTTTCTTTATAGGTACCCATACTTTGATAGGTCTTTGAGAGTTAGTTACAATATAAGATCCTTTAGGGACCAAAATTTTTCTAACTTTCTGCTAGTTACTTCTCTTAAAGTAGTCATATGACATATGTCCATGTTTTCCACAACAATAACATTTAGATGATGCATAAGCAGAATTCTTATTGTGGTATGCATTTCTTTTTGAAGATTTGAGAGCTGTGTTTTCATCAAACGTTTTTTGTAAAGCTTCTGATTTATTTTTTAGCTCTAGCTTTAAAACTTCAAAATCTGTTTTTGAGTGTTCTAACTCAACTTGCTTGAAATTTCTTTGCTCAAATACTAAATTGAACTCTTGTCTCACTTTTTCCAAATCATTTTCAAGATATGTAGCCTTTTTCTTTAGAATCTTGCATTTTGAAAAAAGTTTTTCAAATTCATCATAAAGACTATCATACTCATCTTGTAAATCATCCATGGAAATATCACTGGGGGATGAGGATACCTCGGTTTCATCATCTTGTGCCATTAGACAGAGGTTTGCTCTTTCCTCAGATTTTTCATCTTCAGCTTCAGAGCTTGATGTGTCACTGTCCGACCATGCAACTGCCACCATCGCTTTCTTAGATTTCTTGTTTTTCTTTAGAGTCTCATATTTTAGCAATGGACATTCGGACTTGAAGTGACCAGGTTTCTTGCACTCGTAGTAGATTAGCTTTTCTTTTTTGTTGGAATCATTTTTGTTTCTAATTTTCCATGAAGCACCTTGATTTTTTCTAAATCCTTTTCTAGCTAATCTCTGGTTTCTTCTGCCCATAAGCTTTTTGAATTTTCTTGCAACTAGAGCTAACTCATCATCATCATCACATGATAATTCTTCCAACTCTTCTTCAAGGATGTTGGCTTTAAGTGCAATGCTCTTTTTCTTTTCCTTTGCTTCCCTTTTATCTTCTTCTTCTTCCTCTTTAAGCTCCAGCTCATGAGTAAGGAGAGAGCCACAAATCTCATCTAAGGTAATAACATTTAGGTCCTTGGCCTCTCGAATTGTAGTTACTTTAGGCTTTTAATTTTTTGGTAAACTTCTAAGACGTTTTTTGACTATTTCATGCTCGGGTATTGGTTTGCCTAGCTGACTCAATTTATCTGTAATGTTTGTAAATCTATCTAACATGTTAGTGATGTCTTCACCAGGCTCCATTTTGAACATTTCATAGTTATGTGTCAAAAGGGCAATTTTGGACTCCTTGACTTGAGAAATCCCTTCATGGATTATTCTAAGTTTGTCCCACACTTGTTTAGCTGTTGTACAGCTTAAGACTTTGTTGAATTCAGTGGGGGTCAAGGCACAATGCAATGTATTGATGGCCTTAAAATTTGTTTGAACTTTCTTAGTTTCAACCTCGGTCCATTCTGACCTTGGCTTAGGCATCAACTCATTGGTAACAACATTCAAGGTTGAGGGAATAAAGGGTCCATCAGTTATGACGTCCCACATTTCATAATCTATAGCTCTAATATAAATTGACATCCTAGTGCTCTAATAAGGATAGTTAGAGCCATCAAACAGAGGTGATCTGTTTGTTGATTGTCCCTCAGCAACTATGGATTTTTGTTGAGCCATTTGGATCCTCCCAAAGGGTGTTAGACCTTAATAACGGGGAACTAGCTCTGATATCACTTGTTGGTCCCAATAATATGTGCTAGAAGGGGGGTGAATAGCACAATTTGGCTCTTTCAAAAATTAGCTCTAAGTGGGAACAAATGCAAGTGAAAAGAAGGAATGAAAATAAGAACAAAAACAGAGTAGATAACACATCAGAATTTAGATTGGTTCGATCCAAGACCTACATCCACTACCTTGATTATCTAACCAAGGATTTTCCAAACAATCCACTAGGAATAGATGAAATTCACAAGCTTTCATCAAGCTTTACAATGGCTTTTACAAGGCTCAGCCAAAACCTTTTACACTAGTTTTTTTCGGGCTCAACTATAACCTAACACCTAACTTTTAAAGGCTAAGTTAGAACCTTAACACCTTCAAGCAAACCTAGCTTGAAACAACCATTTAGAGTGACTCCCTCACTCTAAGAATGCAAGAGGATAGGTAAAAAAAAGTACCTATGATCACAAGTTGATCTAAATGGTACAAGGTTGAGTGCAGAATACAAATACAAGAGATGGGCGTTTGAGTGCAGCAAGGTGTAGAGAAGATTTTCTGGTTTTTTAGCTCTATATGGCTCAAATCTCCTCTAAAACTTCTAAAAACTAGTTTCTAACTATTGGGAGACCCTTTTATACTTAGAGAAACATCTCTGATGGGAGTTTGACAGTTTTCTAGCAGTTGGAGACAGTTGGGAGTCAGTTCTAGCTGTTACTCTGTCTTTTAGTGCAGATTTCAAACTTGCAAGCAAAATGCTCTTAGTCGACTAACTAATATCTTAGTCGACTAAGTCATCTCTATTTTCTGCTCCCTGTATCTGGCAGTTCTGGCAGTGTGCACTTAGTCGACTAACCCATTTCTTGATCAACTAAGTTGGTTATGTCTTGAAATCCAGATTTTGGCAGTAGCTTCTTAGTCGACTAACTCACATCTTGGTCGACTAAGTTGCTTCTATTTCTCAATATTCTTCAGCCCGCCATTTCTCCAATTTAAATTTTAGTCAACCAACATTCTTCATTATTTAACCAAAGTCTTTTCTTTTTGTTGATCAATCGTTTTTCTTCATTTTCATGATTTTTGATATACACATTTGAAAGATTGATTTATCATTTCCATATGACTTTTTATCCTGCACACTTAGATAGAAATGTTAGACACAAATGAAATGGGAATGTTTTATTATCATCAAAAACTAATGGAGCCAACAGATATTTGTTCTTTAAGGTTGTTTTTAAGAATGCTTTTGGAATGAAAGTATCAATACTTTTGGCAAAACTATCGATACTTTCAAGACAGAATAGGCACAAGGGATATTTTATGGCTAAAATATCGATATTCGCAACTTGTTTTCTCAAATATGTGGATTTTCAACTTGTTTTACCTGTAGAAGCCTTACTACCTCAAATTAAAACATAAATGTGCATAGAAATGATTTGGAAATTGTACGCACATTCATGGACTGGCTTTAAACTGAAATTGCATAGTTTCAATGAGAAATTGCATAGGTTTTAATAGGCTCCCTTGTCCAATTTGCTTGTTCCTTTCTTATGTCCTTTACTGAGTTTATGCTTACCATTTTCAAATTACATGTTTTGGTTTCTCAAATTTGAAGGTAGCTGGATCGTAGATTGAGGAGTCTTACCCATACCCATATCCTTCAACTGGTAGGTGTTATCATGGCATTTAGTAATAGTCATTTCCACACCTAAAGTAACTCTGTTGTACGATCATGGGTCCATGTGTATGTGATAAGAGTCTTGTGCAAACATTGATGTAGCCCGAGAATGGATTGTGCATATATATTGTTAGCTCACCAAATACTGCCACCTTATTAATGAAGTAAAACTAAAAATCTTTAAGGGTTTAAAACTAAATATTAAAAATTTCCTTTAAAAATAAAAAATATCTTTTTTCTCTCTTCAACTCCATCATCTTCTTCTTCTCCTCTTCTTCTTCTTTTAGGTTTGATAAAATTGTGCAACTTCAAGAGTAATAAGATAATTAAAATTGTCAAGGTAAAAAAAAAATAATTTTTTTTGAAGTGCTAAGAACAAGTATATGAAATGTTTTCAATAACAACACAAACAGGGGCAGATTCTCCTTTGTTTTGAGCACCCCTAAATTAAAAAAAAATTATATCGTATAAAATTTTTAAAATTTTTCATATATTACCTTAATGGTTCCCTCAAAATAATTTTTTATTTAATAATTAATGCAAATAAAGAATAATAAAATGATCCCATATGTTTCACCCAACTTTAAAGTTTTTTTGTTTTCTTATTTCAATTCATATTGCTATTTTTATTTATATTTGTTTATTTTTTATTTCTATTATATTTACTCTTATGTTCTAAGTTTCTATAGATTTTCTTGTCTAAATTCCTACGAACCATCAACCATATTTTTTTTCTTTTTTTTATTATGTCATATATGAGTTTTATCTTCTTCTTGCTATGTTTTTTTTTTTGGTTATGTAGATTTTATTTTCTATGATTTAATTTTTAAAATTTAATAAATTATTATGTAGTTCTCAAAATATAAGTTGGACTGTTACACTATTACTTAAAATTTCATCAATGTATCAATTTTTTATTAATCTTGATCATGTAAGACTAATTTATCTTGAGTACATCTTTTTTATGTTCTTTACATCTTATATTTAGTTAAAAGGAAATTATCTTAAATATATAATCTTTAAAAAATTCTGATTATATAAAAAAAAATTATTGATCCTTTATATCGTATTTAACTATTTATATTTTATACATTATAATTTTATATTTAATATAATAAGTTTAAATAGAAATAAAATAAGAATAATGGATGTTGACTGCATTAATTTTTTTTTATTTTGATTAAAGTATGACTAAGTTGAAAACTGTAAAGCCCGACCTTATAAAATACTAGTCATTACATACATGTGATGATAGCATGATTTCATACTAGGAGAGTCCCGAAAAATTTACAAGAGTCGGTATTGTACCTAGAGGTACAACAAAGTTAATTTAATCCTCGAACTAGATCAAATAGGAATTTTAAGGTGAGATTAAGATCGTCATAGTCCAAGGATGACTCAAAATGGTAATTCGGAGTTTGAGGATCAATTTGAAGTCTAATAGAAATTTTCACTATCTAGGGGCAAAATGGTCATTTGCCACTTGGGGACAAAATGAGAATTTTCGAAAAGATTTTTTGACCTCATTTGACTTATTGGAGTATGATTTGAGGTTTAGAAGTGAAAAATTTTAATTTCGGTATAATTTAGAGTATAGGGGTAAAATGGTAATTTTGCCACTCCAAGGGCAAAATTGTAATTTTCCACTATCAGGATATTTTTCCAGCACATGGTCTTCCTTTATCCTCATTTTTGACCTTTGACTAATCATGTGGTGGAGATAAAATGTTTAAATTTTTAAAATTTTAAAAATGGACCAATAAGAAAATGCCATGTGTCAAGCTTAGGATAATTTAATATTTAACTTAAAAATCAGCATAAATCAGCCCATTACTCTCCAAATATTTGGCCAAGCAAGGAAGAGAGAGAAAGAGAGGAAGAACAAACCCTAGGTGAGGAATTTCAAGAGAAAAAGTGTGGAAAATCAAGGAAAACAAGTGAAAAAGGTAGGATTTTTCAACTTAAGCTTGAAATCTATTTTCCTTGAGCGTTTCTCCATATTTTCCATGCTTAAATTACATGTTTTCATGATGAATTGTTGGCTGATCAAAATGGGTTAGGAGAAAGAAAGTTGTTGGATTTATTTGATTTTAAGTTATGTTAGTGTTTTTAGTTAGTTTAGCATATTTAGAAACAAAACAACAAGAAAAGAATTTGTTTTCTCCCACAACCATTAATGGCCGAATTTACCATGTATGAGTGAGGATGAGTTTGATTTTTATTTTAGGAGAATTGGTTAAGAAATGATGAATTATGAGCCTAGAAAAATAATGGGAATTTTCGGAGCAAAAATACGAATTTTTACCCATTAGGGTTATTTTCGAAATTTGCTGCCGAGATTGATAATTTGCACCACACTGAGGGACATTAAGTCAATTTGGGTGCAATTGAGGTATAGAAACTGAAAAATATTAATTTGGGATTAAATTGGACGCGTTAGTAATTTAATCGGGTGATAAGACGAATTAGGCCAATACCGAGTTTAGATAGTTACCAGTGCATTTTTGCATTCCATATTATGCATTAATAGTCTAAATTAGTTTAATTTCAATTTAGTACCAATGTAGTGAATTTCTCGACTTTGTATTGTGTCAAGGTGGTGGATCCTCCGATAAAGGTAAGGAAATTGCATCTGAGGACCAGTAGACAAAGTGCATCGAAAGTCTGCATTCTAGACATTTTAGTAAACTTATTGTCATTTTAATTATCTAAGGTGGTTTTTAGCGGATTTCATGAATTCTATGGAAAAAGGAATTTAAAAAGGTAAATTTTCATGTTTTATGAATAAATGTGTTTCAACGAAATTAAATTATAAATTGTTTTGAAATTAATAATGATTTTGAAAAATAGAGTACACGGAGACTGTTAATTGTGGCAATTTGATTGTTTAAATTGATTGACTTATGATAAATCAGGCATGATTGGCTAGTTGGCAATTGTATTGAAATACGAATTGTTTGGTTGCCTTGAAAGATTGCGAATTACAAAATTGCCATATCATGTTATTGAGTTTTATTGTATGGTGAATTATATATTAATTAATCATTGTAGTATGGGGTTTCTGTGGACCAGCTTTTTAGAGGGGCACAGTAAACCCCATTATATTCTTACCTCGAACGGAGAGGCGCGTAGGGTATCTCCTAGGGTAAAGTTTAGAGTTCACTTCACGGTAAATCACCTCGTGAGGCGGAACTCAGCCAACTCCAAGGAACGACTATGCTTTCAAAACAAAAACATGATTTATGTGAAATGTGAATTTTAATAGCCTTGGCGGTCTCGGAAGGATGCCTAGGCCAAGGTGTCCTTGAGAATAGATTTATGGCACAAGTCTAGTTTTTATGAAATTCATAAGCCTCTTTACATATTTTAAATGAAATGTATTCTAATGCTGTGACCTAGTTTACGATGATTTATTTTATTGTCTCAATGTACTCAACTCTAGATATTTATGATGATGTCTGTTTACTCATTGGGATTTTATAATCTCACCACCCTCCTTTCCACCCATTTTAGGTTCAGTATAGGCTGTAGATAGCTGATCTCATCGAGGACTACCGTTGGATCTTTATTTTTCAAACCGTAGGTTCACAGTCCTCTTTACTTTTGTTTATTCAGGGGCCCTCTTGTTATTGTAAATTAAATTAAATATTTTGGCTTACTGTATTTCAGTATGTATAAATTTATTTAGCTTTTAAGCTATAAAAATTATTCACATATAACTCTATAAATATTGTTTTATAAGAAAATAGAATATTTTACTTAATATTTCTTTTATTTTTTTATTATATTCAAATAACCGTAATTTCGTTTTAAATGAAGATTTTAGACTTTTAAACTCATTTTGAATATGAATTATGTGTTTTGTACTTGTATATTACGTTTTAACCAGTTTCAAAAATTTTAAGAAAAAATGACCAAAATACCCCTGTGAGACGAAAATTAATATTTTATTTATTTTTAGTTGGAAACAGTTTAAAATCTTTTAGAACACGATATTTGACAATGGTTGCTCACAAGGGAAATGAGAAACTGATAGTAAAGCCTTGCAAGGTTTTGGGTTGACATTCCGGGCAATGAGTGTCTACCAGGACACCACGGCGGTTGTCACCGGCTCGAGGGGAGTACCAGGTCGTGACAATTCAATTGGTATCAGAGCTTTTGATTTTAAAGATAAGAGTTTTTAGTTTTAAAGTTGTTTTAAAAATTTACAGTTTCAGTGTGGCCCCGGATTAAATTAGGTTAGGTCGAATAGAATGTATGCATTTTCATATAGAGCCTAAGGTTACCTAAACTTGCTCGTATTCTTTTATAGATTATAATGCCTCCTCGATGCGGACGCCCACCTCTCACTAGATTGGTTGGGAGGGGAAGAGGTCGTTCCCAACGTCATCAGCCAGATACAGTAGAGGAGGAATCAGCTGCATCCACCATTCGGGCAGCACCTACTGCTGAGCAGGCCGATAGTCCTCCACATCCTCCACCTCCTCAGCCACCTATTTGTATTCCCGCCATGCCTACCGAGGTCGCACAGGCATTAGCAGCTTTCTTTACCGCAATGGCTAGTCAAGCTCAAACTAGTCAAGTTCCACCTATAGTACCTCCAGCTACTCCTTTTGTTCCACCACCGGTACAGGATGTATCTATTTCCAATAAGCTAAAAGAGGCTAGACAGCTCGGTTGTGTGTCTTTCAAGGGTGAGTTGGATGCCACTATGGCAAAGGACTGGATTAATCAGGTTTCAGAGACTCTCTCTAATATGGGATTAGATGACGACATGAAGCTGATGGTGGCTACGAGATTATTAGAAAAGAGGGCTCGTACCTGGTAGAATTCGGTGAAGTCCCGTTCCACTACTCCTCAAACATGGTCCGATTTTCTCAAGGAATTCGATGGTCAGTATTTCACTTATTTTCATCAGAAAGAAAAGAAGAGAGAATTTCTAAGTTTGAAATAGGAGAATCTAACTGTAGAGGAGTACGAAACTCGTTTTAACGAGTTGATGTTATATATGCCGGATCTGGTGAAATCTGAGTAGGATCAGGCCAGCTATTTCGAGGAAGGGCTCCGTAATGAGATTAGAGAGCGGATGACAGTGACTGATAGAGAGCCACATAAGGAGGTGGTACAGATGGCTTTACGGATTGAAAAGCTCACGATTGAGAATAGGAGGATTCGGACTGAGTTTGCAAAAAAAAAGAATCATGGTATGTCTTCTAGTCAGCCAGTAAAAAGAGGCAAGGACTCAGTGACTTCAGGGAGCACTACTTCTGTTTCCGTGACATCTCCTCGACCTTCATTTCCACCATCACAGCAAAGACCTTTGAGGTTTAGCAGATATACTATGACTGGTTCTGGGAAGAGTTTCGGAGGTTCTGACAGATGCAGAAATTGTGAAAATTATCATGTTGGGCTATGTAGGGGGCCTGCATTATGTTTTCATTGTGATCAGCCGGGTCATATTAAGAGTAATTACCCACGGTTAGGACGAGCCACTGTAGCTGCATCATCTCCACCAGCTCGCATTGATATGCAGATGAGAGATTCTTTTGGGTTACCACCGAGACAAGGAATAGCCATACGGTCTGGTGTGGAGAGTAATACCCCGACACATCCACCTTCGAGACCACAGACTCATACCTTGACAAGAGTTTTCGCTGTGACAGAAGATGAGGCACGGGTCTGACTTGGAGCAGTGACAGGTACTATGTCTTTATTTGATAAAGATGCTTATGTTTTGATAGATTCTGGCTCAGATGGATCTTATGTGAGTACGACATTTGCATCAATTGCTGATAGAAACCTGTCACCATTAGAGGGAGAAATTGTAGTGCATACCCCTCTAGGAGAACAATTGATTAAAAATACTTGATATAGAGACTGTGGGGTAAGGGTAGGTGAGGAAGAATTTAGGGGTGACTTAATTCCTCTAAAGATCTTGGATTTTGATTTAATATTGGTTATGGACTAGTTAACTACACATCGAGCGAATGTGGATTGTTTTCGAAAAGAAGTTGTTCTTCGAAATTCGAAGGGAGCAGAGATTGTGTTTGTAGGGGAACGTCGAGTATTACTGTCCTGTGTAATCTCGGCCATCAAAGCTTCGAAATTAGTGCAAAAGGGTATCTTGCTTATTTGGCATACGTGATTGATACTTCAAAGGGGGAACCTAAGTTAGAGGATGTCCCAATAGTAAGTGAGTTTCCTGATGTATTTCCTGATGATTTACCGGGACTACCTCCTGATCGAGAGCTTGAGTTCCCTATTGATTTACTTCCAGGTACCGCACCTATTTCTATTCCTCCATATAGAATGGCTCCGGTAGTGTTGAAGGAACTGAAAGTCCAGTTACAAGATTTGGTGGATAAAGGTTTCATTCACCCTAGCATTTCTCCTTGAGGAGCACCAGTTCTATTTGTAAAGAAGAAGGATGGCACTCTTCGATTGTGTATCGATTACCATCAGCTGAACTGAGTGACCATCAAGAATAAATACCCTTTACCCTGGATAGATGATCTTTTTGATCAATTACGAGATGCTATGGTATTCTCTAAGATTGATTTGAGATATGGGTACTATCAGTTGAGGATTAAGGAGCAAGATGTACCCAAGACTGCCTTCAGGACGCGTTATGGGCATTATGAGTTTCTGGTGATGCCGTTTGGTTTGACTAATGCCCTAGCAGTTTTTATGGATCTTATGAACAGGGTGTTCCATCCATATCTAGATAAGTTTGTGATAGTGTTCATAGATGACATCTTGATTTATTCGAAGAATGATGATGAACATGCTGTCCATTTGTGCATTGTGTTGCAAACTTTGCCCGAGAGGCAACTCTATGCCAAATTCTCTAAATGTGAATTCTGGTTGAAGGAAGTGGTTTTCTTTGGACATGTGGTGTCCGGAGTTGGAATTTATGTCAATCCCAAGAAGATTGAGGCAATCTTGCAATGGGAGCAACTGAGAACGGTAACTGAGATTCGTAGTTTCCTTGACTTAGCAGGTTATTACCGGAGATTTGTTCAAGGATTTTCTTTGATAGCAGCTCCTCTGACTCGTTTGACTCGTAAAGGAGTTAAGTATGAGTGGGATGATGTTTGTGAGAATCGATTTCAGGAGCTAAAGAACCGGTTAACCTCCACTCTCGTTTTAACACTTCCTGTTAGTGGAAAAGAATTTATGGTATATAGTGATGCATCTAAGTTGGGATTAGGGTGTGTATTGATGTAGAATGAGACAGTAATAGCTTATGCTTCCCGACAGTTGAAAAAGCATGAGACGAATTACCCTACTCATAACTTAGAGTTAGCAGCAGTAGTCTTCGCATTGAAGATTTGGAGACATTATTTATATGGTGAGCGTTGTCGAATTTTTACTGATCATAAAAGCTTGAAATATTTGCTCACCCAGAAAGAGCTTAATTTGAGACAAAGACGATGGTTGGAGTTGATTAAGGATTACGACTTGGTGATTGATTAACATCCGGGAAAGGCAAATGTTGTAGCGGATGCTTTAAGTCGTAAATCCTCATCTTCATTACCAGTACTTCAGAGTTCTTATTTTTCGATATTGCTTCAGATGAAATCTCTAGGGATCCAGTTGAATAATGGTGAGGATGGAACCCTACTTGCTAGTTTCATCGTGAGACCTTCATTGTTGAATCAGATCAGAGAATTGCAGAAATCTGATAATTGGCTTAAACAAGAAGTTTAAAAGCTGCAAGATGGAGAAACTAGTGAGTTTAGACTCAGCGATGATGGTACTTTGATGCTTAGAGACCGAATTTGTGTCCCTAAGGATGACCAGTTGAGACGAGCTATTTTGGAGGAAGCTCATTCTTTCGCCTATGCTTTACATCCCGAAAGCACCAAGATGTATCGGACTATTAAAGAAAGTTATTGGTGGTTGGGTATGAAATGAGACATAGCAGAGTTTGTAACGAAATGTCTCACATGCCAACAGATTAAGGCGGAGCATCAAAAATCGTCAAGTACTCTTCAACCTTTACCGATTCCTAAATGAAAGTGGGAACACGTGACTATGGACCTTGTATTGGGTTTGTCGCAGACACAAAGTGGGAAGGATGCTATTTGGGTGATTGTGGATAGATTGACTAAGTCCGCCCATTTCTTGGCTATCCATAGCACGTATTCTATTGAGAAGTTGACAAGACTTTATATAGATGAGGTTGTGAGATTGCATGGAGTTCTAGTTTTTATTGTGTCAGATCGAGACCCTCGGTTTACTTCTCGATTTTGGTCGAAATTTCAGGAAGCTCTTGGAACTAAATTGAGATTTAGTACTGCTTTTCATCTGCAGACAGATGGTCAATCTGAGAGAACTATTCAGACCTTGGAGGATATGTTACGGGCTTGTGTCGTTGACTTTATTGGGAGTTGGGACAGACATTTGCCATTGGTGGAGTTCGCGTATAATAACAGTTTTCAGTCTAGTATTGGGATGGCACCATACGAGGCTTTGTATGGAAGGAAGTGCCGAACTCCGCTCTGTTGGGATGAAATAGGTGAGAGAAAATTGGTGAATGTGGAATTGATTGATCTGACAAATGATAAGGTCAAGGTTATCCGAGAACGGTTAAAGACAGCTCAAGATAGGTAGAAGAATTATTCGGATAAACGAAGGAAAGATTTGGAGTGTGAAGTTGACGATAAAGTTTTTCTTAAGGTTTCTCCTTGGAAAGGTAATAATTTGAAAATTCCAAGTATTAAATCTTATTTGATTATGCTATTGTGATAATTTGTGGTATTTATTGGATAATGAAAGATGTGATTTGATTCGCGAAGAAGGGAAAGCTCAATCCAAGATACATTGGACCCTTTCATATCATTGAAAGGATTGGGCCAGTGGCTTACAGACTTGAATTACCCCCAGAGTTAGATCGGATTCCTAATGTCTTCCACGTCTCGATGTTGAAAAAGTATGTTCCCGATCCCTCTCACATTTTACAGACACCTCCCATTGAGTTGCATGACGATTTGAAGTTCGAGGTGCAGCCTGTACATATTCTAGATCGAAAGGATCGAGTGCTAAGGAATAAGAGCATTCCAATGGTGAAAGTATTGTGGAAGAATGCTCGAATGGAAGAGATGACGTGGGAAGTCGAGGGCCAGATGAGAAACCAATATCCACATCTTTTCTTCGAATCCGGTAAGTGAAATTTTGAGGTCAAAATTTTATTTTAAAGGGGGTAGTGCTGTAAAGCCCGACCTTATAAAATACTAGTCATTACATACATGTGATGATAGCATGATTTCATGCTAAGAGAGTCCCGAAAAATTTACAAGAGTCGGTATTGTACTAGGGATACAACAAAGTTAATTTAATCCTCGAACTAGATCAAATAGGAATTTTAAGGTGAGATTAAGATCGTCACAATCCAAGGATGACTCAAAATGGTAATTCAGAGTTTGAGGATCAATTTGGAGTCGAATCGAAGTTTTCACTATCCAAGGGAAAAATGGTCATTTGCCACCTGGGGACAAAATGGGAATTTTAGAAAAAAAATTTTGACCGCATTTGACTTATTAGAGTATAATTTGACTTATTGGAGTATGATTTGAGGTTTAGAAGTAAAAAATTTTAATTTCGGTATAATTTGGAGTATAGGGGTAAAATGGTAATTTTGCCATCCCAGGGGCAAAATTGTAATTTTTCACTACCAGGATATTTTTCCAGCACATTGTCTTCCTTTATCCTCATTTTTGACCTTTGACTAATCATGTGGTGGAGATAAAATGTTTAAATTTTTAAAATTTTAAAAATGGACCAATAAGAAAATGCCATGTGTCAAGCTTAGGATAATTTAATATTTAACTTAAAAATCAGCATAAATCAGCCCATTACTCTCCAAATATTTGGCCAAGCAAGGAAGAGAGAGAAAGAGAGGAAGAACAAACCCTAGGTGAGGAATTTCAAGAGAAAAAGTGTGGAAAATCAAGGAAAACAAGTGAAAAATGTAGGATTTTTCAACTTAAGCTTGAAATCTATTTTCCTTGATCATTTCTCCATATTTTCCATGCTTAAATTACATGTTTTCATGATGAATTGTTGGCTGATCAAAATGGGTTAGGAGAGAGAAAGTTGTTGGATTTATTTGATTTTAAGTTATGTTAGTGTTTTTAGTTAGTTTAGCATATTTAGAAACAAAACAATAAGAAAAGAATTTATTTTCTTCCACAACCATTAATGGCCAAATTTACCATGTATGAGTGAGGATGAGTTTGATTTTTATTCTAGGAGAATTGGTTAAGAAATGATGAATTATGAGCCTAGAAAAATAATGAGAATTTTCGGAGCAAAAATATGAATTTTTACCCATTAGTGGTATTTTCATAATTTACTGTCGAGACTGATAATTTGCACCACACTGAGAGACATTAAGTCAATTTGGGTGCAATTGAGGTATAGAAACTGAAAAAAATTAATTTGGAATTAAATTAGACGCGTTAGTAATTTAATCGGGTGATTAGACGAATTAGGCCAATACCAAGTTTAGATAGTTACCAGTGCATTTTTGCATTCCATATTATGCATTAATAGTCTAAATTAGTTTAATTTCAATTTAGTACCAATGTAGTGAATTTCTCGATTTTGTACTGTGTCAAGGTGGTGGGTCCTCCGATAAAGGTAAGGAAATTGCATCCGAGGACCAGTAGACAGAGTGCGTCGAAGGTCTGCACTCTAGACATTTTAGTAAACTTATTGTCATTTTAATTATCTAAGGTGGTTTTTAGCGGATTTCATGAATTCTATGGGAAAAGGAATTTAAAAAGGTAAATTTTCATGTTTTATGAATAAATGTATTTCAATGAAATTAAATTATAAATTGTTTTGAAATTAATAATGATTTTGAAAAATAGAGTACACGGAGACTGTTAATTGTGGCAATTTGACTGTTTAAATTGATTGGCTTATGATAAATCAGGCATGATTGGCTAGTTGGCAATTGTATTGAAATACGAATTGTTTGGTTGCCTTGAAAGACTGCGAATTACAAAATTGCTATATCATGTTATTGAGTTTTATTGTATGGTGGATTATATATTAATTAATCACTGCAGTATGGGGTTTCTGTGGACCAACCTTTTAGAGGGGCACAGTAAACCCAATTATATTCTTACCTCGAACGAAGAGGCGCGTAGGGTATCTCCTGGGGTAAAGTTTAGAGTTCACTTCACGCTAAACCACCACGTGAGGGGGAACTCAGCCAACGCCAAGGAACGACTATGTTTTCAAAATAAAAACATGATTTATGTGAAATGTGAATTTTAATAGCCTTGGCGGTCTCGGTAGGATGCCTAGGCCAAGGTGTCCCTGAGAATGGATTTATGGCACAAGTCTAGTTCTTATGAAATTCACAAGCCTCTTTACATATTTTAAATGAAATGTATTCTAATGCTGTGACCCAGTTTACAATGATTTATTTTATTGTCTCCATGTACTCAACTCTAGATATTTATGATGATGTCTGTTTACTCATTGGGATTTTATAATCTCACCACCCTTCTTTCCACCCATTTCAGGTTCAGTATAGGCTGTAGATAGCTGATCTCATCGAGGACTACCGTTGGATCTGCATTTTCCAAACCGTAGGTTCACAATTTTCTTTACTTTTGTTTATTCGGGGGCCCCCCTTGTTATTGTAAATTAAATTAAATATTTTGGCTTACTGTATTTCAGTATGTATAAATTTATTTAGCTTTTACGCTATAAAAATTATTCACGTATAACTCTATAAATATTGTTTTATAAGAAAATAGAATATTTTACTTAATATTTCTTTTATTTTCTTATTATATTCAAATAACCGTAATTTCGTTTTAAATGAAGATTTTAGACTTTTAAACTCATTTTGAATATGAATTATGTGTTTTGTACTTGTATATTACGTTTTAGCCAGTTTCAAAAATTTTGAGAAAAAATGACTAAAATACCCCTATGAGACGAAAATTAATATTTTATTTATTTTTAGTTGGAAACAGTTTAAAATCTTTTAGAACACGATATTTGACAATGGTTGCTCACAAGGGAAATAAGAAACTAATAGTAAAGCCTTGTGGGGTTTCGAGTTGACATTTCGGGCAATGAGTGTCTACCGAGACACCGCGACGGTTGTCACGGGCTCGAGGGGAGTACCGAGTCGTGACAATTCGATTGATAAATTCTTTAAAAGAAAATATATAAATCGTCCAAATGATCCTTCTACACTTGATCCATCAAGTCTCAATGCTTCAAATCATAAACCAGAACAATGTAAATCAAAACGTCCAAGACTCAATTCTAAAGACATGGTTGTTTTTTCAGTACATAATTAATAATTAATGAATTTGAATCCAGGAAACATGGTCGGGCATCTAAAGGACTATTGTAAGTCTTTCTTTTCTTGATTTACATGTTATATAAAATTATTTTATATTATTAATCTTTTGATTGTTGGTTAAGGTTTTTTTTTTAAGTTGAAAAAATTTCTCAAAGCCAACTACCATGTTAAAGTTTATGAAAGATAAAAAAGAGAAGTACACTAAGGAGGGGGACATGAACCTTACCTCTAAAAGTACATGAGATTGAAAAGTGGTAAGTCCTAAAGGGAGTATTACTTCCTTTGTATAAAATCTATTAAAGCATGAGCTAAATACTATTACTTGCTTACAACAGATGAAATAAATAAGGGGCACTACTCCCTTACATATATTTAAATCTAACATAAGGTAAATTAATTCTATCTAACTTTAAGATACCATTTAGCTCACCTTCGACATTAAAGAACACCTTAAGCCCTAGATGTGAATAGCCTTGGTTGTAGAGAAAGTTTGCAACTTGGTTGCCCTCACGATAGATATGAGTGATTCGGTAAGTAAAATGATGTAAACATTTTCAAATGGAAGATAAGATAAATAGAATGTCATATGATCCGGTACTCCCTTCCAATATCATGTTTACTACCACCTTGGCATCCATCTCAATCTAAAGTTTAGAAGTATTGTGGTCACGGCATAGCAGAAGTCCTCTTTGAAGAGTGAACAATTCAGCTTTTAAAGAATTATGAGGTCTTAAATTTTCAAAGAAACCAAAGAGAAGCATACATGTATGGTCACGTGTGATATCTCCCCTTGTCGCATTTTGAAAACTGTTTTTCAAGCTCCCATCCACATTCAACTTGATTTCATCAAGGCATGGCTTCAACCATCTAATAATTTGGGGTGGCATGGGTGGTTGAATAGGAAAGTTGATATTCCACAACTTTGCTATTTGCATAGCACCTTTCCATTACCATATGTGCATTTGATTTCTTTTGTGATGCTGAATCAATACCTTCATTATTCGCCATATAACACATTGGGGATAGACTCCCAATTGCCTATGTTTAGCATCATTTCGTTTAACCCATAAGAACCAACATATAAAAACTGGAATCAAAACCAAAATGTGATTGTACTTTGTATAATCTCTCGAATAAAACCATGCCTGGTGTGCCACTGAACCTTCCTAAAAAACATGCATTAAGGTTTCTTCAGTATAACAACATTAGCATTTTGATGCTAGCTGAAACCGCTTGGACTTTAAATGGATTTCAATAGGTAACCATCCTTTAAGTACTTGCCAAAAAGAGAATGAAACTGTGAGTGGGATGCTTCTATGCCATACTAATTCGAAAGCATTACTTACAAGTTGTTTTTGATGATCTATCTCCCAAACACTATTGGTAATAAACTCACCATCTGAAGTAGGGACTTAATATGCAACATCATCAAAAGATTTTTCAAAGGGAATATTGGCTATGTCTTCCACCATAAATTCAGGAAGAAATGCTTTTAATTTGTCCACATCCCATTTATTATTATCATAAAAATAGCATACTTTAATCATAAAATGTAATTGGGAAGGGAAAAAAATTACCAATAGTTGTTCACCCATCCAACAGTCATGCCAAAAGAAAAGTTCAGTTTTTCCTATCTTCCATCGAATGTCTTCTTCAGCAATTTGGCAACCACTCATCAAACGCTTCCATATGGGAGAATCATGGATCTTAACTTTGACTTGCATTGGAATTTAATGACCATAATATTTACCATTAATGAATCGTGCCCATAAGCTATTTGAAGTCTGAAACCACCACCAAAGTTTAAGATTGAATGCTTCAAACACATTCATTAAGCTACGAATATCAAGACCACCTTCATTACCAAGATAACAATTTTTTTTCCAAGTAGCCCAATATATATGTTTGGCAGCGTAGAATCTCCTCAAAAGAAGCTATTAAATATTCATTTAATCTTCTTAACTACACAAAGTGGAGGCTTTAGCACTTAAAGCATATATAAAGACATAGAAGATGAGACACTCCTTACTAAAGTTATCCATCTTGCTGGAGACAAAACCTTATTTTCCCATCAAGAAATTTTTTCTCTAATTCTCAATATAAGGGAATCAAATAAGATTGAATTTTTTGGTCCCTTGTATAGTGGCACCCCTAAGTAAGTAATTGGCAGCTTCTTGCGAGCGAAACCCATGGCAAAGTGAATTATCTGCAATCTAGAATTAGCAATTTTATTGCTAGTAATAAAACAACTCTTCTGTTGATTAATTTTTTTGTTCAGAGACCATTTTATACTCTTAAAAATTCTGAATTTTTCTCAAGGCTAAATGATTCCCATTGGTAAAAATAATTATATCATTAGCAAAAAATAGATGACTTATTACCATAAAATCGCCTACCGAATAATGTAATGAAGAATATTTTCATAAAGAGCATTTAATCCCCTAGACAAGCCACCAAGATAAAAAGAAATGGAGATATGGAGTCACCTTGTGTCAAACTTTTCTCAAATTTAAAATATCCCATCGAAGCCCCATTGATCAGTAATGAGAACCAATAGTTAAATATGCATCTCTAAATCATGTTAATCCACTGCTCATTGAATCCAAGTTTTCGCATCATAGAAAATAGAAAATTCTAACTCAAACGATCATATGCTTTCATCATATCAAGCTTTAAAGCAATATTTCCTTCTTTGGCTTTTTGATCAATTTTTTGGATTAATTCTTCAACTAAAAGAATATTATCATTGATAAGCCTGCCACCCACAAATCCATTTTGATTTTCTGAAATTAATTTTGACAAAATTTTTGCTAATCGATTAGCCAACAGTTTAGTAACTATTTTGTTCAGGATAGTACATAAATTGATCGAATGAAACTCACTCCACTTCATTGGATTAAAAGTTTTTGATAACAGAACAAGTGTTGTAGAAGTTACCCTTTTTGGTAACAACTGTCCGTGGAAAAAATTTATCATTTCAACTAATAAATCGTCTAATACGATTTTTCAACAATGCTGATGGATTGTTAGTTAAGTTCAATACATTTGTTTTTAAAATTTTTAACTCTGATTCCTCTGTCTTTGACCCCCAACAAAAGTTAGCTAATTTCGCCTTTGAACACAAACATCAGATATTCTAATGAAATCCAGCACGGTTGCTAAACTTTTCTAATAAATTTTTCGTTGCTCATGGTAATTTAATCAAGAACTTAAATTAATAAGAATCTTCAACTCTAGCTTGCAAATCAACTCAACAATTGTATCTTAACTAGATAAACTCTTGTGCGGCATTATTGGGTTTTCCATTTGTAGCCTGAATAAGATTTGCTTATTTGCAAGCACAAGTTATGTCCTTCATTTATTTAATCTAAATAAGCCATAGGGAGAGAATTTACATGTATCTGTATAGGTAATTATGGAAAATTTTAAATGTGGTAGATTTATGCTCAAGATAGCATTTTGGTACTTTTTTTTTCACCCCTTCTCCGTTGCAACCATTAACATTAGAATTAGTCAATGCTTAGAAATTTTATGCCCCAAGTTGTAAAAAAAAAAAATACTTTACATATTTTGCTATTATGAGCAACATATCTAAGCAAATGTTACATCAATTGGCCTTTCAAAAAAAAAAAACCAGGTTGTGAGTCTTTTTTAATTGACTTACACTTGTTCTTATATATAGTTAGCAAACAATATTTCAGTGTTTTAAGTCAGTTATAAAAAGACTTACAACCTTGTTCTTACATATAGAGATTCGTCGAAGAAGAAGATAGAGATCATTCATTGAAATTAATCTTCACTCAATGAAGAAGGAAACTGAGGTCTATGTGACAGGTGCAATACGTTACCTAGGTTCTTCCTTGATCAAAAACCTGCTAGAAAAAGGTACACTGTCCATGCAACAACAAGGAATTTGGGTCAGTAAAGGAAAGAATTATTTTTTTTAACCTTGAAATTTTTAATTATATTATTATTCTTAAAATTGCACAAGTTTGTCAAATTTAATTTAATGGAAGAAAAAGAGGTTAATGGAGTTGGAGAGAGACAGAAAGAGGAAAACAAGAAAAATCAGTTGTGATGGAGTTGGAGAAAGAAAAAATTATGAATATTTTAAAGAAACTTTTAATATTTAGTTTCAAATCTCTAAAGCTGTTTAATTTTAGGTCATTAACAAGGTAATAACATTTGGTGAGTTAACGGTGTATCAAATATAAACACATATTAAAAAGTCTTTGAACTATTTAAGAAAATTTAAATTAGTCATTATTTTTCTATTATATCCAATCAAGGCCATTGTAACACCCCTGATTTTTTGATGTGGCCTAAATGTGATGTTGGCCAAGTGATTTGATGAGTGAACTTAATGTATATGCTTGAGGAGCATGCATATGAGCTATTGTGGTCTATAGAGAAACATTTTGAATTTCAGTGTACATTGAGGATTCTAATGATATGATGAAATAGCTAAGCCAATTGATGAGCTAAATTGAATTTTTGGTGTACATGTTTAAGAGTTTCAGTGCACATTAAGGATTCTAATGATATGATGAAATAGCTAAGCCAATTGATAAGCTAAATTGAATTTTTGGTGTATATGTTTAAGAGTTTAAGAGTATGCCTATGTCCATAGAGTAATGAATATGATAAATGAGCATTTGAAGGCTCAAAATAATGTTGTGCATATGTTTGGCACATGAATGGTATAGTGCATTGTTTGGCACTTTGATAAATATGACACTTAATGTAAATTATGCCAAGCTTTGATTTGTATACTATGTGACATAGAGCATAATGAGGATTTGAATCTGTGTGATGAGTACATGCTCGGATATTGAGCACTCTTGATGAGTTGAGATGGGAATGATAATTGTGGTACTTAAACCACTAATCTTAGAGCTTGAATATGGTGAACTATATGGTTTGAAGACTAAGCGAGATTATGAATTTGATAATATTTTTGAATGTTTATGTGTAAGATTTCATGCTATATGAATGATTTGAAGTGTTTTATGAGTGGAAATGAATTAAAGAACTTACGAGAAGTGATTTGAGAGGTTAAATTTGGATTTTTGGAAAGTTGGAGTGTAGGGAATGCACATTCTGGGCAAAATGTATCGAGACATTAGTAAATATATCGATACATTCTTGGCAGGATGAACAATACAAGGCCTACATGAGGAATTGTATTGATACATTCAAGAATATATCGATAAATTTGGCCAAAGATGAACATGTATCGATACATTGTTCAAATGTATTGATACATTTGAAGCAAAGAGCACCCAAAACCATTATCCCTGAAATGTATCGATACATCACCCTAATGTATCGATACATTTAGTCGAAATATGGGCAAATGTATCGATACCTTGCCAAATGTATCGATACATCACAAAGGGAAGGCAAAAATAAAAAAAGGTTTCAGGCATTCCTCCTTTTTAAAAATAAAACCCATTCTCTCTTTTTCTCTCTTTACCCCATACGAAACGTTAAGCCCCTAAATGACATTTGGAGCCTATTTGAGCTAGATCCAAGCTTGGGAAACAATTCGGAGGCAAGATTAAGCGTTTTTACCAATTGATTTTCAATTTAATTAGTTAATAACCTCGGATCTAAATATTTTCAAATTTGGTCAAACTTTCTCCCATTGAGTTTATTAGAGATTTAGAGCCCAGATTTGGGCAACCCATCTTCTAAGGTAAGGATTTAGCTCATTTGTTAAAAGGATGAGCATGTATATTGAATAGTCTTTTTAAAAATTTAGGATATTGTCGAAAGTTATGAAATAATTATGATTTTGATGTTTTAATGTGTCTGAGGGGATAGTTGAGCTATTTTACTCATTGGTGAGCTAGAGGACGGTTGGAGGCTAAAGGTTGAGCTTGATTGTGGTGTGCCTCCGATTATCAAGGTGAGTAGGATTTAATTAAATACATGTGATACATTTCACATAATGTATGTGTTGCCATGGTACTTAAATGTTGTGTGTATGCCAAGATGAGAATGCCTAGGCTAGAGAAATATGTGTGTGTGTGTGTGTGTGTGTGTATGTTTGCCTAAAGGTATGTGCCTACGCTAGAGAACAATTATGGTTGTGTGCCTAAATGAAGATGACTAGGCTAATTAGTTATCTAAGATAGGAAATTGTGCTCGTGTGATCTATAGTGAGCCATAAAGTGACATTGTGATGGAACCCATAGTATGTAGGACCTAGAGCAAGTGGCTTACACATGGTGCGATATGAATTATGTATTAAAGATTGTGCCAAATTGTGATGAATGGATTGCTTAATTAGGTATATGGGCATGATATGTATTTGGGTTAATGGCACAGCGATCAAGGTGATGTTAAGTATGTGAGGTCAAAGAGCCATGATTGCTTATGGATATGATTTGTGCATGAATGCCCATGTATTTATGGTTGATTTAAGGATATGCATAAGGCTGTTAAGCCATGTTTGATACAATTAAATATGATGATTGGCCATGTGTGGTTAAGGGCACAAGGGCTTATGGAGTGATTATGTTTTGTTTGATGATGCCTTAGAGATTTGAAGGCACTTAGAATTATACCGAGCTTAGAGATGACTGAAGCACATTAAATTTGAATATGATTTGATGTGGAAATATGGAACGTCACAAGCACGATGGCCTAATTTCTGGATATGTGTTCTATTAAAGGGATAAATTTTGGTCATTGATTTGACTTGAGATGGAGTGGAGTCCCACACCTTGTGATTATGTGTGTGCTTGCAGGGATGGTGGCACTAATCCTGCTTGTGATTTCTGCCTGCAGTGCTTTGATACCATCTATTGAGAATACTCCGGGTGATACAGACGTCAGGAGATTTTACTCTAATTGATGATTTTATTCCTTGCCAACTGCTTCGACGCCGTGCCTGATCTGTTCTCCACTTTTACTTTGGCACGCGCGTGATATGTTTCTCAACCCAACAGCTTTGTCCTGTGCGTGATTTGTTTCTCCACCGATTGGTCACTCATGCGTGATTTGATAATGTCCAGAGTAGGACCACTCATTTGATTCGTTTGACTATAATGACATGCATCGAGTATGGCATGATCTGATTTGAAATATGAATATGTGGTGACTACTATGAATGACATTTGATGAAATGCTTCGGAATAAGCAATTATTTGTATATGGAATTTGAGGTTGGGCTCGACAACTAAGGTGTGCCAATGAATCCTAGTTTAATGATAACGACTTTAAAGGTAAGCCTTGATTTGATGTGAGGACACAAAACTTGTGAATTGTGGATATAATATGCCGTTAAGATGTGATCTGGTAGAATTTAATAAGATGAGTTGTGCATGTTGGATATTAAGATGATCCCTATACCTTTTGAATTAGAGATGTTTGAATATGAATATATTATGGCTAGATAGGCCTAGATATATATAAGATATATATGAAATATTATGTTATGACAATATCCCCTCACTGAGAATTAGTTGATTCACCTTTCTGTTGTACCATGTGCATATAAGAGAAGCTATGGGGTTACGTGGCAAGTGTTGCCAATTTGACTAACATGTAATTAACATCCGGTAGGTCTCCTTCCCAACGTATCACTCTGTTGAGTCTATATGGGCCTTCTGCTTTCCAGTTTGGTTAATTTGTAAAATATGTTAGGCACAATGTGCCATTTGAATTGTATAAAGGTTGTTATGTACGAACCTGATTTGATGGCCAACGTATGGCTTTATGAATATTTATGTGGATTATAAACCAGGGATAATGTATCATATTTGAATTTTATTATGAATATTTGATTATTAAATCCCTTGGCTATATGACATATGATTTAGAACTTTGAGGCTTACTCAAGTCTGTTGGGCTTGCTTGTTGGGCTCATGCACTGGTCATGGACTTTCGGGTTTGGGTCGTGACAGCCATGTGCTTTTATTTTGAACTAAATAGGTTTTTATAATCAACAATTGACTAATTACCATTAGTCAAAATGCTAATTCACGTAACAAGTGAAAAATGCCACATCACGATCCATTATGACATATCAACATGTCGTGTAAATATTACATGTTATAAGAATCTATTACATGTTACGTGTCAACATTACATGTTATAAAATTACAAATGATGTAACACCCCTGATTTTTTATATGGCCCAAATGTGATGCTGGCCAAATGATTTGACGAGTAAACTTGAAAACTAAATGTATATGCTTGTGGTACATGCATATGAGCTATTGTGGTTTATAGAGAAAGACTTTGAATTTCAGTGTACATTGAGGATTCTAATAATATGATATATGAGCATGTGAAGGCTCAAAATAATGTTGTGCATATGTTTGGCACATAAACTTTTATAAATATGATGTTTAATGTAAATTATACTAAGTTTTAATTTGTGTACCATATGACATACAGTATAATGAGGATTTGGCTCTACGTGATGAGTACATGCCTGGATATTGAGCATTCTTGATGTGTTGAGATAGGAATGATAATTGTGGCACTTAAAGCACAAGACCTTGAGACTTAACCAAAAATTTAAGGAATGGGTGATAAATCTTGAATTTTAAAGTTTAGATTGAGATTTGATTGTGTGTTTAAGTATATAAATATGAGTTAAGATAGTCATTTTGAAGTATAACTTAAACAGGAAATGATTTTGGGGTGTTAAAGTTTGAATTTTTAGAAGTTAGAGTACAAAAAAGGTGCAATCTAAGCCAAATGTATCGATACATTAATAAATGTATTGATACATTCTTGGTAGGATGAACATCTATCGATACATTGTCCAAATGTATTAATAGATTTAAAGCAGGGGACATTATGTGGGAAAAAGTATCGGTAGATTCCCAAATCTATCTATACATTTTAAGCAGAAAGCAATCTGAATAAAATGTATCGATACATGGCTTCATGTATCGATAGATTTGAGGGAAAGATGTATCGATACATTAACAAATGTACTGATACATTCTTGGTAGGATGAACATCTATCGATACATTGTCCAAATGTATTGATAGATTTAAAGCAGGGGACATTATGTGGGAAAAAGTAGCGGTAGATTCCCAAATCTATCGATACATTTTAGGCAGAGAGCAATCTGAATAGAATGTATCTATACATGGCGTCATGTATCGATAGATTTAAGGGAAATTTGTTAAGAATGTATCGATACATCACTGGGCAAAGGCAAAAATAAAAAAAGGGTCTGGGCATCAGCTCGTGCACAAACCTTCACCCTCTTTTTTTACTCTTTCTTTTTCTATCCCATACGAAACCCTAAGGCCCTAAATGGCATTTGGAGCCTATTTCAACTAGATCCAAGCTTAGGAAATTGATTCGAAGGTAAGATTACATGTTCTTACTGATTGATTTTCTATTTAATCGGTTAATAACCTCGAATCTAAATATTTTCAAATTTGGTCAAACTTTCTCCCCTTGAGTTTATTATAGATTTGAAGCCTAAATTTGAGCAACCCAACTGCTTAGGTAAGGATTTAGCTCATTTGATAGAACAATAAGCATGTATATTAAAATTGGGTATTTTTGAAAAGTTGGGATATTATTGAAAGCTAGGATATAAATATTTTTATGATGTTTTAATTTGTTCAAAGGGATAATGGAGGCTATTGATGTGTTTGTGAGCTAGAGGACAATTAAAGCCTAAAGTTGAGCTTGATGCGGAGTGCCTCCGATTGTCAAAGTGAGTGGGATTTAATTAAATGCATGTGATGCATCTTGCATAATGTATGCGCTGCCATGGTACTTAAATGTTGTGTGTATGCCTAGATAAAAATGCCTAGGTTAGAGAATTTATATGTATGTTGGAGTTGGACCTAAGTGGATTGATGTGATTGTGTCAAGTATGAATTTCAAAAATATTGTTTTATGAAGGAAGCAAGCAATCCAATTACACAAGCGGAAACACAGATCATTCTTATTGCAAGTAACATAATCTCATCCTAAAAATAAGAATTTATATAGTAAGAAAAAAAATGTACCTTTTTTTTAAATTCTTATTTTTGGACACCACTGTGAGACCTCAACCTCTATAGACCCATTACTAGAATAGACCTTATAAAACGAACCAAGGGTAATTTCATCATTTCTCATGGTGAGCTTCTAGAAATAGCTTTCTAATGTTATTAAGGTCTACGTAGGCCTAAAGAATAGATGAATGATGGTAAAGTAAATGAAAAAGATAGAAATACTAATAATTTCCATAGTAAGGGTAAAATGGTCATTTTGTACCTCGAGCCTAAATTTTTAAGTTTTTATGAACCCAAGTACTTTTAAACTATTATGGACTTTGTCTCAATGTCAAAGGAGTAAAAAGATTGTATAAAGGAACGGAGGAAGACAAGTGGCCTTGTTAAGGGCATTATTGTAAATTGTATGAAAATTGGATAAACTTTAACTATAAATATCTAATCTTCAACAACTTTTCTTCAGTTTTCCAGCAGCTTCTCTTCTTCTTCTTCTTCCTCCCATCCTCCTTTCCATTCCATGTTTCTTTGCACTTTCCATGGAAGCCTCCCTTGAAACCTTTATAACTTTCCCAAATTAGCTTCATTTCTTATGTTTTTCTACACCTTTTCATAGGGTTTTTCATGCTCTTCCACTTTTACACCTCAATAGCCTTCAAAAGTCTCTCTTTAGTACATTCACTCACTAGCTGTAGAGAGAGAGAGAGAGAGAGAGAGAGAGAGAGAGAGATTTCCCTTATTAGCTTGAAGAATTTTGAAAGAGAATTCAACTACAAAGACCATTAAGCTGAGTATGAGTTAAGGTTAATCTCTTTAGTTGTTGATAATGTCTAGTAATTAGATTTATGAGTGTTTTATTGTTGAGGTTGTTTATTCATTTTTAGTGTGACTAGAGTAATGCAAATAATAGCCATTTAATAGTAGTTGGAAGCTAGCAAGGAATGACTAGTAGAACTTGATTTAGGAAATAGCTTTTGGATTGGTATTAATGCCAAGTTGGGTTGATGGTGATGTTGTCATGTGTGATAGGTTCCAACGAAACCCCACACCTCCATTCGAAATATTAGTCGAAGTTAGAGCCCATCAAAACATCAACAAAAACTGGTGAGTGAACTTGCATTAAATGTTTTGGGGTTAGGGTTTATGAGTTTGATGGAAACAAAAATGAAACATGTTATTTGACTTTCTTTAAAAATGCATGGGAACAAGCTCTTAATGGAACGATTTTACGTTGTGAAATATGTAATGTGATGTGATGAATCCATGTGTTCTATGTTATGTTGATATATATATGCCTTGGATGGTATCATTGTGTGATGAGATTGAAATGTGCGAGTAGGGAGAGCACATGATGATGATATGGAAATGTGCAAGTAGGGAGAGCATATGATGATGATATTGCCTTGAGCGTGTAGGGAGTGCACATGAGCTGAGTCAGGCGGGGTGGTGTACGTGTTTATATATGTTTATGTATGTATATGTGATAGAAAGTTTATGACTATAATATGTGATTGTATTGTATGTTGAATCCCACATGATGAATCTTGAAAATTGCTAATTACTTGCAAATTGATTTTATTACAGCACAAAAATGGATTTTTATTGCAGAAAGATCCTTTTTGCTCAAGTGCTTTATTTCTCGCTGCAGCGAGAATGCATTCCGCTGCAGCGAGAAACTCTCGAGTGGTAAGGGATTACACCAGCCCTGGATTTCTCTACAGCAAGAATGAAATCTCGCTGCAGCAAGAAATTTCACCGTAGCGAGAAACTCTCGGGTGGTTGCATTCCAAACCATCACTAGAATTTCGCTGTAGCGAGAAACCCTTGGGGCAGCTGATGATTTGTGCCCGAATGCCTTTCCGCTACGTCGAGGATCAATCTATTTCGCTTGACTTGCTTGAATGCTACCAAAGTTTTCACCCTCCAAATTCTTTGCTGTTCATGGATCCTTCATCATCAATGATTAAACAACTAAGGGTTTAAATGAAGGGTTTTAACAAGATTTAAACTAAATTGCATTGTTTTTTTAATGCAATTGCATCATGATTTTTAAACTTTCCTTATCGTTTGTTTGTTCCCTTCCTATGTTCACTCACTTGGTTTATACTCACCGTTTTCAACCTCATGTTTTCAGATCAGGTGTCACGACCCGGAACTCCCATCGAGCCCGTGACAACCGCCGCTACGTCTCAATTTACATTCATTACCCAGAATGTCAACCGAGACCCCGCAAGGCTTTAATATCAGCTTCTCATTTCCCCTGTGGGTAGCTGTTTCCAAATACCACATTTTAAAAGATTTTAAACTGTTTCCAACTTAAACAAATGAAATAATAATTTCCGTCTCACAGGGGTATTTTTGTCATTTATCCCAAAAATCTCAAAAATCATCTAAAAATATAGTATGTAAGTGGAAAACACATATTTCTTAATCAAAAATAATTTTGGATGTCTAAAACATTCGTTTAAAATGGAATTATGACTGTTATAATAAAATAAAAATATTCAATAAAATATTCAATTTTCACATAAAACGATATTTTAAGAACACTGCATAAATAATTTTTATAGCGTAAAAGCAAAATAAATTCTTACATACCGTAATACAGATAACCAAAGTATAGAATTTAATTTACAGTGACACGTGGGCCCACGAATGACCAAAAGTAGCAAAAGAAATGAACCTACAATCTTTGGATGTGGCAAGTTCAACTGTAATCCTCGCCGATATCAGTTATCTACAATCTATTCTGAGCCTGAAATGGGTGGAAATGAGGGTGGTGAGATTATAAAATCCCAGTGAGTAAACAAACATCACTCAAAATATCTAAAGTCGAGTAAAAGGAGACTATTAAAACATTTCATCAAACTGTAATTTATCATCTTTCAACTTATTTCAACCAAATGAAATCAATTTATTTAAAGCAAGTAACCAGTATGGCTTATGAATTTCTTAAAAAGCTTGGCTCATGCCAAAAATTATTATCATACTCAGTTATTTGGGATACCTTGGCCGAGGGCTATCCCAACTGAGTCCGCCAAGGCTATTAGAAAGTCATGTTTTTATTTTGAAAACATAGCCATTCCTTGGCGTTGGCCGAGTTCCCCTTCACGAGGTGGTTTGGCGTGAAGTGAACTCTAAAAGTTATACCTCAGGAGTTACCCTACTCGCCTCTCCAACCGAGGTAAAAATATAACAGGATTCCGTGCCCCTCTAATAGGCTAGTCCACAGAATCCAGCCCACTGCAGCAGGTCAAACCCACCATACAATAAAATTTTGACAGCATGACAGGGCTAATATATTACTACCCAGCCTGCAAGGGTAAAATAAAGCAATTCATATAATTCATAAAAAACACAGCCCAGCCAGTCATGCCAATACAATAACATAAGCCATTAATTCAATTTTAAATTTACAACATATCAGTGGTCTCCAATTACTCTATTTTCAAAATCGTTATTTCGTTTCAAGACAATTTATAAAATATTTTCATTTAAACTCATTTTGTTTACAAAACATAAAAATTTACCATTTGAACTCATTTTCATAAAATTCACCAAAACCGAATAAAAACATACTTTAGATAATTAAAATGATGGTAAGGTTACTCACCGTGTCTAGAGTGAGGATTTTCAAAATACTCAGACTATTGGTCCTCGGGTGCAATTCTCTTGCCTTTATCAGAGGACTCACCACCTTGACACAGTACAAAATCGAGAAATTCACCACATTGGTACTAAATTGAAATTAAACTAATTTAGACTACTAATGCTTGATATGGAATGCAAAAATGTCTAAATTTTTGTCGAAATGCGGTGTTAGCCTATTTTGGTCTTTTACCCGATAAATCGATATACGCGTCCGTTTAAACTCCAAATTAATTTTTTTCAGTTTCTATACCTCAATTGCACCCAAATTGACTTAATGTCCCTCAGTGTGGTGCAAATTATCAGTCCCGATAGCAAATTACAAAAATACCCCTAGTGGGTAAAAATTTGTATTTTTGCTCCAAAAATTCCCATTATTTTTCTAGGCTCATAATTCATCATTATTCATCATAATTCCTCAGATAAACATCAAGATCAGCAGCCAATATTTCCCTAGAAAATTCAGCATAATGGGTTTCAATGGGAGAAAATTATATCTTTAGCTTATTTTTGCTATATTTCAATATAACTTAACTAAAATCACTTAATTCAATTATAATCAACCAAAAATCAAGCTCAAAACTCATCCATGGAGGTTTGGCCAGCATGGGTGTCCATACCCACTTTCTAATTTTGCATAGAAATGAGAAAAAAATGCATGGGTAGTGAAAATCACAAGGAAAATCAATGAAATTTACCTTTTTAATGCTTGATTTCTTGATTTCTCTTGATTTTCCCCAAATTTTTCAGGTAGGATTCTTGTTTTTGTTTTTCCCCTTTTCTCCCCTGGTTTGGACAGCTGAAGAAGATGAGAATTCCGGAATTTTTACCTTTTTAAAGGCTAAAATAATATAATATTATTTTATTCATTTTTTTAATGTTTTATTAATTCCTTAAATTCTAGCCATCCATTTGTTTCCAAATTTTCACCATACTCTTGTCCCACATATCCATAGCTTAGGTAAAATTCTCAGACTTATCCAAAGTCTTGGTGGAGTAATTTTTGAAATTTACACTTTTACCCCCGTAAAAGTCAAAAATTACATTTTTGCCCCAAAAATTGAAAAATTGCCCATAGACATATTTTTCATCCCTTATACTCATACCATTCTCCAATTTGTCAAATTTGATCTAAATTGTCTCAAAATCTCAAATTTTGTTCGCGGGTGGCAAAATTACGATTTTGCCCCTACACTCTAGAAATCACTGGAATTAAACTTTTTCACTGCCAAACCCTCAAATTATACTCCAATACTCAAATCATACTCCAATAAGTCAAATGGGGCTAAAAAATTTCTTTTCTAAAAATTCCCATTGTGTCCTTGGGTGGCAAATGACCATTTTGCCCCTGGACAGTAAAAATTCTAGTTTGACTTCAAATTGATCCTCGAACTCCAAATCACCATATTAAACCATTCTGGGACTTTAATATTCTTAATTTCATTTTAAATTCTCTATTTGATCTAGTTCGAGACTTAAATTAACTTAATTGTACCATTTGGTACATTGTCGTCTTTTAACGATTTTTCTTTCAAGGCTTTCCAAGTATACAAGCATATTGTCAATCATATGAATGACATGGAAAGTATTTTATAAGGTCGGGCTTGACAACACTACCCCCCTTAAAATAAAATTTTGACCTCAAAATTTCATGTACTGAACTCAGAGAAAAAGTAGGGGTATTATTTTCTCATCTAATGCTCGACTTCTTATGTCTTCCCCTTTATAGGGAATTTCGATTTGTTCACCTCATTTACCTCCAATTCAACTCAAGTATTTCGCTTATGTCTATTATTATCCTTTAAAATCAGATCAACAATAACCTTCACAATTATGATCTCTTATATTGAGACATTAAGCATGCTTCTATTACTATCATTAAGCTTGAACCATAACTCCATCTCAATCATACCAATTTCGATCGCATTTTATTCTTATTTAGGTATACCAATCACTATCTTATTACTTCATTCCATATCAAACTTCTCGACTTTCATTCATTCATCCTATCCTCATACACTATTGTGTAGTTTACAACATCATTAACACGCCATACTCATTCCTGTACATATCCTCAGCGTTCAGGAAAATTAATGGCTTTAATTATTTCTACTTATTTCATGTTTACTTTGCATTTAGGAAATTTCAATCTTCTTAATCCTATTAATCCATCTCATATGGCTTAATCGTACTATAGATTATATTCCCTTAACTATTTCTCCAAAATTCCTTAGGTCACCATAAATCGTCTTCTGATAAGATTCTTAATCGTTACATTATCTATACAACTCATCAAATATATTGAGTTCAAATCTTGAACCACTAAAACCATTATTCATTTAGTTGGGTACATCACTACTCCACACATACATAAACATATACATTCAAATGTCTATATTCCTCATTATGTATACGAGTCTCTATTTTCAAATGCCTTCAGACTAATTTCTCTTAATTCATTCTCATCCACAATCAAGATTCAATAGAATAAGCTTCATAATTCATACAAATTCTCATCATGCCTGTGTATAGTTCCTCATCATTTATATACTTATATTCTCTTCTTATCGTTTCCAATTATATGCTTAAGTTTCCTTGTACTGTATATCATTGCATCACAATGTCATCTCCATTGAATTATAATCTATTATGCGTGTATGTTTTATAATCCCATTGGTATCTCAAAAATTTATCTTGACTTGATCATTGCATCTTATGCAATACTACAATTCCTAAAAGTCATCCTTATTCCTCGATTATCCTTCATGTCTCCTATATATTGTATCCTTATTGCATTTCGATATTGATTTGTCACTTAAAACTCAGATTCATTTGAATCATGTATGCCTCACGCATTTTCGAATTCCAATTCCCATAATATATTAAGAAAGTTTCATTATCTGACTTCATTATCAAGGTTAACTTCTATCATCCTTTATTCCACTCTTTCATATGAATATAACATCATTCTTCCTTAACTAATTTACAAATTGTACTTGAAATTACAAGACTTGAAACTAAATTCTCCTCAAGTACTTTTTAATGTTAATACTTATACCACTCTCAGCTTATAGCTTCCTTTTTATAACTACATAACTTAATGCTTGCTTTCACAAGATCCATGGCAGAACTTCTCTTGAGTATTTCCTTAGGGATATTTATTTTAAATTTATGTCTCATAACATATGATCATTTAACCCGTAACTTAGCCATTTGGCTCCTTAGCAAGTTTCAAAGTCACGCATCTTATGCCCATCATGTATAACTTATAATTCTTTCTCAAGGGCGTGTCAACATTTTTGAAACACTTAATCACTTATTTACTCTTTTATACACCAAGTATATCATTTCCATAAAGGCATGCCCAACTACTCATGCTTCAATTTATCTCCATGGGTTTCTAGCATGTCACCTAGTTTACTTGTGTTGTTACTAATCCTTTCCTTTCAACAAGGTCAAGACAAGATCAGTATATTCTCATAACAATATTCTATATAAACTCATTTGCTATATCATTATTGAAATCTTTATTTACATTTTCCTCACTTGCTATTGACATCTCTTATCAGTATCTCATACATTCATCTAACCTTTCGCTCGCTTCCTCTTTAGTCTTTAACAAGACTTAATCTCTTGTCTTTCTTATTTCTTAAGATTTGACTTCAGTCATCATATTATTCATCTTAACACTCCCCATGTTAATTTATTTTTATGTAACCATCTAAAAAATTCTCTAACTTTCTTTCTCTTACATGCCAATATATATAAGGCAATAAAATAATAATAAAAAAAAAACTTTGCAATTTCACTCATCATCTTTATCTTAATACCTCCCAATGCACTTAAGACTCCAAACCACAAAGCTTAGCATGAAAACCAATGACCATTCTTCAACTCGTGAGTTTCATCTTCATGCCACTCTCAATTTGCTCTTGCTTGTTAGCCATTAGGGGTTCTTAACGCGACAGTGTTTGAGAGTCAGTACTGTGGCGTTGCAACTATTTGATTTCACTTTATCCCAGCAACTCTTCTACCCTTAAAGCTACTACCTCAATTATTCACAATCGTGTGGCTTCCCTTCGAGTCTATACCACAATTAGTAAGACTAACTTTCTATCACAAGTTTACGATCAAAACATTGATTTAACATATTTATTTTGCCACTAGCATTCATATATCTTTACCATAACATTTAATACACGTTTGCTTAAGCAAAAATCTCCAAATTTATTCATAGCTACATGTATCTCAAATTGCTCATCACTTATCATCAGTCAATAAATCCCACTCGAAAATACCCTTTCCATATTGTATAGTGATTTCACCATATAGCATCACTGCACGATGTTCCTCCATTCTACTATCATGGATACTCCATAGAAATTAATTAAAAGATTTACGTACCCTAACTAATGCTAATTCCATTTAATCATATCTTAAATACTTCAAACTTGTAAATTACAACTCCAAATGTATGTCCATATATTGATAATCTTTATATATTTCATGAGCATGAAAACTACAACTTACAAACTAGCTTTCTATCATACGTACTTTATTAGAGCACTAATTTCAACTTATTTAATCTACCCTTGGTGGTATGTCAAAATCATCCCTGTCTCGATTGCAATCCAGAGGAATCTCTCCTCTGTATATTCGTATGAGCTAGTGGAGATGGAGCAGCTACCGTAGCCCGTCCTAACTGTGGACAATCTCTCCTAATGTGACCCAGTTGATCACAATGAAAACATCGTGCAGGCCCTCTGCACGGCCCAACATGATAATTCCCACAATTTCTGCATCTACGTGAACTTCCTGAAACAGAGGAGTCTTTGCCCTTTTTTGGTGGCTGACTAGAAGATACACTTAGATTTCTCCTTTTTGCTAACTCAGCTCGCAGACTCTTATTTTCATTCGCAAGCTTCTCGGCTCTTAAAGCCATTCGCACCACCTCTTTAGCCACGGTTGCGTCCGACTCACCCATAAAAGAAACACAACTATGTTGCCTAGCCTCTTTAAGCTTCTTAGAATCAGAAACATCCAGCACTGGTGGTGGGACAGGAGGTGGGGATGGTGGTACTGAAGGAGCAGCCAGAGGAACTGTAGGAAGAGCTTGACCAGCTTGAGCCTGGCCAGCAATAGCAGTAAAGAAGGCTGCTAATGCCTGAACTGCCTCAAGAGGCATAGCAGGAATACTAGTAAGTGGTAGAGGAGGTGGAGGATGTGGAGGAGTCTTGGTTTGTTCAGCAGTAGGTGCTGCCCGAATGGTGGATGCAGTCAATTCCTCCTCTATTGCACCTAACTGACGACGTTGGAAACGACCTCTTCCCCTTCCAGCTGATCTAGTGAAAGGTGGTTGTTCGCGTCGAGGAGACATAATAATCTATAATAGGGAACAAAGTGAGTTTAGGCAACCTCAGGCTCTATATGCTTATGCATGTATTTTATTCAACCTAACCTAACTTAACTCGGGGCCACACTGACACTGTAAATTTTTAAAACAGCTTTAAAATAACTTTAAACCCAAAACTCTAATCTTTCAAACCAACAGCTCTGATACCAACTTAATTGTCACGACCCGGAACTCCCATCGAGCCCGTGACAACCGCCGCGACGTCTCAATTTACATTCATTACCCAGAATGTCAACCGAGACCCCGCAAGGCTTTAATATCAGCTTCTCATTTCCCCTGTGGGTAGCTGTTTCCAAATACCACATTTTAAAAGATTTTAAACTGTTTCCAACTTAAACAAATGAAATAATAATTTCCGTCTCACAGGGGTATTTTTGTCATTTATCCCAAAAATCTCAAAAATCATCTAAAAATATAGTATGTAAGTGGAAAACACATATTTCTTAATCAAAAATAATTTTGGATGTCTAAAACATTCGTTTAAAATGGAATTATGACTGTTATAATAAAATAAAAATATTCAATAAAATATTCAATTTTCACATAAAACGATATTTTAAGAACACTGCATAAATAATTTTTATAGCGTAAAAGCAAAATAAATTCTTACATACCGTAATACAGATAACCAAAGTATAGAATTTAATTTACAGTGACACGTGGGCCCACGAATGACCAAAAGTAGCAAAAGAAATGAACCTACAATCTTTGGATGTGGCAAGTTCAACTGTAATCCTCGCCGATATCAGTTATCTACAATCTATTCTGAGCCTGAAATGGGTGGAAATGAGGGTGGTGAGATTATAAAATCCCAGTGAGTAAACAAACATCACTCAAAATATCTAAAGTCGAGTAAAAGGAGACTATTAAAACATTTCATCAAACTGTAATTTATCATCTTTCAACTTATTTCAACCAAATGAAATCAATTTATTTAAAGCAAGTAACCAGTATGGCTTATGAATTTCTTAAAAAGCTTGGCTCATGCCAAAAATTATTATCATACTCAGTTATTTGGGATACCTTGGCCGAGGGCTATCCCAACTGAGTCCGCCAAGGCTATTAGAAAGTCATGTTTTTATTTTGAAAACATAGCCATTCCTTGGCGTTGGCCGAGTTCCCCTTCACGAGGTGGTTTGGCGTGAAGTGAACTCTAAAAGTTATACCTCAGGAGTTACCCTACTCGCCTCTCCAACCGAGGTAAAAATATAACAGGATTCCGTGCCCCTCTAATAGGCTAGTCCACAGAATCCAGCCCACTGCAGCAGGTCAAACCCACCATACAATAAAATTTTGACAGCATGACAGGGCTAATATATTACTACCCAGCCTGCAAGGGTAAAATAAAGCAATTCATATAATTCATAAAAAACACAGCCCAGCCAGTCATGCCAATACAATAACATAAGCCATTAATTCAATTTTAAATTTACAACATATCAGTGGTCTCCAATTACTCTATTTTCAAAATCGTTATTTCGTTTCAAGACAATTTATAAAATATTTTCATTTAAACTCATTTTGTTTACAAAACATAAAAATTTACCATTTGAACTCATTTTCATAAAATTCACCAAAACCGAATAAAAACATACTTTAGATAATTAAAATGATGGTAAGGTTACTCACCGTGTCTAGAGTGAGGATTTTCAAAATACTCAGACTATTGGTCCTCGGGTGCAATTCTCTTGCCTTTATCAGAGGACTCACCACCTTGACACAGTACAAAATCGAGAAATTCACCACATTGGTACTAAATTGAAATTAAACTAATTTAGACTACTAATGCTTGATATGGAATGCAAAAATGTCTAAATTTTTGTCGAAATGCGGTGTTAGCCTATTTTGGTCTTTTACCCGATAAATCGATATACGCGTCCGTTTAAACTCCAAATTAATTTTTTTCAGTTTCTATACCTCAATTGCACCCAAATTGACTTAATGTCCCTCAGTGTGGTGCAAATTATCAGTCCCGATAGCAAATTACAAAAATACCCCTAGTGGGTAAAAATTTGTATTTTTGCTCCAAAAATTCCCATTATTTTTCTAGGCTCATAATTCATCATTATTCATCATAATTCCTCAGATAAACATCAAGATCAGCAGCCAATATTTCCCTAGAAAATTCAGCATAATGGGTTTCAATGGGAGAAAATTATATCTTTAGCTTATTTTTGCTATATTTCAATATAACTTAACTAAAATCACTTAATTCAATTATAATCAACCAAAAATCAAGCTCAAAACTCATCCATGGAGGTTTGGCCAGCATGGGTGTCCATACCCACTTTCTAATTTTGCATAGAAATGAGAAAAAAATGCATGGGTAGTGAAAATCACAAGGAAAATCAATGAAATTTACCTTTTTAATGCTTGATTTCTTGATTTCTCTTGATTTTCCCCAAATTTTTCAGGTAGGATTCTTGTTTTTGTTTTTCCCCTTTTCTCCCCTGGTTTGGACAGCTGAAGAAGATGAGAATTCCGGAATTTTTACCTTTTTAAAGGCTAAAATAATATAATATTATTTTATTCATTTTTTTAATGTTTTATTAATTCCTTAAATTCTAGCCATCCATTTGTTTCCAAATTTTCACCATACTCTTGTCCCACATATCCATAGCTTAGGTAAAATTCTCAGACTTATCCAAAGTCTTGGTGGAGTAATTTTTGAAATTTACACTTTTACCCCCGTAAAAGTCAAAAATTACATTTTTGCCCCAAAAATTGAAAAATTGCCCATAGACATATTTTTCATCCCTTATACTCATACCATTCTCCAATTTGTCAAATTTGATCTAAATTGTCTCAAAATCTCAAATTTTGTTCGCGGGTGGCAAAATTACGATTTTGCCCCTACACTCTAGAAATCACTGGAATTAAACTTTTTCACTGCCAAACCCTCAAATTATACTCCAATACTCAAATCATACTCCAATAAGTCAAATGGGGCTAAAAAATTTCTTTTCTAAAAATTCCCATTGTGTCCTTGGGTGGCAAATGACCATTTTGCCCCTGGACAGTAAAAATTCTAGTTTGACTTCAAATTGATCCTCGAACTCCAAATCACCATATTAAACCATTCTGGGACTTTAATATTCTTAATTTCATTTTAAATTCTCTATTTGATCTAGTTCGAGACTTAAATTAACTTAATTGTACCATTTGGTACATTGTCGTCTTTTAACGATTTTTCTTTCAAGGCTTTCCAAGTATACAAGCATATTGTCAATCATATGAATGACATGGAAAGTATTTTATAAGGTCGGGCTTGACATCAGGAAACAGTCGGAACCTAGGTCAAGGTGTCCACTTAGTTCGTCTCCTTGGTAGGTATCTTCGCATTCAATAGTTGTACATTCGCTAAGGTCACTCCGCTGAAAGTCAAGAGTCCTTTTTGTTTGAACATACGTACCCTGGTGTAAATTGTTAAGATATATATATATATATATATATATATATATATATATATATACATATATCTTAAGCAATAGATGTTTATGTTGATTAATGCTGCCACTAAGAGATGGCACGGATGACATTATTTTGAATCATATAAATGTGAATATATGGTTTCTATAGTATAGTATTGAAATACTTGTTGTTAAAAATTACGAAATACGGTTGTAGGAACAAATGATGAAATCGATGAATAGAATCACATAGATAGGCTTGCTTGGGCTTAGTGGGCTATGTCCATTGAGTCCATGCGCCGGTCATGGCTCGAAATTTGGGCTGTGACAACCACCACACCAACGATTTATTTCTCGACCAAACAAGTTTACCACTTACTCTTCAAGAATGCTTTCAACTTGAACCTTGAGTGGATAAGGTGTGAAATGCTAGACTACAAGATGGCAATCAATTTTGTCTCTCTTTTCTTCTTAAAAATTAATAGCTATTTTTCTTTCAAAAAATTCAATCAAGAATGGAAAGAGGAAAAGAGATACGGCAAAGTTAGGAGGAGAAGAAAAGTGACGATTGAAACTTTTTCAAGAAAAGTACGTACTTTTCTTTTCTTTAAATCTCTTTTCTTTTTATTAAAACTCTAGCCTCAAAGGTTTAATCAATGTCAATACCTTTGAATCAATCTTGACCATCCATTTAGAGTTATGGAAGCATCAAACATGCTCCATAATTATCAAAATTAAAATTAAATAATAAATAATTTATTTTTTTAATTATCATTTAGAGTTCTTGATAAAATAAATCTCCTTGTTAAATAATAACTCTTATTTTATTATTATCCATCTTTGTTTAAAAAGAATTAATAACAAATAAAAGAGTGATAGTCAAACATGGAGTCTCTTTTTATCAACATGGATGTTTAGATTCATCTTGCAAGAATTCTCCTAGAATTATCTTAATTTAAGATAACTCTTGTCTTTAATTAAGACAAAAATATATTATCTTGTCTAAATCGAGACAAATATGTTTTCTTGTCTAGATTAAGACAAAAATATTTTTCTTGTCTTAAATTAAGACAAACATCTTTTCTTGTCTAAGTTTAGATCAAACATGATTTCTTGTCTAAATTAAGACAAACATGTTTTTTTGTCTAAATTAAGACAAACATGTTAAAGCTGTTATTTTTGTACACAATTTAATTAACCAAATAAACCATATATTCGAACTTAAACAAGTTGAATTCTACAAAGCTAAGTAGGGAATATATTTGGACATAGATACTCCAAGCTCCAATAAACTTAGAATTATTCATAATCTCATTAAAAATCGTTCAAGCTTATTAACCATGAAATCACTCCGCCATAGATTCATGGTTGCACTATAATTAGAAGAAATAATTCAATACTTGATATCAATTATTAGTTGTCCAATTGCAAACCTTATATTGTGAACTTTCATAACCATCCAATGACAAAAGGTGAATTTACCATTTTACCCTTTATGTCAATTTTGTCCCTCAGTTTCAAATGTCATCCAATTAGTGATTCAATACTCTAGATCTAGTCTTTTGATATCTAGATGTGATAAGTAGCTAATTCATTAATCCATTGGGCCCAGATTAATCACCAATCTTTCTGAAATCACTAAAAGTGATGTTAATGCTATGAATTCCATCATTTAGATATATGTTTCTAGTTATTCATCTTGATTATAATCCTAACTTACGGAGTCTAGATTAATGCTTTATGATAATCATGCTCATGGTATATCAAAGATTATAAGGAGATTAAACACGAGTCCACTGTCTATTAGGATTTCGGTTCTACTATAAGCAAATGCATAAGTGTGAGATCATGATTTAAGTAACGGTTAAACTTAAATTTGATTCTCACATGATTCTAGTTCATATTATAGTGTCATTACTCAAAGTCAATCATTTCGATGATTTGATACTCATTATTCGCTTGAAATGAATCACATTCGTTTCGTCGGAAGTAATCTAGACACTACGGCCTTAACACAATAAAGTAACTAGCTTTATTATATGGTTATGAATAATTTTTACATTCAATTAAAATATATGTCTCCTAGGTATGACTCTTCATACAAATGTATTTTAATATCTCAATAGAATCATGGTACCTAAACAACTAGATAATGAATGTTTATTTAAAACAAACTCTTCGTCTTATTATCAAAATATACTTTTATTATAAATAAATTAAATAAAATTAAACATGAGAATATACTTGCTTTCTAAGGCACCATATTCTCAAAATTCTTAACAATGTATGTATGTGTGTGTCACGACCCGAAACTCCCCATCGAGCCCGTGACAACTCCCACGAGGCCTCGACAGACATTCTTCACCCCGAATGCCTATCGAAACCCCGTAAGGCTTAGCATCAACTTTCGCATCTCCCCGGTGAGCAACAATTATAAAATCTCGCATTTAAAAAAAATCATAAGTCATTTTCAAATAAGAACAATAAAATATTATTTTCTGGCTCATAGGGGCATTTTCGTAATTTTTCGTCAAAAATCTCAAAACTTGCTAAAAATGTAATAGGTAAGCAGAAAATATATATTTGATGATTTAAAAACAAAATAAGTATCTAAAACGTTCATTTGAAAGCAAATTGTTAACAACTAGTACTATTCAAAAATAATTAATAAAATATTCTATTTTCTCATAAAATAAATTTTTATAGAAATATTCGTAAATAATTTTTCGCACATGAAAGTAAAGTAAAAATTGTATGAATAGAAATACAGATAACCAAAATATAAGTTTTGATCTGCAATGACACGTGGGCTCCAATTGACCAAGAGGATGTAAGACTGTGAACTCTTACTTTCTATAATGCAGTTCCGAGCTTAGTTCTCGTCCTACTCGACTATCTACAAACTTTCCTGAGCCTGAAAAATGTATAGGAAGAAGGGGTGAGATTTTATAATCCCAGTGAGTAAACAGATACCATCTAAAGTATCTAAAGTCGAGTAAATAGAGACAATTAAAATAAATCATCATACTGTAATTTCATTACCTTTCAGTTCATTTCAACCAAATAAAATCAATCCATATAAATCGAGTAATCAACTTGGCTTATGAATTTCTTAAAACTTTAGCTCGTGCCAAAACTTATACTCGGTGATACCTTGCGCAGGGCATCTAACCGAGTCCGCCAAGGCTGTTAAAATTTTGTTTACACTTAAAATATATTTTAGTTTGAGAAAAATACAGCCGTTCCTTGGCGTTGGCTGAGTTCCCCTTCACGTGGTGGTTTGGCGTGAAGTGAACCCTAAGCTTTATCCCAGGAGATACCCTACGCGCCTCTCCGTTCGAGGTAATAATATAATGGAGTTTACCGTGCCCCTCTAATAGGCTGGTCCACGGAACCCCCCTCTGCAGTAAATAATTAATATATAATCCACCAATCAATAAAATTCATTCTAGTATGACATGGTAATTTATTACAACCTAGCCTCTCAAGGCTGAATACATAGTATAAATAACTCTAACAGCAAAATCAGTTTAGCCATTCATGCTCATTTAATATCATAAGCCATTCAATTTAAAACCATAATTTACAACACAAGCAGACAGTCTCCAATTACTCTATTTTTAAAACCAGTATTCGATTTTTCAGAAAATTTATAAAATCATTTTATAAAATCAGAATTTCTCCTAAAACATAGCAATTTACCATTTAAACCCATTTTCCATAAAATCACACAATTGTATAAACCTACTCTAGATAATTAAGACGATAATAAGTTTACTCACAATATCTAGAATGCAGACTTTCGAAGCACTCTGTCTACTGGTCCTCGGATGCAATTTCCTTGCCTTTATTGGAGGACTCACCACCTTGACACAGTACAAAATTGAGAATTTCACTAAGTTGGTACTAAATCAAAATTAAACTAATTTGGACTACCAATGCATGATATGGAATGCAAAAATGCACTGGTAACTATCTAAATCCGGTATTAGCCTAATTCGTCTTATCACCCGATTAAATTCCTAACGGGTTCGTTTAAACTCCAATTTAATTCTTTTCAGTTTCTATACCTCAATTGCACCCAAATTAACTTAATGTCCCTCAGTGTGATGCAAATTATCAGTCCCAATAGCAAATTACGAAAATACCCCTAGTGGGTAAAAATTCGTATTTTTGCTCCGAAAATTCTCATTATTTTTCTAGGCTCATAATTCATTATTCCTTAACCAATTCTCCTAGAATAAAATCAAACTCATCCTCACTCACTACATGGTAAATTCAGCCATTAATGGTTGGGGGAGAAAATAAATTCTTTTCTTGTTGTTTTGTTTCTAAATATGCTAAACTAACTAAAAACACTAACATAAATTAAAATCAAATAAATCCAACAACTTTCTCTCTCCTAACCCATTTTTTCAGAATTGAATTCATCATGAAAACATGTAATTTAATCATGGAAAATAAAGAGAAATGCTTGGGAATAAGAAAACTCAAGCTTAATAGAAAAAATCTCACTTTTTTCACTTAATTTCCTTGAAAATTCACACTTTTTCTTTGATTTTCTCTCTCTAGGGTTTTGTTTTCTCCTTTCTCTCTCTTGTTTCTTGCTTGGCCGAATGTTGAAGAAGAAGAATGGGTGGGCTGATTTTTTTTATGCCTTTTTATTGTTTAATGAAATAATATTATTTTATTCATATTTTAAATATTTTATTAATTCATTTTTTTTTCTAGCCATCCACTTGTCCTATTTTTTTCACCATGCATTCCCTTTGACTTATCCAAGTCTTAAGTGAAATTTCCAGATTTTTCCAAAGTTTTGGTGGAGCAAATTTTTCAAAATTACACTTTTGCCCCCGAACTTTTCAAAAATTACATTTTTACCCTAAAAATTGAAAATTTGCCATAATGCATAATTTTCACTCCTCATACTCATTTCACACTCCAAATAATTAAATTTGATCAAAATCCTTTCAAAAATTAAATTTTCGATTTCGGATGGCAAAATTACCATTGTACCCTTTTACTCCAAATTATACCGAAATTAAAATTTTTCACTTCTAAACTTCAAATCTTACTCCAATAAGTCAAATGGGGCCAAAAATCTTTTCCGAAAATTCCCATTTTGCCCCTTGGTGGTAAATGACCATTTTGCCCCTAGATAGCGAAAATTTCAATTTGACTCCAAATTGATCCTCAAACTCCAAATTACCATATTAAACCATTCTGTGAGTTTAAAATTCTTAATTTCATCATAAATTCTCTATTTGATCTAGTTCGAGGCTTAAATCAACTTTATTGTACCTCTAGGTACAATACCGACTTTTGTAAATTTTTCAAGACTCTCTTAGCATGTAAACATGCTATCCACCACATGTATGTCATCACAAATATTTCTGTAGAGTCGGGCTTGTCATCTTCTCCCCCACTTGGATCAACCATATGATCCTCCTTCTTGATTGACTTCGACATCCGGCTAAATATTAATATTTTAATATTATTTTATTAATAAAATATTATTTTATTCTAAAAATTTTATCTTGTCTCCTTGGTACCAAAAATACCTTATTATGCCTCACTTAACTTCCAAATCACCTTTTATCTCACAAATTCTCCTCCGATAAAATTATTATTATTTTATTATTATTTTCTCACTTGCGAAACATTTTATCCTAAACTACTCCTTTCGTCTTTTATCACTTCTAAACATTTTAATTGACCTCAATTTGCATTTGATCAACTTTATTTATCACCATATCAAAGTATGGGGTATTTCAGTGTGTGTGTGCGTGTGTGTGCCTAGAGGTATATGCCTAGGCTAGAGAACAAATATGATTGTGTGCTTAGATAAGGATGCTTAGGCTAATTAGTTATCTGAGATAAGAAATTTGTGTTTGTTTGAGTTGTGGTAAGCCACAAGGTGGCATTGTGTTGGAACCCATGGTATGTAGGACTTAGAGCAAGAGGCATACACATGGTGTGATATGAATTATGGATTAAAGACTGTATCGAATTATGACGAATGGGCTGCCCAGTAGGTATATGGCCTAATATGTATTTGGGTTAATAGAACTGTCAAGCCCGATCTTATAAAATACTTTCCATGTCATTCATATGATTGACAATATGCTTGCATACTTGGAAAGCCCTGAAAGAAAAATCGTTAAAAGACGACAATGTACCAAATGGTACAATTAAGTTAATTTAAGTCTCGAACTAGATCAAATAGAGAATTTAATATGAAATTAAGAATATTAAAGTCCCAGAATGGTTTAATATGGTGATTTGGAGTTCGAGGATCAATTTGAAGTCAAACTAGAATTTTTACTGTCCAGGGGCAAAATGGTCATTTGCCACCCAAGGACACAATGGGAATTTTTAGAAAAGAATTTTTTTAGCCCCATTTGACTTATTGGAGTATGATTTGAGTATTTGAGTATAATTTTAGGGTTTGGCAGTGAAAAAGTTTAATTCCAGTGATTTCTAGAGTGTAGGGGCAAAATCGTAATTTTGCCACTCGCGGACAAAATTTGAGATTTTGAGAGAATTTAGATCAAATTTGACAAATTGGAGAATGGTATGAGTATAAGGGATGAAAAATATGTCTATGGGCAATTTTTCAATTTTTGGGGCAAAAATGTAATTTTTGACTTTTACGGGGGTAAAAGTGTAAATTTAAAAAATTACTCCACCAAGACTTTGGATAAGTCTGAGAATTTTACCTAAGCTATGGATATTTGGGACAAGTGTATGGTGAAAATTTGGAAACAAATGGATGGCTAGAATTTAAGGAATTAATAAAACATTAAAAAAATGAATAAAATAATATTATATTATTTTAGCCTTTAAAAAGGTAAAAATTCTGGAATTCTCATCTTCTTCAGCTGTCCAAACCAGGGGAGAAAAGGGGAAAAAAAAAAAACAAGAATCCTACCTGAAAAATTTGGAGAAAATCAATAGAAATCAAGAAATCAAGCATTAAAAAGGTAAATTTCATTGATTTTCCTTGTGATTTTCACTACCCATGCATTTTTTTCTCATTTCCATGCAAAATTAGAAAGTGGGTATGGACACCCATGCTGGCCAAACCTCCATGGATGAGTTTTGAGCTTGATTTTTGGTTGATTTTAATTGAATTAAGTGATTTTAGTTAAGTTATATTGAAATATAGCAAAAATAAGCTAGAAATATAATTTTCTCCCATTGAAACCCATTATGCTGAATTTTCTAGGGGAATATTGGCTGCTGATCTTGATGGTTATTTGAGGAATTATGATGAATAATGATGAATTATGAGCCTAGAAAAATAATGGATATTTTCGGAGCAAAAATACAAATTTTTACCCACTAGGGGTATTTTCGTAATTTGTTATCGGGACTGATAATTTGCACCACACTGAGGGACATTAAGTCAATTTGGGTGCAATTGAGGTGTAGAAACTGAAAAAAATTAATTTGGAGTTTAAACGGACGCGTATATCAATTTATCGGGTAAAAGACCGAAATAGGCTAACACCGCATTTAGGCAAAAATTTAGACATTTTTGCATTCCATATCAAGCATTAGTAGTCTAAATTAGTTTAATTTCAATTTAGTACCAATGTGGTGAATTTCTCGATTTTGTACTGTGTCAAGGTGGTGAGTCCTCCGATAAAGGCAAAGGAATTGCACCCGAGGACTAGTAGTCTGAGTATTTCAAAAATCCCCACTCTAGACACGGTGAGTAACCTTACCATCATTTTAATTATCTAAAGTATGTTTTTATTCGATTTTGGTGAATTTTATGAAAATGAGTTCAAATGGTAAATTTTTATGTTTTGTAAACAAAATGAGTTTAAATGAAAATATTTTATAAATTGTCTTGAAACGAAATAACGATTTTGAAAAATAGAGTAATTGGAGACCACTGATATGTTGTAAATTTAAAATTGAATTAATGGCTTATGTTATTGTATTGGCATGACTGGCTGGGCTGTGTTTTTATGAATTATATGAATTGCTTTATTTTACCCTTGCAGGCTGGGTAGTAATATATTAGCCCTGTCATGCTGTCAAAATTTTATTGTATGGTGGGTTTGACCTGCTGCAGTGGGCTGGATTCTGTAGACTAGCCTATTTGAGGGGCACGGAATCCTGTTATATTTTTACCTCGGTTGGAGAGGCGAGTAGGGTAACTCCTGAGGTATAACTTTTAGAGTTCACTTCACGCCAAACCACCTCGTGAAGGGGAACTCGGCCAACGTCAAGGAATGGCTATGTTTTCAAAATAAAAACATGACTTTCTAATAGCCTTGGCGGACTCAGTTGGGATAGCCCTCGGCCAAGGTATCCCAAATAACTGAGTATGATAATAATTTTTGGCATGAGCCAAGCTTTTTAAGAAATTCATAAGCCATACTGATTACTTGCTTTAAATAAATTGATTTCATTTGGTTGAAATAAGTTGAAAGATGATAAATTACAGTTTGATGAAATGTTTTAATAGTCTCCTTTTACTCGACTTTAGATATTTTGAGTGATGTTTGTTTACTCACTGGGATTTTGTAATCTCACCACCCTCATTTCCACCCATTTCAGGTTCAGAATAGATTGTAGATAACTGATATCGGCAAGGATTACAGTTGAACTTGCTACATCCAAAGACTGTAGGTTCATTTCTTTTGATACTTTTGATCATTCGTGGGCCCACGTGTCACTGTAAATTAAATTCTATACTTTGGTTATCTGTATTACGGTATGTAAGAATTTATTTTGCTTTTACGCTATAAAAATTATTTATGCAGTGTTCTTAAAATATCGTTTTATGTGAAAATTGAATATTTTATTGAATATTTTTATTTTATTATAACAGTCATAATTCCATTTTAAACGAATGTTTTAGACATCCAAAATTATTTTTGATTAAGAAATATGTGTTTTCCACTTACATACTATATTTTTAGATGATTTTTGAGATTTTTGGGATAAATGACAAAAATACCCCTGTGAGACGAAAATTATTATTTCATTTGTTTAAGTTGGAAACAGTTTAAAATCTTTTAAAATGTGGTATTTGGAAACAGCTACCCACAGGGGAAATGAGAAACTGATATTAAAGCCTTGCGGGGTCTCGGTTGACATTCTGGATAATGAATGTAAATTGAGACGTCGCGACGGTTGTCACGGGCTCGATGGGAGTTCCGGGTCGTGACAAGAACAATGATTGAGTGATATTAAATATGTGAGGCCGAAACGTCATGATTACTTATGGACATAATATATGCATAAATGCCCACGTATTCGTGGTTGATTTGAGAAAATGTATAAAGTTGTTAAGCCACGATTGGTTAGATTAAGTATGATGAATACCCATGTGGGGTTAAAGGCATAGGGGCCTATAGCTTTATTATGTTTCATTTGATGATGTCTTATAGATTTGAAGGCACTTAAAATTAAACCGAGCTTAAAGATGACTAAAGGTCGTTGAATTTGAAATATGATTTGATATGGACATATGGATTGTCACAGGCACGATGGCCTGAGTTGTGGATATGTGTTCCGTCGAAGGGATAAATTCCAAACATTGATTCAATTTGAGGTTGAATAGAGCCCCATGCCTTGTGACAATATGTGTGCTTGCAAAGATGGTAGTCAGCAGGGATGGTGGTATTAGTCCTACCGGTGATTCCTGCCTGCAGTGCTTTAGTGCCACCCGTTTGAGAATACTCTGGGTGATGTCGATCGTCGGGAGATTACTCTAATCGATGACTCTAATTCTCTGCCCATTGCTTTAACGCATGCGTAATTTGTTCTTCTCCAGCTAATTCCACACTAGGCAAAGAATTTTTCCTGCGCGTGATTTGTTTCTTCATCGGTTGGCCATCGTGAGTGATTTGACCATGTCCATGAGAGGACCACTCTTTTGATTTCGTTTGACTATGACGACATGCATCAGGTATGGCATGATTGGATTTGAATATGAAATTGTGTTGTCTAACTGTGAATGATATTTGATAAAAAGCTTTAAGATAAGCAAACATATGTAAATGAGATTTGAGATTGGGCTCGGCAACTAAGGTGTGCCTATGAAGCCTAGTTTGATGAGAACGGCTTAAAGATAAGCTTTGAATTGATATGATTTGATGTGAGGACATAAAACTTAGAGATTGTTAAAATACAATACATCGTTGAGATGTAATCTTGCAAGGTTTAATATGATGAATTGTGCATGTAGGATATTGGGATGATCCTCGCACCTTTTGAATTATAGATGTTTAAATATAAAGGTATTATCGCTAGAGAGGCCTAGATATATAATTTATATGTGAAATATTATGTTATGACAATATCCCCTCATTGAGTATTAGATGACTTACCCCTCTGTTGTACCATGTGTAGATAAGAGAATTTATGGGGTTATGTGGCAACTGTCATCGATTAGACGGATACGTAATTGGCATCCAGTAGGTCTCCCTCCTATTGTGTCACTTCTCTGAGTCTGTATGGGCCTTCTACCTTCCAGTCTGATTACTTTGCAAAATATGTCAAGCACGATGTGCCATTTAAATTGTATAAAGATTGTTATGTACGAACCCGATTTGATGGCCAATGTATGGCTTTTGAATGCTTTTATGAATTATATGCCAAGGATATTGTATTATATTTGGTTTTATTGTGAACATTTGATTATGGAATCCCTCGACTTTGTGTTATATGGTTGTGACTTTGAGTAGGGATGTCAATGGGTACCCTATTATAGGGTACCCGCGGGTACCCGATCCGATTATACCGAATTAGGGTATCCAATAAACAGGTTCGGGACGAGTTCGGGTAGTGATTTCATTACCCGAATCGGGTTCGAGTAGGGTTCGGGTATCACACTTTGGATACCCGTTACCCGACCCGATTATTGTTTAACCGAGTTCTGCGGATACCCGCCCCAAACTCGTTTATATATTCTTTTATCATTTAAATTGTTGAATAAAATTGATAATGTTTGGACTCGAACCCAAGCCAAAGAAGAGAAGCATTCACCGTCTCAACCATCTTGACAAGCAATTTCCTTTGTTGTATTTTGACAAAATATATTTAAAATATGCTTACTTAAATAACTAATGTGATGATATGAATATATATAAATAAAAAAATTATTAGATTATTAATTATATTTAAATAATATGAATATCATATCATATTACAAAGGAATATAATTACTATTATATACATTTTTAATAAAAATGTATTTACTTTTTATTTTGGGTCAAGACTACAAAAATTATAACTTATAATATATTTACTTAAAGAGAGTCTTTGAGTTTAAAATAGTTTTGGAATCTAACTATTTTTTTAATTTCATATAATTAAAGATAAACTCATATAGTTAATTAAATTAATTCATTAAACTATGATTATTAATTAACTTGAAACGTTTTTAAATATATATATATATATATTATATATATTGAGTAATATTATAAGAAATATAATTACTATATTATATATATACTAATACTTTTAGTATATATATACTTTAAATGTAAATATATTTATTTTTTATTTTGTGTTAACATTATAAAAATTATACCTTATAAAATTATTAATTGTAATATATATATATATATATATATATATATATATATATTGAAATACCCCATACTTTGATATGGTGATAAATAAAGTTGATCGAATGCAAATTGAGGTCAATTAAAATGTTTAAAAGTGATAAAAGACGAAAGGAGTAGTTTAGGATAAAATATTCCGAAAGTGAGGCATAATAAGGTATTTCGGGTACCAAGGAGACAAGATAAAATTTTTAGAATAAAATAATATTTTATTAATGAAATAATATTAAAATATTAATATTTAACCGGATATCGAAATCAGTCAAGAAGAAGGATCATATGGTTGATCCAAGTGGGGGAGAAGATGACAAGCCCGACTTTATAAAAAAATATTTGTCATGACATACATGTGATGGATAGCATGTTTACATGCTAAGAGAGTCCCGAAAAATTTACAAAAGTCGGTATTGTACCAAAACGTACAACAAAGTTGATTTAAGCCTCGAACTAGATCAAATAGAGAATTTACGATGAAATTAAGAATTTTAAAGTCCCATAATGGTTTAATATGGTGATTCGGAGTTCGAGGATCAATTTGGAGTCAAACCGAAATTTTCGCTATCTAGGGGCAAAATGGTCATTTGCCACCTAGAGACAAAATGGAAATTTTAGAAAAGATTTTTTTTGGCCCCATTTGACTTATTAGAGTATAATTTGACTTATTGGAGTAAGATTTGAGGTTTATAAGTGAAAAATTTTAATTTCGGTATAATTTGGAGAAAAATGGTAAAATGGTAATTTTGCCACCCCAGGGGCAAAATTGTAATTTTTCACCACCAGGACATTTTTCCAGCACATGGTCTTCCTTATCCTCATTTTGACCATTGACTAATTGTGTGGTGGAGATAAAAAGGATTAAAATTTTAAAATTTTAAAAATAGACCAATAAGAAAATGACATGTGTCATACCTTTATTATTTTATTGTTTCTTATTAAAAAGGCATAAAACCAGCCCATTTTCTTCATATGGCCGGCCAAGCAAGGAAGAGAGAGAAAGAGAGGAAGAACAAAGGGAAAAACAAGAAAACCTAGGTGGAAAATTCAAAGAAAAAGTGAAGAAATCAAGAAAACAAGCTAGGTAAGTTAGAATTTCTTTAGTTCTCCTTGATACCTAGTGTCACGACCCGGAATTCCTATCTAGCCCGTGACAACCGCCGCGACGTCTCGATCGACATTCATCACCCGAAATGTCAACCGAAACCCCGCAAGGCTTTAATATCAACTTCTCATTTCCCCTATGGGTAATTGTTTCCAAATACCACATTCTAAAAGATTTTAAACTGTTTCCAACTTAAACAAATAAAATAATAATTTTCGTCTCACAGGGGTATTTTGGTCATTTATCTCAAAAATCTCAAAATCATCTAAAAATATAGTATGTAAGTGGAAAACACATATTTCATAATCAAAAATAATTTTGGATGTCTAAAACATTCGTTTAAAATGAAATTATGACTGTCATAATAAAATAAAAATATTAAATAAAACATTCAATTTTCACATAAAACGATATTTTAAAAACACTGCATAAATAATTTTTATAGCGTAAAAGCAAAATAAATTCTTACATACCGTAATACAGATAACCAAAGTATATAATTTAATTTACAGTGACACGTGGGCCCACGAATGACCAAAAGTATCGAAAGAAATGAACCTACAGTCTTTGGATGTGGCAAGTTCAACTGTAATCCTCGCCGATATCAGTTATCTACAATCTATTCTGAACCTGAAATGGGTGAAAATGAGGGTGGTGAGATTATAAAATCCCAATGAGTAAACAAACATCACTCAAAATATCTAAAGTCGAGTAAAAAGAGACTATTAAAACATTTCATCAAATTGTAATTTATCATCTTTCAACTTATTTCAACCAAATGAAATCAATTTATTTAAAGCAAGTAATCAGTATGGCTTATAAATTTCTTAAAAAGCTTGGCTCATGCCAAAAATTATTATCATACTCAGTTATCTGGGATACCTTGGCCGAGGGCTATCCCAACTGAGTCCGCCAAGGCTATTAGAAAGTCATGTTTTTATTTTGAAAACATAGTCATTCCTTGGCGTTGGCCGAGTTCCCCTTCACGTAGTGGTTTGGCGTGAAGTGAACTTTAAAGTTATACCTCGGGAGTTACCCTACTCGCCTCTCCAACCGAGGTAAAAATATAACAGGATTTCGTGCCCCTCTAATAGGCTAGTCCACAGAACCCAGCCCACTGCAGCAGGTCAAACCCACCATACAATAAAATTTTGACAGCATGACAGGGCTAATATATTACTACCCAGCCTGCAAGGGTAAAATAAAGCAATTCATATAATTCATAAAAAACACAGCCCAGCCAGTCATGCCAATACAATAACATAAGCCATTAATTCAATTTTAAATTTACAACATATTAGTGGTCTCCAATTACTTTATTTTCAAAATCGTTATTTCATTTCAAGACAATTTATAAAATATTTTCATTTAAACTCATTTTGTTTACAAAACATAAAAATTTACCATTTGAACTCATTTTCATAAAATTCACCAAAACCGAATAAAAACATACTTTAGATAATTAAAATGATGGCAAGGTTACTCACCGTGTCTAGAGTGGGGATTTTTGAAATACTCAGACTATTGGTCCTCAAGTGCAATTCCCTTGCCTTTATTGGAGGACTCACCACCTTGACACAATACAAAATCGAGAAATTCACCACATTGGTACTAAATTGAAATTAAACTAATTTAGACTACTAATGCTTGATATGAATGCAAAAATGTCTAAATTTTTGCCTAAATGCGCTGTTAGCCTATTTCGGTCTTTTACCCGATAAATTGATATACGCGTCCGTTTAAACTCCAAATTAATTGTTTTCAGTTTCTATACCTCAATTGCACCCAAATTGACTTAATGGCCCTCAGTGTGGTGCAAATTATCAGTCCCGATAGCAAATTACGAAAATACCCCTAGTGGGTAAAAATTTGTATTTTTACTTCGAAAATTTCCATTATTTTTCTAGGCTCATAATTCATCATTATTCATCATAATTCCTCAAATAAACATCAAGATCAACAGCCAATATTTCCCTAGAAAATTCAGCATAATGGGTTTCAATGGGAGAAAATTATATCTCTAGCTTATTTTTGCTATATTTCAATATAACTTAACTAAAATCACTTAATTCAATTATAATCAACCAAAAATCAAGCTCAAAACTCATCCATGGAGGTTTGGCCAGCATGGGTGTCCATACCCACTTTCTAATTTTGCATGGAAATGAGAAAAAAAATGCATGGGTAGTGAAAATCACAAGGAAAATCAATGAAATTTACCTTTTCAATGCTTGATTTCTTGATTTCTCTTGATTTTCCACAAATTTTCAGGTAGGGTTCTTATTTGTTTTTTTCCCCCTTTTCTCCCCTGGTTTGGACAGCTGAAGAAGATGAGAATTCTGGAATTTTTACCTTTTTAAAGGCGAAAATAATATAATATTATTTTATTCATTTTTTTAATGTTTTATTAATTCCCTAAATTCTAGCCATCCATTTGTTTCCAAATTTTCACCATACACTTGTCCCACATATCCATAGCTTAGATAAAATTTTCAGACTTATCCAAAGTCTTGGTGGAGTAATTTTTGAAATTTATACTTTTGCCCCCGTAAAAGTCAAAAATTACATTTTTGCCCCAAAAACTGAAAAATTGCCCATAGACATATTTTTCATTCCTTATACTCATACCATTCTCCAATTTGTCAAATTTGATCTAAATTCTCTCAAAATTTCAAATTTTATTCGCGAGTGGTAAAATTATGATTTCGCCGCTACACTCTAAAAATCACCGAAATTAAACTTTTTTACTGTCAAACCCTCAAATTATACTCCAATACTCAAATCATACTCCAATAAGTCAAATGGGGCCAAAAAAATTCTTTTCTAAAAATTCCCATTGTGTCCTTGAGTGGCAAATGACCATTTTGCCCCTAGACAGTAAAAATTCCGGTTTGACTCCAAATTGATCCTCGAACTCCAAATCACCATATTAAAACATTCTGGGACTTTAATATTCTTAATTTCATTTTAAATTCTCTATTTGATCTAGTTTGAGGCTTAAATTAACTTAATCGTACCATTTGGTACATTGACGTCTTTTAACGATTTTTCTTTCGGGGCTTTCCAAGTATGCAAGCATATTGTCAATCATATGAACGACATGGAAAGTATTTTATAAGGTCGGGCTTCACACCTAGCTTACCCATGCTTTTGTTCTTGATTTTCATGGTTGAATATTGAGTTATTATGATGAATTCAATTCTGAAAAATGGGTTAGGAGAGAGAAAGTTGTTAGATTAATTTGATTTTAAGTTATGTTAGTGTTTTAAGTTAGTTTAGCATACTTAGAAACAAAACAACAAGAAAAGAATTTATTTTCTCCCACAACCATTAATGGCCGAATTTACCATGTGTTGAGTGAGGATAAATTTGATTTTCATTTTAGGAGAATTGGTTAAGAAATGATGAATTATGAGCCTAGAAAAATAATGAGAATTTTTGGAGCAAAAATACGATTTTTTGGCCACTAAGGGTATTTTCGTAATTTGCTATCGAGACTGATAAATTGAATCTCATTCACAGTCATTGAGGTAATTTAGTTATAATTGGAGTGTAGAAAGTGAGAAGAATTGATATGGAGTTAAATTGGAAATAATAGGCCGAATTAGGTCAACACCGCATTTAAGCAATAGTCGGATAAGTTGTATATCATATCATGCATATATACCGAGCCTGAATTGATTTTATAATGGTCAAGTATTGATGAGGTGAATTATGTATTGTACATTGTGGATAGGTGGTGAGCAAAGTACACTGGTAAAAGTACAAAGATTGTGCTTGGAGACTAGGATTAGGAGTACATCAACTCCAAGAACAGTGAGTGAACTTATTATCGTCTTAATTATCTAGAGTAGTTTTATACAACTGTGTGATTTTATGGAAAATGGGTTTAAATGGTAAATTGCTATGTTTTAAAAGAAATTGTAATTTTACAAAATGATTTTATAAATTTTCTGAAAAATCGAATATTGGTTTTGAAAATAGAGTAGTTGGAGACTGCCTGCTTGTATTGCAAATTTATGGTTTTGAATTAAATGGCTTATGACAATAAATGAGCATGAATGGCTAAACTGATTTTGGTGTTAGAATTATTTATATTGTGTATTCAGCCTTGAAAGGCTAGGTTGCGATAAATTGCCATGTCATGCTAGAATGAATTTTATTGATTGGTGGATTATATATTAATTATTTACTGCAGAGGGGGTTCCGTGGACCAGCCTATTAGAGGGGCACGGTAAACTCCATTATATTATTACCTCGAACTGAGAGGCGCGTAGGGTATCTCCTAGGGTAAAGCTTAGGGTCCACTTCACGCCAAACCACCACGTGAAGGGGAACTCAGCCAACGCCAAGGAACGGCTGTATTTTTCTCAAACTAAAAATATATTTTAAATGTATACAAAATTTTAACAGCCTTGGCGGACTCGATTGGATGCCTTGCGCAAGGTATCATCGAGTATGAGTTTTGGCACGAGCCAAAGTTTTAAGAAATTCATAAGCCAAGTTGATTACTCGATTTATATGGATTGATTTTATTTGGTTGAAATGAACTGAAAGGTAATGAACTTACAGTATGATGACTTATTTTAATTGTCTCTATTTACTTGGTTTTAGATACTTTAGATGGTATCTGTTTACTCATTGGGATTATAAAATCTCACCCCTTCTTCCTATACATTTTTCAGGCTCAGGACAGTTTGTAGATAGTCGAGTAGGACGAGAACTAAGCTCGGAACTGCATTATAGAAAGTAAGAGTTCATAGTCTTACATCCTCTTGGTCAATTGGGGCCCACGTGTTATTGCAGATCAAAACTTATATTTTGGTTATCTGTATTTCTATTCATACAATTTTTACTTTACTTTCATGTGCGGAAAAAATTATTTACGAATATTTCTATAAAAATTTATTTTATGATAAAATAGAATATTTCATTTATTATTTTTGAATAGTACTAGTTGTCAATAATTTACTTTCAAACGAATGTTTTAGATATTTAATTTGTTTTTAAATCATTAAATATATATTTTCTGCTCACCTACTACATTTTTAGCAAGTTTTGAGATTTTTGACAAAAAATTACGAAAATGCCCCTATGAGCTAGAAAATAATATTTTATTGTCTTTTATTTGAAAATGACTTATGATTTTTTTTGAAATACGAGATTTAATAACTATTTCTCACCGGGAAGTGTGAAAGCTGATACGAGAGCCTTGCGAGGTTTCGATCGGCATTCGGGGTGAAAATGTCTGTCGAGGCCTTGCGGCCGTTGTCACGGGCCCGATAGGGAGTTTCGGGTCGTGACATATATATACACACACACACTTTATAGTTACTATAACTTGTAATGTCTTTTAACACATACACTTTATATTATATATTATGTTCATTTATAAAGAATATAATTACTATTATATATATTAATTACTAAATAATATATATACCTTTGTTTATATAAATTTACAATATATAAACTTAATTATCTAAAAAGAAGTTGTGAGATTAGAATAGTTTTGAAATTTAGCTATTTTTTTTAAATTTCATGTAACTAAGGGCAAATTCATATAATTAATTAAATTAATTAATAAAATTAATATTATTAATTAAATTGTAATGTCTTTTAATATCCATACTTTATATACATTGGGTTCATTTATAAAGAATATAATTACTATTTTGTATATACACTATAATACTTTTAATATATATACTTTATAATATAAAACTTGTAATGTCTTTTAACACATACACATTATATTATATATTATGTTCATTTATAAAGAATATAACTACTATTGTATAAATTAATTACTAAATAATATATAAAGTTAATTATCTAAAAAGGAGTTGTGAGATTAGAATAGTTTTGAAACTTAGTTATTTTTTTAAAATTTTATGTAACTAAGGACAAATTCATATAATTAATAAAATTATGATTATTAATTAAATTGTAAGGTCTTTTAATAACTATATTTTATATAAATTGAATTTATTAATAAAAAATATAATTACTATTTTGTATATACACTATAATACTTTTAATATATATTTATTTTTTATTTTATATTAATATTATAAAAATTATAATTTATAAAATTATAAAATTCATATAACAAAATTTGTTTTTTTGTGCTTATTAGAAAAAGACTATTAACTTACTTCATAATTTCCTAATCCAAATGTGAAATGTTTATGTAATTGATGTTAAAATAAGACAGAAAGATTAAAAAATAAAAACCCTAGCCACTCCCTTTTTTTCTTTCTTTTTTCTCTTCTAGTCAGTAGCCGCTCCTTCAGTCGAATCAGTCCTTGTTCAGTTGTTCTTCCTCAAGACCCCAGCTACTAGCTTACCAGGCCATGCTCGGCTCCTTCATCTTTCTTTTCTCCCCAACCGCCCAACCACAACCACGCCCTGCCGATTGCCTCGATGTCACCCCAAGCCCCACGCCTTTGTTCTTCCCCAACTGCCAATCTGCCACGCCACGCTCGGCTCCTTCTTCTTTCTTTTCTCCCCAGTCGCCCAACCACAACCACGCCCTGCAAGCTGCCATGGTGTCGCCCTAAGCCCCACGCCCTTCGACCCTTGTTCTTCCCCAGTTGCTAGCCTGCCATGCCACGCTGTATAAATATTTAAGATCTTTGTGTTTAATTATTTAAATTTAAATTTTATTATTTGTGTTTTTATTAATTTAATTAGTAGTTAATTTTATGAAATACGTAGATAAATATTATCGTATATGTATACGGGTTCGGGTAATTGGATACCTATGAAGAAGATTTTAATAATTTTTTAATCTAATTGGGTTTTTAAATGGGTTAAGGTTGTAAAACCTGACCCTATAAATACATGTCATGACATACATGCATTGAGTAGCATGTTATTACGCTAGAAAAGCACCTAAGAATAGACGAAACCTGATATTGTACCTAACGGTACACTTAAATTGATTTAACCTCGAACTAGTTCAAATAGGAATTGTAGGATGAAATTTAATATTTTATAGTCTAGGAATGACTAAAAATTATTGTTCGAAGTTCGAGGGTTCATTTGGGGTAAAATTGGAAATTTTGATATTCAAGGGCAAAATCGTCATTTTGCCACCTAAGATAATAATTTAATCATGGAGTGAAATTTTTTACCAAGATTAACTATTTGGAGTATAATTTAATGATAGGAAGTGAAAAAGTTTAATTCTAGTGATTTTTTAAGTGTAGGGGCAAAATCGTAATTTTGCCACCCACGGACAAAATTTGAGATTTTGAGAGAATTTAGATCAAATTTGACAAATTGGAGAATGGTATGAGTATAAGGGATGAAAAATATGTCTATGGGCAATTTTTCAGTTTTTTGGGCAAAAATGTAATTTTTCACTTTTACGGGGGCAAAAGTGTAAATTTCAAAAATTACTCCACCGAGACTTTGGATGAGTCTGAGAATTTTATCTAAGCTATGAATATATGAGACAAGTGTATGGTGAAAATTTGGAAACAAACGGATGAAATTTTAAAAACGGGCCAATGGGAAAGTGACATGTGGCATTTTTTAATGATATAATATTATTTTAATGAAAAATCAGCCCATTGAAACCCAAATTTTAAGTGCTGGCCGGCCATAAGGAAGAACAAGAGAGGAAATAGAGAGGAAAGGAAGAAAAAAAGGAAAACCAAAGAGAAACAACAAAATTCAAAGGGAAATTCGCGTTTTTCGCCCGTTTACGTGTCTAACGGTAAGATTTTTCGATTTTAGCTTGATTTCTACCTTTCCTATACCTTTATTTCCATTTAGCATGCTTGAGGAGAGAGATCAAAAAGTGATATCAAGGTCTGGACGAAATTCTAGGGGAGAGAAATTGAAATTTTTAGGTTTTGATTTTTAGTTAAATTGATAGTTTTAGTTAGTTAAATGTGTTTAGAAATTAAATTGGGCAAGAAATCATTAAATTTTCACAATACCCACTCTTGGCTGGATGCTCAATGCTGTACAATGATGATGAATTGATTTTATTCTAAGAAAAATGAAGAGAAAATGATGAAAAATGATTAAACGTGATAGAAAAACAAAATAGAAAATTAACCGAGTTAATGTCCCATTTTTGGCCGAATTTTCCAAGGAAGGGAGTGAGCTGATTTTGTTGTTTTTAGAAGGTTATTGGCTGATATTTAATGGTTAGAAATGTTGGAGAGAGAATGGGATTATTTAGAGCTAAAATGGAGCGCGTTAGCAATTTATCGGGCAAAGTACCAAAAATAGGTTAATACCGCGTTTAAGCCGGTTTAGGCTATTGCATTTCATACCATGTATTAGTATAGGATTTAAGTTAATTATATAGTGATTTAGCATCAATGTGATGAATTCTGTAAATTTTTGTAATATGTCTAGGATGAGAGCCTTCCGGAAAAGGCAAAGAAGTCGTACCCGACGAGTAGTGATCGAGGCGCTTAGAAAGCTTTTAGTTTGTACAAACGGTAAGTAAACTTATTATTATTGTAAATTATCTAGAGTTTATTTTTAAATACCCTTTATGTATTTTATGAAATAAGAACGAGATTAAAACGAGATTTTTAATGTTTTAGGAATAAATGTGACAAATAAAAATATATTGTATTGATTATGAAATTGAGTAATTGGAGGCTGCAAATTACTTGAAAAATATATATTTTCTGTCACGACCCAGAACTCTCCATCGGGCCCGTGACAACCGCCGCGAGGCCTCGACAGACATTGTAAAGCCCGACCTTATAAAATACTATTCATGACATACATGTGATGATAGCATGATTGCATGCTAGGAGAGTCCCGAAAACTTTACAAAAGTCGGTATTGTACCTAGAGGTACAACAAAGTTTATTTAATCCTTGAACTAGATCAAATAGGAATTTTAAGGTGAGATTAAGAGTTTCATAGTTCATGGATGACTTAAAATGGTAATTTGGAGTTTGAGGATCAATTTGGAGTCAAATCGAAATTTTCACTAACTAGGGGCAAAATGGTCATTTGCCACCTAGGGACAAAATGGGAATTTTAGAAAAGATTTTTTTGACCCCATTTGACTTATTAGAGTATAATTTGACTTATTGAAGTATGATTTGAGGTTTAGAAGTGAAAAATTTTAATTTCGGTATAATTTGGAGTATAGGGGTAAAATGGTAATTTGCCACCTCAGGGGCAAAATTGTAATTTTCCACCACCAGGATATTTTTTCCAGCACATGGTCTTCCTTGTCTTCATCTTTGACCCTTGACTAAACATGTGGTGGAGATAAAATGTTTAAATTTTTAAAATTTTAAAAACGGGCCAATGACATGATGCCATGTGTCATGCCTTTATTAATTTATTATTTTCCTTTTTAAAAGGCACAAAATCAGCCCATCTTCCACCCCATGGCCGGCCAAACCAGCAAGAAGAGAGAGAAAACAAAAACAAAACCCTAGAGAGAGAAAATCAAAGAAAAAGTGTGAATTTTCAAGGAAATTAAGTGAAAAAGGTGAGTTTTTTCTATTAAGCTTGAGTTTTCTTATTCCCAAGCATTTCTCTTTATTTTCCATGATTAAATTACATGTTTTCATGATGAATTCAATTCTGAAAAAATGGGTTAGGAGAGAGAAAGTTGTTGGATTTATTTGATTTTAATTTATGTTAGTGTTTTTAGTTAGTTTAGCATATTTAGAAACAAAACAACAAGAAAAGAATTTATTTTCTCCCCCAACCATTAATGGCTGAATTTACCATGTAGTGAGTGAGGATGAGTTTGATTTTATTCTAGGAGAATTGGTTAAGGAACGATGAATTATGAGCCTAGAAAAATAATGAGAATTTTCGGAGCAAAAATACGAATTTTTACCCATTAGGGGTATTTTCGTAATTTGTTGTTGGGACTGATAATTTGCACCACACTGAGGGACATTAAGTTAATTTGGGTGCAATTGAGGTATAGAAACTGAAAAGAATTAAATTGGAGTTTAAACGGACCCGTTAGGAATTTAATCGGGTGATAAGACGAATTAGGCCAATACCGGGTTTAGATAGTTACCAGTGCATTTTTGCATTCCATATCATGCATTGGTAGTCTAAATTAGATTAATTTTGATTTAGTACCAACTTGGTGAAACTCTCGATTTTGTACTGTGTCAAGGTGGTGAGTCCTCCGATAAAGGCAAGGAAATTGCATCCGAGGACCAGTAGACAGAGTGCTTCGAAAGTCTGCATTCTAGACATTGTGAGTAAACTTACTATCATTTTAATTATCTAGGGTGGTTTTTAGATGCTTTCATGAATTCTATGGAAAGAGGAATTTAAAAAGATAAATTTTCATGTTTTATGAATAAATGAGTTTCAATGAAATTAAATTATAAATTGTTTTGAAATTAATAGTGATTTTGAAAAATAGAGTACACAGAGACTGTTAATTGTGGCAATTTGATTGTTTAAATTAACTGGCTTATGATAAATCGAGCATGATTGGCTAGTTGGCAATTGTATTGAAATGCGAATTGTTTGGTTACCTTGAAAAACTACGAATTACAAAATTGCCATATCATGTTATTGAGTTTTATTATATGGTGGATTATATATTAATTAATCACTGCAGTAGGGGGTTTCTGTGGACCAGCCTTTTAGAGGGGCACGGTAAACCCCATTATATTCTTACCTCGAACGGAGAGGCGCGTAGGGTATCTCCTGGGGTAAAGTTTAGGGTTCACTTCACGCTAAACCACCACGTGAGAGGGAACTCAGCCAACGCCAAGGAACGGCTATGTTTTCAAAACAAAAACATGATTTATGTGAAATATGAATTTTAATAGCCTTGGCGGTCTCGGTAGGATGTCTCGGCCAAGGTGTCCCTGAGAATGGATTTATGGCACAAGCCTAGATTTTTATGAGATTCATAAGCCTCTTTACATGTTTTGAACAAAATGTGTTCTAATGCTATAACCCAGTTTATGATGATTTACTTTATTGTCTCCATGTACTCAACTCTAGATGTTTATGATAATGTTTGTTTACTCATTGGGATTTTATAATCTCACCACCCTCATTTTCACCCATTTCAGGTTCAGTATAGACTGTAGATAGCTGATCTCATCGAGGACTACAGTGGGATCTGCATTTTCCAAACCGTAGGTTCACAGTCCTCTTTACTTTTGTTTATTCGGGGGCACTCTTGTTATTGTAAATTAAATTAAATATTTTGGCTTACTATATTTAAGTATGTATAAATTTATTTAGCTTTTACGTTATAAAAATTATTCACGTATAACTCTATAAATATTGTTTTATAAGAAAATAGAATATTTTACTTAATATTTCTTTTATTTTCTTATTATATTCAAATAACCATAATTTCGTTTTAAATGAAGATTTTAGACTTTTAAACTCATTTTGAATATGAATTGTGTGTTTTGTACTTGTATATTACGTTTTAGCCAGTTTTAAAATTTTTGAGAAAAATGACCAAAATACCCTTGTGAGACGAAAAATTAATATTTTATTTGTTTAAAGTTGGAAACAGCTTAAAATATTTTAGAACACGATATTTGACAATGGTTGCTCACAAGGGAACAGAGAAACTGATAGTAAAGCCTTGCGGGGTTTCGGGTTGACATTCCGAGCAATAAGTGTCTACCGGGACACCGCGGCGGTTGTCACGGGCTCGAGGGGAGTACCGGGTCGTGACAATTCGATTGGTATCAGAGCTTTTGGTTTTCAAGATCAAAGTTTTTAGTTTTAAAGTTGTTTTAAATATTTACAATATCAGTGTGGCCCCGGATTAAGTTAGGTTAGGTTAGGTTGAATAGAATGCATGCATTTGCATATAGAGCCTAAGGTTACCTAAACTTGCTCGTATTTTTTTTATATAGATTATAATGCCTCCTCGACGCGGACGCCCACCTCTCACTAGATCGGTTGGGAGGGGAAGAGGTCGTTCCCAACGTCATCAGCCAGATACAGTAGAGGAGGAATCAGCTGCATCTACCATTCTGGCAGCACTTGCTGCTGAGCAGGCCGATAGTCCTCCACATCCTCCATCTCCTCAGCCACCTACTGGTATTCCCGCCATGCCTACTGAGGCAGCACAGGCATTGGCAGCTTTCTTTGCAGCAATAGCTGGTCAAGCTCAGACTGGTCAAGTTCCACCTGTAGTGCCTCCAGCTACTCCTTTAGTTCCACCACCAATACAGGATGTATCCATTTCCAAGAAGCTGAAAGAGGCTAGGCAATTGGGTTGTGTATCTTTCACTGGTGAGTTGGATGCCACTGTGGCAAAGGATTGGATTAATCAGGTGTCTGAGACTCTCTCTGATATGGGATTAGATGATGACATGAAGCTGATGGTGGCTACGAGATTATTAGAGAAGAGGGCTCGTACTTGGTGGAATTCGGTGAAGTCTCGTTCTGCTACTCCTCAGACATGGTCCGATTTTCTCAGGGAATTCGATGGTCAGTATTTCACTTATTTCCATCAAAAAGAAAAGAAGAGAGAATTTCTGAGTTTGAAACAGGGAAATCTAACTGTAGAGGAGTACGTGACTCGTTTTAACGAGTTGATGTTATATGTGCCGGATCTGGTGAAATCTGAGCAAGATCAGGCCAACTATTTCGAGGAAGGGCTCCGTAATGAGATCAGAGAGCGAATGACAGTGATTGGTAGGGAGCCACATAAGGAGGTGGTACAGATGGCTTTACGGGCTGAGAAGCTCGCGACTGAGAATAGAAGGATTCGGACTGAGTTTGCAAAAAGGAGGAATCCTGGTATGTCTTCTAGTCAGCTAGTAAAAAGAGGCAAGGACTCAACGACTTCAGGGAGCACTACTTCTGTTTCCGTGACATCTCCTCGACCTCCATTTCCACCATCACAGCAGAGACCTTCGAGGTTTAGCAGATCTGCTATGACTGGTTCTGGGAAGAGTCTCGGAGGTTCTGACAGATGCAGAAACTGTGGGAATTATCATAGTGGGCTATGTAGAGGGCCAACAAGATGTTTCCAATGTGGACAGACGGGTCACATTAGGAGTAATTGCCCACAGTTAGGACGAGCCACTGTAGCTGCATCATCTCCACCAGCTCGCACAGATATACAGAGGAGAGATTCTTCTGGGTTACCACCGAGACAGGGAGTAGCCATACGGTCTGGTGTGGAGAGTAATACCCCGTCACATCCACCTTCGAGACCACAGACTCGTACCGCGACAAGAGTTTTTGCTGTGACAGAAGATGAGGCACGAGTCCGACCTGGAGCAGTGACAGGTACTATGTCTTTATTTGATAAAGATGCTTATGTTTTGATAGATTCTGGCTCAGATAGATCTTATGTGAGTACGACATTTGCATCAATTACTGATAGAAATCTGTCACCATTAGAGGAAGAAATTGTAGTGCATACCCCTCTAGGAGAACAGTTGATTAGAAATACTTGTTATAGAGACTGTGGGGTAAGGGTAGGTGAGGAAGAATTTAGGGGTGACTTAATTCCTCTAGAGATCTTGGATTTTGATTTAATATTAGGTATGGACTGGTTAACTGCACATCGGGCGAACGTGGATTGTTTCCGAAAAGAAGTTGTTCTTCGGAATTCGGAGGGAGCAGAGATTGTGTTTGTAGGGGAACGTCGAGTATTACCATCTTGTGTAATCTCGGCCATCAAAGCTTCAAAATTAGTGCAAAAAGGGTATCCGACTTATTTGGCATACGTGATCGATACTTCAAAGGGGGAACCTAAGTTAGAGGATGTCCCAATAGTAAGTGAGTTTCCTGATGTATTTCCTGATGATTTACCGGGAATACCTCCTAATCGAGAGCTTGAGTTCCCTATTGATTTACTTCCGAGTACCGCACCTATTTCTATTCCTCCATATAGAATGGCTCCAGCAGAGTTGAAGGAACTGAAAGCCCAGTTGCAAGATTTGGTGGATAAAGGTTTCATTCGCCCTAGCATTTCTCCTTGGGGAGCACCAGTCCTATTTGTAAAGAAGAAAGATGGCACTCTTCGATTGTGTATTGATTACCGTCAGCTGAACCGAGTGACCATCAAGAATAAATACCCTTTACCCCGGATAGATGATCTTTTTGATCAATTACGAGGTGCTATGGTATTCTCTAAGATTGATTTGAGATCTGGGTACTATCAGTTGAGGATTAAGGAGCAGGATGTACCTAAGACTGCCTTCGGGACGCGTTATGGGCATTATGAGTTTCTGGTGATGCCGTTTGGTTTGACTAATGCCCCGGCAGTTTTTATGGATCTTATGAATAGGGTGTTCCATCCATACTTGGATAAGTTTGTGATAGTATTCATCGATGACATCTTGGTTTATTCAAAGAATGATGATGAACATGCTGCCCATTTGCGCATTGTGTTGCAAACTTTGCGCGAGAGACAACTCTATGCCAAGTTCTCTAAATGTGAATTCTGGTTGAAGGAAGTGGTTTTCTTGGGACATGTGGTGTCCGGAGCTGGAATTTATGTCGATCCCAAGAAGATTGAGGCAATCTTGCAATGGGAGCAATCGAGAACGGTAACTGAGATTCGTAGTTTCCTTGGCTTAGCCGGTTATTACCGGAGATTTGTTCAGGGATTTTCTTTGATAGCAGCTCCTCTGACTCGTTTGACTCGTAAAGGAGTTAAGTATGAGTGGGATGATGTTTGTGAGAATCGATTTCAGGAGCTAAAGAACCGGTTAACCTCCGCTCCCGTTTTAACACTTCCTGTTAGTGGAAAAGAATTTGTGGTATACAGCGATGCATCTAAGTTGGGATTAGGGTGTGTGTTGATGCAGGATGAGAAAGTAATAGCTTATGCTTCCCGACAGTTGAAGAAGCACGAGACGAATTACCCTACTCATGACTTGGAGTTAGCAGCAGTAGTATTCGCATTGAAGATTTGGAGACATTATTTATATGGTGAGCGTTGTCGGATTTTTTCTGATCATAAAAGTTTGAAGTATTTGCTCACCCAGAAAGAGCTTAACTTGAGACAGAGACGATGGTTGGAGTTGATTAAGGATTATGACTTAGTGATTGATTATCATCCGGGAAAAGCAAATGTTGTAGCGGATGCTTTAAGTCGTAAATCCTCATCGTCGTTAGCAACACTTCGGAGTTCTTATTTTTCGATGTTACTTGAGATGAAATCTCTAGGGATCCAGTTGAATAATGGTGAGGATGGAACCCTACTTGCTAGTTTCGTCGTGAGACCTTCATTGTTGAATCAGATCAGAGAATTGCAGAAATTTGATGATTGGTTGAAACAGGAAGTTCAAAAGCTGCAAGATGGAAAAGCTAGTGAGTTTAGACTCAGCGATGATGGAACTTTGATGCTTAGATACCGAATTTGTGTCCCTAAGGATGATCAGTTGAGACGAGCTATTTTGGAGGAAGCTCATTCTTCCGCCTACGCTTTACATCCCGGAAGCACCAAGATGTATCGGACTATTAAAGAAAGTTATTGGTGGCCGAGTATGAAACGAGACATAGCAGAGTTTGTAGCGAAATGTCTCACATGCCAACAGATCAAGGCGGAGCATCAAAAACCGTCAGGTACTCTTCAACCTTTATCGATTCCTGAATGGAAGTGGGAGCATGTGACTATGGACTTTGTATTGGGTTTGCCGCGGACACAAAGTGGGAAGGATGCTATTTGGGTGATTGTGGATAGATTGACTAAGTCCGCCCATTTCTTGGCTATCCATAGCACGTATTCTATTGAGAGGCTGGCAAGACTTTATATAGATGAGATTGTGAGATTACACGGAGTCCCAGTTTCTATTGTGTCAGATCGAGACCCTCGATTTACTTCTCGATTTTGGCCGAAATTTCAGGAAGCTCTTGGAACTAAATTGAGATTTAGTACTGCATTTCATCCACAGACAGATGGTCAATCTGAGAGAACTATTCAGACCTTGGAGGATATGTTACGGGCTTGTGTCATTGACTTTATCGGGAGTTGGGACAGACACTTGCCATTGGTGGAGTTTGCTTATAATAACAGTTTTCAGTCTAGTATTGGGATGGCACCATACGAGGCTTTGTATGGAAGGAAATGTCGAACTCCGCTCTGTTGGGATGAAGTAGGTGAGAGGAAATTGGTAAATGTGGAATTGATTGATTTGACAAACGATAAGGTCAAAGTTATCCGAGAGCGATTAAAGACAGCTCAAGATAGGCAGAAGAATTATTCGGATAAACGAAGGAAAGATTTAGAGTTTGAAGTCGACGATAAAGTTTTTCTTAAGGTTTCTCCTTGGAAAGGTAATAATTTGAAATTTCCAAGTATTAAATCTTATTTGATTATACTATTGTGATAATTTGTGGTATTTATTGGATGATGAAAGGTGTGATTCGATTCGCGAAGAGGGGAAAGCTCAATCCAAGATACATTGGACCTTTTCATATCATTGAAAGGATTGGGCCAGTGGCTTACAGACTTGAATTACCCCCAGAGTTAGATCGAATTCATAATGTCTTCCATGTCTCGATGTTGAAAAAGTATGTTCCCGATCCCTCTCACATTTTAGAGACACCTCCCATTGAGTTGCATGAGGATTTGAAGTTCGAGGTGCAGCCTGTACGTATTCTAGATCGAAAGGATCGAGTGCTAAGGAACAAGAGCATTCCAATGGTGAAAGTATTGTGGAAGAATGCTCGAATGGAGGAGATGACGTGGGAAGTCGAGAGCCAGATGAGAAACCAATATCCACATCTTTTATTCGAATCAGGTAAGTGAAATTTTGAGGTCAAAATTTTATTTTAAGGGGGGTAGTGCTGTAAAGCCCGACCTTATAAAATACTATTCATGACATACATGTGATGATAGCATGATTGCATGCTAGGAGAGTCCCGAAAAATTTACAAAAGTCGGTATTGTATCTAGAGGTACAACAAAGTTTATTTAATCCTTGAACTAGATCAAATAGGAATTTTAAGGTGAGATTAAGAGTTTCATAGTTCATGGATGACTTAAAATGGTAATTTGGAGTTTGAGGATCAATTTGGAGTCAAATCGAAATTTTCACTAACTAGGGGCAAAATGGTCATTTGCCACCTAGGGACAAAATGGGAATTTTAGAAAAGATTTTTTTGACCCCATTTGACTTATTAGAGTATAATTTGACTTATTGAAGTATGATTTGAGGTTTAGAAGTGAAAAATTTTAATTTCGGTATAATTTGGAGTATAGGGGTAAAATGGTAATTTTGCCACCTCAGGGGCAAAATTGTAATTTTCCACCACCAGGATATTTTTTCCAGCACATGGTCTTCCTTGTCTTCATCTTTGACCCTTGACTAAACATGTGGTGGAGATAAAATGTTTAAATTTTTAAAATTTTAAAAACGGGCCAATGACATGATGCCATGTGTCATGCCTTTATTAATTTATTATTTTCCTTTTTAAAAGGCACAAAATCAGCCCATCTTCCACCCCATGGCCGGCCAAACCAGCAAGAAGAGAGAGAAAACAAAAACAAAACCCTAGAGAGAGAAAATCAAAGAAAAAGTGTGAATTTTCAAGGAAATTAAGTGAAAAAGGTGAGTTTTTTCTATTAAGCTTGAGTTTTCTTATTCCCAAGCATTTCTCTTTATTTTCCATGATTAAATTACATGTTTTCATGATGAATTCAATTCTGAAAAAATGGGTTAGGAGAGAGAAAGTTGTTGGATTTATTTGATTTTAATTTATGTTAGTGTTTTTAGTTAGTTTAGCATATTTAGAAACAAAACAACAAGAAAAGAATTTATTTTCTCCCCCAACCATTAATGGCTGAATTTACCATGTAGTGAGTGAGGATGAGTTTGATTTTATTCTAGGAGAATTGGTTAAGGAACGATGAATTATGAGCCTAGAAAAATAATGGGAATTTTCGGAGCAAAAATACGAATTTTTACCCATTAGGGGTATTTTCGTAATTTGTTGTTGGGACTGATAATTTGCACCACACTGAGGGACATTAAGTTAATTTGGGTGCAATTGAGGTATAGAAACTGAAAAGAATTAAATTGGAGTTTAAACGGACCCGTTAGGAATTTAATCGGGTGATAAGACGAATTAGGCCAATACCGGGTTTAGATAGTTACCAGTGCATTTTTGCATTCCATATCATGCATTGGTAGTCTAAATTAGTTTAATTTTGATTTAGTACCAACTTGGTGAAACTCTCGATTTTGTACTGTGTCAAGGTGGTGAGTCCTCCGATAAAGGCAAGGAAATTGCATCCGAGGACCAGTAGACAGAGTGCTTCGAAAGTCTGCATTCTAGACATTGTGAGTAAACTTACTATCATTTTAATTATCTAGGGTGGTTTTTAGATGCTTTCATGAATTCTATGGAAAGAGGAATTTAAAAAGATAAATTTTCATGTTTTATGAATAAATGAGTTTCAATGAAATTAAATTATAAATTGTTTTGAAATTAATAGTGATTTTGAAAAATAGAGTACACAGAGACTGTTAATTGTGGCAATTTGATTGTTTAAATTAACTGGCTTATGATAAATCGAGCATGATTGGCTAGTTGGCAATTGTATTGAAATGCGAATTGTTTGGTTACCTTGAAAAACTACGAATTACAAAATTGCCATATCATGTTATTGAGTTTTATTATATGGTGGATTATATATTAATTAATCACTGCAGTAGGGGGTTTCTGTGGACCAGCCTTTTAGAGGGGCACGGTAAACCCCATTATATTCTTACCTCGAACGGAGAGGCGCGTAGGGTATCTCCTGGGGTAAAGTTTAGGGTTCACTTCACGCTAAACCACCACGTGAGAGGGAACTCAACCAACGCCAAGGAACGGCTATGTTTTCAAAACAAAAACATGATTTATGTGAAATGTGAATTTTAATAGCCTTGGCGGTCTCGGTAGGACGTCTCGGCCAAGGTGTCCCTGAGAATGGATTTATGGCACAAGCCTAGATTTTTATGAGATTCATAAGCCTCTTTACATGTTTTGAACAAAATGTGTTCTAATGCTATAACCCAGTTTATGATGATTTACTTTATTGTCTCCATGTACTCAACTCTAGATGTTTATGATGATGTTTGTTTACTCATTGGGATTTTATAATCTCACCACCCTCATTTCCACCCATTTCAGGTTCAGTATAGACTGTAGATAGCTGATCTCATCGAGGACTACAGTGGGATCTGCATTTTCCAAACTGTAGGTTCACAGTCCTCTTTACTTTTGTTTATTCGGGGGCACTCTTGTTATTGTAAATTAAATTAAATATTTTGGCTTACTGTATTTAAGTATGTATAAATTTATTTAGCTTTTACGTTATAAAAATTATTCACGTATAACTCTATAAATATTGTTTTATAAGAAAATAGAATATTTTACTTAATATTTCTTTTATTTTCTTATTATATTCAAATAACCATAATTTCGTTTTAAATGAAGATTTTAGACTTTTAAACTCATTTTGAATATGAATTGTGTGTTTTGTACTTGTATATTACGTTTTAGCCAGTTTTAAAATTTTTGAGAAAAATGACCAAAATACCCTTGTGAGACGAAAAATTAATATTTTATTTGTTTAAAGTTGGAAACAGCTTAAAATATTTTAGAACACGATATTTGACAATGGTTGCTCACAAGGGAACAGAGAAACTGATAGTAAAGCCTTGCGGGGTTTCGGGTTGACATTCAGAGCAATAAGTGTCTACCGGGACACCGCGGCGGTTGTCACGGGCTCGAGGGGAGTACCGGGTCGTGACAGACATTCTTCACCTCGAATGCCGATTGAAACCCCGCAAGGCTTAGCATCAACTTCCTCATCTCCCCGGTGAGCAACAGTTATTAAATCTCGCATTTCAAAAAAATCATAAGTCATTTTCAAATAAGAACAATAAAATATTATTTTTTGGCTCACAGGGGTATTTTCGTAATTTTTCATCGAAAACCTCAAAACTTGCTAAAAATGTAGTAGGTAAGCAAAAAATATATATTTAATGATTTAAAAACAATTAAGTATCTAAAACGTTCATTTGAAAGCAAATTGTTAACAACTAGTACTATTCAAAAATAATCAATAATATATTCTATTTTCTCATAAAATAAATTTTTATAGAAATATTCGTAAATAATTTTTCGCACTTGAAAGTAAAGTAAAAATTGTATGAATAGAAATACAGATAACCAAAATATAAGTTTTGATCTGCAATGACACGTGGGCTCCAATTGACCAAGAGGATGTAAGACCGTGAACTCTTACTTTCTATAATGCAGTTCCGAGCTTAGTTCTCGTCCTACTCGACTATCTACAAACTGTCCTGAGCCTGAAAAATGTATAGGAAGAAGGGGTGAGATTTTATAATCCCAGTGAGTAAACAGATACCATCTAAAGTATCTAAAGTCGAGTAAATGGAGACAATTAAAACAAGTCATCATACTGTAATTTCATTACCTTTCAGTTCATTTCAACCAAATAAAATCAATCCATAAAAATCGAGTAATCAACTTGGCTTATGAATTTCTTAAAACTTTGGCTCGTGCCAAAACTCATACTCGGTGATACCTTGCGCAGGGCATCTAACCGAGTCCGCCAAGGCTATTAAAATTTTGTATACACTTAAAATATATTTTTAGTTTGAGAAAAATACAGCCGTTCCTTGGCGTTGGCTGAGTTCCCCTTCACGTGGTGGTTTGGTGTGAAGTGAACCCTAAGCTATACCCCAGGAGATACCCTACGCGCCTCTCCGTTCGAGGTAATAATATAATGGAGTTTACCGTGCCCCTCTAATAGGCTGGTCCACGGAACCCCCTCTGCAGTAAATAATTAATATATAATCCACCAATCAATAAAATTCATTCTAGCATGACATGGCAATTTATCGCAACCTAGCCTCTCAAGGCTGAATACACAGTATAAATAATTCTAACACCAAAATCAGTTTAGCCATTCATGCTCATTTATTATCATAAGCCATTCAATTCAAAACCATAAATTTGCAACACAAACTAGCAGTCTCCAATTACTCTATTTTCAAAACCAATATTCAATTTTCTAAAAAATTTATAAAATCATTTTATAAAATTACAATTTCTCTTAAAACATAGCAATTTACCATTTAAACCCATTTTCCATAAAATCACACAGTTGTATAAAACTACTCTAGATAATTAAGACGATAATAAGTTCACTCACCGTATTAGGAGTAGAAATACTCCTATCTTCCGCCCTCGGGTGCAGTCTCTTACCCGAAACAATTGACTCACCACCTATCCATAATCTATGACACAAAATTCAATAAATTGTGTCAATTTATCATAAATTATTTCAGGCTCTTATCCATGCGTATGCACTAGATAGGATTTGAAATGTCTAAACAATCGCTTAATTGCGGTGTCCGACCTAACTCGCCTATACACGGTGTAAAGTCCTAAAATCCCCAATTCGACTCCAATTCCATCCATTTCAATTTCAATTATCCAATTATATCCACAATACCTCAATGACTGTGAATTTGGTCCAATTTATCAGTTCAGACTATAAATTACGCTTTTACCCCTAGTGGGTAAAAATTTCAATTTATTGCACCGAAAATTCCCATTTAATTTCCAACCTCATAATTCATCATTTTTCCACCCAATTCTCTTAAAATAAAGTCAACCTCATCCTCACATACCATTGGCTAGATTCGGCCTAGGGAAATTCATGGAGAAGATAAATATTTTTCTTGTTGTTTTACTCATAAACATGCTACACTAACACTAAACACTAACATAGCTCAAAATCAAATTTATCTAATAACTTTCTCTCTCTAAACCCATATGACCAGAATTGAAATCATCCTCAAATCACATGATTCAACCATGGAAAATGATGGGAAATGCATGGGAAAGGTAAAGCACAAGACAAATTTAAGAAATGTTACCTTTTTTTCACTTAATTTTTGAATTTCCACCTATTTTCCCTTTAAATTTCTTGGGTAGGGTTTTATTTTCTCCTTTTTCTCTCTTGTTTCTTGCTTGGCCGAATGTTGAAGAAGAAGAATGGGTGGGCTGATTTTTTTTTATGCCTTTTTATTGTTTAATGAAATAATATTAATTTATTCATATTTTAAATATTTTATTAATTCATTTTTTTTTCTAGCCATCCACTTGTCCTACTTTTTCCACCATGCATTCCCTTTGACTTATCCAAGTCTTAAGTGAAATTTCCAGAAATTTCCAAAGTTTTGGTGGAGCAAATTTTTCAAAATTACACTTTTGCCCCCGAACTTTTCAAAAATTACATTTTTACCCCAAAAATTGAAAATTTTCCATAATGCATAATTTTCACTCCTCATACTCATTTCACACTCCAAATAATTAAATTTGATCAAAATCCTTTCAAAAAATTAAATTTTCGATTTCGAATGGTAAAATTACCATTTTACCCTTTTACTCCAAATTATACTGAAATTAAAATTTTTCACTTCTAAACCTCAAATCTTACTCCAATAAGTCAAATGGGGCCAAAAATATTTTCTAAAAATTTCCATTTTGTCCCCAGGTGGCAAATGACCATTTTGCCCCTAGATAGCGAAAATTCCAATTTGACTCCAAATTGATCCTCGAACTCCGAATCACCATATTAACCCATTCTGGGACTTTAAAATTCTTAATTTCATTGCAAATTCTCTATTTGATCTAGTTCGAGACTTAAATCAACTTTATTGTACCTCTAGGTACAATACCGACTTTTGTAAATTTTTCAAGACTCTCTTAGCATGTAAACATGCTATCCACCACATGTATGTCATCACAAATATTTCTGTAGGGTCGGGCTTGTCATCTTCTCCCCCACTTGGATCAACCATATGATCCTCCTTCTTGATTGACTTCGACATCCGGCTAAATATTAATATTTTAATATTATTTTATTAATAAAATATTATTTTATTCTAAAAATTTTATCTTATCTCCTTGGTACCAAAAATACCTTATTATGCCTCACTTGACTTCCAAATCGCCTTTTATCTCACAAATTCTCCTCCGATAAAATTATTATTATTTTATTGTTATTTTCTCACTTGCGAAACATTTTATCCTAAACTACTCCTTTCGTCTTCTATCACTTCTAAACATTTTAATTGACCTCAATTTGCATTTGATCAACTTTATTTATCACCATATCAAAGTATGGGGTATTTCATTTTCCTAGGAATGGCTTATGAGAAATGAGTATATGTGGCTATATTTTGTGAATGCATTGGGAAATTTATGTAAGTTGTTTTTACTATGCAGGCTGGATAAATAAATAAAAGTCACGTTATACTGTCAAAATTTTATTAAAATTGGTGGGTTAGTCACTGCAGTGACGGGTTTTCGTGGACTGCCTATTAGAGGGGCATGGTAAACCCAGTTATATAGTTACTCCGGTTGTAGAGAAAAGGAGGGTAACTCCCGAGGTAGTATTAGAGTTCACTTCACGTCGAACCCCCACGTGAATGTGTAACTCGGCCAACGCCAAGGAACGGCTGGTTTTAAAAATAAAAATGTGTTTCATGTGTGAATATTTTAACACCCTTGGCGGACTCGGTTAGATGCCTCGACCAAGGTATCCCTGAGGATTAGTTTTGGCTTGAGCCTTGTTTTAATAAAAGACATAAGCCTTAACAACTGTTTTGGTAAATTACAAATATTTTATGGTTTAAGAAATAAATTGGAAACATTATGAAATGGGTTGAAATTTGTTGTTTAAACTTGCCTCCATTTTACTCGCCTTTAGATATTTATGATAATGTCTGTTTACTCATTGGGATTGCAAAATCTCACCCAACTCCTTTCCACTCATTTCAGGTTCAGTATAGACTGTAGATAACTGATCTCATCGAGGACTACCATTGGATCTGCATTTTCCAAACCGTAGGTTCATAGTCCTCTTTACTTTTGTTTATTCGGGGGCCCTCTTGTTATCGTAAATTAAATTAAATATTTTGGCTTACTGTATTTCAGTATGTATAAATTTATTTAGCTTTTACGCTATAAAAATTATTCACGTATAACTTTATAAATATTGTTTTATAAGAAAATAGAATATTTCCCTTAATATTTCTTTTATTTTCTTATTATATTCAAATAATCGTAATTTCATTTTAAATGAAGATTTTAGACTTTAAACTCATTTTGAATATGAATTATGTGTTTTGTACTTGTATATTACGTTTTAGCCAGTTTCGAAATTTTTGAAAAAAAAATGACCAAAATACCCCTATGTGGCGAAAATTTTATTTTGATTGTTTTTTATCTAAAATAGTATATATTCTCTAAAAACTTGATATTTAACAATGATTGCTCACAGGAAAGGAAAGAAACTGATATGTAAGCCTTGCGGGGTTCCGGTTGGCATTCTGGATAATGAGTGTTAATCGGGACGTCGCGGTGATTGTCATGGGCCTGAGGGAGGTTCGGGGTCGTGACAAAGGTAATTATAGGGTAGTAAAAATGTAATAGGGTTAAGGTTAGGGTAGTAATTTTAAAATTATTTGGGTAATTAATAGGGTTAGGGTAATTGATTTTTTATAAGGTTAGGGTTCGGGTACCTCGAAATTATAAGGTACCCGACCCGTTGACATCCCTAACTCTGAGGTTTGCTCATGTCTAGTGAGCTTGTCTGCTGGTGAAATATCCTATACTTTGATATGGTGATAAATAAAGTTGATCGAATACAAATTGAGGTCAATTAAAATGTTTAGAAGTGATAAAAGACGAAAAGAGTAGTTTAGGATAAAATATTTCGCAAGTGAGAAAATAATAATAATTTTATCGGAGGAGAATTTGTGAGATAAAAGGCGATTTGGAAGTCAAGTGAGGCATAATAAGGTATTTTGTGTACCAAGGAGATAATATAAAATTTTTAGAATAAAATAATATTTTATTAATGAAATAATATTAAAATATTAATATTTAGCTAGATGTCGAAGTCAATCAAGAAGAAGGATCATATGGTTGATCCAAGTGGGGGAGAAGATGACAAGCCTGACTCTATAAAAATATTTATCATGACATACATGTGATGGATAGCATATTTGCATGCTAGGAGAGTCCCGAAAAATTTACAAAAGTCAGTATTGTACCTAGAGATACAATAAAGTTGATTTAAGCCTCGAACTAGATCAAATGGACAATTTACGATGAAATTAAGAATTTTAAAGTCCCAGAATGGTTTAATATGCTGATTCGGAGTTCGAGGATCAATTTGGAGTCAAACCGGAATTTTTGCTATCTAGGGGCAAAATGGTCATTTGCCACCTGGGGGCAAAATGGTCATTTGCCACCTTGGGACAAAATGAGAATTTTAGAAAAGATTTTTTTGGCCCCATTTGACTTATTGGAGTATAATTTGACTTATTGGAGTAAGATTTGAGGTTTAGAAGTGAAAAATTTTAATTTCGGTATAATTTGGAGTAAAAGGGTAAAATGGTAATTTTACCACCCCAGGGGCAAAATTGTAATTTTCCACCACCAGGACATTTTTCCAGCACATGGTCTTCCTTTATCCTCATTTTGACCATTGACTAATTGTGTGGTGGAGATAAAAAGGATTAAAATTTTTAAAGTTTTAAAAACTGGCCAATGACATGATGCCACGTGTCATGCCTTTATTAATTTATTATTTTCCTTTTTAAAAGGCACAAAATCAGCCCATCTTCCACCCCATGGCAGGCCAAACCAGCAAGAACAGAGAGAAAATAAAAACAAAACACTAGAGAGAGAAAATCAAAGAAAAAGTGTGAATTTTCAAGGAAATTAAGTGAAAAATGTGAGATTTTTTCTATTAAGCTTGAGTTTTCTTATTCCCAAGTATTTCTCTTTATTTTCCATGATTAAATTACATGTTTTCATGATGAATTCAATTCTGAAAAATGGGTTAGGAGAGAGAAACTTGTTAGATTAATTTGATTTTAAGTTATGTTAGTGTTTTAAGTTAGTTTAGCATATTTAGAAATAAAACATAAAGAAAAGAACTTATTTTCTCCCACAATCATTAATGGCCGAATTTACCATGTGTTGAGTGAGGATAAATTTGATTTTCATTATAGGAGAATTGGTTAAGAAATGATGAATTATGAGCCTAGAAAAATAATGGGAATTTTCGGAGCAAAAATCTGATTTTTTACCCACTAGGGGTTTTCGTAATTTACTACCAAGACTGATAAATTGAATCTCATTCACAGTCATTGAGGTATTGTGGATATAATTGGATAATTGAAATTGAAATGGATGGAATTGGAGTTGAATTGGGGATTTTAGGAATTTACACCGTGTATAGGCGAGTTAGGTCGGACATCGCAATTAAGCGATTGTCTAGACATTTCAAATCCTATCTAGTGCATACGCATGGATAAGAGCCTGAAATAATTTATGATAAATTGACACAATTTATTGAATTTTGTGTCATGGATTATGGATAGGTGGTGAGTCAATTATTTCGGGTAAGAGACTGCACCCGAGGGCGGAAGATAGGAGTATTTATACTCCTAATACTGTGAGTAAACTTATTCTCGTCTTAATTATCTAGAGTAGTTTTATACAACTGTGTGATTTTATGGAAAATGGGTTTAAATGGTAAATTGCTATGTTTTAGGAGAAATTGTGATTTTATAAATTTTCTGAAAAATCGAATACTGGTTTTGAAAATAGAGTAATTGGAGACTGCCTACTTGTGTTGTAAATTTATGGTTTTAAATTGAATGGCTTATGACAATATATGAGCATGAATGGCTAAACTGATTTTGGTGTCAGAATTATTTGTATTGTGTATTCAGCCTTGAGAGGCTAGATTGCGATAGATTGTCATGCCATGCTAGAATAAATTTTATTGAATTGGTGGAGTATATATTAATTATTTACTACAGAGGAGGTTCCTTGGACCAGCCTATTAGAAGGGCACAGTAAACTCCATTATATTATTACCTCGAACGGAGAGACGCGTAGGGTATCTCCTGGGGTAAAGCTTAGGGTTCACTTCACGCCAAACCACCACGTGAAGGGGAACTCAGCCAACGCCAAGGAACAGCTGTATTTTTCTCAAACTAAAAATATATTTTAAGTGTATACAAAATTTTAACAGCCTTGGCGGACTCGGTTGGATGTCCTGCGCAAGGTATCACCGAGTATGAGTTTTGGCACGAGCCAAAGTTTTAAGAAATTCATAAGCCAAGTTGATTACTCGATTTATATGGATTGATTTTATTTGGTTGAAATGAACTGAAAGGTAATGAAATTACAGTATGATGACTTATTTTAATTGTCTCCATTTACTCAGTTTTAGATACTTTAGATGGTATCTGTTTACTCAATAGGATTATAAAATCTCACCCCTTCTTCCTATACATTTTTCAGGCTTAGGACAGTTTGTAGATAGTCGAGTAGGACGAGAACTAAGCTCGGAACTGCATTATAGAAAGTAAGAGTTCACAGTCTTACATCCTCTTGGTCAATTGGAGCCCACGTGTCATTGCAGATCAAAACTTATATTTTGGTTATCTGTATTTCTATTCATACAATTTTTACTTTACTTTCATGTGCACAAAAATTATTTACGAATATTTCTATAAAAATTTATTTTATGAGAAAATAAAATATTTTATTGATTATTTTTGAATAGTATTAGTTGTTAACAATTTACTTTCAAATGAACGTTTTAGATACTTATTTTGTTTTTAAATCATTAAATATATATTTTTTGCTTACCTACTACATTTTTAGCAAGTTTTGAGATTTTTGACGAAAAATTACGAAAATGCCCCTATGAGCTAGAAAATAATATTTTATTATTCTTATTTGAAAATGACTTATGATTTTTTTAAATGTGAGATTTAATAATTGTTGCTCACCGGGGAGATGCGGAAGTTGATGTTAAGCCTTGCGGGGTTTCGATCGGCATTCGGGGTGAAGAATGTTTGTCGAGGTCTCGCGGCGGTTGTCACGGGCTCGATGGGGAGTTCCGGGTCGTGACAATTTTATTGGTATCAGAGCATGGTTTAAAGATCAAAGATTTTGGTTTTAAAGCTTTGGATTTTAAAGTTTTTTATTTTAAGGTTGTTTTAAGAAATTCACACTGACATTGCGTGGCCCCAAGTCCAATTAAGTTAAGATAAGTTAAGTTAGGTTAGATTGAATAGAATGCATGCATCTACATATAGAAACCTACCTACTTTTGGGATACATGAATGATTAAGTAATTACTACTTGGTTGCGTATAGGTTTTAAGGTGCGCTGGTGACACACACACCATATCTAGGAGAGACGGTAGTCCCGACTCCTCTCATAGTATTAGTGAGGGATCGCTAGATTCTACTATTAGGAGCCGATGGCAGCCCGAACCAAGTAATCCAAAAAGTGCATATAGTAATAATATTAATGTAAGCATAAGAGGTTCTCTTTTGAGAGAATCTAAGGAATATGCTAAAGAAAGGGAAAATTAAGGATAGCCGAAGGAGGTATTCGTTCTAGGAAGAGCGTGACAGTAGTCCGACATTTTCCATCAGGCTGTGGGAGAAATGTAAGGGAACAACTAGAAAAGAATAAGGATAAAGTAACAGTGGTAAGTAAACCCCGTAGGGGGGTGAACGTTGTACGACATTTTCCTCTTGGCTGTAGAAGAAATGTTGCACCGATAAATGATGAGGGACGTAGGAGAATACAACAAGCCTGGATTGAAGAACAAAGGAGAAAATCTCAGGAGAAAGAGGATCCATTGATGTGCCCGGATCAGGATAATGAGGAACCTAAAGATGTTTAATACTTTAGTTGAAGTTGTATTGTCATAAATCTAGGCAAGTGTCGTTTAAGGGAAAATGTAGTAGTTACCTGTGTAAAGGAGTTAGGAGTGGCTTTTATTTTGTATGACTCGAACGGAATGTAAAATAGCAGTTTAAATAATTAGATATGTATGGGAATCTTTTAGTATAATAGAGATAAATTGGTGATATAATTATTGAGGAAAGTTATAGAAGGAAGCAATAAGGTTATAAATGACATTCGGAATGGATAATGTGATTACGTAAATGATTGTAATTTAAGCATGAAGGGGATTATTCAGTGATGTTATGACACTATGAGGCAATAGTTGGGCCAAATATAACCCGATGAAGTTAAATTATGGAATATGGGGAATATAAAATTTTGATTCAGTAAGGATTGCGAGAATAAAGTGAGGAGAAAGCTGGGCTATTTTCGTAGTTAATTATACCGAAAGTCAATAAAATTATTGGAGTATAAGACAAAGAAGATAATTGGATAAGGATGACAATAAATTTGAGGAAAGTTGTAGATAGTACGCAACTTATGTGTTGAGTGATATATGTATTTTGAATTTATTACACTGTATGGAAAGGATGTTTTGAGGTGGAATTTTATGAATGTTGATAAAAGTCAAAAGATGACATGAGATGAAAGTATTAATTTGGCTTAGTGTATATGACAAGAAAATAAAAGGTACCTATACTTATGGAACTCATGATATATATCTAGAAGGGAAACCACTGGTTGAGAATGATTGATGTGGTGACTTTGAATGCAGACAAATAGCTTTGATGAGAAAATTCCTAATAGCTACAGTACTTCAGTATTGACTGTTCAACATGATACTGCTCCGAATACTTCACGCCTATGATGCATGAGTAAGATGGGAGTGACACGATAATAAGCTTACAAATTGAATTTTGGTTGTTGGTCATTGTGTTTTGTTATCTGGGAGTCTTAAATATTCTGGAGAATGTTTACCCAAATGAATTGAAAAACTTCTTTATTGCCTTGTATATGGGCATATAATTAAAAAAAAAAAATTGAAAGATTCTTGAGATGACTATATTGAGATGAGATACCAAGTAATGAAAGTGTGAAGGAAGAATTACGAGACTGGTATAGAAAATCAGTTTACATAGAATATCATTACGAGAATTTGTAATATCTGTTTTGATTCAGTAAAATGACAAGGGTTAGTAACAACATGAGGCTAATTGTGTGGCACCCTAGAAACCTATGAAGATGAGTTAAGGATTGAATGGATGAGTACGTATATATATACACCTTTAAGATTAAGTGTTTTAGGAATATATAAACATCTTTGAGAAGAGATTATAATCACACACAGCAAGTATGAAACGTAAAATTTTTAAAACTTGCTGAGAAGCCTAACGGCTAATCACAAGTTAAGGGATCACATGCTGTGAGACATAAGTTTAAGATAGATATTCCCAAGGAAATACTCAAGAGAAGTTTTGCTCTGGATCTCGTTAAAGCAAGCACTAAGTTATGTGATTATAAAAAGGAAGCTGTAAGCTGAGAGTGATATTAGTATTAGTATTGAAAAATACTTGAGGAGAATCTAGTTTTAAGTTTTACAATTTCAAGTACAATTTATAAATTGGTTAAAGAAGAATGATGTTACGTTCATATGAAGGAGTGGAACAAAGGATGATAGAAGTTGACCCTGAAAATGAAGTCAGATAATGAAACTTTCCTAATATATTATGGAAATTGGAATTCGAAAATGCTTAAGGCATACATGATTCAAATGGGCTCGAGTCTTAAGTGACAAATCAATATCGTAATGCAAGAAAGATACAAGGTAATATAAAGGCATGAAAGATGATTAAGGACAAAGGATGACTCTTAGGAATTGTGGTATTGCATGAGATGCAATGATCAAGTTAAGATAAATCTTTGAGTCATCAATAGGATTATAAAGCATACACGCATAATAGATTATAATTCAATGGAGATGACATTGTGATGAATGATATATAGTATAAGGAAACTCAAACATATGGTTGGAAATGATATGAATGATATGAAGTTATACACAAGTATAATAAGAAGGTTGACATGCACTATAAGAATTATTATATTGAAACTAGGATTGGGATACAGATGAATAAATGGGGAATGTAGTCCAAGGCATGTCAACACATGGATTCCTATATATAAAGAGAGATGTTGACATTTGAAAATACATGCATCTATGTATATATGAAATACCCCATACTTTGATATGGTGATAAAGAAAGTTGATCGAATGCAAATTGAAGTCAATTAAAATGTTTAAAAGTGATAAGAGACGAAAAGAGTAGTTAAGGATAAAATATTTCGCAAATGAGAAAATAACAATAAAATAATAATAATTTTATCAGAGGAGAATTTGTGAGATAAAAGGCGATTCAGAAGTCAAGTGAGGCATAATAAGGTATTTCGAGTACCAAGGAGACAAGATAAAATTTTTAGAATAAAATAATATTTTATTAATGAAATAATATTAAAATATTAATATTTAGTCTGATGTCGAAGTCAATCAAGAAGAAGGATCATATGGTTGATCCAAGTGGGGGAGAAGATGACAAGCCCGACTCTATAAAAATATTTGTCATGACATACATGTGATGGATAGCATGTTTGCATGCTAGGAAAGACCCGAAAAATTTACAAAAGTCGGTTTTGTACTTAGAGGTACAATAAAGTTGATTTAAGCCTCGAACTAGATCAAATAGAGAATTTATGATGAAATTAAGAATTTTAAAGTCCCATAATGGTTTAATATGGTGATTCGGAGTTCGATGAACAATTTGGAGTCAAATTGGAATTTTCGCTATCTAGGGGTAAAATGGTCATTTGCCACCTGAGGACAAAATGAGAATTTTAGAAAAGATATTTTTTGGCCCCATTTGACTTATTGGAGTATAATTTGACTTATTGGAGTAAGATTTGAGGTTTAGAAGTGAAAAATTTTAATTTCGGTATAATTTGGAGTAAAAGGGTAAAATGGAAATTTTGCCACCCCAGGGGCAAAATTGTAATTTTTCACCACCAGGACATTTTTCCAGCACATGGTCTTCCTTTATCCTCATTTTGACCATTGACTAATTGTGTGGTGGAGATAAAAAGGATTAAAATTTTAAAATTTTAAAAATGGACCAATAAGAAAAATGACATCTGTCATACCTTTATTATTTTATTGTTTCTTATTTAAAAAGGCATAAAATCAGCCCATTTTCTTCATATGGCCGGCCAAGCAAGGAAGAGAGAGAAAGAGAGGAAGAACAAAGGGAAAAACAAGAAAACCTAGGTGGAAAATTCAAAGAAAAAGTGAAGAAATCAAGGAAACAAGCTAGGTAAGTTAGAATTTCTTTAGTTGTCCTTGATACCTAGCTTACCCATGCTTTTGTTCTTGATTTCCATGGTTGAATGTTGAGTTATTATGATGAATTCAAATCTGAAAAAATGGGTTACGAGAGAGAAACTTGTTAGATTAATTTGATTTTAAGTTATGTTAGTGTTTTAAGTTAGTTTAGCATATTTAGAAACAAAACAACAAGAAAAGAACTTATTTTCTCCCACAATAATTAATGGCCGAATTTATCATGTGTTGATTGAGGAAAAATTTGATTTTCATTTTAGGAGAATTGGTTAAGAAATGATGAATTATGAGCCTAGAAAAATAATGGAAATTTTTAGAGCAAAAATACGATTTTTACCCACTAGGGGTATTTTCGTAATTTGCTACCGAGACTGATAAATTGAATCTCATTCACAGTCATGGAGGTAATTTAGTTATAATTGGAGTGTAGAATGTGAGAAGAATTGATTTGAAGTTAAATTGGAGATAATAGGTCGAATTAGGTCAGCACCGCATTTAAGCGATAGTCGGATAAGTTGTATATCATATCATGCATATATACTGAGCCTGAATTGATTTTATAATAGTCAAGTATTGATGTGGTGAATTATGTATTGTACATTGTGGATAGGTGGTGAGCAAAGTACATTGGTAAAAATACAGAAATTGTGCTTGGAGATTGGGATTAGGAGTACATCGACTCCTAGAACAGTGAGTGAACTTATTATCGTCTTAATTATCTATAGTAGTTTTATACAACTGTGTGATTTTATGAAAAATGGGTTTAAATGGTAAATTGCTATGTTTTAAGAGAAATTGTGATTTTATAAAATGATTTTATAAATTTTCTGGAAAATCGAATATTGGTTTTGAAAATAGAGTAATTGGAAACTGTCAGTTTGTGTTGCATATTTATGGTTTTGAATTGAATGGCTTATGACAATAAATGAGCATGAATGACTAAATTGATTTTGGTATTAGAATTATTTATACTGTGTATTCAGCCTTGAGAGGCTAGGTTGCGATAAATTGTCATGTCATGCTAGAATGAATTTTATTAATTGGTGGATTATATATTAATTATTTACTACAGAGGGGGTTCCGTGGACTAGCCTATTAGAGGGGCACGATAAACTCCATTATATTATTACCTCGAACGGAAAGGAGCGTAGGGTATCTCCTGAGGTAAAGCTTAGGGTTCACTTCACGCCAAACCACCACGTGAAGGGGAACTCAGCCAACGCCAAGGAACGACTGTATTTTTCTCAAACTAAAATATATTTTAAGTGTATACAAAATTTTAACAGCCTTGGCGGACTCGGTTAGATGCCCTGCGCAAGGTATCACCGAGTATGAGTTTTGGCACGAGCCAAAGTTTTAAGAAATTCATAAGCCAAGTTGATTACTCGATTTTTATGGATTGATTTTATTTGGTTGAAATGAGTTGAAAGGTAATGAAATTACAGTATGATGAATTATTTTAATTTTCTCCATTTACTCGACTTTAGATAGTTTAGATGGTATCTGTTTACTCACTGGGATTTTATAATCTCACCACCCTCATTTCCTCACATTTCAGGCTCGAGGAATTCCATAGTTAGCTGACTTTAACAAGGATCTTCATTTGGACTCGAATCGGTAAAAGCTGTAGGTTTTCAACTTCCGATGCATTTTGGATAGATGTGGGCCCACGTGTCACTGTAAAAGAAATTTTATGCTTTGGTTATTTGCTTTATAGTATATATGAATATAATTATCTTTTACGCTATAAGAATTATGTACCGATAGTTTTATGAAAATTATTTTACAAGAAAATAGTTTATTTTATTGAATATTTTTATTATATTCAAATGGTCAAATTTTCACTTAAAATGAACGTTTTAGATACTTAATTTTTTTTAAATCATTAAATATATATTTTCGGTTTACCTCCTACATGTTTACCAAGTTTCGAGGTTTTCGACAAAAATAACGAAAATGCCCCTGTGAGCCAAAAAAAATATGTTATGTTATGATTTGGAAATGATTTGTAATCCTTCGTATTTTGATTATTTGATAACTATTGCTCACAAGGGAAGTGCGAAAGCTGATACGAGAGCCTTGCGAGGTTTCGATCGACATTCTGGGTGAAGAATGTTTGTCGAGGCTTCACGGCGGTTGTCACGGGCTCGATGGGGAGTTTCGGGTCGTGACAATATATGAAATTGATAATTTTACTAACTAAAGTGAAGAATGGTTATCAGTAATTGGGAGATTTTGAAATAGTGTCCAGAGAGGTCGGTGAGCTAAAGTGTTAACGAACATGTAATGAACGATTAAAGTTATGAATGACTTTGAAGGTAAACCTTGGATTGTTTAAGTTCTTAATGGAACTCTAATAAAGGAAGGGTATGCACCAGTATAAGATGGATGAATCAAGGTTGAGAAATTTGGTACGGAGCAAATTAATAAAATGATGATTAGGTATACATAAGTAAGTATGATATGTAATCGAAATCAGTATAATTGAGGTGAAGTTACGGTTCAAATTTAATAATGGTGATAAAGGCATGCTTGGTGTCTAGATATAAGAGATCATGGTTGTGAAAAGCATTACTGATTCAGTTCCAAAGGATAATAATTGCCATAAATAAAGCATTTAATTGAACTGAAGGTGAACGAGGTGAAAAAGTTGAATGTCCCTATGGAAGGAACAAGGAGTAGGATCATAGAAGGAGATTGATAACGCAACATCGATGGGAATTCGAGGACGAATTCTATATAAGTGGGGGAGATTGAAATACCCTATACTTTGATATGGTGATAAATAAAGTTGATCGAATACAAATTGAGGTCAATTAAAATGTTTAGAAGTGATAAAAGATGAAAAGATTAGTTTAGAATAAAATATTTCGCAAGTGAGAAAATAATAATAATTTTATCGAAGGAGAATTTGTGAGATAAAAGGCGATTTGGAAGTCAAGTGAGGCATAATAAGGTATTTTAGGTACCAAGGAGATAAGTTAAAATTTTTAGAATAAAATAATATTTTGTTAATGAAATAATATTAAAATATTAATATTTAGCTTGATGTCGAAGTCAATCAAGAAGAAGGATCATACGGTTGATCCAAGTGGGGGAGAAGATGACAAGCCTGACTCTATAAAAATATTTATCATGACATACATGTGATGGATAGCATGTTTGCATGCTAGGAGAGTCTCGAAAAATTTACAAAAGTCGGTATTGTACCTAGAGATACAATAAAGTTGATTTAAGCCTCGAACTAGATCAAATAGAGAATTTACGATGAAATTAAGAATTTTAAAGTCCCAGAATGGTTTAATATGGTGATTCGGAGTTCGAGGATCAATTTGGAGTCAAACCGAAATTTTCACTATCTAGGGGCAAAATGGTCATTTGCCACCTGGGGACAAAATGAGAATTTTAGAAAAGATTTTTTTGGCCCCATTTGACTTATTGGAGTATAATTTGACTTATTGGAGTAAGATTTGTGGTTTGGAAGTGAAAAATTTTAATTTCGGTATAATTTGGAGTAAAAGGGTAAAATGGTAATTTTGCCACCCCATGGGCAAAATTGTAATTTTCCACCACCAGGACATTTTTCTAGCACATGGTCTTCCTTTATCCTCATTTTGACCATTGACTAATTGTGTGGTGGAGATAAAAAGGATTAAAATTTTTAAAGTTTTAAAAACGAGCCAATGACATGATGCCACGTGTCATGCCTTTATTAATTTATTATTTTTCTTTTTAAAAGGCACAAAATCAGCCCATCTTCCACCCCATGGCCTGCCAAACTAGCAAGAAGAGAGAGAAAATAAAAACAAACCCCTAGAGAGAGAAAATCAAAGAAAAAGTGTGAATTTTCAAGGAAATTAAGTGAAAAATGTGAGATTTTTTCTATTAAGCTTGAGTTTTCTTATTCCCAAGCATTTCTCTTTATTTTTCATGATTAAATTACATGTTTTCATGATGAATTCAATTCTGAAAAAATGGGTTAGGAGAGAGAAGCTTGTTAGATTAATTTGATTTTAAGTTAGTTTAGCATATTTAGAAACAAAACAACAAGAAAAGAACTTATTTTCTCCCACAATCATTAATGGCCGAATTTATCATGTGTTGAGTGAGGATAAATTTGATTTTCATTCTAGGATAATTGGTTAAGAAATGATGAATTATGAGCCTAGAAAAATAATGTTAATTTTCGGAGCAAAAATCTGATTTTTTACCCACTAGGGGTATTTTCGTAATTTACTACCGAGACTGATAAATTGAATCTCATTCATAGTCATTGAGGTATTGTGGATATAATTGGATAATTGAAATTGAAATGGATGGAATTGGAGTCGAATTGGGGATTTTAGGAATTTACACCATGTATAGGCGAGTTAGGTCGGACACCGCAATTAAGCGATTGTCTAGACATTTCAAATCCTATCTAGTGCATACGCATGGATAAGAGCCTGAAATAATTTATGATAAATTGACACAATTTATTGAATTTTGTGTCATGGATTATGGATAGGTGGTGAGTCAATTGTTTCGGGCAAAAGACTGCACCCGAAGGCGGAAGATAGGAGTATTTCTACCCCTAATACTGTGAGTAAACTTATTCTCGTCTTAATTATCTAGAGTAGTTTTATACAACTGTGTGATTTTATGACAAATGGGTTTAAATGGTAAATTGCTATGTTTTAGGAGAAATTGTGATTTTATAAATTTTCTGAAAAATCGAATACTAGTTTTTAAAATAGAGTAATTGGAGACTGCCTGCTTGTGTTGTAAATTTATGGTTTTAAATTGAATGGCTTATGACAATATATGAGCATGAATGGCTAAATTGATTTTGGTGTCAGAATTATTTGTATTGTGTATTCAGCCTTGAGAGGCTAGATTGCGATAGATTGTCATGCCATGCTAGAATGAATTTTATTGAATTGGTGGAGTATATATTAATTATTTACTGCAGAGGAGGTTCCGTGGACCAGCCTATTAGAGGGGCACGGTAAACTTCATTATATTATTACCTCGAACGGAAAGGCGCGTAGGGTATCTCCTAGGGTAAAGCTTAGGGTTCACTTCACGCCAAACCACCACGTGAAGGGGAACTCAGCCAACGCCAAGGAACGATTGTATTTTTCTCAAACTAAAAATATATTTTAAGTGTATACAAAATTTTAACAGCCTTGACGGACTCGGTTGGATGCCCTGCGCAAGGTATCACCGAGTATGAGTTTTGGCACGAGCCAAAGTTTTAAGAAATTCGTAAGCCAAGTTGATTACTCGATTTATATGGATTGATTTTATTTGGTTGAAATGAACTGAAAGGTAATGAAATTACAGTATGATGACTTATTTTAATTGTCTCCATTTACTCAGTTTTAGATACTTTAGATGGTATCTGTTTACTCACTGGGATTATAAAATCTCACCCCTTCTTCCTATACATTTTTCAGGCTTAGGACAGTTTGTAGATAGTCGAGTAGGACGAAAACTAAGCTCGGAATTGCATTATAGAAAGTAAGAGTTCACAATCTTACATCCTCTTAGTCAATTGGAGCCCACGTGTCATTGCAGATCAAAACTTATATTTTGGTTATCTGTATTTCTATTGATACAATTTTTACTTTACTTTCATGTGCAAAAAAATTATTTACGAATATTTCTATAAAAATTTATTTTATGAGAAAATAGAATATTTTATTGATTATTTTTGAATAGTACTAGTTGTTAACAATTTGCATTCAAATGAACGTTTTAGATACTTATTTTGTTTTTAAATCATTAAATATATATTTTCTACTTACCTACTACATTTTTAGCAAGTTTTGAGATTTTTGATGAAAAATTACGAAAATGCCCCTATGAGCTAGAAAATAATATTTTATTGTTCTTTTTTGAAAATGACTTATGATTTTTTTAAATGCGAGATTTAATAATTGTTGCTCATCGGGGAGATGCGGAAGTTGATGCTAAGCCTTGCGGGGTTTCGATCGGCATTCGGGGTGAAGAATGTCTGTCGAGGCCTCGCGGCGGTTGTCACAAGCTCGATGGGGAGTTCCGGGTCATGACAGCTGGGCTCGTGTGCCGGTCATAGACCTCCGGGTTTAAGTCGTGACAAATGACATTATGACTAACAACAGTTAGTCAACCATTAATTAAAAGAATCTATTTGATCCAAAATAAAAATATAAAGATTTAATTAAATGTAATAAAAAAATAAAAACTCATTTAAAATTTTCTAAATAATTTAGGGTTTTTCTAAGTATTACACCTTTTTGCAAATTTATATGCTTTGTTTGTCTCAACAAGATACAGAAAATATTCAATATTAATGAGCTTTCTATGTAAATTTCGATTTTTGTATTTAATGACCAAATTAATTGTAATTAACTCATAAAAGGCAAAAATATTAGATAGTTAAAATAAATAAATGTAATTAATTTAATTAAAATAAATATTTTATATTAACAATCAAATCAAATTAAACATATTATTAATTGACGTGGCTCTGGATTAAGTTATCCACAAGAGTAAGCTATTGACGAAGGAATATTTCCTTTGTTGTCTATCTTTTATATATTTATATTAGATACCATAATTAGTATTTTTTTTCTTAAAGGGATTATAATTAGTAATTTAATATCAATGTTGAGTATAATTTTACTTGATAATTCTTATTCATTAAAGTTTCAAAATCAATATATTTGTTATCACATAAAAATCAAATATCATTTTGTACAAAATATCAAAATAGTCATGTTTTAAAAGTTAATAATTGTAACATTCTATCAATGTTAGAATTTCTCAAATACTAATATTGTATTTCTTAAATAAGTTATAATTAATCAAATCAATTAAAAATATATTTATTTTTAATAAATTAACTCTTTTAACTTTTTAAATTAAGGGCCATTTGATAACTGAAAAATAACTTATTGGGGAAAATATTTTACAGGAAAATTTAATATTTTTTATTCTTTGGATAAATTGTTAAAAACATTTTTTATTGTTTGAATCATCTTGTGGAAAATATTTTCCACTATTAATGATGGAGTTAGTTGATTGTTAAAATGGTAAATAGGAATTTATTATAAAAGAATGGTAACTTTTGGTTTTCACATTAAAATTAAGAATGAAAATGAAAATGAGAAAAATCAATAATGATATTTTTCAAAGCATTTAACAACATATTATAATGAATGTAAGTACTAATTTAAAAAAAAAAATCATCTTATAATTTTTATAATAACATTATAAAATTATCAATATTCATTAATTTTGTAAAACATCCAAAACCTATATTTATAAATGTGTATTCATCAAATGATAATTAATAAAATATTTTTTATTATAATTATTAACAAGATTTATTTAATTTATAAATAAAAATATTAATTACATTGAATGATTTCATTACTTTTTTTAATTTTAATAGTATTGAGTAATTTAAACATTAATATTTAAAGTTAAATTGTCAAACCCTGTTCTATAAAATAATTACGACGTCATTTACATGTTCAATAGAATGTTTGCATATTTAGGAAGTTCAAGAAATCATTAAAAGACGATATTGCCCCTAATGGTACCATTAAGTCGATTAAGCCTCGAACTAGTTCAAATAGGAATTTTAAGGTGAAATTAAGAGTTTCACAGTTCAGGGATGTCTCAAAATGGTAATTCGGAGTTCGAGGATCAATTTGGAGTCAAACCGGAATTTTTACTATTTAGGGGTAAAATGGTCATTTGTCACTTGGGGACAAAATGAAAATTTTTTAAAAAACATTTTTGGCCCCATTTGACTTATTGGAGTATGATTTGAGTATTGGAGTATGATTTGAAGTTTAGAAGTGAAAAATTTTAATTTCGGTATAATTTAGAGTATAGGGGCGAAATGGTAATTTTGTCACCTCGAGGGCAAATCGGTAAATTTTCACCCCCGACACTTGTCAAGACCAAGGGATTTTATTCATCATGAAAATGGATAAACATGAGAAATGTGTGGTGGATAATTAAAGAATTAAAAGTCAAATATTTAAAAATTGAACCAATAAGGAAATGTCATGTGTCATGTTTTTATTATTTTATTATTTCTTTATAAAAAGGCAAAAAATCAGCCCATTTCTCTCATAGTGATCAGCCAAACCAGAAGAGAAGAGAAACCAAGGAAGAACAAACCCTAGGTGGGAAAAATCAAAGAGAAAGTGTTGGAATTCAAAGGATTTGATCAAGCAAAGATAAAATTTCTTTGATTTTGCTAGTGATTTACCTTACCCATGCATTTTCCCTTAATTTCCATGGTTAAATTACATGTTTTCATGATGAAATTATGGCTGGTCAAAATGGGTATGGAGAGAGAAAGTTGTTGGAATTGTTTGATTTTGAGTTATGTTGGTGTTTAGAGCTAGCTAAACATATTTAGAAACAAAACAACAAGAAAAGAATTCATTTTCCTCATGAACCTTCAATGGCCGAACCCTATATGAAGTGTAGAAGTAATGAATTGATTTTGTGATCAAGTGAATTGGTTGAAAAATTAATGAAATGATGATTTATGGTGAGAAAATAGAATGGGAAAATTTTTAGTGATAGTGCACCACAATAGTCGAAATTTTCAAGAAAAATTATGAGGGTTGTTAGGATGAATTTTAGATTATTGGAATTGTATTTAGTGAATTGAAATATTAGAAATGAAATGGAGCAATTTGGAGCCAAATCGAACACAATTGTCATTTAATCGAGTAATAGGCCGAATTAAGTCAGCACCGCATTTAAGCGGTAGTCGGATAAGATGTATATCATATCATGCATATACACCGAGCCTGAATTGATTTTATAATGGTCAAGCATTGATGTGGTGAATTATGTATTGTACATTGTGGATAGGTGATGAGTAAATTACACTGGTAAAAGTAAAGAGATTGTGCTTGGAGACTGAGATTAGGAGTACATCGACTCCTAGAACTGTGAGTAAACCTATTATCGTCTGAATTATCTAGAGTAGTTTTTATTCAATTTTGTGATTTGTGAAAATTATTTTAAATGATGAATTTCTTCTTTTATGAGAAAAATATGAATTTATAAAATAAATGAAATCATAAAATAAATTGAATTTTTATAAATTGATTTGAAAATAGAATGTTGGATTTGAAAATTTGAGTAATTGGAGAACATGTGATTTATTGTAAATTACGATTTGAATTAAATGGCTAGTGATAAATTGGCATGATTGGCTGAATTTATACTTGTGTTGAAAAATATGAACTGTCTGTTTTGCCTTGATAAATTGGTTGGTAATGTAATTGCCATGCTATGCCATTGAGATTTGATCAATTGGTGGATTAAAGATTAGCTACTGCAGTGGTGGGGGGTTCCGTGGACCAGCCTATTAGAGGGGCACAGTAAATTCCTTTATATTCTTACCTCGGTTGTAGAGGCATGTAGGGTATCTCTTGAGGTGGGCTTTTTGAGTGCACTTCACGTTAACTACCACGTGAGAGTGAAACTCAGCCGACGCCAAGGAACGGCTGTGTGTCAGATGCGAAAACATGTTTATGGGTATGGGACATTTAACAGCCTTAGCGGTCTTAGTGGGATACTTTGACGAAGGTACCCGCAAGAATGATTTTGGTAGGAGCCAAGTTTTGTGAAATACATAAGCCAAGTTGATTATTTGAGTAAATTGATTACTAATGTTATGAAAAACATACTGGAATAGAATATCTTACTTGTCTCCATTTACTCGCGTTTAGATAATTTAGATGGTGTCTGTTTACTCACTAGGATTATGTAATCATAATTTCACCCCTCTTCCTATCCATTTTTCAAGCTCAAGACAATTTGTTGATAGTTGATTAAGATAAGAATTAATCTCGGAGTTTCATCCTAGAAAGTAAGGGTTCGTAGCCCTACACTTTCTTGATCAGTTGAGGGCCCACATGTCACTGTAAAAGTAATTTTATACTTTAGCTATCTGATTTAAAGTATGTATGAACATATTTATCTTTTACACCATATTTTTGACGAGTTTTGATATTTTTGAAGAAAAATGACGAAAATGCCTCTGTGAGTCAGAAAATAATATTTTATTGTTTTGATTTGGAAACGACTTATGATTTCTTGAAATGCGAGATTTAATAACTGTCGCTCACCGGGGAGATGTGGAAGCTGATGCTAAGCCTTGCGGGGTTTCGATCGGCATTCGGGGTAACGAGTGCCTATCGAGACGTCGCGGCGGTTGTCACGGGCCCGATGAGAGTTCCGGGTCGTGACATAAATATTAATATTTTAAGTTAAATATTAAATAAGGGTAATTTTTCTGTTCTTTGGAAATGTCTTGTGCTTTCAAAAGCGTAAGACATATTACATGGTTAATAGAAAATTTAATCTCGTAAAATGTTTTATATCTAAAATAGATTTTTTATTTTTCAAATAAATATAAATTCTAAAACTGTTGTCTAAATAATATTTTACATCAAAACGGACCCTAAACAAAAAGCTTTTAAACAGCCAAATGATTTTATTTGTGAAAATACCAAAACAAAAATTAAATACATTAAAAAAACAAAATATGGAAAGAAATATATAATATCCACGTTGGATTGAGTAAAGACAGTGCAGAAGCCACGTTTAAGCCGAGGGCAAGGCCAAAACTTATATTATTATATCAGGTTCCTAATCTACATACACGTGACCACCCCAAAGCATATAATTTTCCCCCAAGGATACAAGAATTGCTCTTTATACTTAAACAAAATTAATTCCTAAATTTGCTATCAAGTTATCAAAAAGTAATAGCATAATACTTTTAAAAAAAATCTTAAATTATTTAAAAAATTCAAGTAAGTTTTTATCTTTTATTATGTTCAATGAAATCATTATATTTTTATTTTAAATCAAAAAAGAGTTTATATTTTTATTTTAAATTAAATAAACTCTCACAACTAATAATTGACTTAATCAAATAAGCTTTTATACTATATGTTCATATCATTATGCCACATGGTGTTAATTTGGTATTAATGTAACATAGTAACATGTCATAATAGATTATAACATAGCATATTGATATGACATAATGATATGAGCATATAGTATTTTTCATTTTTCACGTCAGTACCACATTAGTGTCATATGGATATAAAATTATAATGGATATTTAAAGTAATAACAATTAATCAACCATTAATTTTAATAACTTATTTGACTTAAAATAAAAGTATAAAAACTTAATTGAATGTAATATAATAAAAGAATTTTTTTTAATTTTTTTAAATAATTTAAAGTTTTTTAACCATTACATCAAATATAATTATAAAAAAATGACTTTGTTGCTGTTTGTTTGACATTAATAGTAAGTTATTAATTTTGTTTTCAAATGATCAAATATTAATTAAGTTCTTCAAATTTTGAGGTACATGTATGAATACAGAGTACAACTTTCTTGGGATTTGATTTTGAGATAGAGAGTAAAAAAAAATCTAAAAACCCATATTTTAATATATAATGGAAGAAATTACTTTATTTTATTTTATTATATAGGTAACTTGAAATTATTTTACATTTTCTATTTATTTAAACTTTGCGCGTTATATACATGTTAAGAAATTAGTTCAGTACTTGTTTGATTGTTATAGAGATATATTTTCTTGACTTCATCTAATTATTGTTTTATATACTAAAATACTAAATAAATTATTACTTAAGAAAAACGGTTGAAACTTTTGACCAATTAATTAAGAAAGAACGTCATTTGCAATTTTAAAAATATTTATCTATATAAAATAATACTACCTCGTAAAAATCACGAGACTCGTATTAAATATATTGATTTAGGAAAATAATTTTAACTTAGACAATAAATAAAATTAAATTAAAAAATGGGCTTTAAGTTGTAGGCCCAAAAATATCATGGTACGTTTGGTTGGCGGAATAAATAGGAATGCAATAGAATAGTTATTATGTGAGAATAGAATAGAATAATTATTACTTAGTTTGGTATGACAAAGGGAATAGGACATGAATAATTATTATGATTTATTGTAGTATTTGGTTGGTAACAATAATTTTGAAATAAGAAAGGAATAGAAAATAAAAAGACAAAAACACCCTTTATTATTTATATGACATTTTATTTTATTAGATTTTTTAAATATTAATAATCTAGAATTTAATTAAAATATTAATAATTAATAATTTGAATATTAATATTTATTTATTTTAAATATTATTATGATTAATTTTTATTTTATTTTATTTTTAAAATATTAATAATTGATAATTTATTTAAAATATTAATAATTGATAATTTCAATATTAATATTTATTTATAATTTAATTATTTATATTTAAAATATTAATATTTTATTTAATTTAAATATTATGATGATCAATTATTTTATTTTATTTTATTTTTAAAAATTAATAATTTATTATTTATTTAAAATATTAATAATAGATAATTTAAATATTAATATTTTATTTAATTTAAATATTATTATGATTAATTTTTTATTTTATTTTTTAAATATTAATAATTGGTAATTTATTTAAAATATTAATAATTGATGATTTAATTATTAATATTATTTATCTAATTTAAATGATATTATGTTTATTTATTTTTAATTTATTTTATTTTTAAATAGGAATAATTTATAATTTATTTTATTAATAATTGATCATTTAAATATTAATATTTTATTTATACTTTAATATTAATATTTTAAAATATTAATATTTTATTAAAAATTGAAATCAAGTGAGAGAAATAGGAGAGAGAGAGATAATATTTTATACAAATGAAGTTGTAATTTTTCAAACTTGTAAAGAGTATTTTTATTTTTATCAATTTTTAAATTTATTTTTCAATTATGAAATAATTAATACAATGAGAGAGGATGGTATTAACTATTTTTTTATTTTAAAAAATTTTTAAAAATAATATTTTTATAAAATAACTATTCTTTAAACTATTTTTTAATTAAATAAAAAAATCAAAATTTCTTAAAAATAACCATTCCCCCGACCAAACATGCTATCAATGTCACAGCATATCTAGAAAATCCCAAGTAGTTAGCCGCACGTTATTCGTGTAGGCCCCACTCATGAAATGATATTATTATTAATAATATTATTATTTTCTTTCCGTTTTTCTAACCGTCAAATCCTCCCTCACGTTTCACTCTCTTTTCTTCTCCCTCTCTTTTCCGTTACCTTCCCCCCAAGATTCCCAACCATGGGCGTCGATTATTACAATATTCTCAAAGTGAACCGCCACGCCTCCGACGACGATCTCAAGAAGGCTTACAAGAGGCTTGCCATGATTTGGCACCCCGACAAGAACCCTTCCTACAAACGACCCGAAGCCGAAGCCAAATTCAAGCTTATTTCCGAAGCCTACGATGTTTTGTCCGACCCGCAAAAACGTCAGATCTATGATCTTTACGGCGAGGAGGCTCTTAAATCCGGACAATTCCCGCCTTCTTCTTCTTCCGCCAGCCATTCTTTCTCTTCCACGGCACCGTCCCCGTCGGCGTCTAATCCGCGCGGAGGGGGGCATTACTACAATAGTAATAATAATAATAATCAGAGACAGCAGCAGCCCAATACGGGGTCGTTTCGCTTTAATCCGAGGGATGCTGAGGACATTTATGAGGAGCTGTTTGGGGCGGAAGCCAACGGTGGAGGAGTTGGTGGGAGGGGAAATAGAGGGTTTAGAGAAGGGTATTTTAGGAATAATAATGGTTATGGGAGTAGTAGCAGCAGTAGTAGCAATGTAGAAATGAGGAAAGCCGCTGCGGTGGAAAATGTGTTGCCTTGTAGCTTGGAAGAGCTTTATAAAGGTTCCAAGAGAAAAATGAGGCTTTCCAGGAAGGTTTTTGACCCTTCAGGGTAAGCTCTTCTTTTTCTTTTTTTTTTTCTCTTTTAAATTTAAACATTTTTGGGTAAAATGAAATTAGGATATTGATACTTGTTACTTTGATTTTTCACCAGTTTGATATGCTTGAATATTCTACTTAGAAAATATATTGAAGTGTTCACCATGAATACTGATCCACTGAAGCCATTTCTCTTCTTACTTAAATCAAAGCTGTTGGGGTTCATTGCCATGCATGGTTGACTTGAGGAAGGAAAGTTATTCTGTTTCTTTAGTGACTATATGAAGTAACTAATTATGTTTTGTATTAAATTTGTTTGGCACTGCCACTTTAGGTCTTGTGGCATGGTTAGAGTTCTTAAGTTCAAGCCATACTGTCCTCCAATTGTACAATAAGGCAATTCCTGTTAAGGGTCATTGAATATTGGAAATGCACAGCTTACTGCTCCACTGTTTCACTATTGCATTTCAGGTATAAGTTGTTATTGAGGACGCCTGTTCGGGAATAGAGAAAATGTTTATCAGTGAACCTATTTAAAATCCCTTGAATCTCCTCTATAAACTCACTTTCTAAATCCTGTAAGGTAGTTAATCTCTTTTAGGCCTAAAGATGTAGTAGCAAGGACATTTGTGTTTAAAGCAAAGATTCTGGGAGTTGAATTATGTGTTACATTTTCAAGCAAGGAGTATATTCAGGGATGAGAATGGTTTAATGAGGTAACTGACCATAACATTCCGTTGCCCATCCCATATTTCCACCCCCACCAACCTCTTCCTATTTATGAATTATGGTAACATGTCCAATCCTCCTTCTGGATTAGCATAGATAATTGCTTATTATCCAAACCAAAAGCCACCTTGTTTGGTCCTGCAGTAATTTTCAAATCCAGAAGTACAACGAGTTAATGCTGCTTGCAAATTTAACTTTCTGAAGTATGAAGCTAAGATACATTTTTCTCTTATGAATTATGGATGAAGACCACTATCCCCTCTCTTTCCCTCCCAACAACCCCCCCCCCCCCCCCCCCCCCCCCTCCCCTCTCTCTGCCCCCTCAAAAAATAATGTGATTATCTACTTACATTGGACAGTCTCGGGTCATGCTGCTAACAGTTTTCACACTCTGATATATTCCCTTCTGAAATCTTGGCCATTACAGCCAACAACACATTTTCGCAGACTTGGACACCAAAATTGATTTACTTGAGGTGTTATTTAGCCATTTTAACTAAAGGTTTTTCATGCGTCTCAGAAGTTGTTAGGATCAAAACTATTTCTTCCTTTACGTAAATACAGTGTGTAATTTGGCACTAATTAGTAGTTATTCTCTTGTAATATATCGTAGATTTAGATGATTTTTGTATAGTTTATTTACGCAGAAATGATGTAATAGAAAGTAAAATATCCAAGAAAGTTTGCAGAAGAAGATCAACATAGCAATTTAAGATGAGAAAGAGTTTTGCGTGTTAATTAACAACATTTAAGTTTTACTTGTCGTCATGAGGCAGGTTTGGGGATTGTGCATGTTAGAAAATGTAGTCTCTATATTCCCTTTTCTTTTCACTACCAAGCGGTATTTGTCTCCTTGATTATCTTTTGTGGCTTGCAAGACAATATATGCATTGAAGCAAGGGTCCCCGCTCTTTTAGCCTTTGCTGTTAAAACATGCTGCTATTTGTAGGCTATCTAAGAGATTTTCAAGATCATCTAGAGAATTAGGATAACTGAATAATTAATCATGAATTCTTGTAGCATTCTCAATTTTGAGGTATGAAAAAAATAACATTTTCATTTCATGGCACTACGTCTAGGCTGTGTATTAGTCTGTTTCTATTCACTTTTGTTAATGATCTTTACTTTTCTGGTGTTATTTGCATGAATGCTTCCTACTGTTACTTTGGCCTAACACTGAGCTACTTTCTTGCAGTAAGTTGGGGTCTTTGGAGGAGATATTGACTATCGAAATAAAACCTGGTTGGAAGAGGGGCACAAAGATCACATTCCCTGAGAAGGGTAATGAGGAGCCTGGTATAATTCCTGCAGATGTTATTTTTGTGATAGAGGAGAAGCCACATGCTCTTTATAAGAGAGATGGTAATGATCTTGTTGTCAATCAGGAGATTACACTACTGGAGGCCCTCACTGGTAAGACGCTTGACCTGATTACCCTGGATGGGAGGAACCTTATGATCCCACTGACTGATATCACCAAGCCTGGTGCTGACGTTGTTGTTCCAAACGAAGGAATGCCTATCTCAAAAGAACCTGGGAGGAAGGGTAATTTGAGGATCAAATTAGATGTCAAGTACCCGTCAAGGCTAACTGCAGAACAGAAAGCTGAGCTGAGGAGAGTTTTAGGCGGTGTTGACTAATGGTTTTTAACAGGAGTAGGTCTTGAACTTGTAGTTGCATGTAAATAGTGTGTATACATTTGTAGAATGTGAAGGCTTGGAAGTTTTTGGGTTTTGCCGTTTTGGTTTGGAGGGGTTGGGTATTGGCTTAGCTATTGCAATCAACTATATTCAGAAATCTAATGGGAATAGGTTTTATTGTAACTGGAAGGAGTAGGGTTTTCCCCCTAGTTTTTGGGCTAAACAGGTAATTGGACCTGAGCTTGGATTTTTTTTTTTTCATTTTTTCTGTGTGAGTTTTCACTCACGAACTAGATGCCATATATAGAAATGTCAGGTGTCTTTGGATTTTGAGCTGTGGCGAAGCAATTTTGCTTTTGCTTCAAAAAACAATAAAGTGGGATGTATTCATTTATTGCAAATTGAACCTAAAAATGCTTTTTCTGTATGATTTTTGTCCTTTGGAAATTGGAAGCATGTTATGATGCTTAGAATCATCAAATGTATTCGTGCTTAGAACCATCAAAATTGTGAAAAATGTATAAAAAGGCATTTTAAGCTTCAACAGCTGCTGGTCTAGGGGCTTGAAATGCAGGGTTGGAAAAGGGAAGTGTTTACTGGTGGGTGTCATAAGAAAGAAGTAAACTGGTACTTGCGTTGTGCAGTCTTAAAATCTGTAATAATGCGCTTGGGTTTTAGGAAGCATCTTCAGAGTTGAGGTCTTTGAATTCGATGCATCCGACGGGGAAAGTGGTCACCTAAACCTAATACGAGTTTCTTTCTGGGTTAGGTAAGAAGCTGTAGGTGGCGGTGGAGGGCGGAGGGGCAGGAGCTACCAGTCCAGTTTGATGGATTACCCATCTACTTGCTAAAATTAAGTCACGAATTTGTGTACATTCTGGCCCAAATGCCCTGCCATTTTGTATTCTAAAAAGTAAAAGGGCAATCCTGGGGCAGTTTGGATCAACTTGTATGGGCTTTTGTCTCATTACGTTTTTTCCTGGGGAGTGTGGGGCAATCTAGCTGGAAAGTAGAAACCAAACTCTACAGACAACTACCAAGCCTGCAAGATAGACAAAAGTTGGCATTTTTCTAATCTTCTCGTAAATAAAGCAGGACTTTAGCCACACTCCATTTCAAGTTTAAATCAATCAAAGAGCTAAGGACAGCAAGTAGATATCTTCATTGAATATGATGGACACTAACTCTAATCTTTCTCACAAACAACCACGAGGGATTAAATAATAGAGTGGTCCTCTCTTCTCCCTTCTCTTTCTCCTTGTTTCTGGAACGAGACCCCCTGGTCATGGCTCATTATATAAAATGTGTAAATGACAAAAGGCCTGGCTCCCCTTGTATGTTCTGTTGTATATTTGTTTAATACTCTGGCATCATTCTCATATTAGTGATTAATTAAAATGATTTAGCAGTTCCAAACACCTGAATGACACAAACCATGGGGGACAACAAGATTCCGTGCTGTGGGAAAAAGTACACTTGCATTCTGCTTCGTTTACCTCTGCTAACAGATTCTTTTGTCTTAAAGCTTTTACCATTTTCTTTTCAAAACAGCTTATTCTTTCCCCTGCTTATCTCATTATCAGTATTAGAGACACATTATGCTGACAAAAAACCACTATTTGATGCCTGAACTTTGGTAGTTTGTATAAATTAGTACTTGAAACAAAAAATTACAATCTGCATTTTAAATTTCAAACCTTGGACTATTTTAATCCGAACTCTAATACCATTAAAAACGATCGGCCTATATATATGACTTGATCCAATAATATCAGGTCAGGTCAGGTGTACAACACATGGATCATCAACATCTTCTTCAATGCTAATTTAAAATTAAATTTTTATTTTTTGTTTCACTTGGACAACAAAAATTCCATTCAAGATTGGTCAATTGTTGGACGAGACAAATTAAGTTAACAGTGTTAAAAAGTTCGGATAACATGATAGACTATTTGGAAGTTTAAGATGCAAATTTCAATATCATTTGAGTATCAAATATGTAATTAAATTTTATTACCAAACTTAGATGGGGAATGAAATTAAGTAACAACTATTATGGAGAGTGGGAAGTTGTCAAGAAACCAAGGTGTCTGAGAAACTGAAATCTGTAGGGCAGTGGTGCATATGATCTGTGGGCAAAAGAGAAACATGCAACTGGCTCAGCAAAGTAACACACAAGAACTGAACAAGGGAGTTGCTGTTAAAAATAAAGAAAAGAAATGATGCCACCACACAATCAAGTTCATCCCCCAGCCGCAACCACAACTTATAGTCACTTCTGGTATTCTGGGAAGTGCTTTCACTGTGTTTACAGTGCCTTTTAGCACAGCAGATATGCACATCCAATTATTAGGCCTTGCCTTTAGGACGATATTTGGCTTCTCTTTCTTTTTATATCTTTTTCTCATATTATTAATCCTATGATTATGTGGAGAAAGCAACCAGGGGAAGCAGTTTAAAAGTTAAAGATAAGGGGAAGAGGAATCATAGCTGGGAAAGGAATTCCATCCTATGAATCCAAATCAGCAATCCACACACAAAAAGTTTTTTTTTTTCTTAATTAGAGAAAAAGAGATTCGAATCTTGTTTTTCAAATAAGAGATCATACACCAACTGTTGTACCAAATACTCTGCTATATCCACTCACAAAAAGTTACTTATGCTTTTTGCTTGGTATTGTTACCTCATTAATCTGATTCAGAGCTTTCTTCCTTATCTTCCCATTCATTGCTGATGAACTCAACCCTGTACTTCATCATCTTCCTTCCTCTTTTTCTTTTTTGGGGTCTTTTATATGGACTGCTCCACTTAATTTGGTTTACACAATTAAGATTCTGTTTGATTCTTATTGATTTCACAGAGCTGGTAATGTAAAAGAATTTCAATTGAATTACCTGTTAAAAAGTTGATGGTGCATAACCAAATCTGCAGTCAACCGACAAATCCAATTCCACCGTGTCATGATGATATGCATACCACTTGCATCTGATCCATCACTTCAAATCACTAGTTTCACGTATATTATATTTGTAAGAAACCTTAATCACTGTTTTATCAACTTTCCATTATTGGCACAGCCATAAGCTTCATTTTAAATTTGTACTGCTTCTTGGAGGTTGTGTGAAATTTGTGATTGGCAAGCTCATGTTACAATATCCTATCCATCGTGGAACCCCCAAGCATCACATGTGGGTGTGTTGGCTAGCGTTTAATTCCATGCATGCTTCAATCCAGGATGTCATGGACTTCTCAAGGGACAACTTGAAGTGCTTACACAACGAAAACAAACCCCATCTCAATTATTGTTTTCTCAACTTACTGCTTAATTATTTTCTTGCATCTAGTTTGGCAAGAGTTGATGGAGTTCAAATTTATGCTTGTGGAAAAAAGAAACTCAACTCATGTAGTGTATTTATCACTTTTAAAATTTTAATAAATTGAAAGTTCTCGATTCGTGAATAGATATATTGGTGATTATGATTTGAAATTTTAATTTAAAATTTAATATTATACATAAAAAAAAAAAAAAAAGAAAAAGAGTGAAAGTTGTCAACCAAAGTATACGAGATTCATGGAATAGGTACTAGTAGTGCAACAACCTCCACAAGTTCAAAAGGAAATGGTCCAGGGAATTGGAGCTTGGGTGCAAGCTGGTTGAGCTGGCTTGTGTTTCAATGTTCCCTTTCCTTGGGCAATCCAAGGATAGATGGATAAGGGGTCTCACATCCACACATCTTTATTAGGATTTTGGTTTGCATTCATAAGTAAAAATTCATTATAATTAATACAATACATACTAAAATTCATTCAATAATCAAAATATGATGTTAAAATTTAATTTATTTTTTTATGAACTAACTTTAGTTTATTGATTTAATTTTTATTAATAATATACATAAAATTTAACTGTACATTTATTTTAATCGGATAATTAATGAGTAGTGTTTAAAATATTCAAGAATAAAATATTTGGATATGAATGTGAATAGTAATTTCAAAAACTTAATTAAACATTTATAAAAGTCAAATAGCATATTAAATAACAGAGTTCGAGTTAAGACATTTTAAAACTAACAATTATTACCTGCTAACATCCTTATTAAACATGGTTAGATCAAAGACTAATGCAAATCTTCTTTGTAATTTAAATATTTATCCCAAATTTTTATATATAAAAAAAGAAAGTATATTGACTTGGCAAGTAAATTTAAGTCGAAAGGCTTTCATTTCCTAGTCTTGTGAAGGAAAAGAAAGGGAAGGAACTCAAAGACCGTGGATGGACTTGGACCATTCAAAGAATTTCTGAATAAATCCTACACTTGAAAATCATAACGCGGGGGATGAGGCGTTACGGTGTGGGTACGGACATGTACCTTTTTCGCATACAGGAAAGGGACAAAGCTCGTCTCATTGCATTGATTGACATGTTGGGATTCTTTTGGAGAAAATGCCTTTGCCCTTTGCTCTTTGCTGATGGAGGAGTGCACCCAATGGGACATGTGCCACATGGGATGTGGGCCCAACCTTAGGTCACATCCACATGCACCTAGTGAAAAAGGGCCCCAACATACTTTACAATTAAAAATTAGACAAAATTGAATCCACCTCCATGAGAAGCCAATAATGTGACTCTTCTTTTGTTTTTATTAGACCATCATTTTGTTTAAAACTAGTTATGGATTCCAATTTGGGAGATTCTTATGTCTAAGTGCAATCTTTGATTGTGATTAATGTAGGGTTCCTATCAACTCTCTTTCTTTGGGGAATACCTTTAATGCATCTTTACCACAATTTAAGAATTCATGTTTCCATCATATGATTAAATGTAGATCCAAATAAAAGTATATGTAATAAGGAAAATTATAGGGATAAACTCACATTTAATTCTTATACTGTAAGGTATGTCTAATATGGGGTATGTACTAGAAAAAATGTTTGAATGTGCTACCCAAACTTTTATTTCATTTATCAATATTTCTAATTTCTAACACGATTAAGAAAATTTAATTGACCACTCAAAACATGATCATTTGACACGTCATAACACTTTTCTGATCGAAAGTTAGGATAGACACGTGGCATACTCCTATGATTTTTTATTTTTTAAAAAAATATATTCAAAAAATAAAAAATTACTATATAAATTTTTATTTGTGAAAAATAAAATATAAAATTTAAAAAATATATTTAAAGAAAAACTAAAAATTTTCCTTTTCTCTTTTTTCATCAAAAGTTTCACACCTTATATTTTTGAAAAATTAAAAAACCAAAACCTTAAACAATGCTTTTATTTTTTAAAAATAAAAAATATTTGAACGTAAATTTTATTTTTTAAAAATAAGAAACTAATTTTTTTTTAAAAAAAAATTCCTTCTTCTTTTTCTCTTCCCTTTCTTTCCTTTTCTCTCCTGATCTTCAACATGTCAGTCCACATCTGACCATCATCCAATCGAATCTAATGTTAGAATGGCCTGAAAAGGTTTGAAAATAGGGCAAAATGGATTGAAATAGGTTAAATATGAAGTAGATCTAACCTGTTTTGAACTTGTTTCCGACCATGTTGATGTAGGATCGAGTCTTGTTTGACCTAGTTCGATTAGTAATGGTTAGATTTGTCTTGATATGAAGGGAGACTGTGAGGGAGAAGAGGAAAGAGAGGAGAGACAAAAAAAGAAAGAAAAAAAAACACAAAAAAGGAAACTTTTTTTAAAATATTTTAATTGAAAATCTTTTCGTATTTTTATTTTTCAAATGATTTTCAATGAATGGGGTGATGCACTAAGTCCATCTTAATTATAGATTCAAAGAGTGATGTGACATTTATTTGGTCACCTCATATACTTTGATCGGTTCATTTAGACTTGACTAAATTTTTAAATCTTATTAAAAATTGAGACACATTGATAAATAAAATAAAAATTCAAATACCATATTGAACATTTTGTTAATACAGGTATCATACTCCATATGTTCCTATGTACTTATAGGGTCAAGTGTAATAATATTCCAGAATCATATATTATCTTAAAGGATAATAATCTTATAAGACAAATTCCATTGTTGATATTTCTTGTGCTACAAATTTCCAAATTAAAACCTAGGAAAAAGAAATTAAGCCTTGCTTAAGTGGTAGATGTTGATTGGTTTGAAACAATAATTCACCGTTGACAAAGATTTCCTCAAAAGAAAGTTGCTTTTTCCTCCAGTTGAGTCAATTGACTGTTTCACCCCTAATCTCTTAAAAATCCAAACAAGGAGCTTCCTTCTTTTATAGCATGATGATGCTGACGAGGAAAACAATACTCAACACTACTCTTTATTATTATTATTATTATTTAATTAGTATAAAAGCAAAAGTATCGAAAAAGGTTCTTTTTTGAACTAGGATGTTTTGAAAAAGTTATGTAAGTTGATGTGCCATCAAATATGGCTTTTCGCTTTCATCAAAGCATCTTCTTTTTGGCTTTTGAATTTTAACTATTTTTTTTACCGACTCTAAAATATATGCATAATATCCGACAAAAATGTTCATAAATTAGATAAAATTATCTAAATAAAATTTTTATTCTTTATTAAATTCAAATAATTTTTTAATTTTTTATTTAAATCAAATAAATCCTTAAACTAACAAAAAGGTAACTATTGTTTATCTCATTGACAATTGTTATTTTTTGCTAATTTAATGTAATATGCTCACGTGACCAAGCGATAGAAGAGGTAGCTAGCTAGGTGACAAGTGATGGTGCCCAACTGCGCTGCGATTTTTTTTGCCGTTGACAGGGATTTTTCCTTCATCTCGTCACATGTCCATTATTCATCGGTTGTTATTTTCTAAGTAAAATTAATTAAAATTGATTTGTGAAATTTAAATCAAAATTAGAAAATCCAAAAATTGATTCGGGAAAATTTATGATAATTGAATTTGTGAATTTAGTTTGTGTGAAACTAAAAATATGAACTCGAAAATGTGGAAGCCATCATCGATTATTCTCGAACATCTTTTTCTTCCTCAAGACTTATCTATGCTTTTCTTAAACTTCATTCCAATCGTCATCATCGAGCCATCATCTATTGATTTTCATCATATTTCCAATGATATTAATTTTTAGAATTATTTTGATATATGAAAATTTCTTATCGTGAACATTAAGTAGTTATGAAATAGTTAAATTATACTTTTAGTCTCTGTATTCTATAAACAAAGTGAATTTAATTCTTATAAAATAATTTATATAAATTAAATCTTTATTTTTTAAAATTCATTAATATCAATTCAAATCTTAACACAATTAAAATTTCACTATTAAGTGCGCTATAACGTGGCATGTGACCAAATTAGACAAAACATTTGACCATGGCTTTTTTTTTTTTCGCTTTTTTCTCCTTTGGGAAGTTTTTTACTAGGTGAAAAAAGAGCAAAATAAAGAATTCCTTTTTACTTCTTAAATTGTTCTCCGAAGATGCTAATCTCTAAGAAGGTAATATGAGCAAAGTGATGATTCGAATTAAAGTGTTAATGCTATTTGAGTTCTCCAAAACAAATCAAAAGAATTTCTCCACGTTTTCTCCTTGATCTCACATTTCCAGCAATGTCTTCCACTCTAATGCTCTCAGTGTCAACTATAGAGCCCAACGCCAAATCCAAACCGTTCATTATAACCCCGAACCTCCGTTCCATCCTCGCGCGCCTCTTAGGCCCTACCTGCCAGGTTCTCTCTCATCGTCATCCTTGGACCGAGCTCGTTGACCATACCGCCTTCGCTAAACCGGCCCCTTTCTCCAATGCCACCTCGCAGGTATGCAGCCAAAATTTTCACCTACTTCCGACCCACCTACCTCACCATACTCGCGGGTGTGCTGACATTCTCACTCATCTCCCATCCTTTATCACTCCTAATCCTGTTGTCATTACCTTTGGCATGCCTTTTCTTTTACACGCTGTGTCCTTTGGATCAACTGGTGGTCGTATGAGGCCGAACGTACTCAGACAGAAAAACGTCGCCAATATTGGTGGCATCAACAACAGTAGTGATATTCTTGACGAGCAAATGGATCTCTTTCTCAATGAACAGGAGCTGTCGGATTTTGGGTTGTTCTCATACATTCGTAAGTGGCGCTACTTCGTTTCTCGCGGTCAAGGGCAGAGGGTGAGGGGTGACGGTTTTTTATTTTTTTTTAAATTTTTATGTGTATAAAATTTAAAATATAAAAATTTGTCACTCCTAAACAAATTAAATGAATTGATTTCGAGTAATAATAAGAAATTTAAGTTAAATTTTAATGGTTCGAATTCAATCCCTTAATTTTGAAATTATCTTCTTTTCCTTTTTTTTTTCTCTCTTTTCTTTTTTCTCAAATCCCAATTCAATTTTAATTTTTACATTTGCTTTGTATTAGTAATATTTGGATTTATAAAGTATATTGTAGTTCAATTATTATTATTATATATTTTTAATTGATAGGGATTTCGAAATCGATAAATTTGAAAAAATGAAATCACATCGAGTGTAGGTTACAATGCTTAACATGAAAATTTAATGTTAATTTTTTTTTATTTGATGTCTATTTATATTAATAAATTTGAAAACTTATATTTAAATTGTTAATGAAATTTTATATTATAATTTTATTTTATTTTAAAAGTGATTAATTTTTTACTTTAAATTGAATGATTGACTCGATTTATGATATTGTATAATCACTTTTTAATCACTCATCATACAAAATCTTAAATTCGCCACTGCTTGCAGTCGTCGCTGCTTCTACTATTATCTCTTGCATTTGAGCAATTTAATTCATGGGGTTGGGGTGGTGATGGGATTCTTCTCCTATTTATGATTTATTCATTATGTTCTTTCTAAGAATTAGGGTTGTAGATCTATAATGGATTTGAGTTTTTTTTTTAAAATTTAATTCTTTTCTTTACTTTTTTTTATTATTATCATGGCCAAAATTCATTACATCGACAATTGTACAAAGATATATTTATCTAGAATGAATGAAAATGATGTGAATTTGTAAAAAAAAAAAAGTTTCAACAATATAGTTTGATAGAAAAAAATTGAAAAATAGATATATTTCATGTTAGTATTCCTTGCTAAGTTAGTAAATGTCACATCAATTTGATCGAATGTCACATCGATACATTTAATGGTAAAATTTAAATGATCTTAAGATTTGATTTGATATTAACAAATTTGAAAAAGTATAAGAATTCAATTTAAATAAATCATTATATAGGACTAAATTCATATTTTTAGAATAAAAGGACTAAAACCTTATAAAATATATTAAACTTTTTAAGTTTCATTTTATATTAATTTCATCACTTATTTTTTATTTTCTTTTTTTATTTATTTTATGAAATAAATAAAACACTTAATTACTAAAATGTAAATGAAAGTAAATTTAAAAATTATGTTGTTTATAGAATTTGAAATTATATCCAAAATAAATCGTTAATGTAAAAAAATTGTTTAAATATTGCATATGTTTAATTTAATTTTAATAATTCAATTACTTTATAATCAACTGGCACATAATGGGGAAGATGGTGCGTTGGGGCTTGGACCACCAAGGCTCAGAGCCTTTTTCTGGCAAATTGTTTGTATTAAGACAAGTTGCATTTAGCAGGAAAGAATGTAGGTAAGATGTAAGGTCACTTCCGCTTTGATTTGCTGGAGGCCTTACGGCTTTCAACTTTCCTCTGAGCAGCTTCAAATTCTTATTCAGAACGTGCATTTCCCCCATGGAAACATGAAACCAAACGGCTCTTTCCTCTCGCTTCGGTGCTCAGCTACAATTGCCACTACATCTGCTTCTATTTACACTAGTAACCAATTAACTATGCTTGTAGGTGGCATGAATCATCTGCTTCTATTTTTTTATTCTTGCTTTGTCAAGCTAAGTGGTAAAGTATCATTATACTGATTTTTAATGGTAATGTGATTGCAATGTAATATCATATTATATTAATTTTTTCTCTTACTAAACACTCTAAAATAATTGTATCTCTCACGATACAAGGAATATGAGTAACTTCCGTCATCTTCTAAAATAAAAATTCAAAAGTTTACATGAACACAATAAAACGTGAGAGGACTTATTTGTAATCTTTTACTAAAAACAAGCTTCAAAAAAAAAAATCTTTTGTTGAAAACATTATTGCAAATATGAGTCTTTTAAGATGAAGATTGCAAATCGTTATCGAGTGAATTGGGTTATTCTTGATCTTGAAGAAAAGATTTTGTTGTCTTATATGTAGGATGATATGGCTATGGGATCCAAGGACGTCAACCTTTGACTAACATCGTTAATGGTTAATGGTTCAGAGGGTACAAGATTAGTGTCTTTTACGGATTTTTGAAATTTACTCATATGGAGGAATGATTTTTTATTTGAAGTGAAGCGTATCTCGACAAAAGAACGACTTGGCGTGATTAACGGCTTCGCTGTCACGGTTCACAAGGCTTTTTCCTGGAATGATTTATGCAATAGTTCTCGGGTTTCAGAAAAGAAGAGGTTCTCATAGGTTGGACTAGACCTAAGCCTAGCTGGTGGTACTCAACACAGATGGTGCATATCGAAGATTGCTTGAGCGAGCAGAATCAGGTGGTGTCCTCTGTAGTAATGCAGCTGAAGATTGGTTAGGAGGCTTTGCAATGAGACTTGATCATTGTACTGCCGACCGTGTGGAATTATGGGGTGGTTTTCTAAGATCTGAAGCTAGCATGGGACTTGTCTTTTAGTCAAGTCGAGTTACAGGTGGACAGCTCTCTGCTGGTTAATGCTATCACCTCATTTTCACCTCATCCTTGCTCCAATTCAGATCTAATCCAAGAAATGCTCAAGAGACGCTGGAAAGTTATTGTAAAACATGTTTACAGAGAAGGGAACATGTTAGCAGATTTTGTAACAAGCAGGGGGTTTTCATTAGATGAAACATGCATGGTTTATGATGATCCTCCCATAGGAGCCAGGGAGATTATGATTTATGATGTAATAAGGGTCTGTTTCCCTAGATTAATTAGAATATAATACATCTATTTCTAAAAAAAAAAAAAAGTATTATAGTAAGAGTTTGTATGCATTTAAAGGGTTCGAAAAGACGATAATTTGAATAGTTCAAATAAAATAAATAAAATTTGCATTATCTACACATTTTAATTTGTTTTCAGACAAAATTTCATTAAAGAAAGGCCAGAGGGGGTGGATAAGAAAGACAAAGGAAACGTAAGAACAAAGGTACATCATGGGGTTTCTTTGCAATGAAAAATTCCTTTTTATCTTAGAAAAAATTCTAAATCAACGTCTTAACAAATGAGATGTGCACGTTTATTAATTGGTACCATTTTCGCAATGGAATAGCTCTTCCAATTAAATATCCCTCTAATAAACATTTAAACATCTAACTATTCATCTATAATGTATTTACATTATAACGTTGGTAAAACTTTGAATTGATGAAAATAAATATGTTTATTCAGTATATTTTTAAACTATCATTGTAAATATTTTTATTATTAATATTAATAAAATTCATTCAATTGTTTTAGTTGAGATAAACTTAAAGTAAATTAACTAAGAGTGGGTGAATTGGCTACCAAGAAAAAATCCTCACTTTTTCATAGATTAAAGAGATAATAAAACTTAAGTGCAGCAGAATAAAAAACAGAGCGTAACAGACTATGAAAGTGCAAAAAAATAAAAAGTGTAAAGCCACAATTTTTATAAAGGTTCGGCCTTCAATGCTTACGTCCTTTCTCTTGATATCACAAGAAGTTTGAATCCACTATAAACTGCCTTTTAAGGAGTAGGCATAACCTTTACTCAAACATTGTCTTTTTGAGAGAAGCAAGCACAACCTCACAATGTCACTGCTTTTTAAAGAGGAGCATGCACAACCTCATAACATCACTGCCTTTCAAGGTTAAAGCACACCTTTTTTACAAGTCTTTGCCTTTTTAAGGTTAAAGCACAACCCTTTACCTTTTGCTCGGAGATATAACCAAGTTACTATATTTTTAAAGAGGTGTAACCTTTAGTACTACTTTTTTCTTGGAGGTATAACCAAATACAAAGTGTGGATTACAAAGGTATGAACTTTATACCTCTAAAGGAGGCTGATGAGCAATGAAAGTACTAAAGGTGAAAGCTTTTTGAAAATAAAAGTCAAAAATAGGAGTATCTAAGCTTAGAAACTTTTTGTAATGAGGAAAGGTATGATTTTTTGGAGATAGTTAGCTCACTACTAGAATAAAGGAAGGATTTTTTGTTTCAGCTTTTTCAAAAATATTTTTCTTTTGTTTTCCCTCTCTTTATCATTTTCTTTTGATTCTTAATCTCTTCTTATTTTCTCTCTTCTAAAGTTCTTTAGGCAGGTATTTATAAGCCTAAAATTTTTCTACCTGTTGGAATGAAATTCAAAACTTTTCTTTTCGTTTCATGTCAGTTGGACTTTTGTCTGTCGTGCTTATAAAAAAGATATGTTGTATCTTTGGTGTCGATTCTTCATAATTCTGAAAAATCTGTACTTTTTTGTTTTTCTAGAGAGTTAACATGTTCTTCATCTAATGTTGATTCATCATAAGATGCTCCAAGTCTAGACCTTTTTTTCTTTTCCAAAATTGACATGTTATGCTCTTAGTGTCGATTCATGTATGATTGGCACCAATCCAAAAATTCAAACTTGAAATTTTACGCTCCATTCTTATCTATTTGTCAACACTTGCTTCTTCTCCAAGTTTCTGACTTTTTCTCTCTCAAGCTTTCAAAACTGACATGTCAACTCCTTGGTGTCGGTTCTCGCTCTGTCCAGTGGCTTTTGTTTTTTTAAAATCTACATGTACTTGTTTGAGAATCGATTTTCTTGTAATAGAAAAAAAAAAGATTTTGATTTATGTACAGTAGAGAATCAATTCTTCACTTTCTAAAAGTCAATTCTTGCAGCTAAAAATTTAGAGTTTGAAGATTTAGAAATATCTTTCAATTTAAAACCAACTTCAAATCTTTTTGGGGATTTTCTTCACATTTGGAAACTCTTTTTAGCTCTTTAAAGTAAATCAATTTTGTAATTTCAAAACCAAAATAAAGAAAACAAATTTCCCTTTTTTATATAACAAAATTAAGAGTTAAATTTACTCATTTGAAAAACTCTCATTGAATTTATGCATTAAAAACTTGAAAAACTCTCCCCCTAAAATTATGCTTACTTGAGAAATTTGTAAACATATTCAAAAAGGTCTAGTAGTGAAAAACCAATAAGCATAGCAAATTTACTAAGAATATTCTTTTCTTTTTTGTTATATAAAAAAGGAACAGTAAACAGAGTATCACAATATAAAAACTCACAGGGAAAGACAAAGTATTAGTAGCACAAGTATGCATATAAACAATAGTTATTATATAAGTAGATAATCAAAAGAGATATTTTATTAAATTCAAGAACAAAGTATCAAGCATAAGTACAAACACAAAAACTTGCAAGTGTAATGCATTAGCAAGGATATATCATATGCAGTATGATGCAAATGCAATGTAAGTTTACACAATTATGGTTTGATTGGTTGGTTGGAGTCAGAGCTTTCTTCTGTTTCTTTTGAACCCGAATGTTTAAATCAATGTTGTACTCATATCTTATTTTTCCAAGAGTATTCTTGTTCAACATTTTACTTTTCCTTTGCCTTTTGGGTATATCAGTAGAAATGTCAATCTTCAACTTGCTATTGAGCTATAAGATTGCCATTCCATAAACCAGGTTATTTTCTGCTCCTTTAATCGGTGTTTTCATATCTCTGAATATGAACTGGGCAAAATTAATTGATGTTCTTTTTTTAATGTGATGCATAAACCACATCTCTTCAGTTGTCACAACTCCATGTTTGACTCTCAAAAGTCTGATGTTGCGAGCAACAATGAAGTGTAGAATTCTATCATGAATAGTCAATATAGAAATGTTGTTGGGAGACTCAGTGGTGATTGATCCAAATAGAAATTCAGCAGTTAACTCTTCTTCAAAAATATCATTTTCTTCTCCTAAATTCACTAGTGCATTCTCATTTGTAGGTTCTAATTTCAAAAATCTTTGAAGCAGTGCAAGAGCAACGATGTAATTGTTACTAGCAATAGAGGTGAGGAAGGAATCATCATGATCAACTGGGCTTTTGTCTTTTTCTCCCACAAAAATTGTTACTCCATTTGAGCAGAAAATTTTAACAAGATCTTCATAAACTCCACTCTTTAAACCTAGAAAGAAATCCCAACCCATTTCCCTTCAGTTATCAATGAATGACCATTTAAATTCTTCTTTAAACCAATCTAAATCAATCATCCTACCATGATGTAACTTCTTTGGAGCATAAATTTCATCAAATGCTCTTCTTTTGGTTACTGATGAGAAGTGTATGTCGAGAAAGTTGTTTTCTTAACTTTTCAACTTCTTGAATGATGCATCATGATTTTTTGTGCATCATTTTATAGCCTTGTGGGTGCCATTGTGACAGAATATGATTTGACTCTTAGGTTTTGAAAATGAGTGATTGATCTTTATATATTTAAATCACTTCTTTTATAAAGGTTTTGTGTTTTGAAAGGTTTGAGTGAAATCCTTATATAAATCAATGAAAAGACGTATTTGGTTAAAAAGTTTCAACCTTTCTACTTCCCAAACTCACACTTTTGATTAAAATTGAAACAATTGTGTCTTTAGAATTTGAAGAGACATCTTTTGAACTTTGAACTTTTGACAATTTTTTGAAAAATAAAAAATTTTGACTCCAATCAAATATATGAAACTTTCCCAGGGTGAAATTAAGTTTCATTTACAATTTTCTCTAGCTTTAGGTAATGTTTATGCATGAAATGCAAATATGACAATGTATCATTCATCATCACTATAACTAATATCATATCAAAATATTCAATCAAGTTTTCGCATAAAAGAATAATTAAGGCAAAATTAATTTATTTCAAGCAACATAAGAACAAGCAATTAAGACTCATGCTTTATAAACTAATAATTTTCGGTATGGAGTTCACCATATCTCAATAAGAGCTTTAACTTACATAAATTTATTCCTTCTAGCTTCGATTTGCCTACAAAACATATTTTCACTTGATTTTTGGTATCCAGTTTTCTTTGAATCCTTTTGTCAATTACAACAATAAAAGAAAAGAGTCAATAATCAAAGCTTCACTCTTGGAACTTATCTAATCAATTTTTTTTTCATAATTTTCAAGAGCATTTCTTAACTTCTCTTTCTCATCTTCTGCATCATTGAGATTCATTCCATATATTTTAAAAGCCATTTTCAATATCTTATTTTTCTTTTTTAATTTAAGTTTTGCATTTCTCAAAAATTCATTTTCAAAATTACGATTTGAAATCTTTTTTTCATTTTCCAAATTTATTTTTTCATAGCTATGAGTTAATTTATCAAAAACCTCCTTAAATTCTTCAAAAGTGTATTGAAACATACAATCATATAAGAATCATACCTTCCCTTCTCGATTCCAAAATGAAGAGCTTGCTTCATCACCTTGTTGTGAAGATTGAAACTTGCTTGACTCATTATTACTTGTTGAGCTGTTATTTTCTTCCAACTTTTTTTTCTCCATATATTTCTTTTAGTCTTTCTCATACTTTTTTGGCACTATTGCACGAAGAGACTTTGTTGTATTCTCTGCATCCAAGTGCAAAAAAGAGAATATGCATGGCTTTGGCATTGAGTTCCAATGTATCTAAGTGACTTGTATCCCATTCATTTTATTCTTTGATCAACTTGCATGGTCTATCTTTAATTATCCTCTAGGTTTCATAATCATTTGCTTGGACAAAAAGTTTTATCCGATTCTTCTAATGAAGGTAATCTTTATAGTTAAATTTTGGACACTATATTATTGATTTTCCTTTGTTGGGAGTAGAGTCTATGCCCATCGAAGTAACTTTTTCTTGTTCTTTAACTTTGCTATGGTGGTTATTTTCAAAAACAGAATTGCTACATTTTCATCCTACATCCATAACTTTTTCCTTAATGATTATTGAGTGACTCGAACATTCAGCATCAAGATATTGTGAGTTATCTATTTGCATATCAAATTCCAAAAGAATTTCATTCATAGCATCATCAACTACCATATAGTAGGAGTTGTCTATCTTTTTTTCTTCTTTATTTGGTGACTCATCATTGTCACTCCATGTAACTACCATAGCTTTTTTCTTATAGTTCTTTGGATAACTCTTTTCAAGATTTGGACATATATGATATTACTAGATTTTTTATACTCATAACAATTAACATGGTCATTTTCATGATCATCCTTTAATGTGTCTCATTTTGCATTTCTTTTTGGTTCATTTCTCCTAAATTGTCTTATGTCCCCTTATTTACTTCTCAAGAATCAATTAAACCTTTTGGGTAACAAAGTTATTTCATCATCATCATCTTTATCATTATCATCATTTTCAATCATCTTTTCATTAGCTTCTTTCACAACCTTGAGAGCATTGTCTTTTCTTTTTTATTCTTTTTTAATTGCTTTATTTTTTTCTTTCTCATGCCTAAGAGTCATCTTATAAGTGAGTAAAGAACCTAAAAGCTTATCTAGCTTAAGCACATTTAGGTCTTTATCTTTTTCTATGGCAATGACCTTAGGTCTCCAAGATTTTGGCCAACAGTGGAGGATTTGTTTCATTAATTGAGCATTAAGAAGTGTAAACGCCCACTTTTACTACATTATCTTTTTTGAATTTCATATTCAACTAGGAAATTAGACTTAAAATGTATTCAAACATAACAAACCAAGATTATGGCAAAATCAAAGAAGAAAAGTAATCTAAAAAAAAGAAAAGAAAAAAAGAAAAAAAAGAAAAAAAGGAAAAAAAATTGAATTGCTGCTATGCTAGGCATGGCAATAGAGACTCGACGGCCGTGACAACCAACAAAGGTTGGACTGTCAGGCAGTCATCCTTTCTCACCTCTTTGAGACCTAGTGCCTTTTTCTCAAAAAAAAAAAATATTTCTAGCTAAGGTTTTTTACTCTTTTGAATTTACCTATTTTTGCCTTTCCTCTCATATGATAAAGAACAAAAGTTAATTTTAAAAAAGTTAGGGGTTTGGCAGCTTGACGCTACCATTGACAGCATGCAACCATCAAGATGCTGTCAAGTAAACAGGAAGGATTTTCAAAATCCTTCCCCTATTTATAAAATGACCAAACCAGGGGTGAAAAAAAAAGGGGGAAAAACCTTGCAAAAAAAAAAAAAAACCTAATAAGCTAAACTCTAAATCTAATAGTACAATTAAGTGGATATGCAGAAGGTGAATGCTATCAAAGAGTGGGCCACTCGTAAGAATACAATTGAGCTTCATTTTTTTTTAGGGTTAACAAATTATTATCGAAGATTTGTGGAAAGATATTCAAGAAAGACAGTAGCATTGAATTGCTAAAAAAGGGACATAAATGGAGTTGGATGTTGTAATGCCAAAAAGCCTTCGAAGGCTTGAAAGATGCGATGATAATGGATCTCGTTTTATCACTCATTGATATTGTAAAGTCCTTCGAGGTACAGACAGATGCATCAAACTTTGCCCTTAGAGGAATGTTGTTACAAGAAGGACAACTAGTTAAATGAAGTTGAGAGGAAATACACGACACAAGAGAAAAAACTACTAGCAGTGATTCACTGTTTACAGACCTGGCGACATTACTTGCTAAGATCACAATTCGTAGTTAAAACTGATAGTACAATCGTAGGTCACTTCCTCGCATAGCCAAAACTTACAGCTAAGCAAGCAAGATGGCAAGAGTTCCTAATCGAGTTTGATTTCTCCTTTAAGCACAAAGTTGGAAAGGCAAATCGTGTGGTAAACGCCCTAAGTAAGAAGGCCAAATTTGTAGCTCTAAGGGTGATCGCACCAATGATAGCTAGCAAAGTGACTATCGATATTTGTGATTTTATTGAGGAAAACTTGCGTCGAGATCCCCAAGTAATGGCCATTATGAAGTTGGTGGAGAGTGGAAAATTGAAATACTTTTGGGTGAAAAATGGACTTCTACTAATGAAAGGACTACGCATATTTATTCCAAGAATGGGATAGCTTAGGTAAAAATTAATGCGGGAATGTCATGACACTTATGTGCAGGATATCTAGGTTGGCAACGGATCGTTGCACTATTGAAATAGGGTTATTATTAGTCTCATATGTGGCAGGATGTGATGGATTATACTAAGACGTGCCTCATTTGCTAGCAAGACAAAGTAGATAGACAAAGATCAATGGGAATGCTCTAACATCTACTAGTGTTGACCAAACCATGGGAAAGTATTTCTCTGGACTTTACTATAGGATTTCTTAGAATGGGAGATATACCAGCAATCTTGATAGTGGTAGACCATTTCTCCAAGTACGCAACATTCATTTCAATGTAGAAGTTTAGCTCCGCAAAAAGAAACAGCTCATACGATTTTTAAATATGTGGTAAAATATTGGGGTGTTCCTAAAAGCATTATCAGCGATAGAGATCCAAGGTTTACAAGTTTTTTCTGAAATTTTTTTTAAGTTATTAGGGTTAGAATTCAACATATCTTTCAATTATCACCCATAAACAGATGGTCAGACAAATCGCTTCAATGGGTTAATGGAAGAATACCTATGGAACTTTGTACAGGCGAACCAAAAGAATTGACTTGACCTACTAGATGTGGCTCAACTATATTTCAATTCATAAAAGAGCTCAGCCACTAATAGAACCCCTTTCAAGGTCATCACCAGACAATAATCTAAACTTCCCCAAACCTCAGTGGAATCGTATAACAAGAAAAGTCCCCGACGTTCAACTTTGCTAAAGAGTGGAGACAAAACACTAAAATTGCCAAAGCCTATTTAGAGAAAGCCCATGGTCGCATGAAAAAATGGGTAGATAAAGGTCGAAGGGAGCAACACTTTAAGATGGGAGACCTGGTGCTGATGAAGTTGGTACCCGAACAACTTCGATTCTTAAGGAACATAGATCGAAGACTAATGCGAAAGTATGAAAGTCCAGTACCAATTATAGCGAAGGTGGGGAAGACTTCCTACAGGATTGATCCATCCAAGTGGATGAATGTACACCCCATGTTTCACATCAATAACCTAAAATCGTTCCATGTAGATCCTACAAAATGTAAGTAGGAATCAAGCCACAAGAGCTGTCATTAGCACCAACCCACCATCACAACACTAAGTGGAGGAGATTCTGACGGGAAAGACAATGATAATCAATTGATGACTAACACAAGAGTTCCTAGTGAGATGGGAAGATTTGGGGCCAGATAAGATCACTGGGGGAAAAGTAAGTCACTCTCCGAGCTTTCCAACAGAAGATTAAAGAATTCCAAGCCAACCAGTCAACGAGGATGTAGACAGATTGAGTGGGGGAGGATGTCATGAGCCAACCTTGTATCGGACTATGATAGGGTAGAATTGTTTAAGAGATTGAGTCTTTTGTATTTGTAAAGGAAATATCCCTCTTTCAAACATTGTAATGGCTCGATGTGACATTTTTAGAAATACTTGTTAAGTCTTTAGGGGGAAAGATCTATTAGGAAATGAATGTCTTCATTTCAAGCATTGTAATGATTATTGGTAGAACACTTATAAAATCTCATAAACTCTTTCTAAGGGGTGAGCAGTCAATGGATTGTTGGGCTGCCTCATTGATAAACGTATGTATGTAGCAAACTATCTAGGGTTGTCCCTATAGCCCTATGATGGCATGTCTTGGTTCCTATGTACTCATTTTCATATTAATAAAATATTTTTCTTTATATGGCTTCAGTGATTGCATGTATAGCATTCGATATGCCTTATTATTTTGATGTGTGTTGTTTTAATCTAATTTATGGTTGTTGTTGATGTTTGTTCAGATCTAGACTATTTATTGGCTAGCTTGCGTGGAAGCATCCATTTAAGTGCTATACAGACTATTGCATTCTTAAGTGAAAGAGCGTAGTCCGTAACACTAGGCATAGCAGTAGAGACTCAACTGCCATGACAACCAGCGAAGGCTAGACTACCAAATAGTCATCCTTTTTCACCTCTCTAGGACCCATCGCTTTTTTCTCCAAACTAAACACCACTTCTAGCTAAGGGTTTTTACCTTTTCGAATTTACCCATTTTTCCCTTTCCCCTCATATGATGAAGAATAAAAGTTAATTGCAGCATGCAGCCATTGAAACAACAAGGAGGAAGGATTTTGAAAATCCTTCCCCTATTTATAAAAAGACCAAACTAAAGGTGAAAAAAAATGAAGGAGGAGAAAAAAAAAAGAGAGAAAAACCCTACAAAGAAAAAAGCCTAAAAAGCTAAACCCTAGATCTAGCAATAGAAAAGTCACAAGAAACACAAAATATATATAAAAAGCATAGGATGGAACCTTTTCAAGAAATCATATACATGGTTTCAGGCTTTTTTTTTTTTTTTTAGAGAAAAAGTGTTACAAGTTTAGCTTTCGTTGTGTTTAAAGAGTTGGTTTCAGGGTGACATCTCCACAAAGTGTTAAGTGAAAATTAGGCTTTTATATTTAAGTTTAAGTTTATTCCAAAATGGTGACATTTGAGGCAACAATAGAGCCATCTTTTGAGCACTAATAGTGTGGTGTGGGAAGAAAGAACAAGCTTTGTTGGAGAAGGCTAGTCGTGGCCCTTACTTTGGTGAGTTCAAGAAGGTATAACCCCTTGGACCTTTATTTCATTGCTTGCTTATGGGCTTAGTTTAGATATGTGCATGCATCTAAATATCTTTTTTATGTGTTGGTTAATTATGTATTTTTAGAAAAAGATATCATATATATATATATATATGCACATGATGAAATAATAATGAAAGTGGAAACATATTATTGTATAAGATTGTAAATGGTTATATTGAATATTTGTGATCCATGTGGTTATATTGTGAGGAAAGAACATTAATATATGTAAACAATATATATATATATATATATAAGAGTAGTTAAGGGTTTAATTGTGGCCTGGAAAAGTAAGTCATGAGGTTGTCTTTTGATAAAAAATAATAATAATGATAAAAGACAAAAATAATGAGTTAGAATATTTAGGCTTAGGAAAATATTTTATATATTCCCCTAGAATTTTTAAGCATAAGGTCTATATAATTTGAATTATTAATCGATGATACAATATTGGTTTAGGATGCAAGAAATCACAATCTCAAATTTATTTTCCTAGGTGAAGGATTTTGATTAAAACTCCATCAATACGATGGGAGGGTTTTAATTCTGAAACTCAATATTTATAATCCTAAAAAATAAAAAATTTTGAATAAAAAATATTAATCAAATAAAATAAGCATTAGAATAAAAAAATAATATAAAAAATAATAATATTGATAATGATAATAAACATAAAGGATAATAGATGAGATACCTAAAATAACATAGAGTTTTGTGATAATTAAAAACGAAAGTTTAAATCTTTAAAATGAAAAGGCTAGACATAAAAAATGTTTAGCTATATAAAATGCGTGTAAGAAGGAAAGCAATATAATAAATAAGTGAATAATTTTGCTTTCTAAAGGATATAAAAAAGAGAGTAATAAAAGTATAAAATAAATAAAAGTAAAAAAAAACAATAAGAAAATTTCAAAAAATGGTAGAATTATAGTGATAGCAATTAATTATAAATATCAAAATTTTTGCATGTCATGAGACATTATTGCATTATCAAAATGTCATGGTATATCGATATATTTTGTATGCGAGTCAAGATCCCAATGATGGGACTTTTCGAGAAAGCTTGAGAATGCGAGTTCACTTAAAAAATTCCCTAGGTGAAAGGATAATTTTGAATCTTACTAGCATGATGAGAGGGCTCAGAGAATGTTCTTAATAAAAGCCTTTTACTTGTACTAGGGTTTACGTTTCATGAAAATATTTTTATCCATAAAATGATTACCCCAATGATAGGATTTACTCAATAAACTTGTAAAGGCAAATTTTCTCAAATATTTCTCTAGGTGAGAGATTATCCCTAGGTCCCACCAATATGATGGGCAGATTCAGGAAATAATATCAATAAAAAGTTTTCATTTGACATTTATCGAGGGTTTTTGCCATGTATTTCATAATTGCATCATAAGCACGACACACTTGTAAAATTGTATAATAAACTTTAGATTGTTAATAAAATAAAAAAATAATAATAAACAATGATTAAGGAAACATAAGAATAAAATTAAAAATTAAGGTTTAAATAAGATAACATATAATAAAATGATACTGTTCGTGGAATGGCGTCACGGAAGTGCTAATCCTTCCTCATGCGTAAATGTACTCCTAAATCCAACTCAAAACTTGCAGTCTAGATTATTATTTTTTAGACTGGCCTAAAATCAATTTAAGACCTCGTCAAATAAAATGAATTTAATAGGTGACCAATCACACCTAAATAAAAAAAAAAGATTGATAATAACTCCAAAAATTTTTCACGTCGAGGTGGATGGGTTCTCGAATCTCGCACGTTAAGACAGGAAGCTCTTTCCCTAGAGCTTTCAATTTTTTTATAATTTTTGTAAATCTTTCATACATCTCTTTAATAGATTCACCTTCCTTCATATTAAAAAGCTCATGATCAAGAGTCAAATACTAATTTTTGACTTTTTCACTTGACTTGTGCCTTCATAGAAATATTTTAATGTGTCCCAAAATTCTTTTGCTGAAGTGCACATAGCTATTCTATTAAATTCACTTTCACTAAGAGCATATAAGATAGTTGTCACAGTTTTGTGATTCAACATAATAACTTTTTATCTTTGTCATCCCATTTAATTCTTTTCTTAACATGTTTCACACCATCAAAAGTTTTGCTAAGAACATGAGGTCCATTAACAATAATATCCCAAAGATCCAGATCAATAGATTGTATAAAACTTCATCTTCCAAAATGGGTAGTTCTCGCCTTTGAACAGAGGATGTCGCATCATAGTTAGACCTTCACCAATGAAGCTTGAAAATGCCATTATTGTTTCTTTAAGCTTTTGTTTAGGATTTCTCAAAGGTTGGTAAACTTGCAAAACTTAAAGTCTTGCTCTGATACCAATTGTTAGTTGAGATAAGTTTAAAGTACCAAGAGGGGGTGAATTGGTTATCAAGAAAAAATCCCTTCTTTTTCACAAATTAAAGAGATAATGAAACTTTAGTGTAGCAAAATCAAAAACAAAGCATGACAAAGTATGAAAGTGTAGAAAAGTAAAAAGTGCACAGCCACGATTTTTATTGAGGATCGACTTTCAATGCTTATGTCCTTTCTCTTGATATTATAAGGAGTTTGAATCCACTATAATTGCCTTTTAAGAAGTGGGGATAACTTTTACACAACCTCACAATATCACTGCATTTTCGAGATTAAAGCACAACCTTTCACAAAATCTCTACCTTTTTAAGGTTAAAACATAATCCCTCTACTCTTTATTTAGAAGTCTGACTAAGATACTACATTTTCAATGAGGTATAACCTTCGACACTATCTTTTGCTTGGAGGTATAACCAAATACAATAGTGGATTACAAAGATATGAACTTTATGCCTCTAAAGAAGGCAGTTGAGCAATGAGAGTATTAAAAGTGAAAGCTTTATGAGAATAAAAGTAAAAAATTAGAGTATCTAAGCTCAGAAACTTTCTATAGTGAGGACATGTCTTATTTTTGGAGATAGTTAGCTCACTACCAAAATAAAGGACGGATTTTTTTGTTTTAACTCTTTCAAAAATATTTTTCTCTTGTTTTTCCTCTCTTTTTCCTTTTCTTTTGATTCTTAATCTCCTCATCTTCTCTCTCTTCTAATGTCCTTTAGGCGAGTATTTATAAGCTTGAACTTTTTCTACCCGTTGGAATGAAATTCAAAATTTTTCTTTCTGTTTCGTGTTAGTTAGACTTTTATTTGTCATGCCTGTAGAATTGACATGTTGTACCTTTCGTGTCGATTTTTCATAATTCTAAAAAATCTGCGCCTTTCTGTTTTTCTTGAAAATTGACATGTTCATCTAGTGTCGATTCTTCATGACATACTCCAAGTCTGCACCTTTTTGTCTTTTCCCAAAATTGCCATGTTGTGTTTTTGGTGTTGATTCTTCATATGTGTTTGGCACCAACCCAAAAATTCAAACTGAAAATTTTGCACTCCATTCTTATCCATTCGTCAACACTTGCTTCTTCTTCAAGTTTCTAACTTTTTCTCTTTAAAGCTTCCGGAATCGACATGTCAACTTACGGATGTCAATGGGTACCCTATTATAGGGTACCCACGGGGTATCCGACCCGATTATACAGAGTTAGGGTATCCAATAAACAGGTTCGTATATCACTCTTAGGGTACTTTTACCTGAACCCGTTTACAATTACTCGCTTATATTTTTTTTAGCTTATATATTTTTTTATTATTTAAATAATTGAATAAAACTGATGCTGATTGGATTCAAACCCAGGTAAGAAAAGAAAACACCCAAAGTTTGTGCCATCTTCACCAATAGTTTCATTTATTAAATGTTGACAAATATATTAAAAATATAGTATATAACTTGTAATGTCTTTTAACACATACACTTTATATTATATATTATGTTTATTTATAAAGAATATAATTACTATTATATAAATTAATTACTAAATAATATATATTCCTTTGTTTATATAAATTTATAATATATAAACTTAATTATCTAAAAAGAAGTTGTGAGATTAGAATAGTTTTGAAACTTAGCTATTTTTTTTAAATTTCATGTAACTAAGGACAAATTCATATAATTAATTAAATTAATTAATGAAATTCCTATTATTAATTAAATTGTAATATCTTTTAATATCCATACTTTATATACATTGGGTTCATTTATAAAGAATATAATTACTATTTTGTATGTACACTATAATATTTTTAGTATATATACTTTAAATATAAATATATTTATTTTTTATTTTGTGTTAACATTATAAAAATTATAACTTATAAAAATTATATTTTTTGTTATTTAAATTTATGTTATTTGTTTGGATCTTTGTGTTTAGTTATTTAAGTTTATGTTGTTATTTGGATATTTATGTATAGTTATTTAAGTTTATATCGTTGTATGGATATTTATTTTTAGTTATTTAAGTTTATGTTTAAGATCTTTATTTTTGATTATTTAAATTTAAATTTTATTTTTTTTATTAATTTAATTAGTGGTTAATTTTATGAAATACGTAAAAAAAATTATTGCATATGTATACGGGTTTAAGTAATTGGGTACTTATGAAAAAGATTTTAATAATTTTTTAATCTAATCGGGTTTTTAAACAGGTTAGGGTAATTATAGGGTAATAAAAATGTAATAGGATTAGGCTTATAGTAGTAATTTTAAAATTATTTGAGTAGTTAATAGGGTTAGGATAGTTGATTTTTTATAGGGTTAGGGTTCAGGTACCTCGAAATTATAGGGTACCCTACCCGTTGACATTCCTATGTCAACTCTTTGGTATCGGTTCTCACTCTATCCAGTAGCTTCTATTTCTTTAGAATTGATATTTACTTGTTTTGTTTGAAAATCAATTTTTCCTATAACAGAATCGATTCTTTACTTTCTAAATGTCGATTCTTGCAACTGGAAATTCAAGAGTTTGAAGATTTAGAAATATCTTTTAATTAAAAATCGACTTCGAAACTCTTTGGGGATTTTCTTCATATTCGGAAACTCTTTTCAGCTCTTTCAAGTAAATAAATTTTATCATTTTAAAACCAAAATAAAGATAACAAATTTATTAGTATTAATTAATTTATAAATTAATACTACAAAAAATTTAATTATTTATGTCTCAAAAATTATATTTTAGAATATTTTTATTTATATATAATGATATTATTTAAAAACAAATATAAAAGTAAAGTATGTTGCAGATGATAATAAATATTAATTAAATTAAAAGAACAATATTAAAATTTTGCTAGTTTACCAAACAAACATCATCTACTGCTTAATGGTCACACAAGGAAACCACCAAAGGTAGAGCAGTCAAATGGCCAAAAGTCTTATACAGAGCTGAAAAGTCAAAGCATAGAGTTGAATCGTCTCTTTGATTGCTTAAGGAGATAAAAAGTGTGTGTGAAATAAATAATCATACAAATATTTTATGTGCTAAAAGTAAATGTTTTTCAAGATTTGTTGCCCAGAATGGTTGAAACGTTGAAAGCAGGTGCAGTTGATGGACCGCTAACCTACGAACAGCCAACGCAATCCGTCAACAAAACGTGAACTACGTTTGAATCAAAGAAAATACACTTATAATTTATTACTAGTAACTCCTTCTCAACAAAAATCTTGCTATCGACGCTACCTTTTTTTCTACTTCCACATCTCATGTGACGGAACAGGACTGGGCCCGTGAACATTTGAAGCGTTAATTGCAGATTCCAGGTTGGACATTAGCAATATGCCAATCCCCTTCCTTTTCTATAATAATAATAATGAATGAATGAATAAAGTCTAGTCTACATTTATCTCTTTAAAAAAAAAAAAAAAGTCTACATTTGCTATTCTATTTGAGGTGCTGAATCTTTTAACCGCTGTTCATTTATTATCGTATTTTTAATTAAAGATAAATATATTTTAATTTTTGATATTTTTGAATCAAATTAAAAAGTATAGTGATAAAATTAGGACATAATACTTGCAAAAAATTCTAAATTATTTTAAAAAATTTAAATCAACGTTTAACTTTCTATCAAGTTCAATCAAATCTCTATAATTTCATTTTGGGTCTAATAATCTTATAGAATTTCAAATAAAAAAATCTTTTATAATCAACGGTTGACTAATTATAGTAAGTCAAAATGTAATTTTATCATTTTATATCAACATGCATGCTGACAAAACACTAACATAGAAAATGAAAATATTACATGATCATGTTGTTATGCCACATTAACATACAATGACATTATCTATTATAACATGTTAACATGTCCTGTCAATGTCATGTAAAATAAAATGACAAGTGAAGTTTTCGGTTTTTGGCTGAAAATAATAGTATAAGAGCATGATGAAAGTTTATTTGAATTTTTTTGAAGAGTTAAGGACTTTTTTATTAGTTATTATACCTAAAATTGCACTTATTTAAAAATAAGTAGTAAATTTGATCCATCATCATAAATAGAATAAAAAATTTAGATTTGATCTTAAAAATATTTAAATGAATGAAAATTAAGCTGTCAAAAAATAAATTATTTAATACTTTAATGCAATAGGGTAGACAAAATTCACAATTTAATCCTATATTCTTCCGTCCTAATTATAAATAAATTTGTATCACGTAATAATTTCATGATTACTCTCCTAATGACTTAACTCTTACAATATTTATGAGAATTAAAAACCACATCTCTCGCCTGGAATAATAAATCATACAAAAAAGGTCTTCGCCACATTCCCTAATTTGGTTTGGGTTAGGTCAGGATTAACTTACCTCACTTGCTTTGATCCTTAAGCAATTAAGCACTCCAATAATAATCCGCCGTCGTTTTTCAAGCCACCTAATTTTGTAAGGAAAATTTTACGGCCTGTTACTTTTGTAATTATGCACAACAATAAATTATTTTTCCATTTTTTTTTATCTATAGACAATTATATTATAGTAGTAAAAATCAAGAGTTTAACTCTCTTGTTTTTTGTTTTTTTTTTCCATTTACCACATTTATAGTAAATGCGAAAATGGAAAATAAGAAACATGTTCCGAAGCTAAACTCATATTGAAAAACTTAATTAAAAAAAATGGTTGAAGTTTGAATTCGGTCCAATAACTTGGACATTATGACATTCAATTGATGACCCCATGTACTGAGATGAATTAATTTTTGATTCATATTAAATAATATTATATCATACTTTAATTAAATATAAAAGAAGACAAAAGAAATCACGTGACTAAATTTGATTACGAAATTTTAAAATCATAATCAATTGTTGTTGAATTGACTTATAGTATTAAGATTAAATTCATTAAAATTCACATAAAAAAAACTAAAATACTAAAATTGAGATAATATAGAGATCAAATTTAGATTTTGACAACAACAAAAAAAGAAATTGATACTTTTTTCTCGACAAAAGGCATTAATTGGGAGTCTTGTGGTTTTATTCTTTCATACAATTGAACAAAATTAAGAAGAATAACAAATCTTCATATTAAGTTGACTTAATTGATAAACTTGTTCGTGTCTACCTTGGCGGTGTCCAATAAGAAGTAATTAATCCCAACATATATGTCTTATTATTATTATTATAAAGATAATTTTTTGTAACCAAAAAAAAAAAGAAAAAAGAGATGTGAACTTTTCACGTGGAAAACAACAGGTTGAACTTGTGGGTTGTTGGGCAATGAGAGTATCCGTTAAGTCTAAAACTAAATATTCCAAAGGAAAAAGCATAAGAAAAGAAAAGCAAAAGCAAAAGTGGAAGAACAAATTTTAAGAAAGACAAAAGGCGGGCGGAAAGCAAAGGATTTTTCCTTTTTCTTTGGACTATTATTATCACTGACTCTCGAGACTTTTTGGATGCCTCACGTTGAATCCATTTCAAACAACACTTGAGTAACTTTCAAGACAAAATTGAAAGCTGACAACAGCATAAACGTCTTTCCCATAACACGTTCTTTTTGGGACTACTGTCTCAACAGTCCTTTTCTTTTGGTCAATTAGGCATTAGTTAGGCTACCAATTCAGTTCCGTTTTTTGAAATCGATCGAATTCATCCAAGTAATTCGGTTTTAATCTGTTTGATTAAAATAATAATTCAATTCCATTCGAGTATTATATAAAATATGTTCATTTTTTGGTTTTTTAAATTTAATATTGAATCGATAAAATTATCATCAACATACCCATACTAATTAGGTATTAATTAGGCTACTTTTGCAATTGGTTCCACACTCAAATTTTTTCAAACACTACTACCTAATTCTATAACTTGTCAGATTAATTGGTTACTTGTGGCCTTTTCAAGTACAAATATACTTTAGAAATTAGGCCAAATAGACACCTATATCACTAATTTCCAAAATCTTTAGACTTAAAAATATCTTCAACTTTTATATCTACTGGTATATAAGATTAACATTATTATTATTATTATTATTATTATTATTATTATTATTATTTTATAGAATAAAACTCTTCATCCAAAATCCAAATATGTTATTGTAATAATTGACCAAGATATGGATACATACAAGCACTTATATATAAAGATTGGCAATTATAGAATAATGGTATTCAATTACTTTTTCTAAAATAACGGGATAAAATATTTAATTTGATCAAACCTTACTCTTTTAAATAAGATTTCCATGCACCTACTACAAAAACCAAATGTTTAAGTGTTCATTATATACATTTTAAAACTCATAATTTTGTCATAATAATGTGGATTTCCTTTTGCATATGATTAATTATTGTATGACCCCATTGAAAAACTTTTCTGGCTATGCCACTGTGGGTGACAAAGTGAATATTGAGCAATGTTATTTACATGCTCATTTGTATATTGTAAAAATACGAATTAAAAGAGAAAAAAAATAAAACTTACATTTGAATTTAAATTTTAAATCTCAACATTCAGGTTTGATTTACCGGTTGTTATCTTCTTTAAGTTTCCTTCACTTAGAACCTCATTTATTTTGTATTACTTCTATTTTGGTACTTCAAGTCACTGTTGTTAATTTAACCTTGAAATAATTTGCATGAAGATTTTTACAAGGTAAGTGCAGGTAGGAATTTGGTGTGAACATATATATATATATATATATATGTATGTTTTGATTGAGTAGACTACGTAATACAAGGAATTGAAAATGAATCATGCAAATTTTACAAAGGAATAAAGAATCCTATACATGGCAGTTTGTCAACAAACAAGAAAGTTTAAATTAAGGGCATCACTGCAAAGATTTTCTTTTTGGGGCTTTGAAAATTTGTTCTTCACATCACCATGTCCAAATTTATCTCCAACAAGACTGAATAGGAAATCACATATAACAAAATTTGTTCATACAAAAAAAGGAAAAAGATTGAATTATGTCATGTTAGTAAATTCCATAACTTGGCATGTTAATGTTATGTTGGAAAGATTACAAATCAAAGTAAATGGCTCTGGCAGTATCTTTTTTTGTGCATGAACAACATCCTGAAAAAAAAAAAACCACGAAAGAAACAAAAAACAGGGTAGGGCTAAGGTGCATGTGCATTTTATTATATATGGGCATTGTGGTTGGCATCATCTCATCACCCATAAAATATATTATAAAAAACAAATGTTATAAAAGCAGATGCACTAAAATCACCAACCAATCCTTTGAAAATGCATAAAAATTCAAAAAAACCCAGGGTACAAGATCCCACCAGCATTGCTTATGGTACAACCTGTGAGAGCATAAGCATGGGAGGATGGTTTTGGATTTTTACTAAAAAAAAAAAAACATTAAAAACAGAAGAAAGGCAAGTGTAGAAATAACAAGGGACTGTCACTGGACATATATATCAACAACAACACTGCCACTACTCTTTTAGCGGTTCCACCTTTCTGTTTGGTCTGTTCTGCATTTTTTTTTTTGGGGTTGTTTGTTGTAGATTTCGAGCTGTGGGTTGTTCTCATTTTGGTTCCTTAACAAAAATCTAAGTTCAAGATTAAGTCTTTGAAACTGGGTATCACTTGTATCGTTCGGTTGTTCAAGGTTTCTTCCAGTTTTGGTAGTTTTTCTTTTCTTGGTGGTTGTGTAATGGAATTTTTCTGTTTTTGATTTTTTTGCTGCAAGGTAGAGTTTTTTTCTTTTGGGAGTTTTGAGTTTTAGAGGAAGAGAAGATGGGGGACAAAAATGAAGTCTTGGATGCTGTGTTGAAGGAAACTGTGGATTTGGTAAATAGATCTGAGCAAACTTTGAAGCATTTTGTTTGTAAACTACGTTATGTTTCATGTTTGTTTGGGTTTGATTTGTTTTTGTCAGGTTTTCTTTTTAATTTTGAGTTATTATCTGTTGTGAGCAGGAAAATATACCCATTGAGGAAGTTTTTGAGAATCTGAGATGTAGCAGAGAAGGTCTTACTACTGAGGCTGCCGAGGAAAGGCTGGTCATTTTTGGACACAACAAGCTTGAAGAGAAAAAGGTACTCTATTTATTTTTACAATTCATTTGTTCCCTCTTGTTTTGTCAATTCTGATTGGGCTTCTTTACTAACTACTAACAATTTATCTGCTTGATTGTTTGATTCAGGAGAGCAAATTCTTGAAATATCTGGGCTTTATGTGGAATCCTCTCTCCTGGGTTATGGAATCTGCTGCTATCATGGCCATTGCTCTTGCAAATGGAGGAGTGAGTGCTTCTTTTGATGGTTTTTATATCAAATTTCATTAGAAGATCTGTCTCTTTAGGCTTTTTAATGAATTTTATCTTCTGTCTCTTGCAGGGAAAGCCTCCAGATTGGCAAGACTTTGTTGGTATCATTACTCTGCTTCTTATCAACTCCACCATCAGTTTTATCGAGGAAAACAATGCTGGTAACGCAGCAGCTGCTCTCATGGCTCGTCTTGCTCCTAAAGCAAAGGTATTGTTCCAGTTCCTTGTTAGGAGTTTGTAATTTAAAGCTCTTTTAGATGAGCTTTCTATCTCTGTTATTGCTATATGCTGCAGTTTTCATATGATTTGTTCGAGTATTTTTTCCTTCTTGTTAATCTCTAAATGAATTTTTAATTAAAGGTTCTTCGAGATGGAAGATGGAGCGAGCAAGATGCTGCTATTTTGGTTCCTGGAGACGTAATAAGTATCAAACTAGGTGATATTATACCTGCTGATGCCCGGTTACTTGAAGGTGATCCGCTTAAAATTGATCAGGTGGGTCTATCTTAATCATTGCTTTGCTTACTGTAATCATGTTGATTTATTGGAATCTTAGTTCTTTCTACTAAGCGCGTTTTTTGTGGTATTTGCAGTCTGCACTAACTGGAGAGTCTCTCCCTGTAACAAAAGGACCTGGTGATGGTGTTTACTCTGGTTCTACTTGCAAACAAGGAGAGATTGAAGCAGTGGTTATTGCAACCGGTGTTCATACTTTCTTTGGGAAAGCTGCTCACCTTGTTGATACTACTAACCAAGTTGGTCACTTCCAAAAGGCAAGTGATTAAATATATTATTTTTTTCTAAGTTGAAACTTTTGGTCTCTTGACTCTGACACTTATTCTTTCTTCTTATAACTTTTAGGTCTTGACGGCAATAGGAAATTTCTGCATATGCTCTATTGCAGTGGGGATGATAATAGAGATTATTGTCATGTATCCTATTCAAGACCGGCAGTACCGTCCTGGAATCGACAATCTTCTTGTTCTCCTTATTGGTGGCATCCCAATTGCCATGCCTACAGTTTTGTCAGTTACTATGGCTATTGGTTCTCATAGGCTATCTCAGCAGGTTGGTTGCATTTGACGGGAAATTTTCAATTGACCTTGGTGCAAGGTAGTTGTATTCATCAAAGTTTTGTTTATAATTGCTACAGGGGGCTATCACAAAGAGAATGACTGCAATTGAGGAGATGGCAGGCATGGATGTTCTTTGCAGTGATAAGACAGGAACTCTGACTCTGAACAAACTTACAGTTGACAAAAATCTTGTTGAGGTCTGCTGGTGAAGATGTTTTATTGGTTACAGCATGTTTCCTCCTCGTGCAGAATTTAATTTCTTCTTTCTAATTGTGTCTGAATTAATTTTTCAGGTCTTTGCCAAAGGAGTAGATGCAGACACTGTAGTTCTGATGGCAGCCCGAGCCTCTAGAACAGAGAACCAGGATGCAATAGATTCTGCAATAGTTGGGATGCTGGCTGATCCAAAGGAGGTAATTGGTCCAATCCTCGGTGTTCTTATGAGCCATAACCATTGGGTTATTAATTTTCCACTAAGTATCTTTTTCTGCAGTTCCTTTTTTATCTTCTTCTTGTTGATCCTGACAGGCACGTGCTGGCATTCGAGAAGTACACTTCCTTCCTTTCAATCCAACAGATAAGAGAACAGCTTTAACCTATATCGATAATGATGGTAAAATGCACAGAGTCAGTAAAGGTGCCCCTGAACAGGTAGCTTGTTCTTACCACCTTTATCCCTTTACTTGTCCCTTGGTTATCAGGATTTCATCCTAATCCCTGCTTGGGAAATGCTTTCTAGATCTTAAACCTTGCACATAATAAGTCAGATATTGAGCGAAGAGTTCATGTGGTCATTGATAAGTTCGCAGAGCGAGGTTTACGATCTCTTGCGGTGGCATACCAGGTAATTGTAATTCTCAGTTTTCGTTGATACTCCCGTTTCTAGTGCTAAGCTGCTGTCTCTCTTGTGTAATTGAAATGTGGCATTCCTTTCATTCACTGCAGGAAGTTCCGGAAGGAAGGAAGGAGAGTTCTGGTGGCCCATGGCAGTTCATTGGTCTCATGCCTCTCTTTGATCCCCCTCGGCATGATAGTGCAGAAACAATTAGGAGGGCTTTGAACCTTGGAGTAAATGTCAAAATGATTACAGGTGGGTTTTCTTTTGCAGGTTTTTATCTTTTCGCACTCAGTCTTGCTGAGCCTTGTGGTTTCTCTCAGGAGATCAACTGGCAATAGGAAAGGAGACTGGGCGCCGTTTGGGCATGGGAACCAACATGTATCCATCATCTGCTTTATTGGGTCAGGACAAGGATGAATCTATAGCTGCCTTACCAGTTGATGAACTAATTGAGAAAGCTGATGGCTTTGCTGGTGTTTTCCCAGGTATTAATTGTTTGAAATTTGATTTTTGCTTGATGACATCATATATTGTTTCCTGCCTTCAGTAAGCTTGGTTTTTGTTGTCTATTGTTTGTTTATTTTCCCCAATTTGTGTGTTGGTGCAGAACACAAATATGAAATAGTAAAACGCTTGCAAGCCAGGAAACACATCTGTGGCATGACTGGTGATGGAGTTAATGATGCTCCTGCTCTTAAGAAAGCTGACATTGGGATAGCTGTGGCTGATGCAACTGATGCAGCACGTAGTGCTTCTGACATTGTCCTTACTGAACCTGGACTTAGTGTCATCATCAGCGCTGTCTTGACCAGTCGTGCCATTTTCCAGAGGATGAAAAATTACACTGTAAGTTCTCATTGACCATGATGTTGTGTTGAATTTCCTCAGGTTGATGTCATGAATGCCATTGTCACTTTGTGATAGCCTTGGCAGTGATATCATAAATTTGTCATATAGTCTACCACTCCTTTACTGGCAGGGTGTGTTTGCTTCTTGTGAATGTGCTTATGTTTGTCCTTTTCCTTGGCAGATTTATGCAGTTTCCATTACAATCCGTATTGTGGTAAGTGGGAGTTTTTTTTTATAATTTCTTTCTAATTGTTTGTTCTCTCCCATTTCTTTTTTTTTTTGTTCTCTTTGAGGTTGTGTTTTATGATAAGTGTTAAATTTTACTGCATGCTTGCCTGATTTCACAGTTGGGATTCATGCTGCTAGCCCTCATCTGGGAATTTGACTTTCCGCCATTCATGGTGCTTATTATTGCGATCCTCAATGATGGTCTGTTCTCTCATTCTAACCAAAACTTTTCTATTTCTCTCTTGTATTTTCTAAGTTTATCACATGTATAGAAAGACTTGACAAGTTGAAAACTTAATAAAACAATGAGAAGTTTTCTTCTTAATACCCCTGGGAAATTTAGTTCTATGTGTCCTTCAGTTGTTCATTTGTGCTCCATTTGAAGTTGCTATAGGTTTTATTAAACGGAATAATTTCTGAAAGCAATCATAAATTTTAATGTTGTTTGTGTTGCTGATATTTTCTATTTCTGTTGTTTTATGCTGGTATCAACTTACCATGACTGTTCTTGTCAGCTGAAAAGTTTTATCAAATTTCAGGTACCATTATGACAATATCCAAGGACAGGGTCAAACCATCACCTCTACCAGACAGCTGGAAGCTGGCGGAAATTTTTACAACCGGAATTGTTCTTGGTAGTTACTTGGCAGTGATGACAGTTATATTCTTTTGGGCAGCATACAAAACAGACTTTTTTCCGGTATGATTTACTTTATTTTGAACTATACAATTAATTGTTTGTAAAACCCATTGTAGAAAAATTCACTCTGGCGTATAATGTTTATTAAGTTGGCAGCCCCCACCATTCCTGTTAGTGTGACAAAACATATGAGGTTTAGTTGTAGTTGACTTAAATATGATTGAAGTTCTGGTGATGGTGGTAATGGGTTTTTTGGCTGTTTGTTTTGTTGTTGTTGCTTCTTATTCTCCCATTTTTGTTTAGCGCTTCAGATTAGAATGAAAATATTTGATGGGGGATGGTTGGCGTTTGTAACATTCCTTATTTTTCCATTTATGGCTTGCTGGAAATTGAGACTTAGCAATTGTAATTTTAACTTGTTTGTTGCATTGGGCAGTTATTTTTATTTTTTTTTCAGTTGTGTACATGTATATGTATATTGCCTCTTTTTTTGGGGTGGGGGTGGTGGGGGCTGCATGTTGGAGCATTGGTTGTGAACTTATGAGGAATTACTTGTTTGACTCACTTGTTTTAACTTGCCAGCGTATATTTGGGGTGCCGACTCTTGAGAAAACAGCTCATGATGACTTAAGAAAGCTTGCCTCTGCAGTGTATTTGCAAGTGAGCATTATAAGTCAGGCCCTAATATTTGTAACACGATCCCGAAGTTGGTCTTATGTTGAGCGTCCAGGTTTGCTATTAGTGGTGGCGTTTGTGGTAGCTCAGTTGGTGAGTCAATTGTCTATCTGTTTGAATTGCTGATCTTTCTGGTAGGTAGCAGGGAAAACTGATCATTCTATATGATTATAAATAGATTGCTACGCTAATTGCTGTCTATGCAAATTGGAGCTTTGCTGCAATTGAAGGGATTGGATGGGGTTGGGCTGGTGTGATCTGGCTCTATAACATAATCTTCTACATCCCACTTGATTTCATCAAGTTCTTCATTCGCTATGCTTTGAGTGGCAGGGCCTGGGATCTTGTTATTGAGCAGAGGGTATGCATCCCACTGATTTGTTAAACAGTTTACCTTTTCTACGTTTGGGTGCCCCAAAAGAAAACCTTTTCTACCTCCTCCTTTGTCATTATGATCTTCTTCATCATTTTGGGTCCTCTGATGGATTTCTTTTGATGTAGATTGCATTCACAAGGCAAAAGGATTTTGGAAAAGAACAACGTGAGCTTCAATGGGCACATGCACAGAGAACATTGCATGGTTTGCAGGCACCTGATACCAAGATGTTCACTGAACGAACCCATTTCACAGAGCTCAATCAGATGGCCGAGGAAGCCAAAAGGAGGGCTGAAATTGCTAGGTAAGCAATTCTTCAGCTCAGCTTGATTTGTGGTGCAGTATTCTTCTGTTTATTGGTTGAGTTTCTTAGTACAGTATCCTTCATTGTTTTCTTGCTGGAACCATGTAAGTGGACTTGGGACCTTGTTTTGCATTATCTCCTCCAAATTGAAAGATTGAACTGCAAAATGTTTCCATGTCCTTGGCTTGGCAGATCTAGGACGTTCCTTGTGCTTGTCAAGATTGTCTTCTCTATCTCGATCATAATGTTGGATTTGTTTTCATTTTCTGCCTCCTTCCAGGTTGAGAGAACTCCACACACTGAAAGGTCATGTCGAATCAGTGGTGAGATTGAAGAACCTTGACATAGACACAATTCAGCAAGCTTACACAGTCTAGGGGAATCAATCCAAAGACATACTCATATACGTAACAGTAGCATTTACCTGCGGTGAGAAGACAAAATCAGCATGTTTTTGGTTGCCCATCATTGAGATTAAAAGATCCTATTTCGAGCAGATAAAAGAGTGCTGCAGTTAGCTTTATCTATGTATTTTTTACTGATTCCTCTTTCGTTACCAAATTATGCCGGCAATAAGGAACGCTTATTGTTTATGGCATTTTATGTTTATATTGGTAAGCCTTATGGTTTTTCATCTTTGGTTTTATTGTATTAAAAAGAAACTCGGGTAGTGGGAAGTTATTGGGGAATAAGAACTCACAAACTCTTGGTATTTAATCGACCAAAATGAAATGTTGGACACATATTTGCAAGTGGTCATGTTTTGATGCAATCTTTCACTCCTAGTCGTAAAGTTGCTCTTTGCTGACAAAAAATAAATGTAACTATGATTATTGACAGCGTGATGCGGCTCTGGTCCTTGAAAATTGAAATGAATGGATACATTGAATTTGGATTATAAAACAGAGTTGGGTTTTCCCATTTCTCTCTCCAACCGAAACCTATATGTTTTCTCCGTCCGAGTGCAGCCCAAGCTAGTATTAGTTTTCAAAGCTTAATGGCTTGGAAGCAAAGGCAGGTTAAACGACAGCATCAGCAGCAAAATGTTGATACAGGTTGATGCCACTGCAGCTGTAATTTCATGCCTCAACATCACATGGGGGACTATTGATAATGCCTATTATTTTTTTTAAGAGGAAATTGTGAGAAATGACTTTCTTTATAAGATCACTTCAGAAATGGCCTTTAGTATAATATTAACTGTTTTTAAATCATTTTTGACAAAACTTGACAAGAATACCCTTTAAACTATTTAATCCAAATTAAGTGGTTTCGGTTTCTTTCTCTTCTTCCGTCATTCAGATAAAAATTTTAAAATTAAATCTTGATTTAGCTATCCCTTCGTCCAGCTCTCTAAGGCCATCGGGGTATATATCTCGCCGTCTAGCTCTCCAATGCCATCGAGGTCTATAACACCATCCAACTTTCTCAAGATCCCAAAGTGCAGAAATGACATCAAGGTATTTGTTATGGATTTTTGGATTTATTTAGGGTTATTCATAGAACGCAAAAGTTGATGGGTAAATTATATGAGTTTGAAAACTTAAATCTAGCTGGGAGTAGCAAATCAGTCAGTTTATAGGCGATGTGTGAATATTTGTTAGGCATTGCGTCACTGGATATTAGGGTGTGTGACTGGATATTAGGAATGGTAACTTGTTTATTTGGCATTACGTGACTGAATATTTGTTGAGCATTGCGTGACTTGTTTGTAGGCATTACGTGACTTGTTTGTGGGTATTGCGTAACTTTATCTACCTAATGTTTAAGGTAATTTTTCAAAAATTTTGTTTTTTTTTTAAAAAAGCTGCTTTTATTAAGAATTTTTTGAAAAATGATGTTTGACCTGTCTTTTGCTTTTAAGAGGTAGATAGGTTGAATAAAAGTCATGCTGAACAGGTACTTAATAACAAATTTAGCCCCCCTGAATTGCACTTATATTGGTGTAGAAAACGAAGAGTTAGCATTCATGCCTATAAATAAAGGGAACCATTAACCATTTTAATGAAAATTATCTAAAGCAAAATCAGATAATGTAATGGCATTCAAACATCGAACAGTCGACACTAGGAAAGGGATTGCCTCCAAGGAGGACATGCCGGAGATGCTTCCACTGAGGGAGTAAGTGGAGAAAATGCAGCAAGAGATGCATGCCTTGGTGGACAAGCTAGTGGCCAAGACATTTAACCTGAAGGGAGATATCCTGGCCAACAACAAGATTTTGGCCGAAATTTATGAAATAGTAGATGAACTTAGGAAAAAATGAACTATGGTTCATTTTTTTTTTGTATCATTTCCTTTTAATGAATAAAATTTAAATTTCATTTCTCACAATTTTCTCTATTTTCTTCGTTTGTTATATTATGCTGAATAACTTCGTGAGTGGATGTTAGGCATTACGTGACCTATTATTAGGTATTGTGAGACTAGGTTATATGCATATCTTCTGTTTAGAGATTGCGTGACTGGTTTGTATGTATATGGTGACTTGTTGTTATGTATTGCATGACGTTGGCCAGTATGTGATTGGTTATGTTGGCATAACGTGAGTGGATATTAGGCATCGAGTGACTTATTATTAGGTATTGCAAGACTGGTGGTGCGTGACTGACTTGTGCAATTCACCTATTGTTTTGAGGCTTTGGTTCACTAGTTTTTAGGCATTGCATGACTATTTTTATATATTGCGTGACCTGTTGTTATGTGTTGCGTGACATTGGGCTAATATGTGATTGGTTATGTTGGCATAATGTGAGTGGGTATAAGGCATTGAGTGACTTATTCTTAGGTATTGAGAGACTGGCGGTGCGTGACTTACTTGTGCAATTCATCTCTTGTTTTGAGGTTTTTGTTCACTAGTTTTTAGGCATTGTGTAACTGGTTTTTATATATTGTGTGCCTGTTGTTATGTATTGCGTGACATTGGGCCATTACGTGACTGGTTATGTTGGCATAAGAGGCATAATGTGAGTGGATATTACGCATTGAGTGACTTATTAATAGGTATTGTGAGACTTGTGCAATTCACCTCTTGTTTTGAGGCTTTTGTTCACTAGTTTTTAGGGTTTGCATGAATGTGTATTAGACATTGCGAGACTTAATTTCTGTTAAATTTCAACGGTCGGCCAAATGTGACTTAGGCATTGCGTAAGTGGTTTTTATGCATTGTGGGGTAATTTTTTGATAAATTGACTAATTGTGACACTTATTCTATTAAATTTCAGCAGCCTGTTAAATGTGAAACTTATGATTACATATGGTGGTGATTGGGTCGATGACACTTACAAGGGTGGTGAGACACGAGTGAGGGGTGTTGGGAGTGATTTGTCATTTTCGAGCCTAGTGAAGCTGGTTGAAGAGGTTGTTGAGGTCAACTCACATAATAATGAAATCGAGCTGCATGCATCACTCAGTCATGCCGCAGGGGTTTCGCAAGCAGTTATCAGGGATGATGAAGATGTAGAAGTATTTTGCGAGATGAAAGGGCAGTTGTTGTGTTTGTGACAGTTAAGGCACGAAATGCAAACGATATTCCACATGAACATGGTATCCAACATAGTAATCACCTAGAACAGAATGTTAATTATTCTTACATACCACACTACGCATTTCCTAACAAACAACCATGGCAATCACGTTTGACGTATCCTTATGAGCTTGAGTAGCCCGACACACACAAGAGGTGTCTGCACAATTCCGATTGAAATGTGCATCGAACAAAATACTTGGTACTTTACAACAAACATAACTGTCGCTCAGAAATGCAGTGGGTCCATTGTCATTCGCAAACGACACTGTGATGGTTGTGAGTGATAACAATGCATCTGATCACATTGAAGATGATGTTGAAGAGGACGACACGGCGGATTGGAACGATGAGTTGCATGATGACTGTGAAGATGATTACGTTGGCGGACATGATGATTTTCAGAGGATGATAGGGGTGAGTACACTGACATTCCGGATTGCAATCATGCAGGTGGCAGTACAAGTCATCCCACAACTGTTGTGTTAGAGGAGGTTGAGTTCGACGACCATGCCACAACTGTTGAATTAGAAGATGTTGAGGGTGCCAACCCTATTTACGAGAACGCCATTGCACTTAAGAATGACATTCGTTCGCCTGATGATAGTGATCAAGAGAGGGTAAATACAGGGGTATCTCGTCAATGGATTATTCTCGAGGTAGATATAATATCCTTCCAAACAGTTACGAGTAAGGAATCCAGATCAATGGACGACCACTTATATCACGAAAAAGCGTTTCCATCGAAAGTCGAATTAAAACGAGCTTTGAGCATGTTGGCACTAAAAGAGCATTTTGAGGTTAGAGTTAAAAAGTCATGTCAAGCTTGTTTTGAGGTTGGTTGTAAGGAGAAGGCATGCAAGTTTGCTTTGCGTGCAACGAAGTTGCCTGAGGGAGAATATTGGCAACTTCGAACGTTCGAGAAAGTACACAAATGTACTGTTGATGGTTTGTAATGTGGGTACCGAATTGTGAACGCGAGGTTAATTGGTGAGCTTATCTCCACAAGGGTGCAAGGAAATTATGTAACCCCATTGAGACTAAAGGAAATAATGGAAGAGATGAATCGCAAGAGGGGATTGCAATGCCTATATGGTAAGACTTGGCAAGCGAAGGAGTATGCGGAGAGTCTTGTGTTCGGTCCCTTAGAAAAGTCATTCCAACTCCTCCTCTCGTATTTCCATATGTTGGAACGTGAAAATCTTGGTATTGTCACGTGTGTTGCTATGGATGGGGAACAACGATTCAAATATTATTTTTGGGCGTTCGAGTCATGTATTCAAGGGTTCAGTGCTGTAATGCGGCCTGTAGTTGCTATTGATGCCACACATCTAAAAGGCAGATTCAAAGGTATTCTGTTTGTGGCGGTATGCAAAGATGCGAATGAGCAGATATATCTAGTTGCACTTGGCATTGGCCACGTGGAAGACGAAGAATCTTGGTTGTGGTTTCTTAACCAATTGTGTCGTGTGATTGGTTGTCCTGAAAATGCAATGTTCATTTCTAATCAGCATCTTGGCATTAATAATGTAGTTGAGAAAGTGTACAAGGAAGCTCATCACGGTCTATGCAATTACCATTAGGGAAAAACATTAAAAACAAGTTAAAGCGTGAAGATGTTATCGCAATTTTCACCCTAGACGCCAATTGCTATAGGCTCATCGATTTTAACAGATATATGAATTAGCTAAAACAGCTTTGCAAAATTGCTTATGACAGCCTTATGAGATTAGACCCTGAGAGATGGGCACGTGCACTGTCATCAGTAAGGCAATACAAGCTAATGACATACAACATTACGGAGTGTATTAACTCTTGCCTGAGGCATGCAAAAAAATGCCAATAACGGTCTTGATCGAGTGCATCAGAGGCATGTTTCAACGTTGGTTCCATGACCGGCGCAATGAGGCATTGAATTTGACCATACCCCTTAACCCTTGGGCTACCGATCTGTTGAATAGATAGTTCAATGAAGCATGTCACTTTTCCATACAACCAATCTATTGGGTGGAGTTTCAAGTTATAGGCGGGACTAAGGACACAGTGGTCAACCTCTCCACTAAGACGTGTTCATGTGATGAGTTCCAGACTGATCTACTCCCCTGCATGCATGCCATGGCGGCAATAAGGTATGAATAATCATGTTTTGTTATTTTGTGCATGATGAATTGAATTTTTACATTGTTCACCAACTGTGATTTCATTGCCTTGGCAGTAAGTGCAAACGTGCAGCCATTGAATTCTGCTCGGACTATTATAAGACTTGGTCTTGGGTGGAGGGATATGAGGTTTCCATTCGCTCGGTTGGGTATCCCAGTGAGTGGGACATCCTCGATGTCGTTCAACAAATTGTTGTTTTGCCACCAACTTGGCAAGGTCAAGCGGGAAGACGTAGGAGGAAAAGGATTCCATCAGCTGGGGAAAGCAGTGGATGACGTAAATGTTCATAATGCAAGAGCAATGGTCATAATAGATAAAATTACTGAACTCCGTTTGTAACTCCATCGACAAATGGGGAAACATCATCTACTCAGTCGACAACTCGACGACGTCGACCTAAGGCATGTGCAATTTGCAGACAACTCTGGCACACACGAAAACCGCTGTCCAATGCAGACTACAAACTCTGAGAACGTTATAGGTGTCGTACTTGAAGATAATGGCCCTTCAGACGTTAGTTGTTAGGGATTGTTTCGAACTGGCCATTGATATTTGCATTGAATAATACTATTTGAACTTGAGTTTGACAGAGTCTGGAGATGATACTCTGACTTCTGACAACAGTTAGCAATAAGACATATGCCTCCTAAGATGATATTGTGGGATCATCAAATGCATTGTACTCCTTCATAATTTGTTTTTCTTTGTAAACAATTAAATTAAATCATAAAATATTTAATAATATTTGCCTGATTGATTTTCGCCTCCTGCTTCATATTTTTGCCAGAAAATTATGTATAATAATAGCATTGTTTAGATAGCTAGAGTAGAAGGGTTTATGGTTTTTAGTCAAGAAGGAGAAGAAAGGGTATAAGGAAGATGGATAATTGTGTCTTCCCTGTTGGATTTAAAATAATAGTTTAGGATGGACAATTGTTTTCTGCCTTATGTAAGATGGTTAATACCTATCTTAACCATGTTAACACCAATTTAAGTATAAAATTAACTATGATTAGATTGACTCACCTAAACTAACTAATTTAAAATAATTAAATAAAATCTACTAATTTTTATGCATTACTTACAAGAACAAAGGCAAATTATTATCAAAATTAAGTTGAAATAACTCTATATTAGAGAGTTATCAATACCCTGTCAACAAGTCACGCAATGATTACACCCCATTCATGCAAGCAATCCCCTAATAATGACTAAAAAATAGTCAAAAATTGAATTTAGGCACACAATACCCATGGACTAGGCACGCAATGCCTTATAAAAATGTCACACAATACTTTATCCACTAGTATGATGTAAATGATTTAATCGACAGAATCAGATTTGAATGAGGCAATCATGCGACACACAATTAATGAGTAACGCAATCTCATATCAAAAAGTCATGTGATTGCATATGGACCAATCTTGCGATTCCATAATAACTAGTAACGACACTCCATATTTACTACTCACGCGACTCAAGATCAAATAGTCACGCGACTCCATATTTACTACCTCGACTGACTTGTTTGCGTGTGAAAAATTATCGATATATACCGTCAACTATCAACATATAATTCAGTTCTAATTGAAATACTTTAAGATTATATCGATATATTATGTAATTTATCGATAGATGTTAATGGTTTTGAGTTTTAGTCTTAACTCTTTCGCCATGTGAATATATCGATAAATGTTGTAATTCTTTCGATGCCTGACTACATCTATCCATAGATGATGAACACCTATCGATAGATTACAACTTCAAACGGATCGGGCTGTGCATTGTTGATTGTTTTTCAAATGCAGCAGCGTGAAACACCGCCAAAATCTGTACAATACATTTCAGGGGCCTGAACAGAAGTAAATTTCGATCGAGGAAAAAAATCAGTTGATAACATCATAAACCGGCGTCAAGCTAAACCATCACATAAAGGGCATTTGATTGGAAGTGAAACTAATCATGCTGTTTCAGGCCTCATTGCATCTTCGTAAGAACTTCAGGGTCGTTTTCCACTAGTGTCATTTGCTGGTGAATTGAGGAGTATTAATCACCAAACTTCAGATTCAGGGGGATCCCAAGAAAATGATCCTAGACTGGGTTCAAACACTTCAAAGACTCTTAAATCCCCTGGATGCCTTTCCCTATGTTGTTTGTTGCTATTTCAACTAAAATTTGTCGTGTAGATATGGACCAAGTTACTAATCATTATGAACTATTTAGGGCAAACAAGATAAGTCGTGATGCCTTTGTGAAGGAGTTGAGGTTTTTAGTTGGAGATGATTTGTTGAGGTCAACAATAACATTTTTGCAGTGTAAGATACCATATAAGCAGGACTTGTAGGTGGTAAAGCAGAACATGAAGGGTCCTGGCAGCCTCTAAATTATCATCTAATATGTTTGGGTGTCTGCTGCGTTTGTGTCTTTGTGGAGTCCTTCAGTTTGGGGTTATCCGGGGACTGTCGGTTAAAACGCGTCGACATGAAGGTATTGTAGGGCTTAGATTTTTGTTATCATTGTGTAATTGTTAGGTAATTTTCTTAAGTAGCAAGGACGATTTTGCTTTAAACTTGTTTTTAGGGTACTTGCTTTTACGGTACTTGTTCTTAATGTGGACTGTTGTAATAAAAAAAAAACATAAAGGGCATAAGATAAACAAAAGACTCAATCAAGCAAAAGAAACTCAAATAAAAGCATGGCAAGCAACAATAGTTCAATGTACCCGATACATCAAAAAACATTAGAGTCAAAGATACAAATATTTGTACATACAACCAAAATCTAATGCACAAGTAGCCATGGAATCGAACAGTCCAAAAACTAAGTAGAACAGACGTATGCAGAGAGAATTCATGATGGTGGAGGAAATTCAGAGTGAAATTGATCCTTGAAGTCTTTTTGGTGCTGCAACATTTCATGATTCTGCACCTCTAACAATTCCATACGGGCAGTCAACCTAGAGTCCATTGTTTCCATAAATGAGAGGAGTCAATTGAAAGCTTGCTCAACATCGAATGTGGTGGAAATAGGTGCACTAGATTGAGCAGTAGACGGGTCGGTAGGATACACACTTGGCTCTCCCTTATTCCCCTCCTCATCAAATTTCGAGTTATCGGTTGCCCCCTTCCAAACCCAACTGTTGTTTCTGAACTCAAAACCTAGCTTTTTAATACTATGCTCATCGATTGGTTTGAACAAAGCATGGTTTTTGGGCGGATCACAACGAGTGTCAACTTTGAAGTAGTTTATGATCTCACTGATCAACATGCCGTAAAGCAAGCTTTTGATGCCACTTTGAATGGTCCGGAGCATGTCATCCATGATGAATTTAGCAAGGTCGATACAACGGTTTAATTTGATGTTAAATAAGAACCAAAGGTCCTCTGTGGTGACAGTCGAGTAGTTTGAGCTGTGAGGACGGATAATGTGAGTGATGATGAGGTGCAAGACTCGATCAAAGAAACATAGCCTTGTGCAACTAGCACTGCCTTTCTCATTTGGTGGAGGGTAGATAAATGCTGACCGAAGGTTCCCATTATCAAAGACACAGTAGAGATCTTATTGGAGGGAAGTAAGGTGAATGACTCATTCTATCAGCTCATGAGTAACAAGGATCCGTTGTCCCATGACGTGGGTGACAAACGTATCGTCATGGTTCACTAGCTGACTTGTTTTCGACTTCACATATTTTTTTGTTGCATTGAAGTAAAAAATTCGGACCAAATTTTCATTGTATTTCCTATTCAATTATAAATAATGTGTCCATCCTAAATTTTCAAAGTTCACAAGGTATGGGAAATCAATAGACTTTAAATAATCAAAGTCAATTATATGTCCAGGCAGTACGTTGCGTTTGGCAAAATTAGTGTTGAATCTCTCAATGTGCGATGGATGAGTGAAATTTTGCAACAAAGAACTCACTACCGAGGCTAAGGATGTTTTCGCACCAGCAAAGTCGCTTGAACCACTGTTCTAAATCACCTTTGTGCGTTTAGTTCTATGACTCATTTTTTGAAATTAGGAAATGAGAAATTTGGAGGCTTTCAGTGTTTTGAGGCAAAACGATTTGGTAGAGATGTCACAGAGTATGACGTAAATGATTTAATCGACAGAATCAAAAAATAAGTTCGGTTAATTTGTGAGTTCATGGGTGAAACTTAATAGGGAAACCTTTTAAATAGTTTAGGCTTTGACAAATTCACAAGTAACTTCAGAGGTTTGAGGGTGAAAGGGTTTTGGAGGCATTGGTGTTGAGAACGAGGCAGTGGCATGGGTAGTCTATGAGCGAAATATCTATCGATAGATTTTAAATATAACGATAGATGCCGTTTCATTTTCCACCATATGCCTACAACTATCGATAGATTTTAAATATATCGATAGATGCCCTTTCATCTTTTTCTAGCATACGAAATATCTATCGATAGATTTTAAATATATCGATAGATGCCGTTTCATCTTCCAGCATATGCCTACAACTACCGATAGATTTTAAATATATCGATAGATGCCCTTTCATCTTCCAGCATACGAAATATCTATCGATAGATTTTAAATATATCGATAGATGTCGTTTCATCTTCCAGCATACGCCTACAATTACCGATAAATTTTTTTCTGGATTATACGCTACAGGCTATAATGTGGAGGTCAAAGAGCAATGTTTCGCATCCAACTCATGCAAAACTTATGTTTTAAAAATTATATGAGAATATTACTCAGATCATAATTCAAAAAATACCATTAGTATTTTTACTTTTATTCAGTTTACGCAATAATAAGTATTTATAAATTTCATAAACATTTAAAGAGTTTTAAAAATATTTAAAAATTGTAATGTTTTTATTTCAATGTGATTATTTATTATTTTAGTGTATTAATATTGAAAAGTCAAATTTTATATTAAAAATTATAAGTTTATTCAACTTATACGATTTTTTATACATAAGGGTAATTTTGTCAATTTACAAATAATGTTGCAAAGTCATATTCCTAAACACTACAATGTAATCCTCTAAGCAATTACATTGACATTCCCTGTAATCATCACTTCCCCTGGTTATACCAAACGTTGCAAAGTGATATGCCCAGTAATCACATTCCTTGCAATATACCAAACCCTAACCCATAATTAAACGAAAATCTCTTAAACCTATCTCTAGTTGTAAGTTCAACCACTAAAGCTAAACAGTCCTACACTGTCTTAAGCAATGGTCGCATCTTCGAGTAGACCCAATGTCAGTGACTACGGCGACCAAATTATGGGTGATGATGAATACTCAACTCTACGATCAAAGAAGAAATGGAAACTAGCTCTTGAACTGTCTACCGCATCAATTGGTTTTTCAATTAAACCAGGTAATGCTTTGTCCTCGTCCTCACAGTTTAGGAACAACGCATATGCTGCTAGGTATAGGGTAATAGAGAACGCCATCATATCGTGCGGGAAAGTGGCAGATTGGGAAAGCGTTAAGGAAAACATATACCTTGAGGGTGACTTAATTATGTTTTTCGACATGGGTAAACTTATGGGTCTAAGTACCTTTTCATATATTGATTATAGCTCGACTCTTGTTAGGAAAATTTACTCTAGCATACGCCGGAGTGAAAATGAATTTGAAAAGCGTAGTGATTTTAACCCAAGAGTTTTGAACGTGTATTTGGAAGGAATAAAGTTTACAGTGAATGCCTTTGATATTGGGAAACTCCTGAAAACGGAGTACAGAGAGTGACAACATAGATTTCCCCCATTTTATAACTTGTCCCCCATGTGGGCCCATGTGACAGGCAGAAAAGAACCATACAAGACAAATTCATGTTTTGCTCGTCATGTGAATTCGTACCTTGTCGACGCATACATAATTTTCTCGCATCCACATTACAGGGAAGGATCAGTCGTTTAAGACATGTTAGTGCTGAGGATTTGTGGATGATGGAATCAATTGGGACCTAGGCTGGCCTAAATATTGCAGAATATATGATCATCAGAATGAGAGGAGTTGCCATACAAGAAGAGACAACCCTTCCATACGAGAACATCATATCGGCTCTAGTTAAGAAGAAAGGGATATGAAGCAATAGGTATCTAGCTAATTGGACCAGTGGCAAGCCTCGTAATCTCTCTATTGGATGGCTTGCGAAAAGGGGATATGACTTGAGTGTTTATGAGCCATTCAACTCTGTCGAAGGCAACCCAGTTCATCCAACCCATGATACTTCATCCAGTGGTCCATCTAGAGTTGTTCTAGATCCTGTTTCCAATGATGTCATGTATAATATGCTTGTGAGGATTGATAAGAAACTCAGTAACCAAACTGCTAGAATGTAGACGTTGGAATTGAGGATATAGAATGTTGAGAATCTTCTAATGCAAGATACAGTTGTTAGGGCAGCAGAAGCGCGGTCGAAAGAAACAGTTCTGAGATGAGTTTCTCCGGCATAAACCTCAGAGAAAAAGGAAGTCAGTTGTCATTGGTTCTGACTGAGTCAAGCATAGCAGATGAAGATTCATATTTTCAGAGTTGTGGCTTAACTGGATTAGGGATACTGTAATTTGTTACTAAACAATTTGTGGTATATTGTTTATTTTTAAATTCACTCAACATGTGCTTTAACTATCATGTGTTTAGGGTAACTTCTGGTCGAGAGTTTAGGGTATTTAACTAGATATTTTGTTATGATGGTGATTAAGGTTGGGTTATGGTTTGATATTGTCCATCATAATTGGCTTACCCTTTTTCAAAGAACATGACACAAAATAAGTGAGTCACGCATTCCCATATCAACTAGTCATGCGATTCCATATCAACTAGTCACGCGATTCCATAATAAGTGGTAACGCCACTCCATAGATACTACTCACGCGACTCAATATAAACTAATAACGCGATTCCATAATAACCAGTCACTCGACACCATATTTGCTACTCATGCGATTTTATAATAAATACTCACTCTATTCCATAATAAGTAGTAACGCCACTTCATGGAAACTACTCACGCGACTTAATATCAACTAGTAACGCGATTCCATAATAACTAGTCACGCGATTCTATAATAACTACTAACGTTACTCCATATTGACTACGCACACTAGTCAATATCAAATACTCACGCAATTCTAAATCTTAATCGTTCACGTGATTCCAAATCTATTAGTCACGCGATTCCAAATCGATTAGTCACATAATTCCATATTAACTAGTAACGTGATTCAAAATTCAGTAGTCACGTAATTCCATATCAAATACTTGCGCGAATCAATATCAATTGGTGACGTGATTCCATCTCCACCATTCACACAATTCAATATCAACTGGTTACAACCCTATGTCACGTAATGTAATTCGACATGTCATATAGGCTATAAAGTAAGGGGGGGTTGGCATATGCAAACTCATGAACGCTGGCATGCAAATTGCACAAAATACTAACATAATTTAAGATATGAATAAGAAAGAAAGAAACAATGTTGTTCTTATTGGACCCGTATACTTATCACATTAATGAATACCGAACTGTTCTTATTGCCCTTTTTTCTTTTTTGTTGAATGATACAAAAATGAAAAAAATGTAAATGATACAACAAAGAATAATATGGACATGATACAGAACAATGTTATTTACATATTGAAAAGAATGAAAAAGAATAAACAAATTATAAAATTTCACTAGTGATGCTATTTGCAAAAATCTCAAGGGTAAACTTTTTTCGAAGGCCATCTATGGCGTTTGCCTTCAGTGTATGATCCTCTGTATTGATCAACCACTGCAACGAGGTGATAACCCAATCCCCACAACTATGTGAATCTTGCCGTATCGGGGTCTTTGTATTCAACTTATACCTCATCTGCATCAAAGGTCGCTTTTGATGACATGAGTTGGCAAAGTACCCGGCTTGGTGGCATATAATGGGAAACAATGTTGTTAGTGGACTCATTTGCTTATCACGTAAGTTAGATTTCATTGCCTTTGTCCAACTGTACGATGAGTCCACTAACGACATACCCTAACTCAGTAAGTTGATGCGCACTACCACCCAATGGCAGTCGAAATAGCATGGTACGAGAATTGAGTCAACTTGATGCCATGGCAAACCCCACAAAGGATTCCCACCCCTCGCATACTCAAGCACATGGTCTAGCATTACCGCTTGACTTGCCTTGAATGTCTTATCGGTCGGGAGAGGATTCATTTCTTGGGTCAGACCCAGCAAAATAAGCTGTCAATTACGTTACGCACAATAGTTAGATGCAATTAACTAATACACACCCAATACGTTTGAATAATTACAACTTATTAACATATAATATACTTACATAGAAGGTAGTGTCAACGATGCATATTTTCTGCTTGTAGAGTTGTTGATGGTGCTCGCGCACCTGCTTACACAACACACTGATGCATGGGTCGATGTGTTGGCTATCCAACAACTCAGTCGGCATCTCCAATAGTCGAAAAAAATTGAGGCCCTTTTGTCCTTCAATGCTCAGAATGTTAACCCTGCATATTTATAATACCCACGTCAAAAGGTTTCTGGAATAAATACCCTAGGACTGTTAACCCTAATATTGTGTATTGTTATCATTTTACCTGGCTTGCTCGTTTTTCATGAAGAAGTCATATCTGTCCTTCAAATCATCTTTTGCTTTGCGCTAGACTAATAGCGGGTTAACGTATGGGCTTCAAAGGTATTTGCTGGCTAAGCTCACACGTGCATCTTTCGCCTGAGTTCGAGGTGGAGCCTCGGGAAAAGGTGTGATCTCACCGTGCGAGGGGCCCTCTGCTGGAGTTGGGACAGGAGTAGGATGCGGGGAAGTTTTAGCTCGACTACTAGCAGGATGAGGTGCCTTTTTGACGTCAGATGGAGGTGAAGCCTTAAGAGAAGGTGTGAGCTGAGAATGCTGGGCTGCCTCTAGTGGAGATGGGATAGGAGCAGGATGATGTTCGATCGGGCCAATGAAAGGTGAACTTCGAGCATATGCAATTGACTGATTTATGCCACCTGCATCGTCAAGATCAACCCCAATACAGCTGCCCTTTTTGTCACGTGCACCATCTTCTTCACCCATCGATCGACCCTAAACGGTTGAAAAAATCAAACACATTAGAATAGTGTATACATCGTACATGTTATAACTCACGCAATGAAAAACATAAAAGCTCATACCTCATAACAGTCGATCAGCCGACTGACAATTTGATCTTTTAGCCCTTGCAGTGACTGCTGGATATGCTGATGTAATGACTGCATCTGCATCTACATCGCCAGCTAGATCTTCAACTACATTGCCTGCTGGATCTCCAATTGCATTGCATGCATCTACATATCTATCTGCAATGACTGTAGGTCTTTCTTCCACTAAGTTCGCATCTGTTGTAGCTTTAGCTTAATGCTCGTTATCATTTGCAGACGCAACGGCGGGCTGCGTGCTTGAGCATGAGGGGTAGCAGTAGAAGCAGGAGGATGAGCAGCGTGAAGAGTCATAGTGGTAGTAGCATGAGGAGCACCAGGAGAAGCAGCATGAAGAGCTGTAAGAGGAGAATCAGGTGCCTCAGCAGCACCCGCAGCCTCATCAGCAGTGAACTGGGAATGGACCTTTGCGTCCATGGTGCTTTTCCGCTTAACAGCTCGTTTTACCGTACTTTTCCCTTTACGCTTCATTATCTTCCTCCTTTGTTGGGGATTGAATTCTGATCGACCCTCTAACTTTCATAATGGAACGTATTGCTGCCTCTCGGAGATATTGACCTCAATGTTTGCCTAATATACGGTCAACATCTCTTCTGCAGTTGGCTCTAACGTCCTCACTACGCACAACTACACCAAAACATACATTGCCATTAGGTATAACCCTCACTATCCTATGACAATAACAATAAAATTTAATAAAATAACAAAATATGATATGGTTTCTTTACTCACGTTCCCCTCTGTTTATGAACTTGCAATATTGGCGTGGAAGCCTGTAGGCCTCTCGTCACAATGCCCTTTCAGCATTCTTGGCCAAAGTTGTCCGGATTGGCGCTGCCTTCCAAACAAGCTTATGATTTCAGGAATTGCTTCTAACGCTCAACATTGCACATCAATTGTGAAACATTTTTTACTCACCTCATAAAATCTTATGCAAAAAGAATAATGATAATGATAAACATTAGGGTATGACAGACTACCTGAAACGTCTATATAAATCTGTAGAAGTGGTAACGTTTTTTCTCTGGTACGCCCACCGCAAGAGGTTCGAAACCCCTCATCAAGTTATCGATGGTCAAACTCCAAACGTATGTGCCCCATGGGAACGCATTCCACTCGTCGATGTTCTCGACCAACGACAACAACTATGGAACTACTGATCGTCTGTAGTCTTGACCAAATTAAACATTGGTCACGATCAAGACGATGGCCATCTTGGTTGCGTCTCCCTCCTGTTGAAACTGCCCTCCCTTGAACTTCTTTAAAACGTGTTGTATCTTCACCTCGTTCCCCGATCCTTAATATCGTAGGTGAATTCCTCTAGGGAGGGCCTCGTACAGATTGACAATAAGGGTCAATAGGGCACCAAACTTTAGTCTTGTCACCAAACAAAACTCCCTTTTCGAAAATCGAGCCTTCTTTTTCCCTATTACAAACCATAACTCATCCTCGATGGCGTCAGGTTCGTTGATTTTGCGTAGCATTAGGTTGTACACGAGACCGGCACAGAATAAACTCTTTTTCGATTCGACTTCCATCATATGCCCGAAACATGTTCTCTTTAAGTTTTCTAACTTGTTTACTTTACACAACATCTCACGTATCATGCACAGATGTGACCACTTACAGTGGATGTTAATGCCAGCATTGAACCTCTACCGGTGCCTCGGCACACAAAGCAAAGACTCCATATTATCCTGCTCTATTCTTGTGTTGGCCATCTGCAACATAAAACAGATAACATTTTCATTTTAGTCATGTTAATACCATCATTGTTGATTAACAAAAAAACAAGAGGAATTTTTGAGAAATAGCCCTCCTCAAAAGCTCACTCAAAAAATAATCCTCATAATAATTTTAACTATTTTTAGACAACCTTGAAACAGAATAATTAATGCAAGTGTCGAGCATGGATTATTAAGTAAATCAACAAATACATATTAAAGCATTACAGTTCACCCAAAATAATACAAAATGTACCCAATGTCGGTCATGCAATGCCATACACGTAAAGTTCATGCAGTTATGAATTATCAATTCGTCACGCAATTACTAACATTAAATCACGCAATGATCTATAAACAAGTCACGTAATGTTATGAATTATCAATAGGTAACGCAATGACCTATCAACCAGTCATGCAATGTTAAACATTATTGCAATCAGGCACACCTTAACCCCATGCCAAAATCCAATCATGCTGTTACGCAATGACCCATCAATATGTCACGCAATCGCATATCAACCAGTCACGCAATGTTGAACCCTAATTTAATCATGTAAACCCTAAGTGACCCATGCCAAAATCCAGTCACGCATAAGGTGCCAACCACATAAGCAAGCCCTCAGTCGTGCAATATCTAAACCCTTAACCCTATTCCTATCAAAGGGTCATAATGTATACATATCAACCAGTCACGCATGCTCGGTCACCTTTCCACCCCAACAACACCAACAATACCACCTTCATGTTTATATTCAACAATTTCAAACAACAAGAATATCAATATGAACAAGTAATATGTATAGGTTTATGCTCAAAAACCTAAACCCTAAACATGAAGAATAACCATTTCTTCACATGATTCAAAATAAAAAAAAAAAATATTATACATTTCTCCGCGTAATGTCAACTTCCTCTCACTGCTCAATATGTGAACTACCTTTATGTGAATAATAACCACTCCAAATTCCTCCTACCACTTCGAAAATACTCGAAAGTTGAACTGTCGAGGAATACTTTTGACAGAATTGCTTATGAGGAGATGTACGCACTTTTGATGAGAACTGAGGAGTTGTGGACCATATTAACATACTTGACCCGTTAATAGGTTTCGGGTTGACGCGCAGAGTCTAATGAATGGGTCGAATTCATTAAGGATAATTTTGTCCAAATTTTATTTCTCTTGGTTAAAAACAGTTAAAATTATGGAGAAGCCTCTTCTCAGAAACGCTTTATGCATGGAGCCTAGTTAAGAAAAGTACTCTTATTTCTACTACCATGATTTGAAACACAACAACCTGAAATCCCAGAAAGCTGTTTCATCTTCTTCATGCACTTTTATGGGGTCTTGAATGGGCTTGAGCTTGGTCTGCTACTGCTAGTGGTTAATTTGTCGTTATTGTTCGCCTCAAGGGAAGTTCTATAGGAAATGAAACTTGGAAGATTTTTATTTTTTGGTTATTCATATATTATTCATGTGCTGAGGCCAGCTTTTAACATTAGGAGGATCTGTTGTTGTCAATCTCAAGTTGGATTTGGTCGTCATTCCTGACATCACAAGTCCACTCCCAGACCAGTTGGTTTTCCACTTTCGTTCCAAAAAGTCAAAACAGATTCCCCTTGTCACTTGTAAGACCGTGTTCCGGTATGTTCTTTTTGATGCTATGGTGTGGATATTCAACACTAAAAGTTCCATCTTTCAATCAGTTCCAATCAACCCTCCTTGCTTTTCCCAACATTTTTTAGGGTAATCGAAGGGAAGAAATGGAAATGGTCCCATGCAATATGCTTGCCTTTCTAGTTTCGGGACACATTCCTGGAGCAGATTTGAAGTTAACCTCGTAGCTTAGGAATATGCTTTGACACAACACATATCCTGCGTAGCTTAGGAATTCCTTGACTCAACGTTGATAACTCCTTGAGAATAATATTCTCCCTTTTTATCTAAGACGTAAACCTAATGGTGTTTCCATGCTGATTCCTTCTCTTTCTGAGATTTTCCTTTTCATTTGAACAATCAAAGGAATCTGGTATGAATCTGTTTCGTTTTACTTTCCAACCACATTGATAAAGTTTTTATAAATTAAATACAATAATATGATTAGGATTATATGCATGGATTCAGGGATGCAATAAACTCGTATTCCCACTTTTTTCACCGAATGCAACATCTACTTATTTCTTGATACTTTAAAAGGCCTGCAACTGCATATTGCTGCTAAATTGGATGGTATCATGTATAGCTACAGAGAAGGGTTTTCTAATTAGATATGATGAATGTAATCTCCTAGTTATGAATATCACTAATTATCATACGAATGATTTATCAGATTGGCTTTTCTCGCCATTAACTTCAAGTTCAAGCTCAAGGCTGTCTTCGTTTCCTTTGTATTTATACCATCTTGCGCATAATAAAAAGTAGCCCAGATTTAAGACTCCTAAGCAAGCAATCGTATAATAGAAGTAGTCCAATCTTCCCTTGTTAAGATCCTCTGGTAACCAATTTCCAGTGGAAGCCCCCTTAGTCGCACTGTGAACTATTAAGATCAATAAGCTACTAAAATAACTTGAACCTGCCAAGCCACAATAGAATAGGGACCCTGCAATGCTTCTCATGTTCTCCGGGAACTGCTTGTAGTAGAATTCAACTAGGCCAATGGACGCAAATGCTTCTGTCAGTCCACCAAGGGTGAATTGAGGGATCAACCATGAGGCTGACATAGATGAAATGGCTCCTTTTCTTGGTGCAACTCCTAGAGTTGGTTGAGTGAGAGCTATAGTTCTTCGATGTTCTTCAACAACCGCAGATACAAGCATGGTGATTACCGAGAGAAACATCCCTATGCCAATCCTCTGGAGGATTGTAATACCCCCTTCTTTTCCCCTGACTCTACGAAGAAATGGGACAATAACTCGATCATATATAGGTATGAAGCAGGTCAAGCTGAGCATCAAGAAGACAACATAGGTTGCAGCTGGGATCTTGAAGTTGCTGTTTCCAAGGCGTCTATCAGATTGAACGGCTTGGAAGACAGCATAGGTCTGTTGTTGAACAATGGCAACAAAATAGATGATTTGTGATGCCCATATAGGAAGCACTCTCAACAGGCATTTCACTTCTTCTACTTGCTGCATGCTGCAAAGTCTCCATGGATCAGCTGGTGATCCGTCAGGGTTTATTTGGTCTTGGGGTGTCATAATTGCTGCTTTGTCCAAGAATCTGATAAACAATACCTACTTAGTAAATTAAGAGTAAAATCTAATTTTAAACATGTATTCTTCGTATAATAGTCAAAGCTGCTTACTTGAATTGATCAGTGTAGGGAAGCTTGGAGTTGATGGACTTGGGAGGAGTATACTTGAAAAGGGAGAGCCAAGGTTGCTCCAGTAGTTTTAATTGCCTTTTTTTGATTGCTACCAGTATTACTTGTGCTACACTGGTCAGTGGACTACCAGTGGCTTTTACTTTGACATATATTTTTGAACCGACGAAATAGACTGCACAAGCTATAAGCATCAGAATTGCTGGAATTCCGAGGCCAATAGCCCAACTCACGTTTGATTGAATGTATACGATGAGGGTTAAGGATACCATCTGCGCGAAAGTGAAGGTGAAGAAATACCAATTGAAGAAGCTATTGATTCCTCTCTTTCCAGATTCTGTTTTAGGATTGAATTGATCCGCCCCAAATGCCAGGTTGCATGGTCGAACACCGCCAGCTCCGACAATTATTAGTCCTAACCCAGTAAGCAGAAATGCCATTTGCCCTGCTGTTGGCCCTCTGCAGTCGGTGTTCCCTTGTGCTGCACAGCGGTGAGGATGCAACTCTGGGATAGCTGCTGTTAGTTGTATTGCTAGCAGTCCCTTCATAATCAAAAGAATGGGAAAGAATACCAAAGGATTAGATGCATTCATATGAATCAAGATTAAACTGCGGCTATGGAAATATTTTTGTTATGATCTCGTGCGTCCAACCTACAAATCAAGTCTGCTGTACAAAATTGGTAAAGTTTAGTTGAATCAATAGCCTGTCAGCTCTCTGTTAAGTTGGATCAATATTATTTAGTGTTACTTTCCTTGGGTTTTTCAACTATTATAAAAATCTCAGCATCGAAAAATGATGAGTAGAGAATAAGGATGTCTTATTACCAGGAAAGAGGCAACTGTAGCGAATCCCAGGGTCTTATAGCGACCAAAGTAAGTGTCACAGAGAAAAGCTCCGAGCAGAGTTCCAAAGTTTGTGGTGCCATTGAAGACATTGATCATAGTTGCAGCTGTAATGCTCTTCAAGTGGAAGACAGTGGTGAGGTAGATCAACAGGTTGGATAAGGTACCAATGGCTCCCAACTTCTCAAAAGTTTCATTCCCTGCCATGTTACACTCAAAATTAAGGAAAGGAAAGAGATAAAGAAGCATGAAGCAAACAAAAAGCTGTCTCCAAGGAACCTATGATAAATGGCATGGCTTTCCATCCTCTGTAGTTGATTTCAGGCTCATGATCAGTTGTGACTGTTTTCTGGTTCGTCCCCATTGCTTCTTTGTCATTCTTCTCCATTGCCGTACTTTCTTTTTTCTTACCTCACAATTTTAATTCCAAGAGGCCATGATCTTATCCTATATTAATTGCATCGGTCAGTGTGAACATATACATTGAGAGGCAAAACATCGTGGTGTCCTTCCGACATTAACGGTTCACATTGACCTTGCTTCCAATTGGCACGCTAGTCAAATCTCTCACAGCCAACTTTTAGACCATATTTCTTGACTTGATTCATACGAGTCTACCACCTTGCCTGTAGAGAATACGATAGCTCCTTTGAGTATTCATTGCCATTATGTTACATTGTCTTTTCTGACCACGAGTCCAAACAAACTTGTTTTTCTCTAGTGGTTGAGGTTTCTCAATTAAATTAAAATTACATTAAAACAAAAGCAAAGGACAAATATTCAATGTTTTATTGAAATATGATAGAAAATTTAGTGGACCAATGACAGCTCACCACACTCGTTAAAGGTTGCTTAAAGTGATGCAATAATGCAGAGGCTATTAATGTTAGTTTTAAAATTATTATAATTTTTTTTTTATAATCGGGAGAAGAGACCCTTCTCTTTAGGTAGGAAGATAATGCACTAACCAATGTGCCAAATGCTCAAGTGTAAAATTATTATAATTTTAATTATGATAAAATGATCAAAATTACTTGAACATTACAAGTTCCTAAAATGATTTAAATCTCATACATTTATTCTTATATAGTTACAAACTTGATTCTTGAAGTTATTGAATTATATCTATAAGTTTGTATGATTTAGTTATATGTGTGCTTATGGTTCCTATTCATTAAAATCTAATTTAAAGATTAAAGAAAAATCTAGATGCACTCATTAAGAGAGAGTTTTGAATTTTTTTTTAATGATGACAAAAAGGAGAGCAGGAAGACTACGTTAAATAGAGTTTGATAGGTTTTTATGTTTAATTTATGAGTGTAATGTTTAGTTATGATTTTGTTGATTCTTATGTGTTAATTATTATGAATATTCAATATATCTTACTTAGCTACTGTGGATATTGTATGTCTTGTTTCGCTATTGTGGATATTATAAATATTTTATTGTAAAAGAAAACTAGATGCATTAACTAAGGGGGAGCAATCCTCATTATGCATAAAGATTTAAAGCATTCATACTGAACGTAGACATTGTACTCTTAATCTAGGAGTATTTTGTCATCATCAAAAAATAAGATAAAGAATCTTGACTCCATGTGTTTTTGATGATAACAAAACATTCTTATTCATTAGTGTCTAATCATATTATCTAAGTGTGTAGGAGAGCTTAAATTCATTGATATATTTGGTATTTGAAAGCAAGTCAAGATGCTTGTTCAGTTTCAAGATGGGTTAATTGGTTAAACAAGCAAAAAAAAAAAAAAAGAGCTTTAATGAAGATAGACTAGTCTTAACCGATTAACATAGATCTTTAATCAGTTAAAGCAATTTCGGGTGCTAGACTAAGGATAAGCAAAAAGGTTTTAACTGGTTAACACAAGGTTTGATTGGTGAAGTGAAAGAAGTTTCTATATATATAGAATTAAATGGTTACTTGAAAATTTGAAATTGGCGAAATTCAAATGTTGAAAATTGCCAATCTCAAATACCTCATATGATTAACAATTTGAATGAAACATGTCTTTAAATTTTATTCATATTGATGAATATATGTGGATAATTATGGACTTAGGCCCAATATGATTATGCTATGGTTGAATGTATATTTTTGGTATTTTTGAAATAAGGCTTGCATGTCCTGCCTTGTCTTTTTATCTCAGTTTGTAAATTCTTTCCTTATCTTCCTCCCCTCCAATGTAACTCGAGTTTTCTACATTCAAATGTAATTAGAATTAGGATAGATTAGGAATTGAATTTTGGAAAAATTGACGATGGAGATCCAAGGCGCCAAGAAGGATAAGTAGATTAGAAGAAAATTTTGAATATTCTTATATGTAATCCCCTAGGTTTGACCAAGCTAGCTTCTTTTGATAGCTCAAGAAAATTAGTATAGTTAAAGTCCATAATCATCCAAAGTAGTTTGCATGTGATAGATTTATTTTATGCAATTTAATAAATGCTATGCAATGCAAAGTAGTATGCATGTGATAGATTTATTTTATGCAATTTAATAAATGCTATGCATGCAAAGATGAGACCCTAATAGAGGCGAAAACAAAATCCTTCATTATATATTGAGTCACATGCCACGCATGAGCAAGTTGCCTTCTACCATATAGCAAGATAACTTGGCTGCTCTTTTAATCGGAGACTTGTTGAGCACACTCAAGGTTACAATTTTACACGAGTATGTTTGAGCTATTGGTGGGTCTTACTCAACTAGTTTCATAAAATCTGGATGCTTGGAAACTTGATTATTATGAAACTAGAGGCAAAGGCTAGGCGAAATATATATGATATGTTTAAGCAATGTGTTGTCACCTAGCTGATCTAAGAGTTGTATAAAGATACAATTGGTAAGCTCAGTTACCTACCTAATCCACCGATCATGGTTTGTTGAGCACACTCAAGGCCATGACTTGATGGATGGGATCGTAGCCCACTAAGAGAATCTTAGTAGAGATCTCTCGAGGTGATATGGAAGGTTATCATCTTACAGAAAATAGTGGGAGAACTATTTAAAATTTTAAAACCTTGTTTTAAATAGTTTATGCATGATATTTACGTATTGCTTTATTTTATCTATTTAGACATAATTTATATACATGGCTAATAATATGTCACTATGGTGCATCTTGGATGCAAATCAAACTCATTAGACCAAACCCTTTTTAAAGGTACCAGGACTTGAGAAATGTTCTCAAGTGAAAGGTTGTTCGTTTCATAATCTCTACCAAATACAATTCATAATTAGGAGTGTGTTTCCATGAGATGGAATTTATACTGCCTTAATTATGAATTGGGAAGACAACCACGATAATGGCACTAATTGAGAAATGTTCACAAACATCTTTATGGTAAAGATGGACAAAAGAGGGACTATAAAAAAAAAATGTTTCCTTGACAGAGTTAAAGAAGAGGAAGCTTATAGAAGCTTATACTTTGCCTAAGTTTATGATTGAGCTATAAGTTACTACTATTGTATTAACATCATAAGTATTCAATACTAGATGTTGAATGCACTTAAATAATGACATAAAGCGCAAAACAATAGTAGTAAGTCAATTCTCAATATAAATGTCAAGAAAACTAATTGCATATGATCTTAATTATGGCATTTTGTCCTAGTCATTGAAGTAAGAATTAAAGTATGAAAATACTTAGATCTTTTTGATTGGGAATCATAAAGGAGCTAGTAATTCTTATATGACTAAATCAATTTTCATGCAAAAGTGAATGACTTGGTATGTTCAAAAGGTCTTATACATATCGATGTATACGAACCATTGAACATAAAATGTTATGGAAAATATTCCTAATTCATTAAGTTTACACAAGACCAAATTGAGATTTTGTCTTGTATACTTAAAGAAATAAAATTTGAAACCTTGAAATGTTCAGAGAACTCAAATATAAGATCACACGAGCTATATAGTATGAAGTACTCTTATTAAGATATGATCTTAGTGAAGATTACTCTTACTTATTAATTAATCATTCAAAAGATGAATGTAGATACACGTGAAATGGAACTTTCTTATGAATAGAACATAGAGATGTTTGTTCAAAGAAGAAAGCAAACTCATATAGTGATATAATTTGGTCCATATCTCTTCAAGTTATATGTAGCCAATTATATTATTCCAAACCACTATGATTCCAAGCATACATTGAGATATTTGTATGCAATATCACAAAAAATTCAAAAGAGTTTGATTATTACTCTCACAAAGGATCTTGGATTTAGTGGGAGTATGACGACACTAAAAAAGGAGTTTTTTAGTTATTACATGGTTACATTGGAATCTAACTTTTAAGATTTTGCATAGAGATGCATAATCATATGTATGAGAACTCCATGGATTTAGTAAGATACATTGAAGATGTATTATTCATATGAGATGAACTACTAAATATGTTTTTCGTTGGAGTTATACTCTTTGTTCTATTATACGGGATTCAAAGGGTTGGATTTAATAATATGTACAAGTGTATTTATCTTATAGACAAAAGGAGGTTAGTGGGAGTGAATACAATTCTTTGGTGATACAATTATATGGGATGCAATGTGTATTAAAAGAAAATGCCAAAATTTAAAAGGGGCAGATGGTATAGTGAAAAGTGACAAATGCATATGATGCATATAACATAGTTTAGTTGGAATAGTTCCAAAGAAAGAAAGAGGACATGTACATGTATATAATTAAAGTCATATACATTCTATTAAAAAGGCTCTAATAAGAAGATACTTAGATCGTTAGTCCATGGAACTAATAAAAGGTTTTGAACATTGTTAATGTAACAATGGAGCCATACAAGCAGAACCTGGGTCTCATTGGATCTAGATATAGTAATATGACATGATGTGATGCATGGACATCATGAAGATAGATAAAAGTAATTAACCACAATGAAGGGCACAAGCGAGTCTACATGCAGACACGATTGCTAGATGGATTGAATCCACATACGATGAGGTAGCAATTGGCTTTGTTCTAGTGGGAGATGTTGGGATGAGCCTTGCAGCCAATTGGGATTGGTTGAGGCTTGATTCCAATCATGCAATAGTATCATTCATGTTGAATGATTAGAGGTTTTCCTTCATCAATAAGACATTAATTATAATGAGTTATAAGTCTAATTGGATGAAGTCCATGAGATTAATATGCCTTGCAAGGAAACTGTAATGGGTTGCAATTATGAGATTCCTATGCATCAAAGCATAATCTCAAAATGTTCCTGGTCAATGTATCATTGAGACTCGACATCAATGATGCTTAGAGGCTAGTATATTCTATGTTCCTTACTTTGGAAGTAAGCAATCGATCTTATAGATTGAAGTATAGAGATACTTAGAACTAGAATAGGTGCTTGCCTAGGAGAGCAAGTTCACTGAACATGACCCGCCATGAGAAGTGCATTTGGTAATACACTCTAGTGTCTATGCAACACTTCTCATGTGTCAGTTGTGTAAATACTCCTTGGACTTGAGACACCAGGTTGTCTTATGTGTGGAGTGTTATGCTTTGATTTTATCCCTATGGGTGCATAACCAAGGATGGCAAAACATGATGCTTTTGGGTATAGTATGAAGCATGTGAAGGCAAATGAGTGGTCAAGATCGGAATCATCACCTCAAGTATTTTAGAGGACATATTCTATTAGTTCTTGGTTAACATTAGCTTATTGAAGTCCTTGGCCAAGGCGACATGGAGATTATGAAAAAGGTTTCATGAGTCTCTATAAAGCTAATGCTATAATTGTAGGAACAAATATGGAGGTCAATAAGAGTAGACACTGTACCAAGCTCTTATCATCTCCGGGATATATGATAACAGAATGAATTACACTGATAGACTATACACTGAAAGGTTGTCAAAGAACCCTTTGACTCTCCCAACAATTGGGTGGCCATGATGCATTGCTCGATGCCAATCTTGGTCTATGGAATTAATTATAAATTAATTGATTGAAATTTATATTAATCAATTAAGTCATTAATCAATTCCATTGCCAACATGTTGGGAACTTGATGAGTCACACATAATGATTGCATTTGAATTAAATTGGGAGAGTGACGATTTAAGTTAGACTTAAATCACATGCTAGGTAATTAACTTTTATAAACTTAATTAAAAGAGTTTAATTAAGTTTTTGGCATAATTATAAATAGTTATAACTATAAGGCCTTGATTGCAAAATATAAAAGAAATTAATTATGATTTTAATTTCCAAGGACTTAATTAAAAGAGTTTCAATTTTCAAGAGAGGTTCGGTTAAGATTGTGAAAAAGAAGAAAATGACAATTGTTGTCTTCTTTGCTAGCACAAAGTATAGTTAAAAACTTCCTCCTTTGTTGAAGGTTCAAGTGAAATCGTGTGTACTACCATTGGAGGCCAAGTAGTTGATTGGCTAGGGCTTTTGCTCTTTGTGGTGTTCGGGGGATTGCTTTGAAAAGTGCCATCGTGATTACAAAATTACATGGCAAGGTAACTTTCTAAACAATAATTTATTTTGTGCTTTTATGTGTTAAATATCACCAAGGTGATCCATGGGTGGAGGCATGTTTTGTTGTTTAGTTATAAAGTTTTTAATTTTCTTTCCACTGCGTATTTTGAGCATGCCATCCATAGCCAAACCCATCATTAAGAGGGTACTGGACACAAAACATAACGTTATTAATCGGTTAACCAAAGGGGTTAATCGATTAAGGATCAAACTTAAAGCACCTAAAACCATCAAAACTCAAATTCAAAGTGATGTTGATTGTCCAAAGGCACTAAACCAAGAGATTCAAAGTTGAAAAATTCTTAATTGGTTGAAACCCATTTTAATCAGTTAAGGACGAAAGGAGAGAGGCCTCAATTAGTTAGTAGGAGCTCTAATTAGTTGAAGAATGATTGATGAAAAACAATATTTAAAAGTGCTTGAAAACATAAAGTTATTAATCGGTTAAAGCTGTCGTTGATTGGTTAACATAAAGAAGCAGTGTGCAAGTCAGAGAAGGCTTAATTGGTTAAGGCCTGTTTTTAACTAGTTAATGAAGAACTACTTACACATTTGAATTTAAGCACAAAGGACAAAATAACAGTCAAAAATTGTTTGTAATGGTTGGTTTCAATCTTTAATGGTTAGAACTAATTTTTCAAATTTTTAAAGCCTCTCTCATAGTTGAAAATCTTTAAAAGAAGTTCTAAAGAGTTTGAAAGAGCTTGGAAAAGCAAAAACCTTCTCTTTTACACTTGTATTCCACTCTTATCTCCGTGTAAGTGTTTGAGCTGAAGCTTGTACAACTTAGATCAATTAGGTGATCATTTATACCCCATTTTATCTTCTATTTCTTGTTTACTTAAGGTGTGTAAGATGTAACGACCTCTATCCCGATCGTTACCGGTATCCGAGACCTTCGAGAGAAAGACTAGCCAAGTCCTGAACAAGCCTTAATAGAAATACCTGTCAATCACTATACACGTTCACCAAACGATATTAATGCTTAAACCATATACACTTGTGCCATGATTTGAACCATAGGCATAATGAATCAATTTAATCCTTAACTTATATAACCATAAGTATATACATCATAGCCTAAAATCTCTAATTTGTCATTTATACCAAACCAATATCCATTTACATATTAATAACAAAGTGCTATGACTCGACCTCAAACAGCGGAACGACTCAGAATGGAAGGCTAAAAGGTGTAATTACCTACACTGCAATAAGTGTCGGTGTGTTGAACAGCGCACTTGAGCGGTTTACTTATTTGCAAAAGGAAATAAAGGGGTGATTCTCACAGACTCAGTGATCATAGACTCTGTGAGTAGGGTGTAGATGGGAAACAAGCGTAAAGCAGATAAATTTGAATATTAAAAATATACGAATACATAACTATTTAAACTTAAACCGGAGAGTTGTGCCTTATATGAAAATGAAGAATTTTAATGCAAGATAGTTATTTCAAACCAAAAATATATCAATCTAGTGCGAATAAAAGTTTCCACGTTGAAACTATTTAATAACTTCATTCAAATCAAATCAATTCATGTATTACATTAAAACCAGTGTACATAAAAGATTTCTACCGTCAAAATCAATTGACATTTTACTCAAATCAAATCAGTAGAATCATGCAAGCTCCCGTGAAATCAAATATTAATCAAGCTTATACGTAAACCACAAATCGCCTCGTACGCGAGGAGTTAAATCTATATCATTGTATAAATCGGGGAGTTGTAGAAAATCTCATAGTTTTCACCATGCGTAGAAATACGAGTTTAAAAACCAAAAGAGATGTCACTCTCGAGTAGGGAATAATAATAAAAGCTCATAGTCCTGTTACCACGTATAAACATCTAGGAGCCTCGTTCCACCGGATCCCACATGCCATGGCAGTCTCAACGATGTTAGCCGACATCGGAGAAATCAAGTGGTCGCAACTGCGCATAATATCATGTGGCCTAGCCATGTATGTACAACACAGACCATGGCCTCAGCCATGTCTAACAGCCCGTCGACGACCCAAAGGTTCTCTAACTAGAGCGCACTTGTGCACAAGGGTCACACTTAATCGAAGTGATAGCCTGCTTACTCTTGAATCTCCCGATTTAGTAAACCATTCAAAAATTGAGTTACGTTTTCAAAAGCTTATCTCAAAACTATTAGACCTCGACCCCTATAGGCCCGTAACTTGGTGTAGACGTGATAACCCAAACTAGGGGTAATTTCATCATTTCCTTAGTGAGCCCCTAGAAGTATGCTTTCAAACAATATTAAGGCCTAAGTAGGCCTAAGGCATAAATGAATGATGAAAGTAAGGGTAAATAATGAAGCAAATAAAAATAATGATGATTGCCAAAGTAGGGGCAAAATGGTCATTTTTCATCTCGAGTAAAAATTTTTAAGTTTTCATGAACCCAAGTATTTCTAGACTATTATGGACCTTGTCCCAGTGTCAAAAGAGTAAAAAGATAGCACAAAGGATTGGAGGAGAACAAGCTAACTTGTTAAGGGTATTTTCGTAATTTAAGTGAAGTTGGATAAGCTTGAGCTATAAATATCATCTTTCAACAGCTTCTTCTCACATTTCTAGTAGCTTATTCTTCTTCTTCCTTCTTCGCTTTCATGTTTCTTCATCCTCCATGGGAGTTCTCTTCAAGCTTCCATAACTCTCTCAAGCTAGCTCCACTTTTCATGCTTTTGTGTACCCTTTCATAGAACCTTTGTGCTCTTTCACTCTTTCACTTTAAAACCCTTGAAAAGTCTTACTTCCATATTCTCTCTCACTAGCTAGGTGTTTTAGAGAGAGAAAGAGGGAGTTTTTATAATAGCTTGAAAATTATTGGAAAGAATTTCAAATTTACAAAGCTACCAAGGTGAGTAGTGAATTAAAATTTATTTTTAGTTGTTGATAATGTCTAGTAATTTAATTTGTAAGTGTTTTATTGTTGGGATTGTTTAATCATTTTTAGTGTGACTAGAGTAGTGCAAATAATAACCATTTAATGGTAGTTGGAAGCTGGTAGGAATGACTAGTAGAACTCAATTTAGAAAATAGCTTTGGAATAGTATTAATGCCAAGTTGGGTTGATGGTGATGATGCTAATGTGATGATAGGTTCCAACGGAACCCCACCACCCTATTTGGACCATTAGAGGAAGTTGGAGTTGAGTAAAGATTTAACGAATACCGGTGAGTGAACTTGCATTTCAAAATTGTTTTGGGAATGTGAATGTATTTGCACAAAACATTTGAATGCTTTTATCCAACTTTTCCTTAAAAAAATCTACCTAGGGAACAAGCCTTTGGTGAATGTTTCTATCTTGTGAAAGTGTGCCATATAATGGTTCATGTGTTATCACAATATGCATTGGATGTTCTTTTTTTTTATGAGATAATGATGACCCAGCTATGTGTTGTGGGAGTGCACATGAGCTGATGATGACCTAGCTATGTGCGGTGTGGAGTGCACATGAGCTGATGATGACCCAGTTATGTGCGAGTGGGAAGTGAACATGAGCTGATGATGGTGGGATGGTATACATGATGATGTGTATATATATATATATAAATATGTGTGTTATAGAAAGTTCATGAGTATGGTACATGGTTGTAATACATGTGATTTTTACATGTTAAACCTTGAGAAATTCTAAGCATGTTCAAGTTGATTTTATCTTTGCAGCTAAATGGCCTTTCCTTGAGAGAATGAGAATTTGTTATTAATGTCTTGTTTCTTGCTACAGTGAGAAACTCTCGGGTTTGGAGGGTTACATTGGCTTGATTCTCGCTGCAACGAGAAACTTTCTATTTTGGCCACTTGAATCTCACTGTAGCGAGAATGCTTTCTCGTTGCAGTGAGAAACTTTCTGTCTAGCATGCTATCTTGTTGGTTGCTGCCCCATTTTCCATTTCATTAACATCACAGTTGATCATGGACTCCCAATGTTAGGGGGTTTATTTAATTAAGTTTGAAAGGAGGGGTTTTAGAGAGAAACCCTCATCCAACTAATAATTTGAGCCCAAATTTCGTTGCAGTTGAAATTCATTCTCGCTGCAGCTAATGCCTTTCCGCTGCAACGAGACCCGTCGTTTGATTTGACTTGTTTGAATATTACTAAAGCTTTCATTCTTCAAATTCTTTGTTATGTATGGATCTTTCATCATCAAGGGATTAACTCATTAACGGTTTAATGAGGGGTTTTAATAAGAACCAAACTAAATTGCATTGTTTTTGAAATAAATGCATCATGATTTCTTTAAACGTTCCTTATCGTTTGCTTGTTCCCTTCCTTTGTTCACTCACTGGGTTTATACTCACCGTTTTCAACTTCATGTTTTCAGATCAAGAGGCAGCCGGTAACTAGGTCGAGGTGTCCTTGTGGATTCATTTCCTTGGTAGGTATCTCGGCATTCAATAGCTGAACTTTCATCGAGTCTCTCCGCTGGAAGTCGAGTATCCTTTTTGTGTTGTGTATAGACAAACCTGATGTAAATTATTAAGATATATGTTTTAAACAATATATGTATATTTGATCGGAAAGGCCACTACGAGATAGCAATGGTTAGCATTATTTTGAATTGAAATTATGAAATGTGACTTTAATAACTTATGATAGAATGATGAACATGTTTTAGACGATGTAAATAGGCTTGCTTGGGCTTAGTGGGCTAAGTCCATTAGCCCCTTGCGTCAGTCACGGCTTGGAAATCGAGTCGTGACAAAAACCTTTTTTTGAAACATTCAACATAGTAAAACGATGAAATCCCTTACAAGCTTTCTAACGTAAAATCATTGCATGAAGTTAAAGTATAAATCTGCATGGTGAATACATGTTTTATTCACGAATGCATACCACATAAACATTAAGGCACATTTGATAGAAAATCATGGTACAAAGGCTTGTTTTCCAACTGAAAAACACTTTACGTATCTAGCTTATATGTATATAGTCAAAACATTTTCAAACATTTAAGCATTCACAAAATTCCTAGTTCATGCTTTTCACAATTTTTGCATTTAAAGTAAACCATACTTATATATATATAGGTATAGGAATTTTTAAAATGGACACCCTCTACTCACCTCACAATAGCAGGATGCTATGTCGTTATTGATTCGTGTGCTTAAATAACTAATCCTATTTGCTGGTTACTCTTTATCTTGTCTGGCACGCCACCACAGTTCACTTCCTCTTTTTATACGTTTCCTAGCAATCACTCAAACCCAATTCACTTATGTACTCATGCATGGCAGCAAATCAATTAATAAATTCTTAACTAGGTTTCCATAGTTAATTCATGCTTACACAATCATACTTGGCAGCAATTATAAATCTACTTTCATCAAGCATTTTTCTAAGTTTGCCTGCACCACAATTTACATTCATATGCTGCCAACAATTGCACAATTATTCCTCACAATATTAAATTAACCGTAGGCCTCAAAATGTAGTATCAAACTTACCATTGTTCTTTCACCTTAAATCCACTAAACACCCACGGGTTTGGTGACTTGCATGTCACCAAATTTCCTCCAAATCTAGCCAATCTTTGCTGCCACAGGACATTTCTCTTAGTCATCAACTCATTTTCAAAGATTACTCAAGCTAAAAACCAAATCCTTACCTTTCCTTGCTTGAATCACAAAACCGAGCTTAATACCTCCATTGACACTCCATGGGTTCCCTCTCTTGAATTTGAAGACTCTTTGATTGATGAAACAACACAAATTTACAAGGTGAGGGAGGAAACCTCACGGTTTTTCTTAATTTTGTGCAAACCATGCCTTTCCTTTTCTCTTTTTTTTTTTCTTTCTTTCCTTTCCTTTTCTTTCTTTTTTCTTCTTTCTTTCTTCTCCTTTCTTTTTCTTTTTTGGCTATGGATGGACTCCTTAAGGCCAAGCCTTGAAAATGGTTTTCTTTTCTTGTTTTTACATTCACATGGGCGGATTGCCCAATGCCTTCCTTTTTCCTTTATTTTTCTTTTCTTTCTTCTTCATTTTCTTTACATGGGCGGATTGCCCAAGGTTGAATGGTTCTTTTGGTTTCTTTTCCACTTATTTTAGGTGATAAAATCACATGGTAAAAACTTGCCACCCTTCCATCTCCCACTTGCATTTTTTTTCTTTACTTTTCATCATTTTTCATTTTCATTTTTTTATTCCTTACACCATATTTACTTTATGTTTTATTTAATCATTTATTGTCCTATCCAAACCACATTCACCCCGCTTTCTTCTTCCTTCATTTGACCACTATTGCACCAATTACATTTCATGCAAACAAATTTTAATCTTATTCTTTCTTTTACTTTACATGGTGGGGGTCCCATATGTCCTCCACTAACTTTTCCTTTTTGTATGCTATGATTGCATGTAATAGTAACTTTTATATGTACATCACATATTCCACATAATCTAACCTTTTTTGATTAGTAAATTCCTCTTTTTAACTTCAAATATTAAAATTGCAAATCAATCCTCAAACTTTTCCTTATTTACCACATGACCCTTCCAACTTTCATCCTTTACAATTGGGTCTTATGATGTGTGCATACATTTGGCACCTAAATGATGTAGTGCATTTGTTTGGCACATAAATGAATATGATATGAGAGCAATTATGCTAATTATAATTTATATATTCTGTGACATGGAGCATGATTGAGGATTTGAATTATGTAATGAGTATATGTGTTGATATTGGGTAAATTTTGATGAATTTAGATGCGTAATATATGTTGGAAAGGAAATGAGTGTTAGATATTTAAGTTAGGAATGCTCTAAGTGTTGGAAAAATATATTTTGGACAAGAAGTATCGAATACATGGGCTTCATGTATTGATACATTGAAGGCAAAAAAAAACATAAGAAGGGTATTTTGGGAAATATGTATCGATGCATAGCCTAATGTATGGATAGATTTGAAAAACACAATAGTGAATGCGATTTCTTCTGATACATTGTCCAAATGTATTGATAGATTTGAATGGGGAAGTATTTTGTGTTATTTTTATCAATATATTACCCAAATGTATCAATAGATTTAAAGGAGGAAACATTCTAGATGAAAAGCATCGATACAATGCCTCATGTATCGATAGATTTAAGGGTGATGTAAAGAAATGTATCAATACAATGCCCCATGTATTGATAAAATTAAAAAGAACCTGTGGAGATGTGTCGATAAATGTATTGATACATGCGTACGAATAGGCAAAAATATAAGAACTTTGGGTTATTCGCCCATTTAAAACAAAAGGTAAAACAAAAACCCTTTCATCCCTTACTCAAAAGCCTCTTCCCCTACACAAATTTGAGGCTTGAAAGAAGGCATTTGAAAGTTAAAAAATCAATCTAAAGGTAAATCTAAAGCTTTTATTGATTGATTTTCAATTTGAGCAGTTTAAAAGTTAGAAATTTTATGTTTCAGCTTTGGTGGTTGTTAGATTTGAATGTGGTTGGGAATTTGGGATATAATGAGCCAAACCAGCACTTAAGGTAAGAAGTTTAACCATTGTTGAAGAAATTTTGAAAGTTGAGTTTGTATGATGAATTACTAGAAAATGTGTTATATTGAAAAGCTGAAATTTATTCGAAAGCCAAGATTTGGTTGTGAAATTGAGAATGTGGTATTAATTTTGATGTTTATATCTTGTTAAATGCTAGATGATTATGGGACTAAGAATGTTGCCCAAATGCTAATTGTATGGATTAAAGCTAAGGCATTGGTGAGTTGAATTGTGCAAGTGTCGATAAAGGAACACTTAAAGTGTCGAGGTGAGTAGGGCTTTATGGTTGAATGCATGTGGATGCATTACGCATAATGTTATGCACTACCATGGTATAATGTATTGCTATGATGACATAGATGAACATGCTTGGGCTAGTATATTAATTATACATGTTAAGAGAAATGCATTTATGCCATGTTATTGGGAAGCATGAGCTAGTGAATATTTTAATATGCTTGTACCTGGATGAGTATGCTTAGGTCAAAATACTTACACTGTATGATGATACTGGTATATGTTATGTTGAGAGACATATGGTCACATTGAGATATTTGATATGCTGTATTATTGGGAACAATGAATTGTTTGACATTTAGGGGATGTAAAATTGATTTTCTATGTTCAGTTGTGAGGCAATGATGAATTTGAATGATATCATTGATACATGTGCGATTGATGGGCCATGATTATTGAGGCATATTTGCTTAAGTGTGTGAAACCATGTACTACAATTATTGATAACTCTACTATATAGAGTTATTTTTAATACATTTTGGGGACTTTAATAGCTAGACCCTTGAGTTCAAGATCACATTTCAACCTTTTAAGTTGTTTTTTTTAATGTAAGTTAGATTACATTTTCAATAGTTAAATTAGTTACTGTTAATTTAATTTCACTTTACTTTGTCTTAATTCACTTTAGGAAAAATTATTGCTGATTTTTCTCATGGTTTTGTGTAGAATATGATGAGCAAGGTGAAAGAAAGTGTGGTGAAGGTGTCACTCGTACATGTTGCAGTAATTTGAAGATAACTTAAGTTGCATAAATCCAATTGATGTGATTTTTATTCATTAGAAACCTAAGAGAATGGGCTCTAACTTCTGTGTTTACCACTTTGCCAAATTCGGACCAGATTAAGGTGAAAATCACATTCGAAGTTGATAGATAGATGTAGTTTTGCACTTAAGGCAACATGGATTGAGGCCACAGCCTTGAGTAACTAATGGTCACAAAGCTGAAAGTGAGATTGCCACAGTGCTAGAGAACCATGGCTACAGTGCTGAGCATCATGGTTGCATCATACAAATTCCTAAGAGCAAGGCACCACAGCGCTGAAGAAGTAGCACCACGGCATTACCAAGGAAGGCCACCTTGATTTCCAAAACTATACCTTTGATGGAAAATTGGAAAGTAGCACACCTTGCACATATTTAAGAGCCTTTTTGGAGAGCATTCAAAAAAGAGGCAGCAAACAACTACTATGGAGAAACGGAGCCAAGAGCAAAGCAAGAAAACAAGAGAATTTGATAGAGAATTGAGATTACAAAGCTTCTATAATTAGTTTCTTTCTCTACTTTTGTGTTTCTTTTATTTTCTTTGACTTGGATTTATAGATAAATTTCTCTGGATATTGTTTTATTAGATATTATGAGCTAAACTATTTTTCTAGAATTGTGGTGGATTTCAACATGTAATCTGAATATTGGTTTCTCTTTAATTTATTATAAATGGGCATAGTTTACTTATTCAAATATGTTCTTAATGTTTTTGAGTGCCTGGCCAACAATTAACAAATTTGTGAATCCAATTGAGACTCAAGAGAGAGATTTTAGGTTGGACTGAGATTTGAATAGTGTATGTTCACGTCACTTAGGTGATCTGATTCGCTATTCGGGTAGACATATGCCAAGTGCCATGCATAGCCAAATTAGAACACTAGCTTAATGAACCTTATTTAATTGATTCTTATAGACATATAATGACCCAATTAAGTTAGGTATTTGTGCAAGTATCTCGATAGAAACTTGTACCTAACCTTGGATTCTAGGTTAAAAAAACCACCCATGACTGTAAATAATAGGAGAAGTTGGTATAAGATAAAATGTTGAATGAACCTATAATCCAAGGTCTTTAATCTACTACTTTTCTCAACATATTTAACTTCTGTTAGTTAATTTAGTGATTATTTTAATTAATTTGCTAAATTTTAGTTACTTAAATAAGATTAATTTGTCATAAATTTAAGTACTTAGTGAAACTTTAGAAACAAATCCCTATGGAAACGATAATTTGGACTTATTGTCTATATTACTTGTTCAATACGTATACTTGCATATGCAAAATCGACAACAACTTGGAGATTATCCTGTGTGATCCAAAAATTGAGAGAACGTTTCACAAACTTCGATGAGAGAATCAACAAGGTGTTACCTCAATAAATACAATGGCTTATCAATAGTGTGAACAACAAATCTAAGAGCGTACGGTAGTTGAAAATCATTACTTAAGGGATTATACTGTTCTTTTTGTACAAGGAACTCCATCAAGCATTCGAAGGTCGATTATTCAAGCTAGCCATCATCACCATGATTCAAATTTCAGTCCAGTTTGGGGGTTTACCAAATGATGATCAAAATGGCCATATAGTAAATTTCTTAGAGATTTGTGACACTTTCAAGCATAATGGTGTCACAAATGATGCAATTTGTTTGAGGCTTTTTCCTTTTTCATTGAGGGATAAAGCTAAAGCATGGCTGAATGCACCCCCCACAAACTCAACAACATGGGATGATCTTGCTCAAAAGTTCCTTGTCAGGTTCTTTCCTCTAGCTAAGACAATGAAAATAAGGAATGATATTACATCATTCATGTAGCAAGATTTAGAATCGTTGCATGAAGCTTGAGAAAGATACAAAGAGTTACTTCGGCGTTGTCCTCATCATGGTTTTCCAAAGTGGCTTCAGGTGTAAACTTTTTACAATCGGTTGAATGGGTAGGTCCGAACCACCATTAATGCTACTATAAGAGGAGCTTTAATGGCTAAATCGATAGATGAGGCACACGATCTATTAGAAGAAATGGCTGCAAACAATTCCTAATGGCCAACAAAGCGAGCAATGCATAGGAAAGTAGGTGGAATTCATGATGTAGATGCTTTTTTAGCATTATCTGCACAAGTAGCAACTTTAACTAAGACTCTTGAATATTTTGGTACTGACTCCATCTTGAGTCATTTTGTAGCTTGTGAATATTATGGAGATAACCATGCCAGCCATCAGTGTCCAAGCTTAACAGAAATAGTGCAATTTGTGGGGAATGGATAGCAAAATAACCCTTTCTCTAACATGTACAACCTAGGGTGGAGGAACCATTCAAATTTTTCTTGGGCTAATAATCAAGGGTTTTCCTCAACTTCAAGGCCAAATGAACATTCAAAATTCCAACAGCAAGCTAACATGCCTATCTTACAATTGAAGCCTACTATGGAAGATTTTCTAAGGTAGTACATTGCACAAAATGATAGCATTATACAAAGTCAAACAACTCTCATTTAGAGTTAAGCAACATCAATTCAAAACATTGAGACTCAAGTTAGTCAAGTTGCCAATTTATTGAATAAAATATCTCATGGAACACTACTTAGTGATACAAAGGTGAATCCAAGGAGAGAAAGTCAAGAACAAGTTATGTCAATCACCTTGAGGAGCGAAAAATATGTTGAAAATAGTGTTAGGCAAGCTAATCTTCAAGATAAGCTTATTGAGAATGAAACAGTGATTAAGACAACTAACAAGCAAATTCAAGAGAAGGAAGCAAAGGCAACTTTACCACCACCACCCTTCTATCAGCACCTTCAAGAACAAAAGCTTGATAAGCACTTCTAAAAATTTCTTGAGGTGTTCAAAAAGCTTCACATCAACATTCCTTTCGTAGAAGCTTTAGAGTAAATGCCTTCATATGTGAAGTTTCTAAAGGACATATTGACAAAGAAGAAGAAACTGGAGGATTTTGAGACAATTACACTCACTGAACAGTGTAACGCAATAATCTAAAACAAGCTTTTACCAAAGCTTAAGGACCCAGGGAGTTTTTCTATCTCATGCTCAATTGGTAACTTTAATTTTTCAAAAGCTTTGTGTGATTTGGGTGCTAGAGTCTCAATTCCGCCTTTGTTTGTTGCTAGGAGAATTTGATTGTTGGAAATTCAACATGTTACAATCACTTTGCAACTAGTTGACAGAACGATAAAGCACCCTTGTTTAGTTATAGAGGATGTCTTGATTAAGGTTGGGAAATTGTACATTCTAGTGGATTTCGTTGTACTTGAGATGGAGGAAGATCAAGAGATTCCAAATATTCTTGGCCACTAGAAGCACATTGATATGTAAGGAAAAGAAGAATAACTTTCAGAGTTTGAAAGGAGGTAGTTGAATTTATTATTTTTAATGCAACTAAGTATCCTACAAACCCAGCTTATTGCCATGGAGTGGACTTAGCTGATAAAGGTAAAGGTGATCCTTCTCCACCATTTACAAGTAAGCCATCATTGACTCTTTAAAGCCACCACCACCACATCTCAAAACTAAGCAATGTTATGATGAGCATGATCCACCACCTTCAATTAATCTTGATTTTAAGGTGGACAACAAGTGTTATTGACCAAATCAATCAAGCTCCTTCCATGGAAACAAAAATCAAAATGGCTTATAAGGTGGTTAAGGTTCACTAGTGTGGTGCAATAGATATTTGTAGTGAAGCTACTAGAACATTCTAGAAGGTGATTTGGATCTCCAAAGATTCTCATGTACTTTAATAGACAACAAAATGATGTATCATAGTCAAGCTAGTGACTTTAAAGAATCATTTCTCAGGAGGCAACCCAAATTATATCTTTTTAAGTTGAGTTGTTATTTTAGTTAGTTTTTGTTTTTCTATTTAAATGAGTAGCTATAATCTTTCCCTAACTTGTTTGTTGGATTTAAAGGTTTGGAAAGCATGAAGATAAGGAAAAAGAAAATTTAAGCTTTCAATGCACCATCACCATTGATAGGGGAGTTCCTTTTTCTTATTCTTTTTAGCTTTTCACACTGAAGACAATGTGCAATTTAAGTTTTGGGGAGGGTTTTATTATTATTAATTTTTATGATATTTTAGGTTAGTTATTTTATTTAATTTTTTTATGCATGTTTTAAAAACTTGAACTAGATTTCATTGTGCCAGTTTCGTTTAATTTACCTATCCAATGATGAGAACATAGTTTCATTCTTATTTTGATTCTCTGAAACATGTGAATAATGTTTGAGTGTTATGTAGATTCTTATGTTAAGCTTTATCGTTAAGATGAAATTTTTACAGTTTGAGCACCATGTTTATTGCTTAGATTTATTGTACAAATTTAGACAAGGTTTATGTGAATGTGAAAATTTTTAATTATGTATTAAGTTCTAGAATTTTTTTGATTCTTTCTCGGGTTGAAATTCTAGGCTAAACTTAGTTAGGGAAATGATTTAGGCCATTTTTGGACCAATTGAGCCTTTTGTAGCCTTCTTTTACATAAATTACCCTTAATTTTCCCCTTTGAGCTTAATGACACTTTTTCTTTGTTTGAGCACTTAATTTTTAGTGTAGATCCTTATATTAATGTTTTCAACCATTATTACATCCCCCATTCATAAGTGCATAAGTCAATTTAGGAAGTGTTATGAACTATATAGTGAAAAAAGTAGTCAAAATGAAAAATGAAGAAAAGTTCAAAATATGATTGTATTTATTTCTCAACCCAATAAAAGAAATAGTTTAAGGGTGTGAAATTGAGAAAAAGAAAAAGGGAAAGAAAAAAGAAGAAGAAGAAAAAAATGAAGTGATGAACAAAAGAAAAGTCTTGATGAAAAGGGGCATACTAGGTGAAGGAAAATAAAGCTCTTAATAGGTCTTAGATTGACTATGAGCTTAGGGTGAATTTGAGCTATACATTATCCCATATCCAACCTTAACCCTAACCATGCATTACAAGTTAATTAAAGTCCTATTGATCTTTGATTTAATGTTAGTCTATATTAGTGGAGGGAGAGATGAAAAGCAAACTTATGAAATTTAATTACCTATTTGAATTATGCATGAATATAAACTTATCCGGATTGTACAATGTTCTAAGTGAAAATATTGCATACACACACAAAATTTCACTAAATGATTAATTTGCATTTGAATTGAGACATCAACTTGAATAATATTTGTAGGTGGATTAGAGTTATGAATGTGAAGTAACTTTTGAGGATTTTGAAGGTAATGAATGAAATGGTGCAACTGAACTCTAGTTAAATGCTTTCATGTTTTCATGTTTAAGTTATTGCATTTAGTTCTTTGTTTTGTTTGAGGACTAGTAAAATCTTAAGTTTGGGGATGTGATAACTCTACTATATAGAGTTATTTTTAGCACTTTTTGGAGACTTTAGTGGCTAAACCCTAGAGTTCAAGATTGAATTTTAACCTTTTAAGTTGTTTTTCTCGTGTAAGTTAGATTACACTTTCAATAGTTAAATTAGTTGGTGTTAGTTTAATTTCACTTTACTTTGTTTTAACTCACTTTAGGAAAAAATATTGTCAATGTTTCTCATGGTTTTGTGCAGAATATGATGAGCAAGGTGAAAGAAAGTTATGATAGCATAAGTGTGGTGAAGGTGTCACTCGTACATGTTGCAGTAATTTGAAGATAACTTGAGCTACAGAAATTCAATTAATGTGATTTTTATTCATTATAAAGCTAAGAGAATGAGCTACAACTTTCATGTTTACCACTTTACCCAGTTGGGACCAGATTGAGGTGAAAATCATGTTCGAAGTTGATAGACATATGCAGTTTTGCACTTAAGGCAACATGGATTAAGGCTGTATCATTGAGTAACTCATGGCCACGACGCTGAAAGTGAGACTGCCGTAGTGCCAGAAAACCATGGCCGCGACGCTTAGCATCATGGGGGCATCACATAAATTCTCGAAAGCACAACGTCGTAGTGCTGAAGAAGTAGCACTGCAGTGCTACCAAGGAAGGCCATAGCACCTTGACTCTAGATAATCATGGCCGCAGTGCCACCCTGATTTTCAAAAATATACCTTTGATGAAAAAGTGGAAAGTAAGGCACCTTGCACATATTTAAGAGCCTTTTTGAAGAGCATTCAGAAGGGAGGCAGTAAGCAACTACTCTGGAAAAAAAGAGCCAAGAACAAAGCAAGAAAACAAGAGAATTTGAGAGAGAATTGAGATTGCAAAGCTTTTATAATTAGTTTCGTTCTCTACTTTTTTGTTTCTTTTATTTTCTTTGCTTTAGATTCGTGGCTAAATTTCTTTGAATATTGTTTTTATTAGATATTATGAGCTAAACTATTTTTCTAGGATTGTGGTGGATTTCAACATGTAGTCTAAATATTAGTTTCTCTTTTATTTACTATGAATGGATATAGTTTTGCTTATTCAAATATGTTCTTAATACTTTTGATTGCCTGGCCAACAATTAACTAATTTATGAATCTAGTTGAGACTCGAAAGAGAGATTTTAGGTTGGATTGAGATTTAAATAGTATATGTTCACGTCACTTAGATAATTTGATTCGCTATTTGAGTAGACATACACCAATTGCCATACATAGCCAAATTAGAACCTTATTTAATTGATTCCCATAGACATATAATGACCTAATTAAGTTTGGTATTTGTGCAAGTATCTCGACAGAGACTTGTAAATAACCTTGGATTCTATGTTAGTAAAACCACACATGTATGTAAATAATAGGAGAAGTTGGTATCGGATGAAGTGTTAAATGAACCCATAATCCTAGGTTTTTAATCTATTATTTTTCTCAACATATTTAATTTATGTTAGTTAATTTAGTGCTTGTTTTAATTAATTTGCTAAATTTTAGTTACTTAAGTAAGATTTATTTGTCATAAATTTTAGTATTTAGTGAAACTTTAGAAACAAATCCTTGTGGGAACGATAATCTATACTTACTGTCTATATTACTTGTTTGATATGTATACTTACGTGTACAAAATCGATAACAATTATTGACATGAATTGTTATGTATGTAAAGCTAAAGAGGTCAATTAAATGACATGACATTGCAATTTATGAATCATCGAGGTAATAATGATCATGATAAGTATTGGGATTTATAGTACATGATAGATAGCTTAGTTGAAAACCCCTATGCTTAGTACGTCTTGTTAGTGAAAGTTCATTGAGATTGGTGTTGAGCTATTAAGCATGTGAGGCCTTAGGGCCATAATTAATTAATAAGGATGATTTATGTATGTGCGTTATGCATTAGTTATGTCCTTGGGAACAATCGCGTATGATGAATGGCTTATTAGAAAGGCATTATCCAAAATTAGCGGATGTGTGTAATTACTTGCTTAATTAAGGTGGGATTGTTGAAGCACATAAGGTTGTTGAGCCATGATTAATTGGTTTGAATAGCTTGAATACCTGTGTGGAGTTAAAGGCATGATGGCCTATAGATTTGATATGTTCCATTTGGTGGATGAATTCCAGACATTGATGTGAATTTGAGGATTGAGTGGCGTCTTCCCCATGATAATGTTTGTGATACCACCCATTGGGAGATTACTCTGAGTGATGACTATGCTTTAATACCACCCATCAAGAGATTACTTCGGGTGACGACTATGCTTTGATGCCACCCATCAGGAGATTACTCTGGGTGATGACTATGTTATGATACCATTCGTCAAAAGATTACTCCGAGTGATGACCATCACTGTAACATAATCCGTCGAAAGATTACTCTGGGTGATGACCATCATTGTCACACCATCCATCAAGTGATTACCTTGGATGAGCGATTCGATTCTACCGATTGGCCACCATGCTTGATTTGTGTATGTTCAAGGGAAAAACACTCGCAGTTGATGAAATTTATGCGATAAAGGCTTATGGTAAGTGTAGAATTTTAATGTTTGGTTGGGAAACATAGAGTTAGCTTATTATTGAATATGAGTGTACTGTAGAGACGAGATCACGACAAGGTAGTGTGGATGTGACGTGCATACTCAATATTAGAATGATCCTTGCACTTTCACTTTTGGGAGATGTTTGATGAATAGTCATGTATGCTTCCAGAATAAAATGCATGATATGTATTATGTGTACATCATATGTATGTCTAGAGGTAGTATTCCTAAACTAGTGATGTTATAAATGATGTGAATTACCTAAAAAGATTATGCCTAGGCTAAGAATAACAATGTGCAAATGAAATGAAGTGAAATGCCTAGAGGAACTGAATTTGGGCCAGACGATGTTAATGTGAATATGAACCTATGTTATGAGCAAAATGATGCTATGTCTGATATGCATGTGATGTATGCGTTTAGAAACGATTTGTCTAGACTAGTGAAATGTCTAAAAGGATTATACCTAGGCTAAGCATAAGAATGCAAATTATGAACTTGGCCTTCTGATAAGATGATATGCTATCATGATATGAAGTAATGTATGATCAGTCTAAGGATAATATTTCGGACGATGATAAGATTATGTATGAACAATTATGAATATGCATGATGAATATAATATTTTCGTGGATGATTTGGACGATGTATGACATGAGGTTGAGTGTGTCCATATCCTTGTGACTATGTATGCTATGGACAGGGATGGTGGTTCATCCTGCCTGTGATTCTTACCTACTGTGCATGATGTTATGTTGTTGGTAAGGATGGTGGTAAGCAGGGATGGTGGTTCGTCCCGCCTGTGATTCTTGCTTATTGTGCATTAATGATGTATAATGCTTGCAAGGGTGGTGGTTTTGTCCCGCCTGTAGTGCCATGATGTCATCTGTTGAAAATACTCCGAATGATGACTATTTACTCCGTTGTTTGCTTCGGCAATGGAGATGATATGATTATGCATGTTGTTCGTTGGTTGGCCACTGCATGTGACTATGTTATGTCCAGGGACCACTCTATAATATGATGATGTTATGACTACATAATGGCATGCCATAGAAAGGGAAAAATGTGAAATCATGTTATGTAATGTGGGGATTATGAATTATGTTATGCTATGAAATATGGTAAATGCAAGGGCTTGACATAAAAGCTATAGTTGATGATAATGCAAGATGATGCAATGCGAGCCTATGAAGTTTAAGGACTTATGCTTGATGTGAAAGTTGATAAGGCAAGAATGTTAAGCATGTGCATAGACGACCGAGTGATGGGCTAGTTCATTCGATAGATGAAGCCATTAAACAGCCATGATAGATGAGTATATATGCGAGCAACGTAGTACGACTACCATGAGAATGATAAGTGTTCACGATAAGTGACGTCCAACCTGTCCTATTATGTATAGATGAGCTTACAATTTACGTATGCATGCTTAGAGGATATGTGTTGTCACTATCCTTACATATTTACAATTGATTTATGTACCCATTCACTGAGTATTGGTATGACTCATCATTTTCAATTGTATGTGCAAATAAATAGACACCGAGGATCAGGTGGCTTAGTGTTGTTGCCGTCAAACTTGTAATTTTGACAATTAGTAAGTTATTATGCTAACGAGTCACTTTTTTGGGTCATAATCGAGTTTTATGCTTCCACAATATTTGTAAGTTATGTCTAACGGAGTATGTGGGCACTGCACTGCCCCGACGATTATGTGAATGGTTAAATGTTTTCAGAAACTAGCCAATGTACGGCTATGTTATGAACTTATGTTATTGTTTATGAGAAATAAGCTAAAATGTTTAATGTTTACTATAATTGCTAAAATGATTGAATGATATAATGATGGCTATGAGGCTTTGATGTGAATGGAATGTGTTGATTGGATTTATGTACAAGAGCTTTTTCGAATCTCATGAGTTTGTTTGCCAAACTCATGGACATCGATTGAGGTTGAATGCGATGTTCATTTTATTAAAAACGATTTCAAATAAATCGAATTAGATACACTATTAAAATTTTGTTTAAAAAATTAGAAATAAAAAAAATGACCAGTCGAGATTAGATTTGGCATTAGCATGTCAAGGAACCACCTCAAACAAGCTGAATCTCTCCTACTCTATTCTCCTTTTCTCCACATTTACGTCCCCTCCCTTCATCTCTCTTCTCACCCCTTCACTCTCCCTTGGCCAAAATGCTAAAATGACACCGTTTTTGGCCTGAGTAAGATAAAAAGATAGGTTTTGGAGCTAATAGAGTGCCAGGTGGCATTCCAAGATGATCCCAATCTTTTGTTGTATGATACGCATGACTATTTAATCCAACTGCCAAAGATTCAACTAGAAGGTGCAGTCACCCATAGAATAGAAGTTGTCCCCTGGTTGAAGCCTACGACTGGTTTTTCAAAGAATACATGGACTATTGCTCTTTGGATGACTTTGGCAAAAGTTTTGGTTTTAAAATCAAAAGGGTTTTGAGTTTTGGCTTTGTAGGATCAAATATCACATTCACATATTATGATTGAGCTTGCGGGATATACATAATATAGTATCAAATACTCAAATATTATACTATAAAATGATTAATGCATTGAATAATGAATAATTTAATCTGAATCTTTTCACGTGCAACAACATGAACGGAATATGATTACCATCTCTGTCTTCAAACTTTAATATCTAACCATTTTATATAACAGAAATGGACTAATGGGCTGTGAGGCATTGAATCAGGATACGTATATTTTCAAGAGAAAATTGTAAGAAATAACCTTCCTCGTAAGCTCAATTGAAAAATATTATTTTTTATAATTTTAACTATTTTTAGCCAATTTTTGGCATGACTTGACAACAATACCCTTTAAACAATTTCAGATAAGTTAAAATGGTTTCAGTTTTCTCTATCCCACCATCCATACAAAAATTTTAAAATTAAATCTCGATTTCTCTCTCTAGTCAAATACTGTTTATCTCACCATTTGAAGATAACATCAAGTTCTTTCTTATTTTGTTTTATTTTTTTAGATAGTGGATCTTAGGGTTCTCAAGGACGATGAATAGCGATTTTACTCTCTTATGGTGATTGCAGGCAGCATGATGAATTTGGTAATTGGATGCTTTCTGGTAATGACTTGTTTTGAAATGTGTGCTGTGATGGAGATGCCTGTATTGATGAGTTGGATCAGATTGGTTAAGATTATGAGCTAAAGGAAAATAAATAGCTGAAGTATGTTTGATGGGTTTTATGGTGGTTCATGGTTTTGTTGTGTTTGGGATTGGGATGATTGTTAAGCATGTTTGCTAGGGATTTTGATTTTTTTAATGAGATTTTAAATTGAAATTGTTCAAGAAATATTTTATAAAGGGAGTATATTTTGTTTTTGTATAAGGGGAGTGCGCAAGGCTCTCCCAATAGGGATTTATTTTGTCTTGCTTTGGAGGGTTATGGAGTTTTGTAACCTATCTTTTATGAAATGCACAATTTCATGGCTTAGCAAAAAAAAAAATACGTGTTTTAGGTTCTTGAGTTTATTAGTTTATTCATAAAATCCCAAAGTTAAAGAATTGAAATTGATTAAATTGGTTTTTAAGTATTGAGAGACTAGTTTTTAGGCATTACGTGACTTAATCACTGCGTGACTGATTTTTAGGCATTACGTGATTGGTTTTAGGCATTGCGTGATTAATTTTTAAGTAATGCCTAAGTCATACAATGCTTTACTAACTAGTCACGCAATGCCTTACTAACAAGTCACGCAATGCCTTATCAGAAACTAGTCATACAATACCTTATCAAAAACTAATCACGCAATGCCCAAAGTCAGTCTCGCAATGCCTATCAACTAGTCATGCAATGCCTTATCAAAAGCTAGTCAGGCAATGCTTTATCAAAAACTAGTCACGTAATGCCCAAAGTCAGTCACGCAATGCCTATCAACTAGTCACACAATGCCTTATCATAAACTAGTCACACAATGCCTTATCAAAAACTAGTCACGCAATGCCTAAAGTCAGTCACGCAATGTCCAAAGTCAGTCACGCAATACCTAAAAACTAGTCATGTAATTTTCAAAAATCACCAAAACTACTGAATTTCATTTAACAAGATCAACAACTTCAAACGATACACCATATTTCGTTTAACAACATAATTAATGAATATGAATGCTCAAAATGTTCAAAAGTTTTTCTTCATATATCAAAAATTACTCCAAAATGCTTAAAAATGCTCAAAATGCTCACAAGTTTTCTTTGTGTATCCAAAACTACTCCAAAATGCTCAAAATGCTTAAATGTTTTTTTTTTTTCTGGTAAGGAATACTTTAAAGATGAATAGTCTGGTGAGGAAAGCTCAAAAAACATGAGTCAGTTTGAGGCGCAAACCTAAACGTACTTGACCCGTTAATAGGTTTCGGGTTGAGACGCGGAGCCAAATAAATTGGTCGATTTCATTAAGGGTAATTTTGTTCAAATTTTAATTCTCTTGGCTAAAAACAGTTAAAATTATGAAGAGGTCTATTGTCAAAAACACGTTATGCATAGGACCCATTTAAAAAAAGAACTCTATTTTCAATGTGCATTATAGCTATGAAAGGCCTTTCCTTGCTTATACCATAGTCGTTGCATATGGACTATCAAGGTTCTGCTCAAATTAAAGAGTAATTCACTTTTCCATTTTCTCTATATAGAGCATCCAAAGGTTTAAACAAGGGACCAACGTCAAAATCTTGGAAAAGATGAGAATGATCAAAGTTTCAACTGCAACTATAGCTTCTGACTTCATCTTTAGCATAAGAAAATGAGACTACAAAATGCTGGAAAGTTGAATAATCTTCCCTCTTCCAAGAATTCATTTCTATATCAATTTTTAATTGTATCATGCAACAGTGCATAGTTTTAAACCGAAAAAAAAAAAAAACTACAGCTGATAGTTTGCTCTCATGTCTTGTACTGGTGGAACTGTTGAAACAAGAGCAAGTGTGACGTAACTCTTTCAGGTTATGTAGCATTGCAAAGTCTTATGTTTGAATTCAAACAACAGGTTTTTCAGACTGCAAGTCTTCCATACCAACATCAGGAGAAGTGATAACACTTTCTTTGTACTTGCACCATTTGGCACACATTATAAAATATCCTAAATTCAGGACTTCTAATGCAGCAACCAAGTAGTAAATGTAGTCTAACTTCCCCTTGTTAAGGTCCTCAGGCAACCAGTCCCCAGTTGGAGCCACTTTCGTGATCTTATGAACTACTGATATCAAGATACTGTTCAGATAATTAGCTAGTGCAAAGCCAATATGAGTAAAAGACCCCGCAATACTTCTCATGTTTTCAGGAAACTGCTTGTAGTAGAATTCCATTAGGGCAATTATGGTAAATGCCTCTGAAAGTCCTATTAAAGTTAGCTGAGGAATATACCACATCGCTGACAGAGAAGAAATTGCTCGTCTTCTCGAATCTATGCCAATTGGCTTACTGAGAGCAAAGGCTCTTCTCCTGTCCTCAACGATGGCGGATAAAAGCATGGTGACTATGGCCAGAACCATGCCAATGCCCATCTTTTGGAGGAGTGTGATTCCTCCTTCCTTTTTGGTGTACCTTTGGAGCCATGGAACAATGATACGGTCGTAGATAGGTATCCAGATAGTAAGGCCAATCATGATGAAGATACCATATGATGCAGCAGGAATGTTGAAACCTGTATTGCCAAGATGTCTGTTAGATTGAAGGGCTTGGAAGACTACATATGTTTGCTGTTGGACCATGGCCACATAGTATATGATTCCTGCTGCCCATACGGGAACAACTCTGATCACGCACTTTATTTCCTCTACCTTCTGCAAACTGCATAGTCTCCATGGATTGGCTGCTGATCCATCCGAGTTGATTTCATCCTCAGGGGTCAGTATTGCGGCTTTGTTTAGGAACCTGTTTACCCAAAAATAAACAGAGAACTTAGCTCTTAGTAATTTTATATGCTGTGTCTATTAACAGGCACAAGTCACTCTGAATTGCATTTTTTATGCCCGAGCCCAAGGCATTTTTTTGATTCTTTGTTGGTCAGATAATATGTCTCTGAGAAAGTACTTGTCAAATGGCTATAGCAAAGATTGTTGTTTAGATCACAGCAGGATATTCTCTCTGTTTTATTCCTCTTGTATCCTAGTTAACTAGTTTATTCTTCCTAAGACCATCGAAAAATTACACCATCAGCGGTTAAGAATATCATGCTAAACATTCTCCACATATTTTGGTAGTTTGACAGCCCTACCATTGAGTAGGTAAAGCTTCTAAAATGTGAATCAATAATAGTCCTAGAACAAAATTGGTGTAATAGCTTTAAGGTTGCCACTGCCTGCCAGATTTCAATCTAGGGATGTGCAAAAGTAGAATGGTAATTGACAAAATAATAAAGGTCAAACAACAAGAAAAGTCAACCCAACTAAGGAAAAATATTTTCATCAACTTGCAGATTAGCAGCTAAGTTGGTTTACCTTAATTGATCAGAGTAAGAAAGCTTGGAGTTGATAGAACTTTTTGGAATATGGTTAAATAGGGAGACCCATGGTTGCTCTGGCTGCTTCAATTGCCTCTTCCGAACAGCTGCCACCATGACTTGAATCACACTTGTTATTGGACTACCTTCTGGCCTCACTTTCACATAAATCCTTGTACCAATGAAGAACATCACGCATGATAAGAACATCATAAACGCAGGAATGCCTAAACCCCAAGCCCAGCTCACATCCGTTTGCACGAAGACGATGACTGTCAAAGATACCATCATGGCGAAGGTGAAGGTGAAGTAGTACCAATTGAAGAAGCTGCTTATTCCCCTCTTTCCGGACTCTGTTTCAGGATTGAATTGGTCTGCTCCAAAGGCCAGGTTACATGGTCTAATGCCAGCAGCTCCAACGACCAAAAGTCCTAGACCACTCAACAGAAAAGCCATTTGCCATGGTGTTGGCCCAGGACATGCTGCACTTCCACTGGAGTCGCAGGCTGGAGGATGCAACTTTGAGACAGCTGCTGTTAGGGTAACTAGAAGCATTCCCTTCAAGGTAAAAAGGGAAAGATTATTTCAGAATTGGATATCTTTGGTATGAGTTCATGAAGGCCTAAATAGTAAGTATCGGTACCAGTAAAGAGGCTACGGAAGCAAATCCCAACGTCTTGTATCGGCCGAAATAAGTATCAGAGAGGAATGCACCTATCAAGGTAGCGAAGCTACAGGTACCATTGAAAACGTTTACAAGATTTGTAGCAGTGATACTTTTCATGTTGAAGACGGCAGTGAGATAGACCAAAAGGTTGGTTGCGGTGCCAGTAGTCCCCAACTTCTCAAAAGTTTCATTCCCTGTAGTTGTTATATGCATCAAGAAAAGATAAATCAGAGGTCAAGAAAAAAAAAATATCATGATGGTGGAAAAGGAAGCTCTCTCCTTCCCTTACCTATGACAAAGGGCATGGCTTTAATTCCTCTATAGTTAATCTTTGGTTCATCGGTAGTAGTCGCAGTACTACCGTTCTCAGTCTTCTCCATGTTTTTCCACAAAGAAATCAGTCTCTCTCCTTTTCAGTTCCTTGGAGGGCCGAGCAGAAGATGTATGCAAGCTAAGTCGAAGAAGCTAGGCATTGAGTTTTTTCAGTAAGCCAGACATTATATGAAATTTCTGTCCGGATATGTTGGATTTTTTATAGCTACTTCATCCGTAAAGTCCTAAATGCTGACCAAGTGACAGAAGCTGCCAATTATTAAATGCTAAGTTAGTCTCCTTTTGTTCATTTCATACCTTGAATGATAACATCAAATTTGGGGCTATTGATTAGATGTTTGAAGGATGATGTGATGGCTCACAATAAGAAACCATCGACTTTTCCTTTTGATAAGATTTGAACAACCGGTCATAGCTCTAGTTTTTTTCATTTTTAGGCTACCGACTTCGATTTTAATCAGCTTTAATGACCTCCATTCTCTTACTTCAAGTTGTCAGAACGGGAAAAAGCCAAAAGGGCGAGATTGAATTGGAGTTTTCATCCTACCGTGCATGTCTTGAGGTAACTCAATTCTTTCCACACTATGAAGGGGACGGCCATCATGAGGTTCAATAATTATTGGTGTAGATTACAACTTTTCACACCTAAAGCTGCAAAACATTTTAATTTCCTCAAAATAGCATGAGGGTTGTCACACATCCCTATGTCGAGGTATAATAGTTAATTTTTTAAAATAATTAAAGATTATTTTTATATTATTAACTATATTGGTTCCTTTTATCAAAGTGAGAGTAAATTCATCTGATTTTGATAATGGGATAATATTATAATTTATAATATGATCTAATAAAGTGAATTATATTTTAATGTTATATATGAGTTTAATAGTGTAGAATTGTGTAAAAGATCTTATTCTTATTATCATGGTTAGGATTGAGGGTTCACTATACAAAACTTAAGTTTAGATTTTCTTTAACGTCTAGAAATTGAGTTTCTCACCTAATGATAAGGCATTAATTTCAATAGTTAATTTGGTCGATATTGTACTATCAAACCGTGAATAAAAAACCAGATAAGCTTTTGAGTATTTAAAATTTTTGTAACGTGAATCTTAAGTTAAATATAATTAATTATACATAAAGTTTAACAACTAGTATAAAAACAATAATAGTTTGCATTTAAATCCTTATGCATTAATCACATAAATCGTGACTATATGTTAAGGTTTAGTATAAAATTCTTAATCTTTTATGTATAGTGTAATTATATCTTGGACATTGCTTAATTGATGATATATTATTGATAATATGATGGATTTGTCTAATTATATCTATGAAATTGATTGAAATTGTGTTTATAAATTATTTTTTCAAGGGTTGTAGGTTATGAGATTTTTTAGTCAAGAATGTAATCATTTTATTTAATTTTAGAGAAATAACTTGAGATTGTTGTTTCTTGATACCTAAAGATTATTATTGAGCCATAAACTTGATTAAATACATGAATTTGGCCAAAAAATTGGTTTTATAATTTTTTAATTTAATACTTGCGGTTTTAACCTGAATTTCTCATAAACTTTGTCAAAACATTTATGTGTTTTTGTCATGATACAATTTCGCGTCATGACCGGTGCAAGGACCTAAGTAGGCAAACCCCACTAGACCCAAGCAAGCCTCATGAACATGAACAACATAAATATAGCATATAACACTTAATAATGAGCATATGTCTCAACACCTATAACATGATTATAATATGTATATATATATATATATATATATATATATATATATTTATATATATATTTCATCAAACATATTTCATGACTCAAAATGACATTTCAATGCACAATTTGCATGCTCAAGTTATCTTTAACATGTATAGTCACATTACATAAACATATCTCATATGCTAATCCTGGGCTATGTTATAGCATGCACCAACACATCACAAATACGAAATAACTATTGACAAGACAGCTGAATGGACTCAAGAATGTCTAATGACATCTTCCATATATGTCTTTAGTTGGAACTTACCAAGATATAGTTGGAAAGCTCTCCAAGAATAAAGATCTGATCAGCCTATTGATCTAAAAACATAACATAAATTTAAAAAGATGAGTATAAAACTCAGTGAGCATATATGGGAAGGGAACAAGCCAAAGCAAAAGTGTTTGAATAAAACAATACCTTTTCTTGAAACATGTATTTTTGAGATAAATCAATATCTTTACTTAAATCATGTAATTTTTAAGTAATTCAGATGTAAATTCAATGGTTTCAAAACCCATTATAAACTTAACTTGAAGTGGCTAAACAAAACCAAGTGCAAAGAATTTAACAATAGCATTTTTACAAAATACACTGCAAGGATCGATCCTTTTGAGACAAAATGCTTTTGGTAACGTTTTACCTTCCAAGGATCGATCCTTTCCCCTCAAGGGATTGAACATTCATTCAAAAATTTCCAAAATTGGCTTAAAAATTTGAGATTTTGATCCTACCAAGGGGAGTAAACATCCTTCATTCAAAATGCCCAATTCCTAACACAAATCAAGAACAATAAACATTTCCAAACTTGAAGTTTTCCAAATCATGATACAAATTAATTAAAGAACAAATACCAAGTTCAAATCACATCTTAAAACATTACATTTTGTGGAGCTTAATCAAGAAGTACATAATAAAGAACCAAGGGTACTCCGACCCAAGGATAATGTGATAGCCTCACTATCTAATGTTGTCCAATGCATATAGCCACTAACGATGTCCGCGATAGCATACTTTAAGCACTTTGACCTTAGTCATGTGCCTAGTCCACCACACATGGCTAGCACAATCTCTCCTGCTAGCCAGAGCAGCTGACTTTGTGCACAAAGACTAGTGCCTTTTGTCGCTTAACTCAATGTTAGAGTTAATATGGAATTAACATGTAAACATAGAATGATGTGTATGGATAATTGAACAACCTCTTGTATGAAAGTGATATGGAAATATTAATGATAATTGCTTATGTGAGCATTGGCTTTTTTGGATTGAGCATGGAATTGTCCATTGGTATGTACACTTGTAAATGTGCGTATGGTTATGTTAAGTTAATTGATGCATGTATGGTTATGTTGATGATGTGTGGAGATGAAGGCGAGAAGGGTGTAGACGAAGGGCCATAGACCATCATGTTATTGCCATGGGATGGCATACGAGGTGTCAACAAAAAGCCCTAGTCCATTGAGGCACTAATGATTTGGAAAGTATGTCGGGTGTAGACAGAAGGCCTTAGTCCATCATCATGATATGTGATATATGGCAACGGAGTGCAGACAAAGGGCTTTGGTCTACTATGTTTGTGTCAATGGGAAGACACTCATGTTATTATGTGATGAGGCATAGCTTATGCAACATGTGTATGATGATATCTATCGTAACGTGCGGGTCTAGGAACCCAACCGCCAGACGCGAGTGAAAACTCTACAAACTAAGAGTCACCGCCAATCTTTTTTACTAGGTGCGATTGGCCACCTATTGACTCGATTCTAATCGATGAAGTCTTAAATTAATTTTAAGCCTACCGAAAGAATCTTAAACTAGTCTACACTTTTCTAAGTCTAGGTTCGAGAGTTCGATTACGCTCGGGAAAAGATTAGAACCCTCGGGATGCCCGTTTCGTGAACGGTACCATTTTTAGATTATCCTATTGGGCTTTTATTATATTTCCTTAGTTATGATTTATTTGTTTTATATCCAATTTTATTAAAATATTTTGTTTGATTCTAAAATGAAATGCAAGTGTGAGAAAAGATGAGATGCATGACGTGATATAAAAATGTCGGACGAATAACCTTTTATTGAGGACGTTCTCCCAAATTCGCCCATCATACTGGTGGGATACTGGGTGTTTTCTCACCTAGGGAATTATCCGAGAAACTCACCTTCGTAAATTCAATGAATAATTCCCATCATCGGGGTCATCGTACGTTTTCTTTTCAAATAATATTTTCGTGTATAATGAACCTAATACGGGCAAAAGCCTTTTATTAAAGATGTTTCTCGAGCCCTCCCATCATACTAGTGGGACCCGGGGACACCTTTTCACCTAGCAAACTTTTCGAGGAATACCCACCTTCGCAAGATCCTCGAAAGATCCCATCATCGGGGCTTAAACTCGAAAACAAAAATATTTATATGCAATGATATGCATGATGCAACATATATATATGTATATATATATGCTATGCTAATGCAGTTATCTTTTTTTTTTGTCATTTTTTATTATTTAATTATTATTTTCATTTTATTTTATTCTTTATTATCATATTTTCTATTTTATTTCTAATTATTATTTTTTTATACCTTACATTTTTATTCTAAGTTACTCTTATATTTTCCTTTTATAACTAGATAAATTGTTTATGATTCCATGTTATTTTAGTGAACAAAATTTTATTTTTCTTTTACATAACATTTTATTAATCTATAGTTTATACCATTAGATATTTAATGATTAATTTTAAATTAGCTATTGTTTTGGATTTTTTTCCTTTTTTTTATTTATTTTGTCTATTTATTTAATGTCATGTATATTGCATTTTCACATATTAATTATTTACTATATATTTGAATTATTATTATTTTTATCATTTCTTTTTATCTATTGTTATTTATTTATTATTTTTATTGAGTAATTTTTTGTATAGTCAAATTCTTTATTTATTAAAAATTTCGGTATCTTGAAATCGAGGCCCTCCCATCGTACTGGTGGAGCCTTGATTCGGATTCCGAACCTAGGGAATATGGGTCCGGGATTGCGACTTCTCACGTCCTGACCAATCATCCCATCATCGGTTCATAGTACTTATAGTTAATGTCATGGAATATTATTATCATTTTCCCCTTTTTTTATCATTATATTTTTATATTTTTATTATACATTTGTAATAAATATTTTCCTAAACATAAGTTCTTTGTAAAACTAAACATTTACTAAAATATTATATATATATATAATTTTTTATTCTTTTCTTTTTTATTTTTTTATTTTTTTACGCTTTATTATTTCCATATTCTCATATCTGTATAAATTTCCTAGTCTAAAATGTCATCTAAAAATTTAGAACATTACACTATAATAATTAATTAATTTTACCTAATATTCCTAAAAACATATAAAATGGGCCTGACTAAAACACAAACATTTCCATAAAAAAGGTTAAAATTTTTACCTGATTGGGCTAAACTGGCCCAAATGACTAAACCACTTTAGCTAACCCGTCACTATAAGCCTGCGGATTCGCTCCAAGGCCTACTGTCCACCTGTTGCCTAAAACTACGTCGTTTAATGCTTCTAACCCTAGGTATTTAAACTCTCTTCCCTCACTTCTTTCTTCATTTCTTCGCTCTTGTTTCTTTCTCTAAAACCCAAACTCTCTCCCTTCTCTCTACCAAACCGTCGACCACCCCAAAACGGGACTCTCTTTGTCGCTCTCTTCCTACCGTCGGCCGCTACCCTGCACCGGACCTCCTTCCGCCGATTGAATCCTTTCTCTCTCTCTCTCCGTCGTTCCAATTTCTCTCTTCCCCCTCTCTAAATTTTCTTCTCCTTAATACCGACGATTCACCTTCGATTCAGGTTTCCTTTTGCTTCCTCTCCACTTTCCAACCGTCGGCCTTTTTGCTTCTTCCTCTCCACTTTCCAGCCGCCGGCAGTGCAAAGGACCAAAGCTTTCCTGTTTCAACAAATCAGAAGCAAGAAGAAAAAAAAAAACTTAACTCTCACTCTCTTTCTCTACACTACGGCGGTGAAAAAATCCCTCCCCATCTTCAAATACTTTACCGGCAGCTTGCAAACCCACCATCTCCAAACTCAAACAACCCACCGGTTACCGAAATCCCTTCCAAATCTCTCAAAAAAAAAAAACAAACTAAAAATCCCCAAAAGAACACAGCTACCCGTTTTCTCTCCTTGTGAATTTTTTATTTTTTTATTTTTCTTTTGATTTTTTTTTCGATTGTGGATTGTTTCTGGCTGCTAGACTAGGATTTTTTGATTTTTTGATGCTGTGTTTTTGGGTTGATAGGGATTCCTAGGAATTTTTGGTTTTCAGATTTTAGCTCCCGGCCCCTTTTTCGTTGTGCTACAGTGCCCCCTTTATATTGGGTTGAAGGGGACACGTTCCACTACTTTGCCAGACGCGAATTTTTCACGTCTGGCAAAGTGAGGGTGGTGCTTGGCAGGGTGCGTCCGCACCCTGCCAATCGTACCCCTCTCTCTCTCTTCTATTTTTATTTTTATTTTTATTATTATTTTTTTAATTCATTTTTGTTTATGATTTTTGTTTTATGATTTTTTGTATTTTTTCTTTATATATATATTTTTAATTTTTATTTCTTTTTTTGTTTATCTAACGAAATTTACAATGTCTACAGCTGCCTCTCTTTGCACATTTCGATAATCCGAAATAGTGCAAAGACGTAGACACTATACTTGATCTAATTCATTAATTCTCTTATCAAAGCTCTTTTTTTCCTCTTTTTTTTTGTGTTTTTGTTTTGTTTTTTTTTTGTGATTTTGTTTTTCTCTTTTTTTGTGTTTATTATTTTTTTATCTTTTAAATGAGGCTCCTCAAAGCTGAGGCAATGTAACTTTAAAAATCTTGAAACTGATTACTCGGAGGTTTTGAGAGAGAAATGTGCCCGGAAGTTTTGAAAATGTACCTGAAGACTTTATAGAATGTACCCGAAGGTTTTGAAAATGTACTCGGAGGTTTTGAAAATATACCCGGAGGTTTTAAGAGAAAAAATGTAGCTCCTCGAAAAATGAGGTAACGTAACTTTAAAAAATCTTGACACTAATTACCCGGAGGTTTTAGAAGATGCACCCAGAGGATTTAAGAGAATAATGTGCCCGGAGGTCTTCAAAATGTACCCGGAGGATTTAGGAAACGTGGCTCCTCAAAAACTGAGACAACGTAACTTTAAAAAATCTTGACATTAATTATCTGAAATGTTTCAAAGTGGTTCTCAAATTAGTCAAAGCTTGATGTCTTTGCATAGTTTTTTGTGTTGCAAGGATTTTCTCCTTTCCCAATGCATAGAAACATGTGTGAATATTGACTATTGCACAAAAAATTTCCAACCTCACTGTTGCATGGTCATGTGCATGCATGCATGATTGCATGACAGGAGGAAAAGTTACCTTTATCTCATCATTTCATTTCAGTGTCTTCCTCTATTGAAAGCCATTCTTCCTATCTTTGCACACTCTTCTATAATCTTTTTGTGCAATTGCCAATCACTTTATCACAAAAGAACTTTTTTGCTAGTCTTATCATATCAATCCCAATTCTTGAAGTTATTTCCCGAAGATGGATACCCCCATGAGATCGTGTGCTAATTCAAATTTGATTTCAAAGATTCCATACCTCTTGATCCATGAGAAAAGATTCACAAAAATGCCTGTCTCATCATTTAAAACTTTTGATCTTCATATTACAATAGCATAAGTTACTTTACAAAAATGCATAACTCTCTATTTCCTTCAAAGCATCCTGAATTTTGATAAAATTGCCCTCCAAAACCAAATTTTTTGTTTTTTTTATGACTAAAAGTAGTTCAAGTTTGGAACAAAACTGAGTCAATTTGACATTTTTCCAAGATGTGATACTTGAATCTCTTGAAAATTGATGATTACTGTTTGAAATGATTTTAGATGAGCCAAATGACAGTCTGGTCTTTCATATGGGTTGGATGGTTTAACACATCAAGGTCTTGGTAATCAATAAAGATTTTCACCATTTCATGAGGGAAAGAAGAAAAGTTGAAGTTTCTCTGTCTAAGTTCACAAAGGTATATTGATTTTTGCAAGAAGATTCCTTTCGAATCATAATCAAATTTGACATTCTCTATACCTCATGATATGTGGCAAAATGATAAATGTCAATACCAACTACTATAGGCTTAATATTGCAGAAGGCTATTTTGACAAAGATAGGCTCAAAATTCAGTATTTTGTTTTTCAAATGATCTTGAATCTTTAAGGGTGCTTGAGAGTCTTAAACCCTTAGGAAAGTGCCCAACGCATTCAACTACCCTGAAATGGTCCATCCCTAGTGCTTCTTGTTATCACCTTAGTTGGAATTATAAGTGGCTTCATAAATTCCCATTTTCGTTCTAGACTACCTTTTTGGGTTTTCACCCTAGAGCTTCATCTTTTTCACTCACTTTTTTTCTTTTTTTTGTCTTTATCTTTGCTCTAAACTGCCCTTTCGGGTTTTCACCCTAGAGCTTCATCTTTCTCACTTGCTTTTTCTTTTTTTTTTTTATTGATTGTTCCATCATGCACTTGAAAAACTCAAACTTTGTCAAAAATGACTAAAGGGATTCAAGAATGTAATTTTAGCAAAGAAAAGAAGTCAAAGTTTCATCTTTCATGTGATGGTCTCTTTCTCTAAGATAGCTCTTCAATTTAAGTATCCACACTTGATCAAAATGGACTTCTTCAATCACGTAATATAGGCTATGGTTAAAGGTTATGAAAGTAATGGATACATAGGCCCAAAACATGTATTTAAAGCTGATTAAACCAAGCATCATTCATTCTGCTCTAAGGACTCTTTTTAAGACATTTGTCCTTTCTTAAAGCATGTTTTTTCCACCATTTCTCTTCTATGCTTTTTTCTTCCTTTCTTTTTTTCAACTTTCATTTTCATTTTTTCTTCTTTATTCATTTTTTCAATCTTCATGTTGATGGATTGAGTTTGAAACTTTCAAAAACTCAACTTCGCATCTGTTCCCCATAATATAACAGATGATTGTTTTTCCCTCAAAATGAATCTTTTATCATCCATGCTTTTGACAAAAATTTTTCTTCAATATTGCCCCCCAATGTGGGAAGTGATCCTTGGTTGAGGTGCATTTTAGAGACAATGTAATAGGCTCAAAGGGGTAGCAAGTGGAAAATTTCTCATTTGTGAAGGGAAAATGAAACATGGCCATTTATCCTCTCAACTATGGTTACTTCTATTGAAGAGCAAATCCCTAGAAAAGAACAATTTCAAATCAAAGGATGATTTTTTTCCACTTTTGACACCATTTGAGTATTTCAAGTGCATAATGTCACTATCAACTTTCCTCGCCATTCACTCACTTTCTTTTTTTTTTTCGTTTTTTCACTTCACAACTGAAGATTGAATCTGTCAAACCCTGCTTTGCAAAATAATTATAATGTCATTCACATGCTCGATAGAATGTTTGTATATTTAGGAAGTTCGAGAAATCGTTAAAAGACGATATTGCCCCTAATGGTATCATTAAGTCGATTAAGCCTCGAACTAGTTCAAATAGGAATTTTAAGGTGAAATTAAGAGTTTCACAGCTCAGGGATGACTCAAAACGGTAATTAGGAGTTCGAGGATCAATTCGGAGTCAAATCGAAATTTTCACTATCTAGGGGTAAAATTGTAATTTTTCCACTCGCAGACAAAATTTGAGATTTTGAGAGAATTTAGATCACATTTGACAAATTGGAGAATGGTATGAGTATAAGGGATGAAAAATATGTCTATGGGCAATTTTTCATTTTTTTGGGTAAAAATGTAATTTTTTCACTTTACGGGGGCAAAAGTGTAATTTTTAAAAATTTGCTCCACCAAAACTTTGGAAAAGTCTAGAAATTTCATGGAGGACATGGATAATTGAAGAGGATTGAGTGGTAGAAAAAGAAAGTAAAAAAGATGGCTAGAAAAAAATAAAATAATAAAATATTCAAAAGGTAAATAAAATAATAATATTTTATTAAGCCTATTAAAAGGCTTGAAAGTTCCAGAATTCTTCATTGGGATGGTCAGCCAAAACCAGCAGGAGAGAGAGAGAAATAAGAACAAACCCTAGAGTGAGAAAATTCAAAGAAAAAGTGTGATTTTTCAAGGAATCAAGTGTTTAAAGGTATGATTTTTCAAGCTTAGCTTAAGATTTATCAATTTCATGCATTTCCCATCATTTTTCATGGTTGAATCATGTGATTTGAGGATGAATTCAATTCTGAAAAAATGGGTTAGGAGAGAGAAACTTGTTAGATTAATTTGATTTTAAGTTATGTTAGTGTTTTAAGTTAGTTTAGCATATTTAGAAACAAAATAACAAGAAAAGAATTCATTTTCCTCCATTACCATTATTGGCTGAATTTTCTAGGGGAATATTAGCTGATGATCTTGATGTTTATTTGAGGAATTATGATGAATAATGATGAATTATGAGTCTAGAAATATAATGGAAATTTTCGGAGCAAAAATATGAATTTTTACCCATTAGGGGTATTTTCGTAATTTGCTATCAAGATTGATAATTTGCACCACACTAAGGGACATTAAGTCAATTTGGATGCAATTGAGGTATAGAAACTGAAAAAAATTAATTTGGAGTTTAAACGGACGCGTATATCGATTTAATCGGGTAATAGGCCGAATTAGGTCAGCACCGCATTTAAGCGGTAGTCGGATAAGTTGCATGTCATATCATGCATATATACCGAGCCTGAATTGATTTTATAATGGTCAAGCATTGATGTGGTGAATTATGTATTGTACATTGTGGATAGGTGGTGAGCAAATTACACTGGTAAAAGTACCAAAATTGTGCTTGAAGACTGGGATTAGGAGTACATCGACTCCTAGAACTGTGAGTGGACAATTTGTCGTCTTAAATATCTAGAGTTATTATACTTGTTTGATGCTTTTATTGAATGGTGAATTTAAATTATAAAATATTATGTTTTCCAATTAAAATATTTTTTTAATAAAAATGAGATTTATACTGATTTTAAAATCAAATATTGCTTTGGGAAAATTGATAATATGGAGACTGTGTTGAAATTTATGATTTTATATGTTATTGAAATTGGGACTTATGACAATATGGTAGCATGATGGCTAAATTTTTGGGGTTGGCATGAAATATATGAACAGTTTTGGATTGGTTTTGGTAGACTGAATTACATTTTATTCGCCATATTATGCTACTAAAATTTTTATGGGTCTGGTGGTATATTAAATGGTCACTGTAGTGGTGGGGGTTTCCGTGGACTGCCTATGAGAGGAGCACGGTAACCCGATTATATATTAACCTCCGGGGGGAGATGTTGAATGAAGTATCTCCTGAGGTAAGATTTGAATGCACCTCACGGTCACTGCAGTGGTGGGGGTTTCCGTGGACTGCCTATGAGAGGGGCACGGTAACTCAATTATGTATTTACCTCCGGGGGGAGATGTTGGGTGAAGTATCTCCTGAGGTATGATTTGAGTGCACCTCACGTTCGGGCCACCACGTGAGAGTGAGACTCAGCCAACGCCAAGGAACGGCTGTGTGTTAGATGTGAAAACATGTTTATGGGTATGGGTCATTGAACAGCCTTGGCGGTCTCAGTGGGATACCTTAACGAAGGTACCTGCGAGAATGATTTTGGCAGGGGCCAAGTTTAAGAAATTCATAAGCCGAGAAATTTTGATGAAAAGAAATTGTTTGGTATAGATTGAAACGAGTTTTGTGTTATGAACATTATTGAGATATAACGTTTTTATATTATCTCCATCTACTCGGCTTTAGATGCTTTTGATGGTAATTGTTTACTCACTGGGATTATTTAATCTCACCCCTCTTCCTATCCACTTTTCAGGCTCAAGATAATTTGTTGATAGTTGATTAAGACGAGAATTAATCTCGGAGTTGCATCTTAGAAAGTAAGGGTTCGTAGCCCTACATCTTCATAGTCAGTTAGGGACCCACGTGTCACTGTAAAAGTAATTTTATTCTTCAGTTATTTGATTTAAAGTATGTATGAATATATTTAGCTTTTACACCATGTTTTTAACGAGTTTCGGTATTTTCGAAGAAAAATGATGAAAATGCCCCTGTGAGCCAGAAAATAATATTTTATTGTTTTGATTTGGAAATGACTTATGATTTTTTTGAAATGTGAGATTTAATAACTGTCACTCACTGGGGAGATGCAGAAGCTGATGCTAAGCCTTGCGGGATTTCGATCGGCATTCGGGGTAATGAGTGCCTATCGGGACGTCGCGACGGTTGTCACGGGCTCGATGGGAGTTCCGGGTCGTGACAGAATCAACCTTTCCAAAGTGAAAGGATTCATCAAGAATGTTTTCTTTCTTAATCAACCACTCAAATGAAGGCTCAGGAGACAACTCTTAACAATAAAGGTTCCTTAGAAGCCTTCAAAGATCTAATATCAGAACACGTTCTCATGGTCAACTCTTTTAAGAAACACTTTTGCTAAATGAGAGGGGAAAGAGGGCTATTTTTTAAAGCCAAGGTTTCTTGAAGGTATTAGGTAATCTTGTTTTTGGTCATCATGCCCCAGAATAAGATCAAGGATGATTTTGAAAGGTTTACATTTGGCATACAGTTAAAAGAAATTAGAGAGGTTTTGGCATGTTTGAGACTTTAGCATAGTCTTGACATTTATTAACCTACCACATTCAGAGTCTTTACAACAGTGCTTGGTTTGCTTGAATTTTAAAGAAAAATTTTGTAAAACAATCAATTATAACATTGGTCATTGCCTAGACAAAGATCATTGTCTTTTGGTATCACATGATAAGGTTAATAAACCTTCAAAACTTTGTTTCCTTTTGAACTCAAGTTCTTGAATATCCTTATTTGAATGGTCTTGGGCTCCAAAGTGTTTGAAGAAATGGTTAGAAAATGTTTGCAAGGACAAGTTTGTTCCAAACAGTAACCATCAATTCTTTCGAGATTATGTGCACATTTTATTGCCTAAAACCTTTTTTCATTTATGACCCTTCTTTCTTTCTTTTTTTCTCTTTTTTTGTTGTTTTTTTTAATATTTTTTTGTTTTTATGATCTTGAAAACATGTTATAAAACCTTTATTAAATCAATTGTATCACATCATAAAACTTCAAAAATTTTCATTCAACAAAAATATTAATGCTTCAATTACAGCTCTTTACAAAATCGTACTCATGCCATGCATCTAACAACAAAATAAGAACTCCGAATCATCCATTTTTCCTACAAGTAATTTGCTTGAGACATGAGGCTTTTTCAACTTTCGAACAATAGCTCACTTTATGGCACAACCGATTTCCAACGTTCTATAAGCTCAAGAGTCAAACTGCCATCCTTGATGAGATTTTCAATTTTCTCTTTCAATTGCCTACATTTCTCTATTGAGTGTTCAATTGCCCCCATGTGATAGTCACATTTAGCATTAGGGTCATAATTCCTTGCCGATGGGTTTGGAATTGTCTTCATTAGCACCAGACTGAGGTATTGATTCTCAATTAGTATAGGCAAAAGTTTCAAGATTGGCATGGGCAATTGGCGAAGGTTGGGTTTTGGCGATGACTGAGGCATAAGCGAAGGTGTGGGTGCTCTTAGATGAAAAATTGGTTACGAAATTGATTGATAGGGACACAGGCTATGGGAAATATGATTTCGAGTGAGGTAGAAAGGTTAGTATGCAGAATGAAGATGGTATGGATTAATGCCCCTTGGTTGCTCTTTACATGTGATAACTCGTGCCTCCCTTCTCTTTTTCTTTGAGGCATTACAATTTTCCATGCTACTGACACTATTCTCTTTGATTTAACCTTTCTTAATTGCATTCTCAATCATCTCTCCTAAAATCACTATGTCAGTGAAGTTCCTGGTAACATTTTCGATTAGCTTATCATGGTATAGTGGGGGTAGAGTACCAATAAAAAACATTGTTATTTCTTTTTCAGTGAGAGGTGGTTGAACCTGTGCAGCAACATTTCTCCATCTTTGAGCATATTCCTTAAAACTCTCAGTGTCTTTCTTCTCCATGTTCTACAAAGAAAACATATCCGAGGCCATGTCCAAAACATGTTTATACTGAGCTACAAACGCCCGAGCCAGGTCCTTCCATGTGTGGATTCGATTGCAATCTAGCTGGACGTACCACTTTGCTACAGCACCAGTGAGGCTGTCTTGGAAGCAGTGTATCAGGAGCTTGTCATCATGTGCATGTGCAACCATTTTTTGACAATACATAGCGATATGAGCTTTTGGGCATTTGGTTCCATCATATTTCTTAAAATCTGGTACTTTGAACTTAGGTGGGATGATCACATCAGGTACCAAACACCAATCTATTGCATCAATAGAACCATAGATGTCCATCCCTTCAACAACTTTAAGGCGCTCATCCAAAAGGTCATGCTTTTATTGCATTTGCAATTCTTTCTTTAGCTCAGAAGATTCTCCTTTCAATTTTTCTTGCTTTCCAAGGTTATCTAAGTCAGGAATAGGAGTTGGGTCAGAGAAATTTACCCCCGAAAGTGACATAGTTTGCCTTTTCAAGGGCAATTGGCTCTGTCTTTGCAAACTTGATGATCCTTCGAAAGACCTATCCTCTTTACTAGTGAACATCTCCATTAACCTTTCTAATTGTTTCTTTATCTCGTCTTGGCGCTTCTCGATCTTGTCCAATTGTTTTGACTACTCATCTCCCATGATTCAAATTTGAGTCCACGTATCACACAAACAACCAAAGGGCTTTCTCGAGCTTTTATCTTTTCACCAAAATGAAAACAAATTAGATTGAGTGATAAGTTCTTCTTTACTAGAGATCTTCCTAAATGTACTCCTTCTTTATACAAAACTTGGAAAAAGATTTTTTATTCCATGAAACCAATGACATTGTTGCCTCTCATTTCATTGTATGTAGCGAAGTCAAATGATAGTACTTACAAAAAAGTGGATGAATGATAAATGCATGGGTATCAAAATGGATGTTTAAATGCATGACAAGATGACTTATGAGTCAATAGATGATGAATAATTTGGGGCACTTTTTTTTTTTTATGCATGATGAGATTACAATAAAATCTAAGTTGTAAAAACATTTATTTTTCCATTAATCATCATCTTTTGTTTTATCTTTTTTTTATATATATATATATATATTTTGTTGTTGTTGTTGTTGTTTTTTTTTTTTGAGAAATCCTCCCGGTTATTATGAAACAAAATTTGATCCAAATTGTGATAATTTTCTTGCATCATTCAAGGAACAAATTCATTTTCTAATAATTGTTCACTAACATAAATCCAAACTTCAAAAGAAATTAAGCACAACTATGTCTAAACATTAAATATCCTAAAACCTTAAAAACTTTTACTCAAAAAGAAAAAGTCCTAACAAAGTCCACTTTTGCCACCTAGACGCCTATTTGGATACCTTATCACCCTGTCCGACCATCTTTGCTGGATCAAACCACCTTACATCTATCAATGCTTGTACCTTATGCTTGAATGCAGTACAATCTTCAATGGAATGTCCCATTATTCCACCATGATAATCGTATCTTGCATTTGGATTGTACCACTTTGGATATGGAGGTTTCAAGGGTTCTATAGGCATAGCAGCAACAAGGTGATCTTGAACCAATTGGCGAAAAAGTTCTCCATAAGAAATGGGAATGGGATCCAATTGTTTAGGTTGTTTCTTTTTGGATTGCTTTTGGATAACACTTAGGCTAGGAGCAGGGGTGATAGATGATTGTGTGAACAGTTGGGCTCAAGGAGCTTATTGAGAAGGCGATCGAAAGGTGCTTGGGCAAGGGTGAAAACTTGGATGCAGACCAATGTTCATGGGTTGAAAAGTTGGTCGAAAAGTGGTAGGTTGGAAGTATGTGCTCGGTGGCAAACCACTATTTAAAGGTGGTGCAGGGCTTAGAGGTCCCATCTTGGATATTGAGCTCTTCAATTCAATCATCTACATATTCAACTCGTCCATCCCTTTCATAACTTTTTCCAAACCTTGATCTTTACTTGGGTCACTGAGTGAAATGTTGGTCTTATCAAGGACAAATTGGCCTTTCTTCAATGGCTGCTTGAGGTGTGGTTCAGTTTGAAGCGATTGGAATTCTTGAGGGTGAATCCCATTGGTTCTGTTGAGACATTCAACCATTTCCATCAATTTGGCAATCTGTCCCTTCATCTCTCGAAGATCATGTTCGAACTCCTCTTGATTGCGCTCTAGTGCGCTTATCCTTACTTCCAATTGATGTTTCATATCCTTCAACCCCCTTAACTCAAATTAAATAAATTAGAAAAGGAGTTTCGAAATTTGACTGAAACCTTTCTAGATGTTTTCCATAAATGTGGATTTATTCTATTTCCTTCAAACCTAATAAAACTGTGTGGTTCCTTATTATGGGAATAAATATGGTTAGAAATAAAGAAAAGATGAATATATGGATATGGATGCAAATATGTCATGTGTATGAATGCATGAAATGCAATGCTGCTTTGATGAATGGATGAAATGATATGCAATGGAGTACCCGCAAAATGTAAGAAAATTTAAACATTGTACATGCAATGCGAGTACAATAAAAACTATTTATTATTATTTTTAATCATGTAAAATGAGAAGTGGAAGATCTATTCAAAATTAAAATCCTTGTGTCTTTTTTTTACTCTTTATTATTTTTTTTCTTTTTCTTTCTTTTTATTTTCATAATTTTTAAAGAACCAAAGAAATAAAAGAAAAGACTTTTGTTTGTTTTCTTTGCCTTACTATTTTTTTTATTTTTTATTTTAAAAAATATTATTTGAAGAAAAGAACTCCCTTTTTGTTATTTATTTTACATATATATTTTTTAGACTGACTAGGATGCCATTTAGGGAAAAATAGTCAAAATTATTGTTGATATTGACATATTCATCCACTCTACAATTCCTCATTTTTTCTTTTTCTTTTTATTATTTCCATAATGTTATGCAAGAAATCAAAATAGAGAGACTGAGAAGTATTCCTTCATATGTTCCTATTTAAAGGTACCTCCTTCACAGTATGTTGGACTGGCTCTACTTAAAGGAAGGCTACTCACAATTTTCTATATGCCGAGTTGGGGTTACAAACGGAGCTAAAGGTTCCCAAATCATTCTTCACTGTCATCCACGTGGACTAGTAAGGCACCCCAATCCTCACCCATTATAGGCTTCAAACGAACTAGGTTTGATTTGAGTATGAGTCTTCACTAGCCCATGCGGAGGTTATCACCTCACGAGAGCGTAGCTACTAAACTCCCTCCTAAAAATGGATATAGCCCGGGTAGAGGGCTTATGCATGAATGTAAAATGTGCTGCGTGTGTGAAGGAAGACATCGATTTTGGACCAATCATCTCACATCCCTCTATCCTAAATCCCCACAATTATTAAAAGCAATAAAGTAACAAATGCGAAATAAACAAATGCACTAAACAAAATATGCAGAACAAATCATCAACACTAAGGAAACATCGAATTATTTAAAGCTTTGGATAACCTATTATTATTTAATGATTCAACTCTCGGTAGTCCCCAGCGAAGTCACCAACTATCATAACGTGCGGGTCCAGGAACCCGACTGCCAGACTCGAGTGAAAACTCTAAAAACTAGGAGTCGCCACCAATCTTTTTTACTATGTGCGACCTATTGACTCGATTCTAATCGATGAAGTCTTAAATTAATTTTAAGCCTACTGAAAGAATTTTAAACTGGTCTACGCTTTTCTAAGTCTAGGTTCGGGAGTACGGTTATGCCCGGAGAAAGATTAGCACCCCCGGGACACCCGTTCTGTGAACGGTACTATTTTTAGATTATCCTATTGGGCTTTTATTATATTTCCTTAGTTATGATTTATTTGTTTTATATCCAATTTTATTAAAATATTTTGTTTGATTCTAAAATGAAATGCAAGTGTGAGGAAAGATGAGATGCATGGCGTGAGATAAAAATGTTGGACGAATAACCTTTTATTGAGGACGTTCTTCCGAATCTGCCCATCATACTGGTGGGATCCGGGGTGTTCTCTCACCTAGGGAATTATCTAAGAAACTCGCTTTCGCAAATTCAACGAATAATTCTCATCATCGGGGTCATCGTACGTTTTCTTTTAAAATAATATTTTCGTGTATAATGAACCTAATACGGGCAAAAGCCTTTTATTAAAGATGTTTCTCGAGCCCTCCCATCATACTAGTGGGACCCAGGGACACCTTTTCACCTAGCGAACTTTTCGAGGAATACTCGCCTTCGTAAGATCCTCGAAAGATCCTATCATCGGGGCTTAAACTCGAAAACAAAAATATTTATATGCAATGATATGCATGATGCAACATATATATATACGCTATGCTAATGCAGTTATCTTTTTTTTTTGTCATTTTTTATTATTTAATTATTATTTTTATTTTATTTTATTCTTTATTATCATATTTTCTATTTTATTTCTAATTATTATTTTTTTATACCTTACATTTTTTATTCTAAGTTACTCTTATATTTTCCTTTTATAATTAGATAAATTGTTTATGATTCCATGTTATTTTAGTGAACAAAATTTTATTTTTCTTTTACATAACATTTTATTAATCTATAGTTTATACCATTAGATATTTAATGATTAATTTTAAATTAGCTATTGTTTTGGATTTTTTTCCTTATTTTTTTATTTATTTTGTCTATTTATTTAATGTCATGTATATTGTATTTTCACAAATTAATTATTTACTATATATTTGAATTATTATTATTATTTTTGTCATTTCTTTTTATCTATTGTTATTTATTTATTATTTTTAGTGAGTAATTTTTTATATAATCAAATTCTTTATTTATTAAAAATTTCGAGATCTTGAAATCGAGGCCCTCCCATCGTACTGGTGTAGCCTTGATTCGGATTCCGAACCTAGGGAATATGGGTCCGGGATTGCGACTTTCGCGTCCCGACCAATCATCCCATCATCGGTTCATAGTACTTATAGTTAATGTCATGGAATATTATTATCATTTTCCCCTTTTTTATCATTATTTTTTTATATTTTTATTATACATTTTAATAAATATTTTCCTAAACATAAGTTCTTTGTAAAACTAAACATTTACTAAAATATTTTTTATATATATTATTTTTTATTCTTTTCTTATTTATTTTTTTTACGCTTTATTATTTCCATATTCTCATATCTGTATAAATTTCCTAGTCTAAAATATCATCTAAAAATTTAGAACATTACACTATAATAATTAATTAATTCTACCTAATATTCCTAAAAACATATAAAATGTGTAACACCCGACCCTAAATTATCTGTGATAGACCATTTACATACTTTGGATAGCATGTTTGTATATTGAATTGCCCCGAAAAACAAGTTAAATGACTGTATTGCCCCTACTGGTACGGTTCAGTTAAATAAGTCTTGAACTAATTTAAACAGAGAATCGAGGATGAATTTGAGAAAAACTAAAACCCATGGATTGATTTAAAATGAGGATTCAGAGGTTGAGGTCTGATACAGAGTTAATCCGGACTTTAAGTATTCTAAGGGCAAAATGGTCATTTGCCACCTAATGACAAAATGAGAATTTTTAGAAAAGAGTTTTTGGTCCCATTTAACTTATTAGAGTATGATTTGAGTATTGGAGTATAATTTGAGGGTTTGGCAGTGAAAAAGTTTAATTTCAGTGATTTTTGGAGTGTAAGGGTAAAATCGTAATTTTTCCATCCACGGACAAAATTTGAGATTTTGAGAGAATTTAGATCAAATTTGACAAATTGGAGAATGGTATGAGTATAAAGGATGAAAAATATGTCTATGGGCAATTTTTCAGTTTTTGGGGTAAAAATGTAATTTTTAACTTTTACGGGGGTAAAAGTGTAAATTTCAAAAATTACTCCAACAAGACTTTGGATAAGTCTGAGAATTTTATCTAAGCTATGGATATGTGGGACAAGTGTATGGTGAAAAATTGGAAATAAATGGATGGCTAGAATTTAAGGAATTAATAAAACAAAAAAAATGAATAAAATAATATTATATTATTTTAGCCTTTAAAAATGTCAAAATTCCAGAATTCTCATCTTCTTCAGCCGTCCAAACCAGGAGAGAAAAAGGGGGAAAAGAAATAAGAACCCTAGCTGAAAAATTTGGGAAAAATCAAGAGAAATCAAGAGATCAAGCATTAAAAAGGTAAATTTCATTGATTTTCCTTGTGATTTTCACTACCCATGCATTTTTTTCTCATTTCCATGCAAAATTAGAAAGAGGGTATGGACACCCATGCTGGCCAAACCTCCATGGATGAGTTTTGAGCTTGAGTTTTGGTTGATTTTAATTGAATTAAGTGATTTTAGTTAGGTTATATTGAAATAGAGCAAAAATAAGCGAGAGAAATAATTTTCTCCCATTGAAACCCATTATGCCAAATTTTCTAGGGGAATATTGGCTGCTGATCTTGATGTTTATTTGAGGAATTATGATGAATAATGATGAATTATGAGCCTAGAAAAATAATGGGAATTTTCAGAGCAAAAATATGAATTTTTACCCACTAGGGGTATTTTCGTAATTTACTATCGGGACTGATAATTTGCACCACACTGAGGGACATTAAGTCAATTTGGGTGCAATTGAGGTATAGAAACTGAAAAAAATTAATTTGGAGTTTAAATGGACGCGTATATCGATTTATCGAGTAAAAGACCGAAATAGGCTAACATCGCGTTTAGGCAAAATTTAGACATTTTGCACTTCATATCATGCATTAGTAGTATAAATTAGTTTAATTTGGTTTAGTACCAAAGTAGTAAACCTCTTAATTGTGCAATTTGTCAAGGTGGCGAATCCTCTGACAAGGGCAAAGAAATCGCACCCGAGGAGTAATAGTTGGAGTACCCGAATTTAGTTTTTGAAAACTGTGAGTGAACTTATTACTGTCTTAATTATCTAGACTAGTTTTATACAATTGTGTGATATTATGGAAAGTAGGTTTAAATAGTAAATTGCTATGTTTTAGGAGAAATTATGATTTTATAAAATGATTTTATAAATTTCTGAAAAATTGAATACTGGTTTTGAAAATAGAGTAATTGGAGACTGCCAACTTGTGTTGTAAATTTATGGTTTTAAATTGAATAGCTTATGACAATAAATGAGCATGAATGGTTAAACTAATTTTGGTGTTAGAATTATTTGTACTGTGTATTTAGCCTTGAGAGGCTAGGTTGCGATAAATTACCATATCATGCAGAAAAAGATTTTATAAATCAGGTGGTAGATAAAAGATTAGCTACTGCAGTGGTGGGGGGTTCCGTGGACCAGCCTATTAGAAGGGCACGGTAAACTCCTTTATATTCTCACCTCGGTCGTAGAGGCGCATAGGGTATCTCCTGAGGTGGGCTTTTTGAGTGCACTTCACTTGGACCACCGCGTGAAAGTGAGACTCAGCCAACGCCAAGGAACGGCTATGTTTCAAAATAAAAATATGATTTATGCGAAATATGAATTTTTAACAGCCTTGGCAGACTCGGTTGGATACCCCTGGTCCAGGTGTCCTCGAGTACAGGATTTGGCATGAGCCAAGTTTTGAGTAATTCATGAGCCATATTGATTATTTGGTTGAAATGAATATTCGTGATGTGAAAAATTTACTGAAGTTAATTATTTTTAATTGTCTCCATTTATTCGCCTTTAAATAGTTTAGATGGTGTTTGTTGACTCACTAGGATTTTATAATCTCACTACCCTCAATTCCCCACATTTCAGGTTCGGGATAGCCGGTAGATAGCCGATTGCATCAAGGACTTCAGTTAGCCTTGCATTGTCAAAATTATAGGTTCACAGACTCGCATCTTATTGGTTAGTTGGGGGCCCACGTGTCATTGTAAAACTAATTTTATACTTTAGTTATCTTATTTAAAATATTTATGAACATATTTAGCTTTTACACCATGTTTTTGGCAAGTTTCGGTATTATCGAAGAAAAATGATGAAAATGCCCTTGTGAGCCAGAAAATAATATTTTATTATTATTTTGATTTGGAAACGACTTATGATTTCTTGAAATGCAAGATTTAATAACTGTCGCTCACCGGGGAGATGCAGAAGCTGATGCTACGCCTTGCGAGGTTCCGATCGGCATTCGAGGTAATGAGTGTCTATCGGGACGTCGCGGCGATTGTCACGGGCCCGATAGGAGTTCTGGGTCGTGACAAAATGGGCCTGCCTAAAATACAAACATTTCCATAAAAAGGTTAAAATTTTTACCTGATTGGGCTAAACTGGCCCAAATGACCAAACCACTTCAGCCAACCTGTCACTAGAAGCCCGTGGATCGGCTCCAAGGCCTACTGTCCACCTGTTGCCCAAAACGACGTCGTTTAATGCTTCTAACCCTAGGTATTTAAACTATTTTCCCTCCCTTCTTTCTTCATTTCTTCCCTCTTGTTTCTCTCTGTAAAACCTAAACTCTCTCCCTTCTCTCTACCAAACCGTCGGCCACCCCAAAACGAGACTTTCTTTGTCGCTCTCTTCTTACCGCCGGCAACTACCTCGCGTCGGACCTCCCTCCGTCGATCGAATTTGTAAAACCCGACCCTATAAATACATGTCATGATATACATGCATTGAGTAGCATGTTATTACGCTAGAAAAACACCTAAGAATAGACGAAACCTGATATTGTACCTAACGGTACACTTAAATTGATTTAACCTCGAACTAGTTCAAATAGGAATTGTAGGATGAAATTTAATATTTTATAGTCCAGGAATGACTAAAAATGATTGTTCGGAGTTCGAGGGTTCATTTGGGGTAAAATTAGAAATTTTGATATTCAAGGGTAAAATCGTCATTTTGCCACCTAAGATAATAATTTGATCATGGAGTGAAAATTTTGACCAAGATTAACTATTTGGAGTATAATTTAATGATAGGAAGTGAAAAAGTTTAATTCTGGTGATTTTTGGAGTGTAGGGGCAAAATCGTAATGTTGCCACCCACGGACAAAATTTGAGATTTTGAGAGAATTTAGATCAAATTTGACAAATTGGAGAATGGTATGAGTATAAGGGATGAAAAATATGTCTATGGGCAATTTTTCAATTTTTAGGGCAAAAATGTAATTTTTGACTTTTATTGGGGCAAAAGTGTAAATTTCAAAAATTACTCCACCGAGACTTTGGATGAGTCTGAGAATTTTATCTAAGCTATGAATATACGAGACAAGTGTATGGTGAAAATTTGGAAACAAATGGATGAAATTTTAAAAATGGGCCAATGGGAAAGTGACATGTGGCATTTTTAAAATGATATAATATTATTTTAATGAAAAGTCAGCCCATTTAAACCCAAATTTTAAGTGCTGGCCGGCCATAAGGAAGAACAAGACAGGAAATAGAGAGGAAAGGAAGAAAAAAAGAAAAACCAAAGAGAAACAAGAAAATTCAAAGGGAAATTCGCGATTTTCGACTATTTACGTGTCTAACGGTAAGATTTTTCGATTTTAGCTTAATTTCTACCTTTCCTATGCCTTTATTTCCATTTAGCATGCTTGAGGAGAGAGATAAAAAGGTGATATCAAGGGCTGGACGAAATTCTAGGGGAGAGAAATTGAAATTTTTAGGTTTTGATTTTTAGTTAAATTGATAGTTTTAGTTAGTTAAATGTGTTTAGAAATTAAATTGGGCAAGAAATCATTAAATTTTCACAATACCCACTCTTGGCTGGATGCTCAATGCTGTACAGTGATGATGAATTGATTTTATTCTAAGAAAAATGAAGAGAAATGATGAAAAACGATTAAACGTGATAGAAAAACAAAGTAGAAAATTAACCGAGTTAATGTCCAATTTTTGGCCGAATTTTTCAAGGAAGGGAGTGAGCTGATTTTGTTGTTTTTAGAAGGTTATTGGCTGATATTTAATGGTTAGAAATGTTGGAGAGAGAATGGGATGATTTAGAGCTAAAATGGAGCGCGTTAGCAATTTATCAGGCAAAGTGCCAAAAATAGGTTAATACCGCGTTTAAGCCGGTTTAGGCTATTGCATTTCATACCATGCATTAGTATAGGATTTAAGTTAATTATATAGTGATTTAGCTTCAATGTGATGAATTGTGTAAATTTTTGTAATGTGTCTAGGAGGAGAGCCTTCCGAAAAAGGCAAAGAAGTCGTACCCGACGAATAGTGATCGGGGCGCTTAGAAAGCTTTTAGTTTGTACAAACGGTGAGTAAACTTATTATTATTGTAAATTATCTAGAGTTTATTTTTAAATGCCCTTTATGTATTTTATGAAATGAGAACGAGATTAAAACGGGATTTTTGATGTTTTAGGAATAAATGTGACAAATAAAAATATATTGTATTGATTATGAAATTGAGTAATTGGAAGCTGCAAATTGACTTGAAAAATATATATTTTCCTAGGAATGGCTTATGAGAAATGAGTATATGTGGCTATATTTTGTGAATGCATTGGGAAATTTATGTAAGTTGTTTTTACTATACAGGCTGGATAAATAAATAAAAACCACGTTATACTGTCGAAATTTTATTAAAATTGGTGGGTTAGTCACTGCAGTGACGGGTTTCCGTGGACTGCCTATTAGAGGGGCACGGTAAACCCAGTTATATAGTTACTCAGGTTGTAGAGGCGAGGAGGGTAACTCCCGGGGTAGTATTAGAGCTCACTTCACGTCGAACCCCCACGTGAATGTGTAACTCGACCAACGCCAAGGAACGGCTGGTTTTAAAAAAAAATAATGTGTTTCACGTGTGAATATTTTAACACCCTTGGTGGACTCGGTTAGATACCTCGGCCAAGGTATCCCCGAGGACTAGTTTTGGCTTGAGCCTTGTTTTAATAAAAGACATAAGCCTTAACAATTGTTTTGGTAAATTACAAATATTTTATGGTTTAAGAAATAAATTGAAAACATTATGAAATGGGTTGAAATTTGTTGTTTAAACTTGCCTCCATTTTACTCGCCTTTAGATATTTATGATAATGTCTGTTTACTCATTGGGATTGCAAAATCTCACCCAACTCCTTTCCACCTATTTCAGGTTCAGTATAGACTGTAGATAGCTGATCTCATCGAGGACTACCATTGGATTTGCATTTTCCAAACCGTAGGTTCACTGTCCTCTTTACTTTTGTTTATTCGGGGGCCCTCTTGTTATTGTAAATTAAATTAAATATTTTGGCTTACTGTATTTCAGTATGTATAAATTTATTTAGCTTTTACGCTATAAAAATTATTCAGTATAACTCTATAAATATTGTTTTATAAGAAAATAGAATATTTTCCTTAATATTTCTTTTATTTTCTTATTATATTCAAATAACCGTAATTTCGTTTTAAATGAAGATTTTAGACTTTTAAACTCATTTTGAATATGAATTATGTGTTTTGTACTTGTATATTACATTTTAGCCAGTTTTGAAATTTTTGAGAAAAAAATGACCAAAATACCCTTGTGTGGTAAAAATTTTATTTTGATTGTTTTTGATCTAAAATAGTGTATATTCTTTAAAAACTCGATATTTAACAACGATTGCTCACAGGAAATGAAAGAAACTGATATGTAAGCCTTGCAGGGTTCCAGTTGGCATTCCGAATAATGAGTGTCAATCAGGGACGTTGCGGCGATTGTCATGGGCCTGAGGGAGGTTCCGAGTCGTGACAATTCTATTGGTATCAGAGCTTTTGGTTTTAAAGATAAGAGTTTTTGGTTTTAAAGTGGTTTTAAAAAATTACAATATCAGTGTGGCCCCAGATTAAGTTAAGTTAGGTTGAATAGAATGCATGCATTTTCATATAGAGCCTAAAGTTCCCTAAGCTTGCTCGTTTTCTCTTATAGATTATTATGCCTCCTCGATGCGGACTCCCACCTCTCACTAGATCGGTTGGGAGGGGAAAAGGTCGTTCCCAACGTAGTCAGCTAGATGCAGTAGGGGAAGAATCGGTTGCGTCTACCATTCGGGCAGCACCTGCTGCTGAGCAGGCCGATAGTCCTCCACATCCTCCACCTCCTCCGCCACCTACGGGTATTCCCACCATGCCTACTGAGGCAGCACAAGCATTGGCAGCTTTCTTTACCGCAATGGCTGGTGGAGCTCCGACTGGTCAAGTTCCACCTATAGTACCACCAGTTACTCATTTTGTTCCACAACCGGTACAAGATGTATCCATTTCCAAGAAGCTAAAGGAGGCTAGACAGCTCGGTTGTGTGTCTTTCACGGGTGAGTTGGATGCCACTGTGGCAAAGGACTGGATTAATCAGGTTTCAGAGACTCTCTTTGATATGAGATTAGATGACGACATGAAACTGATGGTGGCTACGAGATTATTAGAGAAGAGGGCTCGTACTTGGTGGAATTCAGTGAAGTCCCGTTCCACTACTCCTCAGACGTGGTTCGATTTTCTCAGGGAGTTCGATGGTCAGTATTTCACTTATTTTCATCAAAAAGAAAAGAAGAGAGAATTTTTGAGTTTGAAACAGGGGAATCTAACTGTAGAGGAGTACGAGACTCGTTTTAACGAGTTGATGTTATATGTGCCGGATCTAGTGAAATCTGAGCAAGATCAGGCCAGTTATTTCGAGGAAGGGCTCCGTAATGAGATTAGAGAGCGGATGACAGTGACTGGTAGGGAGCTACATAAGGAGGTGGTACAGATGGCTTTACGGGCTGAGAAGCTCGCGACTGAGAATAGGAGGATTCGGACTGAGTTTGCAAAAAGGAGGAATCCTGGTATGTCTTCTAGTTAGCCAGTAAAAAGAGGCAAGGACTCAGCGATTTCAGGGAGTACTACTTCTGTTTCCGTGACATCTTCTCGACCTTCATTTCCACCATCACAACAGAGGCCTTCGAGGTTTAGCAGATCTGCTATGACTGGTTCTGGGAAGAGTTTTGGAGGTTCTGATCGATGCAAAAATTGTGGAAATTATCATAGTGGGCTATGTAGAGGGCCAACAAGATGTTTCCAATGTGGACAGACGGGTCATATTAGGAGTAATTGCCCATGGTTAGGACGAGCCACGATAGTTGCATCATCTTCACCAGCTCACACTGATATGCAGAGGAGAGATTCTTCTAGGTTACCACCGAGACAGGGAGTGGCCATACGGTCCGGTGTGGAGAGTAATACCCCGGCACATCCACCTTCGAGACCACAAACTCGTACCTCGACAAGAGTTTTCGCTGTGGCGGAAGATGAGGCACGGGTTTGACCTGGAGCAGTGACAGGTACTATGTCTTTATTTGATAAAGATGCTTATGTTTTGATAGATTCTGGCTTAGATAGGTCTTATGTGAGCACCACATTTGCATCAATTGCTGATAGAAACCTGTCACCATTAAAGGAAGAAATTGTAATTCACACCCCTTTAGGAGAAAAGATAGTTAGAAACAGTTGTTATAGAGACAGTGGGGTAAGGGTAGGCGAGGAAGAATTTAGGGGTGACTTAATTCCTCTAGAGATCTTGGATTTTGATCTAATATTGGGTATGGACTGGTTAACTACACATCGGGCGAACGTGGATTGTTTCCGAAAGGAAGTTGTTCTTCGAAATTCGAAGGGAGCAGAGATTGTGTTTGTAGGGAAACGCCGAGTATTATCGTCCTGTGTAATCTCGGCCATCAAAGCTTCGAAATTAGTGCAAAAAGGGTATCCGACTTATTTGACATACGTGATTGATACTTCAAAGGGGGAACCTAAGTTAGAGGATGTCCCGATAGTAAGTGAGTTTCCTGATGTATTTCTTGATGATTTACCGGGACTGCCTCCTGATCGAGAGCTTGAATTCCCTATTGATTTACTTTCGGGTACTGCACCTATTTCTATCCCTCCATATAGAATGGCTCCAGCAGAGTTAAAGGAGTTGAAAGTACAATTGCAAGAGTTGGTGGACAAGGGTTTTATACGCCCTAGTATATCTCCGTGGGGAGCACCGATTTTATTTGTGAAAAAGAAAGACAGTACACTTCGGTTATGTATCGATTACCGACAGCTTAACAGAATGACCATTAAGAACAAGTATCCGTTACCGAGGATTGATGATCTTTTCGATCAATTACAGGGAGTTACAATGTTTTCCAAGGTTGATCTAAGGTCTGGGTATCATCAGTTGAGGATTAAGAACAGGATGTACCCAAGATAGCGTTCAGGACTCGATACGGTCATTATGAGTTCTTGGTCATGCCTTTCGGGTTAACTAACGCACCGGCAGCTTTTATGGATCTCATGAATAGGGTGTTCCACCCTTACTTGGACAAGTTTGTTATTGTGTTCATTGATGACATACTGGTTTACTCAAGAGATAATGATGAGCACGCTGCCCACTTGCGTATAGTATTACAAACTTTGAGGGAAAGACAGTTGTATGCAAAGTTTTCGAAGTGTGAGTTTTGGTTACAGGAAGTGGTATTCTTGGGACACGTAGTATCAAGAATTGGAATATATGTTGATCCTAAGAAAGTAGAGGCAATTTTACAATGGGAGCAACCTAAGACAGTGACGGAGATTCGTAGTTTCCTCGGATTAGCCAGTTATTATCAGAGGTTTGTTCAGGGGTTTTCCTTAATAGCAGCTCCTTTGACCCGTCTAACTCGTAAGGGAGTTAAGTTTGTGTGGGATGATGTTTGTGAGAATCGATTTCAGGAGCTAAAGAACCGGTTAACCTCCGCTTCCGTTTTAACACTTCCTGTTAATGGTAAGGGATTTGTAGTATATAGTGATGCCTCAAAGTTGGGGTTGGGGTGCGTATTGATGCAGGATGAAAAAGTTGTGGCTTATGCTTCTAGACAGCTAAAGAGGCATGAAGCAAATTACCCTACCCATGATTTAGAGTTAGCAGCAGTGGTGTTTGCTTTAAAAATCTGGAGGCATTACTTGTATGGTGAGTATTGTCGGATATTTACGGATCATAAGAGTTTAAAATATTTGCTCACCCAAAAGGAGCTTAATTTGAGGCAAAGGCGATGGTTGGAGTTGATAAAAGATTATGACTTGGTGATAGTGTCAAACCCTGCTTTGTAAAATAATTATAATATCATTCACATGCTCGATAGAATGTTTGTATATTTAGGAAGTTCGAGAAATCGTTAAAAGACGATATTGCCTCTAATGGTATCATTAAGTCGATTAAGCCTCGAACTAGTTCAAATAGGAATTTTAAGGTGAAATTAAGAGTTTCACAGTTCAGGGATGACTCAAAATGGTAATTAGGAGTTCGAGGATCAATTCGGAGTCAAATTGAAATTTTCACTATATAAGGGTAAAATTGTAATTTTTCCATCTGCGGATAAAATTTGAGATTTTGAGAGAATTTAGATCACATTTGACAAATTGGGGAATGATATGAGTATAAGGGATAAAAAATATGTCTATGGACAATTTTTCAGTTTTTAGGGCAAAAATGTAATTTTTGATTTTTACGGGGGCAAAAATGTAAATATCAAAAATTACTTCACCAAAACTTTGGAAAAATCTGGAAATTTCACTTAAGACTTGGATAAGTCAAAGGGAATGCATGGTGGAAAAAGTAGGACAAATGGATGGCTAAAAAAAAAAAATGAATTAATAAAATATTTAAAATATGAATAAAATAATATTATTTCATTAAACAATAAAAAAGGCATAAAAAAATCAGCCCACCCATTCTTCTTCTTCAACATTCGGCCAAGCAAGAAACAAGAGAGAGAAAGGAGAAAATAAAACCCTAGCTAAGAAATTTAAAGGGAAAATAGGTGGAAATTCAAAAATCAAGTGAAAAAAGGTAACATTTCTTAAATTTGTCTTGTGCTTTACCTTTCCCATGCTTTTTCCATCATTTTTCATGGTTGAATCATGTGATTTGAGGATGATTTGAATTCTGGTCATATGGGTTTAGAGAGAGAAAGTTGTTAGATAAATTTGATTTTGAGCTATGTTAGTGTTTAGTGTTAGTTTAGCATATTTAGGAACAAAACAACAAGAAAAGAATTTATTTTCCTCCATTACCATTATTGGCTGAATTTTCTAGGGGAATATTGGCTGATGATCTTGATGTTTATTTGAGAAATTATGATGAATAATGATGAATTATGAGTCTAGAAAAATAATGGAAATTTTTGGAGCAAAAATATGAATTTTTACCCATTAGGGGTATTTTCGTAATTTGCTATAAGGACTGATAATTTGCACCACACCGAGGGACTTTAAGTCAATTTGGGTGCAATTGAGGTATAGAAACTGAAAAAAAATTAATTTGAGATTAAATTGGACGCGTTAGTAATTTAATCGGGTAATAGGCCGAATTAGGTCGGCACCGCATTTAAGCGGTAGTCGGATAAGTTGCATGTCATATCATGCATATATATACCGAGCCTGAATTGATTTTATAATGGTCAAGCATTAATGTGGTGAATTATGTATTGTACATTGTGGATAGGTGGTGAGCAAATTACACTGGTAAAAGTACCAAAATTGTGCTTGAAGACTGGGATTAGGAGTACATCGACTCCTAGAACTGTGAGTGGACAATTTATCGTCTTAAATATCTAGAGTAATTATACTTGTTTGATGCTTTTATTGAATGGTGAATTTAAATTATAAAATATTATGTTTTCCAATTAAAATGTTTTTTAATAAAAATGAGATTTATACTGGTTTTGAAATCAAATATTGTTTTGGGAAAATTGAGTATATGGAGACTGTGTTGAAATTTATGATTTTATATGTTATTGAAATTGTGGCTTATGACACTATGGTAGCATAATGGCTAAATTTTTTAGGTTGGCATGAAATATATGAACAGTTTTGGATTGGTCTCGGTAGACTGGATTACATTTTATTCGCCATATTATGCTACTGAAATTTTTATGGGTCTGGTGGTATATTAAACGGTCACTGCAGTGGTGGGGGTTTCCGTGGACTGCCTATGAGAGGGGCACGGTAACTCAATTATATACTTACCTTCAGGGGGAGATGTTGGGTGAAGTATCTCCTGAGGTATGATTTGAGTGCACCTCACGTTCGGGCCACCACGTGAGAGTGAGACTCAGCCAACGCCAAGGAACGGCTGTGTGTTAGATGTGAAAACATGTTTATGGGTATGAGTCATTGAACAGCCTTGGCGGTCTCAGTGGGATACCTTGACGAAGGTACCTGTGAGAATGATTCTGGCAGGGGCCAAGTTTAAGAAATTCATAAGTCGGGGAAATTTTGATGAAAAGAAATTATTTGGTATAGATTGAAACGAATTTTGTGTTATGAACATTATTGAGATATAACGTTTTTATATTGTCTCCATCTACTCGGCTTTAGATGCTTTTGATGGTAATTGTTTACTCACTGGGATTATTTAATCTCACCCCTCTTCCTATCCATTTTTCAGGCTCAGGACAGTTTGTTGATAGTTGATTAAGACGAGAATTAATCTCGAAGTTGCATCATAGGAAGTAAGGGTTCGTAGCTCTACACTTTCTTGGTTAGTTAGGGGCCCACGTGTCACTGTAAACGAAATTTCATACTTTAATTATCTTTATTACTATATAACTAAATTTATTTTACTTTTACGCTACAAAAGTTATTTTAGGAAGACTTTGAAAATATTGTGTTTTAAGAAAATAGAATATTTTATTTAATATTTTTATTATATTCAAATAGCTATAATTTTACTTTAAATGAATGTTGTAGACTTCAAAATTTAATTTAAATCATGAAATATGTGTTTCCACTTACATATTACATTTTTCGGATTTCAAAATTTAAAAAAAAAATTGACGAAAATGCCCCTGTGAGCTAGAAAATAATATTTTATTGTTTTGAGTTGGAACCAACTTATGTTTTCTTGAAATGCGAGATTTATCTAATTGTCGCTCACCGGGGAGATGCGGAAGTTGATGCTAAGCCTTGCGGGGTTTCGATCGGCATTCGGGGTAATGAGTGCTTATCGGGACGTCGCGGCGGTTGTCACTGGCTCGATGGGAGTTCCGGGTCGTGACAATTAGATTGGTATCAGAGCATCGTTTAAAGATCAAAGATTTTGATTTTAAAGCTTTGGATTTCAAATTTTTTGATTTTAAAGTTGTTTTAAGAAATCCACACTGACACTGCGTGGCCCAAGTTAAGTTAAGTTAAGTAAGTCAAGTTAAGTTAGGTTATATCGAGTTAGTTGCATATAGAATTTAAAGTCATCTAAGTCTATTCCATTTCTTATTGTAGAGTACCATGCCTCCTCGACGTGGGCGTCCACCTCTCTATAGGTCAGTAGGGAGGGGAAGAGGCCGTGCTAGACTTAGTCAGCCAGATCCCGTGGAAAGGGAGTCTGCTGCACCTACTTTTCGAGCAGCACCTGCTGTTGAGCCTACTGAGATTCCTCCACCTCCTCCACCACCTACTGCTACTCCTGGTGTTCATGCCATGTCTCTTGAGGCAGTCCAGGCATTAGCAGCTTTTCTTAATGTCATTATGGGCCAAGCTCAAGCTGGTCGAGTCCCTCATACTGTTCCCCCAGCAGTATCTCCAGTGCCACCACCACCACCTCTTGTTCCACCACCAGTGCCAGATGTCTCCATTTCCAAAAAGCTTAAGGAAGCTAGGCAGCTGGGTTGCACTTCTTTTGTTGGTGATTTGGATGCAACCGCAGCTAAAGATTGGATTACTCAGGTAACAGAGACATTCGTGGATATGAAATTGGATGATGATATGAAGTTAATGGTGGCCACAAGATTACTAGAGAAGAGGGCTCGTACATGGTGGAGCTCGGTAAAATCACGTTCCATTACTTCGTTGACTTGGATAGACTTCCTACAAGAATTCGACGGTCAATACTACACCTACTTTCATCAAAAAGAGAAGAAGAGAGAATTCCTAAGTTTACAACAAGGGAATTTAACCATAGAAGAGTACGAGGCTCGTTTTAACGAGCTGATGTCATATGTGCCAGACCTGGTGAAGTCTGAGCAAGATCAAGCTAGTTATTTTGAAGAAGGGCTCCGTAACGAGATCAGAGAGAGAATGACTGTGACAGGCCGGGAGCCTCATAAAGAAGTTGTACAGATGGCTTTAAGGGCCGAAAAACTCACGAATGAAAATCGGAGAATGCGAGCTGAGTTTGCAAAGAGGAGAAACCCGAATGTATCCTCTATTCAACTGCCCAAAAGAGGTAAGGACACATCTGCTTCTGAGAGTACTGTTTCTGTTCCGGTGATATCTCCTCGACCCCCATTTTCACAGTTACAGCAGAGACCTCCGAGATTTAGCAGATCTGGGATGAGTAGTACTTCCGAGAAGAGTTTTGGAGGTTTAAATAAATGCGAAAAATGTGGGAGATATCATGTTGGGGAGTGTTGGGGCATAAGATGCTTTCATTGTGACCAGCCGGGCCACATTAGGAGTGACTGCCCACAGTTAGGACGAGCTACAGTAGCTGCTCCATCCCCACTAACTCATACGGATATGCAGAGGAGAGATTCCTCTGGAGTACACCCGAGGCAGGGGGTAACTGTACGATCTGAAATGGGTAGCAACACCCCAGCACAACCACCTTTGAGGCCATTGACTCGTTCTTCAACAAGAGTTTTCGCTGTAACAGAAGATGAAGCACGAGTCCGATCTGAAGAAAGTGAGTGAAAAGTTAGACGAAGGTGTAAAATAGTGATAGGGGATGTAAATACCAAGTGATGGACGTGTAAATAAAGGTTTCAAGAATAATATAGTAAATGAGTTCATATGGAATATGGTTGTAAGAATTTCTTACTATATTGTGGAAATTAGAACTCAAAAATACTTGAGGTATACAAAGTTCAAATGAACTTAAATCTTAAGCAATAAATTGATGTTGAAATACAAGAAGGATACAAAGCAATATAGAGGCACGAAAGATGATTAAGGACAAAGGGATGACTCTGAGGAATTATGATACTGCATCATATGCGATGATTAAATCAAGAGAGATCTTGGATGCATAAATGGGATTATAAAGCATATACACATATGTGGGGTGATATTGTGATTAACTAAAATAAAGAATGATTTTTAGTGAATTAAGATTCCCTATAAAGGAGATAACAGGAGAAGTTGAGCATCGAATAAAAGATAATACCCCGCCTTTTCTTTGAGTTAATAAGTGAAATTTTGAGGACAAAATTTTATTTTAAGGGGGGTAGTGTTGTCAAACCCTGCTTTGTAAAATAATTATAATATCATTCACATGCTCGATAGAATGTTTGTATATTTAGGAAGTTCGAGAAATCGTTAAAAGACGATATTGCCTCTAATGGTATCATTAAGTCGATTAAGCCTCGAACTAGTTCAAATAGGAATTTTAAGGTGAAATTAAGAGTTTCACAGTTCAGGGATGACTCAAAATGGTAATTAGGAGTTCGAGGATCAATTCGGAGTCAAATTGAAATTTTCACTATATAAGGGTAAAATTGTAATTTTTCCATCTGCGGATAAAATTTGAGATTTTGAGAGAATTTAGATCACATTTGACAAATTGGGGAATGATATGAGTATAAGGGATAAAAAATATGTCTATGGACAATTTTTCAGTTTTTAGGGCAAAAATGTAATTTTTGATTTTTACGGGGGCAAAAATGTAAATATCAAAAATTACTTCACCAAAACTTTGGAAAAATCTGGAAATTTCACTTAAGACTTGGATAAGTCAAAGGGAATGCATGGTGGAAAAAGTAGGACAAATGGATGGCTAAAAAAAAAAAATGAATTAATAAAATATTTAAAATATGAATAAAATAATATTATTTCATTAAACAATAAAAAAGGCATAAAAAAATCAGCCCACCCATTCTTCTTCTTCAACATTCGGCCAAGCAAGAAACAAGAGAGAGAAAGGAGAAAATAAAACCCTAGCTAAGAAATTTAAAGGGAAAATAGGTGGAAATTCAAAAATCAAGTGAAAAAAGGTAACATTTCTTAAATTTGTCTTGTGCTTTACCTTTCCCATGCTTTTTCCATCATTTTTCATGGTTGAATCATGTGATTTGAGGATGATTTGAATTCTGGTCATATGGGTTTAGAGAGAGAAAGTTGTTAGATAAATTTGATTTTGAGCTATGTTAGTGTTTAGTGTTAGTTTAGCATATTTAGGAACAAAACAACAAGAAAAGAATTTATTTTCCTCCATTACCATTATTGGCTGAATTTTCTAGGGGAATATTGGCTGATGATCTTGATGTTTATTTGAGAAATTATGATGAATAATGATGAATTATGAGTCTAGAAAAATAATGGAAATTTTTGGAGCAAAAATATGAATTTTTACCCATTAGGGGTATTTTCGTAATTTGCTATAAGGACTGATAATTTGCACCACACCGAGGGACTTTAAGTCAATTTGGGTGCAATTGAGGTATAGAAACTGAAAAAAAATTAATTTGAGATTAAATTGGACGCGTTAGTAATTTAATCGGGTAATAGGCCGAATTAGGTCGGCACCGCATTTAAGCGGTAGTCGGATAAGTTGCATGTCATATCATGCATATATATACCGAGCCTGAATTGATTTTATAATGGTCAAGCATTAATGTGGTGAATTATGTATTGTACATTGTGGATAGGTGGTGAGCAAATTACACTGGTAAAAGTACCAAAATTGTGCTTGAAGACTGGGATTAGGAGTACATCGACTCCTAGAACTGTGAGTGGACAATTTATCGTCTTAAATATCTAGAGTAATTATACTTGTTTGATGCTTTTATTGAATGGTGAATTTAAATTATAAAATATTATGTTTTCCAATTAAAATGTTTTTTAATAAAAATGAGATTTATACTGGTTTTGAAATCAAATATTGTTTTGGGAAAATTGAGTATATGGAGACTGTGTTGAAATTTATGATTTTATATGTTATTGAAATTGTGGCTTATGACACTATGGTAGCATAATGGCTAAATTTTTTAGGTTGGCATGAAATATATGAACAGTTTTGGATTGGTCTCGGTAGACTGGATTACATTTTATTCGCCATATTATGCTACTGAAATTTTTATGGGTCTGGTGGTATATTAAACGGTCACTGCAGTGGTGGGGGTTTCCGTGGACTGCCTATGAGAGGGGCACGGTAACTCAATTATATACTTACCTTCAGGGGGAGATGTTGGGTGAAGTATCTCCTGAGGTATGATTTGAGTGCACCTCACGTTCGGGCCACCACGTGAGAGTGAGACTCAGCCAACGCCAAGGAACGGCTGTGTGTTAGATGTGAAAACATGTTTATGGGTATGAGTCATTGAACAGCCTTGGCGGTCTCAGTGGGATACCTTGACGAAGGTACCTGTGAGAATGATTCTGGCAGGGGCCAAGTTTAAGAAATTCATAAGTCGGGGAAATTTTGATGAAAAGAAATTATTTGGTATAGATTGAAACGAATTTTGTGTTATGAACATTATTGAGATATAACGTTTTTATATTGTCTCCATCTACTCGGCTTTAGATGCTTTTGATGGTAATTGTTTACTCACTGGGATTATTTAATCTCACCCCTCTTCCTATCCATTTTTCAGGCTCAGGACAGTTTGTTGATAGTTGATTAAGACGAGAATTAATCTCGAAGTTGCATCATAGGAAGTAAGGGTTCGTAGCTCTACACTTTCTTGGTTAGTTAGGGGCCCACGTGTCACTGTAAACGAAATTTCATACTTTAATTATCTTTATTACTATATAACTAAATTTATTTTACTTTTACGCTACAAAAGTTATTTTAGGAAGACTTTGAAAATATTGTGTTTTAAGAAAATAGAATATTTTATTTAATATTTTTATTATATTCAAATAGCTATAATTTTACTTTAAATGAATGTTGTAGACTTCAAAATTTAATTTAAATCATGAAATATGTGTTTCCACTTACATATTACATTTTTCGGATTTCAAAATTTAAAAAAAAAATTGACGAAAATGCCCCTGTGAGCTAGAAAATAATATTTTATTGTTTTGAGTTGGAACCAACTTATGTTTTCTTGAAATGCGAGATTTATCTAATTGTCGCTCACCGGGGAGATGCGGAAGTTGATGCTAAGCCTTGCGGGGTTTCGATCGGCATTCGGGGTAATGAGTGCTTATCGGGACGTCGCGGCGGTTGTCACTGGCTCGATGGGAGTTCCGGGTCGTGACAATTAGATTGGTATCAGAGCATCGTTTAAAGATCAAAGATTTTGATTTTAAAGCTTTGGATTTCAAATTTTTTGATTTTAAAGTTGTTTTAAGAAATCCACACTGACACTGCGTGGCCCAAGTTAAGTTAAGTTAAGTAAGTCAAGTTAAGTTAGGTTATATCGAGTTAGTTGCATATAGAATTTAAAGTCATCTAAGTCTATTCCATTTCTTATTGTAGAGTACCATGCCTCCTCGACGTGGGCGTCCACCTCTCTATAGGTCAGTAGGGAGGGGAAGAGGCCGTGCTAGACTTAGTCAGCCAGATCCCGTGGAAAGGGAGTCTGCTGCACCTACTTTTCGAGCAGCACCTGCTGTTGAGCCTACTGAGATTCCTCCACCTCCTCCACCACCTACTGCTACTCCTGGTGTTCATGCCATGTCTCTTGAGGCAGTCCAGGCATTAGCAGCTTTTCTTAATGTCATTATGGGCCAAGCTCAAGCTGGTCGAGTCCCTCATACTGTTCCCCCAGCAGTATCTCCAGTGCCACCACCACCACCTCTTGTTCCACCACCAGTGCCAGATGTCTCCATTTCCAAAAAGCTTAAGGAAGCTAGGCAGCTGGGTTGCACTTCTTTTGTTGGTGATTTGGATGCAACCGCAGCTAAAGATTGGATTACTCAGGTAACAGAGACATTCGTGGATATGAAATTGGATGATGATATGAAGTTAATGGTGGCCACAAGATTACTAGAGAAGAGGGCTCGTACATGGTGGAGCTCGGTAAAATCACGTTCCATTACTTCGTTGACTTGGATAGACTTCCTACAAGAATTCGACGGTCAATACTACACCTACTTTCATCAAAAAGAGAAGAAGAGAGAATTCCTAAGTTTACAACAAGGGAATTTAACCATAGAAGAGTACGAGGCTCGTTTTAACGAGCTGATGTCATATGTGCCAGACCTGGTGAAGTCTGAGCAAGATCAA